>NW_026526766.1:3514548-4747744 GCF_024362965.1 Panthera pardus
GGGACAGATGAGCAGAGAAATGAGCAAAGTGGCTAGTGTCTATTGATCCCTTAATGCAATGTTTTCCTTTCCTTTCTTTTCTTTTTTGTCTATAACTCTGAGTAAGAAATAGATCACACATTGCAAACCACTTCATGTGTATGATAAATACAACTGAAACGAAGGTTGCATGAAAACGCTTACTCATGCTACGTATGATTTAAAAAAAAAAAAAATGGAGCAGAGATACCCTCGAGAAGATTGAAGCTGAACTCCCCAGTCAGGCATTTAGAATCAACAGCCACCCGAATCATTTAGAATCATGGCTTACGGAATTGATTTTCTTTCCTTCTAGTGGGTGGCAACCCACATTTCCAAACCACTGGCATAATCACGTACCAGATGCTAGATGCTGGACACGGCTCATTTAACACCCACAAAACGTATTGGAGGAAGGTATTAATAGCTCCATTTTGCCGATGGACGAACGGAAGCCCGGCGGGCATAAGCGACTTGGGGAAATCCTTTCTTGTCCCCCTCCTTCAGCTTCAATGGCAGGAGTGGGCACCTGTCCCCCTGGGGTGGTGGGGGCTTTCTAAAGGAGCTGGGTCTGTGCGGGATCTCAGGGGGCTGTAGCCGCTCCTTCTAAGTTCTGGACCCGGGAATGCCACCTGGCCTCTGGGTCGCAGCCCCCTCCACATCACCGCCGGGCGCGGGGCCCGCGTTGCTTCTTCACCGGCAAGGTGCACAGCACGGCGGGGTTCATCCCGGTGTTTCCAGTGGAGTGAGTACGCCCAAACTCAAGGTGGGGCTGATAACAGCCCTTCGTTTCTCTCTGAAATTTGCTTTTCTGGGAGTCTGGCCGGAGCAGGCACTGGTCCCGTGCAGCCCAGAAGCGTGTGAAATAAACCCGCACACGGGCTGTCTCATCCTCGGGCCTCGGCTTTTCCATCTGAAACCAAGTTTAAGGGGAGAGGCCGAAATTATATCAGGGTCCCGTGTTCGCTGCTCTGATCCCTCTCAAACTATCTGTTTGGATCCCACTTGGGTCCGACAGTGTGCTGGGGAGGGAAGGAGGGAGTAACACAATCCTCGTCCTTAAGTAGATGACGGGCTAGTTCAGTGGTTTGCACGCTTTAGCTTGCCGGGACCCCACCTGGAGAACGACAGAACCGTCGGTAGCTTTCCCCGCAGGAAACATCTCCGGACCCACCTGGAGCCTCGCTGGGGCCCTCTGGCCTCCGGGGGGTGGAAAGGTCCTTCTGGTTCAGCTGCCCTGAAATGGGTTTGAAGCTGCTGTCCAATACCTCTGTCCTTTTCCAAAGGCTTGCTGCCTCCCAGAAGCTAGATGCCGGTGATTGGCAGGTCCCTGGAGTGAGCCCCAAACCTGCCGATGCGATCCCATCTGTTAGAGCATATGCTCTGACAACCAGAGGCCTCCCTCCAGGACCTCATTATTTGCCAATCCCTAAGCCAGCAGCCGAGAGCATCTTCTCTTGGCTGCCGCCGTGTCTCTGTGGACGACGTGAGTCTGACGGGTGCCCCCGAGCCCCCCGCTGGCGTCCTTCTCCTCCCGGCTCCACCCCAGTACCTGCGGACCCTCACAGAGATGGCTGTGCAGAAAGGCTCTCCCGGGCTTAATAAACGCTTGGCAACATTTGCACTGCCCCCTCCGATGTCTTTGTGGGAACGGTCGGTTACAGAGAGGGCTGCAGCCCACGCACAGTCAGGGTTCTCTTCCAGCATTGAACATGGAGCAGACACACTTTCGAATCCGGTCAAACCTGCAGGTGTCTCTGGAGCACACTTGGATGCCTGCGGATCCCCGTGGGGTCCGGCGCAAGAACCCCCGGGGCTCCGCGTCTCCCGACTCAGAGAGCACCGGGCGCATCCGCGCACAGAGCCGCGTGGGCTTGGAGACTGCCCTGTCCGGGGCGCCCCCCGGCTGCCTTGTTTCACCTTCGCTTTGATTGGTTGGCTGGGGTTAGGTCACACGATGGCTGTGATGGTTAACACATTATTATCTGAACAGGCAGAAAAAAAATATTAAACAGCGGGAAAGGACACGGTGTCTTCTTCTGTTCAGCGTCCTGACGAGATTGTAGTGACCTGTCTGCGAGAGAGACATTTGTAAGCTGGCCTCTGTGCTTCAGGCACCCCCCCCCCCCCGACACACACACACACGACATCTCAGAGTGATTGAAAACCCCAATCCATATACAGGCTATTACTCTGAAATCTCACACATCCGATGCCCGACCGTTACTTTCCTCTGACTGAGTGGAGACCGCAGATCAGGCTTTGCTCAGTCTTGTGGCTGAAGATGTCAGGCAACCCCGGGGGGGGGGAATCCCGGAAGCAGTGCATGGCCAGGGGGCTTCTCCCGCTGGTGCTGGTCCCCGAGCACGGACCTGTTCAGACCCGCCTCTCTGCTCACACACAGGGTGGGGACGTTGCCGCAGACGGGTGTCTGTGTTTAAGAGAACCGCGGGCTGAGCTGGACACGTCGGGCCGCACTTGGCGGTCTCCCGTGGGCCGTGAGGAGTCAGGAGCTGCCTTTTGGAGAGAACACACTTCTTTTACAATGAGACCAGTGTCTGGCGTCTCCAAGAATTCTCCAGTGGCTGTACAGGTGTCCAAAATGGAGGCTTTGGCCTGCTGCATAGTACGGACTGTGACACAAATAATTAATGACCCAGGTCACGTCCAGTAGGGCGTTTCAGAGCCACCGTGGCTCCCCTTTCGAGCTCTGGGTCTGGGTCGGGTGGGGAGTGGGGCCAGCCACCTCCCTGGGGGCCGAGGAGCTGGCATCCTTCGCCAGGAAGGCGCACTGGCTCCAAGGGAAAAGGGCCACCGGTGGGTGCGGTGGCCTCGGCCCAGAATGTGGGTGAGCGGGCACAGCTCTCACCTCCCGGGCTCTGGGACAAAAAAGGGTGCTGGACGGCTGTGGAGGCCAGCCCGGGGCAGGGTCTCCCGTGTCCCCATGGGAGCGCGGTGCCCACACCCAGCCCTGCCAGCTGCTGAGCTTACTCTGTCCACCTCCACCGAGTGCAGGCCCAGCGGCGGGACCTGGCAGGGCGTCTACACTGGCTGCCTGCAGAGCGGGAAGAAGGGGAGTGGAAATCAGACAGGATGGGGGCCTGGAGGGGGGCTGCTGAGACATGTTGACACCATCCACGGGGACACCCCGTCCCTGTCGTCATCACATCCCGGAACCGCGTGTGCCACGGTTTACACAGCCTGGCTTGTTTGGGTCCCGGTGCCGTGGGGTCGGTGAGGCGATGTGGCCCCATTTCACAGATGAGGAGAGTGGGGCTCAGAGCAGACCCAAGCAGTGGCGAGGCCGTCTTGGAGAACCGCGCCCTGTCTCTCCACACGGGGCTAGAACGTCTGCAGTCTCC
This sequence comes from Panthera pardus, assembly GCF_024362965.1. Lineage (NCBI taxonomy): Eukaryota > Metazoa > Chordata > Mammalia > Carnivora > Felidae > Panthera > Panthera pardus. The sequence continues at coordinate 3,517,929 of NW_026526766.1, forward strand.
TTTTCTTTGGTCTGCAAACCAACGAATACTTGAACGTGAAAGAATTTAATTTTAAAAGTCCCCAACCCCTAACTTTCTTATAACGCGTCCCAGGCAAAGGGGCTGGGGCTGAAGCTTTGCCCCGTGAATTCAAGCACAGGGCTGACCCCGGGCTGCTAGCACAGGGTGTAGGGAGCTGGGGAGCACGGAAGCTTCTGGACATTCACAGCCGGCCCGGGGAGGTGTGCAGCTCCCCTCGGCCCCAGGCAGTGCGAACCCACACAAAGTGCCCTAAAGGCAGGGCGGATGGAGAAGCAGAAGGCACGCACATCATATATACACACACACACACACACACACACACACACACACGGGGACAGAGAACACAGTCACACCGAACGAGACGCATTTCATCTGTGACTTTCTGCTGCCACCTAGAGGTTCAGCCATGCCAAAACTAGGTCAAGAATGAAGTCACCTTGAGATCTTGTACATGGTCCCTGTCTCCAAGGGCAACTGTTTACTTTTCAAAATAAAGGGCCAGAGAGGTTTCAACTAGGACAAGGAGGTACATGTTATTTAGATAAGTCACCTACACCCTTGATCTAGTAGAACGTGTTTTCTACTCTGTTGAGCTTTGAAAATCACCGGGCACGTATGTGTGTGCACACGTGCACGTGACAGCCCTGTGTGTGGTGTGTGTGTCTGTGTGTACAGACGCGCGTGTGGGTGGTTCCTGGGAAGGCGTTCTTGGGGCGAGGAGCCCAGCCAGCGGAGAGCTCTGGAGTCAGTCAGGGGGTCTGGGAGCACGGCGGCAACCTGAGTTGTGGATTGAGAAGGATGTGGCGCCCGCTCGTTGCCCGTGGCATCACCTGGCTCAGGCTTCCACACGAATCAGTTTGGAGACCCTCACCGATCAGCTTAAGTAAAGCTCTGTCCGAAAGCCTGAACACGGTTCTTTCCGCGCTGTCCGTGTGACCCATTGTCCACCCGGGTGGAGGACCATGGCCTGCATCGGGGTCAGCACAACCCGATAGCACCTATTTTTGGCTTTGCAGGCCGTACAGTCTCTGCCATGACTCAGCTCTGTCCACGTGGCCTGGGAGAAGCCACGAATGATCCACGATGAAGGAACATACATGCACACCGCATCCCGACGAAATTTTATTTAAGGGCCCTGTATTTTTCGTTAGTCATGAAATAGTCTTTTTCTTCTAATATTTTGCATTCATTTAAAAGTCCCAAAATCCTTGGGGTCCCTGGGTGGCTCAGTCGGTGAAGCGTCCGACTTCGGCTCAGGTCATGATCTCGTGGTTTGTGGGTTCGGGCCCCGCGTCGGGCTCTGCGCTGACAGCTCGGAGCCTGGAGCCTGCTTCGGATTCTGGGTCTCGCTCTTTCTCTGCCCCTCCCCTCCTCATGCTCTGTCTCTGTCTCTCTCTGTCTGTCTCAGAAATAAATAAACGTTTAAAAAAACCCAAAAACCCTTCTTCGTTCACAGGTCGTGCACTAACGGGTTATGGTGGATTTGGCCGGGGGTGGGGTTGGGGGCTGCAGTCTGCAGACCCTGGTTTCTGTCCTGACTCTGGCATGAAGCTCTGTATCTACTACAGAGTTACACTGGGCTTTTAACCCCTACGGGACATCCACGCCCTGTAATATCACCAACAAGGTTGTTGGCATTTTATCTTGTTCCCGATTGCAGATCTGTCAGGCAGCGATTTCTTTCTCCAGTACGGGGAATGGTGGAACAGAGCTCCAGCCGAAGCCTCGGTGACAGCTTCATCTGCAGCCTGAAGCCGTAGGCGGTCTGGATGGTGGCATCGTAATCTCAGGCTCAGAGAAGGGATCCGAGCGATGATCTGGGATGGTGATTTGTGGTCATCTCTTTCGTCGGATTGCGGCCTGAAGCCTCGCAGAACAAGAGCGTTGTAGAGGTAAATCTGTGCTGTTACACGTGTCCTGAGTGAAACCTGCAGGGGGTGTGGGGCGACACCGACAGGCGTGTTCATGGGTGGGGGCGGGAGGCGGCAAGGGGTGGAGGGCCATGCTCTTTGACACTTTGTCTGAGCGCCATTAGACCTTTCTGTTTTGGGGATTCCGGTCAGCTTTTCATGATGATAGTTAATTGCACCTTTCATACAACCAACTCAAGAATGTGTGGAAAAGCAGATAGTGTCAAAAACACCATTTTCTTTATTTTTGATCAGTTCTTTTGTTTGTCCATCAGTTTGTTTCATCGAAGGCACACGTGTTGTCTTTTTGCTCGTAACACTTTGCTCAGTCGATTCGTGTGTCCCCATCAGTCTTCGCTGCGCCTCAGTACGAGCGCGTGGGATAAGGGATAATGATTCCATTTCCAGAGGCACCAAGAGAACTTTGGGGACCCACCAAGTAGCGGGTGAGTTTGGGAATGCTTTTATACCAGAAGACCTCTGTGTGCCTAATTTTCTGACTGTGAGCCTGAATGCTTTCAAAAAGAAGATGAATTGAAACTTGGCCCCTTAGATTACCTCATTGTGATGGTGAGATATAGTCGCCTTCGTGTAACTTTGCCTTTACTAGGGCTAATTATGGGCAAGCGGGCTGTTAGCATTTCTCTCCAGATTGGAGGGAACCTTAGTGATTCTTCAGCAATCCAGCCCTGAAGACATATCGCCATTTAAAGACTCCATATCTGTTCCCAAGGGTCAAATCTTTGCTGCCCTCCTGTTTATGGACTGACTGTACCCCCCATTTGTACATTGAAGTCCTAAGCCCCCAGCGTGACTGAATTGGACACAAGACTTTAATGACGTCATAAGAGCGGGTCCTAATCTGATAAGACCGGTCACCTTATAAGAAGACACACCGGAGACCTCTCTCTCCAAAGACACGTGAGGCCACGCGAGGACACAGTGGGAAGGTGGTCATCTGAAACCCAAGGAGAGGGGCTTCCCCGGAAGCCAGCCCTGCCCACACTTTGATCTCAGACTTTCGAGCCCCCAGAACTCAGAGAAAATAACTTTCTGCTGTTTGAACTCCTCTCCCTCTCCACCCGGTCAGTGGTATTGTATCATGACTGCACAAGTGCACCCTCAGACCGTTGTCTCCTAGGTATCTGAGTCTGGCTCTAAAAAAAATCACTTCCTTCAAGAGCTCAATCCTGATCAAAGCCCTTACACACATCTTCTGCCTCCTTGGGGACATTTGTCAGCTCTCCCTAGAATTGGCGGCTCTGTCCCTCTCTGGGCCCCGTGCTGCCCTCCATAGAGCAGTGGGATCATGCTACCCTGCACATCAGAATTACTTGTGAAGTTCTGTCAAAGAGACAAATGTCTAGGGGAGTCCGTGTATAGTTCTGGCTGGGACCCTAGCCTCTGAATGCTACCAAGTGTCCCAGGGATTCTAGAGGACTTTCAGGGGATGCACCGTGCAGTGCGTGGGGCTTTCAGAGGATCATGGAGAGACTTGGAAAAAAGGCCAGGCTCAGACCCCACCTGCAGAAATCCTGATTCTGGAAATCCATTGCTGAGAATCTCTAGGGACTTTTCACTTCCGCATTGTACTTTTCAGCTCCACAATTGCCATGTGGCTCTTTTTACATGATTTCTCTTTATTCATGCTCTCTGATAGAGGAGACAACACTCTCATACCTTGCCTTAGTTCTTGAAGCACAGTTTAGTTTTTCAACACACTTAAAATGGATGGTGGGAAGTTTCTGGCTAGTAGGTTCTGTGTTGGGGCTTCCTCGTGGACCATTTCTATCAACAACTTTGTTTCCTCCATATGGGAGCCATATCTCCTTGTTTCCTTTTCTGTCTTATGGTTTTGTTATTGTGGTTGAAAAAGGAACATTCTAGAAAATAATAAGTGGCATCTCTGAAAGAAGATTCTTCCCTTTCCACAGGTTTTGCTTTGTTCTTGTTTGGCTACTTTTCTGAATGAATTATGTCTACTCTCTGGTCACTGATGTCTCTGCTCGATTAATTTAGTGATGACAAATTAATCAAACAAATTAGTTTGAAGAGAGAATTCCCTTACTGGAAGCAATCTTTGCCAAGGGGCTCTGTGTGCAAGTTGGGGAATGCTTTTCACACTCAGCCAGGCAGTTAGCAACTCTGCCTCAACCTTTGCTTCCTACTGGCTTAGAGCCCCAAGGTCATCCAGAGGTAATAGCTTCCAGATTTTGAAGGACTTTCCTGAGCCTGCGCACCACCATGCATGACCTTCTAGATTCTCAGACACACCTTAGAGCTTTTTAAAGCCTCCTGTGGATGTTTCGTTCTCCGGTTTTTATTTTATTTTATTCTATTGATTGTCCAACTTTTCCCCACTGCCTCAGGAAGCCGCAATGCTCAGCAATCGCCTCTGACTGTTTTGGACAAACTCCTCCGAAGAAAAGGCTACACGTACGGAACGGGCTTCAAGTCAGGTAAAAACAAGGCTAGGCTTGTGAGTGGCATCTCCCAGGGAGCCTGGGACAGACCTCCATTCTGCCCTTTTGGGGCTGCTAATTTCCACCACAGTCACCTGCTGGTGGTGTTCAAGGGCACTGAGGCGCAGGGGAGGGAAAATATGGGGTAAAGAAGTTAAAACGTTACAAAGTTTGTTGTTCTTCCCAGAATTTGGCCATTTTTCTGGAAACGGCTCCCAAGGTTGTTGTAAACCTTTCATATATTCCAGGGTTCTGAAAAAGTTAATTCTGACCATTTTTTGCTCGCGGTCTCATTGCTTTGATCAAAGAGGGGGGTTTCAGAGGTCCTCACTGGTTCCTTGACATCACTGGGTAGAGTTAATATTAAAAAACATCATTTTATTTCACCCGATATATCCAAAATATTTTATTTGGGCATACAATCAAGACAAAAATTGCTAATGGTATATTTTACATTTTTATATGATGTCTTCAAAATCCAGTGTATATATTTTTTACTAATAGAGGGTCTCAAGTTGGACTAGCTACGTTTCAAATGCTCCTTAGCTACATGTGGCTTATGGCACCATATTGAACAAAATAGACTTATATCATAGTCCTAAGGGTGTTGTTCAGTATGTTCCATTAGGCTTGATCAATACATATTTTTTTTAATTTGTTTAAGTTTACATTCAAGTTAGTTAGCATATAGTGCAAGAATGATTTCAGGAGTAGATTCCTTAGTGCCCCTTACCCGTTTAGCCCATCCCCCCTCCCACAACCCCTTCAGTAACCCTCAGTTTGTTCTTTATATTTAAGAGTCTCTTATGTTTTGTCCCCCTTTCCTGTTTTTATATTATTTTTTATGTTTGAAATATTAAAGGGACAATGTAGAGAATGATCAGTTAATTAGCTTGTAGGTGGTCATGTTATATAAATGTTCAATGGCAGAAATTCTTTGGGGGCAGCCTGTATGTGGGTTGTGAAGCATGTGTATTTTAGTTTTTCAACCTGGAAATGGAGAGAGAAAGCAGAACACAAACAAACAGACACAAACAACAACAACAGCAGGGAAGTCACTCACAGTAAAATATTAGGACGAGTTAGTGCAGTAAATTGGATTATTTTTAGAAATACTCAGTCCTTCCCCTTCCCCTACAAGAAGGGGTTTACCTCTCTGGTCTGCTGATGCTGGCTTAGTCATGTGAGTGGAGATGTTAGCCTTCGTGACACAGAAGAAACCTGAAGACTGTTTGCACAGTTGGGCTCCAATGCCTCGGACAACGTGCTGGAGCAGGAGTTGGATGTCAGACACGTGGCACAGAGCCGCCCCCGCCAACTCATCCCAGTGGAAGCCCGACCGATGTTAGTTCACTCCCCTGAGTGCACAGATGCAGGAGATATCAACACCCGTTATATCGGATGCTGAAATATGGTGGGTGGTTGTTACGCAGCATTACTGTGGCAATAGCTAGCTGATACAACCGCCCACTGAAGATCAGCAGAATAAAAGGCATGCTCTGAAATGATACCGTAAGTCAGTGAACAAACAGGCAAGTCAGCTTTTGCTGTGGCAACAAACAATTCCCTTAAACAGTCAGCGTTTCATTACTTCCCCCAGGGTCTGCAGGTAGGATATTGGTTTTCTACTGCAGCCGCGGGTCAGCGGAGACCCGATTCTCAAGCCCTTCCAGGCTGAAAGAAGAACCATCCAGCTGGGATACACAGTTCCCACGCAGACAGGAGGCACATGTAGAGTGAGCCAAGTGACACAAGCAAGCGTGTTCAGGTGTTCACTCGGGCAAATCTGCATCCATTCGCCCTGTGGAAAGCTAACGCCAGGCCCTCAGCCCGTCGCTTGTGAGACCAGGATGTACGTCTTCCTGGGCAAGGGGAGTACACGTTTCCTGAGCAACAGCACAATAGTCTCCCACCTAAAGTTGTGCAGCCGTTGGGGCGCCTGGGTGGCTCAGTCGATTGAGCGTCCGACTTCGGCTCAGGTCATGATCTCATGGTTCGGGCCCCGCATCGGGCTTTGTGCCGACAGCTCAGAGCCTGGAGCCTGCTTCCGATTCTGTGTCTCCCTCTCTCTCTGCCCCCCCCACCTCCCACACGTGCTCTGTCTCTCTCTGCCTCTCAAAAATAAAGAAAACTAATAAAAGAAAATTTTAAATTCGTGCTGCTGTTAATCTGAGAACATTTCATGAACAGTGCGATTCCTGTAAACAATACATGGTCAGAAACATGACATGAGAATGGCAACGGGTCTCCGTATCAAACCAACACTGTTTTCTAGAAGCTTCACTAAGGCCCGTTTATTCCCAGAAATTCTCTGTCGGGGGATGAGCAAAGAGCAGAGCTAGGGACAAACAGGATGAGTCACCAAGCTGTCCCATATCCTAGTGCATCTGGAGGAAGACGTGTGCTTTCTGATTTATAACAGGAACACGTGGTCAGGGCCAACCGCCTGTCTTCTCAGCCCCCAAGAGCCACTGTCAGCTCACTGTGCGTCTGGTGGCTCCTTCTGCAGGGTTCCTGGAAGGATGATATCAGCTGGGTGCGGGCGCTTCCCGCCAGAGCAGGTGCTGGCCTGCGTGTGGGTGGGGGGGCGTCGGCCCCGCAGTCTGTCTGCCATTCGTCTGTGCCGGGGACCCAGCACAGCATGTGGGAAGGGAGTTGCACAGGGTGGGCTAGGAGAGCGCACAGACACCCCACGGATATGATTCGGGAGTCATCCCGCCCGCCTCCTGCCTGTGCGGCTGCCTCGAGCTTGGGTTTACCCTTTTTCCAGCAGCGATTTCCCCTGTTCTTATTTTGCATTTTACATTGTACTCGGGGTGCGGTGATACGGAAAGCTCATGTGAATACAGGACACAACCTGAACACGGTGTCCTGAATCAGAACGTGCAGACTGCCTTCCGGTCACAGGAGAGTGTTCTCAGTAACAAAAAGAAATAAGTAATTTGAAAAAGGACTCCAGCTTCCTCCTTCCATTTCCAGGCCGGCCAGGGTAGCACCTCTGTTTTAATTATCCAAAGGCTGCACCCCAACATCCCTCTATGATTCACAAGACGGCTGAACGTGTGCACCTTGGTCCAGAAGCTCCTGTCGTGCCCGGCAGTGACTCGACTGCCTCCCGTCACCATTTTAAGACACAGACCTTTGAATACAATGTCTGAAATGATATATGTTTGCATTGTCTTAATAACGAATTTATTTATTTATTTAAAAAATTTAACGTTTATTTATTTTTGAGAGACAGAGGCAGAGCGTGAGTGTGGTAAGGCAGAGAGAGAGAGGGGAAACAGAGAATCCGAAGCAGGCTCCAGGCTCCGAGCTGTCGGCACAGAGCCCGATGTGGGGCTCGAACTCACAACCGCTGAGATCATCACCTGAGGTCATGAGTCAGACACGTAATGACCGAGCTGCCCAGGCACCCCACTAACGAATTGAACTGTAGGTGCGTTTATTTAGAATGAAGTGAAGTGTCCCTCACACAGTGACATTTCTGTGTTGCTTCTTTATGACACAGCTTTTCCTCGGAGGCACATTCCGCGAAATGGGTTGTGATGTGGAAAGCGGGTGTGAGCCTTGTCTCAGGGCGCGTGTCCTAACGCCTTGTGAATGAAACAGGAAACGGAGAGAACTTGGGTTCGACGTTCACCTGTGGTTTTCGCGTTATTATGGTAAAAGCACTTCGCAGGAGGTCCACTCTCTTAACAGACTTTTAAGCACAGCCTTGTTGGCCACAGGCAACTCCCCAGACTCGTTCATTCTGCACAACTCAAACTTTATCCCTTGAACAGCAACCCACCCCCTCCCTGGCGCGACCCCCCCACCCCCACTCTGTGTCCCTGCACTGGACGACTCTGGGGCCCTCATGTCAGTGGAACCACGGCATGTTTGTCCTTCTGTGTCTCCTTGTTTTGCTTAGCACGGTGTCCTCTGGGCTCACCCCTGCCGTTCCATGTGGTAAGTTTTCGTTCCTTAAGGCCAAATAATATTCCACCTCAAGTATCTCAATCTCTCTCTCTCTCTCTCTCTTTTAATCCGAAGCCAAAATGTAGAAATGACCTAAACATGTACCCACAGATGAATGGATTACAGATTATATTCACTAATGCAGGAATTTTCCTTGGAACCCCGGATGGGGTATTGCTTTCAGTAGGAATGAAACACAAGAATCCCAGGGGTGCCCGGGGGGCTCAGTCAGTTGGGCATCCGACTTCGGCTCAGGTCATGATCTTGCAGTTGATGAGTTCGAGCCCCACATGGAGCTCTGTGCTGACAGCTCGGAGCCTGGAGCCTGCTTCGGGTTCTGTGTCTCCCTCTCTCTCTGCCCTTCCCCCGCTCACGCTCTCTCTCTCTCTCAAAAATAAATAAACATTAAAAGCAAAAACAAAAACAAGAATCCCAAATTCCAAGGAACCGGGTTCCTGAAAGCCGGGGCCCCCTCCTCAGCTCGCTCCTGCTCCGTGAGGGCCTCTGAAGCCCTGACCCAGTCTGGGCTACTCAAGACATGAGTCAGTCACCCATGAGCACACCTGCTCCTTCTGGACTCAAGTCAGGAAACATTGGACACCCCCGTGGGGATCTGTATTTATAGGAAACGAAAGCCATCAGAACAGAACAGTTGTTTAGCAACATAACACGGGTCTCCTAGAAAACAAATTTAGAAGCAGCATTCGCCAGCCCTCTCTCCCTCCTGCAGTCAGAAGAGCCTTGTTCCCAGTCAACACAACAAACATTTCCGAGAGCATGATACTCAGGGCGTTATTTTTCTCTAGTTGGCATGCGAGCAGGCGCGTGTCCCCACGGGGCAGTCGCGGGGAATGGCATCTGACCGTGGCCGTGTCGGTCAGGGATGCCCCTGGCTTTCTTCTCTTCCTAATTCAGCTTCCGTGACTTTGTACGTACCCAAGACCCTGCTGCCCTGGGACGTTTCCAGACGTGATCCCCAGCCCCAACCTGTGTATTTGGGAGTATTTTATAATCCTAGTGACGGGGTTCTTGAGCAAACGGCTGAGAAAGGATTCTTGAGATGTCCTTGGTGCAAAAAGGTGGTTTTATTAAAGCACAGGGACGGGACCCGTGGGCAGGAAGGGCTGCACTGGGGTTGTGGTCTCGCTCTGTGGGTTTCAGGTGTGCGTCAGCGGGCTGCGGGCTGGAAGGAGATTTCATTTCTGTTATATTTCTCTTGCCTTTGCTTCGCTCATCACCAGTAGCTGACTAGCCGTAGCCATTAAGTGTGGGCACAGACACCCGAGTCCAAACCCAACTCGTCTTCCAGTTCCTTGAACCGGCTCCTTGCTCTGCGGCTCGGCGAACCTCACCCCTGTCCACGTCAGCTGGAGTCTCCTCATTGCCCCCTCTCTCTCCTCCCGCACGCACACCCTCGCACTCTCTTGGAAACTGTTGCCCACCCCTGCTTTGGGGAAGAAGCCTCTGGGCCCAACCCGAATCTTCGAATCTTCGAGATGCTGGGCTTTTTGGCCTGCAGGGGTTCCCCAGAGCCCAGCCAGAGGTGCCTCTGCCCTCCCGAGGGGAGCCCGGGGCTCTGCCAACACCAGGCTCCATCCGTCCCCCTCCGAGGGTGAGTGTGTGCTCTTCCTCCTACCCCACCTCCCTGCAGGATTCGCTCCCGTTGCCCCCGTGGCCAGGGGCGCCCCGATTTACCTTCCCTCCTCTTCAACATATCCAGCCCCTGACCTCTGTTCTCCGCACCACCTTCCCTTCCCTCGGCCTCACGAAATGCAAAGGGCTCCACACGCTGCCTCTAAACCCTCCCATTTTTAGGACTCAACCCTGAGTGTCTCACTCGTTCAGCTGTGCCCTCCTGGCATCGTTCATTCACCTCCACTCAATGCCTTCTGACTTCAGGCTAACACTCCCCTCCCTTCCTAGACTGGAGGCTCCCTGAAGGCCAGCCTCTCGAATCTTGTCCTTCGCGCCCAGCAGGACGTGGCACATGATAAGTGACACAGAGCTCTTGGATAAATGACCAAATCCCTAACACCAAACACCCACCGAAGCAGGGATTCACATCTCTCTCAGGATCTGCAAATATTCGTCCTAGCCGCTCTCTTTACCTTACCCTGGTTATTTTCACTGGAATCAGATAGAAATCTGGACCTCGAGAGGCAGCAACCACCAAACTCATATGTATTTTTAATATCGTCCCTTTATTTCCTACAGGTGCATCGCTAAGTGATCCGTACGTGTCACGGCCCTCGCCGGAGCTGAGGGTCTTGCGTTGTCCCGCGGCGTTGGCCCCAGCCGGCCCGCTTCACCACTGTAGCGGCGAATGGACCTCTGTGAACACCCTCAGACTCCAGCTGTGCTCAGGACTCAGAGGCATCATGACAGAAACCCAGAAAGCAAGCGTCATTTCAAGTGAAATCAGGGTTTCTGGCAAAGGATTTCAAAACATTCCGTGGCCTTAGCACCTGCTGCCCGTGCGGGACCCAGACATTTGAAGTCCCTCGTCCATTACCAGCTGCTCAGTCCCCAAGTGCTGAAGAGATGGACAGACAGTCTTCCGTTTCTATAAAGGAAATGTCCATGAGAACCTTCCACAAATGAAGGGCTCTGGGGTTTAGGGAAGAGTATTCTGAAGATACGCTCATCACGTTCTTTTACTACCAATTCCCAGATCTTGTAAACAATGAAAACGAAAGCTCTCTGTAAATTTCCCACTCTTCGAAAATTGAGAATACAACTCAGCGGGGCGCCTGGGTGGCTCAGTCGGTTAAGCGTCCGACTTCGGCCCAGGTCATGATCTCATGGCTCATGGGTTCGAGCCCCGCGTCAGGCTCTGTGCTGACAGCTCAGAGCCTGGAGCCTGCTTCGGATTCTGTGTCTCCCCATCTTTCTCTGTTCCTCCCCCACTCAGGCTCTGTCTCTCTCTCTCTCTCAAAATAAATAAACATTAAAAAAATAAAAAAGAATACAACTCAGTGTCCTTGCTCCTTGTATCTGGATGGACCACGGATTTAGGACGGAACCCCGGAGGCATGTGATACGGTGTCTGTGCTCACGAAGTCTGTGCTGGGGGCCACCTGGGCTGGCGTGTGGGCACAGGCCTCCGAGGGAGTGCGGGCTGCCAGCTGCTGAAGCCATTTCACTCTTCTGCCAACAAATACATTTGTTTTTAATGTTTATTTAGTTTTGAGAGAGAAACAGAGCACGAGCAGGGGAGGGGCAGAGGGAGAGGGAGACACAGAATCGGAAGCAGGCTCCAGGCTCCGAGCCGTCGGCACAGAGCCCGACGTGGGGCCAGAACCCACGAATCACGAGATGGGAATGTCTGGCCAAAGTCTGGTCTGAGGATCCTTCCTTTGGGGGTAGGTGTGGGGGGTCCCTGCGATGTCTGGAAAGAACTCGGTGGGAACGGAGAATTGCCCTCCCAGAGCCATGCAGGGCTGCCTGTGCGCACAAAGACGCTTCCTGACAACTCAGGCTGATGTGCGTTTGTTCTAGAACGGAGCTGTTTAGTTGCCAATATTTCAATCCATTCGTTTATGAAGCCGACACACATTCCCCGTATTTTTGGCCTTGTTTTGTGAGTAACATCTTTCGAGACGCCTGTGCCCTGGATATTCTGAGAAGCCGATTCTGGTAAAATTATCTTTAGCTCCACAAACAGTGCCGGTTTCGTTATCTTCTGTGTCTCTGCAGGGCAGGCTCTTGGCACACTTATCTGGGATCTGTAAAAAAAATTCAGATTGTGGGTTTTCAAAAGAAGTGGCGGGCAATATCACTCCCTTCTAGATGCTTTATTAAACAACGGAAGGAAAGGGCTCCGTCGTTCAACGGATGCCGCGTTACTCTTTTGGAAACTCACAACGTTCCTGATAAAGTCACCTATTTTAACTCCATGGAAGCTGGTGTTTCTCAAACCTGCCTGGCCACGGCTCCCTTTTCTTATGTACCATCTGTGGGCATCACTGATAACAGGGGAAGGTACTTTGAGAAACTGCTCATCCAGACCCACTCACCAGAAGGACCCTCTTGGATTTCTATCTCCTCCCTGTCCTCTGGCAGAGGCCACAGCAAAACCGTCTCGGGTGGGCGTGAAGATCCCCCATTGTCTCATTGTGCCCCCGAGACTGGGTGCAGCCATGACCCCCCCGGCTTTGGCTAATTTGATCCAGAGTGAGACACGGCATGTCTTAAAAATGAATACATTTAGGGGCGCCTGGGTGCCTCGGTTGGTTAAGCATCTGACTTCAGCACAGGTCATGATCTCGCGATTCGTGGGTCCGGGCCCCGCGTCGGGCTCTGTGCTGACAGCTCGGAGCCTGGAGCCTGCTTCCTATTCTCTGTCTCCCTCTCCCTCTGCGCCTCCCCTGCTCGTGCTCTTTTTCTCTCTCAAAACTAAATAAATATTAAAAACAAATGTATTTATTGGCAGAAGAGTGAAATGACAGACAGGTAAGTCTGCCTTGCATCTGTCCCCTTAACACATCGCCAATTGAATGCAAAATCTCTTGCTAGGGAATGCACACTTAATCATGACCACAGAAATCACTTTCAGGGTCTTCTCGGGATTTGGACTAATTTCCAAAGGCAAGGGAGGGTTACTTTCAGGAATTTCCATTCTTTATAAAGGTGAGACAGATTTTCAATATGCATTCAGTATTTTCCTAGCCATTGTATTCAGTGCCCTGGGTCTTAGAACCCGCATAAATAACATAAGTGACAAACCTTTGAGGGTGTGCATGAGTGGCCAGGTGGAAGGCCTTCGTGCTAAGTCATGCAGCTGGAAACAAGAGAACTCGATGATGGGAATGTCTGTTTCTATCCCAAGTTTGGACGTGCCACATGGGAGACCGCAAGACAAATACTCTCTGCTTGGCTGTAAGGGGTTTCGTGCTATTGAAATACCTTGCACTAACGGGTCCGGCATCCTGAGTACGGCCGAGAGACGCAGGAGTTCTCTTCTCTAAACTTGCTTCTGCAGATGACCGTAACCTTGAGTGTTACTTCATCTGAACGCACCAGGACGGTGTAATACTCTTAGAGGCAGATCAGAGGACATGGTATGTGACTAACCAGTAAGAGAGAACTCACAGGAGATGTGCTGGACTTCACCTGCCGCCCTGGACCCTTTTCTCTCTGGGTGTTAGGAGGCTCCCGCGCCGTCTGGTGCCCTGTCAGGTGTGGCCGAGGGGAGGGACTGGGAGGAGCTCTGACGGCTGGAGCCAAGTTCCAGCGGCTTGGTCGCTGTGGGCTGGCCGTGTCCCGCTCTTGAAGGCCACCGGCAGGTCAGGCGGGCTGCTTCTACAAACCACCCTCGCTGGGGTCCCGGGTGATGTTAATTATTCCTCGCTGCTGCCTCGTCAGGCTGGAGCTGTGAGCCCCGGGCACCCACCCTGCTGCACTGTTGAAAGTGTCTTTAATTACTGTTTGAGGATGGCATCCTTTCCCGCCTGGACTCTACTAGGCACAAATAGTAAACCCCCTTTTCTCTGACACTCCACCCATTGTTTCCTTTGTCACCTGACGCAGAGACTTGAATGGTTTCCGGCATTGACCATCCATCATCTCGAGTCTACGCCATGCTTCTGTGAGTTCGGATGCGCGTGTGCATCATGCGTACATGTGAGAGCGAGAAAGAGGGAGGGGGCAAGGAGAGACAGAGACAGAGAGAAATTTCTGCATACATATTCACGTATACCGCCCACGGCAGCTGATAAAAAAGTGGGTAGAGAGACGTTGACGGATCAAAGAGGAAATGTAACACGTCACTAAATCTGCCTCATCCCAGGTAATTATTACCTGTTAGTTGCGTTTCAACCAAGCAAGTGACGCCTCCCTCAGTCCAGTGAGAACGCTGGACGAGCAAACGTAAGATAGTGATGGGAGAGCTCACAGTAAGAGAGTGACGCGCGTCTCGTTGAATAAAGATGTCACTGTAGGAAGAACACACCCAGTCAATCTTAGGCATCTTCCTTGATTTGACAAACGTTTACAGTTCCTCTAGGGAATGAACAAAGTGAAGAGCTGGAAATCACTGAGCGTGACTTTTGCTTCTTGTCATACAGTCTAGAGAATCACGAGCTCGGCGGTGAGGCCGGCGGGCACACCCACAGGGTTCTGGACATCTGTCTGTGTGTGCAGTGTGCAGCGATGCAGGGTGCAGGGAACACGGGTTCTAAATCATCTGTCGTATCACTTAATGAGTGCAGAGAAAATAAGAAAACACTTGAGATGGTCTCAACTGGAAATGGGGAAAGAGGCCTTTACGATGAACAGTTTCCATTGCTTGACTGTCTCCAGCCAGCCAGTCTTGGATATTTGCCCCTGTTTCCACACGTCACTGCAAAGCCTCCAGCCTGCCTTCTTTGCCACATTGCAAAGGAGATTGGACAACTGGTCCCCCTACTTGACTACGGAAACGCCTTGAAGTCACAACCCACGTTTGTCGCGTTTTTCCACTGACCGGTTTCCTGGAGCAGAATGTGCACCCGTGGTTTCTTGTGCAAGGGTAGCTCAAGTCAGTGGCTCAAGATGTGGTCTGAACTGTGAGAGTGGCCCAGAGTATTCTAGAAACGAGTTCCTCATAGCTTGGGTGTTTGAAGCCTGGTGAAATGTATCCCCTATTCATTCCATGAGTTGGCCATTTGTTGGCCCTAGGATACTACCTGCCTGTTCGCTCAGCCAGGGCTGTCCCGGGGCTCCCATTCATTCTGTCCATCCATCATATCCCAGCGGTGACTAAGAGGTGGTGAGGGGCCATAGCTTCAGTGACAGGGTGAAGGTGACTTTGCCGCTAGCCATGACTCAGACCCTGGTGACGTGCTGTAAGGAGGAAGCGAGGACAGAAGACCAGGGCTGGCCACGCCTCCTGGTGGAAAGAAAGACTGGCACATCACAAACGCCAGACATTTGGCCTACCGCTTACCACTGCCCTGGATTCTGGGGAATACACATCACAGAGAACACAGCAGGAAAGGCACGCGTTGAAGCATGAGCAGATCATGTCTGCTCACCCAGTCCGCTGGGCTGGCATTCCCGGGGACGTCATGGCCTCCAATGGAAGAGCGGAGGACTCAGTCTGGAAGCATTACCACACACCCCGCCTTTGCCTCCCACACGGGCTCTGCCCGAGACCCCACCTACTCACTCTAAACCAACACAGCCTGGTGTTTAAAAAGAAGCCATCATCCGAATGCTGACCCACATGGTCCTAACGTGCTAGTGCTATGCATTCCAGATGCTCTGCAGCGTGGTGACCTCAGGCATCAGCTGGGTCCGGCCTTCTGGTAGTGGGCGGCCTCCCCAACTCCGTAAACTCTCAACTATGATCCAGAGACACCAGGGTCAGGATCACATCCTCGGCCTCTCCTCTCAGTGGGTCCCGTACTTCTACTCCCAACTGCGAGCAGCTCCTTCCTTAAGGACACTGCTTTCCCTTTGGACAACTTAAATGGTGGCTTTGCCTTATCGTCCTTTACCTCGGGCTTGGATGTGGACAGGGTGTCCACTTGTTCTTCATCGTGACTTCATGACCACCATCCCTCCTTCCTCGCTAACCCCCCAACTTTGAAGCCCATGTCCAAGACCATGGCCCCTTCTGCTCTTCAGGGAATTATTCGAGTGTTCCCCGTTATTCCTTTGGGGGGTGCAGCTGGCTTTCCGTCTTCTAGCCCTCCCTCCGTCACCACTGTTGATGACCTCAGGATTCACGCAAACCATAGCGTCGTGTGCCGGGGCCCTTCCTTTCCTCCTCAACCTGGCAATACTCTTTCCTACCATATCACCTCGGAAACGCCTGACCACCATTATATTCTAGATACAGAATCTAGATCTATATCAACGGCAACGTTACCTTCAGAATCTCAGCTGCAAACATCTTACTCTCTGACCAGAACCTGCTGGTGTTCCAGGCCACTTCCTCTAGTTGGGCCACTGCAAAATGTCTTCCTCCACGGAGCCCTCTGAGCCATGCACCAACACACCCCCATTGTCCTCATCATATACCCACTTGCCTCCTTTCTGACTTAGATATCTTGTCCCCACACGGTAATCAATCCCTTATAGACAATCTCAACATTCTTGCCCCTTTCTGCCTGTGGTATACTTGCCCTTGAAATCTCCAGCTTTGGCCAAACACTCTGCTCATTCTGTGACAGGACCCACCCATGCACGCGAAACACACAGCCATGAAGTTCAGCCATGCTTTACCTGCAGCTTATCCAGCATAAGGTGGACACAGCCTGCCTGGCCAGGCTGCCAGCAACCCTTCATCAATCTTTACTCTCTCTGTGAGACAACTGATCATCTTGCTCCCCAAATCCCCAAAGCTGTGCCCCCTGGTCTCTCGAAGCTCATTTCTTTTCCCTCTAAAAAAATTAAGTGCAATCATGTCTCCCTTTGGGCACAAGAAAATGCTGTGCTATATCCCATCCAATCAATTAATATAGACCCTGGAGCCCCTGGGGCTCTTTCCACTCTTCCAACTATTCTCCCATTTATCAACATAAGATTATGGAAAAATAAAGTTGAAAAAGCTGTCTTTTCTTGCATTCTCTACAATACCTTTTCTTTTTTAAAAAAATTATCATCGCATTACAATTGTTAAGTTCACAAACAAAGCAATCCCCACACCGTGAACCCCTGAGCAACACAAAGAACGTTAAGTGTTTTTGCTACTCTCTCAATCTCCTATTCCTTATTATTAGATGGTATTTTTACTTTACCTTTTCATTAAAACAAACAAAATGTTAGTTTTTTAACTGTAATGAGCTAAAGAGATTTTATAAGAGATTTTATATAGGTTTACTAGTATTTCTAGTATTTCTCACGTTCTGCCCATCATATTTTTAAGGAAAGGCTTTTCAATGGTAAATCCTTTGTTTTTGTATTTTGGGAAATATCTGTGCTTCACCCGCATCGTTGAGTGATATTTTAGCTGGGTATAGGGTCGACACTCTGTGCTACATTTCTGGGTGACCTCTGACCCTGGGAGAGAAATTCTGCACAGAGAGGCAGGAGGATTTTCTGAGATTTGAGCCCAGAGAGTTCCTTCCAGTCATGGAGCAGGTAAGCAGCTCTGCCTTTTGAGAGTACTGGAAATCAAATTGACCCTTTTGCAACATGAATTATATCATTTCTTTATTATTCCATTCTGTGTCTATGATATAAAATCTTCCCAATTTTCATTCTAGACCTTTCTCCAGAGTGGATCTTATTCCCAGTTATCACTGGCTCATCTGCATGTTGATTTGCTTATTCTAGTGCCTTCATAGGTGGGGGTTCCAATTACCAGGTCAATGTCAATGAAGAGTGTGTATGTAAGGAAACTGTGTCAGCAGAGGGGCATCACAATTGTCCTTAAAAGAATCCAAACCACTCTCCAATTCTTCCTGGATTTCTCCTTATCAAGATAAGTTTCTTCCTCTAGTGTGTGTACAGAAGCCACTGATTTCTCTTGTCTTTTCTTGATGCATTTTCTTTCCTCCTACCCAATGCTTCCCTTCTGGTTATGCTCCTACCCAAAGTCCAGAATCCTAGATTAGAAGTTGTGATTTTAAGACTGACATTATTTCACTGTCTTCTGGCATCTATTGTTTCTAATGAGAAATATGGCACCAAATTATCAGCCTTTTGTGAGTCTGTCTTCTCCAGTAACTTTACAATTGTATTTTCATCTTTGAAGATCTTTGGTTTCCATCCAATGTGAATAGGTTAATTTTTACTCAACTCTTTAGTGGAGACCTTATTCAGTTCTTCCTACAATCTGAAAACTGCACAGTGGATTTTTTAACTGGAAGTGATATCTTCATTTGTTTTCTCTCTCCGTAGTCTGTCCTAGGCAGGGATCTCCCAGTTCTCTCTTCAGATTTACCCCATTTTCATTCTCTCAAAGACAGAAAGGGTAGGGTAATGTTTACCTTATCTATAGAGAGCTTTTAAAAATTCCAATGGCTGTATTTGCTATTTCTAGTATTTCAAAGTGGTTATTTTTTATGTCCATGTGTACCTAGTGCTTTCCTTCATAATTACTTATTTTTTTTAGTGCAGACCCAACGTTACTTTCTCTCTCCAGAGATACTAATGTATTTATGTTATAGCCATCCCAGTACTGCAAAGTCAGGAGGGAACTCTTAATTGCTGGGTACTCTTGGGCAGTCTTCAATGCTGCTGGGGGCTCAGAATTTTAGTTTGCAAATTCATATTGAATAGGAAGCCTTAATTCGTTCTCTGTTGTGGTTGTTTTACTGATTTTGCGGTCGATCTCACTGCCCCTTACCATGGCCTAACAGAGGCGAAGATCGGCAGGCAGATCGAAACAGCTCCACTCAAACACCTGTCCTGCCGCACAGGTGAAGATGAAAATGGAACGTGAGGGTCTTTGCTGCCGGTGACAGGGTGCTTTGTCCCTGGTGCGGGTCACTGTTGTCATTGTCCATGTAACTAGTAAGCTGAGAGCTACAAAAAACAATTTGTGTAAAAAGAGGT
Organism: Panthera pardus; assembly: GCF_024362965.1. NCBI lineage: Eukaryota > Metazoa > Chordata > Mammalia > Carnivora > Felidae > Panthera > Panthera pardus. The sequence continues at coordinate 3,536,767 of NW_026526766.1, forward strand.
TGCCTTGCTCGCTATGGAAGGGCTCCTGCTGGTTAACGTGGAAGCTTTTTTCCTGTTGCAGAGAGATATAGGGATTCAAAAATAGAACGCATTCAGTTTCAAATTGTCCTGAATGCTCTAAAAACATCCCCTTTAAAATGTCGTCAGGTATGCATTTGGGAGCAAACAATAAACAACACCTAGAAAGGCGGACGTTTCCCAGGAAATTAAAGTTGACATCACTTGTCTGTTATCAGTTGCTATTTATGTCAGATTACAAGTCTGTTCTTGTTTATCTGTGATTGAATAACCACCCCCAATCCAGCTGTTCTGTCGCCCCGGCCCAATGCCAGAAGGCTGCCTCGCAGATGCCTTTCCATGCCGCCACCGGGTAGCCTCCCCCGGTGTGGCCCTTCTCTTGCATCCCGGGCCCCGCCAGGCCACGGGGTGCCTGCATTTGCTCGTTCCTCGGGATTGATCGTCTGGAAATATCGATCACCTTTCAAACCTGCACCTGTGAGCTGGATAGGACCCGGGCTGAGTTCTTTCTGCACTTACAAGAGTCTATGGTGGACAAGGGTAGTGTATGCACCTTGACACAATCTTTGCTCACACAGGTGCTAATGCCAGTGCCTTGCAAACTCCGGGCAAAGAGCACAGAGGCCACTCCTCTCCAGGTTGGGTATTTCATTGAAGCGCTGAAGACACTGTCTTTAAATCCCTCCCCCAAATCACCTCGAAGCCCTCTCTCCACTCTGGTCCTAGACATTGCTCGGTCCAATGGTTCCAAATATGCATTCAATTAGCCGGGCACGGGAGGGAAACCAAGTCACCTCTACCTTCTTGACTGCCTGTCCCGTGCATTTTCAGGTAGCTGGGCCATTCTTCCCCAAGCTAGTGCCCTTGCCCTGTGCGGTCCAGCAGGATGGTGCACACCTGTCCTTCCCACCCTCTGTCACCCCCCTCCTTCTCCCAGGCTCTCAGCCTTCTCACCCGTGTGCCTTCTGGCCTTCTTGCCGGAGGCGGAACCCCACCAGCTAGCGCCATGGAGCCCCTCTCCCTGCTCCTCACCTACTGGCTGTGGTGGCGGATGAGCCGCTGTCCCCCTCCCAGGGCTAAGACGCATCCCGCACACCTCTGTTCTGCTTGTTCTCCGCACCTGTGCATTTGGTGAGTCTAAATCCTCAGCTTCCCATGAGGGACTTGGCTCAAGCAATGGCCTCCTCTTTCCCCACATCATTGAGCCTCTGTCCTCTGCTGTTTAAATATCACTCATCTCGAGGACAAGCTCTCTCGGGCTTCCTTCTCTGCAGTCACTGCCAACCGCCTGTCCGGTGTCTCTACGTGCGCGCCTCGGGTGTCTGCAAAGAGCAGAGCTCTGATCTCCGCCCGTCCCCACCATTTTCTTCTCAGTCTTGCCGTCTGCACCACCGGACAGCTCCTCGGCCCTGCCAGAAGCTCGACGCCGTCCTTGGTTCCTACGTTCGCCTCACCCCCCACCTCCCTGTTCAACTCATCAGCAGGTATTTTCTGCTCCAACTCCAAAGGGTGTCCCTGCTCTCCCCCCGTCTCCACTCCCGCGTTCACATCCAGCCACATGCCTCCTGCCGGGACTTCCTCAGTTCCTGTCCCCTGTCATCTCCTTGTTGTCTCTGTTGCTTTTTACCGTTTTGTTCAGAACACTACAAGGGCCGGGATGCCCAGGGTCAAGGACTGGTGCAGACCACGTGTACACAGGCCGGGGGGATGCAAACAGGCAAAAAAGCGAACACGTAGCTTACGGGCCTCTGGCTTGTCTGAGCTGCCTTGCACGCCCTTGCTTGAAAAAGCTAGGGAAGGAGGGATACCCGGGGTCGCTGGAGCTCTTGGGTGTTCTCCCTGGCTGCAACATCCTGGCTCGGTGTCTGTCCCACCTCTGCTCAGTCAAGGTAGCGAAAAGGTAACTATAGTGACCTTTCCTTCCCCCTGTTTACACTGATGGTTGGCTTTCTGGAAGTGAATCCTAGAAAGCATGTGAGCTTCTGACACTGCAAAGAATAGGCTCAAATCCCAGCTCCCCCATTATCCCCTGAGTTTCTTGGGAATTCAATTCTTTATACCCTGGAGGTTATGAGTTTTCTAGAGGAATACTAGGGGGGTGACTGCCTAGCACACAGAACCCCGAGCTCCTACCTGCCTTTCCAAGGAGAATCTCTATTTTTGTCTAGACTAAATATGGGGGTTCTGCCTAATTAAAAAAATAAATTTGTCGGTGAGCCTGGGTGGCTCAGTCGGTTGAACATCCGACTTCGGCTCAGGTCACGATCTCGCGGTTCGTGGGTTCGAGCCCCGCGTCGGGTTCTGTGCTGACAGCTCAGAGCCTGGAGCCTGGTTCTGATTCTGTGTCTCTGTCTCTCTCTGCCCCTCCCCCATTCACGGTCTGTCTTACTCTCTCAAATTAAATAAATGTAAAAAAAAAATAAGGAAGAAATAAACTTGTGTTGCTTTAAAACTACTCCATGTTACTTCAAAAACTACTTCTTTAAAGCCCAAATAATAAATATTAATAGTAGAAATTGTAGGCATGTTGGCAAACTTCTAGAGGAAGCATTTTAAGAAGGAAGGGATATAAGTTCAGAGATGACTCTTATTTCTTCGATGCATAATGAATAATGTGGTCCTGATATCACTAATATGAAATAACGCACAGTGATTGAAGATCGTGCACGTGGCCATCTAAGGAGCTGGCTGCTCTCTTGTTATAAGGGTGCTTTTTGGGTTGGGTTCTACACAGACTTGGAGAGGACATCTCCAGTGTAAGTGGTTTATTTGGAAGGTGACCCCAGGTAGACACACCGGGGGGAGTGGAAAGTGAGGCAGGATGGGAGGGAAGAAGGAAGCCAGGGTTCCGTTCCTTTGGGGATCTCAGGGTGCTCAAAGTGATCCACCTCCGACAGAGAAGAGAGAGCACTCCCCCTCTTGCCCTCCGTCGTCCCTGACCGAGAGCTGCTCACAAGGCATCGGCTCCTTAGCTCAGCTGCTCGGCTCCACCTGAAGGTCAAGAGACCGCCTTCACGTGTGCAGCGGCAGGAGCTGGTGGGACAGATGGCATGGGTCACGGACCATAGCCCCATTACATGCAGTATGTTAGGACGGGGACTGTCTCATGTACATGCACGCGGAGTGAGTGCAGGGTACGACCGTGCTGGGGCTTTGACGTTGGGTGGATTTAGGTTGGAATCTCCCCCATATTGCTACTAACAGAGCTAATTTAAGTTGGCTACTTAATTGCTCCTTAATGGCAAAAATAATACCCACGTGGTACTTAGGCAGTTTTAAGGAGTTAAGATTTAGAAGATTTGGAAAACCCCCGGCAGGTTCCTGACATGTGGTAGGGCATCAGTCCGCATCAGGGCGTATTACAAGGAGTGAAATCGTTGTGTCTTATGGTGCGTCGTTCTTTGGAGGGGGTTGATGGTTCAGATGGTTTTCCAGAGGGGTGGAACCGGTTCCCGTAACCACCAGGGGGCGATGGGAGTTCAGCCGCTCCTTCTGGTCAATTTTGACTCTTTATATATATTTCAATCTTTCTGGTAGGTATATAGCAGTATATTGCACTGTGGTTTTACTTTTCATTTCCGGGCAGATAAATAAGTTTTATGGACCAGTTGAACATCCGCTTTTGTCACGTGCAATGCTTGTGACCTGCCTTTTCACTCTGTTAATTGACAAAAGGAATGGCCTAATTCGTAAATTTCATCCATCAAGCCTTTCCTTTATGCTTATTGCTTTTCCCGGGGTTCAAAAAAAATGTCTTTTCACGACAATACTGTGAACATAGTCCCCTAAATTATGTTATGTCACATTTCAGATTTAGATTTATAATCCAGTGGACTTGATTGGTTGTTGTTTTGGTATGAGGGAGGGGTCAAGGGTCTTTTCTTTGCTTGTTTGTTTGCTTTCTATTCTGTCATCCGATGCATCACGATTTCCTGAAAATAGCCCTTCGCTGAACTGGAGTCCCACGTTTACAGTAAATCAAGCTTCTCTATGTACACGGATGTTTTGTACCACCTGCTCTATTCCACTCATGTGCTTGGTTGCCTAATGCCAGCTTCTGTACCGACTTGATGTAGATGTTTCCATACATCTTAATATTTGAAGCTTTCCCACTTCGTTGTATTTTAGTATTTCCTTGGCTATTCCTGGCAATACTTACATAAGAATTTGAAATCAGCTTGATGGTTTCTACTGAAATTACTCAATGCTATTTTCATGTGGATAGTATTGAAGTTATGAATAATTTTGCTCCCCTTACACTATTGAACCTACAAATCCATAAGCATGATATAGCACTCCATTTGTTCGAGTACATTCTATTTTCCATCATTAAAGCCTGACCTGGTAGATTGTGGTGACACAGTCATGCTTCATTTTATCTATTTGCTAGTTTATGATGGTTTATAATGCTACTTTACATTCTAATTTCTTGTTAACTTAGAGTAATGCAATTAATTTTTTATTGACCTTATATTCAGCATTCTTGCTAAGTACACTTACAAATTCTAACAATTTATTTGCACACTCACCTCTAATTTCTACACACCCAAGCATGTTGTCTGCAAATAAAATATTTCTTCTTTTGGGGGCGCCTGGGTGAGTCAATTAGTTGAGTGTCTGACTCTTGGTCTTGGCTCAGATCATGATCCCAGGGTGGTGGGATCGAGCCCTGTGTTGTGCTCTGCACAGAGCATGGAGCCTGCTTAAGATTCTCTCTCTCTCTCTCTCTCTCTCTCTCTCTCTCTCTCCCTCCACCTAGGCTCCTTTCCTGCTCATACTCTTTTTCTCTCTAAGGAAAAAAAAAAACAAAGAACAAACAAAAAAGGTCTTCTTTTTGAATTATTTTATTTTATAAGATATATTTTATTCATAAATATATTTTTATTTGTGAAAGCATTTTACCTCTTTTTCTTGTCATATTGCAGTGGTAAGATCTACAGGGATAAGGCCAAATTGAAGTGAACTTTGTTTCTTTTGGAGCTGAAAGGAGTAAGATTTCCACTCTTTATAATTAAGCTTGATATTTCTTATAGGTACATAGAGATGCCGTCTACCAGGTTAGGGGCATTCCCTTCTATCACTAGCCTGCCAGGAAGTTTTGTTTTGTTTTGTTAATGATATATGGATGTTGAATTCGTCACATGCGTTTTCTGCATCTCAGACGATGGCGACGGTGATTTGTCTCCGTCACCCCAGTAATGTGATGCTTCTACAGACTGAATAGCAGTGCTGAATCATCGTTACGATGATCCTAACATGACTCAACGATCCTAACATGACTCAACTCCTTATGGTTTCTTTTTTAAAAAATTATTTATTTATTTATTTTGAGAGAGAGAGAGAGAGAAAGAAAGCAGGGGAAAGGCAAAGAGACAGAGAGAAAGAGAAAGAGAGAGAGAAAGAGAGAGAGAATCCCAAGCAGGGTTCCTACTGTCAGCACAAAGCCTGACACAGGGCTCAATCTCACGACAGTGAGATCACGATCTGAGCTGAAATCAAGAGTTGGACGCTCAACCAGCTGAGGCACCCCGGTGCCCCAGGTTTCTATTATTTTTATACGTAAGTATATTTGGCTTACCATTTTTTTAATTTAAGGTTTTTGCCTTTATTTTATGAAGGGGATTGTTCTGTGATTTTCCTTTGTTACCATGTCTTTGTCAGACTTGGTATGTTATGTTGTCTTCATAAAAGAAAAACAGATGTAGTCTGTTGCTTTCTATCCTCTAGAAGAGGTTGAATACACTTGGCATCATTTATTCCTTTAATTTTTAGTATAATTCACAAGTAAGACTATCTAGGCCTGAAGTTTTATTTTTCTTGGGTAAAGGTTTTCAATTATTGATTCCATTTATTTCATAAATATAGGACGAGTCAGAGTTCTTATGTGTCTTGTGTTAATTTGGGCAGCTTAGATTTTCTAGGTAGTGGTCTATTTTTATCTACCTTTTCAAGTTCATTGGTATAGAGTTTGCATAAGACCCTCTTATTCTCTCTGACATGTAGGCAGGGTCTATAGCCGTATCTAAGTTTTTATTCCTGTTATTGGTGACTTGTGCATTTCTTTTCTTTCTTTCCAGAAATCAGTCTTGCCCCCTTTTGACTTTTGACTTTATTGATTCCAGTGTGTGTGTGTGTGTGTGTGTGTGTGTGTGTGTGTGGTTATTTCTCTTTCCTCCCTTCTATTACCTGCTGGTCTAATCTGATTTTCTCCTTATAACTTTTTGAGATAAATATCAAGTTCCTCGATTTTCAAGTTTTCTTCTTTTTCAACATACACATCTGTACAGCGTTGGCTGTAGATCACAAGATTTATGACGCCGTATCCTTATCATGACATCTTTCTGTTCGCTGCACCTGCGGCTTCTGGAGCACACGTCTCTCCCGGTGTGCTGATTCCAGCCCCGGCTACGGCGAGAGCTGGCGAGCCGACAGATGCCGCCCCTCCCCCTCGCCTATGAGCCATGTTGCCGTCTGTGTTCCGCCCAGATGTCCCCAGATCCTCCAGGGATTGCTTGGTCTGTACACAGATCCGGTCCCCAAGTCCAGGCCTCAAGCCCACTCAATCCACGGCCAGTTGTGGCTGGTGTGTGAGTATCTCAGCCTCCCTCCTTTTTGCTGGAGGAGCTAGAAGGCGTTCTCTGTGCGTGGGCGAAGCAGATGTTTTCCTCAGTTGACTTTCCCAGCCTCCCTTCTGAATCGTCCCAGTCTGTCGCTTCTTCCTGGGACCCCTCCCAAATAAACTGTATATACCATGCTTTGTCTTCAGCTCTGTATTTTCAGTATTTTAGAGTAGAACTATGGCCTTACTTAATATCCAAACATGAAAGAATTTATTACTTTTTTTTTTAATTGGCTTCTAGCTTGATTTTACTGTGGTCAGAGAGAATTCCTTCTAAGATTGCTAACTGAAGCCACATTTAGGACTTCCCTATTCAACAATACATAGAATTAATATTTTTAAAAACACGTAATGGAGCTGATGTGGTATGTGGTGGTATTTTTTTTAAGTTTATTTATTTATTTTGAGGGAGAGAGAGAGAGAGTGAGCAGGGGAGGAGCAGAGAGAGGGGGAGGGAGAGAGAATCTCAAGTAGGTTCTGTGCTGTCAGCATAGAGCTAGACTTGGGGCTCAAACTCAGCAACTGTGAGATCACAACCTGAGCTGAAACCAAGAGCTGGACACTTAACTGACTGAGCCCCCCAGACGCCCCAGTGGTGGCATTTTTAGTGGATGGAGGAAAGGGATTATAGGTGAAAATAGTCAGGGGCAGCTTCTCTCTTGGGCACTTTGTCATTTTGGTCCTCAAATGGGTCCCGCCACCTTTGCAGGTTCCGAGGTGCCTCTCACCCCCAAGAGGCCCTCACCTTTCGAAGGCTACATAAAATGGGGACAGAGAAGTCTGCGTGCAAGGATGTTTTCATGCAAGCCTTCATCTGGAAGGTTCTGGAACCCAGCCACGGTTCAGCCACATTCACTGTCAAATTTACCGTCAACAACGCCAGCGGGCATCAGTCTGGGAGGTCCTATGTCCACGTCCCTAAAAGAGCCTAGTGTGGCTCCTGGTGGCTTCACTAGGCAGCTGGAGGCAGGGAGGACCGGATACCTCACTTTCTCAGAGCAGAATGAAAATGCGGGAATAAAAGTACTAACACATCGTGTGTTTCCATTTCTTCCACGGTGTCTCTCTTGACTTACCACTGCAGTTTTCAATTTTGGATTTAACGTCACGCTAAGTAAAGAAAAGTTACAATTTAAAAAAAAATTTTTTACGTTTATTTACTTTTGACAGAGAGAGAGAGAGAGAGACAGAGACAGAGAGACAGAGCATGAGCAGGGGAGGGGCAGAGAGTGGGAGACACAGAATCCGAAACAGGCTCCAGGCTCTGAGCTGTCAGCACAGAGCCCGACTTGGGTCTCGAACTCACGAATCGTGAGATCATGACCTGAGCTGAAGTCGGACGCTCAACCGACTAAGCCACCCAGGCGCCCCAAAGTTACAATTTTAAGTTATTTGCACGGATTCTGCCATTCCTACCGCTCTGCATTAGATAAGACGTGCCAGCGTCCCCTGGAAACACGAGAGCCTTCTGCTTCTGTCCAGAACGGCCGGAATCGCGCTTGCACGCTGAGCTTGCACACATGCACCTGACTCTGACCCGGGCAGCGGGCCTGGCGTGCCCACGGTCAGCCCACCCGTGGCTTCCGAAGCCGCTCTTCTGGGTCATTCTGTCCTTCCCTCTCCTTCTGTGTGTCCTTCGCAGAGTAAAGGGTTGGCTAAGAGGGAGGAGGTAACAGATAAGAAGTTGCAGAACGGGACACCTGGCTGACCGCGATACCTGGAAAGCCACTGCCGCCTTCCTGCACTCGAGGCAAGTTCTGGTTGGACCAGAGCATGTGTCGGCTTTCCCCCTTTACTCCGTGTAGACCGAACACGCTTAGCTTTATTCACTTTGTGTGTCTCTGAACTCTACCCATGCTGGGTCCACGGGAGCTCTGCCCCCACGGGACCTTGCAGGCTCCGAAAACGGGGTGGCAGGAAGGCAGACATTCACGTGGTGGGAATCTCCTCTGTTCACGAGCAGCTCCAGCGTCCCACGGAATTTGCTTACAAAACCCGAGTTCAAAGATGAGTTACCGGGCGTGTCGAGATGCTATGGCAGAGCATCAAGCCAAGGCCGGGGCTCTTCTGAGTGCGGGGCCCTCTGTGAACGTGCAGGTCTCCTCCCTGACTGTGGATGAAAGAATCCGCATGGGGCGGCTTCAACAGAGTAACATGGAGTCATGATCCGGGTCCTCGTTTGCCTGGGCCCCGCTGCACTCCCCCCACAAGGCAGGGGCCCCTTCCTTGTTTCTGTGGACAGGAGACTGGGCTTCACGGAGCAAGGACAAGGAGATTGGGTGGAGAGGGGTGAGCTTTAATTTAATTTGTTTTACTTTTTTCCTCTGCGGTGGCTATAAGACATCCTTGACAATGACCTCACTGCTCAGGCCGAAAAGGACTTTGATTTCTTTGCAAGCCTCAAGGAGGTTGTGGGCCGGGCCCGGCTAGGCTGGGACGGTCCAGCTGCCTCCCGCTCACTCTGCCCTGGGCCTGGAAGCAGCCTCTCTCCTGCCAGTGAAGGGGAGGGCCGGAGCTCCCACCAGGGAGCGAGACATCAGACACCCCCGGCGGTCACCTGCTCCTTCAGATGCGGTCAGGCTGGCAGGCAACTAAGTGTTCTTCCGCCACGCTTCGTGCACGGGGCCCATGTCAGTGGCTGGCCCCTCGCTTCCTCGCCCCACCCCATCCGCCAGGTGCCCTCTCTCTGTTGCCGCGCCCTTCTCGGCCCTTCCCTCCCGGCCCCTGGTTTTGGCATGGATCACCCCCGGCCCCTCCCCGAGATTCACCCTCCCGATTCTCCTTCTCCAAACGCTTCCTGACAGGTGCACACTCTTCAAACTTCCGTCCTTGGCTCTCATGTCTTAACCACCTGCATAAACTGCAGGTATAAATACAAACCACTTCTTGGCTAGAGATCTGAGATCACGTGCAGCACTAATTGGAAAAGAGCCTTCCAAAAATACCTACTGGCGTAGACAGTGGTAAGGCTTCCAACCCTGAACTCCCTCAAGTCACTTAATTTCTCTGGGCTCTCATTGTCTTACCGCCAGGCTGAGATGTGTGCTTATAGCTAGAGATCTTCATCTAGATGAGGATATGCATATCAATTGGCCCACGTACTAGTAGTTGGAAGGATTGTTTCTGAGGGTTCCATCATGATAAAAGCCTACACTCCTCTAGACGCCTGGTTTTCGCAGAGGAGAAGGCAGCTGTGCCTAGGATTTCTGTAGGTGGATAACGTGGAAAGGTATTCCTGTTAAAGGAATGGCCCGTGGCAAGCCCCAGAAACCTGAGAGGGGGCTGTGAGGTGGGCCGTAGGGATGAAGGAGGACCATTCTGCAACAGGAGATAGAGACTCCGTCCTGCCAGGGACCACCCCCTCCTCAGCACCCCCCGTGGTGAGGAATCTGTTATTTGAATAGAGAAGCCAACAAGATCCAACGATATTCAGCCTATTAGAGACTCACTTTAGCTCTGAAGATGCATCGGGAAGGAAGGGCGTGGAAAAAGAGACTAAAAGCAAACGGTAACCAACCAACCAACCAACGGACCAAATAAACAAAACGAGCCAACAGGGTAGCGATACTTATGGCAGACAAAACAGACTTTAGGCGAAAAACGCTAAAAAGAGACAAAGAAGGTCCTCTTCTAAAGATAAAGGGGCCAGTCCACCAGACCTAACAAGTAGGAACAGCCAGGGACTTCACACACGAGCACATCACACATAAAGCAAGTACGGACAGAACCAAAGGAAGCTCGGGCTTTATGTCCAGTGTCACAAAGCACTTGAGGATTCGTCAGCGGTGGACGGGTTTGGAAAGACTGGTGTTGGAACGCAGACTTGGTCTCGGGAAGGGACTCAGAGAACTCAGAAGAAAACCCTGCAGGCGTCGGGGAGATCAGAGATGGTCAGGTGCCTCCGCGGAAAGATCGCCGCGATCCTCCAGAACCAGCTAATACTTGCTGAGGTCGGGGCAGACTTGCGGCGGCCAGTGGGGAGCACGGGGTGCTGATGCTGGGGTGCGGGGAGCCCGTGGTCCTGGAAGAAAACGTGGAGGGAATCCAGTGTCAAATTTAGGAAGCCGTATCGATGTTAGTTATTTGAACAGATTGTGTAATCTGCATAAATACGACCATAGAATTCTGCTTAAAATAACAATCGGAAATTTAATGTCTTTGAACGTGGTATTATCTTTTCTTCCCCTCTGCTCTGCCTCCCCCTTCTGGGTTTTGTTTTGAACGGTTTTATTTTTCATGAAAAAGTTATTAGAATCTAAGTGCAATTTCTCCCATATCCACTAGGGGGAAGCAAAGTACGCAATTCTATTTTTTCCACCTGCAACTTCGGGTTTTCAATAAAAATCGGGTGCTTCCATTAAATACCTACGTTATCCAATGACAAAAGTGAAAGATATGTATTTTGAGAAACATAAAAAAATTATAACAAGAAACTGTAATCAAATTGCAATCCTTATGCTACATCTGTGGCTTTTAAGTTGTTTAAGTTGATGTGTATATCTGTTTTGCTCTTAATTGGGATTACGCTGCCAATTCTGTTTAGTTTCGGGATTTATTTCACTTACCACTGTATCATAAACATCTTCCCACATCATTCTTCAATTTTTTAGTTTTAACTGACAAACCGTAACAGTTGCATATTGTCTGTATGTTTATATCTTTCTATAATGTAGCAAAATGCATTACAAGAAAGCCAGTGTAAGCAGCCATAGCCATGCATATTGGCCCCCATCTCTGATCCTTCCACGGGTGTATTTACAGAGTTTAAATTCTGTGGTTTAAAGGAACGGACATTTTTAAGGCCCTTGATTTACACAGTTACCTGCGTCTGGCTTACCTAGTGCTACTCACACCTGTATCTGCACAGGCTACCACAGTGTCCCCTTGGCCAATTTGACATGGGTGTTCTTTTTCATGTTAAAAAAGTATTATTCTTGGGGCGCCTGGGTGGCGAGGTCAGTTAAACCTCTGACCCACGGGGTGCCTGGGTGGCTCAGTCGGTTAAGCGTCCGACTTCAGCTCAGGTCAAGACCTCACGGTTTGTGGGTTCGAGCCCCGCGTCGGGCTCTGTGCTGACAGCCCGGAGCCTGGAGCCTGCTTCGGATTCTGTGTCTCCCTCCCTCTCTGGCCTCCCAACCACTCGCACACTCTGTCTGTCTCTCTGTCTCAAAAATAAATAAACATTAAAAAAAAAAAAAAAAACCTCTCTGACTCTTTGGCTCAGGTCATGATCTCACAGTTTGTGAGTTCAAGCCCCACATCAGGCTCAGGGCTGATGGTACAGAGTCTGCTTGGGATTCTCTCCTTCTCTCGGTGCCTCCCCTGCTTGTGCACGCTCTCTCTCTCTCTCTCTCTCAAAATAAATAAATAAGCCTAAAATTTTTTTTTAGAAGTGTTATTCTCATGATTTCACTTCCAAACGTGTAATGCTAAATTGGGTTGGTCTAATCCCCAGAGGGGGGCTGATGTGTATAATCAAAATTAATTTTTCTTGCTTATGATTCATTCAATATAATCAACTTGAATGCTAAAAAAAAAATAGTAAAAAATGTAATGGTCAGCAGATGGCACCCTAGAATGAAAATAAAGGCAAATGAAAAGAAATGGGACTATTTTTCTTGCCACAGTTTCTAAGAAAGGACTGGTTTTGAGGTAAATATTCTGTAAGGAAGGGTTGTTTAGCATGAACAAAACAAATACTCGAAGTTATGAAAATGCAGCATTCAGGGGCTTAGCAGGAATCTTTGTGAGTCTAGGAAGTTGATAATGTCCTTGGGGCGCCTGGGCAGCTCCATCGGTGAAGCCACCGACTTCAGCTCGGGTCATGACCTCACGGTTCGTGGGTTCGAGCCCCACGTCGGGCTCTAGGCTGACCGCTGAGAGCCTGGAACCTGCTTCGGATTCTGTGTCTCCCTCTCTCTCTCTGTCTGTCCCCCACTCACGCTCTGTCTTCCTCTGTCTCAAAAATAAATACACATTAAAAAAATTTTTTTAAGTGGTTATTGGAGCGCCTGGGGGCTCAGTGGGTTTAGCTTCTGACTCTTGATTTTGGCTTAGGTCATGTCCTCCCAGCCCATGCTGGGGCTTGGGTTCTCCTGTCAGCTGAGTTCTGAAAGACCGTATTGTTATTCGGACACGTCCTGGGCACGCACCGAGCGGGAGCCAGTCTAGGGCCAGTGTGGTGGTCAGTCCCGTCACTGAGTGTCAAAGTCTTTGTGTTACTATTGGATCTGAGCCACACGTGCAGCCTCTGGGTGTGAGGCTAATGAAAAGTCCACCAACAACTTTACAGGGTCTCTTTCTCACGCTACCTTCTTTCCTCAGTCCTTCTGGTACCTTCTAGTACTTTCTGGTACTTTCTGAATTTTTCTCTGTATTTTTATCCCTGGCCAGACAGCTGGGGCTGTAGTCACAGCACTCTGTCATGCATGGTCTACATCTGCTTCTGTGTCCGGGCGCCCATGTTCAGGCATCGGGATGCCCTGACTTCAAGCTGGGGACATTAGAGGAGAAATGGAAATTCTCCCATTTCTTTTCTCCCATCAGCTTGGTGGTACTCTAAATTTTGGTCTTCTTTTCCAGTCTGCCAACTACCATTATTTAGTTAGTTAGCTGTATGTTGTATTGTGGTTAAAACATACATAACATTAAATTAACCACCTTAGCCATTACTACGTTCATAATGAAAGTCAGTAGTGTTCGGTATATTTCACATTTTGGGGCAACCAACTTCAGAACCATTTTCATCTTTCAAAACGTAAACTCTTAGTCATTAACCATGAGCTCTCCCTTCCCCCAGCCCCAGCCCCCAGCAGCCATCATTTTGCCTCTATGAGTCTGACTGCTTTGGATACTTCCTATAAGAGGGATCATACAGTATTTGTCTTTTTGTGACATGCATAGCATAATGTTCTCAAGGTTCATGTGTGTGTTGGGATTTCCTTCTTTCTGAAGGCTCTATAATATTCTATTTTATGTATATGCCATATTTAATTTATCTGCTAATCAATAAATCGACATCTAGATGGCGTCCACCTCTTGGTTATCGTGAATCATGCTGCAGTAAACAAACGTACAAATAATTCTTCGAGATCCTGCTTTGGCTCCTCTTGATATGTACCTAGAAGTGGCATCGCTGAAGGAAATGAAAGGGCTGTTACGCCCTTTGTTTATATGTCTCCCTGGAAATACATTCTTATGACAATAAAAATAACTAGCCCCGGGCTATTGTAGAATTTGTACATTGGGGATGTTATGCATTAAGTCTTCCAGCTTATGGTAGAAATATGTTTTTATGACTATACTAAGTGAATGGAGAAAGTTTCAATTTGACTAAGTTATTTATAAAGTGTAACTTATGATTGGTAATCTTCTGTAAGATACTACTTTTTATGAGGTAAATCGACCTAGAAAGAATTCGTTCTTCCCTCAGCGTGACTCTTAATAACATTGTTAGCAATAAAACTCTCCCCAAGTCTTTTGGGTGTAATTCACAAAGCCAAGTACATGTCGTAAAATTCAAGTAGATCAGAGGCAACTTCTATTTTATCGAGTATACTATGTATTGGGAATTGATTTATGGCGTGCAACTGACCATGACGGTGGTTCATCCAGTGAAGTTTATGAAGAGTTGTCCTCTTTTCTTGGCAAAATGCACGCATCCACCATAACTGCCATTTTGAAGGAACAGATTTTACTTGGAATTTATGAACAAAAGAGTCTCATTTCACCATGAAGGATTTGTCTTTTTTCTAAATACTGCCTAAAGCTCTTATGAATTGCTTATTGTGCTCACACGTTCACATCTGCCTATTTCTGTGCATCGTCATGCAGCTACAGAGACGCTTCCAGAAAGAAGGCGGTAGGTTCTTGGCTCTGCGGTAGGTTCTGCGGTAGGTTCTTGGAGTAACGGCCATGTGAGTAAACGTATATCTTGGGAGAAAATGGAACCACATGTTTGAAACTAGTCTTGTTCTAGAATATCCGGGACATTTGTTTTCCTTAGAGATAATGTTTGTAAACCAGGTTATTTCCTTTACCATTCAAAATGGCACAGGTTTTAACTTTTAGGGTCAATCTGTATTTTTATCAAATTACTATGTGAAAATGGCTTACAAAGTTAAAAAGTGCGGTAAGTTTTATAGTAGGAAACCATAATGTCCTGCCCCAGTCCTGACTGCCTCTCCCCAGAGAAAACTGCTTTCAACCATTTCACTGTTTACTTTTATTATTTTGAAATAACACACATTAACTATTTCTTCCTGGATTTTCCCCCTTCATTATATTTTCATTTCTGTTGGCTGCTTTTAAAACCGTGCTTAAATATTATATATACGTGTGTTTAAAATATGCATAACAAAACTTACCATTTTAACCCTTGTTCAGTGGTTAAACATTTTGAGAACGGTAGCATTAAGTGTATTCATGGTGTTAGGTACATCACCACCATCCATCTCCAGAACATTTTTCTCCTTCTAAAATTTGTACCCAGAGTCCTTGATTTTTTTTTAAGTTTATTTATTTATTTTTGAGAGGGAGGGGAAAGAGTGGCAGAGACAGAGGGAGAGAGAGAATCCCAGGCAGGTTCCACACTGTCAGCACAGAGCCCAATGCGGGGTTCAAACTCACAGACCGTGAGATCGTGCGCTAAGCCGAAATCAAGAGACACTTAACTGACTGAGTCATCCAGGTGCCCCCATATTCCTCGAGTTTTAAATGTAACCATTATCTATCTATCTATCTATCTATCTATTTATTTATTCTTTTTTTTTTTTATGTGAAAGATGAAAATCAGAAGGAAACGCTTCCCTTGCTGCCTGGGCAGGATTCACATGAAGAAAGAAAAGCCTTGGAAGGTGAAGACTTGTAGGACCCTGCTCTCAGACACTGACCCCTGCACCTGTGTGGGCCCCAGCTTCGTCCCCTTATCACATCCTCCTGACCTACGTACCCTGCCCCACGTAAGCCCACACCCGCAGCCCCACCCTCTTCTCTCAGCCTGGCAAACCTTTTATAAACTTAAAGCAATGCCTGGGGCGCCCGGGTGGCTCAGTTGGTTAAGCGTCTGACTTCATCTCAGGTCACAATTCACGGTTCGTGAGATCGGGCCCCAAGTCGGGCTCTGCACTGACAGTGTGGAGCCTGCTCGGGATTCTGTCTCTCCCTCTATCTCTGCCTCTCCCCGCTCGCACGCTCTCTCTCTCTCTCTCTCTCTCAGAAATAAATAAACATTTCTTAAGAAGTTAAATGAATATCAGACGTCCACTTGGTTATCCTGACCCCAATATCGTTCTCTGCCACAGCATTATGCTTACATATTCCTTCTCACCCAACTCTGCATTTTTCTTGTGTTCCTTTATTTGGTTGCTGTGGGAGCTCATCACAAAGGCTTTCAGTTTTCTGGACTTCGCATCGTCCTCTCCTCTTGAGTCAGGGCCAGCCCTTGACCAAGAAGGGGGTCGGAGTGGCGCTCTGGGTCTCCTGAGGCTGGGCCATAAGGAATCTTCCAGCTTTCACCTGAGTCCCTTGACACCCGCTCCGGGCAAAGCTGACGCTCTGGTGTGAGGAAGTCCACGTCAGCATGTGGAGCAGCTGTGTGGACGGGAAGAGGTGCCCGGCCACCCTCGGGCTGCTCCACGCCCAGCCAGGCGCAGGTGTACGGGGGAGAAATGGAGTCGTGTGTGACCATCCCCTGAGGCCTCCGGTGACTCCGGTCTCAGCCACCGCCTGATGGTAACCACGTGCGAGGGCCCCAGGTGAGCCCTGCTGAGCCTGGTTGGCCCACGAAACCTTGGGTGGCAGCAGCCAGTTATGTACAGCCATGAAGGTTTGGGGTTTACCACGTGGCCGTAGCTACTGGAAACACGGGGTCCTTCAGTCCCGAGGCGTCCATCATTCTCAAACCCTCCGACCGAATGGGAACGTCCCTTCAAGTCGAGTCAAGAACGTGAGCAGTCGGGAGATCTTTCCCTTGGAGACATGCCTTTGGAAGCCTCTGCTCCCTCCTCCGGCTTCACTGGCTTGGGCCCGATTCACACATGGAATCCTGGGCATTGTTTTGTTCTGATCCTGGGGTTTCTCCTTTCTGCTCTCCTACAGCGGATCCTGGTTCCTGGCCCGTGTCTTTATCTTTCTTTTTTCAGGAATACAACATCTTCTGTCTATCTTCCAAGTGTCAGTTACGGTTAATTTTGATTTTTCTTTTGCTCCCTGCCATCTCTCCCTTCTTGTTGAGTTTTCCATTTTGTCTTTTTCCTGTTTGTCTTTGTTCCTATTTTTTTTTTTAACATATGCTTTGTTAGAGGTTCCCTTAACTCTGGTTACTCTTATGTATTGGTTTGTATTTAAAAGGAAAGCACTAGGGGCACCTGGGTGGCTCAGTCAGTTGAGCGTCCGACTTTGGCTCAGGTCATGATCTCACAGTTCATGAGTTCGAGCCCCGCGTCAAGCTCTGTGCTGACAGCTTGGAGCCTGGAGCCTGCTTCAGATCCTGTGTCTCCCTCTCTCTCTGCCCCTTCCCCATTCATGCTCTGTCTCTCTCTGTCTCTCAAAAATGAATAAACATTACAAAAGAAGAGGAAGGCACTAAAATATTGATTGTTGACTTTGTGTGTGTTTATTGGTTTGCCAACTGATGAGCTCCAGGGCGCAGGGGTCACGGGGCAGGCCGGACGCTTTAATCTACAGGGGTTTGTGTTTGAGCTGCTAGATCACATTTCTGGGTGTGCCTGTGTCGGGACAGGGGATCAAAGTGGCGACAAGTCCAGCCGCCAGCATCCTAGAAATGAAGGGGACCGGAAGCTAAGGAAGATGATACGATGCTTCCAACTAAAATTCTAAGAAGAAAATGGTAGTAAGAAGCATTCTGATTCCACAGATGTGAAAACGTACATGTTAGTGTTGACAGAAGACAGAAATTTCCATCTTCGGTGCCTGGCTTGTCTATAGCCTCAGAAGTTCTGTGACCAGGACTCCTCCAGCTCAGTTCCTTTTGAGGATAAACAGATCTTTTCAACCAATCATCCTGTGTTTTACCACTCTTCTCAGCTTCTCTTTTGGACATAGTGGGGACCCTGATTCCTGAGCTCTTCCCGGTATGGCTTGCTCCTGAGGGTTCCACGTGCGAGCTGTGGTATCAGCCTTCCCCCTCCTCTGCCCACTATCTGTCTCCTAAAGTCTTCTAGTTTTCCACCAAATCCTCTGTGTCCTCACAGTTTTATGTTCTTGTATCCATTACGATCATTTCAGAGGGTTTCTCGGGAACAGAGATACAATGTGCATCAAACGCCTTCCTTAGGCCAGAAGATTCAGCCGGATTTAAAGCCCTCCATGCTTATAAAATTACCAAGAGCAAAGTCCAAAGACCGATTAAAAACTAGGGACATGTTAACTCACATGTGAACTCATTTCACAAAACTGATTTCCCCTGATATGTAAAGAACTTCTGCAAATAAATACAAATGAAACTATTGAATTTTAAATGTAAGAAAAGATACTCAGTCTAATTCATAGTGAGAAGAATGCGACGATCTTAGCTGGTTTGGAAAGACAGAGAAGTTATATCACACACTGGGTTGATGATGCATGGACAAGAGGTGTTTTCTAGCCTTCCTCAAGAGGGGAAGGCTGGAATGGAGTCTAGGGAAAGCAATTAGGAAAAGATGGTCAAGTTCAACATATACACATCCTTTGACTCAACATTACCCTTTTGAGGAAACCATCCTACGTCTCTAACTGAATATGTGTCACATAATTGAGACTTGAAATTAACATTAGCAAAAAATTGGAGACACCACCACAGAACTGGCTTAGTAAACAATACTATATCCATACAGTAGAATATTAAGCCAGCCTCAAAATGAGAAGTCTGTTTATTGAATCGATGTGGGAGATATTCAGGCCATATTTCTAAGAGAGAACAGGGAGGTACCAAACTGAGTATATTGTGTTCCTGTTTGTGTATGAAAGAACAAAGAAACTCACAAGAAATGAGAAAGGACTGCTTGGCCGTTCTTGTCACCCAAAGGTTCAGATTTCCAGGATTCATTCTTCTCCCACACCTGACACAATGCCATAAGGACATGGCAAGGAAAAGGCTGGCTTTGTTGAGACGACGTCTTTCTCAATTCTTTGGCAGGCCGGAGAAGGAAACGGGTGCTGGCTAACACAGTGACATACTCCTGTACTTGGAAGGAGAGTGAGCCATGGAGGCTGACCAACTTAGTGACAATATTCCGGTGCAGATAAAAACTATTAAGACACTCTTCAGATATAATGGCAGAGTTTTTAGAAACATAGTGGTTAATCCTTAAATGAAAATGAAAAAAAAAATAACACTTGGAAAATAATTACTTTGATGAATCAGCAAAGTGGTATGATTTCCCCCTGTGATCAATACACACTGGTACGGAGTCAAAGTTGGGAAGGGCATCCTGGACCCTGGAAGGTCTCCCGCCTACTGGGCTGGGTCAAGGGACCATTAAATTAAACTTCCCAGCAGAGGGGAGGGAGATCCAGTTCCAGGCTTTGTTCCCGCTTCCCTGACAGCAAACTTCAGGACGGGGCTGTGGACTCTCAGAGACACGTTTAACTTCGCCAAGTCAGACAACAAATGTACTGAGAACCGTGTGTGCCCAGCCCTGGACCGTGGACCAGATGACATTGGCCATGAAACTACCCACACAGCGCTTCTTTCCACCTGACCCTGGGATTTTAGAAAAAGGAAAAATGATAACATGATTAAAAAATGTCTAGTCTCATGACCCGGATGTACTTTCATTATGTTATTCTTAGATGGTCGATCTCTTTCTTAAAAAAAAAACAAAAAAAAAACAAAAAAAAACCTTAGCCTTAAAATTATTTTTCCTCTGTGTGAAAAAGGCAAAAGTTTAGCTGAGAAGAAGTCCAGATTTCTCGACCTAACAGTATACACATACTGGATTTCAAGTTCTGCTTGGAAGGTGCACATACTTTACAAGAGTCCTCCAGGCTCCCAAAGCAACCTGACCTGCCCAGGTCTATGCAGCGTGTGTGAGCGGAGATCTGACCTGAAGTGCCAGCCGGCAGGTTGCTCTCTTAAAGGCTCACCTGGACGTTCCAGATGGCTGATAAATCACACAGGGGTGGGTTAACTTGAAAGGTTCAATCTTGGCTAATTGCCTGTAAGACTTTCTTTCACAGAGAAATGCTTTCAAAGGGGAAGGGAAGAGTCTAAAATCTGATCCTAAGAGGGAAATCATAAAACCAGACAGGTTTTTATAGGACTGTCCCTATTGGAGCCCAAACGTTGACCGCTTCTGCAAAATGAATGGTTTTCCTTGCTATTTTCTTCCCAGCTAATGGATATGAGGATCCCCTTAGAAACGTGTCCTACACAGACCTTGAGAAGCTTGCGTCTCTTATGACGTAGAATGTGGAATGAAGACACGTCAGTGCGCCCTCATCTATACTTGGGGGATTCAGCGTGGCCATGGGGCTGGCTTCCAGAGTCCCTGGCTCCACGGGGAGGGGGCGGCACGCAAAGGTGGGTTGGTGGCATTTTCTTGACTTTTCTACATAACTCTTTTAAACACGTACTCTTAAGGGAAGCTTGCAAAGATGGTCGTTAAGCTCCTAGAAGAAATGTGATAGTATTGACACATACCATGGTTGAGTTTTATCAACAAGAACGTTTGCCTGGAGGCGAATTCCTCGGCCCAGTGGACACCAATCCGACTGTTTCCAGGACGCAAGGACGTTGATGCAGTTGGCAGCATGGGCTCTTATTTCTCTCTGGAATCCTCGACAACCCAAAGAAAGTGAACAGAGCCTGCATTCAACATCATCAGACCGAGATCCTGTGAACCCAGTGGCATGCTCTACCCGGTTCATGACTTCGGGTTTGCAGTGCCTCTTATCCCACGTTGGCTGGATGTAGCAGGGCTGGATGGCTGGACGGCAAGGAAGACCGAGTGAAATACGCTACTGATGTAAAATCACTTCATTACGTACATCACCTCCTTCTAATTTATTTTCTGGTCACCTGTCTTTGTTGACCAGACGCTCCAAGCTAATGCTATTTCTATGAAAGCTAAGGCTTCATTAGAACACCTCTTTTTGGATGATCAGGATAGGGCTTCCCCCCCAAGCACTGAGGTTCACCTCCCCCAAGAAGCCTTGGAGTGGCTATGTCTGCATGTGGAGGTGGCAGTGTTTCCAAACTCCGAGCCCCCATGTAGGACGAAATGACTGCATGGCTTATCGTGAACGCCCAACGTCTAGTCCACTTACATAGCACCAAAGAGAGTTCTAACACCCAGTGACTGAGGATAGCGCATAACTCTCTTTCTGCCTCAACTGCTCTTAGCCATTGTTACGTGATTGTGTACAGTATTCTGTCCTTGGCAGCCTCGGCCAACATTTCCTTTGTTAATCCTCTCGGCTCCCAGACGTAGCTCTGCGCCCAACACTTGTTCTTACAACCTGTTCCTTCTGGGCTATTTCCCCTATTCTAGTACATAAACCTTTTCACAAGTTGAACATGATTGTTAAGAAAACAATATGCTCGAGGAGCTGTTTAATACAATATTTGGTTTTAGCCAAACTCACTGATGAGAAGTACGCTTGAAATCCCCATTATAAATAATGATGATCTAAGTTGGTGAGATGGTGTTCCTGTAATTACTAAATGGAAGGTGCTTATCATAGACTAGAAAATAGTCTTGCTCAGGAAGAGGGAAACCAAATTACATTACGGTGAATGCTCCCAGAGTGCTGGGGACGGTTCCAGCTACATCATTTCCTGTTCTGAGTATGTATTGTCTGGACCAGGGTGCAGCTGGAAGGTGGCCCAAGCCCAAAGACAGATGACCATAGTGTAATTTCCACAACACACAAAACCTGGTAAAACAAAACAAAACAAAACAAAACGGACACAACAAACCAGTAGAAGCATAAATAAAGTAGGTGCACAGACACCTAAAACAAAGACTTAAAAATGCTTAATCAACACACGAATAAAGACTTGACCATACTCATGGTCAATGAAACACAAATGAAATCCATCGTGAGACATCATCTTTCATTTACAAATTTGGCCAAGATTTAAAGGTACGCTAACTCTTAGGGCTGATGGAGTTTAAGTGAAACGTGTGATCTGTGGTGGGTGGAAAATAACACAACCATTACGTAGCACAATTTGACAGCACGCATACAACTCGACGTGGATGTACTTGAGTTCAGCAGTTCCATCTATAATCGTGTGACTCACTCAACGCCAGTGTGCAAGATTGTGTACCCACTGTTCGCAGGAATAAAATAATGGAAACAAACTACGACTGTATCGGTAAAGGGTTATTAAATTTGTGATGGGGAGCATCCCCTATAGAATCTCAATCTCACTGCAAAACACATCAGGGGCCCGGCCACTGCCAGTCCCCTCTACCACCATCTCGATACCCAAGTCTGGTCCACAGGACGGCTCGCCCAGTTGGCCTTCCTGGTTCTACTTTTGTGAACTTGAACTATATCACCTGACCCCAAAACAACAATCCACACTTACTGGGATGAAAAAGCGTAGGTTCACTGCGGAGTGTCGGTTCTAGACCTTCTTCTACAAAGCTTCTACCTTCTTCCCTCCTGTCTCTTCCCTTCTCGGGATCTTAAAGGGCACGCAAAGAGTCTGTTACACAAAACATGTACAATATTAATTCCGCACTGAGTTGTTTTTTATGCTATTTTTAAAGAGGGTGAAGTCAATTGCATGCTGCCATGGATACGTCTATAGGAAAAAATAAGACTGTAAACCATGAGTGTGACTTGAGTCCTATTTTTGGAAAAACTTACCTTAAAGTCCAAGTCCTGAAACATGGAGCTGGGGTCGGGGAGAAGGACATCCGCTGCCGTTGGTTTCCTGGGGTTGGTTTGGGACTTTTCTGGTTGTGTAAAGATGGGCATCCGTCGCAGGTGAGGCCAGATGGGAGAAGCAACCCCAGCTGGGGTTGCCGTGGTCCCAGAGCAGCCATGAACTCTGGTCTGCCTTGCTGTGGCCACCGGTTCATTCTCCGGCACAGTTGTGTGTCATGTGCACAGAGCGTGTTCTGTTGGCGATGGAGTTGGGTGCAGAGGGGCCCGGTGCAGGGACACTCCCAGGAATAGGGCCGCTCCCGTGTGGAGACCCTAAGCCACAGATAACTTCTCTGATTATCTATACACGCAAGAAGGATCTGGCATCTCTTCTGTGTGTGTATTTTTTGACTTATTTTATTTTGACTTAGTGAACTCAGTTATTATTTAACATAAAACAGTTGGGGGTTGTAAAAGTATACGGTGTGCTCATCTTCCATTAAACAAATGCTACTAAAAAAATAAACTTCCGTTTTCTCATGTGCGTAAAAGCAATCTGGCTCCAGGCCTCTCCTCCATCTGTCCTGCTCTCATCGCCATCCACCCTGCACTTTGTACAGCGGTCACGTGGGCCTCGTGGGTCACTCCCCGCCAGCCCTACCACGCCACATGCACAGTGCCTTGTGCTCTTCACGTTTGGACGCCGAGAAAGACCCAACCCACCCTGCTCCCTCGTGGATCCCCCCTCACTACCTTTGGCAGAAAGGAGCTCTCCTTGTACGGTCTTATCCAAACGGACTTTATGTCAACCAACAGGCCTGCTTCTTGCAATATGGGATGTGTGTTCTCTGTGCTCTTCAAGAGTCTGGAGAAATGTATTTTGTTCAACATATTCACCGTGCACGGCACCTACCCCAATGCCTGGCACGTAGCTCTTGTGGCACGAGGGTGTTGGGGACATGGACCCGGCAGTGTCAGGAGGACCTTTATCAATACGTCATCTAGACACACGAGAACATGAATGTGGATCACAGCTGGCAGCCGGAAGAGCCCTCACCTTGGCAACTCTGGGTAGACTTCCAAGTCCTAAAAGGAATCGCCTTTATTTTACCCAATAGCCAGAAACCACACGGACATCCCTGTGGGACTGCTGAGGCGTGTGCACCACAGGGTCAACAGCCAATTGGATATCAAGCCAAGAGTGGCACCTAAGCGTGGCTCAGGTGTTTGCAGACTCAAAGGTGGCTGGAGACCGCCTCTCCTGCAGGCCCCTGGAGGGTCTGCTTGGAGCAGGTCGGGATAGAATCCTGGGAATTTGCACACGAATGAGTCTCGGTTGATTCTGCCGCCAGTCAAAGCTGAAACACAGCCTGAGAAACTCGGCAACTCTTGGTGGCCTCGAAGACCACCGTTCTTTGCACTTGGGAGGTCTGCTGCCCGCCATGGGGCCTCTGCCCGGGACCAGCTCAGCTCTCTGCGGTGAGCGATCACAGGCGGCCTCCGTGAGCGTCCCTCTCACCCCAAGTAAGAGGGCTCAGCCTCCTCCGGCCCAAAGGCCGCCTACAGGCCATCGGCACACAGGTCATCCGGGAGAGAAGGGGCTGAACCACGTCTGTCTTTTCCCTCTGTTTTCCACCTCCTGGCAAGTAGGCCCTGCCTCCCGAGTCCTGTAATAACTCCTGACTTAGTCATGTTGAGACCTGGTCTGCTTCTGTATCTAGATACACGGTGTCCTCCAGTCCTAACATGCCTCCCCAGACACCCAGAAATAGGACTCATAGACTTGCCCTCAGAACCAGCCCCCGCCCGCCCCACGTAGTCGCAGCCTCCAACAGCGCAAGTGGCTGGCGAGCCTCAGTCAACAGCCCCCTCCAGCCTCGCGGCCACCGCACAGGCCTGCTTTGCACTTGGATTGTCACGACCGTGTTCCTGGAACTTGGGGGTAGCAAAAGAGATATGCAAACAAACCGGAATGGAATGGCACTCGCTCGACCTCTGGGGAAATCCGTGCTACATAAATGGCCAAGGTATTGTCCCAACAAGGGGGAGACACTGGCCACGGTCTTGTGGGACGCTCCATGGCGGAAACCGAGTTGGCAGAAAGACCTAAAAGCAAATGCATGCCCCGCCCTGCCCTCCCGGGGACAAAGTGCTATAACCAGACATCCGCAGAGAGACGGTGAGAAATGTCTGCGTTACTCAGCGCTTGGTTTCATCTAATGAACGGGCAAAGAGTAGCAGGATTCCAAGGGGAGGACGGGCAGGGAGAGGAGTAGTTTTGTTGATACTTATCTATTTGTTTTTCCGGTAGAACGAACTGTGTTTTGTTTCTCTTTCGGTACCTGTATACTTTTCCTCAAAGTGTAAAATAACACGGCTGTGCTGCAGGCAGCGTAGACATGGGGGTGCCCCGGAGCTCAGCGCATCCGCAGCCATCCCAGGAAGCTCCTTGGGAACCATCCCGCGAGTCCCTTCTGGTGTCACCTGCCAGTTAAACGAGCCAAGAGGCGCACGCGGCAAAGGAGTTGGTGTATGATGGCGAGCCGCGTTCGTTGACCAGGGCTCACCCGGAGATAGACCAATATCCAGTCTATTCAACTTACGTTATCCATAAAATAGCGCATTCCCACAATCCGGGATTGGCCATGCAAATCCGCCTCCAGACCAATCTCTCCCATGCCCTCTGAACAGTTGAACGGATTTAAGTGGCCCACACCAGACAGGAAATAGCTACGGTTTCCTGTTTGGCTCAGAGTGTACCTCCTCCTAAACATGGTAGGGCCAACATCTGCTTCCTCCTGTTTCCAGGCACCTGCCTCGATCCTTTTATTAAAATGCTTTCATGTCTAACTAATTCTCCTCCGTTTACTGCTCCCTTTCTTTTATTGCGACTGGCGCGCATGCCAGCCTGCCATCTAGTGCCACCTGCCAGGTGATTGCGACGCACGATTCGTAAAGGGATGCTTGATCAAACCCAAGGGCTAATTGGCAGTGAGAGCTGCTGGAAATCACAGGAGAAGGGAATCATTGATTGTGCTGTAATCTCACTGGAATTGGAGGCAGGAGCCTTAAATCGGCCAGAAATGGAGGAGCTGTCTTTTGTGCGACACCTCTGGGCCCGTACGAGCTCCACTCTGTGCGGACGTGCAGATGCTAAAGTGGGAGTGCGGCTGGAGTGAGGCCCTCGCCATCTCCTTATCAAAGCTGATTTCCGTTATACAGATTGTCCTACATTTTCGGTTCATCTTCTACTATTTTCCAGAGGGCCCGGTACAGAAATGCTGCATCCGAGTTCCACGGAAACCCACTTCATTGTTAATCATCTCATTTTGATTTTGTGACGACACCGGCAAAAGTTGTGTGTTGACGCTCTTGGTGAGTAAAGCGGAATGAGTATGGATAGAAAGCTTTTTATGATAAATTATGTGGAATAATTTTTTTTTAAAAGCATTTTAAAAGGGAAATGTTTGTTTACAAAAGAAACAGGAGTTAGCTAATTCAAAGGCTCCCTTCCTTCGACTCCCTTTTGCCCAAGACACCCCCCCAACTCAAGCGCCCTGTTTTGAGGGGCGCCTGGGTGGCTCAGTCGCTTGGGTGTCTGACGTTAGCTCGGGTCACGATCTCACGAACTGTGAGTTCAGGCCCCACATCGGGCTCTGTGCTGATAGCTCAGAGTGGATCCTGCTTCAGAATCTGTGTCTCCCTCTTTCTCTGCCCCTCCCCACTCTCTCTCTTTCTCTCTCTCAAAACAAACATTAAATTTTTTTTCGAATACAGAATATTCTCTATTTATGAAAGGAACGAGCCATAAAGCGTTCCTGTTGATCTGTTATGCCCTCCAAGAATTTTAGGAGTGTGCTGTGAGGGTGGCGTAATCAGACAGTGGAGTTCTGGTGAAAAGAGCTCCTCTTTTTTTTGTTTTTTTAAGAGACGTGTGTTTTTTTGTTAGGAGCTTAGAATTTAAACTACTACGGATTGTCAGCGGCTTCTACATTTACAAGCTGAGATGCACACACACTGAACATCTGTGAATAATTCGGTACTGCTATAAACCTGCAAAAAAAACCAAGTGTTGTCTCGTTACATCAATTTCGGATGTTTGCTGTAATCAATGTGTTTATTAACTTCTCATGCTTTAAAGTCATTGATTTCTCTTGAAGACGTTTCGGGCATCATTAAAATTAGGGAGAGCTCATTTTACAAAGTAAATTTGCAAAGAGCCCTGTGTAGAACGCCCAAAGCCAGTTCAGGGCACAGATTTTGTCACCTTTGGTCTGTTTACCCGTGGTCTCTTGTTTCGGAAGGAGGAAAACATCCCATTGGTTCCCTGCACC
Source organism: Panthera pardus (assembly GCF_024362965.1). Taxonomy (NCBI): domain Eukaryota; kingdom Metazoa; phylum Chordata; class Mammalia; order Carnivora; family Felidae; genus Panthera; species Panthera pardus. The sequence goes on from NW_026526766.1 coordinate 3,563,560, forward strand.
TCGTGTTCACCAAACAGGAAGTTTCACTTCCTAATTCCAGCCTACCCATGGGGGTTGGGGTGCGGAAAGAGCATTTTCATTATTAGGACTTCACAAGTTACATTTTCTAATTCATTTAACAGCTACCCTGGCATACAACCGGCACATAATAAAGTGTGCATATTTGAAGAGTATAATTTGATTAGCTTTGACATATGTATGTGCCTGTGAAAACTGTAGCACGATCCAAATAATGAAGATATTGGTCATGAAGAGTTCCATGAAGAGTTCCCTGCTGCTTCTTCCTAATCCCTCCATCCTGTGACCCCCGCCCAGCCCTGGGGCCACCAATCGCCTGTTTTGTCAGTACACCTCATTGTGCATTCACTGAGATTTTATGCACACAGAGCTACGTGCTGTGTATTATTGTTTTGCCTGACTGCCTTCTCTCTGCATATTTGAGATTCATTCATGTTGATCGGGAATGTTAGCCCTCTAACTTTGTTCTTTTTCAAAATTGTTCTGGTTATTCTCTGCCTTTTCCGTTTTTATGGATTTTAGAATCAAATGGTCAATTTCTATGGAAAGCTCACTAGGATTTTGGCAGGGATTGTGTTGCATACAGGGTTAAGATTAGAGAGAATGAGCATGTGAACAATACTGGCTCTTTTTGCCTGTGGACATGTGTATCTCCCATTCATTCGTGTCATCTTTTTTTAAAATGTTTATTTATTTATTGAGAGAGAGAGAGAGAGAATGAGTGGGGGAGAGGCAGAGAGAGATAGAATCCCAAGCAGGTTCCCTGCTGTCAGTGCAGGGCTTGACCTCGTGAAGTGTGCGATCATGAGCTGAGCCAAAATCAAGAGTCCGATGCTTAACTGACCGAGCTGCCCAGGCACCTGGCATTTGACTTTTTTATGCTGCTCTAAGTGGTATTGCCTTTTTTTTTAAATTCAGTTTCCATTTGTTATAGTTACAGAGATGACATTTTTTTCTGTATATTGATCCGCTATCCTACAACCTTGCTAAAGAAAATTGTCAGTTCGAGAAGCTTCCTTGTTGATTCCATCAGGTTTTCTACGTGGATGTCAATGATCACACCATCCTTATTTGTAATAACTAAAAGTTGAAGTAACCCAGACGTCTTTCAGTGGGGGAGAGGTGAACCTGTGACACATGCATGTCATGGGACATTAGACAGCAATCAGAAGGGAGGAACCATTGACAGAAGCAACACCCTGGGTGAATCCCCCCAGTGAATTATACTGAGCAGAAAAAGCCAATCCCGAAAGGCTACGTACGGTGTGATTCCGAAATGAGAAAATATATAGCGTTCTGAAATGAGAAAGATACAGAAATGGAGAACAGATTAGTGTCTGCCAAAGATTGAGAGGGTGGGGGGTGAGGGGGTAAGAGGCAAGTGGACGTGAATGGAAAAATGCAACGTAGAGAATCCCGGTGGCGATGGAAACATTCTGTATGTTGACTGTATCAGTGCCAGTAATCTGGTTTGGTATTATTGAACTATAGTTTTGGAAGATTTTGCCATAATTTGCTGTATAAATGGTGTTTATTTCTGGACTCTCTTCTGTTCTGTTCGTCTCTAGGTCTTTCTTTATGCCATGATTTATCACTATTCTGATTATTACAATTTGGTAGTATGTTCAGAAATCAAGAACCGTGAGGCTTCCCACTTGGCTCTTCTTTTCCAAGACTATTTGGCTACTCAGGATCCTTTGCGAGTCTTTATACATTGTAGGATGTTCGTTTTTGTCTCAACCTTGCTGAATCCGTTTGTTAGCCCTTACAGATATTTTTAGTAAACTTCAGAGTTCTCCATAGACGAGACAGTGTCATCGCTGAACAGAGATAATTTTGCTTTTTAATTTTCAATCTGGATGCTTTTTATTTCTTTTTCTTGACTAATTGCTGTGGCTAGGACTTCCAATACTGTCTTGAATAGAAGTGGTAAGAGGGAGTATCCTTGACTTATTCCCGATCTTAGGGGAAAAGCTCTCAGGCTTTCACCACTGAGCAAGATGTTAGCTGTGAGCCTTTCATATATGGCTTTTTAATTTTAACGTTGTGATTGTTTCTTTCTATCCTAGCTTTGAGTGGTTTTTTTTTTTTTTTGATGAAAGAATGTTGAGATTTTTTCCAGTGCTTTTTCCCACATCAGTTGAGATGATCCTATAGTTTTTTTTATAATGTTTATTTATTTTTGAGAGAGAGAAAGACAGAGCGTGAGCAGGGAGGGGCAGAGAGAGAGGGAGACAGAATCCAAATTATATATGCATATATGATGCCCTGTTCTCAAAATCCTATAATCTCTTACTCCACCTGGTGTCTATCTTTGGTACTGCAGTTTCTCTGGTTCAGCTTGGGGCTACCTTCATTCTCCAAGGACCCCAACCTGGCATCTCGATGATACCTCTGTTCCCTTCAGCACAGCAAGTCCAGCGAGATGGAGACCAGTTCCTGTGTCAGGGCCCAAATATCCCAAACACTGATGGGTATTCCATTGTATTTTCATCCTGAGAGAAAGCCGGGTGTTTAGAGCTTTCTCCCAACTGCGCTTCGTTATTCTGGACGGTAGAAGAGACCGGGGTGGGCAAAGGAATGGACGTTCTCACTTACTTCTTTGCTATGGGTTCACCTGGAGCGTTTTAACCGCTTGCGCGGTGTCTGAAGCTCTCACAAACATCATGTCGTCCCTACGTTGGTTTCAAGTTACTATGGTAACAGGACGACGAGGTCCTGGGACTTGCTGTTCTGCCATCTTGATGATGTCAACCTACACTGTTGTATTTTTTTAATGTTTGTATCACTTTGTATTTATTCTGATCACTCACGATGAGACGTAGTTTTGCGATCTTATTTTATACATTCTGATCGGTTTGTTTTTTCTTTTTTAAATTGCACTGCGTAGATTTCATTTTCTACACTTAGGAAAGCTATGTATTCTATTTTTTGTATTTGTATTTTTCTGATAGGGTCTCTAACTTAGATGCATTTTTCCCCAATAACTTCAAAAGCTTATAAATATCTAGAGTTTCACCCTGAATGAAAAGATTACTTCATTATGCTCATACCTCTTTCTTCTCCCTACTACTCACCAGACTACTATTATGCTATTTTTTAAAATTTTAGTTCTGGGTGTATTTTTTATTTTAAGGTGACCATCCTGTTTAGAAGTCATCTACAAACTTGTTTGATTATAAATACCTATCAATTAAAAACTCACAGTCATTAATTTATAAAATATATATTATTGTTTCTTATACATAAAATACCTAGAAATAAACCGTTCACAAAATAGTAGAAATAAAAATCAGGTTATAGCTATAGATGATGAAATGTTTTTCTTTCTAAATTCAGTGGTTTCTTGGGCCGCCTGGGTGGCTCAGTCGGTTAAGCAACTGACTTCGGCTCAGGTCATGATCTCGCGGTTCGTGAGTTCAAGCCCCGCATCGGGCTCTGTGCTGACAGCTCAGAGCCTGGAACCTGCTTCGGATTTGGTGTCTCCCTCTTTCTTTGGCCCTTCCCCTCCCCCTCTTCTCAAAAAATAAATAAACATTAAACATTTTTTTTAATTCAATGGTTTCTTTCCTGCCACCCCAAGATGTACAGGGTCCATTTTGGAAAGTTCAGCAAACTTCCCCAGGTTATTCATGGATCACTTTCTTAATTATATGATTCATATCTCATTGCTTCTTTGAAAATGTATTCATCAGTTTCCTGGAATATTTGGTTTTTAAAAAATGTTTATTTATTTTTGAAAGCGAGTGAGCACAAGTAGGGTTGGGGCAGAGAGAGAGGGAGACACAGAATCCAAAGCAGGCTCCAGGCACTGAGCTGTCAGCACAGAGCCCAAAGGCGGGGCTCGAACCCACGAACCCTGAGATCAGGACCTGAGCCGAATTCGGACCCTTACCTGACTGAGCCCCCCAGGCACCCCTTTTAAGAAGGTTTTCAATGACAGTTTCAACTGTAGGTTCACACACCTTTTAGTCTGCATGACTGAAAATGTTTCATTCTACGTCCAAATTTAGCCGGTAGCTTCACTAGATAATAAACTATGTGTTTAAGGTTCTTTTATTTAGAAAGAAATGGACTCTGTTTGCTTTTTGCATGGCATATTGCTGCTGAGAAGTTTGATGTCAACCTGAATTTTTATTTTCTTTTTTCTTTTTCCATGTCTCAGGAAGCTTTCTGAACAGGATATTTCTCAGTGAAAAAGTCATGCATTTGGGGCAAGTCTGACATCAGGCGTTCCTTTCACGGATCGTGCCTTTGGCGTTGGATCTCAGGCACTCTTTGACTTGTTCTAGATCCTGAAGGTTTTCTTCCATATTTTCTCTAAAATTTTATAGCTTCATATTTTACATTTCAATCTGTGGTCCATTTGCAGGGTTTTCGTTTTTTGTTATTTTGTGGTCTTGTTTTGTTTTGTTTTGTTTTGTTTTTGTATAAAATGTGAGAATAAAGTTGACTTCTTTTTTCTTTCTTTTTTTTTTTTTTTTTTTTTTTTTTTGTTTTTGCCTATACGATGTCTAAGTACTGCAGCACCATTTGCTGAAAGGTTCTTTCCCCCAAATTGTTTTTGCACCATTTTCAAAAATCACGTAGCGGGGCACCTGGGTGGCTCGGTCATTTAAGCGTCTGACTTTGGCTCGGGTCACGATCCCTCGGTTCGTGGGTTTGAGCCTCGCCTCGGGGCCAATGCTGTCAGTGTAGAGCTGGCTTCAGATCCTCTGTCTCTCTCTGTCTCTCTCTCTCTCTCTGCCCCTCCCCCGTTTACTCTTTCTCTCTCAAAAATACATGAACATTAAAAAACAAACAAACAAACAAACACAAAACAAAAATCACATGGGCATATTTGTGTGAGTGTATTTACGGACTCTCTACGACATTCTATTGAACTCTGTGTCTTTGTTCACCCACACCACACCATCTCGATGCCTATAGCTACGTTACACATCTTGGAACTGCATAGACTGATTCATCCCAGTCTATGCAGAAGAATCCCTGTATTCTTCTTTTTCAGAATTCTTTTAGCTATTTTGGTTCCTTTAACCATTAACAACATTCCTTTAACTATTCTAGTCCCCGTACAAATTTTAGAATAGTATTGCCTGTGTCTGCAAAGAAGCCTTGCTGAGATTTTAAGAAGCATCGCATGAAACTCGTGTATCAATTTGGGGGAGAATTAGCACCTTTACTGTGTCGTATGTTCCAAAATAGAAGCATGTTCTGTGTCCCCCTTTATCTAGGTCTTCTTGATTTCTGTAATCAGCAGTGCGTTTTCTTGTTTAGATTTTTTTTGTTTGGAAAAGTTTTTAGCTTTATAACTGAGTACTTTTATTGTTTAATGATGGCAATTAGTTTGTGTTTCTTTTTAAAACTTTTTTAAAAATTTTATTGTAAAAAGAGGGGGGGAGAGAGAGAGAGAGGGCTGGGGAGAGGGGTGAGGGTTAAAGAAAGAGAATCTCAAGCAGGCCCCACATTCAGTGCAGAGCCGGACAAGGGACTCGATCCCACCACCTGGGGTCATGACCTGAGCTGAAATCAAGAGTCGGACGCTCAACTGACCGAACCACCCAGACGCCCCAACGTATTGTGTTTCTAACTTCAGCACCTACATGTTCACTGCTAGCACATAGAAATCGTTTGATTTTTTCTTGAATCCTGAGATGTTCACGATCTTGTAGTCCATGGGAGTTATTCCCTAGGATTTTCCTGGAGACCATCGGGTCATTGCAAATAAGGACAGTTTTATTCTTCTAGATGTGTGTGCCTTTTTCTGTTTTGCGTTGCCTGGTGTCTTTGGAGCAGACTGATCATTGTCTCAAAGTGTTGTCTTTTGTCAGGGGTCCTCTGCATGTTCCTCTGGCTGGAGAGAGCAGGCTTCTGTCGGGGGCTTTTCTCACTGCACCTGTTCCTGCTTCCGGGCTCTTGGGTTTACATTACCTGGCCTGAGACAAGGAGGCAAACAGAAAGGCCGGGGAATTCACCCTTGTGTTTTCAGGGACCCCTCCGCCCCTAACTGGTCTCCCTGTACTGACGCACTTTCAGAGAGTGCTTATGTGCATTTTACATTTAATCTCCAGATTTTGTATCTGAGTTTAATGGGAGGAACAGAGGGCAAACAGGTATTCCACATTCCCAGAAGCACCCTTTGATTTTTAACAATATTTTGAACATCTCACTCTTTGATATACATGTCACAGGCCCCGTTCAGTTAGGAGAAAAGATTTTTTTTTTCAAGTTACAAAGACCACAACGGAAACAACTTACAGTTGCTTAGGAAATGACACCTCCAGGCTTGTCTACCATAGATTGGGACTCAGCGAGGCTGGCCTGCCCCAAACTCATTTGCTTGAAGGACAGATGCTTTTCTCAGAGAAGAAAACCAGCTTGTGGGAAGAGCTACGGGCTCAGTTCTGCTCGGACCTTAGGTGGCCAGAGGAGGCGAGACACTGGTTACAGCAAGGAATTTACGTCCAGGAGGATTTTCTTTCCCGTCAAGCCCCCAGGACCCTGCCTGAGAATTTGGGAGAGGCTGTGAGGCCAAGCGGAAAGAACCTAGTTCCGGCTGCATAAAACAAACACGTGGCCAACGTCCCCCAAAAGGCTGAAAGATGCTGTCTTCTCCGCGTGGTCACAGGACATTAAACTACTTCGAGGACCGATGCTTGCTCCTTCCCGTGTGATCTTGGAAGGAGAGTCTGGGGCTGTTCTGTGACCATCGGGGGGAACCGCGTGATGACAGACGATGACAGCAGGAAGGGCCCGGGTGGTTTGCATGTGAGGGCTTGCTCTCCATTCTGGGCAAGCTTATTCTGATTCCCCTAAATCCCTCACAATGCCAACAATGTGATTGCTCAGTGCACATTTTTCATTGGACTTCTGCCCCTTTCACTATCTTTTGCTGTTGGTTATCTCTCCTGTGCCCCACGTCAGACAGGACTTGCGTCACCTGGCAGAGTCACCCTGCTTCCGGTCACCTCCACCGCACGCCTTGGGCCAGGCGGACCTTCCAGCCCACCCTCTGGTGTCTGCCAGGTGTTTACTTACAGATGTGTTTCTGGAAAAACAAAATAGGAAGTTTGCTACTCCCTGGGCTGCTCCGGATGCCTGAGGGCAGGATTGGGCGAAATATTCTTTGTCCATCTATCAAGCCTCTTCTGCTCCCGGCTCTGTTCGCAGGGAGCTTCATGGCAGCGTCTGTAGCTCCTAGGGCACAACCTACCGCCAGACTCTTCCGTTCTGCGTGGCCCGGATTCCATGACCAGAAAAAGCGCTTGGTTGGAAATGGTTGGAATGGAGCTTTGGGAGAGCAACAGTGTGGCTTCCGGAGGGGGGAGGTGTTTGGGAGGTGTGCAACTCACACTCCCGCACCGCGGGCCGGGCTTCCCTGCGAGGAGCGCCGTGGTCTCGCTTTGTGGCGGTGACGTGCTGTGTTTTCATTTGCACGTCAAGCACGGCCTGCTGTTTGTATTCCCCAGCCCACGGCCACCCGCCTGGTCTGGGCGCCTCACCGGCTGCGGATCAGAACCGCTTCCGAGAGACCCCGGCATAAGATCGCCCCTCGAGGCTCCAGTCTACCTCCGAGCCAGCCGAGAAAGCTGACATCTCAGTGAATGGAAAGGCTTGCCAGATTCGGGCAAAGCCCTCCCCGCCCAGCTTATTTTTCAGCGTTGTCGACTTTCACTTCTTTTGTGCCCTCACGCGTGTTTTAGAGGACAGTTGGACGCCCCGCGTCAGGAGCTGCGAGCCAGGGCCTCGTTTAGGTAGTTACCTGCCACCCTCCCCTGAGTCCCTTCCGGCCTCGGTTGCCACACACTTACGTGGCAATTTTGTTGGTAGAAGGTGGTGAAACCAAACAGGAGCGAAGGCCCCACAAGAAGCTGACATGGGAACAGAACCGGGAAGCAGTTAAAGCTGTCCTCGGGCCTGGCTCAGTCAGTTACGTGTCTGACCCTCGATTTCAGCTCAGGTCACAATCTCACGGTTTGTGAGTTCACGCCCCGTGTCACGCTCTGTGCTGACAGCTTAGAGCCTGCTTGGGCTCCTCTCTTTCCCTCTGTCTTTCTGCACCTCCCTTCTCACACATGTGCTCTCTCTCTGTCTTTCACACACACACACACACATACACACACACACACACAATACATAAACCTAAAAAAAAAATGCTGTCCTGGGGTCAATGTTAGAATAAAAATGGTGGGGAAGGGAATTAGCCACGCGCCATTTTCCCCTGCGTCCACGGGTTTGGTACATGCCGCTAATTTCATAAGGCCAAGTATGAGCCGGGCAGGATGCCATAGTTTTAACAATTAAATGGCAAGGCAGTGCCCAGTATTGTGCCCCACTGTGTTGGGGGTGCATTAGCAGCAAATTATTCTGGGAGGTGAGGGCAAACAAACATCACCTGCAGGTACAACCAAGGACACCACCGTCCTCGGAGATCAGGGCCGAGCGAGGCCTTGGGGAGTCACGAAGCGGGCAAGCCCTCCTCCTCTCCAGCTGGGGCTCTCTCCACCTGCTCTCGGCCACAAGACGCCTGGGTGCCCGGAAGCCACGCTCCGTTGCTGGGGGAGACCAGGAGGATCAGGGCCCAGAGCGAGACTTGGATTTTCTGACCGCGTGCGATCCTCACTATGCAAATGAGGCATCCCTGCTTTGGGTTCAAGGTCTCTGAGCGTTAAGACAGGGAAGATGCTCTGCCTCTCCCGGGCTTCTCTAGCCAGGTCTCGGGGTCCGTGCCTCCCCTATGTCCACCAGTAGGGATGGTCCTGGGGCAAAACACGTGTGAGATTGACCGATCTGGTCTGCTTCCTTCCTTCGGGTCATGACCCTGTCCTCTGGCACATCACAGATAATTCTAGAACCGTCTCTGGGATCAGAGCACTTGCCATCCTTCTCACGGGCTGTGTGTTTTCACAGTGGGCGCCTGCCGTGGGGGATCTTGCTCACGGGAGACAACATTCCGGAGCAGGTGAATCTTTGGGACGGGTCTCGGACTCTATCCCAACGGGAATTTTTCACGTCTGAGGAAAACTCTGGTCCGAGGAAATTTGTAATTACTGCTGCTGGTGTTTCAACTGATGCTGAATTTGTTAAATTTGGGCTAAACAACGTTGTTAACGTCCAGAATAACATTACCCTTCAACTAACAGTTCATTTTATGATCCAATAAAAAAAAACAACACTATTAAAACTTCCACTGTATCGCCACGTAAACAAACCTAAACCCACAAAGTTAACACATCTGATTCTCTAAGACCTTCACTCACCTCCCTAGCATCTAACAAACAAAACCTTTCTTAATTACTCAAGCCGCTCTTATAATGCTAAGAAATCAGCCTTATAAATACGACAGACCGCTTTGAACACCTTAAAGGCAGAGCCAGCACGGAAGAGAGCCCTGGTCCCCGAGATGCTGTCACACCTGTAGGTCGCGTCCCGCCGCAGGACGGGGCTGCCACCTCTATTCTTCATCCACGCTGTCAGGGGACCCTCGCCCCAACCAAGGAGGGAGAGGCCCCCGGAGCCACTGGGACAACACAGGCGGTGGGCTGAGGTTCAGCGCCTGAGACTTGTAAGAAAAAAAAAGAAAAAAAAAGTCCAGGACTATTTACCCTAAACTGGCTTTTGCGGGTTTTAGCTCTCACGTACGACGGGATGTTTCAGACCAAACGTATTTTCTTCCAATATCACATACTATCTTCCATTCTTTCCCCTTTTTTTTTCTGAAAGCACTTACAAACATCTTATCATAACCTCTTTCTTTTTTTTTAAAAATGTTTTTATTTATTTTTGAGAGACAGAGAGAACTCGGAGTGAGAGGGAGACACAGAATCGGAAGCAGGCTCCGGGCTCCGAGCTGTCAGCACAGAGCCCGACGTGGGGCTCAGACTCACGAACCGTGAGATCATGACCTGAGCCGAAGTCGGACGCTCAACCGACGGAGCCCCCCAGGCGCCCCCATAACCCCTTCCTTAACGCTGTTTCTTGACTAAGATGATGCCCCTCCTCACCGTGGCAGTGGCTGGCCAGCTCGTCATCACAGGACACCCACATTGCTTCATTCTCTTGCAGCCAGGTGGCTGGTGTGGCCACGCGAGCACCTCCCACCTGGATGCGAGCGGAATGGATGTGTTTATATCCAGCACCAAGGGAATGTCACACGGAAGCTGACAAAACAGCGTCAGCCCGGCCCCTCGCGTGACCGTGGGGACAGAGCTGCCTCGTCCACCTGAAACCCGCTGTGACTGATACGTGAGAAAGAAAGACACTTTTTGTAGTTTAGTTGAACCCCCCAGAACCTGGGGGATTATCTCTCACTGCCACTTAGTCTGCTGTAACCAACGTGCATACTCGGAACGGGGTTCAACTAGACTTGCCTCGATGGGTCTAGGCGTTCACCAAAACCTTAATGCGGCGTGCGCGCGGCTTGGGTTGACCAAGAGGCAGAATGTCTACAGATTAGAAATCCTGAGCACCAGCTCTTCAGGGTATCTGGTCATTGTTGGTCTTTTACAATCTCATCACAAGCTGGTGATTTTCCGGGCATTAGTGTTTTCTTTGTATTGCTTAAATGATTTGACCTTGGAGGAGGACTAAGTAGGTCTTTTGCCCGTTCCAGGATTATACCAGACGTCTTTCAAGCCACTCTTAATCCTGGCAATAAAAAGAGGTCTAGTCTCAACTTGACGCTTTCTGCCTATTGAAATACCAAAAGTCCTTTCCAGAACACTGTAATGTTTTTTTTTTAGTGGAAACAAACATCAGAGTACTTTACCGGCCCTCAGGTAGTGACTGACATCCCCCCTCAGTCATTATAGAGGCAAAGCTAGAAATGACATATTTTTAAAAGGACATGAGTTCACATTCATGTTTCCATTTGAACACCACACTTCCTAAGTTTTACTTGTCTTGTCCTCCCACCAGATATTTTGAATGAATTTATCCCGTTTCCTGAGCCTCTTTTGCAGATGACATCCTCCTAGTAAATTTAAATATAACACATTTATGGGCTGCCATAAGAAAACACGCATTTAAATTATAGTAAGTGTCTAAAACTTCTAAAACATAATTGGAGGCCCCACCCTTGGTTCCTGGATGGAGGGTGACCCCTTTTACTCTCTCAGCCTCGATAAATTTATCTGCCTCTTGTTCTATAATCATTTCTTGATTAGAACCACCAGAGGCTCTGTTATGTTCCTCCAAAATTTTTCAGCAAAAGTCTCCAAATTCCCCTCGCTAAACAGGGACAAAGTCATTACTACACATTTGTGAGGATTTCTCCGGGAATACGCACAGTGCTAAAAATACAAAGTATATTTCCAGAGATTTCAAAAACTCATCAGAACCTGAACAGTTGCCATTCTTAAAATCACTTTTAAAATATGAAGTCTTGTGCTTGGATTATTGAAAGGAGGTTGTAGGAAGTGATTGCCCGTCTGCCAAGATTGTATAGTGTAGATGCCGTTTTCTGTTTTACACGTTCCCATCCCAGAACGATGGGTTCCTGGAGGGAGCACGATGTATCACAAAAACCAGAGAGAACATGGTGTCATGAGATTGATGCTCTCATTTGGGGGACTTTACCAGGGACATTTGTGACAAGTCAATAAAAAAAGAAACTTTCTCGCTCGAAGCCACCAACTCTTTCTTTCTTTTCTCATTTAGGTTGCTAGTAACCATCAATAGAAAAACCACAGGAGGGGTCCCTGGGTGGCCAGTTGGTGAAGCATCTGACTCTTGATTTCCACTAAGGTCATGATCTCATGATTCATGAGATTGAGTCTCTGTGCTGATGCTCTCCCAAGAGCCTGCTTGGCATTCTCTCTCTCCCTCTCTCTCTCTGACGCTCCCCCGCCCGCCTTTAAAAACAAATAAATAAACTTTAAAAATAAAAGAATGCAAAATCACAGGAATGTGGACCAAACATACCAATTTCAGTTCGAGGTCTCTATGTGCCAGTGCAAAGTGTGTGGTAATAAAATGGAAGCAACACACTAACTCAAACAAGTGAGTCGAATGTAAGGGGATCTCTGATATCTGTCGAATATTACAGGGGGAATTTAAACAAAAAGTGCATTTCCGACAGAAGGGGATTGGAACTAGTACTGTATATTTGGAATACAGTCCCTTCTCTTTAAGCCCACTTTTGAGGGTAGAAAGAAAGAGAAGTTATTAGAGCAAAGGACGAGAATCTGGTTCCTTGGCCAGTGGAGATATGGGTCATGCTTTGTTTATAGATGAAAATCCGGCCCAGAAACAGGATTTATTAATGGGGAGAGGGGAACTTGAAGCGGGACTCACGACAGAATAGTATTTGGCAGAAAGTCCTGTTGAGCTGCCTACTCTCTGCGGTGATAATCTTTTTCTCGAATACAGTAGTTGAGAAGTGAAGGAAATTCCTATCTTGTACGTAAGTCTCATGTTGAAGAAGATCTGAACAGTACCGAGGAGTATCTTCATGCCCCATTCTTCTCGTGTACTGTAAATCTTAAGGAAGCAGGTTTCAAATATTTCACAAAAACAGTAAGCGTGACTCCACGAGTGGGTCTGAGAAGGCTTGCCCAGGACAAATCAAAGACTCTCAGAATTTAAGGACTCCGTCTGTTTGGAAACACACACGCATGCGCTGGCCATCACTGCTATTCTTATGGGAAGAGTGAGAGGCAGGCGTGATGCTCATGCCACACACAGGTAAAGACAGCTACTGGGCTCTTTCCATTATCACACCCCTGGAGGAAATGGATTCGCCCAGTATAGTGCGTTGTCCGGTAGAAGAAACAAAACAAAACAAGAAGCGTTCATAACGTTGAGGTATTAAAAATACTGGGAGTTCTGTCATTGGCCACCAGACTTTATCGCGGATTTCTCATTTCTTCCTGCATGAGAATTACAGTTGGTAGCAGAGTCAACCTGGAATCTGCCCCTACTGTTACAGAAATGGACCTCGAGCAGCGTGAGAATGGCCCGGGTTAGTGGTACAGGTCATGGCAAGGACTAGAAGATACAGATAAAGCTGTGATCGGGAGATCCTTCATGCAAATGTTGTTTCTGTCCTCCTTCCAGGTATAACCCATTGTCCCTAGTGTATCCTCCTGCACGAAAGGGTCCCGTGACGTCATATAACCTAACTGCACATGCTGCCTTTTGACTTCCAAGCTTCCCTTGTGACTTCCTGCCGTTTCTCACTAATCTGACCCAGATCGTTTTCCCTTTGGGGCAGTCAGTAAATCACGCAAGTGTATCCAACATGGATACACTCAAAATTCAAAAGGAGGAGTTTCCAGCATTGTCTGTCCACCGGCCACTGAAACACGACAAACTCCACGTACGCCTGGGTGCACGCACGTTCCTACCCACACCCGGCTCTTTCGGTGGGCATCTGTAGAGGCTAGACCTCTTTCTTGATTTCCTTGCTTATCTTTCTTTCCTGGCTGTGGTCTATATATTTTCCATTTCTTTCATCTTTCAAAGTGATGTTCAGGCTTTTGATGAAGCATTTTTCCCCTAACACTCTTCCTTTGATTCATGTCCATGCCTTTACTTTGTCTGTAGCCTGTAACTTCTATTAACAAGATATTTCTGGCACAAAAAGTAATTCCTACTGGCAGCAGACTGATGAGATGTGAATAAAAATTAAAGCTTCATTTTCCTCCACTTAAGAATCTTGCTCTTCTGTAAATATAAGGCAATCGGTGATCAAGTGGCTTGCCAGACGACCTCCCTATTTATTAAATGTTTCAGAAATGTTAGAGCCAATCCTGAAAAACATTCTAGAAGAGCACAGTTAAGGACAAGTGGATTTTTGGGGGCCTGGCTAATTTTCTACTTTTCAATAATTTCTTTTCATATTTAACCCCCACTCTGCCAAGACTTTCATAGGCTTCCTGTTTCTGTAGGAAACCGTGTGAGGTTTACTTCATTTTAGAAAGGTGGCCCACAGCAGCTTCCACGAGATGAGCCACGAAATGCAGAGCAGTGGGCGCTGAAGCAGGGCTGTGAATAATAATCGATCATGCCTTCACCAGTACCTTTGCTCTCTGAAGTAACCATACCTAAATCCAAAATGAGCCAAAAGGAAAAAAGAGAGTTTGAGTAGGGACGACTAATCCATACCACACACATATATTTCTGTGGACCACAGTACCTTAATTTCTAATCCTTGAGTATTATCGCTGACTGGTCTCTTCTCTCCTGGTGGTCTGCCTCGGGCTTCACTCTGGGTCTGATTCTATATGAGGCAACTCATCAGGGCAACACGTAGGCAGCTTCCGGCCATAGATTCAACCTTCAGGTAGAAGGAAAGCAGAAGGGCCATGTTCACCCTTGAGGTTGGGCAGGCAGTTCTGAGTTATGGAAGCTTGGATTCTCATAAGCTACTGGCTGAACGCTCGCGCTGGGATGGGTTCCCCAGGCATGTTGCTTTTGGCTGTCTCTCTCTGGAGTGGCAATATGAAGCCCAGCAAGGCCATGGTGTTGGTAGGATCAGGGGAGAGATACTCCGCTTCTCTCACTCAACTAGCTGTCGAGTTACAGAGACAAAATTAGGCACCTCCCACATGTCGCTGCAGAGAAAGTATTGTGCCTACCATGCTGTCGGGACTTAGACTCATGATTACGACGTTCATACGCTTCAAAAATTTCTTATGCTTATTTATTTATTTTTGAGAGAGAGACAGAGAGAGAGAGAGAGAGAGAGAGAGAGAGACAGAGAGAGAGCATGCACAAGCGGGGGAGGGGCAGAGAGAAGGAGAGACAGAATCCCAAGCAGGCTCTGAACCACCAGTGCAGAGCCTGATGCAGGGCTCAAACTCACAAAACCCGAGCCGAGATCAAGAGTCAGATGCTTAACCGACCGCGCCACTCAGGCACCCCAGCATTCACACACTCTCAAATCCATCCCTGTTTCGATGCCACCCTAGTACGCCGTGTCTTACCTAGACCCAGATCCTTAGGATCTCCATCACGTACTCTTAAAGTATCGAATGTTTTAACATGTCCAAGGGCTCAATTCCTAGCAAGATTCTCAAACATGCCTAATACCCTCTCCAACCCTGAAGAAGACATTAACTTTATACATTATATCTCGGTTTTAATTGATTCCAGTGTCTCTTGCTAAGACCATGTTTGATAAGACCGTGATCGATGACTACGAAGATTTAGATGTTCTTTGTTATGTTGACTCTTTTATTTCTTCTGCCTTCCAAATGGTCTGGGGTGTCCTTCAGTGATGTTGCTTTACTGGTGCTTCTATATCCTTGTGAGGTTAAACGGTGTCATCGTTTCTGTTGGGTCTACAGTCTACTGTCAGCTCAGTGTCCTGCTACGTCAGGACAGCTTGATCCCCAACTTGTCCACGTTGTGCCCTCTGTCGTCAAGAGAGTGGCTCCTTCCATTAAACATCCAGCTGCATTATGTTTCATTATCTCTCTTTCTTTGCACTCAGTGTTTACAATAAGATTGGGACATCATAAATTAAAATGGTTGTTCAAAGTTTGTAACGGCAATACATGACCGTCTCCTCTCAGTCTCTTTAGTTTGAGATATTTGTGAAGGATTAAGTTCGAGGGCCAAGTTGTTAGACCACTGAATAGTATTTATAAGAACAATTATGGCTAAATTTTTTGTGACTTTTCTGCATATTGTTTATTATTATTATTTTTAAATGGGTTGATTTGCCTATCTCCTTCAGTCTATCAGGAGTATCTATTGTCTCTGCCCATCAAAAGTCTCGGTTTTTCGGGGCACCAGGGTGGCTCAGTGGGTTAAGCATCTGACTCTTGATTTTGGCTCAGGTCATGATCTCACGGTTTGTGAGTTTGAGTCCTGCATCGGGCTCTGTGCTGACAGTGTAGAGCCTGCTTGGGATTCTCTCTCCCTCTCTCCCTGCCACCCCCCTGCTTGTGTTCTCTCTCTCTCTCAAAATAAATAAATGAACCTAAAAATAAAAAAATTAAAAATGATTAAAAAATTCTCAGCTTTTCGTAATCACTAGTCTGGCCATTTTTTGTCTCCCTTTGGCGATAGAGTCTCTTCCTTTACCTCCTCTGTTTGCATTTTGGAGGCTGTTTGGTGTGTGGCCCGTATCTGTGGCTCGTATCCCTCTGTGTGGTCTGTTACTCTGTCTCATGAGGCTGCTTGTCCCTGTGACAGATGTTTCCATTATTCAAGTGCAGTAGAAGTCTGTCATTTTCTCAGCTAACAGCTTTCTCATTATCCTCACTAGATTCTGAGCTCTGTCAGGTCCAGGCTTTTAAAAATCTCAAAGTAGAAATTTATCCTAGTTTGTGTTGGTTGGAATATGATTGCTTCCCACCTATCCTTTTAATTTGTATGTATTTTTTCATTTTATCTTTTTTTTTTTCATCATGACCAGCGTACTCGTTAATCCCCATCCCGTATTTCCCCCATCTTCCACCCACCGCCCTCTGGGGACCATCAGTTTGACCTCGATAGTTAAGAGTTTTTTCTTGGTTTGTCTTGCCCTCTTTTTTATTTTTCGTTGCTCATTTGTTTCTTGAATTCCACATACGAATGAGATCATATGGTATTTGCCTTTCTCTGACTAGCTTATTTCTCATAGTATTATACTCTCTTATATTTTGTATGCAATACATATTCTAGGTTTTTAGTGCTTTGAGTAGTTTATTCAAGGTAGTCTTGGGACACCTGGGTGGCTCAGTCAGTGAAACGTCCGACTTCAGCTCAGGTCATGATCTCACAGTTTGTGAGTTCGAGCCCCACATCGGACTGACAGCTCAGAGCCTTGAGCTTGCTTTGGATTCTGTGTCTCCCTCTCTGTCTACCCTTCCCCACTCACACTCTGTCTGTTTCTCTCTCTCAAAAATAAATAAACATTAAAAATTTTAAAAAAAAGGTAGTCTTGAGTGCTCCAATCAGCGTGGCTCTGTCCTGGAGAGGGGCCGCCTTTGTGTGTGTTTCAGTGAGAGTACCGTCCACACGTAAATCAGATCATAATTTATATTCTACGTGTGAATCAGCGTGGGTCCGTGCTCTCCTTCCTAACTTCACAGATTATCATTTTGTCTCTCTGTGGTCTTCTCAAGCTTTAGCTATTTAGCTGTTGCCTAGAGTTCGACCCGTTTCTCTATCCCTGTAAACATCCTTGTCAGTTAGGGTTGTAACACACCCGAGATCTGTCTTTTGTCTGATTTTGGTCTGTCGTCTGATGTGAACCCTTCTGATGTGTTCAGTTCTCTTCTGCATCTTCTGCGGTCCTGGCCGTGCCCAGGACCAGTGTACAGAAGTTGGCCCTGTCGTCCACACCCTTGTCTCTGTCATGTCTTTCCGCTGACGATACTGTGGCCACCGCACACACTGAGAGTCCCAATGCACGAACTCGAATGTTCTGCCTTCTACGTCTTCCTGAACCAACTCTGTTTCCTAAACCCCCAACAGTATGAAGGAAATTGTTCACTCATGCGTTTATTAGTTACTTGGGACACACCAAGTGCCTTCTACGTGCACTGCCGGAAGTATGACTGTGACCCAGAGCCCCGGACAGCTCCTAGATCTTTCCTTGCATCAAGACCATCAACCCAATTTCTCCCACAGCTTCTTCTAATACTTTTTTTTTTTTTTTTACATTTTACTTCTTAGCATCTTCATGGGTTTTAATTTTGTGTTGGGTGTAATGTAGGGATAGTGTTTTTCCCCTCACACGAGTAGGACATTGACAGAAGTCCCTAATCATCTAATCCACATTGATGCGAGTATCACTTTCACAGCACATTTATGACATTATACGATTTGGGTTTTCAAAATTTCTCCACTAACATACACATAGATTCTTGTGCTTGAGAAGAATGTATTCCAGTTTAGGGCTGACTATAAATATGCTTGTAGTTTATAAGAGCAATATTTATGTTCAAGTATTTTAATTGTGTTGTTGACATCATCTCTGTATTTGCTTATTATTCCACGTATCTTACCTGTTCATTTCAGACCAGAGGAGTTATATCACTGAGTAGGATTGTCAATTTTTCATTTGCAATCTGAATTTCTGCCAGCTTTTATGTATTCTAAAGTTGCAGAGAGGTTCAAAGCTCCCGTAGGTACTGGTATATTGTAGTTTTTTACCAACATAAAATATCTCTCTATCCTTTTAAATGCTTTTCCATCCCTTTCTTTTATTTCCCCTTATTGTTTGCTGTAGTCTAGTCTCTTGTAAACAAAATAGCTATTTGAAGAAATGTAATTATGCAATATCTGTCTTTGGGGAGATGTTATTCACCCTCTATATTTATCTTGAGTAAAGCTAAACATGGACTTACCACTCTTCCCTTATTTTATTCTTTCTGTTTGTCATGCTTTCTTGTGTTTTTTTTTTCCTTTACTGGATTTTATTGAATTAGGTTTTCCAGTTATACTTGCATTTTTAAAAATACAAAAACATTTAACATACAAATACATTTGATATCCTATTTTTAACTTTATAATCATGATCACCAAATTTTAAAACATACTCAGCTTGTATTTTCAGCATGTATTTTTCTCTAAAAACCTGCTGGTCTTCTATATTTATAATCTCTCTCTACATAATGTGAGGACCAAGGATGCCTTTACTTCTCCCAGGAGGCGCTTCTCAAAATGACATCTCAAGGGCTGTAGTTTCTACTTGTTAGTGTTTTGTGTATTTATTCACCGGCATTTAAATGCATGTTTACTGGGGCGCCTGGGTGGCTCAGTCGGTTAAGCGTCCGACTTCGGCTCAGGTCATGATCTCACGGTCCGTGAGTTCCAGCCCCACGTCGGGCTCTGTGCCGACAGCTGAGAGCCCGGAGCCTGTTTCGGATTCTGTGTCTCCCTCTCTCTCTGACCCTCCCCCGTTCATGCTCTGTCTCTCCCTGTCTCAAAAATGAATAAACATTAAAAAAAATTAAAAAAATAAATGCATGTTTACTTAAATTCCTCAAAGCGTATCACACAGGAACTGTATGGCCATTTGTCACATTGCCATCTATATTGCTGCTATTTTGGACATTCAGGTCACAGCCGCTGACACACATGACTTCTGAGGGTCTGAAACGAAATTCTTCCTCTCATTTAAGATGGCTGCTTAATACTCATTTTTAAATTGTGATTTGAACTAGTTTGCATTTTAATCTGGCTATCTTTATTTTTTTTTTTAAGTTTATTGCTTTGAGAGAGAAATAGAGACGGGGAGCAGAGGAGGAGCGGAGAGCGAGGGAGAGAGAGACGATCCCAAGCCGGCTGTGGACTGATGGTGCAGAGACTGATTCGGGACGCCACGCCACAAACCACGAGATCATGATCTGAGATCAAGAGTTGGATGCTTAACCGACTGAGCCACCCAGCCCCCCCCGCCCCAAATCTGGCTTCTTTAAATTTATGCATAACATTTTGGGTTTTCTGACCCATGCATTATTCTTCTTCTCACTTAATTCACAATTAAACCCTTATTCTCTAATCATAAGGAAGATTGTTTTCTCAAGGTCAACCATGAAATCGTGCCTTGTATGTTTCCCATGGCTTCATTTGTTTGATAGAATCACGCTGACAAGCAGAACACAGTGAGACAGTGAAGAGTAGGGTTGGGGGAGATCAGGCCTCTGTGTCTATATGGGAAGTTAACAGTCAGACTTCCCACCAGAAAAAGGACAGTGAGCTGTTAAGGCACATGTCTTCTGAGACACCCTCAGAATTCTTAACTTGATCCGCCTGTAGACAAACCATGGTCGTGTACTATATGCTTTACCTGGACTGGATTTCTATCAGCTAATGCATATCCAGATTATTTATGTAGACAACATTTATTGTTTTATTGGTTAGTTACCATCAAATGGCACTAAATAGGTTAAGACCTTATATCTGCAGCTATTAGATTTTCCCTTGAATGTAGCCATACACTCAGGGCCCGGTATAATCATATATCAACTCAGTTTCATTTCCTGAATGGAAAAGAGTCCTCGATGGTCGTAACGCCTGTGCTGGTTCATCTGGGCAGCTTTTTAAATTCCTGGAACTCGACGCTGCTTGGCAATAAATGTGCATAAACAAAGATGATTTTCGATAGCCCTTCATTAACACTGAAGACCACTTCACTCTTCTTTGATTTATCGTGTCACCCAACCAGGGAAACTCAGGTTGGCCTCCTGTTAGTTTTCTAGATTGTAAGAATCAGGTTTCAATAGAGACGACCATGATTGCGCAGCCTCATATAATCGCCAGTTGACGGTTCAGTGAAATGAAGAGACCTTGGCACAAATCAGTTACCGTGATAAAATTGCCTAGAAAATCAGAATAACAATAAAGCTTGCATTTGGTCATACACGTTACCTTTCTTACATGTAAGAATTCATTTATTTCTCAGATAATCTTAGGAGTTGATCCCATTATTTTTATCACTTTTCATGTCAGAAAAAAGGGATGCAGGGCCAAGGTTGTACAACCAGGAAGGGGAGGAGACAGGACCTGACCCCAGATGGGAGTCCCGTCTCTGTGGATGGATGTGCAAGGGATTTTCCCTACGAAGGCCAAGAACCACATGTTCACAACCAAAGGCATGTCAACTGAGGGACACAGCCAACATAGTAATAATTAAAAAGGAAAGAAAAATCTCCTTTCAAAAGCATGGAGGGGCACCTGGGTGGCTCAGTGGGTGAAGCATCTAACTGTTGATTTAGGCTCATGTCGTGATCTCATGGTTTGTGAAATCGAGCCCCAAGTTGGGCTCTGGGCTGACAATGTGGAGCCTGCTTGAGATGCTCTCTCTCCTCCTCTCTCTGTCCTTCACTTGCTCGCTCTCTCTCTCTCTCTCTTTCAAAATAAATACACATTAAAAAATTTTAAAAAGAAGCACGGAGAAATGTTTTGATTTCTCACACGTACTTCTACTGACATAGTTTTATATAGTAAGGAAAGAGAAAACCAAATACGTTTGCAAGGTGGCACGTTGAGATAGTAGGATAGCTCAAAAAAAAAAAAAAGAGGGAATAATTAGTCAATATGACAAACGTCATTGAGAATCAAAATGAGAATGGGGCAGGGTCCCCTGTGCTCGGCAACATGGGTGTCGCTCCTAACCAAAGGAGAGGAATGCCAGTTGTGTGGTGAGAACGGGAGCCATGGGAGGGGGCAGGGGAGTGAGCATCAGGGAAGGGCCAGTGGTGCTCTGGGCACACGTGTCTTCTGAGAGCTTGGTGAACGAGTGGGAGCAGAGGACCGGGCTATGGACCAGTTAGGACCTTCAGGAAAGCATTCGAGGACGAGAAATGTTAAAATCTGGCTCTACTATCAACTGCCAAATGGTCCTTCAGTAATAATGGAGAGGCCAGTTTATGTTTAAGACTTCCAAACACTATACATAAATTCTAAAGGTATAATATAATTTCAATTCCAGAAACAAGGAGAGAATAGAGGAGGAAGGAAAAAATAAGCATATTTGAAGTAATATGGACAGGAACATCCCCAAATTAACGACAGGCATCACAACACAGACCCAGCAAGTTCTGAGACCACTGAGCAGAGTAGGTAAATAAAAATACATTTATACAAATAAGCAAATACGTATTTATGGAAATATATATGTTAGATATTTATTTAAAATTTTTTCCTAGTCACATCCCGCTCAAACTGCAGAGAATCGGATACAAACAGCAAGAGTTGAAGAAAGCCAGGAGGGAAAAGAGAGCTTAACTTGTAGAGGCAACAGGGAAATAATTACATCAGGCTTTTCATCAGAAACCATGCAAATGGGAGAGTAGAGCAAAGTATTCAAAGTCGCAAAATGTCACCGACCTACAATTCTATGCCCTCCCCAATTCCCCTTCAAACGTGAAGGAGAAATAAAGACGTTCTCAGACGAACAAAAATATAGGGATTTCAATGAACCTTACCCCTTTTTTCCAGAAATGTTAAAAGACTTTGCTCAGAGAGAAGGAAAATAATATGGTTCGGAAACCCGGCTCCACGTAAAGGAAGGCATCAGAGCATGAGTAAATGAAGCCCAGATGAGATGTTTCACTTACCTTGATTAATCGATCTAAAAAGAAAGGTGTTTGGTTAAAGTCCCCAAAGGAGCAACGTGTTAAGTGGTGATAGCACGGGGATGAGTGAAACGAGTGGCATGGGCCACTGGGGACGAGGAGTGAGCGGGTCCCACTCTGTCACGAGGTACCTCACACGTGGGTAGCGGTGTGGTGTTATTTGAAGGTGGGTTTAAATGACTTACAAATGCATATTTCCTAGGCTCTGAGGCAAAACCATTAACTTTTATCTTTACAAAAGAGGTATAATCGGTCCACTAAGCGGGGGCGGGCCGGGGAAGGGGGACAGGGTGGGATCCTATGAAATCTGTGTTAGGATCAGACAAGGCAGATAAAGGGAGAAACGAAGAACGTGCCTGAGGCAAACCCAGACAGAACTGGTGGAGACATAGACAAATCCACTCTCAGAGTTGAGGACGTAAGTACCCCCTTGTCGCTGATGGATGAACCTGGCGGAGCGTGGGTGAGGACCCATGTGACCAGAACGGACGCTGTCACTACGCGATCTGGTTGACCAAACGCTCCGCCCAACCACGGTAGGATACGCATTCTTCTCAGGTTCACGTGGAACGTGCACCAAGCTGTGGACCACCGTCTGCCATAAGACCCACCTCGACATACTTAAACGCATAGAGATTATGTTCTTGGACCAGAGGGGAATTAAACTGGAATTAAAATCAGAAACTAGCTCAAGTAACTGGAGGTTAAAACCATACTTGCAAATGAAAGGTGGGTCAAAGAAGTCTCTGAAGACATCGAAACACGTTTTGAACTCGATGAAAATAAAAATGGAATTTATCAAAATGTCCGGGAGCCACGAAGACAGCTTTCAAAGGGCAGCATACAGCGGGGTCACAAGCATTAGGAAAGAAGAAAGTCGTGAAATCCGTAACCTGAGATGTCATCTTAAACAACAGAAAAAAGAGCAACTTAAGTCAAAGTAAGGAGGAGAAAAATCAATTTTTTAAAGGTTTATTTATTTTTTTGAGAGAGAGAGAGAGGGAGAGAGAATCCCCAGCAGGGTCTGCACGGGTGCGGGGCTGGAACTCACCAACCATGAGATCACGACCTGAGTCGAAATCGAGAGTTGGAGGCTTAACCGACTGAGCCACACAGGCACCCCAAAAGTCAATTTTTAAGGTTAGATTGGATATCAACTTAAAAACAGGAAAACAATAGATGAAGACACTGAAGGCAAAAAACTCCTTTTGGCTTTACATGTAGAGATAGGGGAGGCGACCCATACACTTGGATTTGTTAAATGTTGTCCGTGTGAATACCCATTACCAGGAGCTGTACGCAAAAACCCCAGAGAACCGGAGGCAGGAACACGGGATCCATGTGATTCGAGCGTGCAGTCCAGGGTTGGTCTGGCAGAGAGGCGCTTGGGCTCAATTTCAAATCCTCTGTCATCTGTTTCCTGATTTGGGGTAATTATTTAATTTCTGTGAGCTACAATTTCCTTCCTGCCAAAAATAGATAATACATTACACCATTGTCTTGTCCTGAGAATCACATGCAAGAACAGAAAGGCTCGAACTACAGATTCATAAATAGTGTTTTGAAAAACGCAATTGCTTGGGACGCCTGGGGGGCTCAGTCGGTTAAGCGTCTGACTTCAGCTCAGGTCATGATCTCGCGGTTCGTGGGTTCCACCCCGTATCGGCTTCTGTGCTGACAGCTCAGAGCCTGAAGCCTGCTTCAGATTGTGTGTCTCCCTCTGCCCCTCCCCCACTCATGCTCTGTCTCTCTCTGTCTCTTTCTCAAAAATAACTAAACGTTAAAAAAAAATCGAAAAAAAGCAGTTGCTATCTTGAATCCAGAAAGAACAAAACATAGTTCCAAAACATCTAGAAAGAGAAAAGTTCTGATTCTTGTGTTTGCTTATGCTTGTTTCTTTGCAGGGATATAAAGCAGAGGAGAGCATTCCAAGCCTTTCCGGGCAGATCGCTGGCAATGCGGGGGCACCCATCCAAGTGTGAACTTACCACGCTGTCACGGATGACATGTGTTTAAGTTTAAAAGGAAGTGACATGTAACTCTTCTGATATTTTAGGATTTCTCTGGGGGCGGAGAGATGTGAAGGAAAGTGGGAGAAGAAACTCTGCCGGAGAACAGAGGGATTATGAAGTCATGCTATAAAGAATGGGGTCTTTTAGGGGCTGCAGAAATCAGCTGTGAATGAAGGGAGTGGCCGGGAGTCCCCAGGGGGAAGGTCCCCTCCTTGGAAAAGCCAAGGGTATGGCTATACTATCACTAAAAGAAGGAATCTCTTTTGTATACCCAGGCCAGTATCCATCCCATAAATATTTATTAGCTATCACCTCTGTGCCAGACACAGCTCCGGATAGGGCACTAACGTGACCACACGACATGACCAAAGCCTTCAGGAGTCTGACGTTCGGGCTACTCAGAAGGACCACAAACAAGCAAACGCTCTCAGAGGTGCCGAGGGTCACTAAGAGAAAGCTGCTTTCCAGGGCCAAGGTTGATAAAGGGCTGTCTGAACTGCACAGGGAGGGTGGGGAGTTTTTCTAACACGTGGCACGGAGGCAGAGATGACCAAGGAGACCAGAGAGTGAGGAGAGGCGGGAGGACCAAGAGGAAGACCAGGGAGAAGGTTTAGGAAGAGGAGCGGGAAGCCGCAGAGCGGTGTCATGGCGGACAGCTTGATCTGCCTCAGGGGACAGAAGCCTGGCATTGGCTGGCGGGGAAAACAAGTTAGTCCGGACGGGGGTTGACGGAGGATGGCAAGACGGGCCCGTTCTTGCACGTTATGAGGCCCAGGGTCATTCTGTCACGTTCATGACACTCCCGGAGGAACCTGGACAGCCCTTGCTTGTGCCGCTCTGCGTAGCTGGACACGGTTCCCGACACGCTGGACCGTCACCAGAGCCAGGAGTCTTGGGCAGGAAAAACCCACCCACAGATCCACAGGCTGAAACATGAAAGGACTGAAATGAGAAACCCCACCAAGCTGGTCCACCTGTCCGCGGGCACAGGGCTTCTGGTCCTTCTGGTCCTTCCAGTCAAATTTAAACTGACTTTCCTTCCTGTTTTTGTTCAGCCACTGTTTTCCAGGACACTTGATAAATTTGACCCTTGTCCCCTCCCCTTCCCCCAAAGCCCTGTGACGCTTGGTATCGAGGGGTGAGCACCGTCTTCCATTCTTATCGTCGCTTTTGGACTCAACTGACAGGGTACCAGAAGGCCACGTCCCACCGCCCTTGTTCAGTATCCCACCCGGCGCTCAAGCGCGCGGACAAAGCAGGCTGTCGCTCCAGCAGAAGCATCGTGATACAAGTCAAGAGAGGTCGTCCAAAACCAGTTCAGGTCTCACTCGGGAACTAGTTATAATCACTTTCTCACAAAATGGCGTCTTAAATTGGTTGGTGGGCCCTTGAGTTGTTTTCCATTTGGGGTTACCGTAGATAATTCTGATATTTTGGTTTTCTACGGCTTTTGATGCACGTGCTAAATCATGGCGCATGCAGACATTCAGGTTTTTACTGCCGATCCCATTTTACTGTGAGTCAGACCGATGTCTGAGGGGAGCAAATGTCACGTGCTAGGCTGGTCATCAGAGAAACAGAAATACAGAGGCCTCTCAAAGATGGGAAGTGATGTAAGTACGTGGGAAGCTGGAGGAGATCAACATTTGAGTGACGTGACAGGAAATGAGATGTGCACCGTGAACCTCAAGAGTTTCATTAAAAGGCTCTAGGGGAAAACAAGCTATTTCTTCTCAGTGCATGTGAATATAATCCCTGGTGCCAGGTTGCTGCTCATGGAACATGGCAATAATTGGTATATTATGATAGTTGTTATTTTTTAAGTTTATTTACTTACTTTGAAAGAGAGAGAGAGAGAATCCCAAGCAGGCTCCCCACTGTCAGCACTAAGCCTGATGCGGGGCTCATTGTCACGACCATGAGATCGTGACTTGAACCAGACTGAAGAGTCAGACACTTGACCGACCGAGCCACCCAGGTGGCCCTCAGAAATGCTTACACTTGCTGAAATATGGTCGCGTTAGCCTTGCCGAATCCCACGTAGGCTAGTCTCTACAACTAATTGACCCTGAATCACTCATTAAGTTCATTTTATTATGAAGTTTCAGGACACGGTCATATGCTTAGGGGAAAAAAACTGTTCAGATAGGGTTCGGAGACAAGCCTTTTGGAACCGAGTCTCAGCTCAAAATGAAGTACGTATTTCATCTGTCCCTCGCTGGAAACACCACGTCCACAGGCAACTGTCTGGGTGAGGCCATAGTCACGTGGATTCGGCAGCTCCGGAAATCTGGAAACTTGCGATGCTTTGAACCTAGAGGACCAAGCCGGAGCCAAGACGGGATTGTGGTGGGGACTACAACTGCCCGAGAGCGGTTCTTGGACCGCTGGCGGATAAATAATACCACCACACAGCGTTCTGGATTCTGGAGACAAGTTGTTTCCATGGCTGCACTTGAGGACCAGCGTCAGTCTGCAGAACTGAAAGAAAACAATCAGGTGCCTCCTCAGGGTGTGACCCGGGGGGGCGGGGCCACACACTCAACTCTCCTTCCAAAGGAGCGAACCGTCACAACACAAACCTTCCCCAAAGGCACTGCATTGTAGCCCAGACCCTGGTGGCCGGTCACCCTCGCAGGGCGGGAGGATTATGGGCTTCAGAGGGAATATTCACCTGTGCTCAAAGACCGTGTGACCTCGGGCAGGTCACCGGACCGTCACGACCTCCTATGTCCGTCTTTTTGGCTCCTTTCAATGGATGCAAATGCCTTCCTCGAGTGCCAGCTGTGATGCCAGGCCTCTTGCAGCAATGCGATCACAGCCATGTATTTATTTATGCATGTATTTATTTATGTATTTAGCGTTCATTCAGCAAGTAGTCATGGAACACAAGGCCAGCTCTTGGCGCGGGGATAGTATAAACCGGAAATAACCCTTCCGTTGAGTAGCTGACATTCTAGGGTTTGTGAACAGGAAGGAAAAAAAACAACAACAAGAAATTCAAATACAGGGTATTTGAGAAAAATAAAAAAAATATTAAGTTCCATGAGGACAAAATGAAGCAAGAAAGGGAGCAGAATGTCCCGGAACCCGTTCCACGGGAGGCTTGCATGGCAACCACGGGCCCACGCCATTTGGATCCCCTGTCAAAAAACGACCTGTTGTTCAGCTGTTGGGGGTGCACTGAGCTGCAGTGTGTGAGCTGAGGACATACCTGCCAGGAGTGGCCCGTTGGTGACAGCGTGGCTTGTGTCTTTGGGTCTGCTTATGTCTCTGCATCGAAGCTCACCAATGAGCTAGTCGAGACTTCCCGAGACGCACGGTACCCTGAGGTTCCTGGCCCGTCCCTCCTTCCCTCTGCTTTTGCACAGGCATCAGATGGGCCTGATGGCAGGAGCTCTCCTGCCCACCCCCACCCCTACACTTTCTGGGCCACTGGTGCACCGTCTGTTTTCTTGCTCATCTTGGGTCTGCCTCCCAGGGGACGCACCCAACACGGGGGAGTCTGAATGCCAAGGGAAGGAAGACATCTCACTGAGACTCTCCCGGGACAGTCCCTCGCCCCGTTGGTGAGATATTTTCTGCAACGTGTGGGGAATCTGTGCCCCACCCACGCCTTTGCCCGTTTTCCTGTATCATCGCGGGGAAGGGACTGGTCGATGCTGACACTAAAAATGCATGAAAACCCATTCAGTTTGAAAGACACAGCTGTCCCAACCACATTACCTTATTCGAGTAAGTTCTGCAACCCAGGGAGTGAGACCGATTTGCAAATCCCAGGGACCCCGTTGGCTACACCATGATGGGCTGAAAGACAAGAGGAAAAGGGCCACAGCTCCCTTGGCACCTGCTGAGTGGAGTAGAGTGCAGGCTGCTGTCGCTAAATCATTAGTTTTTACTTAGAAAGTCCTGCTGGTAATGAGTGAAGTTCGGCTCTCCTGGGCAGCTGGCGGGAACCCTGTGAGTCCTACGTGCCATTGATTCGTTCTTTGAAGGCTATTCCAGGACCGGTCGGAAGCCTCCAGGTAAACCAGCCCGGGCAGGACCGGCTGGTGCTGGGACGCTGGGCCTCCGGGCCGGGCACGGTGGGTCAGCCGCTGCAGAGCGTGGGCAGTTCCCCGGAGCCTGGATCCAGTTCACTAACAGCACCACACTCTGGAATGGCCCTCCAGTTATCGAAATCTGATTGCAGGAAAGCCCATCTTGTTCTGGCTCCCCCCCCCCCCATTTTAATCACAGCATCAAAACACCAGCAATTCTCCCAGATTCATGACTGATGCCTCGCCCCTCTTGCCTCCGGTGAGGCCTCATCGGTGGGAGCTGCTCGCCCTTAGAGTGCACCTGCTTCTCCCTCCGGCACACGCATCTCCTGCCCTCCCCCTTAGCAGTGCAAAGGGTGCAAAGTGGCACCCATGGTGACATTCTAGGGTGCTCCACTCATTCAGGAAGTCCTGAGAACCAAATCTGTATTAGGGGCCCCTGGGGGACTCAGTCGGTTAAGCATCCGACTTCAGCTCAGGTCATGACCTCCCTGTTCGTGGGCTCGAACATCTGCATCAGGCTCTGTGCGGACATCTCAGAGTCTGGAGCCTGCTTCCTATTCTGTATCTCCCTCTCTCTCTGCCCCTCCTCTGCTTGTGCTCATTCGCCCTCTCTCTCTCTCTCTCTCTCTCTCTCTCAAAAATAAATAAAATATTTTTAAAAATCTGTATTAGAAACTGTGGCAGGGCTACAAAAATGACACAAACAGACTCCAGGGAGCATAAGATTCCCTTCCTAGCATGGGAGGTGTTTCTACAAACAAATCATAAAAATAATGCATTTTTTTTTTTTTTTTACTGTAATCGCACAGGACTAAAGAATTCTGTTGGCTCCAAGGACAGAGTGACTTTCGCCTGGAAGACTGTGAGAAGGCTCTTGGGTGACACAGGCCGCCTGGCATCTCCACC
This sequence comes from Panthera pardus, assembly GCF_024362965.1. Classification (NCBI taxonomy): domain Eukaryota; kingdom Metazoa; phylum Chordata; class Mammalia; order Carnivora; family Felidae; genus Panthera; species Panthera pardus. The sequence continues at coordinate 3,592,558 of NW_026526766.1, forward strand.
AACCCTGTCCCCGTTTCCTCCCCGTATGCGTATTCAGCACCCCCACCCCCAACCTCGCAACTTAGAGCCGCCATTACTATAGATACAAGTTCTGGAGCGAAGCCGTGTTGATAACACTTGGGCTGGAACTTGAACCACGTAGAATGTCCCGGGCGGTCACGCAGGGAAAAGTCCAGCAAAGGGTATGATCCTTGGTACGGTGCGCGGAGATACAAAGGGGTAAAAGGGCAGTTGTAAGTCATTATCGTTCTCGTCACGCCTGGAGTCAGATACGGCCAAGAACTGATACGGGCAACGTAGTCAAGTGACAGGTGGCTAGGTTCCTTTATGCCACGAATGATACACCACGCAAAGGAGTCCCATCCCCCGTACACGGTTTTGGAAAACGCGGTCACATATCCGAAACTCCCCAGGCCTGTCACAAGGGCCGCTGATGCTTGTTGTTCTAGGGACCACTAGTGTCAAATGATGACAATTTCTCATTCACTGGAGTAAAGCAGCTCCTGTCACAACACACTCTGGGCGGGAATCAGAAGGGTTTATTCTCTTCGCCCCAAATCACCCAAAACGGTTTCCTCCGTTGGCTGGCCGAGGCATAACTTTCTATTAAGTGGAGTCCGTCCTTCGTGACTCAAACTGGGAGGCTGCCAAACACAGAAACAACATGCATCCGTCCCGGTTCAGGCGACCTCTGCCCCAGCCAGTGTCAGCAAGGAAATACTTACTACAGAGAAGTAAATGGTTTGAATGTGTGCTGGGAGGGCTGGAGGGAGACACTCCAGATGAGAAGTTCTCCACCCTGTCTCTGCACGGGAAGCACATGGCGGGGCGGGGGGCTGGGGGGGGGGGGCGGTTTCCACAACTCCATGTCCCGAGATGTCCTTGAGGTGACAAAATAACTCCCTGGGGTGAGGTGGTCATAGTTTTACAGCCCCTCCAGGTAGTTGGCTAATACACACAGCCAGGCTGAGTACCACTGCTGCAGCTCGAGCATCCAGGATTCTGAGAACCACATTACAGGATCCCCGCCCCCCACCCCGACTCCCCCAGGAACGACCACGCCTTCTCCGCAACCCGGAAGCTGCTGGTTCCACGGTGATCAGCGCCAAGCAGTTCCCAGCCTCTGACATCACGGCTGGCTCCAGCATAGTTGGCCCCTGCAGAAGACATCTCCTGTGCCTCGGCACCTGCAAAAGTAAATGATACTGGAACTCGTTTATTTATTTTTTTATTTTTTTTAATGTTTATTTATGTTGAGAGAGAGAGAGAGAGAGCGAGAAAGCAAGCGGGGAGGGGTAGAGAGAGAGGGAGACACAGAATCCGAAGCAAGTTCCAGGCTCTGAGCTGTCAGCACAGAGTCCCATGAGGGTCTCGAACTCACGAACCGTGAGATCATGACCTGAGCCGAAGTCGGACACTTAACCGACTGAGCCACTCAGGCGCCCCTGGAACTCATTTATTCTTAACAACAGATAACACGCGTGTGCACACACACACACAAGCCAGATGTTTCCACGCCCAAACTTATAGCAGAAACAGCCAAATCTGCAGACCTGTGGCCTCACTTTCCGCTCCCAGACCTGAAAGAAACGCATCTTATTGGTTGAATCTAAATCACACACAACACCTTAGCTGTAAGGAAGCCCGGAACATGGCATTTTTGGCGTTCCGTCCTCTGCAGTAATGAAAGGAATCATAGAAAGAGAGTACAATGAAGGTTAAACACCAATGTGCTTTATTCAACACAGCACGTGCAAGAGAAGAAACACTTAGAGTAGATATTTCTTTAAAAAACTGTTATTTGAAATTTACTTCTACGCGTAATCAATGTGTTTCTAGTTTTGCCATAGATTTACATTAGTGCCTCAGGAAGTACAATTGTCTAGAATCGCCATCCTCTTCCAGCCCCAACATGAGCTTGGAATCTTCACTGTTATTTTCACAAGAAGAAATATGATCAACAATTGACAAACAATGACTCCTCTTCGATCAACCAGTGACAAACCACAAAACTGAACGCTGCCACTGGAGACAGACTGATAGGACCACCTAAATGGCAATTGACAAATTAGGGGAGGCTGAGTGTGAAATGGCTTGGAAGTTAAAAATTCCCGGAGGCCCCCAACTTTCACAAGCGTGGCCAAGTCCCGGTGGCAAAGAGGGCACAGGAACCCCCTCATGCTCCTGGAAGGAGAAGCAGAAAAGTAACCGCTGTGAACTCTGACCAGAGCATTCTGATCTCCATGGCAGGAGCTTGTCCTCAGGAGGAAACACTTTGCTGAAACCCTGTCTGCCCTGGGCATCTGGCTGGCTCAAGGCCCCTCCCGCCTTCCTAGCTTGCATAAGGGGGTAACGAAAGGCTACGAAACTCTCCAAAAGACACAGCGGAGGGACTCAAGCTGGCTAAGAAAACAAGAGATTTACTGATAAGGTCTTAGAAGGCTCCTTCTCCTCTCTCACATCTTACTGCCACGGCAGCAGCAGGCCCACATCCTAACTGTGGCTTTCAACAGACAGAGCTGCGAGACACAGACTCTGTGTAAGGTGGGATTTCTAGGGAAACCCGAAGACAACGGGGGAGGCCAAGGCAACAAACCCAGAGGAAATAGAAAACCTCTCACACCTGCAGCTACAGCAAACATAAAGCAAAGCCTAATACTCCTTCCTATATAAAAACCTCACGCTGACGGCCTGCGTGTCTCAGCCCGTTACCGTGCACCCCATCTACAGCTTTCAACAAAAAGTTGTAAGGCACGAGAAGAGACGGGAGGAACGGGAGTAAAGATACAAAGAAAGCATCAAAGCAAACTCCAACATGCAGCTTTTGTGAAATGATAAGATCAGGGGTACAAGACAACCATGAGTAATATGCTAAGAGGTCTAGTGGGAGAACGGAGGCACCAGGCAAGAACAGGTGGGTAACGGAGGCCGCCAGATGGGCACATTAAGAGGAAATCAAAAGGCAATACGAGGAATCACAATTACGGGAAGAGAAATGGAGAATGCCTTTGGCGGATTCGTTACTACAGTCAGAAAGGCCAAAGAAAGAGTCAGCTTGAAGATAAGGCACATAGAAACCTCCCACACCAACACGCAAAAGACAGAAAAATGAAGGAAAAAACCCACACCTGAATGTCCAGGCACCGTGGGGGCAATTACAGGATGTGGACGTACGCACAGTGGGAGCCCCGGACGTAGAGGGGAGAAGGGAGAGGAAGAAGTTTTGAAGTGATGATGTCTGGGAGCTTTCCAAAATCAGTAGCAGATCCCGAAACACGGATCTAGGACGTGTTTCTAGAAGTTTCTAGAAGTTTTGAAGTGGCGATGTCTGGGAGCTTTCCAAAATCAGTAGCAGATCCCGAAACACAGATCTAGGACGTTCTAAGAACACCGAGTACGATGCATCCCCCAAAACCCACGTGTCAGAGTATTCCATGTGCACAAAACCCACCCACACGGGAAAACCCTTGAAAAAAAGCCAGAGAGGAAAGAAAGAGCCCCACCTGTGGAGGGATGGGGACAAGGGGTCTGTCAGACTTCTCTTCAGGAACCACACGAGAGCCGGAAGGGTGGAAGGCGATGTTTAAATTGTCGGCGGGAAGAAGCAGCCCGCTGAGAATTCTTATCTGGCAAAATCGTCTTTCAAAAATGAAGGAGAAATTTTATTTTATTTTATTTTTTATTTAAAAAAAAAAATTTTTTTTCAACGCTTTTTATTTATTTTTGGGACAGAGAGAGACAGAGCATGAACGGGGGAGGGGCAGAGAGAGAGGGAGACACAGAATCGGAAACAGGCTCCAGGCTCCGAGCCATCAGCCCAGAGCCTGACGCGGGGCTCGAACTCACGGACCACGAGATCGTGACCTGGCTGAAGTCGGACGCTTAACCGACTGCACCACCCAGGCGCCCCGTGAAGGAGAAATTTTAAAGGGTGAAGGGGAAGTAAAGACTGTTATAGACAAGCAAACAAAACTGAGGGGATATGTTACCCGTGGACCTGTCTTGCAAGAAATACTACAATAAGTTCTTTGGAGAGAAGACAGGTGATATGCCTCAGAACTCAGATCTACATAAGGAAAGGAAGATTGTTAGAAAGGAATAAAGGACATAAAATAAAATTTTGTGTTTTCTCTTTAAAAAAATTTTTTTTAATCTTCATTTGTTTTTGAGAGAGAGAGAGAGAGAGAGAGAGCACGAGCAGAGGAGGAACAGAGAGAGAGGGAGACCCACAATCTGAAGTAGGCTCCAGGCTATCAGCACAGATCCCAACGAGAGACTCGAACTCATGAACCATGAGATCACGACCTGAGTCGAAGGTGGACGCTTAACTGACTGAGCCACTCTGGCACCCCTTGCATTTTCTCATTCTTAGCTGACCTAATAGACAATGTCTGTTCAGTACCATAATGGCAACAGTGCATCGGGGGACCAGAACTTAAGTGTAGGTGCAGAGAGAGACCAGAGTGCGGTGAGGGATGGGAGGGAGAGGTGGGGAGCAGTCTGAACAGGTCCCCAAGACCACCCGGGAAGCAGGCACTTGCAAACATGACTTGAGGCTAGGCTTGGATTCGCTGCAGATATATATTGCAAACTCCAGGATAAACACTTAAAAAACAAGAAAAGTTGATATGCTCCAAGAGGAGAGAAAATAGAATCCAAACCAGGGCAGTCAAAAAAAGCAGGGGGGGAGGGGTTGGCTGGGGAGACAAGAAAAGAAAAACGGAACAAAAACAGTGAAGAGCGTGATGTACATAAGCCCAACTACATTGACCGTCACTTTAGTGTGACGGGTCTAAATACACCACTGAAAACAGAGCGTCGCAAAACGGATTAAAAAAAAGACCCAAACATGTGAGTGTATCTAAACTTACCCGGACCATCAATCCACGGCATATGACTGACATTTATGGAATACTTCCTCGAACAACAGAAGAATACACGTTCTTTTCCAACTCATTCTTTTCACCAGGATAGACCACGCTCTGAGCTACAAAACGTATCATGACAAGTTTAAAAGAATAGAGATCACACAAAGCACTCTTTCAGATCACAACATTAAACTCGAAGCTAACAGAAAGCTGAAAGTCCCCAAATATTTGGAGATGAAACAATATGGTTTTAGATAACGCATCAGTCAAAGCAATGTCAAAAGAAACTTAAAAGATATTTTGAGCCAAGTGAAAATAAAAGTAGAACTTCTCAAAATTCTGGATCAGAGAAAGCATTTTTATTGAAGCAGGGATTCAGAGAGAATTCAGCCCACGATTCTTGTCTGAGGAGGCCATTTGAGGATCTTTGCCTGAGTGGTAACTAGAGCAGAAAAAATATGTCGAAACCGTGGTAGATGATTAGGAGGAGCAGTGGGCTAAGACTGGTGCAGTAGACAGCGAGCAGATGGTGATGATGAGTCTGGAATAAGGGTGTGGAATTTCACTACCGCTTTTTGAAAACAAAGGCATACTTCAGGTCACTCTTGAACAATATGAGTTTGAACCCTGTAGGTCCACTTATATGCAGATTTTTTAGTAAATACAGGACATACTCTAAATATATTTTCTCTTCCTTATAATTTTTTACATAATATTTCATTTCTCTAGCTTACTTTATTGTAAGAATACAGTATATAATACATGTAACATGCAAAATATATGCTAATCAACTGTTTGTGTTGATTAGTAGGCTATTAGCAGTTAAATTGGGGGGAGTCAAAAGTTCTATGCAGATTTGAATGCTCAGGGGGATCAACACCCCTAACCCCTGTATTGTTCAAGGGTCAGTTGTACATTGTAAGGTAATTTTCATAATAGCTTGACAGCAAAGATCTCTCCGGTCAATCTCAAGATTGTGTGCGGTGGGAGGAAGGAGTTGTCATAATCAGGTTTCTTCTGTGTGGGGAAGAGTTGAAAATATAACAGGGTTCAAAATACTGCTTTTTGGTGGGGAGAGAAATGAGTAACCCGTCATCTTAGTGAGGGCCTAAAAGTTACTTACTTTTCACATGGTGATAAAGAAATTGACTGTTAAGAAGGGAAACAGAAACATTTTTAGAACTGAAAAGCAGAGTCAGACACAAAATGTAAAGGAGGAGGGAAGAGAAATATGATGAAACCAGGAGAGATACAGAAAAGAAGGAAAAGGGAAACAAAAACAAAATATAACATCATTATTATAAATCATTCGGAAGGAATAATATCTAGGGCATCGGTTTTCTGTCTTTAAAGACTTCTGATTGGGGCTGCAGTACTGAAGGCTTTACACATTCATTTATTCAGCAAGTATTTATTGATCATGCACAATGTGTCGGTCCTGGGTTACACGTTACGGCAGCTACAACCACACATGACACATCCAAACTGAGATGTGCTGTGGCTGGGAAATGCAAATGCAATGTAATGTTGATTACACATTAAATGACAGTACTTAAATATATTGAGTTAAATACAGTGCATCTTTAAAATGAATTTCATCAGCTTTTTTTTTTTTTACTTTTGTAATGTGTTTAGTCGAAACTTTAAAATTACATATCTGGCTACCATTATATTTTGGTTGGATGCGAGGGTCCAAGTACTTCTCTACATCCTGGGACAAATAAGTTCCCTGCACCTAGTTATCTTATGCTCCAAACAAAAGAACCGGACCAAGACGAAGGAAAATTTACAAGCAAGACAATTTTCTCTACTGGTAAGTCGTCTAATGAGAGTGGACTGCTGTGATGTGGTGCAGAGAGGGGTAGAGGGTTGAGAGATGAAGTTCTCTCTGAGAAGGTGCTTCTGGGTTTCCATGGGGACAGAGAGCCAGCGTGCCCTGCAGCCCACCCAGGACGGTGACCAGAGCCATCTGGAAAAGGGACTCGAAGCTGATGCTTCTCCGCCGAGGAGCCATGGAGGAGTCCTGGTGACACCTGGGTGGGGGTGTGAGGGGCAGCAGGCGGGGTGTCTTGCTAGCACTTTAGGGCCCACACGAGACAGGTCTCATGTCCCACACCCCAACTCATGGTGGAAGGCCGCCGGGCACGCTCACGTCACCGTGGCTGAGTCACATAGAGAAAGCCGTGGGTGCAGGGCCCGCTGGGTCCCTTGGTCTCTTGCCGTCTCATAGCTAAGCGCTCAGTCTCCATTAGATTGATATGCCAGGAACTGTTTCTCAAAAGGGAAATAGTCAAAACTGAACAGGTTTTGTTTAGGCATTCTGGGGGCCCCACTGTGATTTTCCCGTCTGGGCTCGCCCCGATGACACACAGAGTCCCATTCTACTGGAACAATTTCTCCGGAGGTTCTGCCTGGGCCACATGACAGGGCTGAGCGGTCTCGCAGCTGAGCCGGGGAACTGCTTCTTCCTCAAGGCCACACTCAAATTCATCAGCCTTTCAGGTCTGCAGACCTGCCGTCTGCAAGATTCAAAGCAGTCTCCCTGGCATTAGCCGTAAGGGACCCGTGGGATTCTTCCCTGGGCACGGGATGCCCGTTTAAGTCGATAGGACTCCGGTCAACCTCACTACCTCTTTTCCTGGCAGGTGCCCCCCTGTCTTAAGAACCCAGCAACATTCTGCCCTGGGTCCTGTCAGCATGGTGTATCAATATGGCCGACCCGGATGATGACGCAATCAATATGGCCGACCTGGATGACTCAATCAACACGGCAGAGCGGGATGATGACGCAGTCACGGTCACACAGAGCTGGTGAGGACCTACGTGCCCTACGTCTATCCATCTACAGGATGACCTGGGAAGGGCAAGCAGCTGTCCTGGCTTGGCGGAAGTTGATCGGCTCTGGCGTTTTAGGCATGGCAGTCGGGTAGAAGATGGGTTCACCAGGGTGATGGCTCTGTTCCAAGTGCCAGTGGCCATAGTAATCTGTTCTAGCGAGGAAGCCACCACAGAAGCGGTATGGTGGCCAGCTGAGTGGGGCTGTCCGTTTCTGGAGGCAGTACAGACCAGGGGTTAGAAGCACAAAGTTCTACGACCAAAGTTGAGTTCACTCTCACAGTCTTGTTTAGACTTACGCCCACGTTTGAAGTTTTTGATGCTTGTATGAATGGTCCCTTTCCATTAATTTTGTTTCTTTTTGTTGTTGTGTTTGCTAACATACAGAAATACGATTGGTTCCTATATATTGATACTACAACCAATTACGGTGACAAATGTGCTTATTGATCGTAATAGACACAGAGTCATTGACGTACAGAAGAGTAACTATTCTAGCTCTTCCACTTTAACTTTTATTTTCTTTCGCCCACCCCTGCCCTGCCCCATGTCTTCTTACACTGAGTGGAATCTCCATGGAAGACACCACGGAAATCTCATCTTGTTTGTGATCTCAGAAGAAAAGTTTTCATTAAACCCTTGCATATGATGCTTGCTTTGCATGTTGTGTGTGTTTCAGATCTCCTTTATTGGGCTAGGAAAGTTTCCTCCAACATCCATTTGGTTCAGAGTCCTTATCACTAATGCATGTTGATTTTCACCTTTTTTAATTTTAATTTTAATAGTTTAATTTTTGTAATGTTTTATTTATTTTTGAGAGAGAGAGAGACAGAGTATGAGCTGGGCAGGGGCAGAGAAAGAGAGGGAGACAGAATCTACAAAGCAGACTCCAGGCTCTGAGCTGTCAGCACAGAGCCCGACGTGGGGCTCGACCCATGAACCACAAGATCATAACCTGAGTCGAAGTAGGATGCCCAACTGACTGAGCCACCCAGGTGCCCCTCATCATTTTATTTTTTAAATTTAGGTTTATTTATTTATTTATTGAGAGAGAGAGAGAGAGAGAGAGAGAGAGAGAGAGAGAATCCCAAGCAGGCTCCATGCTGTCAGTGCAGAGCCCAACGCAGGGCTCAAACCCACAAACCGCGAGCTCGTGACCTGAGCATAAATCAAGAGTCAGATGCTTAACCGACTGAGCCACCCAGTTGTCCCATTTTCATCATGCTCCTGCAAGTGCTGAGATGGTCCTTAATTGTATCGGTGTGGCGTCCTCATACGTCCCATAAGCTGTACGTAATTAGGTACTTTTCATCCAGACTAACAATCTTTTACCTGGAGTGCTACCTGGAGTATCCCATTTTCATGTAATGGGTTTATCCTCTTTAAAACCAATGAAATTAGTGACACCTTGGGGTCACCTGCCATCTTGTCTTTCCAGTTTTATGTTCTCTGGACACTGTCCTCTCCATCCTGGGGGAAAGTTGGAAATTGCTTTCAGGTCAATTGGAAGTTTTGAAAAGTAGCTCCCAGAGAGAACTTTGAGTGACTAACACGGGATCCACACATTTTCTTTAGTTCCCTGGCGTTACAGTTAGTCCTATAACAAAAGATACCACCATGATGTGAGGAAACACCAAAAAATTTAGAAAATTACCCTCAAAAGGTTTCCCAACGGAAGCCCCTCAAGCTCTTGCCCCAACATAATCTATGTAGGCAAGTGTACATGCACACCCTAGCTTACTTCCTCGCTACACATCCACTTAGAAAATATAAAACTTCTACAGAGAGAAAAATTATTTTGTGCTGCAGGGTTCCAGACATGGCTGGGTACCGGAATCAAAAGAGGAACTCTTTAGAAACACAGATTCTGAGCCCAAATGTCCATCAACTGACGAATGGGTAAAGAAATTGTGGTTTATATACACAATGGAATAGTACGTGGCAATGAGAAAGAATGAAATATGGCCTTTTGTAGCAACGTGGATGGAACTGGAGAGTGTTAGGCTAAGTGAAATAAGTCATACAGAGAAGGACAGATTCCATATGTTTTCACTCCTATGTGGATGCTGAGAAACTTAACAGAAGACCATGGGGGAGGGGAAGGGAAAAAAAATGGTTAGAGAGGGAGGGAGCCAAAACCTAAGAGACTCCTAAAAACTGAGAACAAACTGAGGGTTGATGGGGGGTGGGAGGGAGGGGTGGGTGGGTGAGGGGCACTGAGGAGGGCACCTGTTGGGATGAGCACTGGGTGTTGTATGGAAACCAATTTGACAATAAATTTCATATAAAAAATAATAAAGTCTATTAAAAAAAAAAGACAGATTCTGGATTCAATTTGATTCAATTTTCCGAGAACAAATGCGGTTCTCGCATGGCTCTGACATTCACTCTGCATTTGGAAGAAAACTGTCTTAAGGGACCCTGAAGTGTATTTAAATGTTCACGGCACCATGAACGCGTCGTGTGTGACCCACAGAATTCGAATCTCAGCCAAGCCTTGTCTGGATCAGAAGAACAAGGTGCTGGTTCCGAAAGAGATCAGCATTTTCCCCAGATTGGTTCTGGGGTGAGGTAACTCTGTACCCATCACTGAGGTGTGGTTGGCATTGGTGAACGGGCATAACTAGAGTGGTTTTCCAAATCTGAACAAGACTGGGGTTACTCTCGTTCTGGTAGAGCTGCACGTGTTTCTTACAGTGGCATCAGCAGGGATCGTCCACAGCTGTCACAGAGCTCGTGTGCCAGGCAGCGAGGACAAGGTTTCTCTTCTGTGTGGGGTAAAGGGCAACCCCTGTTCACCGACCGGAAAGAGCATGCTTGTCTCGGAAAAGCAGGGCCACTGCACCACGTCCCCAAATGCTCAAGATCGTGTAGCAAAACCCAATACGTGTTCCTCCCCCCAGTCCCCAGATCTCTTCCGTTGCCCCATTTTCTTCCGTGGGGAAAAAAGAAAAAAGGAACTTGTTTCTTGCTGTGGGAAGATTTTCAAGTATTGCTTTTTAGAAAGCAATTAAAAACGAATTGTGGGCAGGGCTTTATTTCTAAAGCTGTGGAGATAAAGGTTAAATGGAACCTGCGAGGGTTCTCTCAAAAGCAATTTTGGACAAGAAAGTGCGGCACGAATTGTGGTCACGAGGGGCCTTGGGTTAACTCAACACTGAACTCTATTGTTTAGCAACTGTGCTTAATGCATGTTAAGGCTATTTTTGATATCTTAATAGCAGCAAATCAGAAAAAAAATTATGACAAAATGTCAGTCAGAGCAGGTAAAAAACCAGAAGAACTGTGAGAAAGCGTTAAGTTCCCTTGACAGTTTAACACCTTATACAATAAATAGGGTCAAAATTGTTCTCTCCAGCTCTTGACTCCATTTTCCAAACTCCAAATTCCATGTTCTGCCTTGGCTCTCTGCCCTAAGAGGCTACCCACTGGGCTCCCGTGTCCGGGGGCTTCCCGGTGGGTTTTCCAGTGGGAAGCTATGGCAGGAGATCAGAGGGAGGGTGTTTCTTCACTGGTATTCACAAGGGGAGGCAACCTTGGGAGGGCTAGGTTCCTCCATGGGACATCACTGTTCTCAGCATCATTGCTTTCTACTGGCCTGGTCTTCCTAAGGGTGGTAATGGTGCCCATGCTGTGCCAACCCCATGACGACCCTACAAGCGTCTTGTATATTACCAAGCGGAGTCTCTTCACAAACTCTCCCCAGTCCTACCTTGGGACCTGATCGACACACGTTGGTATGTTATCTTTACCAATAGGTATTAGTAGTTAAAAAGAGAAATGAATTACAAAAACGGAAACAAATTGTCTTTAAAATGGTAAAAAGAAATGAATTACAAAAAAAAAAAACAAAAAAAAAGAAGAAGGAAAGAGAAGAGGAAAATAATTGAATAGACTGTAAAGAGAAAGGATAAAAAGACTTGGAATCCCCCTCTTTTTTTCCCCTTTCTTAAAGTGAAAATTCGCCTGGGAGCCATGTTTTCAACTGAGGTCGGTCAAATCTTCTGTGGGAGCCACCGTCCAGACAGCAGAGGCTCCGGCTTAGTCGGCTAAGAGAGCACTGAACAGAGACACATCTTTTCGTAAAATTCTTCATTCTCATGCACTTAGGGCTTTAGCTTAACCATATGTTTACCTATTTATCTGTTTTTCATTACCCAATAATCCAGAAAGACATTCTCTTTCTAAAACACTCCAACAAAGCCAGGTCCATGAACTAAAGCTTTCATTCATGTGTTCTCCCAAAACAAGGTCAGCAGCTTGATAGGTCTTTAATTTGCTTAGTACTCTTCTGTCAACAATGAAAACATATATACGCTTTAAATTTAACTTTGGAGTATGGTATGTACGTGTCTATATAAAATTGAATTTTCACGTAACTATTGTGTTTTGGAGTTCACTCCTTATCTGTAATACACAGAGATCTCTACCAAATGCTATTGGAAGATCACATAATATGCCATGAGAAGGATGCTGTGTAACCTAGGTGCTCTGATTGACCTTTGTAGTCTTTTCCCTTTTCTTCCCAACACCTCTATGAATATTCTTGTATTCCCACCACCAATGCATGAGAATTCTCATTTTTCAATATTCTCATCAACACTGGCCATGTCCTGCCCTGCCCTGCCCTTCCCTTCCCTCCCCTCCCCTCCCTTCCCTTCCCCTTTCCTTTTCCTTTCCTTTCCTTTCCTTTCCTTTCCTTTCCTTTCCTTTCCTTTCCTTTCCTTTCCTTTCCTTTCTTTCCTTTCCTTTCCTTTCCTTTCCTTTCCTTTCCTTTCCTTTCCCTTCCATCCTATAGCCATCCTAGAAGGTTGTTAAACATCTTTTCGCAGGCTTATTTGCCATTTGTCTTTTCTTCAGAGAAACATCTTTTCAGATTCTTTGCCTATTTTTATCTAGGCTACATGTCCTTATATCATGGAATTGTAAGGATTATTTATAAATGCCAGACACAAAAAATCCTGGAACACTTAGCAGATAAATGACTTTGAAATATCTTCTTCATTTTCTTGGTTGTCTTTTCACTTTCTTTATGGTAACCTTTACAGAACTAAATGTTTAATAAGTATGATGAAGTCCAATTTATATTTTATTTTCTTGTTTGTGCCTTTGGTGTCATATCTAAGAAGCTTTACCTAGCCTAAGGTTATGGAGATTCACTCTTCTACTTTTTTCTATGGGTTTTTGTAGCTCTAGGTCTATGGTCCATTTGAGTTAGTTTGAGAATATGTATATAGTTTTTTAAGTGTAATTAGCGTAATTTGGTGTTTCTTTGGGCTGGATTCCTGAAAGGAGGATTACTGGCTCAAAGGTCATGTGGATTTTTTTCTCATTTTGAAATACACTGCTAAGTAATCTCTCAGTGTAATTTTAACAATTCATTCTCACGGGACATAAGCATGAGGGCAAAACTTCCACCACATCAGCCAACGGCTTGACATTTTCTCCTTTTAAGATTATTGCCACTATGATGAGCAAGAAAGTTGATCTAGTTTTAATTTGCATTTTGCTAATGACAGAGGAGTCAGATATTTTCAACTGTTTTAGACATTTGCTTCCAGTTTTCTGAGAATTGTGAATTGATAGTTTTTATCCATCTTTCCAGCAGAAAATTAGTATTTTGTTCCTGCTGTAGCTTCTTTTCAGCTTTTTGTAAGACCTGTGCTTGTTAAGACAAACAAAATAAGGTGAATAAGAAAAAATAATACATACACAGAAAAATCTTAAAGTAGAAATATGAATAGGATCCAGGAAGCTTCCTGGGATAAAGAAAAAGAATAAAGAGAAAGATTCAGATTGACATCAGAATTGTCAACAGTGATAAGGCATACCAAGAGAAAATAGACTATCATTGAAAACATCCTTGGGAGAAATATTTCAGGAAGAAGATAAATACATTTTCAAAGATAAGAAATATGAACAGTATAATTAAGAATAAAGATACATGAATAACTTAAGGAAGTTTACTGTGCTTTCTAAAGTGGTCTCAATTCATGTTGGGTGACACAGAATAAGCCATAGAATTTAGAAAGAAAAACATTTAATTCATAATTATAATCCCATTTTTTAGTTCTGCTTTTTGTGTGAATACATTATTATGTTCCATATTATGACATTAAAAGCAGTAGCCTACATTTATAAATCAGTGAATATGTTTTTTACATCGATAGGTATTTATGATCAAACAAGTTTCTGATTGTTCTAACATGGCAAGGTCATCCTAAACTCAAAAATATATCTATAGCAATATACGGCTAAAATTTTGAGAAATAGTCTGGTGGTGACAGGTGACAGAAAAGAGAGATGACCATAATGAAGTAGTCATTTCATTTAAAGTGAAACTATAGATATTGATAAGCATTTGAAGTAATTAGAAAAAAATAAGTCCATATGAGTAAGTTAAACACTTATCAGAAAAACAAAACTAGAACGTATAGTTTTCATAAGTGGAGGACAACGGATATATCTAGTGCCAAATAGGAAAGAGAAGACATAGACGTAAAAAAACTAATAAAGTAAGATGGCAAAATGTCCCAGTATAGATAAGTATAATAAATATTAAGTATATTTACTTTAAAGTAAATATTAAATATTAATTTAAAGTGTATATTAAAAATAAACATAAAGACATTAACCAGATTCAGTAGTGCAGTCTGGCATCAGCAAGATGCTGGAGTATGAAGCCCTTTTCTACTGGAGACACCAACTTAAAAAACATGCATGGACTAAATTTCCTTTGTGAGAGCTTCAGACACCTGAGAAGATGTTGCAGCACCCCAGGCAAGCACAAGGCAAGAAGAGTCCCATTGGAGTAAGAAAGTTTATTGTATCTACCCCCCTTGGCGAATCTGGAGAAAACCCCCAACCCCTAGCTTCAACGTGGGGAGCGAGAGAGAGAGAGAAGAGTAGAATGTGCACCAATGTTTGGGATATTTGGACCCTGGTACCTGAACTGGTTTCTGTCTCACTTGACTTGCAGTGCTAAAGAGAACAGAAGTGTACCATTCAGATGCCAAGTTGGGGTCCTCTGAGAATCAAGGTAGCCCCCAGCGAAGCCAAAGAAACTGCTGTACCAAAGACAGACACCAGGTGGAGTAAGAGATTATAGGATCTTGAGACTAGGGAAAACCTCTTGAGCTGAGATTTACATGCACTAACAAAAAGAGAAGATACTTCCCCAGAAAAGGCTAAAGAAGTCTCCAGAATCTCTAGCCATGCTGATTGGTGGAGGTCTTCCCCCGTATGAAGCCAGTCTGTAAGGATTAGGCATTTTTTCAAATGCCCAAATCTTGAAAGGCATACAAACAAACAAACAAAAAGACGAAAATAAAGGAAGAAAATAAATCTCCAAAAGCTGACTTTAAATAAATGGAGATTTACAAATTAATTATCTAACAAAGAATTTAATTATCTGTCTTCAAGCTGATCAATGACCATAAAAAAAAAAAAAGAACAGAGATAGGTAACTAAATGAAATCATGAAAACAGTGTACAAACAACATGAGAATATCAACAAAAAGATAGAAATTATGAGAAAGAACAAAACAAAAAATCAAGAACTAAAGAGAACAATAATCGAACTGAAAAACTCAGTAGAGAGATTCATCAACAGACCTGATCAATCAGAAGAAACAATCAGAAAACCTGAAGACAGGTCATCTGAAATAACCAAATCTGAGAAGCCAAAAAAAGAAAGGAAAAAAAAAAAAGAAGTGCAGAAAACCTAATGGATTTCTGGGACACCATGAAAAAGGTCAATAATGCTTTATGGAAATCCTAGAGGGAGAAGAGAGAAAGAAAGGGTCAGAGAACCTGTTTGAAGAAATAATGACCATACATTTCTGAAATTTATGGAGTGAAATGGATGCACACAGTTAATGTACTCCATCTAGGAGAACTCAGAGACCCACGCCCAGACACTTTACAACAAAACTGTCAAAAGTCACAGACAAAGAGAAAATCTCTTCACAGCAAGTGAAAAGCGGTTCATCGAATACAATAAGATCGTGAGTAAATTTCTCAGCAGAAACTTTATCGGCCAGAAGGGACTAGGTCAATATAGTTCAAACAACCTGCCAATCCACAATATTGTATTTGATAGAAATATTCTTCAAAAGTAAAGGAGAAATAAACATGTTCCCCAAATAAAAGCTGGGTGAGTTCATCCTACTAAACTTGGCTTACAAGAAATGCTACAGAGAGGCGTTCCAATTGAAATGAAAAAAAGCTAGTAGGCAACATGAAAGCAAATGAAAATACAAAGTTCCCTGTTAACAACATACATATAGACAAACAGACATTTCTTTACCCTTGTAATGTTGGTGCATGTAGGTCTTAGCCTTCTCCCACTGCAATAACAAACATACCGTAGACCGAGTGTCTTGTAAACGACGAAACCCTACCTCTCAGAGTCATGGAGGCTGGAGGTTTGAGATCAAGGGGCCAGCGAGGTTGAGATCTGGGGAGGGCCCCCTTCCAGACCGCTCTGGGCACATGGTTTATTGTATTCTCCCACCCATGGTGGACAGCAGAGAGAGCAAGCAGTCTCTCTGGTGAGTCTTGTAAGGGCGCTAGTCCCATTCAGATGAGTTCCAGGCTCACAGACTCATCGATCACGTATTACCTTCAAACATGCTTGCAAACAGAACTGTGATGTACTAGTTTATTTTTATGGCTATTTTTTATTATGTATTGATATACTAACAGGGCGCTGGATCCAGTTGCAAAATGTATCCATTAATAACACCCGATGATTTCTTAATAGATTTTTTTTTTCCCCGAGGAACTTGGTGCACAGTGTGATATTGCATTAATCCCCCAGAGCGTCTGTGGCTATAAATTATCACAGAGGTTGGAATGCTTAATTTACACTCAAAAGTCAATTATAAAGAGATAAAAAAATGTATAATAAATCATTGGCATTATACGTATGACAAGCAAAACATTTAAAAATCAATTATCTTGTTTTTTAGCAGGATAATTGGTTAACAACTCTCTTAAAAGATTTTTTTTCTGAAAAAATTTACACAAATGCTAAAGCAAATTTAGGAATAAAGATACTTCTTAGAAATAAATATCCAACATTAGAGTTGCAAGAATAATTATTCTCGGTAAATATTTACCAAGAATATTACATACTTCAGCTTCTTTTTTTTTATTTTTTTTAATGTTTATTTATTTTTGAGAGAGAGAGAGACAGAGCATGAGCGGGGGAGGGACACAGAGAGGGAGACACAGAATCCGAAGCAGGCTCCAGGCTCCGACCTGTCAGCACAGAGCCCGATGCGGGGCTCGAACTCACAAACTGTGAGATCATGACCTGAGCCGAAGTCGGACACTCAACGACTGAGCCACCCAGGTGCCCCTACATACTTCAGCTTCTTAACTGTAAATTTTTCTAATAACATTTTTGGAATAACTTATCTTTAAATATATGATCTTATCATTATCAATTTAAAAATTCCCAGTCTTCTTCAAAGTTGCATTTTTTAAAGTTTATTTTGAGAAAGCTAGAGAGCCGGAGCAGGGGAGGGGCAGAGAGAGAGGGAGAGAGAGAGAATCCCAAGCCGACTCTGCCATGCTGCCAGCACAGAGCTGGACTTGGGGCTCGACCTCATGACCTGAGCCAAAATCAAGAGTCGGACGCTTAACCGACTGAGCCACTCAGGCACCCCCAAATTTGCATTTTATGATTAATAAATTTATATAAATGATAACAAATAAATTAGTAAATCTTTACACCATGATATTTTTTATTGCAAGAATACTCCTACAGATCTGCAGAATCTGGAAAGTGCCAAGCTTGATGGACACTGTTTTTAATATTAATTTTTTTGTATAGAAATCGTAAATATTTTAGCCAAAATATTTTCACAGGTACCGCCTTTTTACCTTCATTCAGAATACATGTTGTTGTTATATTTTAACTAGGCGGAACTTGTCAAATAACATCTCTATAACTTGGAGAATGTTTTGCTAAATTCAGATGCTGCAAAATTGCCATCCCCTTTCTTTTTTTAGCACTTTTTTAGATAGTCCCACCTTTCTAAGACTTGGCATTTACTTAGAATAAAATGCAAAGCTAAATTGAAGGGCTCCTAAAACGTCGACATCATTGTTGGTCACCCGGGTTACTTATCACAGGCTTTTCCTTCAGAAGTTCCAACATCTAAAACGTGATCTGAGTTGGAGGAGGAGGAATGAAAAATACTCCGTGGTACAATTTTACAAACTTAAACAAACTCTTCACAGAATTTTATAGTTGAGCTACTTGGCTGTGTATGTGTAAAATATTTGTTAATTTTGTGAACTGTATTTTTATTTCAAAATTGTGATTCACACGTGCCCCACAGTCAAATTCTAGTATATGTCCACTCGCTGGTTTTTTAACTTGAGAGACATTATTTTTACCACGAAACCTGTCACCAATGTTTTCCCTACTATTATCACAAATACAAATGCTTTTATTCTCATGGTTGACATTTTAAACTCAGACCCTGGAACTTTCACGTAATATCAAATGCCTCACTTCCAACACACTCAACTTCCAATTCCCTACTTTGATTATGTGGCTTAGATGAAAAGATTACATCAGTATTGGAATTAAGTAATTTTCTGCTTACAGCATTTGGTACACTGAAAAAAAAAAAAAAGATTTGTTTTCACTTAATTATTATCAGCTACCTTCCTCGGCTAACTGAAACCAAACTTTTGCCAAACTAGCTTTAGCCTCACTTTTTTTTTTTTTAATATTTATTTGCTTATTTTTGAAAGAGAGAGAGAGAGAGAGAGGCGGAATCCAAAGCAGGCTCCAGTCTTGGAGCTGTCAGCACAGAGCCCGACGTGGGGCTCAAACTTACCAACTGCAAGGTCATGACCTGAGCCGAAGTCGGACGCTTAACCGACTGAGCCACCCAGGTGCCCTAGCCTCACTTCTTATAGATGGCAAAAACAGTAGAAATTCAAAGTGAAGATAGTTATTTGATCTAACGAAGTCTTCCTTCACAGCATGCCAGGTACACTCATTTTCTGAGGATGTGTTCAGCCATATCTTTCAAGCATGGTCTTCTCATAATACCTCCTACCCTTCCGATCTCCACATCATCACTGATCATTTCCCTGGGATCACTATGATCTCCTTGGTGGATGATCAATATCCCAAGAGCTTGTGCAAGATAACTACTCACCATCAATCTTCTTGAGAAATACAATTGCTGTGTATCATTTTCAATCGAACATGAGCTTTTAATTTTAGCTCATGGCCATCAGATAACTGCAAAACAAAGCACTTAATGATGAAATTAAAGTGTTGCTAAACAGTACAAGGAGTTGTGAATTTACGGTACATGATGAGTGAGGAGAAAGTTGTAAGCATAGTGTCCACACGATGTGTGCTCTCATGGAAGGATTGGGCTACCTCCGTTTCTCATACGTATGTCACGTACACCTGAACTGTGACTCCACATGTCCAGTCATTGTCCCCACTGACAGGGAGCCGGGTGGCTGTGCCACAACTAGCTGGTGTAGCAAATGGGTGGCAGGACCATAGGGTGAGGTATCTCTTGTACCATCAGAAAAGGTTAGCTGCTCCTTACTGCTTGTGTCCCGGCACTCCAGTGTATCAAAAGACACTGTGCACTGTCCCCTCAAGGGAGGCACCGGTCACCCCCGATCTGGGAAAGACTGTAAATGCAAAAGCAAGTTCTCACAGGTCACTGTTCAGATTGAAAGACTTCTTAAAGTGAGAATTCTGTTCCAGTGCCCTCTGGTAGTTGAGACCATGGAAGAGGCTAGAAAGACAAAACAGAGGTGACCGACTTCATCCTGGATTCACAGAATTCAACGGTTAATAATTATATTTCATTAACCACAAATACTCCGAGATAGAAGCCAAATGGAAGGTGACACTGGACAAGAGGGAAACTGAGACTGTCCTGCGGAGGCCGGCTTTCCAATTACCCAAGTTTTGTGCGTATTTTCAAGAAGCAACTTTTCACTTCACTAATCTTCTGTCAGATCTTTTCATTTCCATCCTTATCATCTCCTATTTTGCTTTATTGGGATTTATTTTATTTGTCATTACTAATGACTTAATTTGGACCTTTTGTCCATTATCTTTAGTTTTACTACTCCTTCGTATGAATTTATGAGACTATAAATGTCACTTAAAGCTCTTCTTTTAGTGGTTCTGTAAATTTTAATTAACGCTGCTACTTTGACATGCCCAGCTTGGTCACACAAGTGCCTAGAGGAACAATTGCTTTAGTGATTATTTCTCAGTTTGGAGGGGAAGATGATGAGGAACCAGGCAGTGGTTTAACTCCGTGTTGAGCGGAGTGAACGGTACCCTTAATGTCTACGTTAAATATAAGGATTTGTTACAAACGTCCCCTCTCGAAAAACAGAGGCATCAATTATGCCTTCCCAACACACGCACACAGCAAGCACATACCCACTCCAACAGAATTACATTACCAGTGTTAGGTCAAAATTACTAAACAAGCACTGAAATGCAGATATGTTCTAGAAAATACCGGGTCGGGGAAGAAAATGTATAAAGCTCTTAGTTGCCATGGTAACAGATAAGCCCTTGTATCGGCAATTGAGAAAATCAGAAATTGAGCATTTGTGTGACATTACTTTTTTATAGTTTTTCAAGGGATAGGAGGGAAAAAAATTTTTTAATTGGATTGATTTTTTTTTTCCAGGGCCTTACCAATTTTAGCAGATGGCTTTTGCAGAGGGTATTAACCAGGGTTGGGTATGAGTAATCAATCAGCATCTGATACCCGGACAGAGTCAGCAAGCCTGAAGGTGGAGGCTGACTTCAGGCCGGGCGGAGGCAAGACAGGGCCATCCGTCTCCGTGTGCCCCCGCAAGAGTGACAAAAACACTGAGATGCCAAAGGCCAGGTTGTTCTGAGATTCCTGATTTCGGGCATTGCTCACAACCGCCCCTCCTCTACCCCTTTCCCTCCCAGACTGTAGCTCTGCTGATCTACCAGGTCAGGAAGCTTCTCTTACTTTCTTCCTGTCTGGGTCTCCTTCGGCATCTTCTGAGTAATGGCACAGCTGTTGGTCAGCCCCTGAGACACCCCCCGCTAAGGGCATCAAGAAGAAAGGTCGACGTGTCAAGTTCTAGCTGAGGCTGTTGTCCTCGAGCCCTGAAAAGCCCTTCAAAACCCGGCCTTCAGTTGGACTCCTTCTGGAAGGCCCTCGGTCGGGTGAGCATCGTCCCCATGGACAAAACCTCCAGCCCACCTGGGAGCAGCCCTGCGACTTGGAACTACCCTGTGTCTCATGTCCTGGTTCTTCCAGATGAACGCGGATATCTACCTCCATCCTGTGCCACCGTCTCCAGTAGAGGGAAGGACGGAGTCCGCGGGAGGTGGTGGAAACGAGTCTTCAACGTTAGGTGGGATCTCAAAATTTATTCCTAAACGTGTGACGGAAAAACGACTGGTTCCGACGTGGGGGGTGGCAAAGGGTTGATTATCTGCCATTTTGACAGCCTGCTAGAGCGTTTTCTGTCCGCCTGCTTGACCCCCACTGAACACGCCTGGGGGGTGTCTCTGGGTTGTCAGAATTCCTTCAAATAAGGATTAAGTTATTTAAACACGTTTTAGCACCACAGGTCTTGAAAAATTAAATCTCTTTCTGGATGGCTCTTGGGCGGGCAGAATATAATGTCATTTGCGTTCAAATCACACCAAAGGAATACTCCACCCAAAGCGGATTTTGGCATCACAGTTTCAGGCAAGGACAGACTTACCGGCTAACGGGAGGCGGCACTTGCCGGTCGGAACCCCTCCGGCAGAACCAGGCTGACCCTTCCCTCGCCACGTCTGCATGAACACGCGTGTTCGGTTCTGCCATGACAGCCTGGGGCGGGGCGGGGGGGAGAGTAGGATCTTCTTGGACTTTGGGTCTGTGTTGCGTAGATTGCCGGGCATTGAAGGCATTTTTCTTGGCTGTAACTTCATTTTTAAGAGGAGTCGGAGGGTCAGACGATCACACACTGCACGAAGATGGGAAGTTAGTAAGGAACGGCCCAGAAGGAAGAAGGTACCCTCCAAAGGATGATTTCCTGGGCAGAGCACGCCTTCTTCCTGGGGGGAGCACGAGAAACCGTGTCATTCCAGCCCCGAGCCTAAGGCCCTCGATCAGGATGTGCTTTCTCTCTGCTTCTGTTTCTATATGTTTCGCGTATATACATGTCTTCTCTTTGTAATGGTTTAGGATGCATTAATTTTCCCCGGCAAAAATAAGGGAACTCTTTTTTTTTTCATTGATGGCCTTCTCCCTCGGAGGCAGGATTCCTGGGGAGACACAGTTGAAGTAGGAACGCGTTTGACTAACCCTTGACAGTGATGCACAGCTGGATTCCCACCTGTCAGGGTAGAGGTGCACCCTCAAGGGGGTGAGGCTCAACGCGTCCACAGCCTGGTAGACAAGTTATCCCAAAGGTGCTGCGGGCTCAGCGTCCCACAATAGGTGCCCAGCCTCGTAAGTGACTGAGCGCCATTACTTGGGACTTTCCTGCCCCAACAGAGTGTTCTCGTTTCTCAGATGGTCTTGCAAAGGGCTCTTTTTGTCTTCCCTTCTGGGTCTCTTCCAAGTGAGTTCATAAAGCTCTTATACCTGACCGTCTTCCGTTTGCGTGCGAGTTGTGTCGTGAACAATTCACCGACGAGCGAGCGTGTCGAAGGAGAAGCAGTGTGCTTTTTCCACCTGTGTCCTGGCCTCCAGGAACCAGGGCTCTTCCCTTTGTGCCGGGACGGGGATCCTTGTAGCCCCGCCTACAGTCCTCAGACTCGGCTTTCACCTCAGC
The DNA here is from genome assembly GCF_024362965.1 of Panthera pardus. NCBI lineage: Eukaryota > Metazoa > Chordata > Mammalia > Carnivora > Felidae > Panthera > Panthera pardus. Next base: position 3,615,090 of record NW_026526766.1, read on the forward strand.
GGGGAGGACCCCTGCCCCAGGGTGAGGACACGCCTGGACGCTGTCCTTGCTGTCGCTGTGGGAATGACTCTCACAGGGTCTTGGTAGCTTCCGTCACCCTTGCCTGGGGTGGAACAGAAGGTGGCAGGCCTCTCTGAGTCAGACCCGACAACATACTTGCTTTTTAGTTTCTCCCCGATTGTTGTACTTGACCTTGGAACTCCAGTCCTTACCATTCTCCTATGCTCCCAACTCCTTCTCACAGGGTCCCCCTCCTGGCCTTCACGGGCCCTCTCCCAGGCAGCCTAATCAGTGGAGGCTGACCTGGGGCCCCCCACCTCTCCTGCATCTGGGACAGGAAATGGGGGTGAGGCTTATGTTTCCCCACTGCCCTGCTTCACCTTCAGAGAACTCAGACTCGGGTCACCCCCCTTTGTCACCTCCTGCCCAAACGCGGCCGTCCTGCCGTCCTGGACCCTCCCCACCTTCCGGTCACTGGAGCCTCGATACCGGTGGCATCCAGCATGCAGCCACTCTCCCAGGCCCCCCCGGTCCCCAGCCACCAGGGCCTTGGTCCACGCTGCCCTGTGGATGGCCAATGGCACCCTCAGCCGGCTCTGTACCTCCGGGTGCCGCAGCATGAAGATTCCTGCACACGCGTCTGGTTGAGCAGAACCCTTGTTCCTGACGCTCCCATAGCCTGTCGCTGGCTCTGCTGCGGCTCCGTGTCCCCACAGCTGTGCCCCCACCGGCTCGCCATCCGCACCCCCCCACCACCAAAGTCACACAGCCAGGCCGCCTACCTCAGTTCTGAACAAGGCCACTTCTGAAGCCTCTCTGTGTCCCCCAGGGAAGTCTGCGTCCGTCTTTCCTTCTACAAGGGCACCGCGTCCCAGCTTCCGGTGAGCCAGCGCCCTTGCAGACTGTGGGCCGTCGTGTCGTCGGGGAGGCCAGCCCCGCCACCCCACCTGCACCATCAGCGTCTACCGGGCCACCCCTTCACAAGCGGTAACGAGTTTCTCTCTTTGCCTGAAAATCTGCTCCCACGGCGGTAAGGGCCATGAGGCAGCGCAGGGAACGCAGATGCTGTTCCCTCCTCTGCCTTCGGTTCCTCACTGTGCCTGGCGCTCAGTGGGCACTCCGCACTGTTCACCAAGAAATGAAGAACCAGAGAAAGCACTTGGAAACAAATTCATACTTCTGGCGGCGGCATCTCTGTCTCTGCCTGGCGACTCGCAGTTCCAACACGAACACCTAGATGGCATCAGGGCTTTTCTGAGCCCAAGGGCCCAGACAGTTGGGGCTGCTGTGTACCTCCCAACGGTCTGCCCCCGCCCCTCCCGGGCCCTGCCTTTCCACTGCCGTGTTCGGCTGCCCGCCTCATCCTTCTCTCCAGCAGTCTCCTCGTGACCCAAAACAGCTGCCGACAACCCACAACCCGGTTGCCCGGGCTGAGCACTGCATCACAGAATCACAGACGTGCAGGCGGGGGGAAGGGCCTTTGGAGCCACTCATGAAAATGCCGAGGTCACTCCCGGGGGAGGACGCTTCCGGTGTGGTTTTCTCCTGCCAGCGCAGGGACCACTCTGGATGAGGCACGGCAAGGTCCGTGCAGTCAACACCGAATGGATCTCCGTGCAGCACCGGGTGGAACAGAGGGAGTGGCCACCGGGAAGCCCTTCACTCCCGCGTCTGTGCTTTGCTGCTAAATCAAAACCCTTCCCGCCATCAATAAATAAATACACCGAGTCTGGAGGGGGCACAGCCCCAGGACAGGGAGCTGGGAGATGCGGGCCAGCCCACCGACGTTTCTCCCTCGGGGACGTTTGTTCGACGTGAAATACAGCCCACACAGAGGTGTGCTGCCACAGGCTCTGGCCGTCTGTGGGATTTTGAAAGATACACACCAGGAATTCTAAAAGGCAACCTGGTGGCTCATAAAAAATAAAAAGTACAGTAGTGTTCTGACAGGTGGCTGACAGCCAGGATGACGAGCGGGCCGTGTGATTCATGGCTCATTAGAAGTTACACCCAGAGCAAAATTGGCCACGATAGATAAAGACTATAAACGAAGCTCAGGCAGAGAACAGGCTTGGGATTACATCTAGAAAGCATGCCTCCCTGCCAAGTCCTCACTCCCACACACAGCGTCTACTGGAAACAAAAGCACGTCCAGGTAGAAGAAAAAAGGGGGCGGGGTTGGAACAAACAAAATGGCTACTAATGGATGAAAATGGGTGAAAACGGTTTTCTTCGGTCCTGCTCCCTTAAGAAGTTAGATGACAGTAATTTAAACTCCCATATGAGTATCTGAACATTTCCCCCTCTGTAAATCCTAGAAATCTTTATTTTATGAAGCCCGTGGATCCTGCTTCACCAGCACTGGTCTGAATGTGTAGACCAGATAATTACCGTGTCCAGCCCCGAAAGGAATCCGACAAGGAGAGAGCAGAGACCAGTGGTCGATCCGGGTGGGACTTGGGACGTCGATGCTCATCCAGCAGAGAATTTGCTGCTCTGATCCGTTCCTGGAATAATCTGTCTACTTCTTGGGCAATTACAAGGATAACGTGCCGTGGGAAACTCAGCTCCGAGGCGCTTAGCTTACCCCACTGGTGTGGTTCTCGTCAGGGCAGTCCAGGGTACTCTGTGTGACAGAGGACTGGAAAGGGGTGACATTTCGTAGCTTGATCTTCTGCATCAAACAGTAATCAACGCGCTGCCCTAAAGGGCAATGTGACGAAAATCCCTCATCACTTGACCGTGAAGTAATCCAAAGTGAGATTATCTTTGGTGGGCCTGACTTAATCAGCCGGAAAGTATGTGGAGGAGAGTTTCGATCCCCTGATCTAGAAACTCAGAACGGTAGCTGGGTGTGCAGTCCTATTCCCCCTCTGGACATCCTTCCAGAATGCTGCCTGTGGACCAGTGTCGCTTGTGCCCAAGGGGTCCAGACTGCCAGTGACCCCTCCCCACCCCCCGTTCCTGCAACCCTGCCCCTTCATGTGAGTCTCTAAGGCCAATTCCTTCTAGAATAAGTTCCGTTGTGTTTCATAACATACCTGTGAGTGTATATATGTGCATATCCTGCTGGCTCCCCTCTCCCTGTTGACCTTGACTGACGCGTGGAACTCAAAGCACCCACGTGGGTCAGGTGCATTTTCTCCGCTGACCTGTAGTTCTCTATCCCCCTTTCACTCTGATGTTCCTGGTATCCCAACGTCCTGAATGTGACGGAACTGCAGACCTCCAGTGGGAATGTGGATGAGTGGTGAGTCCTGTGAAATGGGTTCCCTAGGCCCACGGTCTCCAGAGGCCCCATACGGTCATACGGTCACAGGACTACACGTGGCGTCAGTGAAAACCCAGGCTCTGCCCCTTACTGATTGTGTGGCTTTGGCAGGTCCTTAATTTCTGTCTGGTGGAGATAATCAAGCGGACGCGATGGTATCGTTGTTTTGAACATCGCGGGAAACGATGCGGGTCAAACACCAACAGAATGTGTGGCACGACGTTCTCCCAGTGCCAGTTGGTGGCCGTGCCACCGTCACTGATCCTCCCAGCTCCCCGGAGGGGGTAGAATCCGCCCTTTAGTTAGTAGGTGTTTGTCTTCAGCATGTCTGCGGCCGCCTTACGCATCCCCGACGGACCGGACCGGATTTACCGTTTTAAATGCAGGTTTTATTATTATTCAATATCGTAAAGCTAACGGATGAGGACAACCGGCATCGATGAGTGGTCCCCACAGTGCCCAGGGGAAGGGACACCATGCTCAGGGTTCCCCATGGGCAGCGCTGGAGCAAGTTAGGGGGAGTAGAGGCGGGAGACGGAGACCAGAGTCCTTCTTGTGGTTTCTGCAGGAAGCAACGGGCAGGTGGCTAGCGTGCGTAATTCCAGCAGGGCCGGAGCAGGGGGCCCGTCTACGCTTTGGGTGCAGACCATGGGGTGTTTAGGGCAGGGGGACAGTGGCCTGGAGAGAAGGAGCCCCACCGAGGAAGGGGTGTGGGTGCGGGCTCCCCTTCGGTTGGTTTGCCTGTAAAAGAAGTCCGTTCCCATCTCCAGGAATTATCCGGCCCTGGAAAGGGGGCTTGATCCAGGTCAGAAAGGCTCCAGACATCAGAGCGCCAAAATACAAGAAATAAGAAGGCACAACTAATACATGTTACTCTGAGAAAGGGATAGAACCACAGTCACTCACGGAGCCTCAAAGCCAAAGCCCCCCCGCCCCCCCCAGAATTATACCACATCCGGCGCAGGGGGGAGCCCACTGTGTTCACAGTGCAGAGGGGAGGCAGGCAGAATCCATCGGAGCCACCGCCGCGGAAGCGTGGGTCTGACCCGTGGCAGCTGGGCACGCGGCCTGGTGACCACAGGTCCACTGTCTACACCTATGGGACTCTATGAAACCTGTCTGGGACAACGTGAACCCACCTGTCTGGAGGCAAGAGAGTAATTAGCATCGGGGCCATAAATTCTACCAGATTGAACATTCCAGTTTCTCTGTTGAATCACTGTTTCCTACCAGTTCCTTCCAAAACACACAGAGCGCATGGACTGTGTCATCTTTGGTCGCGTGGTTCTGGATTCTGCTGTTACGGTTCATGACGCCCTTTCTTCTCTGTTAGATTTTTGTCCAGCCCGGGAGAGACTGCCTTGGCTGGTTTATGTATTCCAGAAGCGTCAACATCGTGCAAAAGCCACATTTGCACTTTTGAGAGACACTTTTATCTTGTTCTGAGGCTGAAGACATGGACGGTCGGTGGTTCAGAAGACAAAAATAGTCCTTCATCTCCAAGGATGCTAATGTTGCTTTGCATTGACAAACTGAATGATACTCCCAACCTGCATGGCAACAGGAGGTTCAGACAAACTGTTTCGTGACCTTTGATTTATCTTTTAGAAGTCAAAACAACAAGCCTCCTGGGGGGCTCAGTAGGTGAGGTGTTCAGCTCCTGATTTTGGCTCAGGTCATGATCTCATGGTTTGTGAGTTCGAGCCCCGCCTGGGGTTCCGTGCTGGCAGTTCAGGGAACGTACTTGGGATTCTCCCTCCCTCTCTCTCTGCCCCTTCCCTGCTCACTCTCTATCCCTCTCTCTCTCAAAATAAATAAACATTTTTTTAAAGAAGTCAAAGCAACAAACAAGGTGGTGAATCATTCAGCTGATGTTGAGGGCATTTGGTTAATAGCCTTTTCTACCTTTTGTTGGTGGGTAAATGATCAGGCTTACAGCACAGAGTCAATGTCATCAACCACCAAGCAGGATAATGAGCAGCTTAAGACTTAGGGAACTATGGCTTTCTGAGTTGCTGTTGAGAAGTCCTGTGCCATTCAGATTCTCAAAACATACCTACATGATCATCTTTTTTCCTTCCCTCTGGAAGAGTGTGGGACTTAGTCATTATTGTTAATATTCAAAAATGTTTACAGTAGGGGATTTGTATTGTTTGAACTCTTTATTCTGCATTTGTTAGCAGTACTTTAAACTCTAGAAATATTTAGGGGTGTCTGGGTGGTACAGTAGGTTAAGCATCTGACTCTTGACTTCAACTCAGGTCACAATCTCACAGCCGTGACATCGAGCCCTGAGTCGGGGTCCAAGCTGCATATGGATCCTGCTTGGGATTCTCTCTCTCTCACCCTGCCGCTCCCTCGCTTCTGTTCTCTCTATCTGTCTCTGTCTCTGTCTCTCTCTCGTAAATAAATAAATAATAAAAACATAAAGTGTAGAAACATCTCAAAACTCATATGCTACTATTATGAACATTTTTCCATAAGTTTTGTTTTTCTGTTTTTGTTTTTTTGCTTTGTGTTACTTTAATTGTATGAAACATTGCCTATTTACCTGGACCCTTTAGAAGGATGGTCGGGTATATTACCTGTCTCATATTTTCCATCCCTGTTCCTTGCAGCCCCGACTCCTTGTAAATTCCTTTAACTTCAGCTTGCAACCATTCATTTAGATGTTCTTGTTAAACTTCCAGGTTGGTAAAAGTTAATTTTTATTCTTCGGATGTTTCCTTTTGGAGTTACATGTTCTTGTTTCCAGAGTTCAGTCTGTTCTCACCACTTGGGGATCTCTTCCTGTTTACAAAGAAATCATTGTGCTCAGTTCTGTTTCCTCCAAGGTCTCCACTCTACATACGATCTGGTGATCAGCCACTGTCTTCCCGAGCCTGAGTGCAAGTCCCCTTATTCTTTCTGTGTGATTTAAACTCCTCGTATTTGAATCCCAAACCACAACTAATCCAGCAGAAATTAACATTGGAAGCACAGAGGTAAGTTTTAAAGGCACCCGAGTAATAATGCCTCATGACCTTTGGCTCCACCTGTCAGTTTCATCATTAAATGACCAAAGACAGATTTAAATTCAGGGGCATCGCCGTTTTCTCAGCCAGGCTGGCTGATTGGCGAGCGACCGATCAGCAGACTGTCCATCACACTGTTGAATCATCATTCTTTCCTCGGAAACGGCTGAGAACTCTCTGAGAAGGAGTCAGTCTCTCTGCTGGCCCCACACAGGTGTTGACTCTCAGCTGCCCTCAACCTTGGCTGGTGCCTTGTGTCACACATGAAAATGGGGAGCCAGGAAGTTTCTAACACATTCTCTTCCTTTTCTATCTCTCTCTATCTCTCTCTCTTTTTATTTGGTCCCTAATTTATCAAAAGACCAACTAACTCTGTTTCGTTTATACACCTGCAGGTGGGATTCAAAATTTTCCTAAGTTTCCACTCGATCTGCTGGTCAGCTGTGTCTCCTTCCTCTGCTTTGTTCTCCTGAGCTCTCCACCCGGTCCCCCTCCAAGCTGCTCCAGCCCCCAGACATGACACAGCCCCCCACCCCATCATTATCTCACCAGCTCTTTCCACATGGCTTCAACCACACACAGGGACGGTGACTGTGAGTGAGTGTTCTCAAACTTCACATATTCCCATGTCTTTGGGAGCTGAGCTAGTTATTTAAAATACGTGGACACGGTGATTTCAGATGTAAATTCCTTATTGTCTTATTGTAATGGTTCTAACACGACTCCCAATTTGTTGTTTGGACATCGTTCACGCTCTTCAGTATCACAATCACCACGGGAAACTCAAGAGGTGGGGCATAGGACAGCCACCCTCTGGACTCGCGGAATGATTGGTGACCACAAGGCAACACCACCACGATCCCCGTTCTCTCAGACTGAGATGGGTGCAGACATCCACCCACCTGCCTTATATGCTGAAATAACACGGGCCAAAATATACACACAGAACGTGAATCTCATAGCACAGTGTCATACAGTAGGAGAAATAAAAGAGATGACCACTCAAAATACTGCAGGTTTTGTTTTGTTTTGTTTTGTTGCTTTTTTGCTTTTGTGTGACCACTTAGCGGTCAGACTGCAGATTGGCCATGGGACCCACCTGCCACACAAAGAAATTCCCATAGCATATTGTCTTGCTGCTGGAACAATAGAGACTTTGTTAACAAATGGATGGCATGCGCATTTCTGTTTTACTAGTTCTAAAAGAAGGAAAGATCCTGGTCGTTCAACTAGCAGGCTCGCCCAACTATTAATGAAGGGATCTATCATGGCGTAGCTGAACATTAGCATTAAAAATGAGCCAGCCACAGATTTTTAAGGAAACACAATCCGTTTTAGCAGTTTTGTGTTTAATGCACACGTTAGTAAATTGTGTAACTGATCTGGGTGTTAATGATCTTTCTAGCGATAACGCAATGTGATGCCCTTATCTTCTGGGTAAGAACACTGTTTCTTCTTTCCAAGCACATACAATTGGATAGTTGGGGTCAGGACACAGTGCAGAGCTCCACATGCCTGCCAGGCATTCCAGATCAAAGTCCTCACCGGCCATCGGCCATCGGAAGGTAGAAACTATGTTTCTCGCTTGCCGGAATGTGGGGAACATTTCTGACAGCCTCTGGCTGAAGACACCCACAGTGATCAGAGGCTAATGAGGTCTGTGGGAACCGAGAAAGTGGAAGGCGGCATGCAAATTACATTATTTTAATTTAGGCAGCTCTAAATTAAAGGTAAAGAAACCATGATCGAGAAGGAGCAAAAAAGACTGGACACAGCTGGTTTCCAGAAAGCCAGCCGTCCACAGCCACCCTTGAGGAGCGCCCTGTGGACCATGCAGGCCTTGACTTGGCCCCTCATCTCTGCACCTTTACATATCATCGCACTTGTTTCTTCCCCTAAAGGGAAGACTCTGAACGCCTGGCTACGGGGGGACCAGGTATGGACATTTTGACGTAGCAGTGAATTGTCTGAATGCAGCAGGAGCCCAGAAAGTCTGTCTAAAGCTGAAGACTGCCCTTTGGCGACACGGGGCTCAGTCTGCCCCATCGAACTCAGCATCAGGAGCCTCTGTGTCTGAGGTCAGGAAGCAGGTGGCCAGTGTCGGTGCCGGGCTCCGCACTCCAAGCTCCCCGAAACAAGCAGGGCCAGGTAAAAAATCAGCACACCGGGGCCCCTGGGTGGCTCAGTTGGTTAAGTGTCTGACTTCGGCTCGGGTCACGCACGCTCTCACGGTTTGTGGGTTCGAGCCCCGCCTCGGGCTCTGTGCTGACCGCGCGGAGCCTGCAGCCTGCTTCGGATTCGGTGTCTCCCTCTCTCTCTCTGCCCCTCCCCCGCTCACGCTCTGTCTCTGTCTCTCAACAACAAATAAACATTAAAAAAAAAATCAGCACACCATCTGGACCTGACAAAACCTGAGTGTCAGCAGGGCGCTGGCCGCTTGCCTCTTCAGATTTGTCACGGGCCCCTGCTGTTTTTCTGACTCTGTCATGAAAAAACTCAGGGTCATCTCCAAAGGTGGAGTCATAATCTGCATAAAACAGGCATGCCCTGTGGAGATGTGCTGATCCAGAGGTGGTTTCCACAGAAGGTGCCGGAACACTCAGCGCAAGAGCCCTGATGGAGATGCGACGATCTGATGTTACTCTGTGTAATCCATTGCCACGTTTAAACCCGGGCAAGGGTCGCATTAGAATTGGATTCAGCCTCGACAGAAAAAGAATAGAATGACCCTGGAAAATCCCTGCTTAATCTCTTTTTCAGCCTCCATCAACAAATGACAGTTTCCATTATCCCGGGAAGTAGCAGCTGGAGTTTGTCACTGACCAACGATTCACATGCATTGCAAGCATAAAGTTACATACAAAGACCTAAGGAAGGGCGTACCCGTAAAAAAATTCAGGAATTGATAGACCCTAGCATTTGTAGCCCGATTCAAATGTGCTTCTACGAGGTTTATTTATTTACTAAGAGCCCATGGAACCTGACTTGCTTTAGTTTCCTCCATCCTTTCTACATTTCCTTTACAATCGCAAAAAATCATTTTGTTTCCAACCTTAGGGAAATGCATAGATGAAGAATCCAAAGCCCAGAAAGCGAAGTGCGTGGCCACGTTCACTCAGCGAGACAATTGGTGGGTGTCACCGAAATGCCGGCAGACACAGAATCGGTTATAAAAAAGAAAACAAAAACAAATCCTTTTAATCTTCTGTTATCAAGAGCTTGTTCAATTGATACTTTAATTTTTAAGCATTTCTTAAATTAAAAAAATTGAATATATTTTTTCGAGAGAAAGAGGGTGCGAGCAGGGGAGAGGGGCAGAGGGAGAGCGAGAATCCCAAGTGGGCTCCATGCTCATTGCAGATTCCCACGCGGGGCTCATTTCCACGACCTTGGGATCATGACCTGAGCTGGAATCAGGAGTCAGACGCTCAACCAACTGAGCCAGCCAGGCGCCCCCTTCTTAAGTTTTTTCAATCGACATTTTTAACATTTACCAGCAATTATAAAACACTTGAGCTTTTGAGGTGAGGTATTCTTATCTCTGCTCCTCCCTGCTCTTTGCAGGCTCCGGGAGGCACAGCTCTAATGAGGCTCTCGGATCCACTTTCAGGAGGGTCTGTCCACTTGGCTGGTGGAGTTGGTGCCGGTCCTCGTCTAGGAGCTCCTCCGTGGCCATCAGCCAGGGGCCTCGGTTCTTTTTGGGTGACTGCTTGGGCTTCCTCACGACATGGTAGCTGTGGTCCAAACACACATGTCTCAGGAGACAGAAGGTTGCAGCTGTCCGTCCCTTTAAGGCCTCAGCCCGGAATCAGCCAGATTGTCCTTTCCACTGTATTCTGTTGGCCAAAGCAGTCAGAGAGCCTGCCCAGATTTAAGGGATGAGAATTAGACGTGGCCTCGAAAAACGAGAAGCAGCAAAGAACTTGTAGATATCAAAGCGAGCTCTGCGGTGTTCCTAACATACGCTGGGATTTCAATTGGACAAAGCCCTACCTCGTGATCCTCTGAGATGTACATCCTTTCACATAGTATTTCGTTCAAACCCATTTGGCTCACACACGAATCCAACCAAGCCACTGGCATTTGTTATTTCCGGTTGGCAAAGGACAACACAGGCCCAGAGGGATTAAGTAATGTATGCCCACCTTCACTCACCGGATCTCACCTGAATTGTCTTCTTGCGTCGGCTGAGGTTGGCTCTCTTGGGTATTTAGCCTATCTAAAACACTTCTTAGGTTTTAGGAAACAAGCATGGAGTGACTCAGCCTAATTTGCTTAACAATACCCAGAAGGGGAATTTAAGAAAATAGCTCAGGTCCCATGAAGGCCTGAGCCGGATGTACCCCTCTGTGGGTGATAGACGGGCTCCATTTGGAAATATAGGTGCTCTGTACCTTTTCATTTTCTTTATGGTGTCTTTTGAAAAAATAATTCTGAAGAAATGCAATTAATTTTATTTATGTGTGGGCTTTTGGTATTATAAATAAGAAGTCTTTCCTAACACAAGTTCACAAAGAATTACACCTATGTTTATTTCTAAGAGTTGCATACTTTTGGCTCTTACATTTAGGTTTTAATCTATTTTGGATTTATATATGGTGTGAGGTAAGGTCTAATCTCACCCTTTTGCATATGCTGAAAAGACGCTGCTTTCCATTAAGGGTCTCAACACCTTTGTAAAAATCCATTGGTCACAGATGTATGGGTTTATTTCTGGATTCTTAATTCTAATTACTTGTTCTATATTGGGTTTATTTCTAGGTTCTTAATTCTAATTACTTCTATATACCTGTCCTTAAGTCAATACCACACTCTGATCTTTAGGGCTTTGTGGTAACCTAACATTAGGAAACATGAGTTCTCCAAATTTGTTCTTTTTCAAGATTGTTTTAGCCAGTCTGGGTCCTTTACATTTCTAAAAAAATAATATTTACCAACTAGAGTATATTGCTTATGTACGGTTCTTTTTTTCTTTAGCATACACTGTCTAGTCAGAACACTACTTTCCAGAAGACTTTTCCCCACTCCTCCTTTAGAGCAAGTTGTATGTATATTTTTAATATAGCTCCCTTCATCTGTCATGGTCTGATTTCCATTCTGATAGCCCATAGTATACAGCTGGTGTTTCATTTTGTTTTCACTTTTAATTTTATTTATTTAAATAATTTTTTTTAACGTTTTGTTTTATTTTTGAGACAGAGTGCGAGCAGGGGAGGGGCAGAGAGAGAGGGAGACACAGAATCCGAAGCAGGCTCCGGGCTCCGAGCTGTCAGCACAGAGCCTGACGCGGGGCTCGAACCCACGAACCGTGAGATCATGACCTGAGGCCAAAGTCGGACGCTTAACCGACCGAGCCATCCAGGTGCCTCCAATACCTTACTCTTTGCAACCACGTGTACCACACTGTGCTTTGGCCCTTTTCCTGTTGAGAGACATCCTGTTCTGTATGCCCCTCCTAGTCATTCACAGTTACAAATAAAGCCCCTGTGCTGTAAACATTGGGATACAGAATTCTGTACTAATTTAAGCTTCAGTTTGCTTGAGTAAACACCTAGGAGTCCGACTGTTGAGTTCTGCTGGAAGTTTAACTTTATAACAAAATTTCCAAACTATTTCCAAAGTGACTGTATCATTTGTATTTTCCTGAGCAAGGAAGGAGAGGTCCTATTGTTCTGCGTGACTTTCCCGCATTCAGTATTATGCGTTGCTCTGTTGGAGTTTAAGCTTTCTAAAAAATGCGTAGTGGTATCCCACTGAGGTATTAATTTGTGTTTCCCTAATGATGGATGACGCTGAGCATTTTCCTGTGCTTAGTTTCCACGAATCTGTCTCTCCTGGTAAAGTGTGTGCTCAGATCTTTTAAAATTGGGTGTCTGTTTTCTTATTGTGGAGTTTATATACTGCAGCTATGAATCTTTAATCAGATATGTGATTTGCAAATACCTTCTTCCAGTCTGTGGCTTATTTTTGAATCTTTTAACAGTGTCTTTAAATGCAAATGTTATTAATTTTAACAAAGTGAAGTGGATCCTATTTTTTTCTTTTATGGATTGTTTTTTGGTGTCTCATCTGAAAAATATTTGCTTGTCATACAACACAAAGATTTCTACTCTGTTTTCTTCTAAAACAGTTTTAAAGCTTTCCCTTTTACATTTAGATCCATCATCTATTTTTAGTTCATTTTTACATGAAACGAAGATGTAAATGCATATTTTTGCATGCGTATGCCCAATTGTCCCAACGTCACTTGTGGAAAATAGAATCATCTCTCTATGATGTTGGTAACTTTGATCTTGGAGATTTTCGTGGGCTTTGCTGGTAAAACTGACAGCTGCGGAGGTTTCCCTTGCCCATTTTCATTAATGTTTTTATTTTCTCTGGTTTCCATTCTGCCCCTGTTTTTAAAATGCCTCAAAATGCTGCTGTGAATTCTGAAGACATTTTCCTAGTTGTTATTATGAGCGTATTCCCTACCTTCGATATTTTCTGCCTTTTCCATGAGACTCAGAGGGCAAGATAAACTCATAAACTCCCGTGTTCAACTGTCATCTTACTGCTTTTCAGGTGGTCCTTTTTCTTTTTTTTCGTAGTATATCCCAAATTCAGCTATGTTTTATTCCCTAACTTCAGTTTCTCACCACCCTATTTCTCCTGAACAAAATCCACTGACAGGAAAGCATTGGCAGGATATATACATTCTCATTAGAATATTTCTTCAATAAAAGTTGAAATTTGGGAATGCGATGCCTTCCCCGAGTGGGGTTGCTGTGTCTGTGTGCTTACAATGCCAGCTTACAAAACTTGCTTCAGCTTCCAGGGGAATATGCGTGGCCCATGGTGCCGTTCATCAACCCCTTTTATTTTTTGCAAATAAAATAAAGTTTGCAGAAATTATCCCCAGGTTGTGGCAAACGATTCTTAGTTTCCCTTCTTTGAGCGCAATTGTGAAGGTTTGAAAATATGCTTCCGTAGATCGTGTTTAGTAACTTGCTATGGGCTTCTCTGAGAGTTGACTTGCTGACCCCTTAGTCCGGAAGTCCTCCCATCGAGGGGGAGAAGAAAAGCGTGTGCCTGGGCACTTTTAGGAGGGGATCAGTGTTTCATTTCATGGTCTCTGAGGCTGGGGAGTTCATGCCAGTAACCTGCCACTAGACAAGCCTCTAGATGGCAAATATATTTATCTTTCATGACAATGGCATAAGCTTGTAAGAGTGGCCAAGTCCAAATTTATCCAAACACGAAGTCTACTTAAGCTCCTGTTACTGAACTTTTTACAACAACAATTAAAAGCCAAATTCATTTATTTGATTTTCATGGTCTGAAAATCATGATTTTCCTAATTCCTTTGTGACTAGGACACTGCAGGTAGAGAAATGAAGGGCTTTTTAAAATCCCCGGAGTGGAAAACCCACGAAATAATTAAGAACGCCCACATTCTTTAGAAACGCACCGCTTGACTTAAAAAAAAAAATGAAGCAAAAGATACATGAATTTTTAATTGTCTCTTTTTTTTTCTTGCTCACTTCTCAGAAACACAAGGCCGCCCGCACCCGACTCAGCTCTTTACTAACATGCCTTCACTTTGTTAATGTCAGTGCCCACATGAGGGCAACGAAGGAAACCCTCTGTGTCCTTTACTGAGACGGAAGTCACAGAATACCCTTTCACCCACTTGACACGTACCTTTCAGTGTGCCCAGGGTTCTCCCGATACGCTCGGCACAGTTTACCGATTTCGGGTCATTTTATCACCCCCAAGAGATGCCCAAACTCTCCAACCTCTGGTGACCACCCACCTGCTTTCCGTCTCTGTGGATCTGACTCTTGTGGACAGTTCATATACCTGGAAATCTAAAACAGGTGGCTTGTTTGTCTTGATTAGTGTGTCGTTTCAAGTTCACATATGTCATAGCCAAGCTTCAGCTTGTAGCAATATTTCACTTGTTTTTACGGACGAGTTCCATTTCTTCAGATGGACGTATACCAATTTTTTTTTTTCATTTATTCATTCGTCCACCGCTGGACATTTTGATGGTGTTTATTTTATGGCTGTTACAAGAACATTGCTATGAATATTCCCGTGCAAATTTTTGCGTGGATATATGTTTTCAGATTTCTTGGGCATGTAACTAGGAGTAGAATTGTTGGATCATATGGTAATCATATATTTAACTTTCGACGAACTGCCAAACTGTTTTCCACAGTGACTCTGCCACTTTACATTCCCGCCGCCAACGTATGAGAATCTCCTTTTTGTCAACACCCTCACCGACGCCCGCAATTTTGTTTTCTTTTTTCGCTATTATGCTTGTCTTGGTGGATATGAGGCGACGTCTTATTGTGTTTTGATTTGCATCTCCCTGGTGACTAATGACTTTGAGCATCTTTTCATGGGTTGTTTCTCACTCCATATTTTCTCTAGAAGAGTGTTTATTTAAATGCAAAGCATTTATTTAAGTGCTGTTTTTAGTTGGGCCACGTGTCTTTTCTTTTGTTAAATTGTAAGAGCTCTTTATATATTCTGGACTCTAGGCCCTTACCAGCAATACGATTTGCAAATATGCCTCCCATTCTCTGGGTTGTCTTTTCTCATCCATTTTTAAAAACTGCGTTGTCTTCTAAGAACAATGATTGAAATGTAACTGTTTTCTTCCCGCTAGCATATGGCTTCGGTTATTTCTGGCTCTCCGCAAACTAGTCAAGTTCTGGGGAAGACTTTTTTCTTTTTCTTTTATTACACGGAAGGATTTTTTCCGATAAGAAGCAGTGACAGCAACCAGCTTCTTAAACTTTTTTTTTTAATATTTATTTATTTTTGAGACAGAGAGAGAGAGAGCATGAACAGGGGAGGGTCAGAGGAAGAGGGAGACACAGAATCTGAAACAGGCTCCAGGCTCTGAGCTGTCAGCACAGAGCCTGACGCGGGGCTCGAACCCACAGACCGCGAGATCATGACCTGAGCCGAAGCCGGACGCTTAACCGACTGAGCCACCCAGGCGCCCCAGCAACCAGCTTCTTAAAAGGCATCTCTTTGTCTACCACAGTCGGTGCCTCCGCCTCCACATTCTGGGGGCTCTTCCAGCCCTAGGGATGTGCCTTTATGGGACACATTCACCTTTCTTATCCACACCACCGTCGGCAGCCTTCATTATTTACCTTCATTGCTTTCCCCAGGGATGCCCCAGGTCTTGGATCCCCGTGAGTCCCATTACCATGGGTTCCTACAGCAGCACTATGAGCAGCGCTGCTTCTCACCCCCATTCTCAAAACCCCCTCAAGGCCAAGAGGAAACTATCTGGTATGCTCGCAGCAAACATACGCTTTGATCACCTTGTGTGGGTATTTTCCACCCGTAGCCCTTAATAAAGGCAGATGCGTGGAAACACACCGTGCTGTGTTTCCTCCAGAGAAAAAGTTGAGTGCCTTCCACGGCCTTTTAAACGATTTTAATGTTGACATGATCATCAATCACAGGATGTTGCAAAAATGGTAGTGTCATTCCCGAACCTTTGCCCAGGTCCCTCCGGGGGTAATACCTTTCGTACCTCGGGTGTAACATCAGACTAAGAAATTGACATGGTAGGATGCAAGGACATCATGCAGATTTTACATGGTCAAATGTGCATGTGTGTGTGTGTGCGCATGCGGTGTGTGTGTGTGTGTGGTTCTCTACCACTTTATTGCACCACTTTATTGCATGTGTGGATTTGTGTAACCACCGCCATGCTCAAGATGAAGAACTTCTGGATAATCACAAAGAGTTCCCGTGTGCTACCCCTAACCCCTGGCACTGCTCACCACTCTGTCTCTATCATTCGGTGACTGTATCAGTAGAGTGTTCCTTTGCACAGCCGAGTAGCATTCCACCTCACTCTGGACCTCCGTTTGTTTGCTCCTTCACCCGTTACAGGACATTTGCATTTTTCTCCAGTTTTTGGCTATTAAGTATAAAATTGCTATGAACATTTGTATACAGTTTCCTGTGTGGACATAAGTTTTCATCTCTCTGAGATAAATGCCCAGAAGTGTGATCGCTATCATATGGTAAGTCTATGTTTGGTTTCTTGAAGGCGCTAACTGTCTTCCAGATTGGTACATGACGAAGGAGCCAGTTTCTTTGCACCCTTGCCAACATTTGGTGGCGTCTCTGTGTTTTATTTTAACCATTCTCATAGATACGTATTGATATCTCGTCGGGGTTTCAATTTGCATTTCTTAGTGATCAATGTTTTCAAATACCTTTTCATTCATTTATTGGGCATCCATCTTTGGCAAAATATCTGTTCATGTCTGTTGCCAATTTTACATTTCTTTTTCTGTTGTATTTTGAGAATTTAAAACAAATTTTTTAAATGTTAATTTATTTGGGGGGTGGAGATGGGGGAGAGGCAGAGAGAGACAGAGACACCGAATCTGAAGCAGGCTTCAGGCTCTGAGCTGTCAGCACAGAGCCAGATGCAGGGCTCCAACTCATGGACCGGGAGATCACGACCTGAGCCGAAGTCAGACGCTTAACCAGCTGAACCACCCAAGCGCCCCAATATATTTTGAGAATTTTTAAATATATTCAACATTTGAATCCTTTATTAGGTGTGCTGCTTGCAATAACATTCTCTAACCTGTAAATTTTCTTTGCATCCTCTTAACAAGACATTTTCCACATTGAGATGTTTTCATTTGATGAAATTCAACATACCAATTTGTTTTCCTTTTATAGAATTTACTTTGGTGTCACATCTAAGAACTCTTCACCTAGCCGCAGGCCCTGAAGATTTTCTTCTACATATTCTTCTAAAAGTTTCATAATTTTATGTTGTACATTGAAAACATGACCTATTCTGACTTATATCGTGAAGTTTAGATTGAGACTCACTTTCTTTAAAACAACAGAGATTCAGGTACTTTGGTAGCATTTGCTGTAAAGACGATTTTTCTGCCAATGCATGACTTTTTCATCTTCATCAAAAATCACTCGGCTGCACCTGATGGGCCCGTTGCTCAGCTCTCCGGCTGCCTCCTTTATCTGTGCCCTGCACCTCCATCAACCCCTGTACAGACATGATGACTGTAGCTATAGTAAGTGTTATATCTGCCAGGAGTCGTTCCTCCATTTTTCTTGCTCAAAACCATTTCACCTGTTCCAGTTCTTCTGCCTTTTCATATACCTGTGAGAAGAGGTTTATTCAAGTCTGCAAAATTTTTTGCTGTGTTTTGGAGAGGAATTGCATGAATCCTATATATTAATTGGAGGAGAACTGCTATTTATACTATGTTGGGTTCTTCCAATCTATGAACAGGGAACGTCTTTCCATTTACTTAGATGATGTTTGTTTTCTGTAGTTTTCAACAGGCATGGTTATACGTAAGTAATTCACATTATTGAGCACTTATAAATATTGTGATTTTAATTTGGTTTCCACGTGTACGTTGTTAGGATATAAAATCGTGATTTTTTTTTTGTATAGTGCTTTTAAATTCCATGACTTTGATGAACTCACATATTAATTCTAGGAGTTTGTAGATTCCTTAGGATTTACTATGTAGGCCATAATGTCTTCTGCAAATAGTGATCGTTTTCTATCTTTCTTCCTGATGTGCCTGCATTTTACTTTCCTTTTTTGCTTTGTTGAACTGGCCTGAATTTCCAGTGCTAGATTTAATCGTAGGGTTTAGAATGGGCACCCTTGCCTTGCTCCTGATTTTACAAGGAAAGCACCCTTCACCATAAAATATTATGCTCGTTGTAGGTTTTATTCTATTTTATTTTGTTTATTTTATTTTATTTTGAGAGTGAGAAAGACCACACATGCCTGAGTGGAGAAGGGGCAGAGAGAGAGAGTGACACAGAATCCCAAGCAGGTTCTGCACTGTCAGCATAGAGCCTGACACAGGGCTTGATCTCACAAACCACAAGATCCTAAGCCCAAATCAAGGTGCTTAACCAACTGAGCCATTCAGGTGACCCTGTATGTCTTATTTTGATATTCTTTAGCAAGCTGAGGAATTTTCTCTTTATCTACTTTTGCGGAGCTAGTTTATCATGAGTGGCTGAACGTTATCAAATGTTTTTTTCTGCATCAATTGACATGTTCATGTGATTTTCAGAAATACGATGCATTACATTTATTGATTGAGTATGGAAACAGCTTGTATCCCTGGAATAAACCACCTTGATCCTGGTGTACAGTTTGTTTTGTATATTGCCTAACTGGATTTGTTGTTGTTATTGTTGTTGTTGTTGTTTTTAAAGAATTTTTGTGTCTGTGTTAATGAGAAATACCTGTCTATAGTTTTCTCGTTTGCAATATCTTTGTCTGTTTTTGTTACAGGGTAATACTGACTTCATAGAATTAAGTGGGAAGTACTTTATTCTCTTACGTTTTCTGGAAGAGAGGCTCCAGTTGGCCTCTAATGATACCACAGCTTGGAGAAGGGCGTCTCATTATCACCGGGTAGAGGATGGAAATCCTGGTCAGCACGGTCCCCTCTGACACCACTCTGGTGGGGAATGGCTGCCAGATGGGTGGGGGAGTTCTGGCTCCCCAACAGGCCTCCCCAGACATCAGCTCAGAGATGAAAGCCCACGCTCTGCAAACGTCTGCGGGCTGCTGGAGACAACCCCTCAGGGGTGCAGAAAAGTCGGCTGAGGGCACGTGCCGCAGAGTGGCTCCCAGCACGGAGACCCTGTCCCAGGCCCCTGAGTGTGGGGAGCTTCCTGGGCGTGATCCGGAGAAGGGAAAAGCGGGATTGGGCAGAATTGGGCAGGCAACACAGGCCTCAAAGGCCCCTTGGGGAGCACCAAAGCTGGGAGGACTTCCAGAACTACCACAACCTGTGACAGCGACTGGACCCTCACGCCCGCAGTAGTCGCTGGAGGGGCCTCTGGCCGTGGGCGTGGTGGCTTTCTTCAACGGTGTCGTTTCCGTTTCCGGAGGGGCGTGCAAGGAACCAGAAGTGAGTCTCTCAGGTCGGAGGGAGGTACTGGCCGCCCGCAGAGCGCCCCTTAGAGGTGGCAGCAGGTTGGCCAACTAGGCTGTTTCCAAATGCTTTGTGACTCAGGGTATCCTTCCCCACCAGTGTATATCTTTATTTTTAGCACATTTAGCAAAAACCATATTTTTTTTTATCACAAACAAATTATATACCCATTCAGGTCTCAGGGTCCCACCTTAATAACTATGGACTGAACAAAAATCGAAACGAGATTTTACAAAGACAGGAAAGTGATGTACGTCCCCACCACCCCCATCAATTCTTTAACCGTGTGGGCTCTGTTGAGGTTCCTGGGATAGTAAGGTAGACTCACATCAATGAACACGGTCTAGTCCATTGGGGAAGGCCATCAGTCAATTTTATGGCCCTTGGGCAGAAGGTAGGGGTGGTCAGAGCCTTCTCCAGGCCCGAGAGAAGTTGGCAAAACCCATTTATCTTAGGCCTCGGAATCAGGCAATCTGGGCAAAGTCTTGGCCCAGTTATGGGGCAGCTGAGTCATCTCAGGAAAGTGTCTCAGCTTCTCTTGGCCTTTATGAGATAAAAACACTCGCTTTACAGAATTCGTGTGAAGATGGATAATCTTAAATTAAAGTGAACTCATGACCAATGCATCCATTTTATTACTCCAGAAGAACTCCTAAGGAACCATTTCTGAATCTAACTTAAAATCCCTGATGCTCTGGCCCAAATTCGTTTTTCCTCCTGGTAAGCTCTGTAATATTTCTCATCATCACCTTCTGTTTGCACACCTTCCAGCAGCTTCTATTTTCTCATCTAAGCAATCCCAGTTGCTTGAACCTTTCCTCTAAGGCCTTATTTTGATTAACCGTTTGTAATTAAAATTAAATTTGTGAACTGGAACCAAAGCTTTCAGTTGCCTTCTCTTTAGCACCTTGCACACTTAATTTAGTAAAACTCAGAAAACAGAAAGAGCATAATTCCCCATAATTAAAGGGAGGCTGAAAAATGAAGTCTTTTTTGGGGGGGGGGAGGTAAAAAAGACAAGCTCTTAATTCTTAACTCTCTTTGTGTGGATATATCTGAACTTAATTGTAAAAATAAAATCTCTTTGGTGTTTAAATCAGCTTAGGTCATCAAGAGATTTGTTGAGATAGTTGCAAAGAAAGTATTTTAGAATATGTTTGTGGCATAAACGTTTATAGTTTCTTACTGGTGGAGAGATTATCATTTATATAAAAGTACGCACTTCGTTTTTAAACTTATATTGTAATAGAAACAAATACGTGTGTCTGCCAAGATTCCAAAAAGGAGACGATCATGAATTTATGGATATAAAAGCTGAAAAATCCAAAAGAATTAAGTGAAGTTTACAACATGTATTTTTTTTTTTACCAACTTAACCATTTTAAGTGTAGAGTACAATATTATTAACTATATGCACATTGGTATGCAACAAATCTCTAGAACTTTTTCACCTTTTAAAACAGAAGCTCCATATTCATTGCAAAACCACTCTCTTTTTTCTCCTCCCCCTTCCAGCCCCTTACAACCAATATTTGACTTTGTTTCTAAGAATCTGAATACCTCAGATATCTCATAGAAGTGGAATCATAGTCCTTGTCTGTTTGTGATTTACTTACTTCACTTAGCATAGTGTCCTTCAAGATTTACTGATTTTGCAGCATTTATATCATTTGTTTCCTTTTTTTAATTTTTAAAAATATGTTACTTATTTTTGAGAGAGAGAGACAGAGACAGAGTATGAGCAGGGAAGGGGAGAGAGAGAGAGAAGGAGACACAGAATCTGAAGTAGGCTCCAGGCTCTGAGCTGTCAGCACAGAGCCTGAAGCAGGGCTTGAACCCACAAACCGTGAGATCATGACCCGAGCTGAAGTCGGATGCTTAACAGACTGAGCCACCCAGGTGCCCCAGATGTTACCTTTAGGTTTTTAATTCATTCAAGTTAAAGGGCCCAACATCATTTCTTTCATGTAGGTATCCATTTTTCCCATGATGCTGATTTTTTAATTAAATGAACATCTTAAATATGTGTAGGAAAGAGACTAAGGCTGTGATGAGTAGTAAGTAGAATGTGGAAGGTGGAGGAAGCCTGAAGACATCAAGAACTGGAAGGAAACTTGGAAATTTCTGAGTTCATAGGGCAGAGTGGAGATGACCCTTGTATGTACAAGGAAATCAAGGACTCTGAGTACGTAGAGAATTCCACGAAAGAATGAAAAGGCTGTTCGAAGAAGGTGCAGAGGGGGCGTCGCTCTAATAAACACCTGGTTTTTTTTTTCTTGGGCTCCACCTATACTGAAATCATATTATTATAATTCTTTGTGCATAACTATCTTGTCCACGACATTGGAAACTTGGGAAGAGCAAAAGCTAGATCTAAATTATTTATAATTTTGTCCTTCTGGCTTAACACAATGCTGGCACATAGTGTATGCTCAACCCATACTTGCTGAATTTCAGATTAAAGGACTACCACTTCCAGCATGACCATGGACTTGATGATCTGAAAACCTCTTTTTACAGATCACCTAGAAATACTGCATAAGGTGTAGCAAAAAATTCTCCAACGTAGAAAAGAGCAAAGAACACTTCTTTCTAGACTCTTAGGGGAGGAGAAGAGTCACATTTGTGAAATGTGCTGTGAGCTTGCTCCAGAACAAAGGAAAGACAGCCAGAGAATTATCCCCTTTAAGGGAAAGGCATTGATTACAGACCCTACAGCTATTGTGTGTCACCTGAAGGAGGAAAAAAGTTGCTAAGAAACATTTGGGAGGGTCACAGACCAGAAACCCGGGCCCACTGAATAGTGAGACTTAATCATAAGATTAAAGCCCCCCCACCCCCCAAAACACACTCACCTCACCGGTTCACCACCAGTAGGTCCAGTGGACAGACCAGCAAAAAGAGACTCCCTAAGGGACAGTAGTGGGGACTCCCGAAACTAACGGGAGAGACAAAGGCAAGGAGACAGAAGGAATTTGGAAGGTCTGACACCGACAACTATGGCGACTATCGAACACACCCCACCCCCTCGCCAGAGCAACATAAACATTCATACTAAATGCCTATTTACCACAGTTCTTATTACCTAATATATCATGTCAAGATTTCAACAAAATATTACAAGGCATGTGAAGAGGCAAGAAAAGCATTCTGAAGAGAAAAAACAAAAGCATGAGATGGACTCAGATATGATACAGATGTTGGGATTATCAGACAGGAATTAGAAATAACTATGATTGGGGCATCTGGGTGGCTCAGTCACTTAAGCATCCAGCTTCGACTGAGGTCACAATCTCACAGTTTGTGGGTTGGAGCCCCGCGTCGGGATCTGTGCTGACAGCTCGGAGCCTGACGCCTGCTTCGGATTCTGTGTCTGCCTCTCTCTCTGTCCCTCCCTTGCTCGTGCTCTGTCTCTCTATCTGTGTCCAAAATAAATAAACATTTAAAAAAATTTTTAAGAAGAAAGAACTATGATTAATATATTAAAGATCTTAATGGAAAAAATAAACACCATGCAGAGATGGCTAATGTAAGCAGAAAGAATAAAAATATATTTGAAAAATCAAAAGGGCATCCTATAAATAAAAATCACTGTACCAGAAGTAGAGAATGCCTTGATGTGCTCCTTAGCATACTGGAAACAGTCAAGGAGAGATCAGTGAGCTTGAAGATATATCAATAGAAAATCCCAAACTGAAATGTAAAGAGAAAAGAGTATTAAAAAAAATCCAAAAGATCCAAGAATTTCAGACAATTTAAAGGGACAAAATACATACATATCCAGGTAGCAGAATGAGAAAAAAAAAAAAAAAAGAGAATGAAGGAGAAAAAATATTTGAAGTAAAAATAGCTAGAAATTTTTGAAAATTAACAGCAGATAATGAAATTCAGATTCAGGAAGTTCAGAGAACACCAAGCAGAATAAATACCAAAAAATTTATGCCTAGGTATATCTTACTTATATCTACTGTGGAAGAAACACAGAGAAATAAAGCACATTGCTTACAAGGGAACAGATAAGTATGACAGCAGACCCTTCATCAGAAACTCTGCAAATGGGGTGCTTGCGTGGCTTAGCCAACAGACTCTGGATTTCAGCTCAGGTCATGATCTCATGGTTCATGCGATCAAGCCCTGTGTTGTATTAGTTCATTGTAATCCCATGCTATTAGTACAGAGCCTGCTTGAGATTCTCTCTCTTCCTCTCCTTCTGCCCCTCCTTGGCTTGTGCTGTCTGTCTCTCACTCTCTCTCTCTCTGTCAAAATAAATACATAAATCTAAAAAAAAAAAAAACACACAGAAACTCTGCAAACAAGGAAAGTGGAGTGAATATTTAAAATGGAAGAGAAAAATCCCAACCTACAATTCTATACCCAGAAAAATTATCCTTCAAAAGTGAATGAGAAACAAAGACTTTCTTAGATTAAGCAAACACTCTGGGAATTCACTGAATGTAGAAAAGTACTGATAAACATGATAAAAATTCTTCAGGAAAAAATGAAAGTTACATTGTTCAGCAATTCTTAGCTATGTAAAGAAAGAAGAACATCAATGAAATAATAAATGAAGGCAAGTAAATCTTTTATTTTCCTCATTCATATTAATCTAACAGATAACAGCTCGTTTAACTGATAACAGTAACAATGCGTTGGGTTATTTCTACATGAAATAAGTGACTGACAGCAATGTCATAAAGGAGGGGGAGAAGCAGGTGTGAAAACCATTTCAGGGTACCTGCTCCACATTTTAGGCAGAACAGTGTTATATTAAGGTGGGCCTACATTAATTAAAGTTGAATATTGCACCTCTAGGGAAACCACTAATGTCTTAAAGAAATATAATGGATATTATGAGATACAAGATAAAATGGTATCATAAGAAAAATCCGGTTAAACCCAGAGAAGGCAGGGGAAAAAAAGAAGAAAGTAGCACACTTATCATAAAGGGTGTTGAGGAATGTACAGAATTACTGAAGCACTATATTGTACACCTGAAACTAATATAATGCTGTATGTTAACTATACCAGAAGTAAAATTTTTAAAAAGTGCTCAATTAGAAAAAGTAGAAAGTAAACAAAGAACAAATGTAATGAATAGAGAACAGCTGCAAAAAAATCAATTAATTGGCTTTATAGACATAAATCCTATCATATTAATAAATAGCAATACAAAAGAAATCGTCGTAGTGGGTAAAAAACAAAATTGTCTCGTCTATAAGAAACTCACATCACATATAAAAATTCTGATGGGTTAAAAGAAAGGGGACAGAGAGAATTTTGCCATGCTAAAACTCATCAAAAGAAAGCTGGGGTAGCTTTGTTAATGTCAGACAGAGATGACTCCAGAACAAGGAAAATTACCCAAGGTGGAGAGAAATATTGCATACTGACAAAAGGGTGAATTTTCCAAAAGTATATAATAATCCTAAGCATGTATGACCTAACAAACAGCATCAAAATACATAAGGCAAAAACCGGTAGAACCGAAATAGAAACAGACAAATGTGCTGTTATGATTGGAGACTCCAGCATGTCTGTTTCAGTAACCGAGAAATCAAGCAAATAGAAAATCGCTTAGCATGTAATGGACCCGCACATCACTATCAATTAACTTGATCAAATTGACATTTATAGAAGATGTTATCCAACCACAGCAGGACACATTCATCTTAAGCTCACGTGGAATGTTCATCATGACAAGTGACATTCTGGGCCATAAAATGCATCATAGCAAATATAAAATAACGAAAAGCATATAAGGTATGTTCTCAAACTACAATAGAATTAAGGTAAAAATACACAACAGAAGGTAGCTGGAGAGGTCACGAATATTTGGAAATTTAAAAATATCCTGACGACACCTATGTCAAAGAAGGAGTCTGAAGATAAATAAGAAAATACTTCGAACTAAATGAAAATAAATTTACAATTTATCGAAATGTTGGGGTTTCAGGGAAAGCAGGGTACATGCGCTAGAAACCAATACAGGTCTAAACACAATGATCTAGGCTTTTATCTAAAGATGTAAGAGAAACAAGCTTAATTTAAGCCTAAAAAAGGAGCAAAAGAAATAATAAATTATCACAGCAATCTAGGGAATCAAAAACAGGAAACCAGAGAAAATCAACGTAGCTACAAGTGGGTTTTTGCAAAGATCCATAAAATTGATGAAGCCTGGCTGGCCCACTCCCCTATCACGATGACTAAACCTCTAAACCCTGGCAAGGACAGCTGCTGATCAAGATGTAGAGCAACATGGGGCACCTGGGGGGCTCAGTCAGTTGAATGTCCGACTTCGGCCCAGGTCACGATCTCACGGTTCGTGGGTTCGAGCCCCGCGTCAGGCTCTGTGCTGACAGCTCAGAGCCTGGAACCTGCTTCGGATTCTGTGTCTCCTTCCCCTCAGCTCCTCCCCTGCTCGCACTCTGTCTCTCTCTCAAAATAAATAAAAATTAAAAAAAAAAGATGTAGAACAACAGGAACTCATTTGGTCTTGATGGGAAACAAGATGCCACAACAGCACAGCCAGTTTGGAAGGTATTAGGCAGTTTCTTACAAAGCTATGCATAGTTTTACCACACATTCCAACAGTCACCCTTCTTGGCATTCGCCCAATTAAAAACATGTCCACACAAAAACACGCACACAAATGTTTATAGAGCTTTTAGCCACAAGTGCCAAAAACTGGAAGCAGCTAGAAGTCCTTCAGAGGATGAAAGGCTAAACAAATTGTTGTGTGTCCATATATCAGAGGATCGCTCAGCCATGAAAAGAGAAGCTGTCTCAAGCTATGTAAAGACACAGATGAGTCTTAAAGGCATGATGACAAGGAAAACAAGCTCGTCTGAAAAAGATGTACAACTATAGGAGTCCAATTATATGACCTTTTGAAAACGGTAAACTATACTTACGGTAAACTCATCATTGGCTGCCAGAGGGTCAGGGACGAACGGTGGGGGTGGGAAGATTGAATAGGTAAATCACAGGGGATTTTTTTTATGGTGGCGAAACTACTTTGCACAACACTCTAACTGTGGGGACCTGACATTAAGCGTGTAGTTTCTCTAATGAAGACAAATTGCTACTCCTTCCTTGGTAGAGTGAACCCTGTATAATATAACCAAGCTGCCGGCCACTGGTTAGCTGGCACCCTTAGAGTCAGTACCATGAAAGGGGCTCAGCATTGACTTCTGCCCTTGGCAGGAGGCGCTCAAGAGTAGTGTGGGCCAGACCAGCAGCGGTGGCCCTTGGGAGGGGGTTCGTGCTGTTTTCATGAATAGCCTCCATTCCTGCTGTCAAAGGCCTTATTGGACAAGCCACCGACCGGCTAAGGGGAGCAGCAGACAGGGCTGATGCTGGCAAGAGGACGTTTTCTCTACCTGGCACCTCCTCTTATCTAATGCCTCCCCTGACACGGACATCTGCGCATCCCTGTCCCTTCCAAGAGCCAGTCCACACCTTTGTTCCCCGGACTTCCCTGGTGCAAATATTCTGATCTTGCTACTTCGACGTCCCCAAGCAACGGGGCAAACCATTAGCTACTGTCTGGAATTGACAGTCGTCTACAGCTTAGGCTCTCTCCTGGTCCGCATCGGGATCAGCACTTTCTGGTTATTTGATGTCTTTATCTTTCTTGATTATCTTGTTGTTCTTTTTTAAACTGTTTGTTTTCCAGACAGAGAGAGAGACACACACAGAGTGCGAGTGGGGGAGGGGCAGAGACAGAGGGAGACGCAGAATCCGAAGCGGGTTCCAGGCTCTGAGCTGTCAGCACGGAGCCCCATGCGGGGCTCGAACCCACGAACTGTGGGATCGTGAGCTGAACCGAAGTCGGACGCTCAACCGACTGAGCCATCCAGGCGTCCCATTCTTGGTTATCTTGTAGTAAAGCTTCGGTGGGAAGCATGAGGGCAAGAGCACTGGACCAAGAGCCTAAAGTCGGAAAACCTGGTGCAGAGTGAGACCTAAGACAGGTCAGGAACATCTCTTTGCCTCAGGAATTTTATGTCTAAAATCAGTAGGTTGAAATTGAAGTTTGAGATACAGAAACTGGCTTTGTGGTTGTAAAATCTGGCACCTAAGAATTTAAGATGATGTGAAGACGAAATGTGTTGATATTTCATCTCAGCTCCAGCCACTTGGGAATTTGAATTATTTTGCCTTTCACATTGTCAGTAAATACATTAAAATTCGTGTTAGAATAGATGCATATTTCATGTAATTATTCACATTAGAAATTCTAACGTGACATCGCTTGTACAATATTTGTGACAGGAACTACCATTAATATTCATTGGCTGCTCATTTTGGATAGGCACCAGGCTTGTTCCTTCGCACACATCATTTCGTTAATTTTCACAGCTCCATCAGGTAAACGCTTTTGTCTTCGACTGGACTCCCCTCAGGGAAGAGCTTTGGGTGTGAGTGGTTTGCTTGAAAGTGATCATAAGAAGCACAGTGAGCTGGTGGGGAAGTGACACCGAGGACAGAAAGGGAGGGTGCAAAGATGAGCTGACTGCTCTTGCGTGTAGCTGGGGCTCTGCCCCTCTGAGGACCCTCAAAGGACGCTTTGGAGCCAACCTCAGGATTGCCGCAGAGTCTGGGATGGCATGCACCCACCTGCGGACACCCACCGGTAGGCCATTGCCGTTCCCTGCTTTTCCAGCCTGTCTTTAGAGAGGGCGAGTGCAAACCCATGGCCAGAGAGCACCTCCCGGCCGCGTGATTCAGGAAGGTGGGAATTATTCTTTTTTTAAAGTTTATTCATTTATTTTCAGAGACAGAGAGCACACAAGCAGAGGAGGAGCAGAGAGAAGGAAAGAGAGAATCCCAAGCAGGCTCCGTGCCGTCAGCACAGAGCCCCATGCGGGGCTCGAACTCAAGGACCGTGAGATCGTAACCTGAGCCGAAACCAAGAGTCAGAGGCTTAACTGATGGAGCCACCCAGGTGCCCCTAATTAATATTTCAGTTTTAAATGATCCAAAGAAAACCCAAATCAAGCTGAATTAAGAAAAAAATATTAGCTCACCTATTGAAAGGTTAGGAGGCGGGGCGGGCCGGGGGGGCTTCAACAGGCATTGGACCGAGTGGTCTGCAGCGTGTGGCCACAATCAAGTCCTGGCTTAGCCCCCCTCTGCTGTGTGTTTGTCCAGCTGGTCTCTGTGCCGAGTCAGGGACTCACGGCATCACGGCAGGGGAGCCAACACCAGCTCCAGGGCTGTGCCCTCTGCCGTCCAGAGAAACGAGGCCCCTCTTTGCCGCCGGCCCCAGTCAACGGCCTGGGGTCAGTGTCACGGGATGGCCGGGGTCACTATGGTCAGGGGCATGGGTACAGCAGGTGGGCAGGCTCGGGCTACGATCCTCCCCCAGACCACTCCCTCTGACGAGGGTGGGGCCACGTGTCTGAATTGGAGGCTGGGAGCCTGTGATCCCCACTACGACCTCAGGGACTGAGAGTGGGAGGCAGTGATCGTCCCAAAGGAAAATCAAAGGGCTGTTCGGAGAGGCCGGGAGGAAGGTGCTGGTGGTGGAGGGGACAGAAGAGCCAGGAGACGTAGGCAGACAGATACAATCCAAAGGCGGAAAACATGTGGGGTCATTGGATTTGACTTGGCTCTTCTATGAATACAAGCATCAATGATGTTCGTTTTAGATCACAACATAATCTCGTCTTTCTCCTTTCTGTTGAGCCCCAGCGAGAGCCTTAGATTTCCGAAGACACCCTTTCTTCAGCCTCTTACCGGTAGAGACGGGACAAAGTCTCAAAGCGCCCCGCCTGGCGCAGTAGAGGGTCACAGAGACCGTGAGAAGTTGTGGCTATCTCGAGAACCGTGTCAATGAAGGGTGGTCTCTAGGTGAGGTTGACTGATTTGACTCGCCTGAGGTCACGTAGAGACGGCAGAAACGGTCAGGAGGCCACCAGCGGTGGCCATGACAGAGCGCGTGTGAAGCACGCCCTGAAGCCCCGGGTGGTTGTCGACGGAGAGCTGCTTTCACAGCTTCAGTGACGACCACTTGCCCGTGTGCTTCGTGTCTGGCTGGTTGCTGTCCAAAACCTTGATCAGGGAAAATATCTTCCTCTTCCCGCTTGGGATTGTTCCATTCGAGGCCACTATGATGGAGGGTGTGCACGTCACTTTATGTCAGCAGTCGCTGGCTTTGCTCTAAGACTGGAGGGTGGTGACCTGGCACCGCCACGAAGTCCCTGGGGGTGTCGTGTTCCAACTGCCCCGGAAGTCAGACGTGGGCCCTTTTCTCCTATTTACGCAGGAGGCTGGAGGTCACAGAGCTTTTCAGTCCTTGATTAGGTCTGGGAATTAAAATGGGCTTCGGTGCAGCTTTCTGAAACATTCGTCTCGCTGCCGTTATCATGGATGCCTCTGAGGTCAAGAGACATCAACCGTGTGTTTAGTCCTTCGGAAGAATAATGGGACTGGACACAGCAATTTTGGGTCCCCAAGGTCCTGGTCCCGTTGCCTGAAGCTATCCATACTACCCTGGACTGAGGGTTAAGAACAGGCCAAGAAATTTAGGAACACATGTCAAAATGTGCATGTGCAGATGGGGAAAAAAAATGCTCACCTCATTTTAAGTACCCGCTGAGTGGGGTCTCATCTACGGGAAGTAACTGTTCTGGAGAACCGTGTAGAATGAGTCTGTGGGCATTTGTGGCTAGTGTGGCCATGAGGGGCGGGGTAACGGAGTGGCGGGGGAAGGCTTTGGATCACAGTCTCCAGTCTGGACCCCAGCTCCACACTCTGCAGCTGTCTCAACCTCGGGTAACTTGTTTACCTCCCTGTGGCTCCGTGTCACCATCCCAAACGCGAGGGTAATAGTAATGATCACTCTACGTCGGGTTCATTCAAGGATTAAGTGAACTCATCTATAGAAGGCTTTTTGAACCGTCCCAGGATATGGTCAGTACTACACAAGTACTCGAGTTTTATTTTTCTAAAGATATATCTAAACAAACTTCTATAGTAACAGAGCAGCGTTTGTTAATTTCAAGATTCAAAATCAAATAATCTGTGTGTAAACGGATACCGATCATCAGCCTGTTCCAGGAGGAGGATTATTTTAAGTTCCTTTAAAGTTTGACTGCTCAGAGAAAAAGTCTAACCCTGTAGCTATGCATTAGAGCCCCCACGCATGTCAGTGTGATGCTATCCTACAGGAACCCAACAGAACCAAGATCCTATCACTGGGACATCAGCAACAGATGTCACCCTCTAAATTTATTAGTGGCTTGGAAGAATTTATATAATTAATGGCCTTAATAGGAAGCAAAAAGAAAGAGAGGCACCCGGGTGGTTCAGTCGGTTAAACGTCCGACTCTTGGTTTCAGCTCAGGTCATGATCTCATGATTCCTGAGATCAGGATCCACATCGGGCTCTGTTGTGGGCATGGAACCTGCTTGAGATTCTTACTCTCTCCCTCTCTCTCTCTCTCTGCCCCTCTCCTGATCGTGGGCTCTCTCTCTCTCCCTCTCTCTCTCTCAAAATAAGTAAACATTAAAAAAAAACCAAGGAATGGCATGCTGCGGAAATCTTTAAGCTAAAGGGAAATTGAATGCACATTTATGGGGACTACTGACCCACTTGACAGAGTGGAGCCTGGGTAGGAAATTCTCCCCCGAAGACTAGAACGGTTCTGTAGGTCAGGATCCAGGTTCCCAAATAGAAAGAATTCTCTGCAGCTGGAGGTAGGACCAGAGCCAGTGCACCCTGGATAAACGACCAGCAGGGTGTGGAGAAGCCGACCGACGCTACCAATGTTTTCAGGCGCCTAGCAGACCAAAGATGGAAGAAAGCAGAATTTAATTGTTCTTGGCCTAGAAAAGTCTTCTGCCGTTTCCTCTATTGTCTGCGCTGCTTATAGACTAGGGTTGGTTGTTGTTCATTTAAGTCTCGCCGTTGATCTTGTTGTATCTTGTTGATAGTGGAAGGTCTGGTGCGTTTCCCAGACTGAGGCACCTGTTTCCCTACTGATGGCTGATTGTTTATGGTGAAGACTCTATCTGAGGACTGCCCCCAGCCGAAGGCAGCTGAGTTACCCAAGAGGATGCTTCCTCTCAGGGGAGGCTGGCCTCCAACGACTGCCGGGTGGAGGGGTAGGTCTGGCCCCCCTGCCTTCGTTTGGAACACTCTAGACGATCCTCCCGGCTCCAAAGCCCCTTGTGGGATCAGCTGAGTGTTCTGAGTGCTCTGTGGTCACTTGTCTTACTTCTCTCTGTGCTGGGCTCCCTCCCCTCCCCCTCGCCCCCTCCTCTCCCTTCCACAGTTGTCTGCCCCAGGGACCCTTTCCAATAAACTCTCTGCATTTAGATCTCTAGCTGCTTTCTCAGGAACGAGACCCAAGACACGAGTCTGTCCTAAGTAATCTTATATATTTAATAGTAATGCCTTAGAAGACTACACAGAGAATTTCCTCAACTTTTAGAATTCACTCTAGACTCATCGGAAGGGGAGCCAAGCATTTCTTTGGTGAGTGCTCAGACATCTGCCTGGTGGCCATATCCACACCAACAGCGTTGTTGGGGCTGGGCAGAAGATGTAGGGCGTATTCTCTGAAGAAAGAGGGAAAAGGGTGGGGATGGGTCGCCCGGGAGTGGTGGAGGCAGGGCTGAAGACAGGGAGTCAGATACAGGTCTGCCTTGGAAGTCACTGGACCTCGCGTCCCCGACCCCGACTCATTCCTTAGACACCTGCGTCCAGGCCTGTGTAGACTCCTTCTGGGGGGGGGGGGGCGGGGTAATGAGGGGGTGTTCAGACAGATGCCCTTTCAACTGATTGGCTTCCAATCAATGTATTCGTTTTCAGCCCACTCTCTCAGCCCAGCCTCCCGTGAGCCTGAACTCAACACCCGAGTATTTCAGAGGATCTCTAGCCCAGTTAGCCGAAGAATCATGACTTATCCTATCTGCAGACACTCACTCTCGTCTTTGCCGATCACTGAACTGGTTACCAGCCCACCCCACCCCGTTCTGTCCTGACCTCTCCTCCATTGCTATCCAATGTCTTGACCTCCTGCCTCTCTTTTAGCCTTTTATTTCTCTGCTATTTCCTTCAATCTTCTCTGTCCCCCTCCACCTCCAACCCACCCAACTCCTCCGCTCCCCTGATACATTCTCAGGATAATAGTGGCCAACAGGCCCTTATTCATGGAAACAGATCCGTCTTTTCTGCTTCCGTGAGACAAAATACCGAAATTTAATTTTGACCAATACCCAAAGTCCACCGCCTCCTTCTCTGCTTCCTCCCCATCATCACTCATGCACGGGCCATTTGGAGGGGGCTTACCACGTTTTGGTTTCCTGGAACAGATCAACTAAGGAGAAGATGCGGAACACTGCGTTTCACCAGGCAGGGTGTCCAGAAGGACGCCATTTGTTTCCAAGGGGAAGCCTGGGTCCTCCTGGGAGAACCCCGAGGGCACGCTATGTCTGTGCAAATGGCCTGTGTCCTACCCCACACCCACCTTTCTGTACTGATGCCGAGGTTGTTCTGAAGGAACTCTGTCTTCTCTGTTTCACTGATTCTTCCTGAGCCCCCCAGACCACTAGGGGCTGACATGCTCTTCTGCCCTTCCCCCGGGCACAGCAGAGCCAGGCCATGGGGAGTGAGAAGAATATTCCAGCCCAATCCAGTGAGGCATCTGAAGAACATTCTCACATCCTGTGTTCTTCCCCTCTGCTCTTTACAGACATTCCTATTCTCTTTTCAGCTATTTTTCTGCAGAAAAGTTTGAGATCAGCTCTTGTCCCCCGGGTAGTCGAGAGAAACAAAGCATTCTTGTATTGAGTATTTCTTCTTCTTTCTTTCCATTCAATAAATCCATGTGGAGATGACTTAACACTCATCATCCTAAACCATTGTGGCCTCTTCCTTTATCTGAGAAAATTACATTTTTTCTTTGAACAAATGAATATACATATTTATTTCCTCATTCTGTTCTCTTTAGAAAACACTAACCAAGCGGAGTCCACTTTCTTTTGCCACGCTTTTATACTTCCAAATTCAACAATTTGTTTGAAAGAAATCATTGCATTCAAGGTCACCTACTGCCAAAGCTTATTCAAGAAGAAATAGATAGTCTGGATAGATAGTCTCTATTAAAAAAAATAGAATTCATAGTTACAAACCTTCCAACAAAGAAAATTTCAGGACCGAATGACTTCACTGGAAAATTATAGAAAAGCTTTAAGAAATAAATATTAACAACCCTGCATATACTCTGAGTAAAAAAGTGGTAAGAATACTTCTCAAATCATTTGAGGAAACCAATATTACGTTGACATCAAAACCTGACGGACAAATTATAAGAACGCTGCAGACCATTAGCTCTCATGAACATAGATGAGAAAACCCACAATGATATTAGCCAATCAAACCCAACAATATGTAAAAATGGTAATACATTATGAGAAAATTCATCCCTGGAATGCAGAACTTATTCGACAGTCAAAAAATTCACTGTGAGCGATGACCTCTACAGACTGAGGAAGGAAAACATATGATCATCTGAAAACATATAGAAACTGCATATGACTAAGCCTAACATCTACCCATGCTAAAAGCACTCAGCAAACTTGGAATTCAGAAAATTCACTTAACCTGATAAGGGTATCCACACAGACCTTATTGTCTGACCTTACAGACAATATTATAATTAATGGTATAAACCTGGAAGCTTTTGCTTAAAATGGGAAGGAATGCCTGCTCTCCGCACTCCTGTGAAAACTGCAAACCAGTGATGAAAGAAATCAGAGAATACCTAAAAATCGGGAAAGATGCCAGGCTCTTAGATTGAAAGGCTTAATATTATTAAGATGTCAGTTATCTCCAATTGAGCTATAGATTTAACAAAACCCTAGGACACGATTCCAGTAGGAATTTACAGAACTCAATTAGATTCTTCTAAAATTCATCGAAAAAGGCAAAGGATCAGAATAGCCGAAACATTTTTTTTTTTTACAAAAACAAGATTGGGGAACTCGCACACGCAAACTTGAAATGTATTATCAAGATGTAGTGATCACACCGTGTGGCATTGGTGAAAGGGTGGCAAACATATCAATAGATTGAATAGAGTCCGATTGAATGGACTGAATAGAGTATGACCTGGAGATAAGTGGCCAGTTGATATTTCACAACGGGTAGAGGGAATGTAATGAAAAAAAAAAAAAAACTTTTCAAAAAATCGTGATGGAAAATTTGGATCGAGCTATTTAAAAAAAAGAAACTTGAACCATGCTTTGCACGGCTGCATAAAAAATTACCTCCAAGTGGATCATAGATCTCAATAGAAATTTACAACTCTAAGACCTCAAGAGGAAACAAATGAGGAAATATTTGTGATCCTGGGTTGGGTGAGACACACATCAAAAGCATGTGAGACACACATCGAAAGCATGACTTAGAAAACAAAAAGGTAAATAGTAAACCTTTTTATAAAGGACATGGTTAAGGGGCATCTGGGTGGCTCAGTTGGTTCCGCGTCCGACTTCGGTTCAGGTCATGATCTCGCGGGTTCATGAGTTCAAGCCCCCCGTGGAGCTCTGTGCTGACACCTCAGATCCTGGAGCCTGCTTCAGATTCTGGGTCTCCCTCTCTGTCTGCCCCACCCCTGCTCGTGCTCTGTCTCTCTCTGTCTCAAAAATAAACACTAAAAAAAAAAAAAATTAAAAAAAATACAGGACCTGGTTAAGAGTATAAAAAATATGTCACAAACTGAGCAAAAACATTTCCAAAATATAGGTCTAGAATGCATAAACAACTAACTCAAACTTAATGTGAAAACAATCCAATAATTAAAGACACAACAGATTTGAACACTTCACGTAAGAAGGTATGGGGATGTCAAGTAAACACACAAAAAGGCTTTGCAAACTAAAAACAATAAAATGCTCTTATACACATTTTTCGAACGGCAAAAAGAAAAAAAAGGACCTACCAAATGCATATGTTGAAAAAAGGAGGCAGAGTGACTGGATCTCACTCTGCATGGCTGGCAGGAATGCAAAACGGTGTGGCCGCTTTGGAGAACAGTTTGGCCGTTTCTTGTAACGTTGAACACACCCTTCCCCTATGACCCCGCAATTCCATTCTTAGGTACTTTCCGAAGAGAAACGAAAACTTATGTTTATCAAAACCCATGTGCAAATGCTTATAGCAGCTGTGTTCAGCCTGCCAAAAGCTGGGGGCATTAGAAACCTCTTTTAGCAAAAGCAAATAAACTGCTGTGTTATTTATCCACGCCAAGTGACGTGACTGAGCATTAAAGAGAACTACGGATACGCACGATTCACAGATGAATCTCAAACTCATTAGATGGCTCTGTAATATAGGATTCCATTTCTGGGACGTTTTTAAAAAGACAAAATTCTAGGGACAGAAAACAGAACCGTTGTGGGCAGCAATAGGTCGTGGGGAGAGAGGTTGCTTAGAAAGGGGACAAGAAAAGTTTGCCGCTTTGAATTCACGTGTCCACAACATCTTTGCTTTCAACAGATGAAGTCTCATTGTAGGAATCAACCACATAGAGCTTGTTTCCTGGCCCATGACATAGGAATAAACTTCATTTTGAAGACACCTGCATCTTTAATGTATTGTACAGATGGCATTCCTTGAGTTAGGAAGAAAGCCTTGGGCGTGTGTTGGTTTTCTGCTAAACGTCTGTATATTCGCGTATCTATATATGAGACGTAGGAGTGACGGCAAAGGAGGGAAGTGAGAAAATGAGAAATCCCACCTTCTTCTTTCCATCTGCCAGACTGATTTAAAAAAAAAATAATAATGCATTTATCTTTATACTTCATCTGTAACTGTTTTTGTCACCAGGAACCCAAGAATCTCTTCTACATTATTTCCGAAGTAAAAAGTAAAATTGCTTTATGGAGGTGCTAACATATCACACCAGAGATATAAAATTAATTGTCCTGTTTTAGTATCTTGTGATGCCCTTTTTTATCGTCCTTCAGAGTTAGAACTTGTAGCTAAGCAGTCTTTACCTCAAACATTTCCATACAAAGAATCCTTAACTCACCTCCCTGTATATACCCAGGAAACATTCCTTACTCTTTTCTTAAAATAATGCTCATAGAAAGAAACTTCCAGGTTGAAAATAGTGCATCCTAGACGATCCAAGGAGGAGGTTGGATCACAGTGACCCCCAGGAATTCGTAGCAGTCAGTTAGGGGTTGGTTCCGGTTCCTTCTCACTGGTGACCCAGATCATCAACAAGAACACAGATCTCACTGCCTCGTAGATGACTTCAAAGTCAGGGATACACAGGAGCATAGGAAACAGCAGCATTCATTTAATTTGAAAAATTAGAAAAGCAACCAGAAACGTAGTAAAGAACATGAAAGCGGGACAGAATAGATGATCTTCTGATGAAAATCCAATTATTCCAAAAATACGTATTCTATGTGTCTCTTAATTTACAATGTATTGTGCTGGGTGTCTAAGAATTACAGTCCCAAAGCACCGAGAAAACAGACAGATGCAGAAGGCGAAAAAATGCATCCTCCCAACTGATGAAAGAAAGGCAGTGGGAAGGAGAAGGGGTATTTTTCTAGTAAGATGCCCAAGTCAAGTGTCAGAGAGAATAAGTTCAGACATTAGCACAGAAGGTAAACACGGGTAGGACAATAGGTACATAGAGAGGAAGGGGTAGTTTTCCAGGTCCTTAGATGTTTTATCAAAACAAGAATATGGACACTAGGGAAAAGAACGAAAGCACACATATTAAAGTGGGTTATATGTGACTTAGAGATAGGAGCATTGGTTTAAAATTCCCGAACGGGATTTCAGTTCTGAGCCTCTCCTTGGCTGCTGTATTTGTCAGTGTGGCCCCATCACCTGTCCCAGAGGAGACCAAATCCTCCAGAAGAGGCTGGAGAGGATACCAGGATGAGTGTGGGCTGGGCCCTGGAACTGAAGGAAGGTTCTGGGGAAAACACCTCTGCTGATCAAGAGAAACAACATCCCCATGAAAGAGGGTGACCTTTGTTTTGTGTCTTTCCCATGTTTTTCATTAAACTTTCTAGTTTTAGATAAATGTAGATTCACATGCAGCTGTAAAACACTAATACAAAGTGGTCCCATGTACTGTTCACCCAGTTTACATAAATGAAAACATTTTGAAAGACGGTGGTAAAATATCACAACCAAGACGGCAATGATACAGATGTTCGCAATATTTGCATCTCCGGAAGAATTTCTCGTTACCCTTTTACGACCAGTTACCCCCAGCCCGTGCCTGATACTATCCTGGCAACCGCTAACCCACACCCCACTTCTAAATTTTGTCATTTCAAAAATTTTATATCAGTAGAACCATGTGCTACGTAACCTTTTGAAATGGCGCTTTTTTTTCCCCAGCATATTTTCTTGGAGATTCATCCAAATTGTTATACGTATGAATAATTCATTCATCTTTGATGATGAGTTGTGTTTCATGGTAAAAATCTAAGATGTTTAACCATTAAAGGACATCGGAGCTGTTTCCAGTTGCTGAGTATTATGCATAGAGCCACGATAAATATTTGTATACAGATTTTTATGTGAATCCAAGGCTTCATTTTGCTAAGATAAATGCCCAAGAGTGCAATTATACGGCTATCTGGTAATTTCGTGTTTAGTTTTATAAGAAAATGGCAAACTATTTCCTACAGTGGCTGTATGGTTTCACTTTCCCACCAGTAACTTAAGAGTGGACACGTTTCTTTGCATCCTTGCCAGACATGGGCATTTCACAGTTTTTTGTTTTAGCCATTCTTTCAGATGTGTGATAACATCTCATTGTGATTTAAATTAGCATGTCCCTTATGGTTAATGATGTGAAACATCTTTTTATATGCTATTTTCCATCTGTGTATCCTCTTTAGAGGATATACTCCCACTTCATCCTTCATTTTCAAGATTGTTTTCGCTATTCTAGGACCTCTGCTTCTCTACATAGATGTTAAAATAAGTTTGTCTGTGTCTACAAAGATCCCTGCTGGGAGTTTGATAGGATGGGATCGACACTAAATTGACTTGAGTAAAATTTGCATTTTTACTATGTTGAGTCTTCCAATCCATTGATATGGTATGTCGCTCCGTTTATTTAGATGCCTTTTGATTCCTTCCATTAGCATTTTGCCACATTCAGCATATAGATCTACTTTTTTGTTACTACAGAGCTTCTTTCGTTAACTTTGAAGTAATCGTAAATGGTGTTGTGTTTTCAATTCGGTATTCACAGGTTCATTGTTAATCTACAGAAATGCAGCTGATTTTTACATATTGTTCTGGTATCTAGTGACTTTGCTAAATTTGCGTATAAGTATTACGAGACTTTTTAAAAAATTTGTAGATTCCTTGGAATTTTCTACACAATTATGTCACCTACAAAGAGCAGATTTTTTTTTTCAAATTTGTATTCTTTTTATTTCTTTTCTTGCCTTGTTATGCTTTCTAGAATTTGTAGTGCGATCTTTTTTTTTTTTAATTTTTTTTTAACGTTTATTTTATTTTTGAGACAGAGACAGAGCATGAACGGGGGAGGGGCAGACAGAGAGGGAGACACAGAATCAGAAGCAGGCTCCAGGCTCTGAGCCATCAGCCCAGAGCCCGGTGCGGGGCTTGAACTCACGGACCGTGAGATCGTGACCTGAGCTGAAGTCAGACGCTTAACCGACTGAGCCACCCAGGCGCCCCTGTAGTGCGATCTTTAATAACAGCAGGAAGAGTGAAAATGTATCCCTTGTTTCTGATCATAGGAGGTAAGCTTCAATCTTTTGCCAATAATTATGATGCTACTGCAGGGCTTGTTGTAGACATCCTCTATCAATTTGAGATAATTCTACCTTTGTTCCTAAGTGACTCTTGAGTTGTTATCACAATGAATATTGGATTTTTTCAAATATTGTGTGGGTGTGTTAGTTGATATAGTCGTGTGATTGTTGGGCTGGTGGATTATACTGATTGATGTTTGAATGTTGAGCCAGCCTTGCAGAGCTGGAACAAATACCACTTTGTTATGATGTAGAATTGTCTTATATACACAGTGCTCAATCCAGCAACTGTTCTGTATCTGTATCTGAATTCCTGAGAAATCTTGGTCTGTTTGCCTTGTCTGGTACTTTTAGGTCTTCTTTTTGTTAGGAGGCAACACTGACATCCTAAAATGAGTTGGCAAGTGTTCTTTCTTCTTCTATCTTCTGGAGCATAGTGTGTAAAATTCACGTTAAACGTTTTTCATTTTCGGTAGAATTCTTCAGTGAAACTAACCGGGCTTAAGAACTCTTTTTAAGGGGTTTTAATTACGAATTTTGTTTCCTCATTAGTTTTTGGCAGATTCAAATGAACCCTTTCAGATTTGGCGAGTCATGGTGGCAATTTGTCCTTTGCCAGGAGTCATTCTATGTCTTCATAGTTGTCGAATTTATGTGCATTGGGCTTGAGGAGTAGCCCTCTTCCCTTTGCTGTCTCCCTGGACTGATCTCCCCTGAAATCAGTAATTTGTGTCTTCTCTCTTTTTCTGTTAGTTTCTGCAGGTTTGCCTATTTTGTTGGTATTTTTAAAGAACCAGCTTTTTATTTCATGAATTTATTCTTGTTTCCTATTTTCAATTTCGTTGCTTTCTTCTTTTATCTTTACTATGTCCTTCCTTCTACGTGCTTAGGAATTGCAGTAAAACCTCGAATTGTGAGAAATTTGTTTTGCGAGTGTCCCACAAGATGAGCAAACATTTCTAACAAATTTTAACTTGATAGATGAGCGATGTCTTGTGATAGGAGTAGTTCGTGATGCCAAACGTCACATGATCACAGCTGAACCAACGGTTCTTGAAATTCTCTTTGATATATGAGTGTTTT
The DNA here is from genome assembly GCF_024362965.1 of Panthera pardus. NCBI lineage: Eukaryota > Metazoa > Chordata > Mammalia > Carnivora > Felidae > Panthera > Panthera pardus. The sequence continues at coordinate 3,655,217 of NW_026526766.1, forward strand.
GGATTACGTGCATGTTTCCAGAATGAATTATGCTCCCAAACCAAGGTTTTACTATATTTTGTTCTTTCTTTTATGTGTCAGGAACTTAGATGATTGACTGATATTGTTTTTTTCCAAGGAAAACATGCTGTGCTGTACCTGTTCCTCTCCCTCTGCTTTACTGCCCTCACGTATTTCAAATATTGTATTTCGTTTTCCTTCAAGATCGATTTTTAAAATTTCCTTTGAGACTTCCTCTTTGACTCATTTATTATTTACACGGATGTTCTTTACTTTGCAAGTTTTTGAGTTTTTGTGGATTTGTTTTTGTTGATTTCTGATTTGATCCAAATATTATTGGATGATGTATTCTGTACAATGTATGATATGTATGATATCAATACTTTTAAGTTTATTGTGCGTTTCTTTTTTTTTTTTATTTCCCAGGTTATGAGCCATCCTGGTAAGTGTTGGACACTCAAAAAAAAAAAAAATACACACACAGAGCTGTTATTGGGTGGAGGGTTCTGTATGTGTCCACTAGGTCCTTTGGCTGAGGGCGTTGTTCGATTTTCCTATATCCTCACTGCTCAATATTTCAATTAATTGTTTTGAGTGGATTGAATGCATCTCCACTCATGATTGTGGATGTGTTTGCTTCTCTTTTCTGCTCCATCAGTGTTTCCTTTTTTATTTTGAGACTTTGTTATTTGTCGCCTATATAGTCAGGATCCTCATGGATTTATCCTCTATCTATATCTATCTACCTATACATTTATTATGCAGTGCACCTACTTATCACTAGTATTTTTATTCGTTCCGAAATCTAACTCAATTGATAGTAACCTAACCATTTTAACTTGTTTTTTGTTTAATGTATCCATGGCATATCCTTTTACTTTCAGTCTAACAATGGCTTTATACTTAAAGTGAGTTGTGTGAGGTTTTTTGTTTGTTTGTTTGTTTTGATTTTGTTTGGTTTTGTTTTTGTAGACAGCATACTGTGAATCCTTTTTATACACTCAATTGGTCCTTAATTGATATATTTATCCTGGTCAGTCAGAGTAATAACTGATATGTCATGACTTCAGTCTGCCATTTTATTATTTGTTTCCTGTTCGTGACCTCTGCCTCTGGTTCTCTCTTCTTGACTTTCTGTGGGTTACCTAAACATTTTACAGTGGTCTGCCTTCATTCATTTATAATGTTTTTGCATGTATTTCTTTGGATGGTTTTTGTAGAGGTTACTCTAAATATAACTGTATATCTGTATCTACACACACACACACACACACACACACACACAAACACTGGAGTCAATATTTTACTACTTTGAGTGAAGTACAGAAACCTTATTTCCATTCAAGTCCCTTTACTCTCCAAAGTTTTTAAATATAATCATCTGAAGCACTTCGTTCATTGAGTACCACATCAAATGATACAAATTTTGCTTCAGCCATCAATACGTTTGAAGAAACTCATGAGAAGGACTTTCTTTTATATTTCTTTTATATTTATCTTTTTTTTTTTTTTTTTTTTTGCCCCTGCTAATGGCCAGCTTCTGGCTGGCCCTGGTGGAAAGCAACCCGGGAGAGACGGGCACTGAGTCCCACTGCCTCAGTTCAGCTGGTGGGGGAGTTGAGTTTCTCTCACTGGGCTCACTGATGCCGGAGGCAAGCAGGGGAGGGATGTCATCTGCCCGCCTGCCCAGCACCTCCTGTCCTGTCTCTTTGGCTCAGGGTTGGAGCCGAAGCTCAGCCCGCCACTAGGGCCCACTGACAGCTGACGAGGGAGAGCTGAGGGGCAAACTGGTTTTGTTCCACACGTTCCCCTTCTGTCTTGTCCCTGCCCGGTGTGCAGGGAGGTTCTGCTGCCACTGGGCCCTGTTCACACCGGCTGTAGAAGAGAGCGGAGTACTCACCAGCCCCTCCTCGGATGACCTCATCAGTCTCTTTAGTAGGAGAGAGGAGGGGAAGGGAGGCTCTCAACTGGTCCCTAATGTCGCCAGAGAATAGGGGTATGGGGGTGAGATACGAATCCTAGTGGGGGGCAATCCTGCCCCGCGTTGCCTTGATAGATCGCACTGCTGGTGGGGTGCGGCTTATGTCCGGACCCTGCCAACACCACCCGTCTCCACCACATGGGGACGGACGAACAGCTCCCTGCTCCATCTTTGGACGCCACTGGCCACCTGGCAAAGGCATCAGCACACGACCTGCTTCCATGAGACCCCCCACCCCCAAAGGGGTAGGGGGTAATCCCCTTTCTGAAAGATCAATTCTGTGAAACCGTGGGCCTAAAGGTGGCTTTTCTGTTGGAGTTCAGCTGGAGGCAGAGGTGTTTTGCTGGGTCCCGTAGACAAGTTTTCTGTCGCTAGACCATTCTATACTGTGTCCTCTAGATCACAACCAGAAGAACGGAGCTTTCTTGGAGATTTTGCCTACACCTGTTGGCCGTTCCAAGTTAGTGGGTTCCCCAGGACCCTGCCTGGGACACACCGGAGGCAACACAGGAACTGAGGGAACTCACTGCTGGGTTCTTCTTCAAGTCCAGATTTCTCCAGGCTTCCACCTTCTCCTTTGCACCTTGCAGAGCCTGCTTACGCTTGCTGTCGTGTTAAATCTAGGATTGTACAGCTGTAAGGCAGAGGGATAGGGACGCCTGGGGGGCTCAGTCGGTTGAGCGTCCGACTCTGGCTCAGGTCATGATCTCCCGGTTCATGAGTCCGAGCCCCGCGTCGGGCTCTGGGCTGACAGCTCGGAGCCTGGAGCCTGCTTCCGATTCTGTGTCTCTCTCTCTGTTCCTTCCCTGCTTGCACTCTTGCTCTCTCTCTCTCAAAAATAAAGATTAAAAAAAGAAAAGACAGAGGATCTGTGAGCAGCAACGCTCCTCCCACTAGTGACACGGGGAGTGGTGTTTTTTTTTATCAACTCTGCCATGTAGACAAAGGACATCATCGTTTTCCCGGAGAATGAAAAGGAAACCATCGTAACTAAAAGCCCATTCCTCTGAAAGAGAAAAATGATGGTTAGTTAACTCCTGGAGCTGATCATTAATGAGAATATGAGAGAAAGCAGAAAGATCGTGGCTAGAGCAATGGTCATCGCTGCCTCTTCCAATGTTGATCACATTTCCTCAACTGGCTCATTACTAACACATACTTTCAGCCACTGTAAATGATGCTAGTACTTTCTGAACACCGCCTGATTCACAGAACAGTGTGATTCACAGATGGTTTCATCCATCTCCAATGTATACTAGATATTAAAATTAACAAGGCGAATTCTGTTATTCAAGGTCAAATTTAAATCTCTATTATCAGCCTTTTACTTTCTCTTTGTTCTCTCGGTTCTTGAACAATTATTTAGGGCATTTGGAATACTACTTGTTTCCCCTTTTTTATTCCCTTTACTCTAATTCTCCAGGGGTTTAAACCTAATCAAGCAGCAAATTCTATCCCCCATCCGCCTCATCGGTGCCGGTCATGGTTCAGGACCCCCTTGGGCTCCCTGCCTCTCAGAGCCCGCTCATCTCTCCCTTCCCTCCAGGGGGACCAGAGTTGGGGTTCTCCTTCTGTGCCTGGGGTCGAGTGCCTTCGCTTGAGCACAGTTGTTTGAAGACTTAAAGGCAAGCTCTCCTTTTAACAGTAGGCTCGTTGGTAATAATGAGCTTTTGATCTCAAGGTGTCTCTCTCTTACGTTCTATACTTCAACCGTCTCCGAACTCGGAAGGGAAAGATAATTATTCGTTACCACCCTCCCTTTTCAATCCATTCTCTGTCCAAGACGGTTGATAAATTGGAGAGAACTTGCAGCTCTGCTGAGACAATACACACTGATGTATTACAGATTCTTAAGAGGAAGATTGCGCTTGTTGGCGAACAGTATGGGGGGGATTCTTTTTCCAATCAGCGATTCTCTCAGGAAAAACAAAGAACACATGATTAGAAAGGTTGCTGACGGAGAGCGTGGCTTGTTTTTGAAGCATTGCGTTTCTTTCACTTTCTTGCATGATGCAAATATAATACAAGTTTCTTTATTCTTCATTGAAAATCCAGAATGGATACACCATAGGGAAACAGAGAGAAATTTGGAAGATGACGCTCAGATTTCATCACTTTAACACAATAATGATTTCCCGTACGCTTCTTTCGTTTATCTGCTTACGTGGTTTCCCGGATACTTCCAGGGAAAACAATTGAGAATTCAGAAACAATACAAGCGGTCTGAGGATGATGACCCAGAGAGAATCTTAATAACCTAGAGAGCACCACGAAATAGAATTTCCAGCAAGTACCTAATATCAGTGCATGCTATAAAAATAGTATCATGCTCTAAAGTAATGCTGACTGATGGTGAGTTGGAAAGCATAAGCAGGACAGCGGTAGAGCAAATATTGTGACATCCCGCTGGGAATAGGGACATTATTCTGGTTCTCGAATATGAATTGCACCGTGGTTGGTGTATCAGGAAAAGTCCAGTTTCTGTAAACGTCCCCGGGCTCGTTTGAGTTTCGGACGCTTGAAACATGTGGCTTGGGGGCGGTGGGCAGCGTCGCCCACAGGGGTGAGGAGGGGTTTGGGCATCTGTCTGTGACAACACCTCTTTCGTGGGCAGGCACGTGGCCCCAGCAGAGTTCAGCACAGCGTGCGTGGGCCACTCTGTGCCCACGGTCATGCCCGTTATAAAACACACAGCATCGGGGGTCAGGGGAGAAGGAGGTCGCAGACCACTGCTCAGTGCTCCGTGCACAATGAAGACTCATGCACGTTTGCGACTTTGTTAGAGAAAGGAGACTCTGACTCGGTGACATAGAGCAGACAGGACAGACCTAGGCCCTACGTTTTCCAGAATCCCCTCCCTGGCCTGGCCCCGGGTTAGACGCAAGCGACGAAAGGACGAATGGAAAGCAAGGATGAAGACGTGCCGCGCTCTCGGGGGGCAGAGTCACAGCAGGCAGATGACAGATGTGAGGCGGCAGGCCCCTCCGTGCGAGCTTCTGGTCGGCGCTCCGGGTGAGGAGTGGCCACGTGGTCCAGGACCAGAGCTGCCCGGCCCTTCGAGCTGTGCGGGCCTCTGTTTCCCGGTGCTAAAATCCCACCGCTGCTGGGCCAGAACACTACCCCGTGAGGATGATTTCTTAAACCCGTACCCTGGAGGCAGTCAAGATGAGGGAGCGGTTTCCCGGACTTTGCATTGCGTGATGATGTTGCGTTGCTCTGAAAGAATGCACGGTTGGGTGGTGGCCAGAAGCTTTTCATTCGAATTCATCCTTCTTTGTTCAAATGACCTGAGGCCGTCCAACGGAAAACCTCGGGGGGAACTCAGGAATAAACACATCTTTGGGACCCTCCCTCCTGCCGTGTTTCTCCTCTCCTCTGATTCCATTTGTCATGTGGAACAGGACGAGTGTTCTCCGCTGCGAGGCCTGCCTCCTCCCTGGCTTTCCAAACGTCCTCACTCCCATCACGCGGGTGGAAAGTAGGAACACAAGTCCGTCACGGATTGTTGTGTTTTGAAATCTCAACACTGTGAAAACCAGAATTCCGGGCAGAAAAAGCGCAATGAGCTTTCATGAAACTGCTTATGGTTTATCTATTGCCCTTGGTGAGAATGTCTGTACACATTTTGTGCAGGAATACCGGTGTGTGTTATTTCTGGGGCTGGGCCAGACTTCCCTGGGGGTGATAATCAATGTACGTTACGTGCTCTGCATTTCCTCTCTATGATCTGAAAAACTCGCGATGCGAGAGCAGGGAGACCCAAGGGTTTCGATTTGTTAGAAGGGGACAAAGTAGAATGAATATATGCTTATAAGAGGGTCGGTTAAGCATTATTATGCTTTCCTCATATTATAAAAGTATGTGTATTGTGTATGTGTAAAAGTATTGTGTAGCCACCACAATAACATGCAGAGTTATTCTGTCATGGCGGCCATCTTCGGTGTTGCTCCTTTATAACCCCATCAACTCACACAAGAAATAATTTTGTTTCAAAATGGTTATATAAATGAAATCATACAGTAAGAAACCTTTGTGGGGTGGATTTTTCACTCACTGTAATTCCCAGGAGAGCCATCCAGGTTGTCGTGTGGATCAGTAAGTCTGCTCCTTCTTATTGTTGAGTAGTATTCCCAGGTATGGATACATGAGAATCTGATAACCATTCACCTGATAAAGAACGTTCTGGCTGTTATAAGTACAAGTGCTATGAACATTCATGTGTAGATTCTTTTGTGAACGTACCTTTCCCTTTCTCTGGGATAAAGACCCAAGAATGCAATCGCTGGGTTGTACGATAAATGTATATTTAATTTTATAAGAAACCGCCAACTATTGCCAGTGTGGCTGTTCCATTTTACATCCCCACCGACACATGTGAATGATCCAGTTTCTCTGCCTCGTAGCCAACATTTGATGTTGTTAAAATTATTTGGTTTAACCATTCTGATAACTGTGCAGTGATATCTCATTGTGGCTTTAATTTGCATTTCCTTGTGGCTAATGATGATGAACATCTTTTAATGTGCTTACGTGCCCTCCGTGTGTCCTCTTTAGTGACATGTCTGACTCTTTTGTACCGGCTCTAGTTAGATGAATTGGATTTTTTTTTTCTGTTGAGTTTTGAGAGTTCTATTTTGTGGTGTTATGCCCAGAATTCGTGATCCCCAAAGACCACTAGGGAGCCGAGTCCGATGCAAAAGCAAAAGAGCCTTTATTCGAGCTAGCTCGAGCTCAATCCCCTACCTGCACCGACGCAGCCGTGAGATACCGGAGAGAGAGAGAGCGAGTTTCAAAAGGACAAAGGTTTTATTGGGGCCTAGGGGCAGTTGGTGAGGTAATGGCTATGGCCTCAGCCGATTGGCTGGGGAAGGGTCCGAGTCCAGTTAGGCAGGTGAGTGGGGGGGTTACTCAAGGGGAGGAGGTGTGGTCAAGGTGAAGGACACAGAACAAGATGGAGTCGGCCGACGTAGGCCCGCCCTTTCAGTGGTTACCAGTCCTTTGTCAGACACAGGGTTTGCAATATGTGCTTTGATTCCTCCAAGTCTGTAACTTATCTTGTTACTCCTCTCACCTGGGCTTTCACGGAGCACGAGACCTTTACACCGGGGGAGGTTCGATGTGTTAACTTTTCTGTTAATGGGTTCTGTGTGTCTCAAGTCTAGGAACTCATTGTCTATCCCAAATCCCAAAGGTCTTCTAGCATTTTTTAACAAAACACTTATACTTTCATGGTTTACGTGTAAGCGCGTGACTCATCTCAGCTCCTTCTCGCACGTTGTGGATAGTTCATGCCGTGAATTGTTCTTTTGCCAACGGACATCGAGTTGCTCTGGTTCCAGTTATTGAAAAGACCGTATTTCTAACATTGAAAAGCTTTTGTCCCTTTGTCAAAAACCGGTTGAGCCTATTCACTGAAATCGATGCCCAGATTCTATGCTCTGCTTCACTGATACTGTCTGTCTTTCTACCAACACCACACGGTCTTCATGACCATAGTCACATAGTCAGCCTTTGGACCAGTGGAGCTATCATTCCCACATAATTCTTTACTTTAAAGATTGCTTTAGTTATTTCAGGGCCTGTCCCTTCCCGTATCAATTATAGAATGAGCTTTGTCCACGGGGTGCCTGGTTGAGTGTCCGACTTGGGGCTCAGGTCACCGTCTCACAGTCTATGGGTTCGAGCCCCGAGTCGGGCTCTGGGCTGACAGCTCGGAGCCTGGAGCCTGCTTCGGATTCTCCGTCTCCCTCTCTCTCTGCCCCTCCCCTGCTCACTCTCCATCTCTCTCTCAAAAATAAACAAACATTAAAAAAGAAAAAAAATAAAAAGAATGAGCTTATCCATGTCTCTCAGGAACCTCGCTGGAATTTTGATAGAATGAGATTAAACTTACAGATCAATTTGGGAAGAAATGGTACTTTTACTCTATGGATTTTTCTAATCCATCAATATTGTATTTCTCTCTATTTTGTCATTTTCAGTGGACAGAGGTTGCACAGGCCTTGCTATGTGTATGCCTAAGTATTGCATTTTCTTTGAATTATACATGATGCTATGTTTTTACGTTTTTTTAGATGTGTATTTATTTTTGAGAGAGAGAGAGAGAGAGACAGACAGAGTGCAAGTGGGGGAGAGACAGAGAGAGAGGGAGACACAGAATCCAAAATGGGATCCAGGATCTGAGCTGTCAGCATACAGCCTGATGCAGGGATCGATCTCACTAACTGCGAAATCGTGACCTAAGCCAAAGTCGGCCGCTTAACCAACCGAGCTACCCAGGCTCCGCTACCTTGTTCTTGATATTAGGGGGAAAGCATGTGGTCTTTTCACCACCACCATTAAATGTGGTGAGGGTTTTGTAGATGCTCATTAGCCAGTTGAGTTGATTTCCTCCGTTGGTAACCTGCTGAGAGCTTTTATCATGAACGAGTGTTGGATTTTGTCAAATGATTTTGCTTTGTCGATGGAAATGATTATACGATTTTTCTTCTTTAGTCTGTTAATGTGGTAGATTACAGTGATTGGTTTTCAAATGTGGAACCAGCTTTGTATATGTAGAATAAATCTCACTGGGTCATGGTATATAATCTCTCTCTCTCTCTCTCTCTCTCCCTCTCTCTGATTTTAGTAATGGTAATTCTGGCTTCACAACATCAGTTGAGAAGTGTAGTCTCTTCCATTTTGTGGAGTAGAACTGGTGTTAATTCTTTAGATATTTAGTAGAATTTTTAACGAAGTCCCCAGGGTCTAAAGATTTCTTTGGGGGGAGTTTTATTCTATAATTTCAATGTCGTATATAGTTATAGGACTATTTAGGTGATATATTTCATCTTGGTTGGATTTTGGAATTTGTGGTATTTCAAGGAATTGGTCTATTTCTTTTAAATTGCACAATGTGAGTGTAGATTTGCTCATATCATTCTGTTCTTACCTTTTCAAAGGCAGAATCTGTGGTGATATTCCCTATTTCATTCCTGACACTGATGATGTATTTCTTCTCTTTGGTTTTTGTGAGTCTTGACAAAAGGTTCACCACTTTTATGGATTTTTTTAAAGCAGTTTTTGTTTCATTGATTTTTTTTTCTATATTGTATTTTCAATTTCGTTAATTTCTGCTTTTACCATCACTGTATCTTTCCTTCTGCTACCTTGGGTTTATTTTGTTCTCTTTTTAGTTTATTGAGGTAGGAACTAAGATGATTAATTTAATTTTTTCTTAACATGAGCACTATTGCTATGACTTTCCCCCCAACAGTGCTTTCCACACGTGCCGTGTACTTTTTATATGTTGCATTTTCATTTTCAAACAGTTCTACGTATTTTTGTTTCCTTTGAGACTTGCTCTTAGCCCGTGTGCTTAAGGGTTCTGCTTAGTGTTCACCTATTTATGCAAATGTTTATGCCGTGAATACTTGAGTGTATTCTGATTACACGATGCGGGGAAATGCAGCTAACCACAGTTTCTCACCGGTCCCGCTGCTCACAGCTAATGATACTCCGCTCCGTTCCTTGTGTACGTATGTACATAATATAGAGGTACACTTAACATGTCTAAACACGGACGGGAGCTACTACATGCTTTTTCTAGGATATACTTTTTTTTTTTTTTTTACATAACACTGTGTCTAAGACACAGTATTGCATCATATCCCGGCTGCCACTTTCATGACCGCATAAATACTTCATAGATGTATTTAATAGGATTTGAAATATTCTATCAATAGATATTTAGAGTGTTTCAAAAATTTTAAATTACAGATTGGGCTTTTGTAAGCATACGTGCATGGTGGAACTTTATCATAAATGCGCATTCAATGCATCTTATTGTATCTCGGTACCCTCAGGGAAAGGAGGAGCGGGAAGGAAGAGCTTTGGGAACTCCTGATCACCCGGCCACTGGCTAAATGTCTGCCCTTAATGCACACAGGGAGTCCTTCCTCTGTGCCAGCGTCTGCGGGTGTGTCCCACATCTGGGTCGTCTCATCTCGCTGCACCGATGTTGAAAGGGAAGCCTGGACACCTGCCGCGCTCACTATATGCAAGGCAAACATAAAATGTAATGTTTGGAGAAAAGCTTGGCCCAACTCATAATGTCACAGAGTGGCACGTGGGCACAGCTGGTCACACCTTAGAAGGGGCTGCAGAAGAGACGCCCCCTCTGTATTGCTACCCGTTCGCCAAGATGTCGGGTGGGGGCCTCTGGCCGGAGAGGCGCCTTGCTGGTCTGAAACCTCACTGAGAAATTACACGTAAGAGACTGACCTGTGGCCTGGGGAGCCGGCCCTCTGCCAGGGGTAGAGGAGGAACCTGCGGTCCTGTTTCTCCCCGGTGCTTAAAGACAGTTCGTGCATCGTGATGGCATACCCCCGAGTGAAGGACACCGCTTCTTGTGGGCTCAGAAGGACATGGGACTCTGTATTTAGGGCTACCTTTTAATGATTTAGATACAGCAACAATCACTGCTTATCTGCAATTTAATAGTTTTAAGAAGTAAGTTTTTCTCTATATACTTTTGCTCACACACTGAGTCTGGACCCAAACTCATTAAAACATGAGATGGTTCCCTTGTTCAAATGTATCCATATACATGCGTGAATCTCTTCAAGATATATTTCCAAAAGTAGAGTTCTTAGGTCTAAAGTTTATATATATGTACATATATCACATTTACTAAATACATAAAATGTTCGATATATAAATTAATAGAATAATATTTAATATATAAGTCAATAATATAATAAATAATATACAATATAGCAAGAATTATATATAATGATATAATAATTAATATAAATTAATTAATTTATAAATAAAACACGTAAAATATGCATTTGTAAATATTCATTTATCATATACTATATATACATAAACATATATATGCCAATTTTGAAAAATAGTATAATTTCTTGCTATTCCAATAGGCCAAAATTAACTAATTTGTGTTTTAAAATGCATTTGGATATAAGTTATCTTTGTGTATATTTATTTGACATTTTGTATTCTTTCTACAAATGATCTATTCCCACATTTTATCTGTATTTCTGTTGAGATTTTGTCTTATTTGTAAAGACTTCAAAAGATTTTTTAAGTATATGTATGCATTATTAAAGGTAGGGATCCAGTTGTATTTTTTCCAGGCAGTCGTACATTTAGCTACTCGAACATCATTTATTAAATTGTCCATGTACCTCCCTCACTGATCTCAATGTCAATTAAATCATACACTAATTTTTGTGTTCTATTTTGTATGTGTTTGTAGACACCCTATTACAGTGATGTATTTGTCTGGAATCAATAGCTATTTTTAAATCATATATACGTTTAAAAATTTTTTTTAACATTTATTCATTTTTGAGAGACAGAGTGAAGCAGAGCATGAACAGGGGAGGGGAAGAGAGAGAGGGAGACACAGAATCCAAAGCAGGCTCCAGGCTTGGAGCCATCAGCACAGAGCCTGACGCGGGTCTCGAACCCACGAACAGTGAGATCACGACCTGAGTCGAAATCGGACACGTAACTGACTCAGCCACCCAGGGGCCCCAACTATATTTTTAAATTATAATTACATTTTAGTATACTTTTCTACCGGAAAAGCAATTTTATTTGCCTCATTGTTTTCTTTGAAAATATTTTCTTAAATAAATATACGTGCATTTCTTTTTTCATGTAGCTTTTTTTTGATGTTTGAGAGAGAGAGCATGTGAACAGAAGAGGGGCAGAGAGAGAGGGAGACAGGATCCAAAGCAGGCTCTGTGCTGGGAGATCATGACCTGAGCCGAAATCAAGATCTGGACCCTTAACCCATTGAGCCACCAGGGCACCCCCCCCCCCATTACATTCCTTTTTATTAGGAATACTTTTAATCCTTTCCTATTCACACTTTATTTGCTGTAGGCATCTGGTACATATGTTTTTAAGATTTAGGGAATTTCCATCTCTGGGTTCATTCAGTCATTTTTTTCATAATCATTCATTCTTTTCTCTCCAACATTGAGCCTCCTGAGACAAACCTCTTTTCCCAGACTTAGAAGGTGTATGTGTACATAGATCATTACCTGCTGAAACCTTAGAGGCATTAGAAACTAAAAGATAAGGGGGCGCCTGGGTGTCTCAGTCAGTTAAGCATCCAAATTCGGCTGAGGTCACGATCTCATGGTTCATGGGTTCGAGCCCCATGTTGGGGTCTGGGCTGACAGCTCAGAGCCTGGAGCCTGCTTCGGATTCTGTGTCTGCCTCTCTCTCTGACCTACCCCATTCATGCTCTGTCTGCCTGTCTCTCTCTCTGTCAAAAATAAATAAAACATTAAAAAATTTAAAAAAAGACAGTGTCTCCTCACTCCGCTTTCCACCTATGATAGTGGTATTGCCGTCTGTCACACGCGCCAGTTTCCGGGAATAGTCTTTGACATTTCACTCATTCGAGAAGAGACAAAGACACACTGTGAACAGGTAAATCTATACACACCTGTGTGTGTACGTGTGTGTACGTGGGTTCGTATATGCAGATATCCACACATATCACATTTATGATGCTGATTTTCCCCCCTAGGGAGAGAAACTGGATGGCAGGCAAAGACACAGACATTTTAAAGTGTATCTGTTGTAACGCATTCCTTTAATCAAGTAACGATCTAAAGCAAATGAATTACATTCAATTCAATTCAATTCAATTCAATTCAATTCAATTCAATTAAAAACCACCTAAGACAAACAATTCTGGATGGGAGACAGGAGGATGGTTATTATAATGGTCTCTGTACTTTCATCTGTATTAAGATGTTTCTAAAGAAACACTCCAGATCAAAGAGCAGCCGAGCGTGAATAGGCAATGGGAACATTAACAATAAATAGGCCTGTGGATATAAAACAGGAAGGGAGCCGAGAGCTGACGTCACTACAATGTGAATGTGCAGCATGGTTTCACTTTCACAAGGTCCTCAAGCAGTTCGCGGGGCCCTCCTGGAATCCTAGTCCTAGATTTCTTTAAAGGATGCTTCCCCGCCAACCTCCGGCTTTTACTGCGCATGCAAATTCCGGCTCAAGAATTCAATCCAGCTGCTCCCAGAGTTCACCTGTCACTCTCCCCCTACACGCACGCAGGGCTGTGTCGTCTAAGAGGCAGCGGCTCGTTCAGCGAGTCCTTACTGGGCAAAGCGCCAGCTGAGAGAGTTTCCTCGTTGCATCTAGAGCCGAGACAACTGCGTCTCGAAGCAAACTCTTCCCTAAGAGTTTGGAAGAAATGCTTATTTCCCGAGGACAAGCTGCCAGAATGATGGTGCAAAGGGCGCCACGGACCTTCTCTCAACAGCATCAACGGACACTGGTGGAAAACGTGTTTTAAAAATGATTCCGGGCCTCTGGAAACTGTCCTCAGGTCAACACCAAATGCAAAAACCCCACATTTATCCAAGAGAATCTACTAGATCTCAGTAGGCACGGCAAGGTCTGTGAGGCTTTCGAGATGGCTCTTCCCTCCCCCTTCACCCCTGGTTGGACGTGAAAGAAGCTCCTCTCTGAGCAGGGGTGGCCCGGAGGGTGGGGGCCCGGTTCCTACTCATTCCCGGTCAAGGGCTGCAGCGCCTTGCAGGCCAACTGCATTTCCCATGCAGCGCCTTGCATTTCCCATTCCCTTCAGCTCGGTGTCGTGGACGCTAAATTCCAAGCAAGCGTGGCTGCGAGCTCCAGGCTTCCGTCCTACACGCAGCCCCACCCGAAAAGATACTCAACGGTACTCGTCCTCTGGGAAAGGCGAATTGAAACAGCAGTTTGGAAACCGCTGCACAGCTAGGGCCAACATTTGGAGCGCTGACGAGGCCAAATGTTGGCAAGGATAAGGAGCAATTGAAACTCCCGTTCGCTGATAGTGGGAATGCAGGACCGTGCAGGTAGTTTCTTACAAAATTGAACGTCCTCTTATCCTACAACTCAGGATTCATGCTCCCTGGCATTTACCCAAAGGAGCTGGAAACGTATATCCACACGGAAGCAGGCACACAGACGTGTTTGCAGCTGGACGCGTGATTGCCCAAACTTGGAGGCAACCCGATGTTATCCGGTAACCGAATAGATAAAGAAACTGTGGCACAGCCCGACGCTGAAATACCATTCGGTGCTGAAAAGGAATTGAAAGATGAGGAGGAAGCTTAAATGCAAATCACTAAGTGAACAAACCCGATCTAAAAATGCTACATACTGTATGAGTACAAGTATATGATATTCTGGAAATGGCGTTACCTATGAGGTCAGGAAAAAAAAAAGCCACTGGTTGCCAAGGGTTGGAGAGGAGGAGCAAATAGGCAAAACACAGAGAATTTTTAGGGTAGTAAAACTACTCTATATGATACTATAGCAACAGAGACATGTTCCTATACATTTGTCCAAACCCATAGAATGTACAACATCAAGAGGGAACCCTAATGGGGCACCAGGGTGGCTCGGTCGGTTGAGTGTCTGACTTCGGCTCAGGTCATGATCTCTTGGTTCGTGCGTTCGAGCCCGGCGTCGGGCTCTGTGCTGACAGCTCAGAGCCTGGAGCCTGCTCTGGATTCTGTGTCTTCTTCTCTCTCTGCCCTTCCCCCACTTGTACTCTAGCTCTCTCTCTCAAAAATGAATAAACATGAAAATATTTTTTAAAAAAGAGGGAACCCTAATGTAAGCTATTGATTTTGTGTCAATACAACGCTCAACAATTGTAACAAATGTACCACTCTGGTCGGAGATGCTGATCATGGGGGAGGCTATGCATAGCTTTGATGAAGGGAACAGGAGGTTAAAAAAAAAAATCTGTAACTTTCTGTCAGGTTTTTGCTGTGAACCCAAAACAGCTCGAAAATATTGAAGCCTTTTTTAAAAAAAGAAATAATAACAAATTCTTTATAAATGCTTCCAAAAAATGAGGCGAGATTATGTTCTAATTCATTCTATAAGGCTAGTACTACCCAGATTAAAAAACAAAACAAAACAAAACAAAACACCAACAAAACCCAGACAATTACAGAAAAAGTTACAGACCAATATATTTTCACAGATGCACACACAAAAAAACAACCCCAAAATCTAAAACAAAATACATGTACTAGCAAACAGAATCAAACAGCATGCACCATGGCTGGGTGGGACTCATCTCAGAATTACAAGATCAATTTAACATTTAAAAGTCAATCTACTACATCAAATTAATTGAATAAAAGACGAAAGCTACATAATTATCTTAGTGGACATAGAAACTGCACTTTAGAATATCCAAACATCCCTATCATGATAAAAACAGTCAGCAAGCAGGAGCGGAAGAGAACATTCTCACCCTCAGAAAAGTGTCGACAGAAAACCTACCAGTAACGTTACACTCAATCGTGAAAGACTAAATAATTTGCCCTACGGTCAGGACAAGTCATGGGCGTCCACTCTTGCCATTTCTATTCAATGTTGTAGTGAATGTTCTAGCCAGAGTAATCAGGCAAGAAAATTAAATAAAGCCAGAGAGAAAAAGAAGCAGCTATCACTCCTTATAGATGACAATTATTATATATACAAAATCCTGGGGAACTCACTAAAAAGTTACTAGAAACAGTAAATAAGCTGAATCAAGGTCGTAGTTAAAATATTGATATGCAAAAATCAATTTTATTGCTATCTATGAGCCGCAGACCCTCTGAAAATTAAGAGAACAATTCCATTTACAGTAGCATCTAAAAGAATAAAATATTTAAAAACAAAACTAACCCCAGATGTGCAGGAAACCAGGACGATGCTGGAAATTATAAAATATTATTTAAGAAAATTAAAGAACGTCTAACTAAATGGAAAGACATTCTACGTTCATGGATTAGAAGACTATATTGCCGAGAAGATAGTACTCTTCAAACAGATACACACGTTTGACAAAATTCCTAACAAAGTCTAAGCTGGGCTCCACAAAAATTGACAGGATAATCCTAAAATTCATCTGGAAATTCAAAAGACCCTGAGCAGCCAATACAATCTTGCAAAGAGAAAAAGACTCTTTTGAAAACTTGCCAAAAAGGCTAAGGAAGTCAAAACGCCTTCTTAAATGACACAAAGTTGTTTCCGAACAAAGAACTTCCAGTGGCCTTCTTCAGGTGTCATCTAGGCAACCATGCCTCAATTGAAGGTTTATAAATAAGCATGTTTTATACTGAAATTGCCCGGTATGTATTTGTCCATACACACAATGATCAAACATGCAAAGAACGAATCTTTCTCTTGCCAGCTGCCTTGTTGACCATCCGCAAGAGGTGACTAAGGTCCGTAGGGCCGCACTTGGCCTGCAGCCTGTACCTGTACAGCCGTTGAACACAGGATACAGTCAAGGCATGGAGGGAGCCCAAGTGTCCATCGGGAGATGAATGGATCAAGATGTGTTCACACACCATGGAATATTATTCACAAAGGAAAGACTTAGATCTTGCCACCCGGAAGAACATGGATGGACCTGGAGGGTGTTCTGCTAAGGGAAATAAATCAGGCACAGGAAGACAAGTGCCATACGGTTTCACTTACACGTGGAATCCCAAAAACCAAACAAGTGAACGAAACTCAAGAGGCAGAAACAGACCTATAAGTACAGACAACAAACTGATGGCTGCCAGAGGGGGCTGGGGGCTGGGCAAAATGGATGAGAGGGAGTGGGAGATACAGGCTCCCAGGTATGGAATGAGCCCTGGGGATAAATGTTGTTAGTGGCATTGTCATCAGGTTGTATGGTGACAGACGGTAGCTAGGCTTGTGGTGAGCACAGCGTAACATATAGAATTGTTGGGCGGTGGGGGGGATGGGGGGGGGAGGGACGGCAGACAACGTGCGTGATCCACAAACCTCCAATATTCACTATCTGGGCCTCTACGGGACACTCTTGTCAACCCCTGATGCACATTTCAAGCAGTAAATGTTGGTGTGGAATCATTTCTAAGGCAGCTGCAATTTTTTTTTTCCCAGTTCTGAGCCTATAATTAATTCAAGAGGCCTTGCACACTGGTTCCTTCTCTTGGAACCCATAGGAACAAGCCTGGCCGGTCGGCCAGAGGATGGGAAAAGAGAGAGTCAAGAGCCCCAGCCCACCGACAGCTCACCTCCAGACACATCAGAAAGCCCAGCCAATTTGGGGGGGCCGGGGGGGGCTCTGTCCGTCAAGCGTTTGACTCTCGATTTCAGCTCACGTCATAATCTCACTGTCGCGAGACTTGAGCCCTGCATGGGGCAGCCTGCTTGGTAACACGTTTGGGCACCAAGTTCAGAGCATCGAGTGAGTACGTATCGTTATATACAGCTAACCTTTCATCGTCACCCTGTCCTTACTCTGCTTTGTTTTTCTTCACAGCGTGGGGAGGAAAAGTTCTCCTCGGCCACCTTATGCCTGATGATCAGGAACATACGGATGAGCTGACGATAGATGGTCTAACAGCTGAAGTTACAAAGTTGATTGGCACAAGCGTGGGAGCTCACACAAGAAGTGGCCCTCCAAGCAGCGAAGGGTAATGTCCCAGCTTAGCAAAAATGGGAAGGTTCAGGGCTTCAGTAGGAAAGTATGGAGGGTTCTGATGAATCCTGTTTACACAATTTTCTTGGAATATTATGATGTCGAAGGTCAGTCACTTCCCTGTCTGGAAACTCCCTCGGAAGGGGACTTATGGCAGCTGAATTCCCCAGAGGCTGTGCTCTAGTCATTAAGGGAAGTTCAGATAAGCCTTCTTTCCTCATCGGCTGTCAAGACGGCCGGTCCCCTCGAGCGCATGTTTCGGATTTCGTTATGGGCCCCATCCTCGCACACACAGGCCGGCAGAAGATACGCTGAGAAGTCTGAGTGGGACTTTATTTGGAAACAGAGTCGTTGCAGGTGTAATCAGGTAAGATGAGGTCGTGTTGGAATAGAGTGGACCCCAAACCCAACGTAAGTAGAGTCTTCAGAAGAAAATGGCCATGTGAAGACAGAGACCCACGGGAGAGTGCCACACGGTAATGGCGTAGAGATCGGAGTTATGGGATGCACAAGGAACGTCAGAGATGGCCCACGAACGATTGGTGGCTGGGAAGTGACAGGGAAGGGTTCCTCTACACAAGGAAGGATCCCCTTCCAGGGGGAGCATGACACTGTTGACACCTTGAGTTTAGACGTTTAGCCTTCAGAAGTGGAGGCTGACTTGCTTCTCTTTTGAACCACGGAGTCTGTGGTGCTCTGTTTTGGCAGCTCCAGGAAACTGAGTCACAGCCTGGACCACTAGGTTATGTCGCAGATGTGTCTGCTGGCTCCCTCCATGACTCGAATGTGAGTTCTGACCGAGGGTGCGGGCACCACAAGGAGGGGGGTGGCTTCCGGTAACAACGGCCAACATTACCGAACACTTACCAGGTGATAGGCACTAACGCTAAGGGCCTGACGTGTATTAAGTTATTAGTCAATAGAACAACCCAGGAGAAAGATACCATTTTTGTTCCCATTTGCAGGATGCCAAAACGTACACCGAGAGCATAAGGAACTTTCTCATAATCACGTAGCCTGTAAAAGAACCAAAGCTAAGATTCAAACCCAGGCAGCTAGATGCCGGAGCTCGTGCACAGGAAGGGATGGGCTCTCTGACACATTCTCCTCATCTGCTACCCTTTGTCTCTCTGCTGTCTTTGTTGGCCTGTTCCCATCATCAGAATCTGCCTCATGTTAATGTCTCTTCGTTATTCAGCAGCCCTCCTCATTTACATCTCATTACAGGCTAGAAAGGGACCCATCTCCTAGGAGACAGGAAGTGGTTCTGTGCGGTTTCACCAACGCTTTATATGCTTCAGAACCTTCTCTGGCTGCAGTGTTGAACACGGGGATGCCAATGTGTCCCTGAGACTGGCAACCCTCCTTATACCTACCCTTGAAACCTCCAACATAAGACCTTTATTAGAACAATACATGAGTAATATTATTCCTATATTATTGTGTGTATTAAAATTAGGCACGATTCACACCTGTAGAGGATAATTTCATAGAGTTAGCCAACCAGGTGGCTCTCAGTTCTAGGATTTTGTGATCCCCCTTCCGCCCGACCGAAAGCAGGAAAGAATGTTGTAATTAATTAATTTTTATGTTGAGATCATTTTAGGCTGACAGATCCGTTGCGAAGATGGTGGAGAGTGGTCACGGCCCAGTGTGGTGACCAGCAAATACTCCCTTTCAAAAGCAGATGTAAGGCTAAGGGGAAAAAATCTTGAGAAACCACCATTTCGGTGCCCTGGAAATTGACAAGGTGCTCGATTTTGAGTAAGGATGGTGGTAATCGGTGGCATTCTGGCCTGGGGATGCTCTGATCCCTCGAATCCAGATCGTGGGGGTTCTGCTAAGGCAGGTTGTTCAGAAGGGTCCTCAGCCTCTCTGCCATGCCAGAGGACGGTCTGTCGGCGTAGAGCGGTGGGTGACGCCCACAGGTAATGGCATCGGGGTGGGAGTAACCTTTCAGAGGTGGATGAGTAGAAGACAGCCCGCTGTTCTCTCTCTGAGCCTGAGGTCGAGGACATGGTTGGGAAACACATATTCCTGGTTCGGACCGCATATTTCTGCCATGGAGACCAGAGGCCCCGAGGTATTCACGCACTCCTGGCTGAGCCTGGGGCTACACACTTGCACACGGGAGATTCCACAGGACCCCATGGAAAGTGAAGCCCTGGTCGACTTGAACTTTGAACGTGCCCCCTGTCTACACTCACAGCAGCTGCACGCTGCAGCAGGTGCAGATTATCTTGACCCAGGAGAGTTACTAAACAAATAAACAGCATCAGAGATGACCTTCAAGAAGATTCAGAGCCGGTCCAGCGTGTTATCTAAAATGTCTACCTTTCAACAGAAAGTTACAAGACATGCAATGAAATGGAGATGTTTAACCAAGGTGACAACGGCGACGTTGGTGGTGGCAGACGTGAACGGTCAACAGAACCTTCTCTGAACAACAACCCATTGTTGAAGCCAGTAAACAAAGACTTCGAAGTCGCTCTTATAAATATACTAATGGGAGTAATGGAAATCAACTTTATAGAACTTAAGGAAAGTGGAACAACAACGAATCAAGAAACACAGATTTCATAGAGCTGTAGGAATCATTACAAAGAACCAAATGGAAATTCTGGAGTTGAAAAGTAAATAACCTGAAATGAAAAATGTACTTAGAAGGGCTCAATAGAAGACGTGAGATAGTGGAAGAAATAATGAGTAAAGTTAGAGCCAGGTTGGTCAAAATTATTCCATAGGAAGATCAGAGAGGGGGAAAAAAAAGATGGAAAGAAAAATGAGCATTGTCTCAATGACCTATAGGGATTGTCAACTCAATTCTCAGTGTACTGAGAATCCCAGAGGGAAAGGAGAGAAAAGGTAAAAAAAAAAAAAAAAAGTACATGAAGAAACAATGACTGACCACTTCTCAGTTTTGATGAATGCATTAATCTGCACACACAGGACGTTGAGCAAGCCTCAGTGGAAAGATTCACATACTGTATGGTTCTATTTTTGTGAAATATTTGTAAAAAGCAAATTTATAGACACAGAAAGCAGACCAATGGTTACTTGGGTTGGGGATGGGAGCAAAGACTGACCAAAAGGGACATGAGGAGCATTTTAGACACTTACCTGTCTAAGACTGGGTTGTGTTGTTGATGTTTGGACAACCCAAAGTAATGAAGACCTTTAAGGTGAACACGTAGAGTGGGTGGATTGTTGGGCATGTGTCTTGTTTATATACTTTTTATTTTTTATGGATTATGATGTTTGATGTCTTTAAAAAAAACACAACTTTTTGGCTGCAGAGAGATTGCCCCTCCCCGGACTACCCAACACTTAAAGGCACCAAAGGGCCCAGCACTCAGTGCCCCTGGAGGCAACGCTCTTCTGTCTTCTTCGCGCCAGGGCAGGTGCCCGGCAGCTAGGGACACCCCTGTGGCTTTGATCCCACCGATGCTATTCAGACTAGCTAGTCCTAAACAGTTCACCCTGCCCCGCCTTGCCTTTCCCATGGCAACTCCACAAAAGCCATGGCCTGGGCTCTCACCTCCGTCCCGCCCCCTCCGCGTCCCGAACGATTCCGGTGCCTCGCCATATGCCTGCTGTCTTTAGGACCTGGGAGTATAACGAACTGTGTTTTCCAGAGTGTCTCCTGAATCTCCTCTCATGGCTGCCTTTGAGCCACCCTCACACAAAAGAACACAGAACAGTATGAACACTGTTTAAATTTTTAAAATACGACAACATAAGATCCACATATTACAAACAAAACTAAGATACGTTACAGCTTCCCAGGCCTGCTTACAGAAACGTCCTCATTGGAACCTCCTCCTGCATACGCTAGAACACCGTGGGAAGAATTCTGGCCTCGGACTCGTAACATGAGCAAAAACACTTGTTGTATCGTTTTCTATTTATATAACATTGGCTAACTCACCTCACCTCTCTGAATCAGTTTCCCATTCTTGTTAAATTTTTTTTTTAACTTTTTTTTTTAATTTATTTTTGAGACAGAGAGAGACAGAGCATGAACGGGGGAGGGGCAGAGAGAGAGGGAGACACAGAATCGGAAGCAGGCTTCAGGCTCCGAGCCGTCAGCCCAGAGCCCGACGCGGGGCTCGAACTCACAGACCGCGAGATCGTGACCTGAGCCGAAGTCGGACGCCCAACCGACTGAGCCACCCAGGCGCCCCCAGTTTCCCATTCTTTAGGTGAAATACGAACATGCATAAAGCATCCCAAACAGCGCCTGACCCAGTGCTCAATACCGATACCCCTCGCCTTTACATTTGGCCCTGAGAGTATGTTTTGAGGGCCCCTCGTACAGGATATGACGGTGGCGGAGGTCAGCGAATGCCACTTCTCCAGGTTTATGTATCTGGAACATGCGTCACCATCACCGTCTTCTCTCGAGCATTTCCCCCGCTCGCTCCCTCTCCGGAAACTGCCCCCATCGCTCCGCCGCTCGGGCTCATTAGACACCGGTGACGAGACTCCCCGGATCTGTGCTGTTGCGTAACTCTGTCTACACACCTGCCTGGCACGGTCAGCGCTACTCCGCTGCCTGTTTCCACGCCTGTTGCCACGACTGGATTTCACCTCCGGGAAAGCATGGGCCGGGCTGCACTCTACTCCGTGTGCTGGACACCACCCCCCCCCCCCGCCCCCGTCACTACCCCTGCTCTACCGTGTGAGTTCAGTAAACGTGTGGGCATCTAAACCGAGCTGGCGTGCTCGGACATGAAGGGATTTTTACAGACGGGACCGGCAAGGTCACCTAGACCAAAAGTGGCATCAACTCGTGGAACCTGTGGAAGAGCCCTTCAGAAGTGAACCATCGTTCACTGGGTGACAGTCGAGCGACGCTTTATTCCGGGCACTTTGCATCACAGTATTTGGTTTTCGAAACAACTCACAGAAAGGATTGTTTGCACCACTTCACGAACTCACAGAAACTGTATTTGTCTATTCGTGGTGACCTGGTGAGGACAGACGAAAGCCAAGATTTGTCCCTGGAACCCTCTGATGTTGAGATCACTCACCGCCTTTGCGTGCCGTCTTTACTCCATAAACATGGAACCCCCTTTCCGTGTGAGGCACGCCCCGTGCTGTGCCCTTTTCTGAGGGCCACTCACTGCACAGATAGACTGCCGTCACTCAGGTCAGGTTAACTTGTCCTGGATGAACTGAGTCATCAGAACGCACACTGGGTTCCAACCAATATGGGCAGCACCGAGTGTGGCCTTGACCTTGGAGGCTCCCATGTCACGTTCGCTCTGGCACAGAGAGGCTGTGCCCGTAGGTCCCTTGGGACGTTTTTCCTGTGTCGTTCACCATCTCCGTGTGCCTCAGCCTCTGAAGGGAATGGAAGCTTGTGGAAGCCACCTGTGTGAGGCTTCTCAGCTCTACCCCGTGGGTTCTATTCCTGTTTCCCCTGCTGTGGTTCACGATTTCGTCACCTCCTGCGTGGGCTCTTCTCTCTCAGTCCCTCAGTTAGCTCTCTCTCCCAACTCAGGAAGCTCTGGCTCAACAGCCCCCCCCCCCCCCCCCGTGACTTTAAAACATTCTGCTCTCATTTATCCACAAAGACTCCCTCAAACACCCATCCCACCCCCTGCTCTCTGCCAGCCCCACCGCCCCTCCTCACGTCCTCACCTGCTCCCTAGTCGGATGCGATGGAATCTTCTCTGCTTCTTGAGAGCAGCTGGTGGGTTGCGGTATGGCTGATCGTGTTGAGTCCAATGTGTGTGTGCACCAACATCTCCCTCTCTTAGAGAGAAAGTTCTCCAAAGAAGGGTCATGTTTTCAGTCCTGCACGGTGCCCACGATGAGGAGCCAGAGGCCACACCTTTGCAGGGGGAGAGCGACCCGGTAAGTAGGTGGAGAGACACCATGTCATGCTTTCCAATGCCAGCGCATCTGTTTGCTGTAGAACCGGATTTTCACATTCTAGAGAAGCTTCTCCTCCCACGAAATCGGATTCGCACCCACCCACTAGTGTAGGGGAACCGGCATCTGCCATTCTCTCTGCGGATCGTCACTTCCCGCGTGGGTGGCGGTGCGCTAACCGGGGTACCGTCCCTGGCGTTCCGGCCCTGTCCCGGGGGGTGTTCTCTGGGCTGCTGGTGCGGACTGCGGCCAGCTCGCCTGGGAGGACATCTCTGCCCTGTGGGTCCAACGCGCGTGGGAAATAGAAAGGATCTCATTTTTGCGTTGGATCCAAAGTGAGTTCTCCAGCTTCACTCCACCAGCTGTGGAGCAGATATTTTAATCCTTGACATTTGCACGTGTTTGTTCACTTGTCAGAATCTGAGGGGAGGAGTGAGGGAGGAACCCCAACACATGTCAGAGAATTTTTCAAACATCTTGATTGCCATAGGACAGGAAGACACTGTCTCCAAACTACTTGCAATGATATTTGCCTGTACAGTTTGGAATTCTATAGGGTTCCTCTTCAGCAAAAACGATCACCTGAAGAGTTATTTTGGGACCTGAAATGGGAAGAGGAATGTTCTATTCTGACACACGACAGACCGGGAATTTCCATTTTGTGCCCCAGCTGATCACAAAGCGTCATGGCTAATTGCGCAGATACGGGTCCTCGTGCGCACACGTTTAGTTCCGTGGGATGCCAGATGCATGATTAGCTGGCCTTCGTCAAGTTCACGGCAAAGCAGACATAACCCTGGCTGGAGATCAAAGAAATGCCCTTTCAGACACTTCTCATTAGCACCTCTCTGACACACGGACGGTGGGCATGCGGGAACATGTTACGGGAAATCAGAGCTTTGCTTCTCTAGCTGACCAGGCCCTCCGTTTCTGCAAGTGAGCCTGTGCCCTGATTTTCACGGACGTCTCCTGGACTGCTCTCCTGCGTCCGCAGTGTCACAGGCATTGAAATAGTACTTGTTTCGGGACACTTGAGGTATACAAATGTCACACTGGTTTCTCAGGGGACGTGCATCCCTGGAGTTGAGCCCGCGATTTGCGGCTTATTTATTACCTGTGAGACGTTGGGCAAAGTATTTAATCTCACTGTGCCTCAACAGCTTCCTCTGGAGAATGGGAATAATCGAAGAACTTTTTCATATGTCTTTCGCGAGAATGAAAAGTAGAACTGTCACGTTATCTGCCTAATACATGGTACACAGTAAACAATGCTTATATTTCTTGCTGCTCTGGGGTTTTTTGTTTTTTGGCTTTTGTGGGGTTTTTTGGCTGTGAAATCCTTTTTTGCAGAAAGCCTTATCCTTGACAAATCTCTAGACGTGCACTCCCCGGATCTTCACGGACTTTCCTCATTCACCAGTTTGCCTACATAAAAGGAGTCCCTAAATCTTAATTACTGGAGTCATAACAATGACAACTAATCCATCAGTGCAGAGCTATTGTAATCATTATCGTCATGCGGAAACTCTCATTGTTCTGAGTAGTATTTTTATCTCTGATTTACAGTTGCTATTAATAAGTCAGACTTATTACACGCATTTTTCTTGGCCCCCAGCTTCACCGTGTTACGGGGCTGGATGACGGAGGAATCCACAACGACGAAGAGAAAAACGAGCGGGAGGAGGGAGAGAACCGCACTGTCTTGCACATCAACATGGGCTCCGTTCTTGGGTTTACGTAGATTCGGTGAAATCATCTTAAGGAAAGTTGGAGCAGATTCTTCCAAATGTGCGGTGCCGTTGGCCGTCTTTGGGAAATAAGTAAAAGCCAAAATTGAGGTGGCGATGTTGGACATCATGTTTCTCTTTTGCCGGGAATGTTTCTATCATCTGCCTGTTAAGACAAAGTTGTCTGCGTGCTTCCTTAAGAGATCTCTTCTATCCCCCATTTAAGAAGTGCTTGTCATAAAGGGATGCTTGCATTTTACCAAATGGTTTTCACATCCTTACAGAAACTTAACAAGGCTTCTTTTTAACCCCGCGTGGAGTTGGGGCTGAGTAATCCCTCACAGGGAACAGTAACGCGGACGTCGATGGCCCCAGTTCTCCCCCAGCAAGAATAGCCAACACTTTGTCCCACTTCCCTCCTTGCTTTCTCTTAAAGACAGTACAGTTACTGCTGGCGACATCTCTTAACCGACCCCATTCCTGGCTCCTCTCTCTCCACGGGGGACCCCTCCCCAACAACCGTCCTTTCCTCTCTTGATGACATCATGGGCTTTAACCACATTGGTCAGTTTGTATTCACATAAACTATATCATCCCGTGTGGCTATTAACTATTTACCCCTCTACCTTTGGGTTAACTTGGACAGCAAGCATGCTTTGTGAAAAAACATCTATTTCACATAGATTTGCGAACTTATTCCTACAGTTGTCAAAAAATCTCATTGTCTTACAATTTGATTGCGCCATAAAGAATGACCTTTATTATTTCTGAAGTTTTTTTCTTTTCTTTTTAAATGGATCGTCAAAGGTTTCCTCTTTGTACTTAATCATTTCAAACAAATGAAACGTATGCTTTTATTTTTTTAAGTTTATGTATTTTATTTCGAGAGAAAGAGAGGGAGAGAGAGAATCCCAAGCAGGCTCCACGCTGGGAGCACAGAGCTTGACGTGGGGCTCGGTCCCATAAACCATGCGATCATGACCCGAGCCGAAATCAAGAGTCAGATGCTCAACCAACTGAGCCACCCAGGCCCGCCCCTAAACTTTATATTTTTAAATAAAACTCTCTTCATTTTCTCTACTATTTCCTTATTTTTGGCTTTCATCTGTGTTAAGTATTCTACTTTTTTCTGCTTATTTTATTTTCCTGATGGTCTGTCACTGGCCTCGGCTAGTGCTAGAAGATCACAGGGCTCCAGGTGTCCCCTCCCTCACTGGCTCTGGTGCAGGGAGGCCCTTCCAGTGTCCCCTGCCTGTAGCCCCATGGCCCTGTCGCACCAGATGAGGCCAGTGGGAGAAAAAGCAAGAGTCCAGTGGTCACTTCTGCCCAGAAAAATAAAATGACACTTAAAAAGAAAATGGACACTCTAAATAGCAGCTTACGTGTCCGAAGGAGGAACTCATGGAACAAGAAATAGATCTGTGACAACTGCCTTGTTTCGTCAGAGACGAATTATAAATAACAAAAGTCAGGAGGCATAGGGGGTAGAGGAGAAGGGGCAATGTAGCTCTGGTCGAGAAAGAACAATATTTCTAGCAATAATGTCAGAAAATGTTCCAGAGCTAATGAAAGACAAGTACCTTTCAGTTTGACAATTCTCTCTTCTGTCTGGATTTTAGCAGTAAAGTGGATTTTCCTAACCAACATCTCTGTCAGAATGCGCAACTACAACGTTCTTGCCATTTTTTTTTCAGGAGTGTACAATTAAAAAGGGGAGTGCGTCCAATCAGTGTTCATTGCCCCTAAAGGCACCCTTTGATGCTCACCCTCTTGGGGGTCAGCGGTGGTGCAGGTGGGGAGAGAGGCGGAGGGGGCTCACCTCTTGCCAGCTGGAGTGTTCTTCCTGCCCGATTTAGAGCACCAGCAGGTTCCTTTGTTGAAAGTTTTATGGGCATTTCAGGGAGATATTTATAATTTTCCAGCGCAGCTCCAGGCTGCATCGTGATAGTGTATTGGGGCCAAGGTTTTATCAAGCTTTGGTATTTTTGGCACATTTCAAGTTAGAACACCGAGAAACGATTTTTACCCGCTCGCGATTAAATGTGTCCCTAATTGACAAATATTTGTCCGTGAAAACGACAGAAGTTTAATAAGATCTACCTTTCAGGCTTTAGTCGTAGAATTATTTGCATTTCCCCGTGTGAAAGTGCCTTGACTTTCTTCAAAGCTGAACCTTGTTCTTTCTCAAAACAAGATTTCCCTACTAAATACTAAATACTAAGTCACAAACATGTGAATGAGCAAAGCCAGCTCAGGACAATGGTTAGAGTTTCCAGTAGATGTGATTGTATGACCAATAATTACCAAAATAAATGATTTGAGCTGGTGGCTGCCAGACCTGATCGACGTCAACACTTGGGGCTGTTGGTCCCCACTTCAAACCATCTGAATCAGAACCTCTGAGTGGCAGGAACCAAGAATCTTTGTTTTGAATGAGGTCCGCATGATTGCCAAGGTCAACGGGGTTCTCAAAGTTGGTGTTTACCGGGTAGCACTTAAAGAGACCGATGGTCAGGCCACACTCCAAACCAGTGAAACTACAATTTCAGGAGATGGGGGTGCCTGGGTGTCTCCAACTCTTGATATCTGCCCAGGTCATGACCTCAGGGTTCGTGGGTTCAAGCCCTGCATCGGGCTCTGCACTGACAGTGTGGAGCCTGCTTGGGATTCTCTCTCTCCCTCTCTTTCTGCCCTTTCCATGCTCTCTCTCCCTCTCTGAATAAATAAATAAACTTAAAAAAAAAAAAAAAAGGATTTCAGGAGATGGGACCCAGGCATCAGCATTTCAAAAGCTCTTCCCATGATTCCAATGTCTCAAAACCCCGAGACCCTCACACAGAGTACAGCTGTGGGCTCAGGGACACTTTCAACACCTATTACCATCAACCAACAATGACAAGATAGCTTGTCAGCCTCCAGAAGCAAGACAGGCACATTTCTGCAACTAATGTATTTACATTTTCTTTAAAAAGCATATGCTTTTAACTTTTTAGTTTGTCCGCTAGTCATCCCACCAACTGGATGTTTTTCCTTTTCTTGTAAAGTTTATAAGGCCAGCTATTAAAAATCTACAACTTATTCTCTTAGGTGTATATTTATAACCCGCCCGATCAACAGCCCGACCTCTCCTAGGAGCAATCAAAGAAAGGAAACGTTAAGTCACTGATTATGCTTCAGCTGAAAGATTAAATTACTAAAATAATTAACAGTCATCGAAGTGTTTGTAAAAGCTTTCTGAAGTGGAGTTTTAAGGGAGACGCAGAGAATCACAAACATCCAGGCACAGTTAGATATCCTGTTCATGTTAAAGAATAACTTTCAAAAGAAAAATCATGGCTGCCCGGCCCACAAACATAAAATGCATGCATGTCAAAGATTTTATTCAACCTACCGGTTAATGAGGGACCTGATAAGATTGCAAAGCT
This sequence comes from Panthera pardus, assembly GCF_024362965.1. Taxonomy (NCBI): domain Eukaryota; kingdom Metazoa; phylum Chordata; class Mammalia; order Carnivora; family Felidae; genus Panthera; species Panthera pardus. The sequence goes on from NW_026526766.1 coordinate 3,683,726, forward strand.
GGTTCAAAGACCTAGCTTTCTCTTTGAAGAGCAGGCTTTTCAAAGGCCATTTGGCAAAGGCAGTTAGTCTGAGATGTGGTGTTAGATATGAGACTCACTAACACCTTACTGGTCAGTAAACTATACTCTTGGGGGTCGTTTTCTCTAGCAGAGAGACCATGGGCATCTCTAGAGGTCAGATATGTACAAGTGAACAGTGGTCTCGTGAAGTCTGTGACCCTTAGCTAGCCGTGACCAAAGCCCACTCCTCACGAAATGCCTGGCTGGGCCTGTTAAAACTGCCTCCAAATGGGATCAAGAGGCCCAGCCTTTATATTTTTGTCTTACGTTCAAGTTTTAAATCATTTTTCTCTTTCTTACTGTTCATCTCAGCCCCGATGTAATTTTATTTTCGTTAAGCTACTATAAATGGAAGCGTTTCACAAAGTTAAGACGGTGAAACACGTGTCTTGAGACTAATAACATACAGCCCACACCTCACGTCATGGACTGATGGCCGCACTCTTTGGGCCCTGACTTGGCCTTAAACTTCTCAACAGAGCTCGAAGCAGCCCCTACCTGCTGCCCACAGTCAGACTCGGTAAGGTGACCCAGGCTCCTCTGCACAGTTTTGACCGGTTAAGACCCGGGTGGGGAGCACCCTGGCCCTGATGGAGCTGACCACCCTGATCAGCCACCCGCCTAGTGCCCACTCTGTTTGAGGAAGCTTGCATCTGGATGGAACCGAGCTCAGGGGCGCCAACCTCGGGCTTCTCCCGGCCACTCTCCTGGAGCCCCCTCTTGTGTCCTGCAGCTCGGGGGACACAGAGGGAGAGGAAACATGCAGGTGTCCAAGAGGACTGGCTCTAGAATCTTCCACCTCTAGCTGATCCTGTTCTGTACCGGGAGGTGACCTTCCTGATGGGTGGCTGAGCTGCCCAAGGACTTCACTTTCTCAGGAACATTTTAGAAAAACTGGCTAAAATACTACTTTATAATAATAGGTAGGCGACACTTATACAGTCCTTAGGAATTAAAGATAAATTATTTTTAAAATTTAAGACCACAATAGATTTGTGTTTTGTTTTGTTTTGCTTCATCCAACTTACTCATTACTGTTTGTACGCCTCGCTGCTCCTGGCATAAGACGCTTTGGGGTCAGATTGTTTACTGACCAGGTATCGACGCGAAGTTATAACGGGGGCTCGGTGTGCCCTGAAAAGGTGAGAAGCTCCTTGTAGGGTGAGGTGTGCTTGGAGAGAATGTTCCAGCAGCAGCCCAAATTGCCTCTGTCCACCCCCTGCTCCCTCACTAAATCCCTTGTTCCTGTCCCTTGTCTCTGTCCTTCTTCCCCTTCCTTCCACCCTTCCCCCATGCTTTGATCTCACACCAGCCCTCCATGACCTTAGATTCTTTCCCTCTTCATCACACCTCCAAGTTCCCAGGCCCTTTCTGTGACTCTCCTTCCCCTGGCATTAGCCTCTTCTCTCCGCTCCTGCCTGCCCTGCCCTTGCCCCTGTGCCTCTCTGCTTCCAGAACTTTCCTGAGCCTTCCTTAACTTTGCCCATAGGAGCACACGCATTCCATCTCCAGCCCAGACTGGATCCACTCAGACGTCTGATTGTCTAAGCCACTTGGGAGACTCTCTTGCCCACACAGAAACTTGCAAAGTTACAGATTTCTCCATTAACCATAGGACAATAGACAATCCACCCCCATTTAAGCCTGACGGTTACAAATAATCCCAGAATAGGTACATAGTAACACTACTGGAAAATCCATTCACCGAGCACAGGCGACAATCAAGATTGTCATTATAGCCAGGGATAAAGAATTGGCTTCAGACCTTCCAGAAAAGATATGAACACGAATACGGAATTACAAATCTCTTTAAATGAATTTTGGAGAAGACAGCTTCCTCTATTTTGACTAGGAGATGACTATAACCGCATACCAACTTCAAAGCACACTGCATCTGCTACAATAACATTTTGGGACAAATTGGAAGAAACCATTTGGAGCTGATTAAATCCTTGTGATGCCAAGCATGAGCTGGCATTGCTGGAATGAGCCTGAAGAATCTCCAAGGGCACGTCCACTGGCCCGGCCGTGGGCACACAGATGCGTGATGTGAGCCATGAGTGGGCACCTGCCAAGGAATCCCCCTTCGTTCGGCCGCCAAGGAGGGGCTCAGGGCAGAGGCCAGGCAGGGGTTACTTTAAGTCGGCTCTGGGGGCGCCTGGGTGGCTCAGTCAGTTGAGCATCTGATTTCAGCTCAGGTCACCATCTCACAGTTCGTGAGTTCGAGCCCCGCATTGGGCTCTGTGCTGATGGCTCGGAGCCTGAAGCCTGCTTCGGATTCTGTGTCTCCCTCGCTCTCTGCCCCTCCCCTTCTTGCTCTCTCTCTCTCAAAAATAAATAAACATTAAAAAAATTATTTTTTAAAAAGTCAGCTCTGCTTTCCTAAATTTAAAAAAAGAGAGAGAGATTAGAGCCAAGCCAACAGCCCAACTGCCCACCAACGTTCTCCCAGCTTCCCCTAATGATAATATATCTGTAATTGTAGCATATCATTAAAATAAGTTGGTATTAGTGAAATACAATGAAATCCAATACAGATCATATTCACATTTCACTAGTTTTTACAGGCACTATTTGTTGGGGAGAACAGCATGTGAAATATTATAGCATATATAGATTCATGATGGCTGCAAGTGTTCCATCAACTCAAAAACACTCCCCATTTTGGGGAGCCTGAGTGGCTCAGTCAGTTCTGGTCATGATCTTGCGGTTTGTGAGTTTGAGTCCCACGTCGGGCTCTGTGCTGACAGCTCAGGGCCTGGAGCCTGCTTCGGATTCTGTGTCTCCTTCTCTCTCTTTGCCACTCCCCTGCTTGTGCTCTCAAAAATAAATAAACATTGGGCCACCTGGGTGGCTCAGTCAGTTAAGCATCCGACTTTGGCTCAGGTCATGATCTCACGGTTTGTGAGTTCAAGCCCACATTGGGCTCTGTGCTGACAGCTTGGAGCCTGGAGCCTGCTTTGGATTCTGTCTCCCTCTCTTTCTGCCCCTCCCCCACTCATGCTCTGTCTCTGTCTCTCTCAAAAATGAATCAACATTTTTTAAAAGTTGAGTATAAATAAATAAATAAATAACCATTAAAAAGATTAAAAAGAAGAAGAATCATCTCACCAGGGGAGCCTGGGGGGCTCAGTCGGTTAATCATTCAACTCTTAATTTCCGTTCAGGCCATGATCTCACAGTTTGTGGGATGGATCCCCACATCAAGCTCTGAACTAACAGCATCGAACCTGCCTGGAATTCTCTCTCCCTCTCTCTCTGCCCCTCCCCCACTCACACTTTCTCTCCCTCTCTCTCTCAAAATAAATAAATAAACTTAAAAAAAGTGAATAATCTCAACAGACAGAGAATATCAATAAAGTGAAATTAAAAAAAAATAACAAAGAAATTCTAGAGAGGCTCACTTAGCAGCTTTAAGTTGACAGAAGAAAGAATAAGCAAACACAAAGATAAGGTACTTTCAGTCAAATATATGTTCTAGAGATAAAAAGAAAACAACAAAGAAAAATACAAAGAGCCTCAGAGACCAGTGGGATACTCTCAAACTTACCAACATTCACATAATGGGAGTCTCAAAATGAAAAGAGAGGGGGGAAAAGGATGGGAGGAATAGCTAAACAAATAATGACTGAAAATTTGATGAAAAATGTTAATCTACACATCCCAGAAGCTCAGTGAGCTCTAAGTAGGATAAACGAAGAGCCTGGCACAAAGACACAGCATAATCCAACTGTTTAAAGACAAAGAAAAGAGAGGATCTTGAAAGCAGCAGAAGAGAAGTGACCCACCACACAATAAAGTTAATCGGTGATTATTCACTGGAAACTACGGGGGCCAGAAAGTGATGGAAGGCATATGCAAAGTGCTGAAAGAAGAAGTCAACCAAAAATTGTTTTCACCAAAACTGCCCTTTAAAAAATAAAGAATTCCAGACATTCTCAGACAAAGAAATACTGAGGATATCAAACATAGACAATGTGCTTTATAAAAAATAGTAAAGGAAGTCTTTCATGCTCAAATGCAAAGGCACTAGCCAGTAACTCAAATCCATATGAAGAAATTAAGAAGACTGGTAACGATAACTACACAGGTAAATACAAAGGGCAGTATTGTATAGATACATTCGGTTTGTAACTTTTTTCTCCTACTTAATTTAAAAGACAATTGAAGGAAGCAATATTATAAAACTGTGTTGATAAACTTACAGTGTATAAAGAGCTCATTTGTATAATGCTAATAGCACAAAGAAAGGGAAGAGAAAGTATATATAGGAGCAAAGCTAGTATGTACTTATAGTATGTTGGCATTATTGAAAAGGAGATTGTTATAAATTAAGATGCTCATTGTCATCCTCAAAGCAACCAATAAGAATATAAACTGAACAACATACATAGTTAAAGAGGGGCGCCTGGGTGATTCAATCGGTTAAGCATCTGACTTCGACTCAGGTCATGATCTCATGGTTCCTGGGTTCGAACCCCACATCAGGCTCTGTGCTGACAGCCCAGAGCCTGGAGCCTGCTTTGGATTCTGTGTCTCCCTCTTTCTCTCTACTCCTCCCCCACTTGTGCTCTGCCTCTGTCTCTTTCTCTCTCTCTCTCAAAAATAAACATTAAAAAAATTATAAATATATATATATATAGTAAAAGAAATATCAATAGAATTAAATGGTAACTAGAAAATACCTATTTAACAAGAAACAAGACAATAGCCGAGTATAAAGGAACAAAAATAGATATAAAACATGTAGAAAACAAATTCCAAAATGGCAGGCGCAAAACATACTTTAAAAGTAATTCCATTAAGTCTAAATAGATTCAATTAAAAAACCACATGATCCAACTATATTTGGTCTACAAGAAAGAGATTACATTCAAAGATACATATATGATGAAAATACAAAAGTGGATTGAGGGGGAAAAGCAAGCAAATAAAAGTATTAATCATAAGAAAGCTGGCGTGGCTACATGTATCAGACAAAATCACCTAAAACAAAAAGCATTACTTGAGCTAAAGAAAGACGTTTTATAATGACAAAAGGAAAAGTTCATCAGAAAGATGTATCAATTACCAACATATATGAATCTGAAAACAGCGCCCCAAAATGTATGAAGTCAAAATTGGTGGAATTGAAGGCAGAAATAGACAATTTCACAAGATTTGGAGAACTCAGTGCTACGTTATTAACAATGGGTAGAATGATAAGCCAGAAGAACAAGAAGGAAAGAGCAGACCTGAACAACACTACAGACCAACTAGACTTAACAGACATTTTCAGAATTCTCCACCTAACCACAGGAGAACAGACATTTTCCTCAAATGCACATGGAATGTTCTCTAGGACTGACCATATATTCAGCCATAAAATAAGCCTCAATACATTTAAAAGGCTGAAGTAATACAAAGCATCTTCTCTGGTCGCAATGGAATAAAGCTAGAAATGAATGATAGAAGAACTATGAAATACTCCCAAAGGTTGCGGGCATTAACCACTCACTACTCACTAACCAACGAGTTAAGAGGAAATAAAAATGGAAATTAGAAAATATTTTGATATGAATCAAAAATAAAGCACAGCATGCTACAATTTGAGACGCAGCTAAAGCAGGGCTTAGAGGGAAATGTGTAGCTGTTAACAGTTATATTTTAAAAATAAGGAAGATCTCAAACCAATAACCTATCCCTCCACCTTAAGAGAAGAAAATAAGTAAGTAAATAAGTAAGTAAGTAAATAAATAAGTAAATAAATAAAAGCAAATTAAATTCAAAGCTAACAGAAGAAAGGGGAAAAAATAAAGATTAGAACAGAAATAAATGACATATAGGATTAAAAAGACAATACAGAAAATCAACAAAACCAAAATTGGCTCTTTGAAAAATATTAACCAAATTGACAAAAGCATATGTATCTTGACCACAGAAAAGAGTTTAATTGATTTTAAGACAATTCAATGGGGGAAAGAACAATGTCTTCAAGAAATGGTGCTGGGAAAACTGAATATCCCCGAAGATCCTTTACCTTACACCATGTACAAAAATAGCTCAAAATAGAAGAAAAAGAAAGATCTAAGTTTAAGGGCTCAAAGTAGAAAAGACTTAGAAGAAAACACCCAGGCAAACCTTTATGTCCTTGGATCGGACAGTAGTTTCTTAACGATGACACTAAAATCACAGGCAGGAAAAGAAAGATTAGTTGCATTTCATTAAAATTAAAAGCTTGTGTACATCAAAGAGTACTCTCAAGAGAATAAAAAGACAAACCACAGAATGGGGGAAGATGTTTGCAAAGCCCATGTCTGATACGGGTTTAATAACCAGACTACACAGAATCTTTTACAACTCAACCACAAAAAGGCAAATAATTCAGCTAAAAGCTGCACAAAGAACTTGCATAGAAGTCTCCCCAAAGAACGTATACAAATAGCCAACGACCACACGAAAAGGGTAGTCATTAGGGTGATGCAAATCAAAACCACACATCTACTAGGATGGCTCTAATTCAAGTAAAGTAAAGTAAATTTAAAGTAAAGTAAAATAAAGTACTATAATAAATAAAATAATAAAATAAAATTAAATAAAATTTAAATTAAATTAAATTAAATTAAATTAAAATAAAATAAAAAAGTAAAATAAGTCCTGACAAGGTTTTGAGGAAATTAGAACCCTGCACACCATTGGTTGGAACGTAAAATGATGCGGTCGCTGCCGATAAGATGTTCAGTTCCTCAAAAAGTTAGACATAGAATGACCATATGACCCAGCAATTCCACAGTGAGGTGTATGCTCAAAAGATCTGAAAGCAGCTGTCAGACAGATTCTTAACCACAAATGTTCCAAGCAGCACATCCACAAAGGCCCAGAGGTGGACCCAACCCAAGTGCCCGTCAACAGCTGTGTGGCTAAACACTACGTGATGTGTCTGCACGATGCCATGGGATTCGGCGTTAGAAAGGAATAAGGTTAGATGACAGGCCACCACCTGGATTAGTTGGAAGAGAATTGTCCACTTATGTAGACCTTCCTTGATTTACTCAGTTAACATTTTCCAAGTTTTCACTCTACAGCCCCTAACAGTTTTGTTAGATCTAGACTTCAGTTATTTCCTTCTTTATTTTTTAGTAGTTGTAAATGGCATAGTGTTTTGATTTCTGTTTCCAGCTCTCCATTGCTAGTATACAACGAGATGATTGATGTCTGTGTGTTGACTTTGTATCTTGCAACTCAAGTTTGTGTGTGTGTGTGTGTGTGTGTGTGTGTAAGCCTTGGAATTGTCTATGTAGACAGTCATGTCATCTGTAAATAGAGACAGTGTCTCTCTCTACTTGGCTTCCTCCCATGCAATGGACCACCATCGGGGTCAAGAGGTTCAGCACAGATGGAAGCCATATCCTTGCCCAGAAAAGGCTCCCGCAGTGTTACGAAACAGGGCCAAGGGCAGGGAGAGCAGGAAGAACCGGGGGTCAAAAGTCAGAGAGGAGAAAATTGTCTTCAAGTTTCCCCTGTGGCCCCACAAGGAGGTCTTTGCAGGCACCCTTCAGGAAGCCACCACAGATGGCCTCCAAAGGAATCCACTTGAGCTGGGGTATAGACATGTGTGAAAGCATGTCTGATTGGAGGGGTGGCCCTGAGTCCTTGACTACAACTCCCTCAAAGATGGCAGCACCCTTGATGCGCCCTGTGCCTGTGACACCTGCCAGGTAAAGCCCCTGTGGTGGCCATGATCAAGCCTGGGAAGCCACATGCAGGATTTGGGCCTGGAGCAGGACTCTTCCGCTCTACTCCCTGATTTTCTTAGGACCCAAGTGAAAAACAGACTATTCTATCACAGACTTGAGTGGGCTAGACTTTGAAGGGCCGTGTCGAGACCCGAAAATGAGTTTGAGACCACAAGGCTCATGGCTTTGGTCAAAACCACTGGGGAGAGGAGTAGGCCTACCTGGAGGGTTGAATGTCTGCGGCAGATATGAGTCTCCCACTTACCAAGTCGGGAAAAGAGGCCTCCTAGTCTCTCCAGGTCTACTTTACAAGAGTTCGGCAGCTTTTAAAAATGTTTGCTTGAGTAACATCTAGGTGGCTCAGGCAGTTAAACGTCTGACTTTGGCTCAGGTCATGATCTCACCGTTCCTGAGTTTAAGCCCCGCATCGGGCTCCATGCTGGCAGCTTGGAGCTGTTTCAGCTTCTGTGTCTCCCTCTCTCTCTGCCCTTCCCCTACTCCCACTCTCTGTCTCTCTGTCTCTCTCTCTCTCTCAAAAATAAATATACATGAAAAAAAAATTAATGTTTGTGTGAGCCTTTTCCACCCGGCCCAAGGCACTCATTTGGGCCCTGCCTGTGCAGGGCAGGGGGCTTAGGTCTGACAGCATGTCTCCAGGCAGAGGTGATGTCCTGACAGCTCCGAACACGAGGAGCCAATCCCATAAGGCACGTGCGAGTCCTGTCTTGGGGAGAGTTGGTGATGTCAGGGCCCCCTAGGTAGGGCGCGTAGTAATTGGTAGCAGGTTGACAACGGAGTCTCCCCTCCAGGCCTGTTGGTCCAGCTTGGATAATTCAGGCTGTGGTTTCAGAGGTGCTCCCTGGGGCAGGCAGCTTCGACCTGTTCTGTCGGTGACATCGGTCGCTGTACCCGATGGGTGTAGCCAACAGGAAGAGGTGATTTTTGGGGGTGGGCGCAGGCGCTGGGCGTCTCTCCTTCTCGTCATCGACGTTACCAGCAGGATGCCAGCGGGACCACGGGCTCGGCCCTCAGCCTGCATCTCAGGGACTTGGGCGGCAGGGAGGAGGGGAGAGCTTTCGGGAGTAGTTTCGACCAAAACAAAGATCGGTAGTGTCTCCTCCTTCTCAAGGCCGTCGTCCTAGGTGTCAGCTCTGTTTATCGTGTCCTTATTTAGCAACCAAAACTTTAAGTGTCCAACTTCGCTTCTTATTTTTATCTAGAGTTCTTGTCTGGAAGGGTTGTATGTAAGAGGGACAAAAGTATTTTTATAGAAAAACATTTTTTTCAGTTTTCAATTTATTTAAGAGAGAGAAAGAGAACGAGCAGGGGAGGGGAGGAGGGAGAGGGAGACAGAGGACCCGACGCGGGCTCTGTGCCGACAGCAAGAGATCCCAACGCAGGGCTGGAACTCACGGACCGGGAGATCATGACCTGAGCCAAAGTCGGACGCTTCACTGACTGAGCGACCCAGGTGCCCCTAGAAAAAGATTTTTATATTGCTTAACTAGAAAAAAAGCATCATATCTGATAATTGCTCAGCACCACATTTTGAATGCTGAAAAGATTTTTAAGTGGGTTTCTGAAAACTCTCAGATTTTGTTTTCTTCATGGCTCTTTGGTCTCCTATGTATCTGAGCCCTTAGAAAGGCCTGGAAGGGGATGGAAGGCCGTTGCGGGGCCCCCAGGGAGGCCAAGGTGTCAGCGACTGTGAATGGAGAGCCTACAGCAGAAGAAGGGGCAGACGGTCTGGTCAAGCACACGGCGCAAACAACAAGTTCCTTTGCGGCAAACCGTGGAGCTAAGTCCCCACTCTGGTCACTGGAGATGTGCAGCCGGGATGGGATTATCTTGTCTTTTTTTAGAAACCACTCATTAAATTTCATTGTTTATGGAAACATTCCCCCAGCTGCTGGCGGTGGATACGGAGCATGATCGGGCTGGTGTCCGATGCCATGGGTTCAGGAAACGTGAACGGGAAACAGACGTGGTCTTGAAGGGCCCGGACAGCACGGTCCGAAAACACAGCGGAGCCACTTTGTCCGGTGGGCTGTCCGTGCCACCGTGCAGGGCGCTCCTTTCCACGCTCGGTCACAGACAGGTTGCTCTCAAGGTGGGCCGGCAGAAGTTAATAGGGGGAGCCATCGGCGACGCAGGCCTGTGTACGGGACTTGGGGGCGGGGGCGGTGGTCTATGTCCCAGCCCTCACTGCACCAAGTGGGGTCACCATCTCCTTGGACAAGAGGCCGGGGAGGCATCAGGAACCCTGAGACCCTGCCTGCCTCGCCTGGGTCTTTCCTGCTGCTGGAAAGACCACTTCCTAGTCTTTTACCGCTTCCTGGTGAAAGATTCACTCAGCCACGTGAGGCTTCTGCCCGCACACACATCACACATCAAAATAGGGGGGTGGGCTCTTATTGTATAGATTTAGGTCGTCTTACTTTCTAGATTATTTTAGAGCCATGGGCCCTGTGCTCAGGACTTACCAATGACCAACAACAGACCGATAACTATTTCTCAGAAAGTGTATACTTCTTAGGCGATTCCAGGAGCCAATGGGTCCGAAAGCCCAACGGATGCCCCCGGCGGTACAATTTTTGTCTGTCAATCATAGCTCAGTACGGCCGGCCGGAGTGAGACCCAAACAGCCAGAAGGCAAGGACACAGGTCCCGTCACATCGCGGCTGGAAACGGTTCTCCTGGGGTGTCCGGTGTTTCTGCGAAGTTTAGGCCTCGGGGGGCAGGCTTGAATAGCAAACAGCTTTTGACTCTACACCTAGCGTGACCCTCCGGAGAGATTTAGAAACCCTCCCGCCGCCCGTCCCGAGGTCTGGGCCCGGCGGAGCCAGCCCAGGGCGCTTCGCACCTGCTGACTTTGCCGAGAGTGACAGTGTCTCGGCGAGCACACGCGGGTAACGCTGCGTCAGGACCACGGGCTAACTCTGAAATACGGCAAACCTCCGACGTCGGCAGTCTGCCTCCACGGTCATTTCTCCGCTTAAACCCAGCCCCGTCTTCCCACCTCACACAAAGTGAGTACAAAAACCTCACGATGGCCCCATTAGTCTAGCGGTTCATGACCTCACGACTCCTTTACCAGCTGCTGTATCACCCCGCCTAAAGCAGGACCTGGGCCACGGCAGGGACGGGTCACACGTTGTTGAACGAGCAAATGGATTAGCATGCGTGAGTGTGGGGGTGTCTCCCTCCCCCTCCACTTCAACAGAGGGGAATGGGCACGACCGTTCCATCCCAGGGACCAGTAGAGGAGAATCTCTTCTTAAACTTTAAAAATTTGTTTTATTGGAACAGTTTTTCATTTGGGAGGGAGAGAGAGAGGGGGAGAGAGAATCCCAAACAGGCTCCATGCTCGGCACGGAGTCAGAAGCGGGGCTCGATCCCACGACCCTGGGATCATGACCTGAAATCAAGAGTCCACTGGCCCGAAATCAAGTAGAGGACAGTCTTAGTCATAGATGAAAACATTCATCCTCTGACAAATAGGCTGTATCCTGCAAAATTAGAAAATCAATGTGCCCTAAAATGTGTCCAGCTCAGTGACAAGACAGTAGCCCAAACAGAACGGGGGCAGCCACCAGATGTCTTGCCCTGACCCTCACCCGTGTGAGTCCGGGCTTCCTTCTCCAACCCTCTCCTCCCTTGAAGGAAAGCAGGGCTTCTTGGGTGGGGGGGGGGATTTTGCTCCATATTTCATAGCAGTGAACAGTCATGGGGTCTCCAGAAAAGCTGGGGTCACTGCCCTTGCAGGCTGTTCCTGGAAAAGTTGAAAGCACACAGTCAAATTTTGACAGCCTGCGTGGTCATCAAAAGAATCATCATCATGGGGCGCCTGGGTGGCTCAGTCGGTTGAGCGTCTGACTTCAGCTCAGGTGGTGATCTCGCGGTTTGTGAGTTCGAGCCCCCCATCCGGCTCTGTGCCTGCAGCCTGCTTGGGATTCTGTGTCTCCCTTTCTCTCTCTGCCCCTCCCCTGCTCACGCTCTGTCTCCCTCTGTCTTTCAATAATAAACAAATGTTAAAAAAAATTAAAAAAAAATAAGAATCATCATCACAGCTAATGGCGATGGTTCTGAGTAGTTTTTCCGTACACACAGTTGCCACAAGCATTTTTGCCAAAACCATTTTTGCCGCGTAAGTAATGGGCCGGAAGGCAATTGTGCCGTAAGAGATAAAAATCACAAAAGGTAGGAGTGTGCCCCACAGCACATCGGACAATGCCGTGCATTGTTTCCCGCCGAATTTCTTAATTAAAAACACACGCCAGGCTTTGGGCGAATCCTCAGTGATACCTGTTCCCGCGGGCTGGATGGAAGTAAGCTTCTGGGCTGCGTCCTCGCGGTGGGCTGACTGTCTCTGCCCCCGTCCCCGTGACCTGCTGGTGCAAACTCCCTTCTGTGTTCAGAAGCTCGGTGGTCAGGAAAGGTGCCAAATGGCATCATTTCTGTCTTGAGACTGGAAAGTCCATTCATGCCGAGTCTCCGCTCGCAGGCTTGGGATTGCACCTGCAGAGAGAGGAGCTGAGGGCTGGATTCGGGCCGCCGCCCCGAACACAGCGGTTCCTGTAAGCAAGTTGTCTCTGTGATGTTTGGCTTAACAAGTCAGGCCGCCGGCGGGGGCGGGTGTATGGGAAAGAGGACATCCCCCTCGACTTGCACCCGCAAACACACGCCCCGAGCTGCACGGACTCCAGACATTTGCCTCGTCCTGATGGCGCAGTATGGGGACGACGTCTGTGAGTAGATCCGAGCTCTGTCAGCAAGAACCTCTGGTCCTAAAGTTGTTTGGGGACACTGTGCTCCGTACGGAACCCCTAAAGGAAATCTCCATCTCTCTTGTAACCAATTCCCAAATCATACGCTCCTTAGCAAAAGAAACGCCAGGGGCCACCCCCGCCCTGACTCCTGTTTGCACCTTAATGTGCATCTGGTAATTCTTGTCACAGAATCTTGCTACCGAATCATCACAAAAGAGCAAGACTGGTGCCTGTGCCTCACCTCCGGCAAACCTGAGGTTGTTTTCCCCCAGACTGAGAGCCGGTGCGGACGGGTGGGCGATCCTGCCGAGCTGAGGGGGCTCCAAGGAAGGCCGGGGACACCATCATCCCCAAGGCCGATGGCAGGGCTTTGTCGGCACTCGCTGCCTGGATTCCTCACGGTTCGCTTCGGTGTGTGTGAGAACGTGCCCCTTCCCACCTCTGCAGAAGCACCAAGAAGCAGCCTGCGCCTTCTATGCCGTGGGCTCAGGCTGATGCCCACACTGCCGGAACCCTCTGCGTTTCAGTCCCCGTCCCCCCAGGAAGTGCGGCCCCCCAAACCCCAGCATGCACTGCTCCTCGACCGTCTCTTACAGTCTCCCAGTTTTGTCTCTCGGCACAACAAAGCGGCTGACGCTCAATCGTGTAAAACAACAGGCCTTGTATCTGCTCTTCATTCGCGGATCAGGAACCGGGCGGTGCCACCGTTCTCTGCCTCCTGTGGCGTCAGCGGGGGCAGCGGGCGAGGCTGAGGACCCGCGGACGCCGTCGGGAATAACCCGCGGTCGTAAGGGTTCACACACAGTTGTACTTCTGAGCTCAGAGTATTTGAAAGGCTGTGAGTGTTATGAACGAAGCTTATACAATCCTCATCTCCAGGAAATGTTATTAAACGCTATACGCTCCTAAAAATGCACAACACGCAACAAAAAGTGCATAGATGCGCAAGAACGGCAGAAAGGAAAGTGAAGAAATTGTTACCATCAAGGAAAATAACAAGAAAAGGAACACACACGACATGACTATCTTTCAGGAAACTGAACTCTGAGGCTTAGTGCTAACGTTTGATACCACAAGTCCGAAAAGAGATGGGAAACCTAGTGATAACCAGTTGCCTCCACGTGTACACACGTACACACACACACGCACAGCACACCCACGCATATGCACACACTCACGCGTATGCACACGGACACACGCACACACACCACACGCACGCATATGCACACACTCACGTGTACGCACACGCACACACGGACACGGACACGCACACCACACCCACGCATATGCACACACTCACGTGTACACGCACGCACACCACACCCACGCATATGCACACACTCACATGTATGCACATGCACACATGCACACACGTACACACACCTCACCCACACATGCACACACTCACGTGTACACACACGCACACACGGACACACGCACACACACCTCACCCACACATGCACACACTCACGTGTACACACACGCACACATGGACACGCGCACGCACACCACACCCACGCATACGCACACACTCATGTGTACACGCACGCACACCACACCCACGCATATGCACACACTCACATGTACGCACATGCACACACGCACACACACCTCACCCACACATATGCACACTCACATGTACGTATGTGCACACGCATGCACACCTTACCCACACATATGCACACACACACACCACACCCACACATGCACACACTCACGTACACACATACACGCATGTACACACACGCACACCACACACGTACGCACATTCACATGCATGCACGTACACATACACACATGACACACACGATCACACATGCACACAAACCTCTTTTGTCTTAGGGGTTGCTATGTGGGTCCAAGGCAGACTCCATCCCCTCGCCCCCACCGACCCCCTTTCTGTCCCCAGCAGCAGCTCTGTTTTGTGTCTTCACACGTAAAAACCCTGCAAGATTGCATCCAGAGGGAAAGGGCACTCATTTGCTTTAAATATCGTGACCATCCCTCATCCGATCCATTGGGAAACACTAACGCGCAGAGGTGATGGGCTGAGGCGGTGACGCAGGAACTCGCTCTCTGAGAATAACTTACACGTTGTTGGCAATCAGGGACCTGCCGGCCTGCTTCCCTTCCCCCCGGGGGGCCTGCTCCTGTGCTCCCCAGGACTCAGCGGGCCCTGCTCTGGCCTTTCTAGTCTTCCATTTGTAATCGTTAAAATTCCTCTCAATTATCACTCAAAGTGGCTTTTCTACCAACATCTTTGATCTCATTCATGTGCTCCAAGCCGTGGTTATTTATTCCACTGAACCGCCCCCCCCCCCCCCACACACACACCCGGTATCCGGCGGGCGTGTGCACCTGCTCTCCAGCCCTGCGTCACCCACAGCGTCTGCTGCTTCCCCTGCACAAACACATCGCTCTGATTGAGGAAATTCCCAAGTTGCTCTGGAATCTGAGCAACTCCTGGCCTGAGGGCATCATTATCTTTATGGCCTTTCCACCCAGCATCTGTCTCCCTTTGTTACAGTGTGCCCGTTCTTTGTGTGGCAGCAAAGCCCCCTCCCGCCTTGCACACATCAAAGGCGGAACAGCAGAGGGGGTTTCTGGGCCATAACGGGTTTCAAGGCCAGGTCAGGCACTGACTTCACAGTAATGAACAAAAGGGACTAAACAAAAGATTAATTGGGGAAGGTGCCAAGAGGCTGTCTGTGAAATAATGTGCTTTGAGGCCCGTCCACAGTGGGGTCCCCTGGACCCCAGAACACCCTGGGCTCTGTGCTGGGGCGAGGGTCGTTTTGCAGGGAAGCAGCCGGACCTAATATCAGCTGGTCGGCTGGCAGAGGCCCAGCAGCAGAGAAGAGCCAGGTACAAGGCAGAGAGCAAGTTGTTTCACAGCCACCCTCAGCGGCACTCACGTGGGTGTGGCCGGGCCGTGAGAGGTGGTTGCTCGGCTAAGAAAACAGTGCAGAGCCGGAAGCTTCCCCAGAGGTCGCACCGAGGGTCGCCATGGATGCCGTCGCCCTGAGCCTCTTTCTGCTGCCACAGTCCAGACACAGGATGGAGAAAGACAGGCCTCGAAGACGGATGAGTGTGAACCACCTGCCAGTCGCTAGGGCCCTGCCCAGGGAAGCCCCTGGTAACCACGGACTACGACGGGGAGTAGCACCGCACCCCAAAATAGCTTTGGAACAGTGGGTGCTGCCTGAGAAATACTCCCCCATGGTGCTGGTAAGTTTGAAAAACAAAAGGGAATGATGGTGAGGATAATGAGGGTAGAGTTGTCCGGGTGCAAAGCGACAGATGACATTTAGGGAAGAAAACAAATTTGAACCCTGCACCTGCTGTTTGGGGCAAAAGGTTTTGCCCACAAAACCCACCTATGTCAAGATGATTCGGGCCAAGGAAATCCTTAGAAATAACATTCACGGACACTTTGTCTTCAAACTGGAAACCAAGAAATGCAGGCGTTGCAATAGATCGAGCACTTTATGCACCATCCCGGGAAGAAGTCTCCCAGCTCGGCACGGATGTCGTAGGACAATCTTCCTTGGGTTCTGTGCTCCTCGCCCAGACCTATCCAGACCAGGGGGAGCATTTGGAGGGCACTGAGATGGAAGGAGACACATTTGGTGGGAGGAGGGAGGCTTTTGATGAAGCCACTGGAGGCAGGGGTGAGGCAAGGGGGAGGGCAATATTTCATCACAGCAGCACGGAATCGTCCAGAATTTAATCCTCATCTTCTAAGTGTTTTCAGTCATCTTCGCTGATTCTCAACCAAACCAAGGGCCTTTGCCCAGGCTGGTTCCACAGCCTCAGGGTACACGAGCCCTGCCTACGTACGGTCCCAGGCCAACTCGGCAAGTAACTGCACAAAGAGGAATAAAAGAGACTTAGCAGAGAAGAGGTGGAGGCCAGGGTGGGGTGTAGCTGTTGGGAGGGCTAAGGAGAGGCAAGAAGTCACAGGTCCCCGAGGAGAGGCTTCTCAGAAAACCGTGGCGTTATGAGATGTCCCACAACCTGCCATCTGCGACCTGGTGACCGGGGAGGGGAGCTGACATTGTGGGTTCTGGCCTGAGTCGGAGCCCGAAGGCAGCAGACTGATACACCAGCTGGAAGAAGGGCAGGGAGGGGGTTCTCTCTTCCTCGGCTTTGTGTTTCCCTGAGGACTGGCTGAGCCCTGCCCACAGTGCAGAGGGCAATCTGCTTTACTCAGTGTGCACGTCCAAATGTCCGGACCCCAAAACACATCACAGACACGCCCCGAATCACATTTAACCAAATATCTGGGCACCCCGTGGCCCCAGTCGAGTTGATGATTAAAATTAAGCCCCACAGTGCAGTGGTGATACCCAAATAACAACAAAAACTTACCTACAAATTTACCCCCTAATGATACATGTGTTGTATATACATGTATGGGTAGATAAATGAGTATAGGAATAGATGAAACGGTGTCATAATTTAATATAACACAATAAATCATTTTATCAATGGGAGTTGATTTACCATAAGAGTTTTCTGGCTTTTTGTTTTCTGAAATCGATTTACTGATGTCATCAAAATGCATCCTGCTAGCAACTGACTGACCATTGACGGAGGTGATGGTAAGGTCAGTCACTACTGGCAAATGCAAAATAATTTTCCATGATTGTTTAAGTTTGAGGAGGATCTTTGTTACAGAAACGGTTCGGGGGTTGTCCAGAGCGCTTTAGAGGCCGAAGCAACATTGGGATACATTTCTGATAAAAGATTTCGAAAGGTAAATTCTTACTTCCATCCAGACCTAATGACGGATGCGGAACCTATTTTCCCAACGGGTGTGAGGAACCCCCCACGCCAATGGTGTGTGTGATGCTGCGGGTGAATGTGAACGCAGGGGCCTTTGACTGTGTTCTCAGACCGTCTGTGGGGCAGGTGGAGGTCTGGCTTCACGGATTTGTATATAGTTCAAGTGGCTGTTTGCGCCTCCTATCAGTGTGTCTTCAGTCGTAAGGAAAACTTAATTCTCTAATTGTGGTCCTTGATCGTAAGTGGTCCTGCAGAAGCTTCTTGCGAAGAGCACTCCATTCGGTGCGATGATGTCTACACTTCACCTCCGCTGCTAAGCCTGTGGGTATTTGCTGTGCAATGCCATAGCCCTTCTTCGAACTATGGATTCGAAACTCTTGGAAGAAACCCTGGGACTCCCCTGAATGCTTTAGCACAATTGTCCACGAGTATACTTCTGATCTGCAGTGGTTTCCTGGCAAAATCCACAGTCTGAGCCGGGAAGTGCCTGTTCCGGGTCCGTGCTGCCCCTGTGAGGATCCCCTCCCTCTCCCAGGGTCTCTGCCTCTGTCTCAGTCGCCACCAACAAAGCAAGCCAGGATCCCAGCCCCAGGCTCTTGGGACGGCGGGACTGCCTCCGGCAAAACAAGGCGGAGCCACCCTCTGCCCACACACATCTCCAGATTTCACTTAAAAAGCACAAGTGCAGGGACACCTGGGTGGCTCAGTCGGTTAAGCGTCCGACTTTAGCTCAGGTCATGATCTTGCAGTTCGTGGGTTCGAGCCCCGCGTCGGGCTCTGTCCTGACAGCTCAGAGCCTGGAGCCTGCTGTGGATTTTCTCTTTCTGCCCCTCCACCGCTTGCTCTCTGTCTCTGTCTCTCTCTCTCAAAAATAAGTAAACATTAAAAAAATAAATAAATAAATAAAAATACAAGTGCAGAGAAAAATTATGAATTACATGAGGCTAATGGCAGGGGCACCTTAACCCAAAAGCCTCGGGACTGCCCTGCCAGGAGTGGCCTGCTGAATGCAAGCTGGGGAAAGCTGTCCCTGCCTCCACCGGTTGTATTCGGAGGGTGCCAGCTGGGCGCTGGAATATTTGAACATCCCTCTGGGGTGCCGTGTGGACACCTGCATGGCTCCTTCCTTGCAGGGAAAGGGCTGATTCCAGAGCTGCATCACCAGCCCCTTCTCTCCAACCGATGGACGTGCGGCTTCCTCACGCCGGCGGGACGGACTGGTACCCCCGTTCTCATCCCAACACCTCGGCTCAGACATCGGCAGAGACACTCTCTCCATCACTGCTCGCTTTAATTGCTGTGCCTCTGCAGTCATTTTGCACACACTGTGGCCGAAACCCTGTACAGTGAGACCCTGCGTTTCTGACGGTGAGAAACTTTGACCGGGAGAATAGCCGTGGAAGGAAGGAGGGCGAGAAAAGGTTGATGTTTTAGGGCGACTCTGGGCCAGTCAGGGTTGCAAACATAAAATTATAAGCATGAATTATATTGATGCATGTGAATGTCTCCAGGGTAATTGTATCAATGCATCTTCGTGATGCATGCTCTGTCGCTGAAAAGTATCATTATACTTAATTAGAAACGAGATTAAACGAATTAGGTAAATGAATCTAGAAAATTGGAGACAGCCAAAAGAACGTCTTGGAACTGCCGGGTATGTGCACGACTCTTTGGAACGTATCTTCACGAAAACAAAGCCTTGGGTCCTGCCGTGGACACCGGTGCTTGAAGACCTTGTATGTGGGTGAGGGTGACCACACCTTCGGGGACCAGGACGGGGCTGAAGCGGTGAGCTCCGGGGTGCTGGCGGGCACACCTGGTGCTGGAGACTGGCTGACGATAACGTCCCTTCGCGGTAAGGTCCTGACCCTGCCCTTGGCATCGTGCCCCTGGGGTTGCGGTAACACGCACATTTTCTAGGCAGCACCCTAGGGAGGAAGACTTTTTGTGATCATAATCCTACATTTCTGAAAAGAAAAGAGAGATTTAGCCTTTTGCAGGAAATGATCGTTTCACACAGTCCTAAACCATGCATTTTCCCCCATCGCCTTAGTTTGAAAATAGTCGAACACAGAGAAGTGAAAAGAATTGCAGAGTGAATGCTTATGTAACCTCCACCCCGCCTCCACCATTAGCATTTACTACACTGGCTTTTGGGAGCACCTGTTCATCCACGCTTCTGTCTGTCTGTCCAGCCATCAGAACACCACGTTTCTTTTTTTTTTTTTTTTTAATTTTTATTTTATTTAAAAAAAATTTTTAAATGTTTATTTTTGAGAGAGAGCGAGAGAGCGGGGGAGGGGCAGAGACAGAGGGAGACACAGAATCCGAAGCGGGCTCCAGGCTCTGAGCTGTCAGCACGGAGCCCGATGCGGGGCTCGAACCCACGAACTGTGAGATCATGACCTGAGCCCAAGTGAGACACTTCAGACACAGAGCCACCCAGGCATCCGGTACACCACGTTTTTTTGGATGCATTTCCAAACAAGTTGCAGACCTCACTCCCCTTCACCCCTAAATCCTCTGGGGTTTCTGTCGTCACTGAGTTCACTATTTGTTGTCTGTTCTGTGTTATTTGCAGTAAAGGTTACATAGAATAAAAATCACAAATCTCAAGAGGACCTTTTAATGTTGCGACAAACGCATACACCTATATAATGCAAACCCCCATCCATAGGCAGATCTACATCCCTCTACATCCCTCTGCATCCCTCCAGAAAGTTCCGTTGTGCTCTTTTCAGTGGCTTCCACCCCCACCAGCGGGGCCAAACTTCTCATTTTCACCACACCTTGATCGGTCCCTTTTCCTCTTTCTCATGCAATTGAATGAGAATTTTAAAGACTTTGCTTTTAGACCAGCAGACCTTCGGTATTCCATTGGATACTTTTTTATTGTCTCGTATTTCTGCCCAGTTTCCAGCGACCACACAGCAAATGTCTCCAGACAAACGTCAAGGCCGATCTTTGCTATCCAGAGGAGAGAGTGCCGTTTCCAAAGGGAGGCAGATCCTGGCAGAAGGGAGCAGGGCTTCTCCCCTCCAGGTAGCCTGAAGGTTTAGGAGAGAAAAAAAACCAAAAAACAAAAAACTAGGCAAATGCATCTGTTGAACGCTCCCTGAGGGAAAATTCAAACAACTCTGTCTTTTCATTTATCTGTGACTCAACAGTATTTCCTTTCCCTCAGGGCGCAGGACAGCAGAGCCTTTTTCTTCCCTATTGTATTTCCAAGGAAGCATTTGCTACAGACAACCCAGCTGTTCTGCAGGCGGCACAATTTAATCAGCAAGAATGAGATGTTCCAGAATCCAGGGCTTCTGAGGCCTTGCCGCGTGAGAACAAAGATAGACTTCGCCGGGGTCATTTCCAGGGGGCCGCGCAGGCCAGACCGGGGCCCAGACACAGCGGCGAGATGGCACATGTGAGCCTCGCTTGCTCAGCCAAGTCACTGGAACTGGAACGTAATCCAAAACCGTTGGCCCAGAGCAGGGCTCACAGCCGTTAATCAATCCTTGCTCTGCCGTGAGGAACAAATATCAACTCACTTTTCAGGCCTTTATTCATCCATTCATTCCGAACACTTACTGCCTTTTATCCCCCCAATGATCTTTTCTCTTCCTTTCTGCTGTGATGGAAACCAGAAGCCTGTCCCCAATGATCTTTTCTCTTCCTTTCCGCCCTGATGGAAACGAGAAGCCTGGAGGTGACCCCCGGCGACTTCCTCCGCCCCCGCGGCCAATCCCAGGCTGACTTCGGCAAGCTAACCTCCTTACCGTCTCTGGAATGTGCTTGTCTCTGCTCATTGGCGACAGAAATACCACTGAGTGTCCACGTGTCCCAGATGTCACTTGTGCTCAGCGATACTGTGGTGCCTGAAAAACTATAGCCTTCTTGCCTCCACGGTGAGGATTTTCTGGGGAGGAGGGGAAAAAATGAGCCAAGAGAAACAACAAACACGTTGGAGCTTACATCATCCTAAGCGTTACGAGTAAAAAATTCAAAACCAAAGGGGTGCCTGGGGGGCTCAGTGGGTTAAGCACCTGACTCTTGATATCGGCTCAGGTCGGGATCTCACGGTTTGTGAGTTCGAGCCCCGCGTCAGGCTCTGGGCAGACAACACGCAGAAGGGCAGACCCTGGCAAGACGCCTTCCTGTCACCGAGCATCACTCCCCCAAATGGTCCACCAGGATGGGCTGCTGCTCAAAGTCTCGCCTCCTTCACGCTGAACTTTCTGAAATGCAAACTCTACCCTATCGGTTTGCCCGCCCTCCTGCCATTCCCATCAAAACACCCATGGCTCCCTATTGATGTTGCTGTTGGGGAAACGTGACATGGCAACAGGCAGCTAGATGGTGCAGGGCCGCCCTCGAGTTCCCTTCCAGCCATGTGCGACAGCACACCCTCCCACCCCGCGGGGCCTTCCACCGCGGTCCCACCCACCGAGCTTGCGCACTTCCTCCCAGTCAATTCTGTTTCCTCCTTCAGATTCCAAATTCATCATCAGAACCTCAGGAAAGCCCCCTCCCCCTCCAGCCTACTTTTCAGAATCAAATGCCCCAACTACGTGTTTTCAGGGAACCATGGCCTCTTATTACAGGCCTTCTCGATCTGGCAATTCTCCATCTGATTTAGCTTTAGCTGATTAATGTCTGTCTATAGATTCTATGTTTATAAGTGGAGCGCCCCCGAAAGGGCACTCAAAACATCATTTTTTTTACATTGTTACACGGATTAATATAATCATAACTAACTCACATGAATTTAAAAGTTGTCAGCACGGAGAAGACATTTCCAACCACGGGAATAAATGAGGTCGTTTTGGGAGATGACAGGCAGAGTCAGTCCTGGGCACGGGCGCCGTGGTTCCACATGGACAGAACCCGGAGGAAGAGACTCATCCAAGGACACAGAAGAGGACAAGCCAGAGACGCAGGGTGGAAAGAGAGCAGCGCCTCAGGCCAGGAACAGAGCTCTCCTCATCTGAAGTCCAGGATCAAGGTGCTGGCACAGGTAGTGTTCGGTGAGAGGCCCCTGGTGCCCAGAAGGCCATCTTCTCCCTGGGTCCTCAGGCGGTGGAAGAGGCAAGACCTCCCCGGGGTGTCTGTTATAAGGGCCCTGATCCCATCGGGGAGGTCTCCCCCCTCCTGACCTACGCACCTCCTGGCGGCCCCACCCACCTCATATCATCACATTGGGGTGAGGTTTCAACACAGGAGTTTGGTGGGGAGACAGTCTACAGCAGATAGCGCTCTGAGGTTGAAATCCATCCAGATCAACTCCATTTTAGGAAATACAGTATCAGAGGAAAATAACTTAAAACGAAAATCTAAGACTCACAGACACACACACAATGTTTGGGAAAAGTTCCTGGAAGACTTTCTAAGTTGTGTGTGTGTGTGTGTGTGTGTGTGTGTGTGTTTGGGACAAGGAGGTGACGAGCATCAGTAAATAATCCTCGAGTCTCTGAAATGTGTGCTCTATCCACTGCTCATAGAAGGTGTCATTTTGTTTTGCCTTGTTTTACATTTTTTTTAAGATTTTGCTACTGCCTTGTGTGGATAAAATACACGTTTTGCAAATGTAGCAAGTTATCTTAAGTAATTGGAGAAGAATTCTAAGATGGGGGGCCTGGGTGGCTCAGTCGGTTAAGTGTCTGACTTCGGCTCGGGTCATGATCTCACAGCTCGTAGGTTCAAGCCCCGCGTCAGGCTCCGTGCTGACGGCTCAGAGCCTGGAGCCTGCTTCCGATTCTGTGTCTCCCTCTCTCTCTGCCCCTCCCCCGCTCGTGCTCTTTCTCTGTCTCAAAAATAAATAAGCATGGAAAAAGATTTACAGAAGAATTCTAAGACAGAACTGAATAAAAATCAGGTAAGTTAGTACATAGTAAGTAATCTTTATAAATTTTTTTTAAGTTTATTTATTTTTGAGACAGAGAGAGACAGAGCATGAATGGGGGAGGGGCAGAGAGAGAGGGAGACAGAATCAGAAGCAGGCTCCAGGCTCTGAGCCATCAGCCCAGAGCCCGACGCGGGGCTCGAACTCACAGACCGCGAGATCGTGACCTGAGCTGAAGTCGGACGCTTAACCGACTGAGCCACCCAGGAGCCCCAATAATCTTTAAAACCCAAAACAGACAGGATACACACAACACGACCCTTGGTAAACATTTCTGAAATAACTCTTATTTCCTGCAGAAAATGTTTTGTATTTAATGCAACGTGGAAAACCTAAGTTTTTCAAAAATAGGCCAACAGTTTTCATGACATAGCAGTTTGGTGTGTCGAAATAATATATCTCTGGCTTTGCTCCCAGCCTCCTTGAAGGAGCCTTACTGTCCCTGAGGTAGCTCTGGAAATCCCAAGGGCATACCCTCCAGACTCTTAGAGACTGGTCGTTACCTGCCAGTGACCAGTGAAGACCCCAGAGCCATCATTTCCCTGATGTTTGCCACCAGATCAGCATTTCTATCCGTCTGCCCCACCTCCCCATGCCCGGGGTTGTCTATAGCTCCCTGCACGGCTGCCCGCACCAATTTTGGGCTCTCAGTGTTCAGAAGGGTCTGATAAAAAGACCTTTTGTTCACAATCACTCCTTCATCGGACTGATCGCACTGGAAACAACCTGGGCTCGGGTTGGAGAGCAATCTAAGCAAAAGATACCCTTTCTGTACCCCAAATGACAACCTCCAACCCGCACTTACCAAGGCAAATGACGAGACAACCCTCTTTGAAAGCAATTTCTCAGATAGTAAGGCCTTTCAAAAACAATTTTTTCCGCAAATCTGAGGCCGACAGCCCCTGCCGCGATTCTCATAGACCAGCACAACGTGAAATGGTAACACCGGCTTCAGTGGGAGGTGAGTCCCCCACACCAGCCCGTGATACATCAGTCAGCAACCAGGATTGGGTACAAACCTGACCAAAGCGGGTAGCTGGCTGAGACCCGTGGGAGGGGGGGTGGTGCTAAGCCTACTCTTTCCTCCCCTTTCTACAGCTCTCCCTGCTGGCCCGCCTAATGTATTACGACACGTTTGAACATAAACATAAACCAAGGCTGTATGCTATCGTACAATTTTGCATCTCTCCACACTCAGGCTGCCTTAGGTTGCCGGTAACTTATCCTCACGTTGTTAAAAGAAAAGACAAAGCTTTGAAAATTCCCTGAGCCGACAGAACTCATCTGGTCCTGCAAATAAAGCCGAATTTAGCTTCTCCGGCAAGGCTCGCTTGACCCGGGTCATTCCTTTGTGCCTCTGGAAGTCACAAGCAAAACTTCAACTGTTTCCCAAGGTACCTACATTGACCGGTTCCATAGTATTTCAGAAAATTCTAGCATTAGGACCAATCCCCGGGGAAGAACACACAGCCACTGCCTTCTCACCATACGAGCTGCTTTATAACAATCTACCCCCGAGCTCACACCATGTTCGGGTTTGAGGGCTCCCGGTTGGCAAACTGCCTTTTTGGCGTGTGCCTGATAAACTTTTACTAATTGCTACTGCGGTGACTCACTGGTTTTAACTTCGGTCATTTCTCAACTTTTGACAACATTTACCACGTCGACTGGTTATTTTTTGGAAGCATCTGTGTGAAGATAATAGGCCTGCATCTTTGGGGGGGTGGGCGGGGATAATGCCCTGAAAGCGAGCGTGTAGCAAAACAGAAATTGCAGAGAGAGGCAGAGAAGCGCTGTGTGTAGGTGAACCTTCCTACTGGAGCCCCAGAACTGTAATTACCCGCAAACTAAAAGGTTTAGATGGAAAATTTTCCGATCACGTCTACAGAACCTCGAGGGCTAGAATATTCCGTAACACTTAAAGGTTTCGGTGAAAACGGTTCAGAAAAGAATACAGTTTTTTCTATCTATGTAACTAAGCGTAACCCCGTGGTGTGTCCCCCTCCCACCCCCCCAATGTGAGTGTCGCTAAGCGTTAGGAAGAAGGTGAGACCAGAAGGCTCTGTGTGGTTCAGCTTCTCCCGGGCAGAAGAACTGTGAGCGCATGTGAGCAGAAGATAAAGAGGAACCATTTGGATCTGAAGACGTGGCTGACGGGAGAGTGGCGTTCCTGGCTTGGGTACGTTGTGTCACAGCTACAGGAATTACACGTTGTGGCGTGCCTTTCTCCATTAGAAGAAACCTAACATTTCCCTAATGGGGAACAATTGCCTCAGAGAGGGCTCTGACGCCTTTCTTTGCACCGGGGGGCGGAGCCGCGCTCAGCCTGTAATTACAGTGACACAACAAAGCTTGCCGAGCGTTGGCACGGCAGAGCCACCTTCCTCGTCACGCAGTCCTGAGAGCCAGGAGTTCTAGGAGGCATGCGGTCTTCTCCCCCAGGGGCTAATGTCGGTGTCCACGGCGTCACTTGCCGTGGCACTGGGGGTGAGGCTCCATCCCCGCGTCTTAAACTCACCTAACGAAACTCACCTAACTCAGCGAGCCCCGACCCGAAGGCCACCTCCGTCAGACTTTCCAGGCGGGGGCCCAGGCACCGGCGTGTGGACCCGCTTCCTTTCGCCGATGCGGGAAACGCTGAACAATCCCTGAGGTCCCCCCAGGTCTACACATCCATGGTGGTCTCAGCTAGTTGTTTCTGATGACGAGGAGCCTGAGTAGAGGGAGGAGCACCCAAGGAGCCTCCTCATTCCCCCAGTCCTCGGTTACAGTGAAATCTCCGAGGGGCCTAGGTCTACATGGGCTTTGAAATGGCGTCCAGACTCGCTATAGCCGCCCTCGACGAACCACTCACTTATGACTCTGACGGGCACGCTGTGATCCCAAGAGCAGCTCGGTCGGTCGGGGCGTATTTGCAGAGGACCTACCATTGACTTATTCAGAAAAGCTTCGTTGCTTATTCTGTCCCCTACATCACGTGTTCTTTTGCCAAATAAAACCACCTCGCACACAGCAGAGGGTTAAACCCTACAGATATAGTAAGACTGGGGCACCTGGGTGGCTCAGTCGGTTAAGAGTCCAAACACTTGACAAACTGGTGCGGTTAGCGAATTTCAAGAATTCATAATATTTGTTGGTAAATCTCTGCCCTTCCTTTTACGCTTTACCTCCGGGTCACTTGGGTTTAAAAATGTACGTGTCATGAAAGTGAGAGAAAACAAATCGAACAAAAGCGAGAGAAAAAGGAAGCCCTGGAAGTAGAAACCGTAACCCCCAAAAGTGACAGAAGTAAGGGCGGAGGGAAAAAGTTATTAGCTAGAAGAAACGCCCAGGCAAAGCTGTTGGTTATATTTAAAATATCTGCCTAAATCCAAACAAGTGTTGGGAAAAAAAAAAATTGAAAAGCAAAGACTAACTGGTCAAAGTTCACAAATACAAAAGAATCACATTCTATTAATATACCTGATTTGGGGACACCTGGGTGGCTCAGTCGGTTGAGCATCAGACTCTGGATTTTGGCCCAGGTCACGATCCTGGGGTCGTGGGATTGAGTCCCACATCCGGCTCTGAGCTGAGTGTGGATCCTCCTTGGGATTCTCATCTCTTTCCCTCTGCCCCTCTCCCCTCCTCATGCTCTTTCTCTCTCTCTCATATTAAAAATATATGGATAGATAGATAGATAGATAGATAAATTTATAAAAAGGTAATACAAATTTGCTGACCTCATGACACAGTCTGGCTGGGGGAACAAGGAGACCGCCTCGAAAGCAAGTAAAAGTTCATACAAGCTCACAAGAGACACCTTGGAGGAGAATGTGGCTGAGTGTCAAATAGAAATATAATCACCAGGTGCCTTGAAGACGAAAACGTCCATCTGATCCCTGAAGTTGGGCAGGAGTGGGCGACACACGGAGAAAAGAAGACACAGTAAGACAGAGATCCTGCCCTGGCAAGAAAACATGGTAATTGATAAAAGTATGGATCATTTGTCCTGGAAAATTGAATTCGGCCCCGGGTTTTGCCAAAGGGGATGCGTTTCTGTTCTGCGTTTGTTCGCAGTGGAACTTCTCTGTCCTTGCACACACAAAATTCAAACGTGTGACAGCATGAATGTCAACAGCCCTGAGTACCTAGTAAGTGTGCGGAAATAATGCTTCATCCTGAGAGTTGAAGAATTCAACTCACCCACGTGATGAAGGAAACCATAACAAGTTTGCTCTATTCAAATAAGAAAGGGGACAGGCAGGGAGAATAAAGAAGAAGAAGAGGAAGACTAATAACAGTAATAAAGAATTGAAGAGGAGATATCTACCTAACGCATCACCAAAATGAAAATAAACTGGAGTAGGCAAGAGGAGACAGGGGCCTGGCAAATTGCATAACTAAGATACAGGAGAAGAGACAGACAGGTCAAAGGCCTTGTGAGCCCCTCAGGGTCCCTAAGTTGTTTATTGTGAGAAACTGGTGGTGATACACGCACACAGTCTACATTTTAATTATATGGAAACTTCTGGAAGGGACATACATCGTAAGTGAGTGGAACCCCGACTGGCAGTGGCAGACTTGACTTGAAGGGGTGCCGTGTCAAGACTTTATGTGTCTCCTGCCCTAAAAGAAGTGTGGGAAGAAGGAGAGGGTCACCCAGGGCAGGCAAGCCACCGAAATCTAACAAGATCTGCACGCAGTCATGGAGGGATATCTGGAAATTTCAACATCCTAGGAATTGGAAGAACCAAAACTTGGGAGGCAGGCTCCAAGTAAGGGCAGCAAGGAGGCCTCTGGTGTCTCCGTCCTTTGTCGTTATTGATACGCAAAGGGTGGCCTCCCAATGGGTGGCCCAGCCCCCTGAGTATCAGCCCCACCCCAGGTGCACACCTTTTCCTTGTTAACGGAGGTGTTATTCACAAGGGGGAAAACGCTTCCTGGTGAACGTAACATACTGTGCCCGACTCCACTTGGACAGTGTATTAAATACACCCAATGCGATAAGGTTATAAGGAAACAGGCTTATCACTGGTTTTCAGGATAATGATCTTTATGGGTGGCGTCTCTGTATCTATATATCGTATATGTGTGTGTATGTGTGTGAATATAGAATCATATGCTTTTCCACCGTTCTGGTAAGTGATCTTTTTACTTTTTTTTTTTTTGGTTTCAATTTTGTTTACATCATGCAAGAGAGGTATGTGTATTGTTTTTTAAAGATTATTTATTTATTTATTATTATTATTATTATTATTTATCTCTGCACCCAACATGAGGTTTGAACTCACGACCCCAAGATCAAGGGTCGCACGCTCTACCGACTGAGCCTTGGTCATTTTCTTCCTTTTAACTCAGAAAATCATTTAATGCCAGTTCAAATGCCCGGCTCTAACAGAGTGTGCCATTTTAAGGAAAAGGACCCCCTCAGTCTTCCAAAGGACCCACGCCAGGGAGGGATTGCAGGGGACACAGGAAGCGAGCTTGCGCCTTTGGGTTGAGAAGCCCGGGGCCCTGGGTGCCCTGGAGAGGGACCTGGGAGAGGCGCGTACTGTTGGGCCACCGATGCCTGGCCCGTGGGGGCCACAGAACTGGAGGAAGGCCTGAGCTGCAACCTCTAAGCGTGGGGTCTGCAGGACAGAGCCGGCTGCCGCCCGGGTCCGGGGTTTCTCTGGGGAACCATCTCTCCTGAAAGGAAGAAAAAGAAAAAAAGCACGGATCTGTGCGATTCCTAGATTTTCCTGATGCACTTCTCTGTGGCCCACTTCAGGCTGCTGCTAGTTGTACGATAGGAAGGAATCGGCCCTCGCCGGCAGGTGCCCACCGGCCACACCACCAGTGTCAAGGCTACAGAGGCACTGCCACTGTTCATTCTTTCTTTTGCGGCTGGCAACCCCCGTATATTTGTAAGTGGAAGAAATCAGCATCATTCCCGTCACTCGGAGACTGACGTGATTCTGGTAAAGGTAATGTCTCAAGGGGTCGTGGCTCACAGCTGTTTTCCGCCAGCCTGCCTGCTTCCTTTACTAAGGGGCCCCGGGAAAGATCCCCTTCTACGCCCATCCTTCCCACCTTTGCATTCCGAGGTCATCTTAAAACGAGGGAACTGGGTACCCTTACGTATTGAACAGAACTCATAAGACCATGAGGACATCCGGATTTCCGCTCACGATCTGCCCGCAAATGCGTGCTTGTCTTCCAAGGGTTAAGCATTTTCAGCCGTGAATTGGTGTTGGTAACAACCTGCCTCGTAGGACTGCCGTCAGAATTCAGAAGGCCACGGTGCATGAGCACAATCTGCAAAATAGGAAGTACTCTTCAAATATCACTCAATAGCAGCGTCACACGAGGGCTCGGGAATCTCTAGGGAGGGCTTCGTGAGCCAGGCGGCCGCGGGAGTCAGGGGGACGGTCCTGACACCCCGTCCGTACAGCAGCCGTGTTGCCGTCGCTGGATGACTTCTCTGGAGTGACGGGCAAGGTCTGATGAGCTTCAGAGGGGCTAGACCCCCCGGGGCATTCCCTTCGCAGCCCTGCTGTGTCCAGAGAGCCCCTCATCAAGAAAAGCCAAGCCACGCAATTACAAGGACAGCAAACGAAACGGCAAACTCTCTTTACGTAGCTGATTCAGATCCTAAAAGACACACAGCTTTGTGTGTGCGTTTGTGAGTAGACACACGCTCGCGAATAAACGTACACGTACGTGGGCACACAAATATGTGATCTGGAGACACGTACCTTGCTAAAATAAAAATGTGAAGGCAGGGGGGCACCTGGGTGGTTAAGCGTCCCACTTCGGCTCAGGTCACGATCTCACGGTTCCTGAGTTCGAGCCCCGCGTCGGGCTCTGTGCTGACAGCTCGGAGCCTGGAGCCTGTGTCGGATTCTGTGTCTCCCTCTCTCTGACCCTCCCCCCGTTCATGCTCCGTCTCTCAAAAATAAACATTAAAAAAATGGGAAGGCAGAAAAAAATGAAAAAGATAAACATGTTAAGGCAGCATTCTAAAAAAAACTCTGGTCATTCAGAATGTCAGACAGGGATCTTCAACAATATTTCTAAGTATTTGGGGACAAAACTATTAATGGGGGGTGACTGGGCTGAGCCTATATTTTGGAATGAGGACTTATAAATGCGCTGTGCTCGAAGGCTAAAAGACGCATTGGTGTGTATAAAACAAATGTACTCTCTTGCCGTTTACTGGCGTTAGCTTTGTCTGCCTCCCTAAAGGCTGGGTGGCACGTGTGACGCTTGAGCTGAGTGTCATCAGAGAAGAGCTCCGTCCCTGCACCACTGGCATCCTCCGGGTTTAATGTCAAGAAGGCATCTCGTGTCCGCGTGAGTCCGCAGTGTGCGTGGTGCTTCATGATATCAAGGCTCTCACATCTGTTCTAATTCCGTCTCGGTAGCTCCCTCGGCAATTCCTAAAGGTCCATGCTTTACGTGAAAAGCAGTCCCCAAAGTATTATAGGGCGCCGGTCAAGGACGACAGGGTCAGGCGGGCTGTCGGAGCCAGGGCCCTGCCAAGGGTTCCGCGGTCAACCCCACGTTGTCAGGAGGCCACGGGCACGCAGGAACCCGCGTGGGGATCAAAGCATCAGACAAGGACCACAGCTGCTGGCTGAGGCTCCCGCTGACCGAGAGCCCGGCCTTTCCTGCTGCAAGTGGCAGTGTTGGGCTGCGTCCCCAGAGGGCTCGCACTTTGGCCTGGGTCACAGGTTCTGGGTTCCTCGGGAGAGGAGGTACATTAAGCCCACCTCGTCACTGGCCTCCCAGCTCCGCGGAAAACCCTCTGCAGTGAGGGACCCCGCTTCTTCCCCACTGCTACGTCGCACACGGCCGTCGGCCGGGGAGGCGGTTTTCTGTGCCCGCCTGCTGCTTTTCAAAGTGGCCCACGAGCAGCCGCCAAGTTTGCGCTCAGTTGCCGTCCACGCATCCAACCACCCTGTGGGCACAAATCTGTGCCTTTGCAGCCAGCAGCAGCAACTGCGTTAGAGACGGGAGCCCAAGAGGGCGCGGGAGGCCCTCCCTTACTCACCAGCAGGCTCTGGGGACAGCAGAGAACACACGGGACCACCGCACCCGGACATTCCTGGAGCGCCGTCCCGGGTCCGGAGGCCATCCTCCAGCAGGACAGAACGCTCAGGGGGAGCTGCCCGTGCTGGGCACCAGCATGCCCAGGGGCTGGGGACAAGACACCCATGGGGGCAGCTGTGGCCTTGAGCCCACCTCCTCCCGCTGCACAGCGCTGGGGTTCAGGGGCTGTACTGCTTCTTAGCCCACCCCCGCTGTGCTGGGGCCACAAGCGAGCTCTCCAGCGCCCTGCCTGTTCCGTCCCCTCCTCCCGCCTCCCCCAAAGCTCCCTGATGACCCTCGGTGTGGACATTTTACAATTACTCTTGTAAAATGACATTTGCTTAAGCTTTATGCGTTTTTCTCTTTAGATGTAAATAACATCCCGGTTCTAACCCTGGCAGATTCTTGCTCTGAGGCGAAAGACGTGTGCTCCGTTAAAACGGAGAGCCCGGTAGGGTTTCTCTCAAGAACCCGCATTAAGTAATGAAAAGTGCTTTTCCCCAGAAATCTTCCAGCCCCTTCAATCCTAGAAGTCAAGAGCTATAAAGGTATGTAGAGGGCGCCTGGGTGGCTCAGTCGGTTGAGCGCCCGACTGCGGTCCAGGTCATGATCTCGCAGTCTGTGAGTTCAAGCCCCGCGTCAGACTCTGTGCTGACGGCTCAGAGCCTGGAGCCTGTTTCAGATTCTGTGTCTCCCTCTCTCTCTGACGCTCCCCTATTCACACTCTGTCTGTCTCTGTCTCAAAAATAAACGTTAAAATTTTTTTTTTTAATAAATAAAGGTATGTAGAAAGACAAAAGCACTTCGTTCGGCTACGTGAAATGGAACTTTTTGAAAAGTTACACCAACATGTTTTTAAAAGGACATGAGGGGCTTTAAATAACTTCTTTGCTGATGTCGACAGCGGCCGCAGCCCTCCCTGCCACCATTCAGTCTTCTCAGGAAACAGAAACTGCCCGCCTTTCTCTGCACGGGTAACAGAAGAACACCGCTGACATCTTTAGCATTTGTTACATTTAAGAGATGGTTCAAAGAGTGTTCTAGAGACACCACTGGGCGGACGCGCAGGGCATAGGAAGCTTACGAAAGAAACTGAAGAAGACACAAAACAACGGAAGAACATTCCGTGCTCATGGGTTGGAAGAACAAATATCGCTAAAATGTCGATACTACCCAAAGAAATCAACACATTTAACGCAATCCCTACCAAAGTAGCACCAACATTCTTTGCAGAGCTAGAACAAACAATCCTAAAATTTGCATGGAACCACAAAAGGGCCCCGGTAGCCAAAGTAATGTTGAAAAAGAAAACCAAAGCTGGAGGCATCACAATCCCAGACTTTAGCCTCTACTACAAAGCTGTCATCATCAAGACCGCATGGTATTGGCACAAAAACAGACACGTAGACCAATGGAATAAAATAGAGACTCCAGAACTGGACCCGCAAACGTATGGCCAACTAATCTTCAACAAAGCAGGAAAGAGTACTTAATGGAAAAAAGACAGTCTCTTTAGCAAATGAGGCTGGGAGAACTGGACAGCAACATGCAGAAGAATGAACCTGGACCACTTTCTTACCCCAGACACAACAACAAACTCAAAATGGATGAAAGACCTCAAATGTGAGACATCAGAACCCTGCAGAAGAAAAGAGGCAGCAGTCCCTTTGACCTTGGCCGCAGCAACTTCTTACCTGAGGCCAGGGAAATAAAAGCAAAAATGAACTATTGGAACCCCATCAAGACGCAAAGCTTCTGCAGAGTGAAGGAAACAAAATTAAAGGAATGAAAATCCCCCATTATGCTCTCCTCACCCCACCCTCATTTCCTCGGGCCTCAGAAAAGCATCTGGAACTTGGGAGTCGGAGGGAAAAGCATGAAGGAAGCCGGGTCAGCGGTCGCCAGCCCGACGCCCCGCCTGGCTGTGACCAGAAAGTCGCATCCTGACTACACGGCCCCGGAGGCAGGCAGGAGACGCAGGAGAACACAGCAAAGGGGAGACTGGATCCCAGGAACTTCGTACCTGAGGAAGTGAAACGAGTCCCCTGCCCGGCTTCAGCCTGGAGAGCAGTCTCATGAGAGCAAAGATTCGGTGAACGAGAGGGTTTGCGGGCCATGCGACAATTTACAGAATGACCTTCCAGGGATCACGGGGAGCTACGGAGACACGCTGACCACCAGCATTTAAAATCGCAAAGGGCAAACCGAACATTCCTGGGAATGGGATCAGCGACACGCAGAAAAGGAAAAAGACAGAAAGTGAAGCATTGACAAGATAACAAAATGGAAGATCCCCAAACACCGAAATGGGCCTAATGGCAGGGCAATAGGGGTCCGTGCACCAGAGGACCAAGCTGGGAGAAGAAAAGTATTTACTTATTGTTTTATTCTTATTTTTTTTAAGTTTATTTTATATTTTTAAGTTTACTTATTTATTTATTTTGAGAGAGAGAGAGGGAATGAGCAGGGGAGGGGCAGAGAGAGAGGGAGAGAGAGAGAATCTCAAGCAGGCTCTGCACTGTCAGCCCAGAACCCAACTCTGGGCTCGAACCCACGAACCGTGAGATCATGACCTGAGCCAAAATCAAGAGTCAGATGCGCAACTGACCGAGCCACCCAGGTGTCCCAAGAAAAGTATTTAAAAATGAAAGCAAGAAAATTTCCTCGACGCATGGACTTTGTAGAACCAAATGTTTCTCTAACACAAAGATTAATCCCGCAATGCAACCTGGTCAACTTCCTGCAATTCAAGATTACCAAAAGCAAACATTTCCATCATGGAACGAATGCCCTAAGTGGAGATAAAGACAGGTTGCCCTCGAGGTCCATCGCATTAGCGTTTACCCAATGCTAGAGGACGTTAGAGACATATCTACATGCTTTGGAGAAAAGGGTGTTTCTTCCATCTCCAGAATACCATGCCCACACAGGGGTCTGCAACTAAAGAATATCTTTTTTAAAAGGAACAACAATGAGTCCCTAAAAAGCAAGCAGAGCAAAGCAAACATACAAACAAAACAAAAAAAGAAATCATCGCAAAGCCCTGCTCACGACAGGCGCTAACATTTGTTGAAGACTTAGTGTATGCCAGGCTCTTTTATTTATGTATTTTTTAAAAAAAATGATTTTGAATGTTTACTTAAATTGAGAGAGAGAGAGAGAGAGAGAGAGAGAGAGAGAGAATGCATGGGGGAGAGGCAGAGAGAGAAGGAGACACAGAATCCGAAGCAGGCTCCAGGCTCCGAGCTGTCAGCACAGAGCCCGACGTGGGGCTTGAACTCAGGAACCATGAGATCCTGACCTGAGCTGAAGTCGGACGCCCAACCGACTGAGCCACCCAGGCGCTCCTGGCATAAACTCTTGATTAAACGTTCTATGAACACTATAGAGACTTAAGAGGAACTAATGACAATGAACTTGTGTCCCTGCCCCAAAGACTGCACTGGAACTCAGAGTTAGACCTTGTTCTCCACTTGCACATCAAGAGATTTAGGTTTACATCTGAAACTTGAGAAATCTCTATAATACCTGGTCAGACCGTTGTCACTTCTTCTTATGGATTGTCCCCTGGGTCTCAGACATCTGGGACCGCTAGTCAGTCTCCCTACTGTGTGCGTGGCTGTGGAAGTAATTCCTCCCCACACGGACTGCTGCCATGCAGGATGGCAAGGCTTCCCAAACCCCAGGGACTCCTGACTGGGCTTGGCCTTTTTGCTAGGACTCCATGTCAGTAGATAATAATGCTTCTAGGTGACACTCCCCACCCTGGTGGCCACAGCCATTTTGATAACAAAAAATACCCAAAACCGTTAAAACAGGCCACGGCCATTTTGATACCAAAAAATACCCAAAACCATTAAAACATGGTTAGGCTACAAAATTCTGTATCCTGAAGTTCTAGACCATATTAATAGCTTTTTGTCTATGTTACAAATACCTTGTAGTGATCAAAGCTTAATAATTATTGAATACCTATGTTGAGCATTTGGAATGCTGAGGCAATACAAAGTTTGGATGAGAAATATTATCTTATCGATGCATTTTAGAGACTGTGCTTTTGTTTTTCTTAGAAGAGTAAGCTAAATTATTACATATAAGTTTTTGCCGTGGCAAAGACTCATGCAATGTTTTAAGGAACTTCTGTGCGTTGGTAATTATATTTCACGTTCAGCGCCGATGTATCCTTAAATAGGTAGAAGTGAATCAAATTATAGAAATTGGAATATTTGCCCAATAGCTTATTTTGCTACTTTATTTTTTTAAACTTATTTATTTATTTTGAGAGAAAGAGAGAGGGAACGAGCAGGAGAGGGGCAGAGAGAGAGAGAGGGAGAGAGAGAGAATCCCAAGCAGACGCCACAGGGTCGTGCAGAACTCGACACAGGGCTCGAACTCAGGAACGGCGAGATCGTATCCTGAGCCAAGAGTTGGACGGACGCTTAACCAACTGAGCCACCCAGGCACCCCTTTGCTACTTTATTTTATTCTAAATTATGTTGCCATGGGTGTCTTTTGATATCTTAATTTGATCTTTTCTCCATTCTTCCCAATTCCAGTCTTCCTAAAACACACACACAAACACGCATGTACACACCCAGTTCTGCCTCCTCTCAAATTCTCTGGAAGCATATTTTTTAAAGCACTCCTGAAGTGCAAGCAATGGGTTCTCACTTATCTTTCTGAGAAGACTGAGTGGTTCTGTATTGGTGTTGCTTAGGTGCTGTAACACAATGACATCTTCACCGAATTTTGAGGCCAAAAGGAACATGAACGATCAGCTAGTCAACCCTCCTCGTTTTCCAGTTAGGAAAACCGGGCAAGGGGAGGCATGGGATTGCCAGAATTCAAAGGACAAGCCCGTTCCAGAGGCTGGTCCAGACCTAGGCCTGGGGACGCCCCCTCGGTCAGGAATCCAGATAGAGCAAAATTAAAACCACCAAATCAATACATAGTATTTAATAGGTATTTACTATGAGTATAAAAATAGTCTGTGAACTTGTAGCTTCCAGATTCAAAAGTGATATGCAGTAGAAGGGCCTGGCGTTTCGGGGTGGTTTAGTAAGTAAAAACAAGAGAGTTTTAGGCTTACAATGACTGCTTTTCATAGTAGGGGTTTTCATGTGGCAGGGAATTGGCTAAGGGTTATGATCTCATGCCATTAAAAAAATTTTTTTAGGGGTGGGGTGGGGCGAGGGACAGAGAAAGGGAGAGAATCTCAAGCAGACTCCACGCTCAGTGTGGAGCTCGACTCGGGGCTCGATCCCATAACCCTGGAACCGTGACCTGAGCTGAAAGCAAGAGTCAGACGCTCAGCCAACTGGGCCACCCAGGTGCCCCTCTCATATCATTTTTAAGACAATGACTTAAGTGCCTCTTATGATTTCAGAGGCACTTATAAAATATAACCCAAGTTACAGGACTAGATTTGGTTTTGCTTCTGAGGTTTAAATGGTTTTGTCTGCTTAATTAATTTTATTAATTTTTAACAATCTCCCCCCATCGGTCACTCTTTCAGCCCGCCAAGTGTGACAGACTGGTAGAGCATTACTCCCGGTTCCCGTGGACTGTGTCGCGGGGACACATTCACTGTCACCAACGTTGAGTCCTCAGGACGGAGCGTCACGGAGTCGCTGTGACCGACAGTTGGCTGGTCATCACAGACAGGGGAGTCCTCATGGGCGCGTTCCCCCCAGTGTCTGATCCTGATGGATTACCATTCCATGTCTGAGGGGTTGCCAACAGGCATGTAAAACCTTCGAGAGTGCACGACACGCGAGAGAGATTACTACGCTAGCTGTAAGGAGAAGACTAGCCAAGGATTGAAAACTTCCCAAGAGCAGAGATCCCCAGGAGCCAAGATTCAACCACTCGAATAAATCAAATGGGTTATAATCAGATTTGGAGTTTTACCTTTCTGAGTCAATCTACAGTTTTGGAGGGTAACGTGTGATTGGGTTTCAGGGTTTTTTTTTGTTTTTTGTTTTTTTGAATTATTTACATGATGGAGAAGCAATCACACAACCTCAGGATCGCTCGGGACAAGAGGAATGAGAGGATGTTGCGTCTCAGGAGGCATGGGGCCTGGCAAGAGGCCTCAGCAGGGTGTGAGCAATCAGGTAATTTAATGAGAAACATTCCTATGGAAACAAAAGCAAAACAAAGGTCAATAGTGGAAGCTAATTATGAACTCAGTTTCTGAGTTTGGAGAGCAGCCCGTTGAGATTTCGAGAGGTGGGTTCAAGGCGCGCGTAGAGGGTGAGGTGAGGACAGCAGTCCGTCCGATGCACATCCTGGTTTGCAATTTGGCTGTCTTTGAAGATGCCCCTCCAGTGTCCCGTTGAACTTCCTTGAGTAACACACATAGTGGCAGACATAACGGATGACCACGCATGGCCTGTGCAGTGATTTCCCTGAAGTTTACAAGAGGGATTTATAGGACTAGAATCCGATCACGGATGCACTATAATTTCTATTGAAACACAAAGCTTGTTTCTAGACATCCCAGTTTTATCAAGGATATTTACAGTGAAATACTTGTTTGTAATATTTATTGCTTGTAATATAAGTCTAGCCTTGTGAAACTTGGCCTCGTCATGTATAAAAGTGTAATAAAATGGTGATGTTTTGCATATTCTAAGATACGACATTTCAAGCCAAAGCTTGGTCATATGCAGGGGCTTTCTTGGTTCCACAAAGTCAACCCGAGTTCTTTAAAATTACCTGGTAATAAGGCCTCATCGTGACCTATA
Source organism: Panthera pardus (assembly GCF_024362965.1). Taxonomy (NCBI): domain Eukaryota; kingdom Metazoa; phylum Chordata; class Mammalia; order Carnivora; family Felidae; genus Panthera; species Panthera pardus. The sequence continues at coordinate 3,721,755 of NW_026526766.1, forward strand.
AAGTCTCTTTAGGCTAAGAACCCAAACTAAAGACTTGTCCAATTATGTCCCGTTACAAGGAAAACAGATTCTTGTTAAACTTATATAAATATGTATATTATCATGAAAAACAAAAATATTGAATCAGAGTTTCAGAATTTTGAAAGAGAGGGAGAAAAAGATAAATGTTTCAGCCTTGTTTGCAAACATACATTTTACCAAATTGCTGTAATTTGTAGTTTGCTTGAAAGAGAAAAGTTTCTTTAAATTTGGGAGGAAATATTAAAGATCCAGCAATGTATTTAATGAAGTTGCAGAAATTATAATATTCTTTGTCAGTTCATTCAATATCCTGCAATTAATTCTTGTTTTCCTTCCTCTTGGGTTGGCAGCTTTCTGAATCAATCAGTATTCTATTAAAGGTTTAGGAATTCTTATCCCGTTCAGTGTTGCGATCCCAGGGTTATCAGAAACTTGTGTTCTGAGGCACTTGTCGGGGTCTTCTCCATAAATCTCTTTGAAGTGGCAGCTTTTTTGCAGGAAACTTTTGCAAAGGCATCAAAAGCATTGGAGTAAAACCCACAGACAATGATGCAATTGTCAAGTCAATTTGGTTATTTTCGTGACATACAATATTTTAAGGTAACACGGGGAATCAAGCCCGATAACATTAGACCAGGACGTGACAGATTTTGAAGAATTTCATAATTTCCGAGTTACTTATTTTCATGATATATATTTCATATAAATATGATCTAAGAAGGTTAAACGTTAATTTGTATTTGACGTTTTCCATGCCATTTAATCCATCCAATAAGCCTAACTACACATTTCTCTTTTTATAAGAGGAAGTTAATCCTTTAAGCTCTTCTGGAGACCTTCTGGAATTCCCAAACTTAGTTCAACGTCAAAAAGACTTCATTCGAAATTTGATTTTTAAGAAGTTTGTGAAAAGTGTCCAAAGGTTTCAAATACTCGATCAAACAGGAGCATAGGTCACTGGCAAACAATGGTTAGTCACCCATTCAATGAAAGTGACAATGAAAGTTCTCAAAGGCAAATAGAGTTGTAAAAGCTTCAGCTTTTTTTTATATTGATATGACTCAGTTTTTCCAAGTAATCCAAGACCGGGTAAGGACAACATGAAGGACAGGAAATATTTTCATAAGACACAGAATGTTTGTTTCCTGGGCAGAGTCCATTAAAGAAGAAAAACCTTGTTTAATAGTTTACTAAAAGTAGACCAATAATTTGAGGGGTTTGGGTTTTTTTTTTTTTTAGCAGAGGGAAAAGTAAACTGTAGTTTTGAATCAGCACATTACTGAGCAGATTAGCAACATTTATAAACACATAGTTAGAAAACCTTAAACTTTTGAGAGACATGTTTTTATAGTACATTTTTTAATGTAGCAAAAGTCATTTATTAATAGATCAAAATATCTTTTGTCTGTCTGTAAAAATTAAGACATCAAAAGTAGATAAGTTTACACATACGTTTAACACATTTATTTTGTCTCAGCATGTTATTTGATTTAAAAATAATTCAGAAGGGTGCCTGGGTGGCTCAGTGGGTTAAGCACCCAACTCTTGATTTCGGCTCAGGTCATGATCTCACCATTTTGTTCATAAGATTGAGCCCTGAGTTGGGCTCTTCCCTGACAGCACAGAGCCTGCTTGGGACTCTTTCTCTCCCTCACTCTCCGCCCCTCCCCCACTCACTCTCTCTTTCTCAAAATCAACAAATAAACTTAAAACAAATAAAAGCAATAAAAGTGATTTAGATACTCGAATATCCGTTATTTGGTTTAACTTAGGATAAACTTTGATTTGCATTTGTTTCAATTACTTGCTTTTTACAATTACGTTTAGGTTAGACATTCAACAGCTAACCATCATCTGAAGTGAATTTTCTTCTTGGTAAATTGCGTGGCATAGAGATAACATGAACTTATCTGACTGGTCAACCCGGGTAGAATACGTTGTATGTTTACATTAGCCCGGCGCAGAGAGGAGTGGGATCCTACGGGCCGTGCTCCCGTGTTCTGTCCCTGGTGCTCCCTGGACTCTTTGCCCACCCTGTCCTTCTGCTTCATCCCTCGCTTCTTGGAAGCATGACGTCTGCTCCATTTCTGAGAGCCCAGCTTCCACTAAAATGGTTGTCTGGCTTTCACTGCGCTTGTCAATCCAGACAGCTCTTTCCTCAAGGTGACCAAAGACCCAGCTGGGGTAAATGCCATGGGTATTTCCTGTTCCGTTGCTTACTTAATTTCCAAGAAGCATGGGTCAATGCCGACCTCCCTCCTTCTAGAAGTATTCTTGTAAAGTCACTCTCCTGGTTTGCTTCTTGCCACTTTATCAGACCTTTATCTGACCCTTTATCAGACTTCTCTGCCGAGACTGCTTCCTGTCCACACATGCTGGGCTGACTCATGGGCTGGCTGGTTCCTCTCCTCCTCTAGCACATCATGCCCTCCCTGGGAAGCACTCCATCTAGCCCATGCCCTTGTCTCCCAAAACATGGCTCCGTGCCAGGCTTCCTTCTGGTGCCCATCTCTTGGAGGCACCTTCAAGTGGACCGAAACCTCCTTGTTTTATCTCACCACATACCCAAACATGGTCAGGCTCAGCTGGGATGCACAGACTCCTTCCTGCTGCTGTGACTTCCCACAATGCTCTTCCCTTCTCTTAATTAATGTGTGTTTATCCTCAGGTGTCCACTGAATACTGTCCCCTGTGTAGACCCCATGGACACTCAGAAGAGTGTCCCTGTGTGGGGGGCCCACCTCCCCCTCCAACTCCCCATCATGGTGCTGACCACAGGTTTTATTAAGAACTTGTTGAATTTTCTCTCTGACCAGACCGGGGCCAAGTAGCACCGAGAATTCACCATCCTGCCTTACGCAGGCTGGTTTTTTATTGTTCTGTATAGCACTTACCACTTTCTAATATATCATATACTTGCATGTTGATGTATCTAGATCGTCTTAGCAGAACATAGGAGCAACGAAGGCAGGAACAGACGCCTCTGTTACGTTCTTCTTGTTTCCCCAGTGCCTGGTTTGTAACCGTTACACGATTCGTTTTTGATTAAATGAAAGAATTAAGCAAGGAATTAATAATATCCAAGAGTTAAATGAAGCATATATTAGTTGCACTTCAGGCTTCCCAAGCTTGCTTTATGAGATGGGCCGAGAGGGTTACTGAACTTCAAGAAGTGTTAGAGCACCGCATCTGGAACCATGTACCTATTTCATTGGATTTGTTAAATCTGCACAATGACTATGCATCTTTCTGAACCTCTCCATGTTTCATATAACCTCTATGTTCTAATGTAGAGCTTTCCTCTCCGAGGCTGACCACTCTTCCTACCGAAGGGGGTTCTTGCTGGAACCCTGTGTCCCACCTCAGACATAGACCGGTGTCAACATAACCAATGCCATCAACGTATATGCCCATGTGTGTTTCCCTATCTTTGTGTGTGTATGCGATATTAGACCATTAGGCCATATTGGTATTTGATTAAATGAAATAATTAACAAAACACTAATTAATAATATGCCAAAAATTAGTTTAGCATATATCAGTCATAATGATAATGATCTTGTCATGAAAGGACCAACCTTGCATTTCTATTGACTTTGATCCTACTATGGTATTAAAATACATAGTTTGCAATAAAAGTCATGAGTAAGAATTCGTAGGAAGGAAGAGTGACCTTCTCATGGCCAGTCCCTATCTTCAGAGTCAAAGTCTAACAACGGTTCGGTAACAGTTTGGCACAATTTTGTCGTTGCCTCGAAAGATTTCCTAAAGGGGCACGAAAGAGTCCAGAAGGAAAACAGGCGTCCAGCCATCCAGGCAAGTACTGACATGAGATGCTCAGGCAGACCTGGGATTTGCTGAGAACCACAGAGTGGTATGGCGGCCTTGGTTATGTCGCTGTTTCTGCTTTTGTGGGTTGTTGTTGAAGAGCAGTGATGAACTGAATGCTTGTATAAGGTCAGTCCCTACCTTACACTTAGCCTTCAGGGCTACTAATCACTAGTGCGTGCTGAGTTCAGAATCTCATGTCATAGTTATTACTCATTAGAAGATATATCATTCACGGACATTACACTCAATGAGTAAATAATATTGAGGACCTGTGGCCTTCACTGGGAAACAAGGATGGACAATACGAAACTACTGCCATCCATTGAGGACAGGATGAAGTGTGCAGAAGTGTTAAGGAGCAACTTCTTAAGTGAATGTGGTCAAAGTAAGGTGTCGCCATATTGTCGTAACAACAAGGACAGAGTAATTAGTTACTCGGAGGCATGGGGGGAGGCAAGTGAGTTATTGTTCCAGCTGAGTTTATAAGGAGGAGAAGCAAGTTACCAAGCAATTAGAGAGAGAATAAGGGACTTTAAGACAGAGACGTACAGTAAAGATCACCTCTTTTCTTTCCATAACTGGGTCAGGGTCACAGACATGTGGGGAAGAACAGAGACAGTGAGGCTGGAGATGATGTTAGAGGTAAGACAGGCTGGATCGTAAGGCACCTCACATAAACAAGCTAACGACTTGAAACTGTTATCCTCTACAAAATTCATCTTCTAAAAATGTTACTTAATTGGTTAGGCACACAATTTTCAGGGATTAAGATTTATCCTAGAGATTTTAATTATAAGCCCACCAGGTTTGAGCTCTTCTCCCTTTAATCAGTATAACCCCGATCTCAATGCATCGGATAAACCAGAGTGAGAAGGGAATAGTGATAGAGAGATCATTTAAGGGCCTCTTATAAGAATATAAGCAAGAGAAGATAAGTGTTGGAACTCAAGCATTGAATTCTTTTCAGGGTGTAGGATGTAGAGGATCTGGTAAATAACTGCCAGATTTGGGAGGGGGATCAAAGGAGGGAGGCAGGATGATGCCGGGGTTTCTAATCTGGAAGGGAAGGGGTCATCTGTTAACAGACACCGAGAATTAGAGGGCATTAAAATGAAGAGACAGAGAGGATGATACAGCTCTGGCCACACTAAGCTCGAAGATCTGATGCTACGTCTGGGCAGATGTGTGGAAGGGATGCTGAACCTGGAGATAGGGTCTCGGGGCTCACCAGAACGCAGCTAGAGCTGCGGGCCGTGGGGAAGTGACATTTCCTAGGCAGGTTGCAGATTAAGTTTAGGAGAAGAGTGGCACTGGATTTGGAGAAAAAAAAATTCTTTAATAGCTTAATTGAACAGCTACTTCTCAGTTCTCATCTTAACAAGCCTCTCAGGTTCATGTGACGTAGTTAGCCGCGTCCTCTTCGGAATGATTTCTTCACGACGTTCTTGTTCCTCCTGGATTTCCTCCTGTCCACAGAACACTGCCCCGTCTTTAGTGGGTCCTCTTCCTGTGCCCGATCTCTACATGTTTCAGTAATTGAGGGACCTGTCCCTGGCCTTCCTCTTTTCCTCGTTGATACTTACTCCCTAGCTGGTTGAGTCTGGACTTTGGGACATCACCAAGATGGTGACAAAGACTATCCCTGGCTCCACTGCCCCTCACAATAACCATGAACAACTATTCAAGAACAAGACAGCACCGAAGGAATTCTAGAACACAGGGCTGATGGTCAAGCACCCCTTGTGCCACAGAGACAAAGACAGATGGCATTGGGAGGGCAAGAGACGTGGCTACTGACGACCACATCGTCCCTCCCCAGGCCAGCACAGCACCACACCAAGAGGTCTCACCTCAGCCTCTTGTTCCTCCAGTGGGGAAAATATAATCCACAATAACTTGTTGTGGGTTATACAATATAAATCCCTAAATTGTAACAGCAATAACCTAAAATGTGAGCAGAAGGAGAAGGAAACCTATAAATTTTACAAATTCTATTGAAGTTGTTATCAGTTTAAAACAGAGTATTACAGGGGCACCTGGGTGGCTCAGTTGGTTAAGCGTCTGACTCCCACTCAGGTCATGATCTCATTTGGAACCTGGAGCCTGCTTTGGATTCTGTGTCTCCCTCTGTCTCTGCCCCTCCCCCACTTGTGCTCTGTCTCTCTCAAAAATAAACATCATACACCAAAACACACACACACACACACACACACACACACACACAGGCATAGAATGGCTGAGTGATTTTTAAAGATCTAAATATACTGCCTACCACTAAAAGGCACCCGACAGAATGGGTGAAGATATTTGCAAAGGACATATCAGATAAAGGGTTAGTATCCAAAATCTACAAAGAACTTATCAAATTCAACACCCAAAAAACAAATAATCCAGTGAAGACATGGGCAAAAGTCACCAATAGACACTTCTCCAAAGAAGATATCCAGATGGCCAACCGACACATGAAAAACTGCTCCACATCACTCATCATCAGGGAAAATACAATTCAAAACCACAATGAGATACAACCTCACACCTGTCAGAATGGCTAAAATGAACAAATCAGGAGACTATAGATGCTGGCAAGAATGTGGAGAAATAGGAACCCTCTTGCACTGTTGCTGAGAATGCAAATTGGTGCAGCCACTCTGGGAAACAGTGTGGAGGTTCCTCAAAAAACTAAAAATAGAACTACCCTACGACCCAGCAATTGCACTACTAGGCATTTATCCACAGGATACAGGTGTGCTGTTTCGAAGGGACACATGCACCCCCATGTTTATAGCAGCACTATCAACAATAGCCAAAGTATGGGAAGAGCCCAAATGTCCATTGATGGATGAATGGATAAAGAAGACGTGGTATATATATACAATGGAGTATTACTCGGCAATCAAAAAGAATGACACCTTGCCATTTGCAACTATGTGGACAGAACTGGAGGCTATTATGCTAAGTGAAATTAGTCAGTCAGAGAAAGACAAATATCATATGACTTCACTCATTTAGGGACTTTAAGAGACAAAACAGATGAACATAAGGGAAGGGAAACAAAAATAATATAACAACAGGGTGGGAGACAAAACAGAAGAGGCTCATACATATGGAGAACAAACTGAGGGTTACTGGAGGGGTTGTGGGAGGGAGGATGGCCTAAATGGGGAAGGGGCACTAAGGAATCTACTCCTGAAATCATTGTTGCACTATATGCTAACTAACTTGGATGTAAATTTAAAAAATAAAATTAAATAAATAAATAAATAATGTACTCTAAAAATAAATTAATTAAAAAAATAAAAAATAAAACTATATATATATATATATATATATATATATATATATAGGGCCTACCAGAGACTTACTTTAAAGACACATGCGAGCTGAAAGTTAAGGGATGGAAAAAGACATTTCAAACAAACGATAACCAAAAAATAGCATGGGTAGATATCCTTACATCAGACAAACAGACTTTCAACTAAAAATGGTAAAATGAGATAAGAAAGGTCATTATATAATAATAAAGGGATCAATACACGAAGAAGATTATAACAATTTTAAGTATTTATCATGCCCAATATTGGAGCATATAATGTAGAAAGCAAAAACTAACAGAGCTAAAAAGAGAAATAAACAGTAATGTGATAACAGCTGGGGACTTTAACACAACACTCTCAGCATCCAGACAGAGAATCATTAAGGAAACAGCAGATTTGAACTACATCCCAGACCACATGGACCTAATAGACATAGTCAGAACATTCTATGCACTGACAGAATACACATTCTTCTCAAGCACACAGGAAACATTTTCTATCAGAGACCATATGTTGGGCTACAAAACAAGTTTTAGCAAATTCAAGAAGACTGAAATCATGCCAAGCATCTTCTCTGACCACAATGGCAATAGCAAGAGGAAAACTGGAAAATTCTTGAACACATGAAAATTCAACAAAAACAAAAAAAATTAAATAGATAGATAGACGATAGATTAGATAGATAGATAGATAGATAGACTGTACTGGAAAACCAATGGATCAAAGAATAAATTAAATGGGAAAGAAGAAAGTATCTTGAGACCAACAAAAATAGAAACACGACATACAGAACATTAGAATGCAGGAAGGGCAGTTCTGAGAAGTAAGTCCGTAACAATAAATGCCTCCATTAAGAAGCAAGAAATATACCAAATATGCAATGAATCTCTTTATTCAACAAACTAGAAAAAAAAAGAAAAAACTAAGCCCAAAGTTAGCAGAGGAAAGGAAATAATAAAGATTAGAAGGGGAATCAGTAACATAGGGAACAGAAAGGCAGTAGAAAAATATCAAAGACCTGAGAGTTGGTTCTTTGAAAAGATAAACAAACTTGACAAGCTCTTAACTACACTAACCAAGGAAAAAAGAGAAAGGACTCAATTCAATAAAATTAGTAGACATTACAACTGGTACAGCATGACCTCAAAAGACACCGAGAGGCCACTGTGAACAACTTTCTGCCAACCACTAGATAACCTAGAAGAAATGGAAAAATTCTCAGAAATACACTACTTACCAAGACTGAATCAGGAAGAAATAGAAAATCTTAATAGACAAATTACTAGTAAGACAACTGAATCAGTAATCAAATATCTCACAATGAAGAAAGGCCTAGGACTAAATGGTCTGACGGGCAACTTTAGCAAACATTTAAGGAAGGGGGTGCCTGGGTGGCTCAGTCAGTTGAGTGTCTGACTCTTAATTTTGGCTCAGGTCATGATCCCAGCCTCATTCCCTGAGGGCAGAGGCGGGGGATTCAGTAGCTCAACTGAGCATGTTTAGGACAATTTTTTTCAATGGGAACTAAGGTATGTTGTTTTCGGGTTCATTGTATTTCCAGCTTTTCTATATCCTGCACACCGTATATGGTTGCTATGGTGAAAACTTTCCCACATACACCCCCAGACCCAATGGCAATCAAGATATGGCACCACCTGCCTCATTTACCCCTAGTTTGTTCATTTCTCATTGTTGAAGTTTAAAGCAAAACCAAGACCTCGTGTCATCTCACCCCTGCCAGACTTCACCTTGTATTTCAAAAGGCAAAAAAAAATTTTTCTGAAAACTCGTAATGTCAACGCCTTTACAGCGTTTGAAATTAATATGAATTTCTGAGCAACTTATAATAATAGCTCCATATACACGTATCTCAGATGACTTCGTATCAAAACATCTTCCTACATACGTTTCCTTTTTTAATTTTTATTTATTTTTTATTTATTTTTGAGACAGAGACAGAGTGTGAGTGGGGGAAGGACAGAGAGAGGGGGAGACACAGACTCGGAAGCAGACTCCACGCTCCGAGCCCAACCTGGGACTTGAGTTTACAAACTGTGAGACCGCGACCTGAGCCGTAGTGGGACGCTCAACCGACTGAGCCACCCAGGCGCCCCTCTTTTTTTTTTTTCAAGTGTGGACTAAAATGACAACAAGTGAACCAAAAGAAGTCACACACATTGCCTTTGGTTTAACCTCTTGATTCTTCAACCGAGCTTTTTTCTCCTGCCTCATTTTATGAGGTTGATTTGCTGAAAACCTGGGTCCACTGTTCTCGAGGATATCGTGAGAGCTGGATGTGCCTTCTTTCCTCAAGCCATCACTTAAGTTTTTCCACTGCCCCCTGTGCAGCCTGTCCCTGGAAGCTTCCTGGAGGTTTTATTACATCCAGATTCAGCACTTTGGCCAAGAACACCTTCCGGGTGGGGTAGGGTGTGCAGGCTGCGTGGAGGCAGGGAGGCGTCTGGCTCATCTCCTCTCTCAAGGGATGTCAGGGACCACGTGTGGATGGAGTGGTGGCACCGTGTCTCTTCGTCAAGCGTCATCTGAGGCCCTGGTCAGTGTCAGGTGACTGTCACCTCAATGAGGCATGTCAGATAAGGATGCAAGTTGGCGACTCTCCCCCCTACAATTTCCTCCGCAATTCTTCTCTGGATTCGTCCATAGAAAAACTGCCCCTCATCAACTGCCACTCTCTGCTTACCTGAAATATGCCGGTACCAGAAAGGCAGGAGTTCTGAATAAGATAGTCCCTTCAATCATGACCCGCGAGGTTTCTGTTTGTTTTTTTGCTGTTTGTTTTACTATTTCTTCTTTTACGTATAGTTCCAAATCTTTGTGTTTTTATATAGTCAATGAACTTGATTCCAGTGAGTCATAACTGAAGCAAAAGTTCCCCCACGTTGCTTCCCTACCTATCCACACTGTATCATGTAACTGCAATTTGTCTTACGAAGCTAAAGGGTTTCATCTATTTCTTTTTCAAAAGGTAACGTATGTATGCCCACGCAAAATTCTGCACGCGATGTTTACAGCCGCTTTTTTCATAATTGTCTGCATTTGGGAGCAACCAGAACGTCGTTCGGTAGGTGAACGGAACTGTGGTCCATCAAGGCGATGGAATAACGTTCACCGCTAAAAAAGAAATGAGCTATCAATCTATGAAAAGGCACGGAGGAACCTTAAATGCACAGGACCAAGGGAAAGAAGCCAATCTGAAAAGGGTACAGACTATAGGATTCCAGCCCTATGACATTCCGGAAAAGGCAAAACTATAGAGAGAGTAGAAATCGAGGGGTCATCAGGGTTGATAGGGAGGGATGGGTAGGCAGAGCACAGAGGGTTTCTGGGACAGTGGGAATGTTCTGTAGGTCACTAGAATGGTGGATAAGTACGCTGATACATGTGTCCAGACCCACAGGATATACCCCACCAAGAGTGACCCCTAATGTGAACTGCGGACTTCCCTGATGACGTGTCCACGTAGGTTCATGGACTGTAACAAATGCACCGTGTGGTGGGGACGTTGATGCCGAAAAGCCGGGGTCAGGGAGGGGTGGAGGAGGCAGAAGGCTTATGGGAAATCGCTGCGCTTGGTGCATGAGTTTGCTGCGAACCTGGAAGATCTCTGCAAATAGTCTGTTAACAACTACAACCATAAAAGTTAACATACGCGAAATCGCACCTCACTTTATTTTTAACAGTATTTAGTGTGAGATGCTTACTTTGAGCTCCACTGGATCTCAAAGTCATCATTTTTTTTCAAAGTAAGGATTGTGCTTGGCTTCGTGAGGTTCTGGCTAGAAATGAGCCCAGGGTTCAGGTTTAAAGGACTCACGACAAACAGAGTCTACCATTATATTAGAAATACATCCAAGAAATAAATCAAAGAATGATGCCGCTTTTTCTGGCTCTCACAGTGACAAATCAAATAAAAAGGCTTTAATCCTAAAGCTACATAAGTCCTCTTTCTGATGAGACTAAAGAGGAGACTCAGGGCCAATGATTTAATTATTGCAGTTTTCGGCTATTGTGCTAGTTAAATGCAGGCATTCAATAGCAGCAGCGAGGCAAATAATCTACTGTTTCATCAGGTTTGGGGGATGAAGGCATAGACATTTTTGAGGAGCCACCGTTCTGCCTGTCCTTTGGTAGGGGTCTGAGAAAGATGGGTCGAGACGCAAGAACCACGGAACAGAGAAAGGACTTTTATTGATCAAAATCCCACAAAACACAACAGGAACGGAACTTACAAGGAAAGAGTGGAATTGAGGGAGGGGTTGAAGATCAGGCATGAGGGTCTCCTCGGTAGAAGGCTGTCCTTGAGAGGGTAAGGGACATGTAGACCCAGAGTGCGAGCAGAGGAAGAGCCCGAGAGCGCCCCTGGGCTGGAGGAAAGGGAGGGCAGGCGTATTGTGATGTGTTGCATTGTATTTGTGCCAGGGACAGCAAGAGGAAGAAGAGCTTTCCTGTTTCCTCTAGAAAATAAGAGACAAAGTCATGGGCTGGCATGGGGGGCGAAAGATGAACTTAACCTCACCCGGTCTTCAAATGCCACCAGAAGTGGCCAGGGAGAGAGGAGTGGATGACCACCAAGACTGGCTTATCTGCTGGGGTCGGAGACCACGGAGGGCGTCACTCCAGCCACCAAACCACCCGGTCACACGACACTCTGCCAGATGCTCAACAGATGCCCAGCATGGGACGAAGTTGACAAGGTGTGAGTCAGGTTCTGAGGAAAGACAGTTGGGCACCCTTGGATCTGTGCCTCGGAGGTAAATGCAGTCATGAGTCAATAACCGAAGACCCGAAGGTCTGAGGCTGCGAACACACATCCTCGGAGGGAGGGCAGGAGGCAGGAGCCACGAAGGTTGCGATGCCAGAGTGATTCCGCGCCAGCTGCTCCCAAGTCCTGGGCTGAAGTCTTGGGGGTGGCGGGCGTGAAGGGGGAGGAAACGTGACTCGTGTTACCCACTTTGAGGCCGAGCTTCCGTTGGGACATCTGTGATCTAGGATCAAACACACGCCCTGCACAGCCGTGAGCAACAAATGAGGCAATAAAGGTAAGGCAGGGTTTCAGGCTGGCAACAGATAGGGCAAGGTCAGCCCGCACACTGGGTTTGGCTTGGAATCGGAACACTGCCAGACAAGCACGCGTTCCCGACACGCCGCGGTCCCCACGCGCCCCTGTGCCGCCGAACATCCTCAGTGCCCTTCGCCCGACAGTCCCGGACTCTGCAGCTTGAGATCCTTGATGAGATGAGAGATCCACTGATGCCCCGTGTCCTAGTTGTGATGCCAAGGAGGATGCATGCAGTCCTGAGTGAAGAAATAACCAGAAAGACATTTTCTTTGCCGAAAACAAGTCCAATTTTTGGCCTCAGATCCAACTACAGCAAAGGAATGTGCATAGTTAGGAAATGTTCCGGGTTTTTGCCCCTGTTAACAAATTACAAGCTAACAAATGGCCAGTTTAGCTCTCATTTCAGGAGGCGCTACCTTCTTGTATCAACAGTTTCTCGCCCTTAAATCTACACCTAAAAACACTGGTCGCTGTAAAGCCGTATAGCGGGAGCATCCAGATTTTTCTCTTGGTTAAAAACTCCATCCTTTGAGATTAGCCACCAGTTGATAGCTGTGGAAGCCCGGTCACGTGTATGTGCTACTTCGTTTCATTTCACTTCTGTCTTGAGATTGCCACGAGGCAAAGCATATTTGTCCTTTACTCTGCAGGACAGTGGCACCTGTGTGTCCACCTGCAGCCCAGAAATTCTGCCACAGGCCAGCTCCCCCAAGACCAAGGGCCATCTGTGGACTGACACCTAAAGCTACTATTTCCGTGGCTCCGGGTCTCCATGCTGAGCCAAAGTCCTCACCCCAAGGATCGCTGCACTGTGTTTGTCCTTGGGCAGGTGAGTCATAGCTGAGACAGTCTTCTCCTCCAGGTAGAGGGAGTAATAAATGAAGCCTGCCCCTTGCATCGTTGACCTGAGGATTGCAGCTCCATGCGTAAAAGTGCTCGGTAAATGGTAATCACTGCATCCGTGGATTTCATCATGACTTAATGCACTCGCGCCTGGCCCGTCTCCAAGCCACCGCCATTTTGTCACACTGGCGTTGGTAAGCCTGAGGTTGTTTTTCTGTGAATTCTTAAGGCATTTCTCTTGCCTTCCCAGCTTCTGATCACATTGACTTACTATATGACAGATGCTTGGAAGCCTATTCCTGATTGAAATGTCCTTTGAAATTCACGTGATCTGGCACCTGCCTTAAACACTCGGTCATCCGACGCCCTGGAGATGTACAGGCAGGTGCTGTCAGATCTGGAGTGGAATGGATTTGTTTTCCCCCCTGGGAAATGTCTCAGAACTCACTTGCTTGGAATCAGTGTGTATTTTGAACTTCATGTTTAAACATTTCATCTGTCTCACAAAAATGGACTTCAGGACGTGTAGCCCTAAAAATATCCCGGGCAGAAATCACAGAACTGGGAGTGCAATGTGACTTATTGGCTCAAAGGTGAGAGTCACGCGTTTTCAAACGATTTCCTCCTGGTCCGAAATCCTGGCCTTTTCAGGTTAGACTGGCCTGAGTTCCACGTCCCATTTTGAATCTCCCTGGCTTGGTGACCTGAGGAGACCACGTGGGGTCTGTGAGCCTCAGGTTTCTCGCTTATAAAATAGGGATAAAATAGGGACATTTCATGCTTCTCTTGGTATTCTACCTTACGCTATTATCGGATCTTTCTTCCTATTATGAAAATCCAAGAAATCTTTCTATACAGGAGCCTGGCTACCAGCAATCAATCTTAGTTTCCCTCTTTCTTTCCCTGCAGGGTGTTACCTTCAGTGTTGTACCCGTGTCCTTAACACTGCCCGTACTATTCGAAGTTTTCTTTCCTTCCGACGAGGTATCTTTTATAAGCTCATACTCACTCTCTTATTATCCTTGCAATAAGTTTTTTGGGTACAGCGTGAAGAAAAACTCCCGCTGATTGTTTTGAAAAGCGATGTCTGCTTTGGGGGGAGAAAATGTTCCAAAGGCTACGAAAAATCCAGCATCATCAGGAAAAGGCCACCCACCTGCCCGACTCTGCCACAATTTTCTCCAAGCCCACCTTGACGCAGGACGTGGTGCCATTCAGAGGAGGCTTTAACGGGGCACCGTCTTCCCTGTGCATGTCCGATGCTCCTGCATGGGGTACGGATCTAGTCCGGTTAATCCACAGGAAGAGCAGGCGTGAGGGGGAAGGTGTCTGCCTTGCTCTCAGCCCCACGAACGGGTCGGCGGGAGCTGCTCGAGGAGGACCCTGCTGCTGTGCTCAGCCCATCCGCTCGACAGTTCTGTCCCCGGCCTTCAGCTCCGTTGCCGTGTCTCCATTTGAAACCTGCCAGAGCTTTTCGTGTCTTCGGAGGCTCAGGGCCTGGCACAGCACGTTAGTGCCTCTGACCACGAGATACACCGGCGGGAAGATTCAGCTCATTGTCGAGGACTGTGTATTAGCATCTGGGGCCGCCGAGCAAAGTATTACCCACGGGACGGCGTAAACCACAGAAATGTATCATCTCACGGTTCCGGAGGCCACAAGTCTGAGGGGTCAGCAGGGCCGGTCCTGTTGAGGACGTGGGAGAGAATCGGCTTCAGGTGATTGCTGGCAACCCCTCGGTGTTCCTTGATCTGCTGTGGGTGCATCACCCTGACCTCTGCCTTTTCGTCCACAGGACGTCTCTCTGTGCACATGTCTGTCTCTGTGTTCAAGTGTCCTCTTTCCAGAAGGACTCCGGTCATATTGGATGAGGGCTGTGCTTAAGGACCTGATCTTAACTCGGTTATTTGTAAAAAGATTCTTATCCCAGAGAAGGTCACGTCCGTAGGTACCGGGGGTAAGATCTCGACATCTTTTGGGGTGACATTCCATAACAGAGAGCCTCATCTTTGTTCCTTGTGGTCGAGGCCATTGGGCTTTTCCTTCCCAATTTAACCAGAAGGCTGTCGATAGGTGGGGCCGACAGGACAGTCTCAGACGCTGCAGGATCCTAGGTGCACGGGCAAGGGAAGAGCTGGGGCCAAACCCCACCAATGCTTAGAAGTGACTCATCCTCTCGGGGAACAGATCCCTAGCTCCCACCCGCTAGAAATTTGGCTGGACGAAGAGGCTGCGGGCGGCTAATCGATGGCCAGAGCTGCGGGCTGATGACTCATCGTTCAGGTCAATCTGAAAACATTAATATATCTTTACTTTTTGAGTATCATTAAAGTTCTAGTATTATTCTGAAAAAATACATGCAAACATTTTCTGCTGGCTCTACTCACACAGGTGCTAACCCGCCCTTGCGTAGCATATGGAAAACACGTAATGATGTTTTGGTGGGGAATTTGTGAGTTTTGTAAAATGCAGACAGCGTAAATTCCACACAGAGAGAGAGTCAATGAGCCAATATCGGGGAGATGCAGGGCACGATCAGACACCCCACAGAGATCACGGCTGGCATTTGTGCCCTGACCCTGCAAAATGGTCACCTCGTCCCTTTTCTCATCCAGGAAAAGCAGGCGTGGGGAGCCACGATGGGCTGGAATCTCGTGCAGCTGGAGTTGCGGGCGGGGACCCCCGAGGCCTTCGGATCCCACCCTGTTCCCTCAATTGTCCCTGCACCGACCTGTGTCGCGCTGTCCTGAGGGCTATGACTTCTAGGAATAGAGCCCGCAGGGGGGAGGTGGTGGTCTCCAAAGTCAGCCCAGGCCGGCACGCAGCTTCCACGCGAGCTGTGTGGACCCAGGCCAGTGACCTGATGGCTTGCTGCTGGACCTCGTCACAACCAAACGCCCAACACCCCTCCGTAGGGTTGTTGCGCCCGTGACGTGAGACCTTGTTGATCAAGTCTCTGACATAGTGCCTGTCCTTAAGAAGCCTGCCGGGCGTGATGGTGTCATCGGATGTGCTCAAATAACAATGAAGAGGCAGACTGGGAAATAACACTTCATAACTTACTGCGGAAGAAAGACAAAGAGCTGAAGGGAAAGAGCAGCTCTTCCGTATTTGAAGGTAAGGCTGTGCTCTCGGCGAACCACAGGCCGTCTCCATTCTGCCAAAGGCAGGAAGGCCAGCCTCCTGCTCCGGCGGCCGAGAGCCTCCCAGTGAACTGCCCGCACGTTCCTGTACCTCCTCCCACGGACCCGCATCCACCGGGCCGACGGGTCAAGGCAGGCGCAGGGCTCGTTTTCAGAGTGTGTCGCTGAGTGAGTTGGGCTCAGAAGTGCCCGGCCAACCTAGCTTTTTCTCAGACTCAACTTTTGGATGTTCGGGTGACGCCGAATGGAGGCAAACATACTTGTTTGTTTATTTTTTTTAGTTTTTAAATGCTTTATTTATTTTTAAGAGAGAATGAGCATGAGCAGGGGAGGGGCAGAGAGAGGAGGGAGACAGAAGATCCGAAGGAGGATCCAGGCTCTGAGCTGTCAGCACAGAGCCCGACGCGGGAATGTAAGTGGGAAATGTACACACAGTGTCAGGGAGGCTCTGTGGGCTCGGTCCAGGGGGATCCAACCGCCTCCCAGCCACCCTGTTGTGCTGCAGGGGAAGCAATGGCAGAGGGAGACAGTGGGGGTGGGGGGGTGGGGGGACCGCCCTGGGGGATGGAGACTGCAGGTGCAGGGCTTTGATCCCAGAGAGACAGGGTGCAAGGTCAAGTGAGACTAATACCAGCTCCAGAGCAACTCAGAATAGGATGTTCTCCCATGAATTCAAGGTCACCAAGATGACTACCAAGGAGGGCAGGGACACCACCGTCACTGTGTGCAGGGCTCTCTGAGTCCAGGGCCCCCCCCAACCTGGAACCGCAGGCTCTAAGCATGCAGTCATCGTACTGCTTTGCTGGGAGAGTGGTGCAGGTCCGTGCAGAGTGAGGAGACGGTCCAGGAGAATCCACCACATTCTGGAAAGAATGGGCCATTTTTGACTTCATGGTATTTATGCAATATGGATACATAAAGAACAGGGAGGAGAGTAGGCAAGGGGGTAGAAGGAAGGAAGGAAAGTAGGAAGAGAGGGAGGAAGGAGGAAGGGAGGAGGGAAGGAAGAAAGGAAAGGAGGGAGGGAGGGAAAGAAGGAGGAAGGAAGGAAGGAAGGAAGGAAGGAAGGAAGGAAGGAAGGGAGAAAGGAGAAAGGGAGGAGGGAAGGAAAAAAGGAAGGAAAGAAGGAAGGAAAGAAGGAAAGGAGGGAGGGAGGGAGGGAGGAGGAAGGAAGGAAGGAAGGAAGGAAGGAAGGAAGGAAGGAAGGAAGGGAGAAAGGAGAAAGGGAGGAGGGAAGGAAAAAAGGAAGGAAAGAAGGAAGGAAAGAAGGAAAGGAGGGAGGGAGGGAGGGAGGAGGAAGGAAGGAAGGAAAGAAGGAAGGAAGGAAGGAAGGAAGGAAGGAAGGAAGGAAGGAAGGAGGGAGGGAGGGAGGGAGGGAAGGAAGGGAGGGAAAAATGAAGGAAAGCGACAAAAAGAAAGATGAAACATCTTATTAGAAAAAAAATCTAAATCCAAGTTAATAAGAACTATTTTGCTAATCGCTAATAATTCACTAATATTTTGCTCTATACAGAAGAATTTATAAATAATAAACTTACTTTTAAAGGACTAGAAGCTTGGGGTATTAAAATAAAAGTACCTATAATTAGAGACTGCAGAGATTAGAAACAAACAAAGTCAATATACTGAACACAAGAAGAAAATAACAATAGCAAAGAGAAAAGAGAACAGCGCAGAATTAACTCACTGCCTTAGAAAAAGAGGACTTAAAAAATCACTATGAATGCAGAGTAAGGAACAAGCCGATTAAAGTGGTTAAAGGAAAAGCGAGGTATTCTAGGGAACAAACAAATAATCTAAACCTAAGGTAATTCATGTCTTTGTAGTAAAGAAGCCCCAAAAGGAAAGCAAAATTTTACCGGGAGATATAATGAAATGATTTTTACAGAAACAAACATTTATTTTTTAAGTTAATTATTTCTTTTATTTTTGAGAGAGAGAGCGAGTAGGGGAGGGGCAGAGAGAGATGGAGAGAGAGCCAGACACGGGGCTCCAACCACAAACCATGAGCTCATGACGTGAGCGGAAATCGAGAGTCAGACGCTTTACTGACTGAGCCCCCCCGGGGACCCCCTATGCAGAAATATATTTAAACACCAATACTACCATTCAAAGCAAAACGAAAACTAAATCACTTTTGCAAGTGAAATGTTTTGCAAATTCATTTTGCAAATGAACCCGTACTGGCCACAAATTTGCCAGCGTCTCCAGAGGTCCAGCTTCCAGAGCCTGCAGGGCGCTGGCTAACGTGGGACTCTCGCGACGCAGTGGGTGCAGGCCCTTTGCGGAGAGGGGGGCTGGCTTTCTTCTCCCCAGAAGAGCGAAGTACCTTGTTCCTTCTACACTTGTGTTAAATTCCAACACCCCTCTTTCCAATCAGATCGGGGCCAGAGTTGTGAAAACTACACTTTCGATGCATCATTTGACGGTATTTCTGCCACGTGGATGGCGGACGGTCGCCGGGGTGGGGCACCTGGCAGGGTTATTCTTAGCATCAGCTACAGGCACCTTCTACCAAGTACAGACTCATCAAGGAAATAATCAAATGAAACCGTGATTTTGCAAGACTCTCTTGCTAGGATGCTTCTAGGCAAAATAATGACTTTGGAAGATTTAAAAATAGATAGACCATTGAATGCGGGAGGCATCGCTTTCCCAAGAAGAAACTTCTCCACCAGTGGTTTCGTGCCCTATGCCTTCATTCTCTCCCGCTTTTCTCCTGCCCTCTGTTCTCTTTATCCTTTGCTTCCTTCTTGTGTTTACAGTCTCTGTGTACCCCACAGTGGGGTGGGGGGTGGGGGGCCGCAGGCTGATCGCTGTCTGTCCGTGGCCCCGATGTTTCTAGAAAAAAGTTGCCACTTCAGAAAAGTCATGGGTCACAGCATTAACTTTATAAATACTAAGGATGTTTTTTCATCTTTGTTTCTTTCTTTTCTTCTAGAGAACATAACATGAACATAATTCTAGCTGCTTCAGAGGTAATTTTTCAGATTCTGTACTATGGCAAACTTCAAACATATTCAGAGCTGGTGTTGTGGGGTAAGGGCCCTCCCGGCTCCCATCATCATCTTCAGCAACTATCGGATCAGCCCAGGGACAGGCTCTTGCCCTCACTTTCCCCTTCCGTTTTGTGACTTGGGGATTTTTTAGAGCAGATCCCAGGCCATCAGTCCATTTTAGCTGTAAATATTTCATTACACACAGCTACCATCTACTTTCTCTTGATGTATTTATCATGCCATTAACACTCCTAAAATTAAACCATTTCTTCATATTATATACGGTCCATACTCACGTTTCCTTGATTATCTCCCTATCTTTCCACAGTGGAATGTTTTGAATTAGAATCCAGACAATATCCACAAATTGTATTTGGTTCTTATATCTTCTTAGATTTTCCCATTGGCTCTTTTGGGGGGGGTGGACAGGATCTGAACCACTTACCCTATAGAACCCTCGCATTCTGACTTCAATAAGTCACTTCTTCGTGGCATCATTATGCCCATTTCTCTTTCTCGCTGTGTGTCCTATAACCGGGGTCGCAAGACACAGGCTGATGATCACGTTCCAATTAATTTTTGCCACAGTACTTCACAGATGGTGTCGTGAGCATCCTGTCACGTTACGTGATGGGGAATTTGATTCCACATGGTCTCCCTTGCAGGGATTCTTAAGATTCACGACAGCATCGTGTGTCAGTGTGATCTTCCCAACATAAAATTTCACGTCCACCAGCCCTGTTTCGTCCAGGGGAGGTGACAAAAGGGTTTTCTAATTCCGTGACTTGTTCTGCATGCATTGATCGGAGTTTGGGGTAGAGAGAACCATTTTTTATGTAGCAGTTGGCTACTCTGAAAAACAGATAAAAGTTTAATCCTTTCCAATTACTTTACCTTTTTAGAGCATTGAGGTGCCATCTATCAATTACCAATGGCAAATAGCAAAAAAAAATTTCCAAATATCATTTTGTCATGATTTATTTTTAAAACAAGCTTTTTGTTTTATAATATACTGAGGCCTACAGAAAAGTTGTGAAGACAGTGTGTCAGTATTTTCCAGAAAAGCAGAATCAGTAAGATCTGTAATCTATACCATCTATTTCTAGAATTCTGTGATCATCTATCTATCTATCTATCATCTATCATCTGTATATCAATCATTCATCTATCTATCACCTATCTATCCATCAATCAATCATCTGTCTATCTATTATCTATCTATCTATCATCTGTATATCAATCAATCATCTATCATCTATCTATCCATCAATCATTTATTATCTATCTATCTATCATCTATCTATCCATCCATCAATCATCTATTATCTATCTATCTATCTATCTATCTATCATCTATCCATCAATCATCTATTATCTATCTATATATCTATCATCTATCTATCCATCAATCATCTATTTATCTATCTATCTATCTATCTGTCTATCTATCTGTCTGTCTCTTTCTATCTATCCATCGTCTATTATCATCTATCATCTACATCAAGAGATCTATTTCAAGGAACTGGCTCATGTGATTGTGGGGGCCAGCAAGTCCAAAATCTGTAGGTCAGATCAGCAGGCTGAAAACTCTAGGACATGCTGCAGTCTTGAGGCAGAATTTCCTCAGGGAAACATCTGTTATGATTTTTTTTTTTAATGCACTTGAGTTCTGGAAACAAAAATAACATCAGGCATCAGGTAGTTTGGGGATAAACATATGTCATTCCCAGATCAGGATTGGGAATCTTTTGACCTAATTTAGACCAGAGAAGATACGGTTTGGGAAGGGGGGTACAATTTTGCTCTGAAGCCCTTTAGCCCACCCTCACGTGGGGAGGGGTCCCTTCTACTGACGGTTGACTGATCGTAGGTGTTGACCCATTTCCAGTTTACCTTCACAGCGATACCGAGGCTGACATTTGAACAACGGAGCCTAGCCAAGTTGACATGACAATACCCATCACAGATGGCAGAGAGAATCTCCCTACCCACATCTGGTTCCCTTTATCCTTAGTGTCTTCCATCGGGGTGACAAAGCTGAAACAACACTGATGTATCCTAATAACCTGAATTCCGTCCTATATTCAGATTTCCTTACTTTTTAATTTAAGGCTCTTTTTCTGTTCCGGGACTCCATCCGAAATGCCATGCCACATTTGGTTGTTGGGTCTCCTTAGGCCCCTCCTGGCTGGGGTTATTTCTCAGACTTTCCCAGTTTTTGATGACCTTGACAGGTTTAAAAAAATTTTTTTAATGTTTATTTATTTTTGAGAGAGAGAGTGCACAAACTAGGGAGGGGGAGAGGGAAGGAGACAGAATCGGAAGCAGGCTCCAGGCTCTGGATCTAGAATATAAATTGGTCAAGGGATTCTTGCTGGTTCGTGTGCTTCTGCTATAATTCTTACCCTTGCTTCTCTATAAGTAAGGTTTTTTGTTATTTTTCCTTTCAAGATTTTCTGTTTCTCTATGGGTTTGTTTTGTTTCGTTTGCAGTTGAGTAAGATAGGCCTAGGGGTGTTATTTTTATTTATCTTGTTTTGTGTTCCGTGAGCTTCTGGACCTTTTTAGTTTCTTGATGGCTTCATTTCTTTTGGAAAGCTCTTAGCCATCGTTACAAATATTTTGCTTCATTCTCTTTCTTACCCTTGTGTTCTCCAATTATGTGTGTTACTGCTTTTTATACTCTTCCACTCTTCTTGGATGTTCTGACTTGTGATTTTTTTTTTCTTTTTGGCATTGTTTTTTGTCTTTGCATTTCAATTTGGGAATTTTCTGTTGACCCACTTTCACATTCCCTGATTCTGGACTCAGCGGCGTGGAGTCTGCTGATGAGACTGAGAAGGGAACTCTTCATTTCTGTAACTATAACTGTTGCTTCTAGAATTTCCTTCTGATTCTCATCATTTCCATTTCTCTGCTTCCATTAGCTATCAGTTCTTAGTGCATTGTCTGCTTTTACCCTTAGCATCATTGAGACAGTAAACCTATGTATTTTAAATTCCATAATCCCAACATCTGTATTATAGCCCATCTTGGTTTTTCTTTTTTAATGTTTATTTTTGAAGGAGAGAGAGACGGAATACAAGTGGGGGCGGGCAGAGAGAGGGAGACACAGAATCTGAAGCAGGCTCCAGGCTCGGAGCTGTCAGCACAGAGTCCGACATGGGACTCGAACTCAGAAGTCTTTAGATAATGACCTGGCTGAAGTCCAATGTTTAACGGACTGAGCCACCCAGGGACCCCTAGCCCAATCATGGGTTCTAATGATCGCTTGGTTTCTTCACACTGTGTTGTTTCTCGTCTTTGTGTGCACCTTATAATTTCTTTGCTGAAAGCTGGACACATCCTTCCAGGTAATAGGAACGGAGGTACATAGACCTTAGCTGGGATGGACATCTGGCTGGTGGGTGCTGTGTTCAATGTTTGCTGTGGCTGTAGGAACTGAGTTGGGCTCATGGAGTGAGATCCCGTTGAATGTAGAAGACGAGCCTAGGGCCCTGGGGTTTTCTCCCTCAAACTAGTGCACACTCAACCTCCAGGGACTGGTCAAAATTTCCGCATCAGTGTTCCCAGCTGTTTGTGGTTCTGGCACGTTCTGCTCTAGATAAGCAGGTCTCGGCTGCAGTTATCTTTCCAGATGTGTTTGTCTCTGTAATTTCAGGATGTAGCCTGGCCTGCAACCTTGGGTCTCTGAAAGGTCCCAAAGAAACTGTGACTTTTAGTGTCTGTTTTTTCTCATTGTAACAATGGGAATCATAATGTCCAGGCTCCTTAAATATTGGAGCTGAGACCGGAAGTTACCCCAGATTTTACACACGGCCAACTTGTCAATCCATGGCCACCATAGTCTTTCTCTTGGCCAAGGTGTGCTGTATTTAGCAGCAAGAATCCCACCAAGTTAGCACCTGTATCTGGGGTCAGTTTGTCTTTGGGAGCTTGTTTTCTGGCAGAACATGATGCCCCACGTTCATATTGAACCCTTCCTGCCCAAGCCCCGAGTGGAAAGTTGTACACATTTGGACATTTCTTGCCTATTTCTCCAGGAAGTCTGGTTCCCTGTAGGGGGGACAGGCACATTTTGCCACTGGCCTGACTTGTCTTTTCAAATATTTCAGCGAACAAACCCGAGAAGTACATGCTTTAAGTAAACAAATGAGGGGCGCCCGGGTGGCTTGGTCCGTTAAGCGTCTGACTCATGGTTTCTGCTCAGGTCACGGTCTCACGATTTGTGAGATCGTGCCCCATGTCGGGATCCATGCTGTCAGCACAGAGCCTGCTTGGAATTCTCTCTCTCCCTCTCTCTACCTCTCCCCCACCCGTGCATTCTCTTTCTCTCTCTCTCTCTCTCAGAATAAATAAATAGACTTAAAAAAAGTATGCCTTCTGGCACTTTCCAGAATTCTACATGAATTGTGGAACCAAGCCCCAGTTTAGGGGGAGGTCTCATTTCCACCAAGTTAAATATGTCTCTGTCTCTCTTGCAAAATGGCAGTTCTTATTTTTTTTAATTCTAGAAGCAATACGTATTTATTATAAAACATTTGCAAAATTAAAAAAAATAACAGCTCAACATATGACAACCCAGAAATAATAAGTCGTAGTATCAGCTGTCTTACAAACATGTGCACGTTGTACACTGTATCCGTGCTGAGATTTGATGGAGTTAGACCCATTTCATGTTTTCTGGAGTAGCAGAATCAAGTCGCTACAGATGCATTAGGCTTGGGCAGATAGTTCATGGGATCCAGTGTATTCTAGCGAGTCTAAATGGTGATCACTAATAGTCTTAAATTTGTTGCTGCTGGGGGCACCCGGCTGGCTGTGTCTGTGGGACATGCGGCTCTTGATCTCGGGGTCATGAGTTCGAGCCCCACGCTGGGCATAGAGCTTACTTCTAAAAATAAAGCGGGAATAAAGTTGCCCATCATCTATATTAAGAATAAAATTTATTCCTGCTGTCGCTCTGAAACTTAGGACATCTGCACAGAAAACACTTGCTCCTGACTCTACAAAAGAAAGGCTCCAGCGCCATGCTTCAGGCGAGCACACTCGTTATTTCTCTGTGTTGAGGGAAAGATTAAACCGGGAGCTTAGCGAGTACTTACATATCAGTCAGTGCGCATGCGAGGTTTCAGGATGGAACTTTGACGGTTCCATGGTGTGAACTCCAGGCCACGCAAAACCAATTAATTTGAGAGAGGCTGAGATGAGAAAGCGGGGAGCACAGCCACCGTAAGCAAGGACTCAAGGACTGGCATGCCAGTGATAATCCCCTGCACCCCCTCTGCCCACTGCTTCTCCCTCCCGTCCCAAGACCAACGCTGTCTTTGCATAACAAACATGCTTGATGTTCCCTTTACTGTCGTGCTGAGTTTAAATGTCTGCATCCTATTGTGTGGTAAAGAAACAGCTTGCCTAAACAGTGGTCTGGAGTTTGCCCTCAGCGTCTGGGACAGAAGCTCTAAGCCCCGGGGATGTCCTGCTTGGTGAGAGTGTCTTTATTTACCAGGAGACTTAGAGCTGCACCTGAGCTTAACGAAATGCTCTCCAGGGCAAGAGTCATACAGGCGTCAGGCATGTCTCAGTGACTGTCCCCAGTAAAAATCCTGGACCCCAAGCTCAGATGAGTTTCCCCCGTTGGCTGTACCGCACACACCTTGCCACAATGCCACCGTAGGGGCGGTTCGAGCTGTCCACCCTTCCATAGAGGGGACAATGGGAAATTACATGTGTATATCTCCCCTGGACCCCGCCCCATGTGGCTCTTTCACTGGCTGATGCTAATCTGTATACTTTTGCTGTAAAACACGCACACACACACACACACACACACACACACACACAGCCAAAAAACCTGTAACAGTGAGTATAACAGCTTTCAGTGGGTTCTGTGAGTCCTCCCAGTAAACTGGTGAACCTGAGAGTGGTCTGGGGGACCCCTGAACTCTACCGGTGGTATCAGAAGTGAGGGTAGTCTTGGAACTCTAATTCTGCACCCACATAATTGCTAAAAAAAAATAAAACCGATATGATGCCATAATAGTACTTGGTTGAAGAATACGAATTTGCTAATATCTAACAGTGTGAAACAAATAAAATGTCAAATTCATGTGATTACTCTGAGTTGGGATATAAGGGAGATACAAATGGAAATTAAGTTAAAATTATATAGCACATATTTCAATAGGCATATGTTCAGACACAGCTGTCCTGTGTCTGGAGGGCATAATTAAGTAGACAAATGCCTACACTTATTTTTAATGAATAAATGTGGGTTTAAGAGAAGAAGGACATTCAGGGGCCATTGTGATAAGAGGCATGGGGTAATGAAAATGCAGAGGGAAAGGTAGAGATTAAAATAAAGTCTGATGGGGCACCTGGGTGGCTCAGTCGGCTAAGCGTCCAACCTCGGCTCAGGTCATGATCTCACGGTTCGTGGGTTCAAGCGCCTCGTCAGACTCTGTGCTGTCAGCTCAGAGCCTGGAGTCTGCTTCTGATTCTGTGTCTCCCTGTCTCTCTGCCCCTCCCCTGCTCATGCTATCTCTCTCTCTTCCTTAAATATAAATAAAAATATTTAAAAATCATAAAATAAAGTTTGATAATTGGGGTAGTAACTACAGGATGGATTGAGTGCAATAAAAGAAAGAAGGAAAGACTCTTTTTAAAATATTAAAAAAAAATTTTTTTTGAGAGACAGAGAGAGAGAGAGAGAGGGAGCGGGGTAGGGGAAGAGAGAGAGGGAGACACAGACTCGGAAGCAGGTTCCAGGCTCTGAGGTGTCAGCCCAGAGCCCGACGTGGGGCTCGAACCCACAAACTGCGAGATGGTGACCTGAACTGAAGTCAGAGGTTTAATCGACCGAGCCAACTAGGCGCCCCCAGGAGGAAAGACTCTTTAACTGAAGTGAGGTAATAAGCCGAGGCAGTTACGGATGGCTGAATTGACTCCCCAAACTGATGCACTGTGCACTTCCCATAAGATGGGTTTCCTACCATGGTGCTACACAAAAGTGTGTGCGTGCCTGTTTTATATGTAGAAGACAAGCGATGGGAGACCCCTGAGAGGCAAGCTGTGCTGATGGGCTCCACCGGGGCCCCTGGGCTTTGTCCATTCCCTTCCACTCGATCCGGCTGGTTCCCCGACTGTCAGACTCCTTCTCTTACACATTGCACTTGGCTCCCGTGCTTCTTTTAGCAGCCACCCTGCTGCACCAAAACCATTTTTAGCAAAATGCAGAGTTAGAAACAGGGCTAAATTAGTAATTTCGTTTCTTTCCAAATGGGTGGGTGGGAAAACCTTAAATACAAAACCTTTTCTAACTATACCGATTAAGAGATATTTTGGTCTCAAAGTCACTTTTAGTTTTTAACCTCTTTAACTTCCAGCAAATGTTTTACATGTTCATTTTAAATGGATGAGTAATGTGGTCTGGTAAGTACATTGATCAAGATCTTTAAATCCATTCTTTTTACATTTTACATAATATCTAACTAGGAGCAACGTGTTTCCAAAACAGGACCTTTACATGTATCCATCTGTAATGCTCAGTGACCGAGATTATGTTTAAATGATCTATACTTAATAATAAATACCACGATAATTCTACCACAATTCTACCACAATAAAATTGATCTCATTTCCTTACAGCTTAGAAAGAACCCACGTAGCATTTTTAACGACGTCTGAAACATATGTTGTGTATTTTCTCAATATTTCCATTTCGATGTATAGTTTTTTAAAAAATGAAAATTACAAGTTATTCAATAACATCAGCAAGTGGACAAGATCTTTGTTTTAAAGGGAGAGTACTTCCGGGGCACCTGGGTTGGCTCAGTCGGTCAAGCTTCCAACTTCGGCTGGGGTCGTGATCTCTTGGTTCACAGGTTCGAGCCCCGCGTCAGGCTCTGTGCCTATAGCCTGCTTCGGATTCTGTGTCTCCCTCTCTCTGTCCCTCCCTCACTCGTGCTCTGTCTCTCTCTCTCCCTCAAGAATAAATAAACTTTAAAAAATAAAATAAAACGAAATAAAAAGAGAGTACTTCCTTTGCTGTACAGAACGAGAACTGCACACTCGTCTACACACACCACAGTTCAGGGGCGATCGGAGGTCATCGAGTGTACTGAGCATTTTTCACGCCCTTAGAGTCCCGACCAGGAGGCCAGTCCATGACCCTTCAGGTGATCTTGGCCCTGAGGTGTCTTGGTGGGCCATGTGCTAGAACAGCTGGCCTTCCCTACCCCTGCCCGGTCGCCATGACATCTGTGCCCTTCTGCAGCCGAAGCCTCCTCAGGGAGAAATGGACTATTTTGATAAATACTAAGGGTCTCGGGTATCAGAAATTTCCTTCTCTCAGTTGTCAGCAATTTTGAAAATAACATTGCCTCCTCAACGTTTCATTCCTTACAAAGTTAACTAATAGGAAAGCATAGCTTCATTCCCCACGGGATGTGTCCGCTCACTGGTAATGAAAATTCCCTACACTTGACCTTGGAGCGGTTTTCTCGGACATGATAACTGACTTGGTGGAAAATTACTTCTTTCAGGTTTATTTCCACTTCTGTAATAATAATCGGTCATACTGTGGGGCATCTGGGGGGCTCAGTCGGTTAAGCGTCCGACTCTTGGTTTCAGCTCGGGTCATGATCTCACCGTTTGGGAGTTCGAGTCCTGCCTGAGATTCTCTGTCTCCCTCTCTCCGCCCCTCCTCTGCTCTCTCTGTCTCTCAAAATAAATAAACTTTAAACAATTTTAAAAACGTAATCAGTCATACTGCTAATAAGATTAATTTGGGCTAATGTTATATAGTTTGCCATAGTTTGAATTAATGTGCCAGGAAACTAGGAAGCGATGAAATCATTCCCCTTCTGATCAAAAAATGCCTCCAGCTACAATTTCAATTACATTCTCCAAATCATCCCTTTACATGTTGACAATATGATGTATTTTTGACAACTCTATTGGTGCATTTTTTGGAAAATATTTGCCTAACTGGGTTTTGCTCTACTTTGGCAAAGCAAATATTAACATAAAATCAATATTAAATATTTAACCGAACGTTCTTTGGCATTGTATCTTCATGTTTCACATTTTTAGATAAGGGTGGAGTTTTTGTGTATTTGTAGTATCACCGTAAATACCACGTACAATCGTGGACTAACGCAGTCTGCTTTCCTGGTGACTCAAACCAGGAGAAAATTCTCGACGGCAGCACGTTTTTCCAAACCCAGGAACAACTCTCAGTAAAGCACCCAATAGAGAGATGTGGGCAGAAACCTTGTACCTGCACATAAAATGAGACTTCCCGCCCCAGACGAGTTTTTCTGTTCCGTTGTCTTCACTGGAACGTTCAAGAGTAATCTGGGACACGGCCTGGTTTCCTGGGGTACAGAAATACATAGTGTAGACCTTGAAAATTCCAGACGTTTCAGGGTATCTAGAAACCCACTCCTTGCTCTCTAAGTGCTCGGCAAGTTGCCAAATTTTGCGTCCGAGGTGGTTCTGCCTCAGGAGCATCACTGATATCGTGCAATCCCGAAGGCAACACCGGGGGTAATTAGCGCCCACTTGACAGAAAGGGAAACGGAGGCATCTAATGGCAATTACGTGCAGCTACACAGCTGGGATAAAGGTCACGTCTGTCTACCTCAGAGCCAAGACTTGACCCCTGGTCCCTGCTGGTGTCGATCACGTTTGCCTGCATGAGCACACAAACAGCTGAATGAAAATGGTAAATAAACGAAGGACTTATAACCTGATCTCACGGATGTTTTGCAGCCCAGTCTCCCCTTGAAGGAAGGACGCTGAGACCCTCCCTCCCCCGCGGCCAGCTGCTTTGCCCTGTGATGTGGGGCAGTTATGTCCACACTACAAGGTGGTTTCACATTTTGTGAATCCGGTATGTGCTCCCGGATGGACCCAAAGCCACTGGAGGCACAGTCACTGCTATTTTAATGGCACGAGCCTTGACTGCCTCCTTGTATCCTTGTGTTTGCGAACCGGTGATGAGTCACATCAATATTGCAGAATCATGATTTTTTTTTTTCTTTTTTGGCCGTAAGGTTTGGAAAATTAAGCAGGTCGAACTGTATTTTGCTAATTGCTCTTTTAATATTCAGAAACGGCGTCCTTTCCCGCAACACCAGCTTCTGCTGAAAGCTCTCCGCTCTCAAGACGACAAAGTTAAAATATAAACGGAATGAGTCGGATGGGTGGATTGGGCCACTCAACCCCAAACGCCAATTGAATTCTGCCCGGTGATGGCACTGACCACGAGGTCTCACGTGAGACCCGGGGGGGGTTGGGGTTGACCGATCGCAGTGATTGAAGGGAGACGATTTTCAGAGACAGAGAGAGCTCATAGCGGCTTCTCACTGACGGTGCGTGCAAAGTCCATCCAATACGACGGCTGTGCATTACCGTTGCCAACCTTAGGAGAGGGGGTCCGGCCCATAATGCCGGGCACACGTCTTCCTTCATCCACGTGAAGCACGCGTTACTTTTCCGGTTTTGCAGGTGAGGAAGATGGGACAGGGGATGAAATCATCGGTGGGATCCCGGGTCACAAGCCCGGGCACAACTCGCTGCAAGGGCTGAATCGTAAACACACTGCAGTGTCGACGTGTGGAGGGTGCATGGTGTCGTATCCATGCTGTGTGCTAAGGAATCCTATAAGGAGTGCGATGCATCCGTTCTGTAGCCCACACATCCCTACATCATCCAAAGCATCCCTGCCAACCAAAGCTACCCCTTTTCCGAGTAGCTCCAATTGTATTGAAGCCACCGTGCACATAATTTAAAAAAACAAACAAAAAAAGCACTAATAGAAGCTGAACGAGAATCTTCAAACGTTTGGAAACGTTTTCCAGCCTGGGCTGACCGCTTCCGCCTGCGAAGGTGGCCGGAGGGTGGACGAGGAGACAACGGGCGCTGAGGGAGGGATTCAGACCCAGGCTGAGGCCTCCCCTTCTCCTGCCCCGGGCTGGGGCCAGGGTTTACTGCTCGCTCTAACACAAGGAGGTCTTGCGGCGCGTGTCTGACTGCAGCCTGGGGACAGCGTCAGAGGAGATCTTGAGGGGGTGGCAGGTGGCTGCATCAGGGAAACTGTCAGCGCAGAGGGAGCATGCGTGTTGCCTCCAGACCGGGTGCTCTATACGGTGGAAGAGAGAGCCAGCTGGGGTCCTGGGTCGGCCGTGAGGACAGCTGGGCGGCAGGCGGATCTCAGCAGAGAGAGATCGCAGGGGCCTCGGGACAGGGGAGGAGTGGACATGAGCTTCATCGTGTGCAGAGGTCACCTGGGATTGAGAGCCCCGGTCCACGCCACCAAGCTGAGGACAACCCACATTCCTGACCCACAAAATCATGACGTATCGTCAAATCATGCCTAGTGTAAGCCATTCTCCTCTGGGTGTTTTGTTAGGCAGCCAACAGGCCACTTTGAAGGACCATTAAAAACACTCTTTAGGGACAAAATTTGCAGACACAGCGAGCCTGAGGCCAGATCAAGACGGGACCGGTGAAGTGACACTCTCCCCACACCCTTTCCTCCTCCTCGTCCCCAAGGAGAGGCCGAGGCTCTGAAATAGCACTGAGAGGAGGGGCCCGGCCTCCTTTCCCGGAACGAGGACCGGCTGGTCAGCAGCAGACATTCGATGTTTGGGTTCCACGTTCCTGCAGCTCAGTCATTGATCAGAGGATCCCGTGGCACCCCAGAAAGAGCAAGTCTGTGGGCCTGCCCAAGTTTTCATCAAAGGCAGGAGAAGAATTCATTCTGGAAGATAAATGTTAAGACATCAGTTATGCTCTTTCAACGCAGCGAAGGGCTGGACCAGCCCTTCCCACTCCTCGGGACCTGTCTTCTCATGCCCAAATCGGTGTCCTCTAAGTGCTGGGACTTCCCAGAGTCCCTGAGTTCAGCCCAAAGAACCGGGAAGCTCCCGGCAAGCTGCCATGCTGGGCCAAGGACTCTGCAGTGGCTGGTCATGTGGAGACAGAGACGTGGGCACATGGAGACCCCGAGAGAAAGGCTGCACAAAGTTATATCTTCCGGCCACTTGTGGGGCTCTGTCTCTGAACTTTTATTACATGACGGAATAAACAGACCCTCATTTGTTTCCGTCTCTGTGTTCTCTGGAACTTGCAGCCACATGCATTTCTAAGTGACACCGTTATTTGTTCGGTCATTTATTCCCTTATCAGGTAGACGTCAGGGGGCCTCGTCTTGGCGGTCATGCCCATGCTGGGGGTGGGGGGTGGGTGCAGGAAGCAAGACAACGTGCCTGCTCAACACAAGGTTAGGTACATTGTGGAGAACAGAAACAAGTAAGCGGGTGAAGCAGCACCTTCATTTAAGAAAATAACATTTCCGTGAAGAAGGACAAGTGGGTGAATGGAGAAAGGGAAGACCCAACTGGCCCGTCTTGTCTGCCATGATCAGGAGGTGACTTCTTGAGTGGATTCATTCGACCCGCCACCTGAAGGATCCAAGTGTGGGCTCTACGAGCATCCAAGCATCCCAGGTCTAGCACCTGGGGCAGGACGCTGGGCAGGAAGCAAGTGGGGGAGGGGAGGGGAGCATGTGGGGCAGGGCACAGAGCAGGAGGAGCCGGGGTCTGAGGAGGTGGGGCCATATTACCCCAGAGGGTTGGAGTTTCTTTGAAGCATGATGGAAAGGCCTTCTTTTTCTCCACCATTTGACCATAGTCTCTGGGAAATCGGCTACGTTCATTTCCAGAATCCAGCACCACGCCCCGGCCACGTGGCAAGCTCCATACATACCTTCTGAACTAAAAACAGAATGTCTGCTCCCAGGGAGAGAGAGAGAGATTCTAGTCAACAGTCATCGATGCATTGAGGCTCCGTAGAAATAGAATTGTTTCATCAGGCATGTTTGAAAAGCCCAGAGAAGATGCTCGGTTTGCCGGGCAAGAAATTACATGGGTGGACATTCCCACAGCAGCCCTGAGCAGACCACTGGGCAGCCTTCCTGGAGGTCCCAAAAGAAAAGACTCACAGACCAAATGACAGTGCTCAACGCACATGGGAATCATACAGGGAGGTGCAGGGGAGTGAGACAGGGCAGGGAAACACGGGAGGGTGGAGAGCCAGTTGGGTGGGGAGGGGGGGCCCACACTTGCTGCACTTGGGTTCGCAAGAACCATATGTTTCTGTCTCCCTCCCTGTCTGTCCCCAGCATCAGCCTCCTCGGACACAAGGTGTGGTAACAGGGAGTCGAGTTTGGAGCCAGAGACCCAACAGATGGAAGGTTCCTAGAGCCAAAGCTCACACTGGCCCCACTGGGGAGGTGCGGGGACGAGAACGCCTGGACATAGCCACACCCCCACGTAGGTAAGCGAGCTGCTCTGCAATCTGTGTTCCTGCAAAGGACCCCTGGGGCAGGATGGGTGTCACCAACGAGTGGCCGGTGTACGTCCTCGATCACACGTAATGCCGTGTGCACCTTGCATGTTTAGCGGTGACGAGTTCATCCAGCCCTCCCTTTCTATCGACATCTACTCTGGTGTATGCTGTGCTTTCGCCGTGTCCGGTGTCCCGTGTGAAGTCCGTCCCTACCACTGGGCACCTGTCGTCTGTCACAGACGCGGGTACTTACAAACAATACAGCAAATGGTCTTCACGGAGTTGGTTCGAAAACTCAGCATGTTCAGGCATCGGGCTAAACCCTGTGTCAATAGGTCTGACACGTAAATACATTTTATAAAAAGGCGCACAATTCATCTGCAAATATTTTCAAGAAATAGTGTAGTAACTTGCTTGGAAACACAGTCCCAGATCCATTGCCAATCTAACTGATGGTGATGAGTGAGATACTTGTCATCATTGGAGGCTGGGCCTGAAGGAGGATGCCTGGGGCCTCCCAGTAATGAAATCCTGAGAAATAGGTAGGCACCATCCGAACCAATGCTGGGTTGAGAGTCACCCAATGGACCACGGCTGCTTTGTCATACTTTGCCCGCAGAAGGAAAAACCAAGATGGCAACATAATGGTTTCCACATTTAACAAACTCCCCCGAAGAAAAACCTCTCTTCTCTCCTTCCAACCTTATTCTTTACTTTTTTCTTTTTTTAATTTTATTTTGGAGAGAGAGATTGAGAGCAAGAGCAGGGGAGAGGGTCAGAGGGAGAGAGAGAATCTCAAACAGGCTCCACTCTCAGTGAGAGTGTAACACAGGGCTCCTTCCCAAGACCCTGGGATCATGACCTGAGCCGAGATCAAGAGTCAGACACTCAACCGACCGAGCCACCCAAGCACCCATTTATTTTCATGTTTTAAAAGCTACTTGCACATCTGTTAACATATCCTTTGGTGAATGTCACAGTAACTCCACCTTGGAGAAAGGCCGAACAGATGTGCTTCCGACAGGGCGGAGAAACCACTAGAAAATGTCTCCAAGGGAAAACTCGGAGTCATTGCCGTTTTCCCCAGAGCAAAGGAGTCAAAGCAGGGAGGTCACAAAGCAGAGGGAATTCATTCCAAAAATTAAGTGGCCATTGGCCCAAGAGAACACATACAGGAAAACCATCTAAGTCAGAGGAAAATCGGGGGAGAGGGCCAGAAGTCAACCAAGCGAAGCCCCTCTACCTTGTGGACTCCCCTCGGGGGCCCCGAACCTAGTTTCCTGTGGCTTCTCAGTGGTCTGCTCCGGGCAGGTCTGAGCCCATGCTATACAGAGACAGGAGGACCGGGGTGGGAAACAAGCTGGGGGCCCCTCTGTCCCCAAAGATCTCCAGAGTCAGGGAGGAGGAACAATCAGAAGGCAGAGGAACCCCAGACCCGGAGACAGCCCTGAAGGGCCTCCCACACCCTGACAGGCTGAAATAAACCGGAAAGCCAACACAGCCCAGGCCGTCCACACCGCCGTCCTGATGCAGAAAGCCCACAGGGAGCCCAGTAAGACCTCAGAGAAGCCCCAGCCCCATGAGACACAGGACCAGGTCCCAGGAGCTTGGGGCAGGTGTCAAAGAGCACCCATCTGCATTGTGTCCGGACAGAAACGTGATCCACACAACTGCCCACGTTAAGCACAAGCAATACGGAAAAGAAATAATAATCATTTGGTCTTTACACAGATACAGTACAACATAAGTAAATGGACTGTTAGGTAATTTTTAAAAAGAAAAAAAAAAGAACAAAGGAAAGGAAGAAGGTAGAAATCTAACGTGAAATTGCACGTGTAAAGATCTATTCTAGGAGAAAAGGCCCGGCTCACATCAGAATTTTGTTTTAAAACATCCTCGGTGCAAACTTCACAAACGGAACAGCAAGAGACAGAGGAGATGAGTGGCACCGGGTCACCTGCGCACAGAGAAAGTTCAGGTGCTTGTCCACGCGTGCCAAAGGGACGCAGTGGAGGGGGCCTGATGCGGGGGCACGGCAGGCACGTGCCAGACTCAGACCGAGGGCGTCCACACGCAGTGGCCACGTCAGAGGGAAGAGGCCGTGCGTGTGGCGATGCGAGACACCAGCTCTTTCCTGCACCCGAGCCAGAGCGTCCACAAACCCGGTCACAAAACGTGACCCTCGCGGACGGGTGCAAAATGATCTACTAAGACACCGGGCACCGTTAAGTTTTCAAATCTGTTATGAAACAGCCGTTCTCCAGACATCTCCACGGGGCAAATCAGGTGACTGACAAGGTCAGGGGCAAGACAGCAGCCTGGCCTCGTTCCCCCGCCCTGAAAACCCCAAATGGCGTATCGCGTGTTACAGGTGCAGGGAAGAAACGGGGACCCGGGACGCCATGTGCAGGCCAGCCGTGACTTGGGTGCAAGTCATGAGGTGAAACAGCTCAAACGGGTAACAGTCCAGGAGTGTGTTATCACTGCCTGTGGTTTGCAAAAGACGCTCCAGTCCGGATGGTCCAGGGAGGAAGAAAGTGCCGGAAAAGGAGGGGTAGAAAGAGGAAGACACTGGAACAGAAAACCAAGACTGGTTCGGACGGCAGCTGGGTTCCAGGAGGCCCTTGTTATGAACCTCAAGCAAGCGAAAGCAATTCTAAAGCCAACAGGGATCAGGGCAGGAGGAAGACGATGGAAGCTGTCGTTTCCTCCTCTGTCACAGCACCGAGTGGGGAAACCAAGAGGAGGAACTTCTGAGTGTCGCTGGTTGCTGTGAAGGGAACCACCAGAAGGACTAAAAATAAGAATCAAACCCAGAAAAGTCTGGAGGTGGAGGGAAGAGAGAGGAAGCAGGAGAGTGGTAATTTTCTCTTAGTCATAATGGAGTCCACAGATGCAAGGCAAGCATGCTAAATTCAGACGCGGAGGGCTAAGTGTGACACAGAGAATTATAAAAAGAACCACTACAGAAACCAAAAACAGAATCTATGACATTACTAACAGACAGACCCACACGTACACATGTTCCCACATCGAACAACTCGAAAATAGCAAAGGTAGGGCACGGAGCAAAAGATAGAAAACCAGAAAGCTTAAGACCAAATGCATGTTACATCGATGGGGTAAAACAGGAAAATCGCACCTAGAAAAAGAAAAGAAGTTATAAAGTCAGACAGGAAAGACTAACTCTACCGGCCCCCGATTCAGACCAAGGCGAGTTAGCAAAGAATGTACAAGACTAGGGGTGACGCAGGGGCCTGACCTGGCAGGAAGGTGATCCGTGGAACCATCGGGGAATTCTACAGGCAACCTCACGCAACACATTTAAGTTCTTGGAGGAAAGAAGTGACCTTCTAGCAAAATGTAGAACGCCCAGATCGACTCAAGAGAAAGACCGATTTTCACAGAGGAGAGAGGAGAGAGAGCAAGGGAGTCCTTGTCGGTCTCTGGCTGGCCAGCGGCCCGAGGCACTAACCGTGTTACCCGATGTGACGGCGTCTATCGTGCGGTCTTAAGCTTCCTTTGTCTGTCTTTTGCTCTGTGCCCTACCTTTGCTATTTTCGCGGTGTTTTGTGTAGGAGCACGTGTACCTGTGGGTCTGTCTGTTAGTCGTGTGGAGGTCGTAGAGTCTGTCCTTGGATTTTGTAGTGGTTCTTCTTAGAATTCCTTATACCTCTTCACTCTAGTAAGCATCACGTTGTGGCTGAGCAGGTGGGTTTCTTCTGGCTGTGGACCAGCCACACCTCTGGTTCCGAAGCCTGAGATCCTGTAAACCAAAGCATACAGAGCCAGAAAAAAGAAAAAAAAAATTTGCTTAAAAATGGTCAGGCGAGCTTTGTTTGTCGTCTACAGCGGAACCCTAAATGATACAGTGAACACATAACCTAAACAATGTAATTTCAGACTGTGGCCAGAGCTAAGGAGTCCTAACTTACGGGGTCCTAATTACAAAGTGGAGCCAAAGTCAAGGGCTGTGCAGTAGAGGGGAGCCCCCCCAGAATCGCAGGCCTCGGGGGCAAGGGCAGAGAGCAGTAAGTGGCCGGGCGAGAGACCCCCAGGGCTCACTGACCAGGACCCTGTGCTTGGCCAGGCTGTAGACGGGTCGGATGCCCCACCCTCGGTGCCCGCTCTTGAGTCATACCCCTTCCCCGGACCCCCAGGCCGCTCCTTGGCTATAATTCCCGCTCCTTCCTGCTGCACTTGGGGTTGAGTCGGGTCTCTCCCTGCCGCTCGCTCGCATCACAGGGCTCCCGGCACCCACCTCGATGGTCCCGGATAAAAAGTCTCCCTTCCCGTCTCCACAAATGGCAGAATCCTTTTTCCTTTAACCGCAGCTCTTCAGAGAAGTTTCTGGGGGAGTCAGTTCCCTGCTTTCCCTCTCCTTCCCCCCGCCTCCCGTCAGCCCTTCCCACCAGGCGAACACACTCAGGAAGGGGAGGACAGGGACCCTGTTGACGGGGTTTGTACCGTGGGCTCCGGGACACAGAGCAGGATGGAGACAGGGCGAGTGGATGTGCTGAGGGCGACGGGAAGAATGTCCCGCGCGGTCTGCTCCTCTGCTCTCAGTCTCCGCTCTTGTCTCAGGACAAAGCACAGGGCCCCCAGAGTCCCCTCGCTTACCTTACCGCTGCCGGGAGGTTGGCCAGGACACCTTCCTCACTAACGCAGTTAGCGGCCCTGAGGACTCTCCAGGTTCCTAAGGGGATGGGGACAGGCACGTACTTACTGTGACAAGATGCCCGTGGGCCCCCATCTGACCCTGGACTTGAGTCCAGAGCCACAGCACGGCCTCTCCTTCCAGCACTCGGCCCCTTTCCCAAAGCAGAGGCTTTAAAAACCAAGTGATATAACGTCTAAAAACAGGCAAACCCCTCCATGGTGTTTGAAGCGGCTCCTCTCGGCGGGTTAGTGGCAGAAATGGGGGAGCGGTAAGGACTACTGGGGTGGCCATGTGCCATTTGAAATTCTACACATTCCATATAAACTAACAAATATTCCATTAGATATTGAAATGTCTCTGATTAAGGTGCATTAATAATACGATTAACAATATAAAAAACTCAGAAATTATAATGAACACTTTAAAAAAATCACTTAATCTAGGGGCACCTGGGGGGCTCAGTCAGTTAAGCATCCGTCTTCAGCTCAGGTCACGATCTCACGGTTCGTGGGTTCGAGCCCCACGTCGGGCTCTGTGCTGACAGCTGGGATCCTGGAGCCTGCTTCAGATTCTGTCTCCCTCTCTCTCTGCCTCTCCCCCGCTCGTGCTCTGTCTCTCCCTCTCTCTTTCTCTCAAAAATAAAATAAACATTAAAAAAAATTTTTAATCACTTAATCTACCACTGGTCAATAATGTTCACGGCACATGACACACTCATACTTCAACGGAGGCAAAGGTCCAATGACTGAACTCAGACTGCTTTGCATATCGTTTGATTTCAAAATTTAAACTAAGGCCGTGTCTGCGTTCTTGCCTGGGCAAAAGCAATCTCTTTTCCCAGGCCTCTACGTAACCAGAAATCTCTGTAAACATGGCACCCATAAAGCCATGATGTGTTTCACAAGTGCAGAGCTTTGAATCTTAAAAAGGATATTTCTAATACTGATTCAAGACTATTTGTGCCATCTAACATAAATGTATGAATTATAGGCCTTACAATCTATTCCCTTCTCTTACAACTGGTAAGTGTATTTTTGAGCATTTAATAGAATACTCTGTGATGTATATATATATATATATATATATATATAGAGAGAGAGAGAGAGAGAGAGAGAGAGAGAGGGAGAGAGAGAGAAACACAGAGAGAGACAGAGAGAGAGAGAGAGAAACACAGAGAGAGACAGAGAGTCTGCCTTTCTTGTATCTTAGCGTCAAAACTATGAGCAAAGCACTCATACCTCCCTGCATCTGTTCTCTTTGTTCAATAGTAACTTTAATATCTCTGTGTTTACATTCTGTGGGCAAATACCCATGACATCAAGATTTTGTTCAGGACATTTTTCTCTCTCCCTAGGATTATAAAAGGGAGTTGTTTTCCTGTGCCTATCCCACAGACGTTTTGGAAAGATTAAAATGTCAAAGGCGGAGGGAACAAAAGTCACTTCGAGCAAACAGCCTTCTATCATACCTTCCATGTCTCAGGACTTACACGTGTTTATTTAGAGCAAATGAAAATGAGACAGGTTGGTAATGTTGCCACGGTCCAACCATACAGAGAATTTAAAACCATTTACTGACCAAACCGTGAACATGTAATTTTTTACAACCCTTTTGGAAATGCAAAGCGATTTCATTACAACCTATTATCTGTTCAGAAACCTATGTCTGTGCTTGCGTATCTAACTAACTATTTACGCAAGTGTATCTGGCATATTTGAATAAGATGCTCCTTCAGATAATCAACTGATCGTAAGAGTAACAAACCAAAAGTAGAATAACAAAGTACAAGGTGAAGATACAATTTACAGACTAAGTATCCGCAACGTGAATTCCTGGGACATTTGCGGCCTGCTTGTTTCTTTCCCGGCAGCCGACCTGGAGCTGACCCGGCACATAAATGTGGTGTCCCTTATGACCAGGGGCCACTGACAGCGCTCAGGGGGGCTGCAAAACTCAGCTCTTCTGAAGTAACTGAGCGAGTCACAAGATGCGGTCCTGGGAGCAAAGATTATCACGGTAATACTTAGCAGCCTTTCAAAAATGTAGATTCTTTTCCGTGTCAGTGCCCCATCACCCATTCACTAAGGCTTTTGGCAGATGGCACGCAATGGATTTAATTATGAAACACAGAATTGAACTATGAAATGTCATCAATTATAATGCAGAACTTTAATCTGCCAAGGGAATCTTTTGAGAGAACCAACCTGGTGGAGGGTTTCCATTGCGTAGAAATACTTCAGTGCTTCTCACCGCCTGTAGGAATCAATTTACAACCTGAAATATGTCTTTGGGCATTCCCCTGCAAACTCCACTACCTTCCAGCCACACCAGTCTTTCTGGTCCTTGCATGGATCATTCCAACAACTCCAGGGGCTTCTTTAGTGATCTAGCCTAAGCCCGTGGCGTATCGGATCTCATTTAGCCTTCTCGACTGCCACATAAAGTATTATTAGTCCCATTTTACGGATGAGGAAGATGAGCCAGCAAGAGATAAAATCACCCAGGACTCCACCACACTGCAAAATGAGGCGGACGGGATTCGAACACAGTTCCAA
This sequence comes from Panthera pardus, assembly GCF_024362965.1. NCBI lineage: Eukaryota > Metazoa > Chordata > Mammalia > Carnivora > Felidae > Panthera > Panthera pardus. The sequence goes on from NW_026526766.1 coordinate 3,761,556, forward strand.
TCCGGGGGAAAGTCTTTGCACTTACACTCCCTTCCTCCATAGTACGAAGCAAATGGAATAGCAAACCCAATGAATAAAACAGAAAACACACGAAAGCTCCGAAATCTTTTTTAAAAAAGCATTTAAAATTACATAGTTCATTAACAACAAATGAACCAAGTTCATTAACCAAGAAATCTTGGTATCAGGAAAATAAAGGCACTCTCATTCAAAATGGAGTTGGTAAGCCCTGCAGGGGGCGCTCTCACGCATGTACCTCTGGCTGCACCTGTACAAAAGAGGGAAGAAAGAAAGGAAGAATTCTTTCCACAAGAGAGGACATTTTTCACATAGGAAATTTATGTCTTGCTTTTGAGAATGATGCTCCCTCCCTGCCCCAGTGCCCACCACCGCTCAGAGCCAATGAGAAACCACCACGACTCGCACCCCTGCTCTTCACCAAAGAACTTTTGTTCAAATCAGCCCTCCCCAGTTTCCTCCTAAATCCTAGTAAAAGCTGACCTTCCCTTTGTCTCTGCAGACTTGCGCGGGGTTCACCGCAGCTTGGGTGTCCCGGGTAGGACTTCCTCTGCTATTCCCAAAGAAACTAATTTTTTTTTTTACTTAAATAAAATTATTTTTACTTTGTTTAAAGTTAAGTTTAAAGTTATGAAAAATTCAAAACTTAAAAGGGCATGAGGGTGTGTCTCCACTGTCCCCTAGCATCACACTCTCCATTAAGAATAACTAAAAGCATGTATTTATTTTTTGAGAGAGAGAGCATGAGTGGAGGAGGGGAAGACAGAGAGAGGGAGAGAGAGAATCCCAAGCAGGCTCCACACTGTCAGCACAGAGCCCTACATGGGGCTCGAACTCACAAACCACAAGATCATGACCTGAGCTGAAATCAAGAGTCAGACGCTTAACCGACTGAGCCACCCAGGTGCCCGTGCACTTTTATTTCTTTATATATTTCATGATGGGTTATGTTATCTGCTGAGCAGGGACCCCTCATTTTTTTCCTGTCATTTATTTAGCTGATCTCCTGTATTTTCTCCTTCATGTGAACTTTAAAATGAGCTTGTCAGTTTCCATAAAAATAGTCTTGGAATTTTTATTAGAATTACATTAAACTCATCACTTTGGGGAGAATTGCCAGGTTGAGGGCACCCTTCAGAAATGTCACCATTGTCTTCACGTGTTTCTCTCTTTCTGACAAGCTCAGGCGAGATTTCACTGTTCTGTCATGCGGGACAGATTTATTGTTGTCATTTGGCAAACTCAGTCAACTGGGTTGATTAGAAAACAGTTCTTTCCTCTGGAAGCCACGACCCTCACTCTTTAAGTGTGATAAGGTGCATTTTCTGGGGAGTTCCTGCATCTCTAGATATTTCACTGCTTGGGCCAGTTTTGATTATATTGTTTTCTGAAAACTACAGCTACTTCTCCCAGATCTTCGGATTCTTTTGCTTAAGTCCTTCGCATGGTCTCCTCATTCTCTCGGAGACCCTATGGGTCTCTCCTGGCTCAACTCCTGCAGCCACGACCTGCCCACCGATTCTCCTGATGTGGCGTGGCTTCTGAGTCCCAAGTAATAGGACCTGAAAACAGTTAGTTGAAGTTATAGAGGGAGTTGGCAGTGGAAACGTCTCAGCTGACCCAATGTCCATGCTATTTTGACTGCTCTGTGTACGGTCCATTCTGCCCCTCTGGGAGCAGGGGAGCCCCACCAGGAGCAGGGGAGCCCCACCTAGGGACAGGAGAGCCCCCCTGGGAGCAGGGGAGCCCCCCAGGAGCAGGGGAGCCCCACCAGGAGCAGGGGAGCCCCACCTAGGGACAGGGGAGCCCCCCTGGGAGCAGGGGAGCCCCCCCAGGAGCAGGGGAGCCCCACCAGGAGTAAGGGAGCCCCACCTTGGAACAGGGGAGCCCCTCTGGGAGTAGGGGAGCCCCACCAGGAGCAGGGGAGCCCCACCTTGGGACAGGGGAGCCCCTCTGGGAGCAGGGGAGCCCCACCAGGAGCAGGGGAGCCCCTCTAGGAGCAGGGGAGGCCCACCAGGAGCAGGGGAGCCCCACCTTGGGACAGGGGAGCCCCTCTGGGAGCAGGGGAGCCCCCCCAGGAGCAGGGGAGCCCCACCAGGAGTAGGGGAGCCCCACCTTGGAACAGGGGAGTCCCCCCAGGAGCAGGGGAGCCCCACCTCGGAACAGGGGAGACCCTCTGGGAACAGGGGAGCCCCACCTTGGAATAGGGGAGCCCCACCTTGGAATAGGGGAGTCCTCCCAGGAGCAGGGGAGCCCCCCAGGAGCAGAGGAGCGCCACCAGGAGTAGGGGGGCCCTACCTCGGAACAGGGGAGCCCCTCTGGGAGCAGAGGGGCCCCCCCAGGAGCAGCAGAGCCCCCCCCCCAGGAGCAGGGGAGCCCTATCTCGGAACAGGGGAGCCCCTCTGGGAGCAGGGGAGCCCCACCAGGAGCAGGAGAGCCCTGCCTCGGGACAGGGGAGCCCCCCCAGGAGCAGGGGAGCCCCTCACACCCCAGGAGCAGGGGAGCACCGTCCCCACACAGTCCAGGGGCATATCTCTGTCCTTCTCAGAACTAGTTTGCAGGCTCTGAGCAGCACACCCCCACCCTCTGTGTGTCCCTTTCCATCTCACTGTCTCCCTGACAGCTCAGAGGGCAAAGCAAACCATCTGTCACTGCCAAGCTGTCCCCTGCCTCACACACAGCAGTGACCAGTGAAAAACGGTTGGCATGTGCAGAGGGCACTGGGGCCGGGGGGTGAGGGTCTCCAGGCATAAACCCACGAGCTCGTGACACGAATGAGGACAGCGGCCTCTCTCCATCGCTAACACGCCGGCGCTGGTTATTCTGTGTGCCCATCACCCTTTGATTCATTTCAACCACACAGCGTGAAGCCTTTTTGTCTCCCTTTTATGGCTGAAGAAACAAGCTCAGAGAGGCGGAAAGATTTTGCTAAGGCTGCACAGCCAAGGAGAAGCAGAGGCAGAGTCAGGTCCAACCACTTGGCAAAACTAATTTCTGACTTTTGGTCTCAAAACCAAGAGCCCAGAGATTAAAAGGAAAGAATTCCAGTCTTTGCGTGAATAACTACCATTGACAAAGCTTCTCGTTCCTCTATATCAGGAAGATAGAGAAAGTGAAAATTATGCCGTGACTATCACTGGGCAGACGGCATTTTTAAAATGTATTGTTTATTCTTTTGAGAGAAAGAGAGAGAGAGAGTGCACACAAGTGAGGGAGGGGCAGAGAGAGAGAGGGAGACACAGAATCTGAAGCAGGCTCCAGGCTCCGAGCTGTCAGCACAGAGCCCGACGCGGGGCTCGAACTCACGGACACGAGATCAAGACCTGAGCCGAGGTCAGACACTTAACCGACTGAGCCACCCACGTGCCCCAACAGCAAGTATTTCTAATAGTGATATGTCGAATGCTTTCTTTTTTTTTTAATTTTTTAAAACATTTATTTAGTATTGAGAGACAGCATGAACAGGGGAGGGGCCGAGAGACAGGGAGGCACAGAATCTGAAGCAGGCTCCAGGCTCCGAGCTGTCAGCACAGAGCCCGGCACGGGGCTCGAACTCACGAACGGCGAGATCACGACCTGAGGTGAAATCACCAAATGAACTACTAGACGCCCCAGCATTTTTGATGTTCCAAGGGTACTGGGGAAATCGCTTCTTTAGTCAATTCCTGGTGATACTGAGCATTCGGGAAATGATCAGCCCTTCATTCTGCCAGAAAGCAATATTCAGTAGTCTTCTACAAAAAAAAAAAAAAAAAAATCTGTAGTTGCTCTAAGATTCCACAAGCAGAATTTATTTGTTTTCCAGGTTTAATATAGGAAGAGGTTGCAAATCATATTTCATGAACAAGAAAGCTGTGGAAGCAAATCAGCTATCGCCGAGGTTGACAATGGCTTGGTCTCGACCGAATCAGAGGGCACGTCCAGGAAAGACTAGTGAGGAGTTGCTCATGGCCGCTGTGCTGTATCCGCCCAGGGATGAAGATTCCAGACTTGAGTGGGTTAGGGGCGGGGGGAGTGACGAATGCGGGCTGTGGCACCTGGCCCCCTGGGTTGGAGCCCGGGCACCTCCTGGGAATGCAGCTTGCCTGCACCTCTGAAAAGGGGGGTAGGAGGACACCTTCCTCGCGGGATGGCCCTGAGAACTCAGCGTGATGATGCAGGTGGCCGGCGTGGCCCAGGGCCCAGCACACGGCAAGGACTCGATTTCTGGGAGCAACGGTCTGTTTTTGCTGATCACGGATCGGGTAGGAAGGGGGGAAACCGGGACTGAACGTCACAAAGACCTGGGAAGAGCTTTGCGTCCCGGACAGGCGTCGGCTTTCCAAGCTGCTGCGGGCAGCTGGCGGGAGGACGCCCGGTGCCAATGCTCTTAACTAGAAGGGGGCGTCATCACCCCACATCACCTTCAGCAAGGAAGATTCCTGCATGGCCACAACCGTAAAGACCAAGTCTCCTGTCTCTTCCAAGTCTACTGGCTCCAGGCTGACGTCATCTTCAGGAAGGACCGTGGCCGCCCACAGCCACCTGCTCCACCACCTCAGACTTGAAACTCGAGAGAATGGGGCCTCCGGGCTCCCCGGTGCAGCTGGACAGGTCCCGGGAAGGTCACAGCCGGCCTCGCGCACCCCACACCCACCGCTGGGGTGAATCCCATTGACCGGGAGAGGGAAAAACGGAATCGAGAGAACAAAGTCAGTAGATGCCCTTCAAACGCCGCTCGTAAAAAAATACAGCTCCGTGTGGCACATCCGCATGGGACTGAGTCCACAGACACCCGCGGAAAAAATTTCCATAATCACAGCCATAAATTTTAAAAACCCTCTGCAGGGTCCGAGAAGACTTGCATGCCGGTTTCCGCCGAAAGTCCTTTCCCGGTGAGCCGCGACACAATATTTGAGAAAGGGACCGGAAACAATCATAAGGAACGTGTCGAGTGCCATTGAGTCAGGACGGATTTATAAACATAGCCCGGCAGGAGTGTGGTCACTGCTTGTACGTTATAAGCTGTCTGATAGCTCACCTCACGCTTGGGTTTTGTTCTGTTTTGCCTTGTTGTTTTTGTAAAATGTTATGTCCAGCTGGGGTTCCATCACTCCGGGATTAGCTTAGGTGAAGTGCTCACCGCATACGAAATTGCCCTGGACTCCTACAGAGGGACGCTGATGAGCCCTTCTCCAGGGTTCCATCAAAGAGCACGAGCGCGAGAGCCACGCTGGGCAAAAGAGGCTTTTCTGCAAGTCCCTGTCGGGTCTGGCAGCGACTGGCGAGCTCCCCAGGCAGGAAGCAGCACTCAGGAGACGCTAATTAACAGTGACAACCGTGATGGTGGCCTGTTTTTGTTTTTTTGGCTTTTCTTTTTTTTTTTTTGGTTTTTTTTCTCCCCCAGAATCTATTTGGAGACACAAAAGGGAATCCAGAACTCAGAAAAGTATCTGTAATGCCTCCGAAGGGGTTATTTCGCGAAGATGTCGCCTCTTAGCTTATAGTTATTAAGACATGTCCTGGATGATTTTGCACATCTCGCTCCCACTCAGGCAACAGGACGGCTTTCACGTTGGAGCCATTCACGTAGAGTCAGGCGGACGACTCCGTGGTACCCACAGCCACGGCTGCCCGTGGGCTCGATTTGGAAGGCTTTTATGATGCTGCAGCCCTTTAAGGAAGTTCCTGTTCATGATGAGACATGTCTGTGAGTTTTAGAATACACTGTACTCTGAACCATACTGTAAAAGTAGCTTAGGGGCACTGAGTGCCTCAGTCGGTTAAAGCCGGCTCAGGTCATGATCTCACGGTTCATGGGTTCGAGCCCCACGTCGGGCTCTGAGCCGACAGCTTGGCTCCTGGAGCCTGCTTCGGATTTTGTGTCTCCTTCTCTCTCTCTGTCTGCCCCTCCCCTGCTCATGCTCCGTGTGTGTCTCTCTCTGTCAAAACTAAATAAATTTTTAAAAATTAAAAAAAAAAATTAAAGTGGCTTAAAACCTGATGATACTGTCTAATGTTAGATGGGAGTTGTTGGGGAATTTCTGCTTGGGCTGTGTTCCGAAGGAGGGCTTGAGGTCACTGCGCGATGATGACGTAAGTCACAGAGACAAGCTGGTAGTTTATTTGATACTGACATTGTTCTCTGGTGTTTGAAAGCTGACACCTGGTCTGAGCATCGTAGGGGTGCCGCGAGGGGAGTCTGTGCTTCTAGAGAGAAGCAGTCAGGGCCTTGGAACGTTTGTTCTGATTTCTCTTCACTGCATTGTGATCTGCCTTCATGGACTGGTTCATTTACTAACAAAGATTCAAAAACGCTAACGCCGTATTTATGGACAGGACAGAGAGATCTTGTCTTCATCTGCCTCAGGAGAAACGCAAAAGGACATTTTTCAGAAGTCCTACATTTAAGGAATCTCTTCCACGTCTACTCTCTTCACCGCCAGGTTCTGATTTCTCAGCCTTACAGAAACCTAGAAGCCAGATGGGGGGCCGAGGACCCCCGGAGCTTTCTGGACCTCTGGCTTTGCCCGCTACTCGCCCCAGAGAGGCAATGACGCCTGGTCCTGCTGCAGACACGACCGTGACTTCGATGAAGTTATATTTTATAACCCAGGCTAATAACACCGAAGGATATACGGTTACACACACATCGCGAAGACCCGCGGGTCGGTGGAGGTCGTGCCATGTAAATGGCAGGGGGGAATCATGAGCATCAGATACTAAGACGATTTTGTCGGTTTGAAGGTCAGTGGGGGAGGCTCCAGGGAAGCTGGGTGTACCACGCGGTATTATCTGTCTCCAAAACATACGAAGGTACCGACAGGAGTGGTAAGGCACAGACACAGGGCGGTATTCCTTGAAGAGACCCCGGCAGGAGGCTAAATCCGTTCTGGAGTCAAAGATCCGGGGCTCTTGATGGCTCCTGCTCAGATAATTGGACGTCTCCTAACAGGAAGTGTGCTCCTGTGCCTTCTCATTCTTTAGAATGAAAAAATAGTGGAGGAAAAACAAATGTGCTTTGAGAATTTAAGAACTTGTGATATCTCAACGCTGAGAAATAATTTGATCGACTCTTTTACAAATCTGAATTAACTCACGTCTTGACACAGTCTGTCGTTTTGGCCTCAGTAATGATGACAGCTGGTAATCACCCAGAATAATGTGATTCCCAAGCATTATGATATAAGGGCTTCATTCTAGGAGAAAAAAGTGACTGAAAGAGTGCAGGGTGACAAAAATCTACAATAAATTCAGGAAGACAGTAACTAACATGCGCAACGATTTCTGGGGGAAAGAAAAATCGGCCCCGAAGACGTGAAAGCGTTATTTATGTCATCTCCAGACAATGCTTACCTAGGGTTCCCGTGGGTTAATGGGCATTGCAGTCATTTTTCTGGAGCCCTCCCCTCCCCCGCATGGGGAGTCTTTTCTTCTGGGGACTTGTTCTCAGCAAATATAATCAAACATAATGGTTTCGCGCCTATGCCTGCCAAATGACTTTTAGCATATTTAAGAATAAATGGTAACTATTTGGTATTCAGGTTCTATAGAGTAGAATTTGCACGTTTTCCTTGACGGAAGCTGACAAAGGGAGAACAAAACGAGCGGAAAATAAACAGAAATCTCTACTTGCACGAGTTCTTCGTACACGAAGGGACGGCCTGGGTGTTCGGAAGACTGGTTTCTCGCCAAGCACACAGCTACATCGCATTTTCCTTCCTCCTTGGGAATTAGATGTGGCCATGGGGCTGTGTTCCAGGAGATGGAATGTGAGTGGAAGTGAGGTGTGTCCCTTCCCGGTCCAGCCCCCTAACGCTTAACAGACATGATTCTCCAAGCTGTCTTCCCTTCCAGCTGGCCGGAGCGGAGGCAGTGTGGAGGGTGGCCTTGAGGACCCCTCCGTGCAAATGGCAGCGCCATCGATGGGGCCCGGGTCCCTCAGGGACCTCCTCGAGGGGACCTGCCCACCAGTCAAGAGCACCGATTTGGAAACTGAGTGAGAAGTAGGTTTTTCAAACATCCGAGCCATTCTACGTTTTCAACTGTAACTCATGTAGTGTGTGATAAATGTTGGATTACTCTTAGCCAGAGGTGACTCTCACGTCACTACGGTTCCGTGAAGCAGACCAGGAAATGGAGATTACAGCGTAGCTTGCCCTGCATTTCTTCCCGGTACAACTTGCACATTCTCTAGGTACCATTATCGTGCCTCCCATGTGAGGTGGAGCGCACTTGAAAAGCATTGCCTCACGTATTTGGTCTAGTTTTAACGTTCATGCCTTCTTGACTGAAAGCAGATGTCCTTTTTCCCCCCGCCATTTTTTTAATGCATGGCTTTCTAGCACCACCATCCACACCCCTACGTTGCCTTCCCATTGCGATAGCATTCACTGGGCAGCTGGCTTAAAACACTGTCTCCACCACAGTCATTAGTCGAATATGCTATCGGGTTTCTAATTCTGTTAGTAATATAGATGTGAATTTTTAAACGTCCGTTTAACATTGTCAACAGCTTGGGGGAAGGTATCAGGAGATCAGTAAAAAAACGCATTTCCCCAAATGAACTTGTTTGTTTTTAGTAATAACGGGCTATAATGGATTGAGTCATCTAAACTACTCCAGAGAACTCAATTCTCATTTGCTCTGCTCTGTGTTTCAGCCTTTAAAAATACTCAGATAACGTCTCTAAAATGTGGGGATAAATATTTACAAAAGACGTCTGACAAAGGACTGTCATCCATAATATATAAAGAACCCTTAACACTCAGCAAAAAGAAAATAGACAACCCAATTTTATAATGGGCCAAAGACCTTAACAGACACCTCACCAAAGAAGATAGGACAGCAAAGCATTTGAAAAGATGTTCCACGTCTTATGTCATCAGGGAGTACAGGTTAAAATAGCACTGAGATATCACTATATACCTATCAGAACGGCCAACATCCAGAACACAGACAACACCCAATGGTGGTGAAGAAATGGTGCAAGAAGTCTCACACGTTGCTGTGGTTCCAGCTACTCCGGAAGACAGTTTGGTGGTTTCTGGCAAAAGTAAACATACCCTTGCCATAGGACCCAGCCGTCACACTCCTTGGTATTTACCCAAAGTTGAAACCGTAGGTCCGCACAAACCCAAGGTGTTTCCGACAGTTTCATTCACAACTGCCCAAAATTGGAAACAAACGAGATGCCCTTCGGTCAGTGGATAGGTAAACAACTTGCAGTACCTTCGGGCAATGGAGCATTATTTAGCACTAAAATATGATTCATGTGCCACCAAGCTATTAGGAGACCAGGAGAAAACTTAAGTGCATGATGCTACGTGAAGGAAGCTAATCTTCCTATTCGATTCCAGTGATGTTGCCTTCTGCAAATGGCAAAAATACAGAGACAATAAAAATAAGTAGTTGTGAAGGTGGGAGAGGAGAATAGGCAAAGCACGGAGGGTTTCTAGAATGGTGAGAATACACTGGAAGGATAGACCCAAACCCATAGCATGTGCAACCCCAAGAGTGAATCCTAATGCAAGCTAACACTTGGGGTGATGATGGTATGTCAACGCAGGTCCGTCCATTGGTTAAAAAACTATTGCACCATTCTGTTCAGTGTGTTGATAACGGGGACATTAGTTATGTATGGAAAATCTCTGTACCTTCCTCTAAATGCTGTTAAAACAATTCTGAGAGACTCTGCGGGTCTATTGGCTGGCAGGAAACGGCACTCAAATGGGGTGGGACAGAGCTGTCCCCCAAAGCTATCAAATGCCAGGTGCTTTTGCTACAGCCAAGCCTGAAAGGGTGAGCTAGCAGTGCACCCACAGAGAGAGAGAGCCTTGCGGGAGAAGGGCCTGGCCCGGCAGGTGTTACGCTCCTCAAGATGCTCATTGGCTCAGTGTCCCTGAGGGGAGGAAGTCAGTACCCCAAGCTGACTTCTTCCTCTCCCCTTATCTTTGACCGAGCTCCGCTGGCCAAACTCAAGTTGAGTTTGAGTATTGGGCTCGGGGAACAATAGAGAAGGATGAAGAAGGGTCTGGAGGGACAAACCAAAGGCGTGCGGCCTGAGTCGGGAGGCGAGAGCACGCTCTTTGCATCTCAGCTACGCCCAGCTTTGTGACTTGGAGGCGTTTCCCCACCCCTCGGAACAAGTGATTTTCTCCTAAACAAATCTGCGGAGTGAAAAGTGCACTCATCTTGTGAGCTCGCTCTGAACATATGCACGGTGCCTGGTATGGACTCAGTAAATGCTACTTATTATTCTTACTACAATCCTGTTCGTGTTTGTGATTTCAATTTATAAAGGGTGACGGAAAACGCCCATTGCATGCAATCTGCGTGCACTACAATATGGGCTTCCAGATTCTGGCCTCCATGTCTGTGACTCACAAGAAGGCCTATTTGGAGCGTGAGTGTTAAAATAGAATAGAAAAGGAGCAACACTGAACCTATGCTTTTATATCCCCTTGGATGTGGGCAAGATTTCCGTCTCCCCGTCTCATCCTATGTGACATTGTTTTAAAAGCTGCGTGTATTCAAGTTGCTTAAAAGCCATGATTTTCATTGCCTGCCTATACGTGAAGCCGGGCAGCTGTATGGGACCTCATGAAACAGAAGAAGGAGTTCCTGACATCTGTCCAGGACCGGGCTCTAGTTATTGAAGTAGAAGTCCATGAGTTAGTGGTCAGTGCAGCTTTGACCTTCATGTGACTTCTGGCTGGCTCCAGAATCCATAGGAATTTAATCCAGGGAGGGTAAGAATTTCTAGAGGCGAAGGCCTGCCTCCTTGTCAGCGGTCCTGAAGGTTTTACTGAGAAACCAGAGGCTTCAGGAGGTTGAAATAAGATTCTAATTGCTCCCGGAACTGTGAACACAGCTCTCGTGTTGAATCAAGTGACAGATACCGGCTTTCTAAATGTGTTGACATCTTTCTGATGTCGAGCGTGTGATAGCTGTTTGTCCCGTTGGCAAATGAAGCAGACGAGAGTTAAAACATGAAGAGTCTGTCAAGTTACCTTCGGGAATCGGGCTCTCAGTCAGTAGTGCCTTGTTTCTCACGAATGTGCCTTTCTCCTCTCAGCAGAAGACAGAGAAGACCGAGGAGCTGGGTGAGTCTGCCTTGTTACTTGAAGGTCCCCACGACGAATCTTTGCCCTGTTTATTTTTATCCAAAAATGTAAATCGCACACTGAACTGTGATCTAGACCGTGACGTTCATGACAGCTGGCTGCACAAACAAAAGAAATAATGCGCAGTGCCTAGAGTGTAGACAGGTGCCTGCAACAAAAGATTCTATGCAATAAAACACGGGCAGCCTAAAGCCAACGCATTTAAAAATACGTTTGAAGTACGTCCTTATGATCTACAAGAGAAGCCATTGAAAACATTAGCCTCGAACGATGACTCCACGATTTTGATCATAAATTATGTATCTGGCTTTTTGCTAGAAAAGAAGCACACGCAGCCCCTCCTCGAGGCGTTGCCGTCCTAGTGAGCGCGTGCACATCACACGTGCGCAGTGAAAGGCAGACCCACCAAAGTCATGGGCGCCAGGGGACAGTGAAGCCAGGAGACGAGCAAACAAGAACAGGAATCGCCAAGTCAAGCGGATGATGGAGAGAGAACTCAGAGAGGAATCCAGAATGGGTCTGGTTCAGATCTACTGATCTGTGTTGCACCAGTAAAGCTGGATACAGAGACAAGCCCATCAGGGATGGACAGTCACAGGACCACCCCCCCCCAACCCCCCCCCTCCCCCCCCCCTCCCCCCCCCCCCCGTCTAAAGTGGAGCTCACTTGCATGAGCTCAGATAAAGGTGATTACTTTTGATGGGTAAGGAGATACTTTAGTATGTAAGCTCATTTTTGAAAACACTACCTGCTAAGTGTTTTTTAGCCGGCGATAAGAAGCACAGTAAGAAGAAATATTTATTCATCAGGTGGCAGAGAAAGAGGGAGACACAGAAACCGAAACAGGCTCCAGGCTCCGAACTGTCAGCATAGAGCCCGACGCGGGGTTCGAACCCACGAACCGAGCGATCATGACCTGAGCCGAAGACGACGCTTAACCGACTGAGCCACCCAGACGTCTCTTCTTATTCTTTTTTTATTCCTAATTTTTCTCTTACTGACACCTGGGTAACAGAGGGGTAAAAAGCAAGCGGGTTGTTAGAAGAGGAGAATTTAAGGCTAGAAAACAGGAAAGGGCCCGAGGCACTAGCTCTGGATTCTGGCACTGGGCTCAGCCAATTTCTGTTGCAGCCATGAGGGAAATCTTCTGTAAATGTCAGCTCAGCCAGGAACATTTATTTTTGCTGTGCAGTGTGATCTCGCTGAATCTCCTGTTGATATCAAGGGCTTTGAATGTCTATGGTTTTTCCAAAGTAAAGCAATCTTGACCTGAGGCTCTGACTCATTTAAATATATCTGTCATGTTCAAAGTCTATGCATGTATTAGGGAACTATTTCTTGCTTACAACATCCAAAGAAAATGTGCGTTGGCTTTTATATGAAAGAAAAATGAGTTTAAGGGTCTTTTCTTTTTCTTCGTCATCTGTTCTCTTTCTCAGCAACGGGACTACGCTTTTCTTTTTGTAATTTAAGCTCTAAATCCAGCTCGTGTTGTCCTGGATAATAGAAAAAACATCCAAAAAAAAAAAAAAAAAGAAAAAACAAATAAGGGTAGTATCTCTTCAAAGAATAAACACGTGTCCAGACAGTCAGGTCTTGTCATCGTAAAAAAAGAATTAATAAATGCGAAAATGTTGGGGCACCTGGGTGGCTCAGTTGGTTGAGCATCCGACTTCGGCTCAGGTCATGATCTCACGGTTCGTGGGTTCGAGCCCCACGTCGGGCTCTGTGCTGACAGCTCAGAGCCTGGATCCTGCTTCGGATTCTGGGTCTCCCTCTCTCTCTGCTCCTCCCCCACTCAGGTTCTGTTTCTCTGTCTCTCAAAACTAAATAAACATTAAAAAAATTTTTTTTAAAAAAGAAAAAACTTGTTACTTAAAAAAAAAATGCGAAAATGAAACAAAACCACTAAATCCGTAAATCCCAGGAGCTAAGTCACCAAACAGTGTCCTGCCACCTTAACTTTTCACATGACCCCTGAGCTAAAAAATTTAAAACAAGAGCCGGTTCCCTTTTAAAAAACCATTGTTTCCATGGTAAGCGGAAGTAGGAACATCTAAACTTGTAAATAGCAGGCGACCCCCTTCAGCAATGCTGCTGGGCACCAAGGAGTGTTGTTCACCTTCACGGTGACCTTGTTGGATATTCAGGAAAATGTTGCCAAAACGTTCATCACCTGATGGCATTAAAGAGTGTGTTTCTCACGGCTGAGTCACTCTGGGGGAAAAACGTTGACAAATAAGACAACGCCACATCAGCCCACTTGCCTTCAGCATTTTGCACGTAAGGAGTCCCAAAGTCCAGTTAGACCCTGGTCAACATAACTGTGCCTTATATTTTGTTTTAAATATAGAACTCCATCTCGGGGCGCCTGGGTGGCTCAGCCAGTTAAGCGTCCGACTCCAGCTCAGGTCGTGATCTCACGGTCCGTGAGTTCGAGCCCCTCGTCGGGCTCTGGGTCTGTGCTGGCAGCTCGGAGCCTGGAGCCTGCTTCGGATCGTGTGTGTGTGTGTGTGTGTGTGTGTGTGTGTGTGTCTGCCCCTCCCCCGCTTGTGTTCTGCCTGTCTCTGTCTCTCAAAAATAAATAAAATGTAATAAAAATTTTTTTAAATAATTAAATATAGAACTACATCTCTTACTTCTAAGTGTCTCTCAAGTGGACTCTCCTTGAATAGTCTATGTATCACGACAGCGATCAGCAACAAGAATGCGGGGTTGTGCTTCAATCAAAGCACAACGTTGCTTTATACGTTGCTCTCTCACACCAGGGGCTTGAGAGCAGTTGGAAGGTTTCAAGCACTGTCTCAGCTGACTGCCAGGACCACGTTGTGTAGCCGAGTTCCCCCTAAGCCGGGATTTACAGCTCAGAGCGAAAGTGTCCCAGTGTTCCTCTAAGCCTAGGCCATGAACACAAATCAAAAGCCTCAAGCAGGGCTTACACGGAGGCAGCGTTCAGAAGCATCATCGTGAGGGGAGCGGTGGAGCTTTGTGAGTCACTCCATAGTCACCAGGATTTCTTGGCCAATTTACGAACAGCGTCGGTCTGAAGAAAATGTTTCGTTGGACTAATGAAATACTGATGCCTCTGCGATGGTGGCTTTTTTTGACTGAGAGCTCCGGCCCCAAAGCTGCTGAGTGTTCTGAAAACTCGAACCACGGAGATCGCTTTTTGTTCTATGGATAATGACGTGATTTGCCACTTGTTGATTCTGTGAAATAAACAACGTGGTAGGAAATAACTGGTTCTGGGGGGGCTTGGACGGCGGGTGTCTCACAGCCGCCTGTGCCTTTGCTCGTGTGGTGCCACGCCAGGAGAAATTGAAACAGCAGACGACGAAAATAAAGTTTGTATCTGATCTTATTTTCCTGAGCGTTACGTCTCAGAAAATTAACAACAAAAGACATCGGAAGGTAAAATTCTCATAATCGGGATTCAGGATATAAAAGTCTTTTTTTTAACTTTATTTTAAGAGAGAGAGAGAGAGAGAGAGACTGAGTGGGGGAGATACAGAGAGACAGAGAGAGAGAATGCCAAGCAAGCTCCATGCTGTCAGCACAGAGTTTGACATGGGGCTCGAACTCACAAACCATGAGATCATGACCTGGGCCAAAACCAAGAGTCAGACACTCAACCGACTGAGGCTCCCAGGTGCCCCATGGGAATTCAGGACATAAAATTCTGAACAGATGAGCTAAATTTAAAAGTAGAGATTCAGTTAAACTATCCTTTGAGATCCAGAACCTGAAAAATATGCACTGCTTTTGATTATTAAATTACATTATAGTTGAATGCCACCCAGTTTGTAAGACACAAATGAATAACTAAAAGGTACAAGATTGGGAGAGGAAGGAACAGCCATTTATTATTAGCAGATGACATCATTTTACATGCAGTTCATCTAAAGTAATCTATAGATATACCATTGGAATTAACAGGAAAAAAATAGGCTTTATAAGCTTAATGTTACTAGATACAAACTCAATCGTATTTTTATATGCCATCAAGAAAGAATGAAAAATTAATTGTATTTTAAAAAGATAGATTTCATAATAGTGTCACAAAGACATCTACCCAGGAATTTAAGAATTCACAGACAAGACCTGTATGGTCTTCTAAACCATAGTGAGAAATAGTTGAAATACCAATACACCAGCAGGAGAGGGGCAGAGAGAGAGAGAGAGAGAGAGAGAGAGAGAGAGAGAGAATGTTAAGCAGGCTCTACACTCAGCACAGAGCCTGACACAGGGTTCAGTCCCATGACCCTGGGATCATGGCCTGAGCTGAAATCAAGAGTTGGATGCTCAACTGACTTGAGTCACCCAGGTACCCCATTACCACTCATTATTTTAAATACATCACTTTCCACCAAAGTACGAGTGAAAATCCATTGAAAATCCCTGATTTTTGTATGGAATTTAATGAACCAGTTGTACAATCTACAAGTGGACATACCAATGGCCAAGAACAGTCAAGATACGCTTAATAAAAACACCCTGGGAGGACTCATCTTAACAGCTATCGGAATTTATCATAAAGTTAGAATAATTCGGGGCGTGTGTTACTAGCACAGGGACAGTCACGTAGACCTCAGCCAAAGTAAACTTCACAGACACAGAGCCTCTCATACACCAGTATTCCATATTGATAACATGCGGTTAGTAGGACCTCTTCGATAAATGGTTCTGGGGCAACCATATCGAGGGGGAAATGCAGTGACCCAGACCTTAAAGAAAAGCACACAAAAAATTGGTTGCAGGTGGATTAAGGGCATGAAAGAAGTAGCTACGAATTGAAGCTTTTAGGACAGAGATGATCTTCATGACCTCAAGGCAGGTATGTCTTTCTTCAATAAGGCACAAAAAAACACTGACGCTGAATCCCCGCGAACGTGCTTGCGTGCGTGCAAACTGAGTCCGCGTGATTCAGTACCCTGCAGGCAGAAATGTATAAATAGCCTTATGAATTGCCAGCCAGTCAATGAAATAAAGCACGAAGGACGAAGAACACTGAGC
Organism: Panthera pardus; assembly: GCF_024362965.1. Classification (NCBI taxonomy): domain Eukaryota; kingdom Metazoa; phylum Chordata; class Mammalia; order Carnivora; family Felidae; genus Panthera; species Panthera pardus. The sequence goes on from NW_026526766.1 coordinate 3,777,692, forward strand.
AGAGCTAAGGCATCTGCAACGCTTCCACGCCAGAAGAGTAGGAACGTTCTATACCAAGAACTCAACAAAAAAGATGGAAAAACACACATGTTTTGGTAAATTTTTGTAAATACCATAAAATAAGAAAAGACAACAGAAAAAAGGAAGAAGTCAATGGGTTAAAGGACCATGTGATAGAAAATATTATCAAAACCTACAACTGCTTCTTTGAAAATGTCTACAAATCAGACAAAATCCCGGGAAGAAAAAGAAAAAAAAAACAAAAACAGATAACCCTTCTCGTGTACAATTGTTCCAGAAAAGAGAAACAAGGTCAGTTGACCAAGGAATTTTAACACCAGATAAGGAAGGCTACTGAGCAAATAATGACCCTCAGCCTTACTTCTCTGATTTCAGCCTGTGCAATGTTGATAAAAGTTATAGTTGTCATCAGAAGCCACACATTTTCTTTAGCAGTTTAATGGAAAACCTTTCAATAATGGGAAGATTAATGACATAAATATTTTAAAAATATAATTTATAGTGGGGCTTCTGGGTGGCTCAGGTGGTTAAGTGTCTGACTCTTGATCTCAGCTGAGGTCTTGATCTAATGGTCGTGAGTTCAAGTCCCGTGCTGGGCTCCACACTGGGTGTAAAGCCTACATATATATTTTTAAATTTTATTTTTATATTTATACATTATTTTATGTTATATATTTTTATTTATATATTTTATTTATTTATATTTATATATTTTTTATTTATATTTTTATTTATATTTTATTTATATATTTTTTAAATTTTATATTGTATATATTTCTTATATATTTCATATGTATATGAATGTCATGTTTGGTGACATATATATATATATACCTTTACATTTGGTGACATATGTATATACATGTCACCAAACATGATATTTATAGCATGTTATACAGATAAAGGACAACAGTAGAACATTCCTATGAGCCCTTTACCTTGACCATACTAAGAATACAATAGTAGATACATTGGGGTGGAAGTCTTTTCTTAGCATATTTATCATTATTCTGTGTTATAATAAAATTGTGTCCTTATAATTATTTTTAGTCATTCTGTGCCATTTTAATTTTTTTTAATCTAGAGTTTCATTGTTAACTCATATGGATTGACTTGTGTATCTTCACAGAAATTCCATTTACTTATTTTATTTATTTAAAAATCGAAGTTAAGTATTCAAGTCTAATTTTTAATCTATATCCCGGCACTATGATGATTTTCTCTCTAAAGTCTCAACGCTTTTATCTTATAAGTCACTGCTATGTACATGGATGGGTTTACCCGTGTAATCCAAACATGCCTAATATTAAGCAGGTGGAGGTAATTAGCTGTGGGGAAATAGGTTCTACTTACAAAAGTGGTTTAGAAAAACGCTTAGGGCAGAAAGCCACCGCGACGGGGCAAAAGCTTCCGAGGTTAGCTAGCGAGATGTTGTAATGGGATCACGAGGACTTTCCACCTGACACTGATGTACTTTGGTCACAAACTCCACTTGCCTCCCCCCAGACCCTTTGCTTCTTACACATACAAGTTAATGACGACTGTCTGTTTTCTCCGCGTTCACCACATGTGTAAGATCTTGCTTGCTTCACATTCACCATGTGGGTAAGATCTTGTGAGCTCAATAAATACGAAGACAAAACCCCCGTTCTGGGCTCTTGTCTCCTCCTGGACATTAGCCTCTCTCATATTCAATTCTGCATCCACTCTCTTGCTGCACAAGAGAGAACTCCAGACTCATAGTCGGTGACAATTAGCTAAATCACCAATTCTCAAAGTGTGGTCTGAGAACCTCAAGGATTTCCCCCCCCACCCTTTGCAGAGAATGCACAAGGCCAAAGTCATTTTCGTCGTAACATGAAAGTGGCTATTGGCTTTTTTTTTTTTTTCCACTGCATCAGTCGTTGCAATGATGGTTCCAAAGCCAAATGTGGCAAAGCGGCTCTAGTCTTAGTACAAAACAAACAAGGGCACCAAACCCTATGAGTGGCCATGAAATTCAACTTTACTATGCACACGCATTGAAATAAGTGCCGATTCTGCCTAGGAATGAAAACAGTAAAAAGCCTTAATCTGTAGGTGTGTTTCTTTAGTATCGTGTGTGATGACTTGGGACCCAGCCCTAGAACTTGGTGTTGCCCGGGGTGGGGAGGGGGGGAGCAGGAAAGAATCTCCAGGAAATCACGTGTGCGGGTAACGGAAACAGCACCTTTTCCATGAAACACCATTTCTGCTTGATCGAGCGAGGAAAGACAGCCCGCGGTTGTCAGACCTGGATTTTGGCAGACTCTTTCTGCAAACTGAGCAGAGTGAACCTGTCAATTTGGAGAACATAACCGACGTCATTTGTCCCTCATCGTTAGGTTTGAACTTTCCAATGAAAATGAGAATTTCGGGATTTTTGACAGCTTCCCAATACTTACTGACTTTTCTGATAATGTGCGTGGTGAGATCCTAATGGGTGTGATTTTGATGTTACAGAATTAAATGTGTCACCTTTTGGAAGATTTACTTTAGTCAGGGTATCAATAGTTTTTAAGTGACCACCGTGCGATGTTATGCTGTCACAGATGGGCAAACGATCCAGTCACAGTGTGAGACAGACTAATGGATTTCATGTAAATAAACAGGAAAAGGTGATTGGTATGGTTTCGGATCCACGTTGCAACTAACCTTTAAGAAACTACTACTTGTCGGGGCACCTGGGTGGCTCAGTCGGTTGAGCATCCAGCTTCAGCTCAGGTCATGATCCTGTGGTCAGTGGGTTCGAGCCCCGCGTCGGTCTCTGTGCTGACAGCTCGGAGCCTGGAGCCTGTTTCGGATTCTGTGTCTCCTTCTCTCTCTGTCCTTCCCCCATTCGTGCTCTGTCTCTCTCTGTCTCAAAAATAAATAAACGTTAAAAAAAATTAAAAAATAAAAAAAGAAATTACTACTTGTCAAGCTTTGTTAGAATACCAAAGGAGAAATATCCATAATGAGCTGACCAGGCTATTCGAATATTCCTCCCTTTTCCAGCCATATGTGTAGGTGAAGCCAGAATTTCTTCATATACTTCAAAGAAAAGAACATATTACAACAAATTGAATGCAGAAACATAGGTGAGAATCCAACTTTTATTAAGCTCAACATTAAAGATATTTGCAGAAAGCCTCCCTTTCTCTCCCTCTCAAAACAACTAAATAAACTTTTTAAAAAGTGGGGGAGGGGTGCCTGGTGGCTCAGTCAGTTGGTGTCCAACTCTTGGTTTCAGCTCAGGTCACGATCTCGTGGTTCATGGGTTCAGGTCCCGAGCTGGGCTTTGCACTGACAGTGAGGAGCCTCCCTGGCATTTTCTCTCCCTCTCTCTCTGCCCCTCCCTCTCTTTCTGTCTCTCTCTCTCAAAATGAATAAATAAAGTTAAAAAAAAAATTTGCAGTAATGAAAAACAATGTCACTCACTCTTCTTAGTAATTTTTTAAGAAAATAGTTATCTTTTATGAAAATATAAAATATATATGTTAATGTGTAATGGGTTTTGTTGCCATTTCAAATAAGTTAATAGTTTTCAAGGCTCTCACTTTTAAGTTTCTAATATGGATGTTATACAATGATAGAAAGAAGTTCTTTGGAATCTTCAGTCATTTTTTTTTTAAATTTTTTTTTTAACGTTTATTTATTTTTGAGACAGAGAGAGACAGAGCATGAACGGGGGAGGGGCAGAGAGAGAGGGAGACACAGAATCGGAAGCAGGCTCCAGGCTCTGAGCCATCAGCCCAGAGCCCGACGCGGGGCTTGAACTCACGGACCGCGAGATCGTGACCTGAGCCGAAGTCGGCCGCCCAACCGACTGAGCCACCCAGGCGCCCCTCTTCAGTCATTTTTAAGAGCGTAACGGCTTCTGGAGAGCAGATCGTTTGAAAGTCCTTGGACTAGAGATCTACTTAGTAACAGGCTATGTATTTAAAAGAGAATAATAAAAGAAAGAAGCCACCAAAAGGAAGAAAATTTAAAATGCATCTGCAATCAAAATAATGCATTTTGTAGACAGTACACATATGCAAGGGGGCTTGTCCAGCCTAGTAAACTGGATGTCTATTAAAGTCACAGGGGCAGGAAAAGGTATGGAAAAGGAGTTAAGAACACTGAACAGTTGTGGTGGCTGTGCACCAATCTACAACTGTAACAGGAGAAACAGCAGGAAATAAAGAAATAAAGAGCTTTCATTTTCCTGTTTAAGAGTGGTCAACCCTTGGTAAGCCCAACTTTCTGTGGGATCTGCGAAGGTTGTTGGCTCAGACCCGCCTCACCAGCCCTGCGGACGTGCCTTCCTAAATGTTCCCCGCTGTCTGTGGCCGTTGCCTCACCCACTTTGCTAGGCATGTCTTCCTACCTGTCCTCTCGGTAGGCAACCTAGATGCTTTGTCTTCTCCGGGTTTTGTCGCAACGTAATGATAAATTCACCGTGGTCGTTAAAACCCAGTTGAATGACCACGGACACCAGTATGACTCAGAAAGTCCTCAACAGTCCCGAACAGCAGTACATGAGGAAGAGTGAAATCCGATGGCTAAAATTCCAAAATGGCTCCAGGAAAGAAAGCAAAGCAAAACTCTTTTGTCCGATTCTGTAGACATATCTCTGAATGTCTGTGGCTTGTTCCAATAAATGTATATATGGTGGAGTCAATAAGACAGATTGGCGAAGCACAAACTTTTACCGTCAAGGGCAGATGCTTCAACAGACCCAGTAAATGGTTTCCTTCCCACCTGAGCTCTGCCTCTCCTGAGACGTAATCAGCGGAGGCACAGACAGAACACCCAACGATCTCCGTGTGAGCTGTGATGACTTTGGGAAGGAGGACGGCTCAGCCAAACACCCAAAGTGCCTGTCAATTCACTCTCCGAGGCAGACCTTGGCACAGTCCCCCAGAAAGAAAGTTCCAGTCACCAGGAGAGATGTGCCTACTCGTGTCACTTCTTCCCGTCGTTGAAGGAGAAGCCCTCAACTCAGTATTTTTGACAGGGTGGTTCCATCTAAGTGAGAAACTAGGAACAGGGTGTCCAGGGGTCTCCGCCCAAATCTCACTCAGACTCCAAAGAGAGGATGTGACAGAGGCCCAAGGCGCCCCAGGGGAGTCGGCTCCCAAAGAGCCTAGAAACACGAGGCTCTCCTCCACACTTGATGATAGCAAACACTCAATTTGCTGATTATTCCGCCACAAACAGTTTCAAGTACGTTAACATACTTTCATGTTTTTTCAGAATTTTTTAAAAGGTTTACTTATTTATTTTTGCGACAGAGACAGAGCACAGGCAGGGGAGGGACAGAGAGAGGAGGAGACACAGAACCCAAAACAGTCTGTAGGCTCTGAGCTGTCAGCACAGAGCCCAACGTGGGGCTCGAACCCGCGAACCGTGAGATCGTGACCTGAGCCCAAGTCAGACGCTCAACCATCTGAGCCACCCAGGTGCCCCAACACACTTTCCTGTTTAATCCTTACTTCAGCCTTAGTCTTTTTTTTTCCCCTTTACATACAAAACAACACAACCACAGAGAAGATGAGTAATATTCCGAAGGTCTCAGGAGTCTTCGAAGGAGGATTTGGACATCTCTGAATTGATAAGATTTTTAAAAAATATTTCACTCACAGCCAGGGAATAAAAGTAGTTTTGAGATTTGTCAATAATATTTTTGCTTTGATTTTGCGATCGCCGCGGTGGCTGAAGTGGGGCTCCGAACGCAAACGGTGAACACCTGTTTAAATTTTGTCACGGGGAACATGGTATTTATTGCTCATGCCTCAGCGGCCATACCACAGGAATCGTGTTTGTATGATATAAAATCAGGTTTTCTTTGTTTCACTGCAGATTGTGTTGTAGCAGAACGGATTACCCGTCCTCTTACGTGGAGAGATAGATTTCAACAAGGCAAGTCCACACCGCCTGATTTCGCCTACTAACTTGCAGCTCAGAAAATAACAAAGGACCCTGGGCGGTGATCCTCAGCCAGATGCATGTTCTTCCCCGTCGGAGAGGGTGAAGCTAAGTAGAGAGAGAACAGTGAGTCACGGTCCTTCTTGCCCACACGGTCATCACCATGGCGACCGCAGTTGCCAGGTGGAGAATTCTCCCACACATCATAATTGCTATGTCCACTCTCAGCAGATGAGAAGGGGAAGTGTCTACAAGTTTGGCCAGGGTTGAAATACTCCAAAGTAACTAACACAGAGCATTGACATCATGACCACTAATAAGCTGTGATTATGTGACATTTATTGCCGTAAAAACCGTGTGCATTTACACATAATAATGCTGGACGTTACCAATAAAACCCCTCACGAGATATATTTGCCGTGTAGATGTATTACCTCACTTAGTGACGAACATGGCACACATGAAAAAAAAAACGATGCTTTTAAAATTCTAATATCCTTCAAATAAGAAGAGAAATTGAAGCAATTTTAATCTTCTGAAAGAGGAGGATGCTTACAGTTTCTCTGGAACAATAACGTGGAAAGGATATTATGGAATCTACTGGAGAAGGCATTAGGTGAGGAGGATGTCCGTTTGTCCATACGTCTAAAATCTGCAAAGAATAATAAAGAAACTCAGAAATAACCATCAGAGAAATAAATGGAAATCCATTTTTTTTTCTATCAGTAGCACGAAAGGCCACTGGGGTTTATTCTGTCTTCCTGTTGGAGGTCAGAGCTATTTTAAATGTTTTATTTTCCCCAACTGTATTGTTCTAGTTTCTTTGTCTGCGCATCCGTGTATGTTTGCAACAGCGTATAAGGACGCACAGGCTTTAATTTCCTAATGCTTTTGGTGCCTGGTATTTTGGTAAAAATGTAGACAGGGCCCTGACGATGAGACCCACATTTCCAGGATCCCCGGACGGAGCCCGCCGGGAGCCGGGCGCAAGGCTCGGGTACAAGGGCAAGTCAATGCCAGTTTCCTGCGACCGTTACCTCCAATCTCCTTCTGAGGGTGCTCTCACTTTTCTACTTTCATATGAGAGGTCTTCTAATTTTCTTTCTCCAAAATGGGATGTGTATTCCACATAATTCCCCTAAAGGTAGAAAATGTTCCAGAACCGAGGGGCGAAACTCTGAGAAAATCCTGCGTATGTAAGTCTGACACGAGAAACGTGGGCTTCAAAGAACCAACGGAGCTCTTTGTAAGCAAAAAGGAGAGAGTGGGTGCAAGATGATCCAATGGGGAAAATACGCAAAAGACTGGAGCAGATACTTCAGAGCACGAAACCTGGGGCCGGGTGCAGGAAACATGGAGTAAGCACCCTTCACGGCGTCTCTCCCGCTGAGTTCCACAACGGGTCCTGGACCGAGTGTGCAAACCCGCTACCTGAAAATACTGTAGAGGAAATGGCCATATGCTGATTGGGGAAGGACGGCGAGGTTGAAAGTTCCCCCTAGGCCAGGAGTGTGTTTATCATTTCCATTCCTTCCAGAACGACTTGGCTGAGCTCAAATATAGACTAGAACCCATAGTGTGCCTCGGATGGGGACAGAGCAGCCCCAGAGACCCTTATCTCCCTGTTTTTTTTTCAGATTGCTTTCATATTTTATTTTTCAGAGAGAGAGAGAGAGACAGACAGACAGAGCATGAGTCGGGGAGAGGGAGAGAGAAAGGGAGACCCAGAATCCCAAGCAGGCTCCAGGCTCCGAGCTGTCAGCACAGAGGAAGCTCATGGGTGGTGCAGATGGGGACTCCTTCGGACAGCACCGCAAAGAGCTCAGAACTAAAGACCTCGAAACACCTGTTATAACCGCAGTCCCAGATGAAAGGCCAGACGCTTTTGAAGTGAATAGAAACCTAGAGAATCAAAGGGGATAGAAAACAAACATAAAGAAGAAGCCAATGGAATTCTCAGAGTCGAAAGCCGCAAGAGTCAAAGTGAAAACTCCCGGGATGGGCTGCACGGCAGCAAAAACTGGAGAGACCAGAGGAAAGTCAGTGAGTGTGAAAATATAGACCACCCCGTTTCTGCAAAAGAGAGGAGCAGGATGTATGAAGAACGACGAACAGAGCGTCAGGTCCCCGCTGTGCAAAACCAAAGAACCCAGCGTTCGTGCCATTGGAGCTCCGAACGCATGCAGGAAAAAAAACAGTTGAAGAAATAGTAACAGAAAACTCCCAAATTTATCAAAGGTGTCAAATTAAAATAAGTCTGCACTTACATAAGGAGAGGCTTTAATTAGCAAGAAAGATTACCGCACTGGGGAGAATCTGCTTTGATCTCAGAAATGTGCGATGACTCAAAATCCTACAGAAAAAGGTTTTTCTTTTCCGGGGTGCAGAAGGTAGCAGGCAGAAATAAGCAGAATCTTTGGAGGGGCAGCTGGACAACCCAGTTGGGGTCGGGGGGCGGGGGTGGTGGGTGAGCAGCAGGCCTGACGGAAAAGGGTAAGCTGGTGAGGGTGTGCCCACCCTCGTGCACTTGCTCGGGCGCCTGGGGCCCGAGCTCAGGGGTCTGTAGGAAACGGGAAACGCTGAAATTGGCCAAGACAAAGCGGTGGGTGGGAAAAGGCGACTGACTGTAGGCTCTCAGTCCAAAGACATAGACTTGGGGAATCTAGAAGTTCGGCAAAGGTGACCGAGCATGCTGTCAACAAAATCCATCTCAGTTCAGGGGCAAGAAAAGTCTCGAATGCGGAGAGAGGGCAACAATGCAGTACCCGCAGGTAGACGCATGGCATCCTGGGAGAGACCGAACTTCATCTACAGAAAATAGATGAGGGGCGGCCAGGGGTTAGGAGCGAGGGGCAAGGAGGACTCACGAAGGAGAATACAACTGACCACCTGGGGGTGCTGGGACCTCCCGGATCCTCTCGCGATACACGCATTCAGACGTACGCAACCGTAGGCCGAAGACGTCGGTTCTACGCGTGTCAGTTGAAAAAGTTCAGTAAAGGTTTTAGGAAGATCTGCAAAACGATATTCACACGCACGAGTCGTTAGGGAAATACAAGTGACATCTTCTTTCTGTCAGACCTGGGGTTCCTCCCCACCACTGTCTTTGTCTCTGAAAACACTCCCGGCTTCTTGAAGGCGGCCGACCCGCGGCTGCCTGGGCCCCCGTTTCCTGGTACCGCACAGAGGGTTACCCGCCAAGACCGTGCCTGCCTCCAATGGGGTCCTCGGTACTTAGAAAACGACTAAGACCCAAGCTGTAGGCTCCGGGGGGCGTCTGGAGTCTGGGCAGAAGCAGGTGCAGGCCGCGCTGGGGACCAGGGTCGGGCCTCGGGGGAGCTCTGAGGCCCAGGGAGAAGCCTGCCGGACGACACGGGCACAGGGTCTGCTGCCTGAGCACAGGACAGACGCCAGGGCCTTCGGGTCCCCTGTAGCCACTCACGGTGAGGACTGATGAACGGAAGGTGACCCCGTTCTGGCCAGCAAGGCCGCTCGCCGTGCCCGACGAAGCCCTCAGAGTGAACTGTTGCGGAAGGAAACGGGCGGGAGTGTTCGCTCTCGTTGTCCCCCAAGCCTCGGAAATGGGACGGTGGCAGGAGGGAGCTGGGTCGGAGGTCGGGCCCGGCTCCTGTATTTCGCTCCCCAAGGGCGGCAGGAAGCAAGATCGTTTCTCATCTCCAGCTCACGGGGGGCGGGGGGGGGGGGGGTGTAAGGGTTACAGCAAGTTGTCAGCCTACTTTGTCATCTGCCGGCGGCCACACCCGTGGGGAGGGCGGAGGCCTTCCCAGGTGAGGTGGTGACCCCGGGGCGCCCGGGGGTGGGTGCAGGCGCTCAGCGCCCCGGATAGTTCTTCACAAATACCCCGTGCATCCGGACAGGCAGGTGGCCGGGGCTGAGCCCTGAGAGGCCTCAGAAGCCATCCTGTCACAGCTGCCCCGTTCACTCATCGGGGGGGGTGACTGGAATGGCTTTGGCACCATTGCTTCTTAGGAAGCGTCGTGCATAGTTTTGTATTCAGCAAGATCTGCTTCTTTTTAAATGTTTATTTGTTTTTGAGAGAGAGAGAGAGACAGAGAGGGAGGGAGGCTTGTTGCAAGGCATTGGTTCACGCAATGGCAGAGGTTTGGTGAGCCCAGAATTGGACGAGGCGGCTGCGGTATAAGGCTGTCTGCTGCGGAATTGCTTCTTGCTTAAGGGACAATAGGCCTTGTTCTACGAAGGCCTTCAAGTGATTGGGCAAGGCCCACCACATCAGGGAGAGGCATCTGCCCGACCCAAACCCGTGGATTTCAAGGTGAAGCTCATCCAAAGCACGGACAGAAACACCCAGAATAACGTTTGACCTGATGGAAACATCCGGGCACGGCGGCTGACCAGAGCGGACACACGGCACTGAGCATCACACCTGGGAACGGAGCCTGGGTGGGACGGTGTCTGTAGTCTATACCGCCGTCTGTGCTCTAACTGAAACAGCGTCAACACCAGTCAACAGCCACCCAGGCCGCCCACTCTGGCGCCAGACTCCGCCACAGGCTCCTCACGGTCTCCTCGTCCGAACCCGACCTCGGTGTGCCATCTCCCGGCCTCTAGACCCGCTCCCTCCTTCCGCCCCACCAGTCGGTCACCAGACCCCGCGAACTGCTCCTCCTGAAGCTGTCCCGTCCGCGTCTTCTGTGCCAGCCCCGTTCCCGCCCGGGCCTCTGAGCCCAGTCTTGCCCAGACTGAGAGCCTCCCCTCCTTGCCTGAGGAGTACCCAATCCGAAATTCAACCCGTGCCCTTGTTTAACACCCCCCACCCCTGGCCCCCGCAGGTGTATTTGCTCCCCATCCCGGGCACCTCACACCGATGTGCGTGAAGAACGGACACGTAAGCTCTGCGCACGATCACGGTGTTTCGCGTCTCTGGAGGATAAAGGGCGCAGTCCCTTCCTTCCGAAGCTCCGGCCCCAGATCCCGCCTCACCGCTGGCTACGGTTCAGTGAGCCTTCGCGAGAGCACCGGGGTCAGCCCTCAGGGCACCAACCTGCCGTCTTTCCCCTGAACCCCAAGGATCTGGGGTTGGGCTGACCAACCCCATCGACCTGGTGAAGGGGCCACTCCTTCACCCGCCTCTCCTAACGGGCACTCGGTCAAAGGTACGGGAAGGAAATGAGCCATTAAACCTAGATAGACCAGACTAGAGCTCAAACTGACCATCCTGTCTGTCCGCTAACCGATACTGACGGGCAGGTGAAAAGGGTGTTTCTGGGGAGTCTCCCCTGCCACCGTGGCTCACCGTTTGGCCAAGCTGACCCGTGAGATGAAGGCTGGCTGCCGTCTTTGACCCCGAGGCACGCTCACACTCTGGCCACGAGAGTGGAGAATTCTCCTGGATTCAGGAGGAGGAGGAGCTGTGTTTATTTACTGAAAGTCTGCTGTGCACCAGGGGCCATTCTAAGTTCGGCAAGTCCATTACCTTTCCCAAGGTCAGGAGACGATTAATTAGCAAAGATGAGACAGTTTGTTCAGCTGATGGTGGCAATCAAAACCGGGCGAGGCACAGTCCACTGAAGGCTTGTTTGGGGATCTGTCCACACCTTCCCCACTGTCAGTCACACTGAATAAAGAGCGTCTGTGTTTTCCAGAGGAGCACAGACAGACACAGAGATGACTCATCATCGCAGGGGCCACATCATTGCCAATTTACTCTTCCTGAACCTTTACAGTAATTATGTCACATCTTTCCCCAACTACCTCTAATGTCTTCCCATTTTTGAAAAAAAAATGTTTATTTTTTTTGGGGGGGGGAGAGAGATAGAGTGTGAGTGGGGGAGGGGCAGAGAGAGAGGGAGACACAGAATCCGAAGCAGGCTCCGGGCTCTGAGCCGTCAGCACAGAGCCTGATGCGGGGCTCGAACCCACGAACCACAAGATCATGACCTGAGCTCAAGTCGGACACTTAACCGACAGAGCCACCCAGGAGCCCCTAATGTCTTCTCATTTTTAGAGGAAAAAGCCTGTGTTTTGGAAGTCAAGAGGCTTTGTTGATGACACTGTGTCCTAGAACTTTGTGAGTGTGTGTGTGTGTGTGTGTGTGTGTGTGTGTGTGTACCTACTTTGGATCCATCTGGCAATAAAAAGAGATGGAAAAGAAATAAACTCTGAAAATTGTCACATCAATTCACTTTCCTGAGCAGAATAAAGCCCCTAGTTGCATTCCGGAAGGCTATTTGGCTGCAGCAAAGGGCTGTCATACATTGTAGATATATTTTATTATTTTATGTAAGTTACAGTCATTTTATTAGTTACCATGAGTAATACTACCATGAGTGTAATTTTTTTTTGTTATGGCATTTTCTCATGGGATTCCGCGTTATTTCGTTTTACCCTGGTAATAATTTTGACAGAGAAGGAAGAAGGGACTGGCCCGATGACAGAGTAACTTAGCGTCCGCCTTCCTGATACACTCAATGCTCCGAGCGTCTTGCTTTAAGATTTTTAGCTAAGTTTGCTGAGTGTAGTGAAACGTCCTATCTCCTCCCAACTAATTTTGTATCCTTCAGGAACGGCCTAGATCGGCATCAGAAGAGACAGAGCAGGGCACAAAGATGAAAGGGCCGACTCTTAATCACTTTGGTGGCACTCAGGCTACATTAGAAAAGACGAATGCTGTGGACCGAATGTCTGTGTCCCCCCAAAATCCACCTGTTGACGTCCTACCCACCCCCCGATGTGAAGGTCGGGCGGTGGCACCATTGGGAGGGGACTGGGTCACGAGGGTCGAGCCCCCATGTTGGGGTCCCTGCCGTCACAAGAAGATGTCACACGGCCCCATTGCCTCTTCAGCCCTTGAGCCGCGTGAAGTCACAGAGAGGATGTGGCCGTCTGAATGCCAGGAACCGTGAGGAGGGTGACCTCCAGGGATGGCTCGGAGCAGGGCACCTGCCCCAGAAAGACCGCCTGGGACTGGAAAGATTGGCTCCTCGAGGAGTCACAGTGATGGAAAACGTCAGCGGGGGACCGTCATCCTTGGTGTCAGGTGAGCGATGCTCTGCATCGTCTCAGAGGGGACACAGGGGTCTCCACAACCCTGTCCTTGGAGCCTTCCCTGTTTCTCCTGCTTCTCCGGGTCAGAGCCGGGCCCTGTGTGCCTCAGGGGTGAGAGCTGGAGGAGGAGGTCAAAACCTCACCCAGAGAACGGGGTCAGAACCGTCCCCCGGGCCATGCCGAGAGGTCCTTCCTACCTCTGGTTTCTCTTGCTGCTGTAACAAATGAGCACAAACTTAGTGGTTAGAACCACACACATTTATTATCTTATGGTTTTCAAGGTCAGAGTCTGGGGGCTCCAGGGAGGAATCCTTTTCCCTGGTGGTTCCCACGGCCGGAGGCTGTCTGCCTGCCTTGGACTATGGCCCTTCCTTGGTCTTCAAATCCTGCAACGGTGAGACTCCCTGACCATTTGTCCCTAGTCCTATCTCCCTTCACAGCCGGGAAGCCAGCACACTCTCTTCTAAGTTTCCTTGTGGTGACATTAGAGCCCACTCAGATAATCCGGGATCGTCTCCCCACCTCGAGGCTCTTAACTTAATCACATCTGAAGAGTCCCTTTCATCATGGATGCGAACATATCTAAGGCTTCGGGGGTTTAGGATATGGATATCTTTGGGGACCGTGATTCTTCCCTACCACACTTCAGTTATCAGGATCGTGATTTCCGTAAGAGTCTAAAAGAGGCTGCATCAAAAGTCACTCCTCGCAAAGGGACTGGGAGAGAGAAACTTAGGGTGTCCCCAGAAAAGAAATAAGGGCTGAGGGTGTCAAGACCTCGGACCTGTAATGGTCAAGGTTTCTTCGCGATGGCTCTTCAGAGCATTGACCTTCCTTCTCATAAAGAACAAGAAGACGAGTGAGCTTGGACGATGGGGACACTTTCTGCTGGGAAACAGGAAAAAAGAGGGGTCAGTTGTCAAAGAGGGCTCTTCCTGGGCATGACGAACATCCTCCTTGTCCTCCTTGTTCTTCCGGCTGCCCAGACTCCTGGGCGAGGCAGAAAAGAACTAGCGAATAGGCTGTGAGTCGCAGAGACCGTGCACCCTCACGCCCATTGCCCTCAGGGTCAACGCCAAGTGCTGGCCTTAAGAAAACATTTTATGTCAGGTGATTTGTTCCGCCTGAACGTCAGATTTACTTTTGACCGCTGGCATTCATGACAGGAACCATTTACCAACCTCCTCATACACTCCAGTTGGAACGCTATTTGGAACGTACATTTTGCGTAGCGTTTTCTATAAGCGTTCTGCAAACATCTCATTAGGTTATTCCACCTGTTGAGAGACAGAGCGAGTATAAATGCCATTTCTATTTTACTAATGAGAGATCAGAAGCTAGTTGAGATTAAGTGTCACTAGAGGTAAGGACATAATAAGTGGAGACGCCAGGCATCAAACTCTGTCTTGTAACATTGAATCCCAAATATCTCCTTCACGTGTTAGGCAGATGACTGGCCCCAAAGATGTCCCGATCCCTGAAACCTGTGAATATGTTAGTTTACGTGATCAAAGGGGCTTTGCAGGTGTGGTTAAGATAAGGATATCGAGAGGAGGAAATCATCCTGGGTTTCTCAGGTAGACCCCATGTGGTCAGACCCCGTGTGACCCCGTGTGGTCAGAAAGGCGGGAGGGACAAAGGCTTTGGAGAAAGAGATGTGCCAGTAGAAGCAGAGATCACCGTGATGTGGGGCCGTGAGCCAAGGAATGTGTACGCCCTTCAGAAGTGGAAAAAGGCCAGGAAATGGATCCTGCCCTAGAGCGTCCAGAAGAAGTGCCGTCTTGCAAACATGGTGATTTTCGTCGAGTGAAACAAACCCATTTTGGATTCACAACTCTCTAAAACTGTAAGAGAATAAATGTGTATGGTGCTGAGTCACTAAGTTTGTAATAATCTGTTACAGCAACAATAGGAAATGGACACACCCAATCTCCCTTACACTACCCCCAAGACCTTAACCAGTATGTGTATATATACTATAGTATATGTGTGTGTGTGTGTGTGTGTGTGTGTGTGTATGTGTAGAGAGAGAGAGAAAGAGAGAGGAGATGTAAAAATAAATTTTATATTTATTATATTTAATATATTAAATTATTATTATATTAAATATATTAAATTATATATTAAATTATATATTATAATTATTATATATTAAATTATTATATTTATTATTATTAAATTATATAATATTATATAATATTATATTTTAAATGTTATATTTATAGGTATTTTATATTACAATAAAGATAAAACATATGTTATATACTGTATAATATATACAATATTTATAGTTCCACCAAGATACTGCTAGAGACCTGGAAATTTGAGATCTATTTTCTTGCTGATGTCACGTAAATGGGAAACTTAGTTACAGTCTGTTCCACAAAGATGCCTTACGTTATTTAGGTTCCTTCTACTCTCAGAACAAAATATTTTCTATGTGGTTTAAGACAATCTATGTCGTATTCACTGCAAGTGCCTACTGTCATCACCTCTTACTGTGATATCAAGCCGTCACAGGGCTAGTTATATCAGCCTTTTTATTCCGCCCACGCCAGAAGGCACTGCCCCTCCCAGGGTGAGCTCATTCCTGGAGCAGCCAACATCTCACCGGGGAGGGTGCCGATCGTATGCAAACCAACTAACCCAAAGCCCAACCGCCTCCTTGACGAGGCTCCGCTCGGCCACTGTCCCCCCTGCTCTAATCACCCCCAGAGCTGGGTGCCAGACCACTAGAGACAGCCCTTATGCCCCAGACACCACGGAAATCATTCAAACGAGCCAGCCCTAAGCTCGCTTATCCTGCCGCGTCTTGTCTGTCCGGCAGAAACCACAGGGAGGCTGTGGCCCGCATCCCCGCCTCTGCTTCCTGACCAGCCCTGGCGTTTCCCTGCGTGGCCTGTCTCCTGCTTCTCGGGGACTGTGAAAGGCAGACCTTCTTCCTGCGTGATGGCCTTGTCCATATTTGTGTGTCTTACCGTAGCCGACTAAAACAAATCCCAGGAACACTTAGACAGCCTGCTGTAAAAGAACCTCACAGGGAAAACACTCCGGCCCGTCTCCCAGTGTTCACAGGGAGGCGGGCAGCAGGAACAGCCTGAGACAGATAAGAAGGGGCCAGACTGGCTGCATGCCAAGGACTATGCTCCAGAGGGATTCGGTCTCTTTCTCAGACCCTTCCCGTATAAAGTGTGACAGGCTGACTGCCCCATCCCCCAAATAGTTCCACATTCTAATTTCTGGAACATGCGAATGTTACTTTACACGGCAGAAGGGACTTTGCCATGCGATTAAGTTAAAGATCTTAAAAAACGTGCAGATTGTTCTGGATTATCCGGGTGGGCCCAGCTTAATCACAACATAAGAGGGAGGCAGGAGATTAGTTAATGGGAAATGTAGCAGCAGAAGCACAAGATTGTAGGAGGAGAGGAGGGGTCTGGAGCCAAGGCTTCAGGACGCCTCTTGCAGTTTGAAGGGACCAGCCCTGAATTTAGCCCAGTGAAACTCATGTTAGACCTCGGACCTCCAGAGCAGCGTAAGAGTAAATCTGCGTGGGCTTAAGCTATGAGGCACGTGGCGATTTGTTCTGGCAATCATAGGAAATTAATACAGAAGCGAAGAGGAGAATCCAGATTACCTGCATGCTCCACAGGTGTATTGAGGTACATCAGAATTTTGGCTTTTCGAAAACAACCCTTACCGTATGCTAATGTGGATCTTTCCTAAAAGCAGAGTGGCTTAGCACAGACTTTTGGAGAGTGGGGGATAGAGACCGTCCCCTTCATGCCCCTTCAGCTTCCAAAGGGTTTCACAGGGACCCTCTCTCTACCTTCCGGGAGAGGCCTGTGATTAGAATTTTGCCTTGCCATGGAGACATCGTGTCACATTTAAGTTGGCGAGTTTCCCCCACAAGTTAAAGGGAAATTTGTTTCCTGGGTAAAATCTAGAGAGCTTTTTAAACTTTTGCCCCGCTATTTCCGAAACACAGAAACACACACGCATACGGTCACTGACACAGACAGAAGGGCTCGGGAGGCAGCCGGTGGGAAGGCCCTCTCTTCACAGAGCCCCACGGAGGTCACTTTGTGTCCAGCAAACCCCACCGTTGTGCGGGGTCCTCAGGTTTCAGACCTCACCTCGAGGGCCCCAGCCTTGGTTTCTCCGGGAGGTGTCCTCACGGCCCCTCGAGGTATGGGTCATCGTTTCTCAGCTACCTTGGCTCTTGTTGTTTATGGGGTGGTTTCGTGGTTTAACCGGTATCCCATTTCCTTTCTTGCCCCTCCGTTGGAAAGAGGAGGAGAGGCGGTCATGAGCGAGTCGAGATTTCCTGAGGCACAGCTGTCTCAGAGTGTCGTTTGTGGCCTTATTTCTTCAGTTTCTTATCATAACATGGCCTTGTTCTACTGTTTATGTAACTACACAGAAACAGCGCCTTTCAAATTTCATTCAGTTTTAGAAAAACAATTTGGAAATGTTTCTTATAATGCATAGGATTAATCTTTTGAAATTTTAGGCACTGGTGTCTCAATACGTAGAGACCGGAACAAGACACGTGCTTACATTTAGGGAGAGAGCGGGAGGAGAGAAGACACATCACGGCCTCGGGAAGAGTCTTCCAAAGAGAGTCAAACCTGCACATTAGCCTCCACTCGACCCCCTGGCTACAGTAGGCTCGCGGGGCTGGGGAACACATATGACACCCACACCGGTTCTCAAAATAGAGACTGGGAGCAACCCCGCAGGATGAACAGCCCAGTTTCTCCCAACAGTCTCAAGAGATAAAAGAGGAGAAAGTGAGACAGACAAGGTGAGATGGACTTTATGTGGATCTCATTTCAGAGAAACAAAGAGTAAAAAAATTGCATTTACAAGATATTCTACAATTGAAAACTGGATGGATGGATGGATGGATGGATGGATGATAGAGATAGATAGATAGATAGATAGATAGATAGATAGATAGATAGATAAAGATAGTTGATAGCAGATGGATGGATGGATGGATGGATGGATGATAGAGATAGATAGATAGATAGATAGATAGATAGATAGATTAAGATAGTTGATAGCAGATGGTTGGATGGATGGATGGATGGATGATAGAGATAGATAGATAGATAGATAGATAGATAAAGATAGTTGATAGCAGATGGATGGATGGATGGATGGATGGATGGATGGATGATAGAGGATAGATAGATAGATAGATAGATAGAACATAGTTGATAGCAGATGGATGGATGGATGGATGGATGGATGGATGATAGAAATAGATAGATAGATAGATAGATAGATAGATAGATAGAAGACAGTTGATAGCAGATGGATGCATGGATAGATGGATGGATATACATAAAGGATAGAGACAAGATATAGATAGAAAGATACATAGATAAGTAGATAGACGATAGATAATAGATAATTAATAGATGATAGATAAATAGGGTCCCACTTCCCAGCCCTCACCCCTGTGGATCAATAAGTAGAATATAAAGCAGTTTTACAAACGTAAATGAGCTTATAAATCAGTGGGAATCCTGTTAAAAATCATAATCTGAGTTAATAGATCTAAGGCAGGGCCCACGGTGATGCTGACGCGGCAAGTCAGCGGACCACACTGTGCATAAACAGCGGGTGTGTAGACATTAAAGGTCGAGACAGACTAAATTATAGGGGAAATTCTTCAAATCCTGAGAAGGTGTTAATAATACGGAGCCACACTGACATCATAAGACAAGAATTCCGCCTTACGTACAGCACATGACCATTATTCTTATTACCGTTACCTTCTAGTTGTCTTTTTTCTTCACTGAGCTGAATCCACCACCTGCTTTACTACTAGTGGGTCGATTTATCGATGTAGCTTTACTTTTTTCACTTAAATGGTATAATATGAACATTTCCCCAGTAATTAAAAAATCCCGATAAAGTAAAATCTGCACAGATTTTTTTAAGTGATCATACTATAGAAAAAGACCCCGTGTGTAAAAACCAACAGCCTCTTTCCCACCATCTACAGCCTCTCTCTCCAGTGGCAACATTTCATGTTTTCCATTATCTGGATTTATGTAAAATAACATATAAAATAAAATGTCCATTATTTAAAAAAATTATTTTTAACTTTTCTTTTTAATATTTATTTATTTTTGGCAGGGAGAGAGAGACAGAGCATGAGCAGGGGAGGGGCAGACAGAGAGGGAGACACAGAACCAGAAGCAGGCTCCAGGTTCTGAGCTGTCAGCACAGAGCCCGACGCAGGGCTCGAACCCATGGACCGCGAGATCATGACCTGAAAATGTCCATTATTTTTATAGGTGATGTCCCTTATAAGTCAATAAAATAAAATGCATACATCCCATTATTTCTTGATCAAACCACTTTGGAAAATACCCAAAAACTTTTTATCATGAAGGATAAGACATTTGGCATATAAATAGATGAAATCATTATTTTGAAAACTCTTAAGAGAAAAAGTCATTTGTCCCGCATTTCCTACGTGGGCTTTATCAAGCTAGCTGAAGAGTAGACGAGGCAGGGTTTCTTGTTACTTACGTGTTCTGGCTAATGAGCGATCGAGACGAATGTAGAATGGCACCATTTTGCAGCCCTAATAGTGAATGGATTTAGACTTTGAGCATCAGCTCAGCCAACATGGCAAATGGAGGCGGTCAGAGAGTATTTGCTCCTGATGGAAAAACACATCATCAACTGTAAGACAGTCTGCCAAAAATGAAAAACTGAATCTGGTCAAGTCTCCAATTGCAGCTATAATTGATAAGAAGCCGAGGACAAGGAGCATGTTAAGTTCAGCACTTCCAAAAGACAATCAGCAGAATTGAGAATGTAGGAAACTAGTGACCAAATGATCAGATTCGTTCAATAAAAATATCAGAAGGAGATAAGATATATATATTTAAGGGACACATCAGCACAACAGGTGTACTTTACCTGGATCCTGACTCAGACACACTAAGGAAAATGGAGATAATGGTGACATTTATGAGAGAATTGAAAATTTGAATACTAACCGGATTTTAATTATATTATTGTTTATTGTATTTATTGTATTTAATTATATTATTTAAATGAATCATTGTTACTTTCAGGTATGATCATGTTAATTGGAACTATGTGTTTTAGCAGATCTTATCTTTCAGAGATATGCTCTGAGGGGCGCCTGGGTGTCTCGGTCGGTTGAGCATCGGACTCTTGATTGTGCCTCAGGTTATGATCCCACAGTTCGTGAGATTGAGCCCCACATCGGGCTCTTCTGACAAGGAAGAGCCAGCTTGGGATCCTCTCTCTCCCTCTCTCTCTGTCCCTCCCCCCCGCACCCTCTCTCAAAATAAATAAATAAGCTTAACAAAAAAAGAGAGATGCTCTGAAATATAGCTGAAATGATACATTGGAATTCGTTCCAGTACATATAAGATGTGGGAAATAGAGACGGTACAGATGGGGTAGGTTGGCCAGTCTGTTTTAATTGTATGTTTACAATTAATAACAAGCACTCAACCAATAAAACATAAAAGAAATAATTAAAACAAACAAGAAATTTAGCTTACCTACTGCTTCCTCCTTCCCTGCCACCTCCCACATTTCATATGGGAATATTATTCTTATTTTTCTTTTCTGGCGGATGGATTTATAAATGTAAAATTATATGCAGCCTGATCCTGGGAGGGGATGCTGACTGGGACACAACATTCTGTGTCTATCACTGATGTATGAAGGAGCCTCACCGGAGGAAATGGGGAGGAAGGTGTTGTTCCAAGTAATTTTGGAGCTACGTGTGAGTCTGTAGGACTAGAGGTGAAAGGGACTGTGTCTCACGCTGTAGTCCGGTTGATAAAGTTGTTTCCAGTTGGGGCGCAGGTTAGCAATTCTGATACCTCCGTCCGTGTGCACTGGAGTTGGACAAATCAGGAAATGGATGGCAGGTAGTGGGAGGCAGGCTTCCCACTCTTTAGAGTCGGAGGGTACGAATAATTACGAGGAGGATGGAATGATGTTCCACTGATAACAGATTAGAGTTGCAGACATCAGTGTGAACTCCTGGTGAATCGAATATTGATACAGAGGGATGCAAATACAAATATTCATAGATGTGTGTGTGTAGACTGAGTAGTGCACACATAGGGGCTTCCTTACTGTCATCCAAGAGGGTCTGCGAGCAACAAAATCCCAGCAGCAATGAACACATCCAGCGCCCAGATCTTGGTTTCTAATACCATTCTCAATAGGAGAAACCAGGGCTCCTTGGAGACGTGGCTGATGACAGGGCTGGGACAGGATGCATGCCTAAGAGAGGAACGTAGAGCCAAAAAGTGAAGTGCTCACAAACAAATCAAAATGATGGGATATGTCCAAGAGCTGCCAGAGTCCAGGGGAAGGGCTCCCAAAGGCCAAAGCTAGAGCGATTTGAGCAGAAATAAATAACAAATACATTGGAGTCCATCCCAAAGTATAAAATAAGTATCTACTACGAGTCTATCCTAACCTACAGAGATGATGCGGTTGTAAGTAAATGGGCGAAGAGTAGACAAGTCTCCCCATGCAGCAGACCGTCAGTTTGTTTGGATAAGCTACCCTCAAGCTGATGAAACATCTCTACGCTCAAGCAGGGGCCGGGCATGCTGACCTGCCTTCAGAGAAGACAGTGCGGGAAGTGGGAAGAAAAGAGACACTTTTCTTTTCTTGCGGATGCATTTATAAATTTAAAATTATATACAGCCTTTGTGTAGATACGTTTGCGTCGGAACCTCACAAACACCGTCTCAGCCCGGTGAGCCGGGTTAATAACGTCAACAGTGATAAGTCACGTAAGTAGCATGCGCCCTTGACAGGATGTGGTGAAAATGGCACTTGACCTCTGTGGCCAGGTGCCTCTTCCAAACACGTAGCTCCAGCCGTCGCGTGAGGAAAACACCAGATAAATCGCAGTAAAAGGACTTTCTACGAAATGCTTGACGACTAGTCTTCAAAACTGTCATGGTCATTAAAGGCAAGGAAAGTCTGAGAAACCGTCACAGCCAAGAAGAACTTAAATAGACGTGGCTTTAGGTAACAGCAACGTATCAACATCGGCCCACTAATTGTAATAAATGTACCATACTAACGCATGACGTTAATAACAGGACAACGGGGTGGAAGGAGCGGGGACACTCCCTGAGCTATCCTTGACATTTTCTGTAGACCTAAAAGTGTTCCAAAACAAAATGTTTATTTATACTATTTATTTTAAAAATGAAATCATGCATCACGTGTATGCATACATATTATATCAGTATGTGTATGATTCTTTATGTTTACAATGTGCTGCAACCACTCCCTTCTAGTTTAGTTGAGTGTGTCTTCTCTTTCTTGCCGTCCTAATTTTTGTTGGTTTTATTATTTACTATGTTTTAAGGTTTATAACATATATATTCTGCTTTAAAGTGTATTTCTTTCCCTAAATACGGGTCTACAAATTGGCTATAACAATGAAAAACTAAGACATAACAATGACCATATTACTACGGGGGGAATATATTTTAAAAATTTTTAATGTTTATTTATTTTTGAGAGACGGGGAGTGCGAGCGGGCGAGGGGCAGAGAGGGAGACACAGAATCCGAAGCAGGCTCCAGGCTCTGAGCTGTCAGCACAGAGCCCAACGCAGGGCTCAAACCCACGAATGGTGAGATCATGACCTGAGCGGAAGTTGGACGCTTAACCGACTGAGCCACCCAGGTGCCCCACTATGGGGGAAATATTTATGGAGAGCTAAGCAGTCTGTTTAGAGGGATATGGAAAAAAATATGAACTTTTGTCTCTTTCCTAACTGAAATCAATCTGAAAAATTTTCTTTCTAACTTATTTTTGGTTTCTTCCATCACTGGATCTCACATCTTCTACTGGCATAATGTTTGGATTCTCTTTTTCTTTCCCTTCAATGCTGCCTCAGTAATTTTTAATTCAGACAGGATTCACAGATGGAGTAATGCCACTTCTTACACATCAGAAAAAGCCTTTGTTTTCCACTGGCTTTGTGAACAGTTTGGCATAGCCCTCGGGTGAAAATCACTTTCTCTTTCAAGTTTGAACAATCACTGTGTTATTTTCTTAAGTCTATTTTTACCGATTAGAAACAACCCAAGTGACTATTCATTAGTCTGCTGATTTTTCCCTGCCTGTGGTGGCTTTTAGGATTCTCTCTTCACACTTTGAGTTAGGAGATTGCGGCAGATATGTCCTGGCGGGTTGTTTTCCCGTTGTGGTTAATCTTTTCCCACACCCGTTGGGTCATTTCAACGTGAACGGGTGGACATTCTGCTCTGTTATATTTAACACTGTTATCCTTACTGTTCTTCTCTGATTTTGCTTCCTTTCTACTTTTTGTGGGGGTGGGGGTGGGGAATGGAGGGTCCTCCTTCTAGAAACACTATGCAGTGAACACCGACCTCTCTAGAAGGCGGTACCCGTGCTGCTGACCTTTTCTCTCTTAATCCTCATTCTCCCTTTTCCCTTCAACACCCCTGACAGTCCCTCAACGTCTTCCAGATCATCGATTCTATCTTTGGCTGCCTCCTGGTGATCAATCCTCAGGCCCTTCACTAACATTTTCAGCCTGGCCATGATTTCATTTCCAAAAAAAATATTCTACTGTTTTCCTTCCATTCCCTTGTCATGGCAGCCTTTTCTTATTATTAATAACACGAGACATTTCAAGTCTCTCTGAAGACGTTCAAACTAGTTCAGCGTTCTTTCCTTTTTCCTTGGATTCCTTATTTCCCTGCAGCAAAAGTTGTGTTTTGTTTTGCTCTGTTCATTCATCATAATACTCTTTCCTCAAATGTCTGGTGACCTCCTCTTTTATGCTTATGAATGTGAAGCTACTTTGATTATCATGGATTTTTTTCAAATTTTGGGCCCTATTTTGAATAGCTTTTTCTAATATGGACATTTTTGCAACATTTCCTATTATAAACCTTAAAAATGAAACTATTGACTGTCATTCCTGCTTTATCATCTATTTAAAAAAATTTTTTTAATGTTTTTATTTATTTTTGAGACAGAGACAGAGCATGAGCAGGGGAGGAGCAGAGAGAGAGGGAGACACAGAATCCGAAGCAGGTTCCAGGCTCTGAGCCATCAGCACAGAGCCTGAGGCGAGGCTTGAACCCACAGTGAGATCATGACCTGACCCGAAGTAGGATGCTTAGCCGACTGAGCCACCCAGGTGCCCTATCATCTATTTTTTAATGTACGTTTCCAGCACTCTTGATTTCTCATTGTTCAGTTATTATTTTTATTAGTTTTGCTGAGAATTTTTGCCTAGCCTCTTAGGATGTATGGTTTTGGCTCTTTCTTTAAATTAGGTCTATAATTCATGTTAGTGCTCTTTTTGCTACAAAAATTCTGTTCTCTCCTTCTGCAAGTCACAGAGCATCATAGATTGGAACCGCTGAACCCCTGGACCGCTCTGGTGTTTCCTCTGCACCCCCTCGTGGGTAATGCAGCAGGGTGGGGTGTGACGGGGGGGGGCAGACATTGTTAGGTTTCTCCTTTTGCACAAATCTTACCCGGTGGCCTGTTCTTTCTTTAACTGTCATTAAAACATTATGCAAGGTGGATTCTCTACTACCCAGAAAGTTCCTCTTCAAAAGGGTCACCTACTGCCTCTGTTTTTGGGTGGCCTCTGTACTGCCCTGTCCAGAGGAAGGGCTCAGCAACACAACAGAAGGAGGAGGGACATCTCCCTGATGGTGTTTCTTCCTCAGATTTTGGGGTCACCCTTCTCTTCACCTTTAAGCCTGTGGTTTATGTCCTCACTGGAGTCAGTCAGACTAGTTGAGTCTGTCCTCACCGACATTTTTTCAAAATGTTTTTTTAAGTTTATTTACTTATTTTGAAAGCGAGAGAGAGAGAATCTCAAGCAGGCTCTGCACTGTCAGCACAGAGCCCGATGTGGGGCTTGAACCCACAAACCATGAGATCATGACCTGAGCTGAAGTTAAGAGTCAGATGGTCAACTGACTGAGCTACCCAGGGGCCCCTCACTGGCATTTTTTTGTAAATATGCAACTTTGTATAGTTTTAAATGGAATTCGGATGTCATCAGCCTTCCAACATAGTAAACAATAAAACCAACAAATTTAGGACTAAAACTCCTGTACACAAACAAAGAACGGAAGTATGAGTTTGGGCTTAGAATTCAGCCACATAGAATGCTTCTGGGCATGACGACCGAGGAGAGAAATGAGTGGACCAGCGGACGTCTTGGCTGATTCTCCACTCTCCCCAAAATACCGGAGGCACGAGACAGCAGCCCTCTGTTATTTCCATGCTTCCCTAGGCAGACACAGGTCTGGTGGGAAACCCGTCCTCTTTATAGGCATTTCTCTTCCACATAATTATTAAAAAAATAATTACAAGGTAAATATAGATCCTACTCATAGGCCAACCAATGAAAATACAATGATGCCCAGAAGTTAGCACCGCTAACACTTCCTCGGGCGCTGGCTGCGTGACTAAGTGATGACATCTTGTCACTCCCCGTCACATCCTTGATTCCAAACCGTCTCTGTGTGTAGATCTCAATCCACAGTTCATTAGATAGCAAACACCACCTGAAACCAGAAGCAAAAAATGGAGTAACGCCCAGAGGCAGCGCTCCCTAAGATAAAAACAAGAATACAGCAATGAGTATTAGGACCGTTTAGGAAAGAGGAGGTTGGAGGGAGGCATGGCAAAGACAAAAGCTCTGAGGCTCACAGGCGCCAAGGATAGTTTGGCCAGAAGGTGACAAGTGGGTGAAAACGAAGCCCGTGTGTTTTGGTCATCAACCCTGGACGCTAATGCCTGAATCACACGGCGTGGCTGATCGGACCTAACGACTAAACCAAACGTGTTCAACCCGGAAAGCATTCATTCCGATGAGACACGTAAATGTTTCGCAGTCCACGTTAACCTTACCCTATTTCAGTCGACTGCATCTTCTGGGATTTTATTTTCTTTAACTGGAAATACAAGTGTTTGGCGCAAGCCTGAATTTCAATGGGAAACCACACGTCCTGCAAGATTTCCAGGTGTGGGGGTTGAGTGAAGCCTCTTCCCGTCCGTTGAGATGTGAGGAGGCACAGAAATAAATGATTCCTGCCCTTCTGTCCTTGATGTATAATTATACTTTAATTAGAACTAATTTTTTGTATTCCCTGAAGGAACACAAACTCTGTAGGAACCAAATTGAATGGTGAGTAATAAAGTTGTAATTAAATTGATAGTTGGTGGTTTCCCACTGCGACCATTGGACACAATGCTTCGGTTTTGTTCCAATATTTTCTCTAGAGCCTTCATGGGGTCCAGGGGATATTATATGGTATACAAGGCAGTTATTATCATGAAGAGCAACTCACTTAAGCCTTTTAGAACATTCTCAAATTATAGAGTCTTTTGTTTGTAATTGGATTTTTGCTGGAGGTGGCATTTGGATGTTTCCAAGGGAAAGACTCACTTAAGTGTTAACCTGATTGAAGAAGCCAGTCATAGGTTCTGAGGTTCAAAATGAAAAATCATCCCATGTGTAAACCCGGTTGGTAGAGGGCCTTTCTGGCCACCCTGATAAGTGTATCATGTTGAATCTAACTATATTCGTCCAGATGGGGCTACTCAGACTAAAATTTCCCAGAATTATAGAAATAAATCACAAGGGCACCTGGGGGGCTCAGTCGGTTGAGCATCCGACTTCGTCTCAGGTCACGGTCTCACGGTCTGTGAGTTCGAGCCCCGCGTCAGGCTTCCTACTGTCCACATAGAGCCTGCTTCGGATCCTCTGTGCTCCCCGTTTCCCCCCACTCAAGCTCTCTCTCTCCCTCTCAAAACTAAAGTAAACATTAAAGAAAAAGGAAAGGAATCGCAGGCTTGTCTTTTCAAGGCTCATAGCTGTATACACCACAACTATGCAGTGAAGCACAAAAGGATATTTTTGGAGCTATGCTATTTTTCCCATGTTAAAAATGTTAAGCCATACCCAAATAAGGTTTTCCTTTTTAGATAGGGAAAAAAATATTTTGTTTGGAAGGAACACACATGAACTAAAGGTAGATCTACACATCGTGGAACAGGCAATCAATTAACAATCAGCTCGTACTAGCTACCTATAGCTGTGTCACAAGTCACTCCAAAATTCCACGAATTGAAACAGTGCTTCTCATATCCGGTTTCAGCAGGTCAGGAGCCCACTAAGGCCCACCTGTGGCTCAGGGTTCCGTGGTCAGGGTGTTGGGGGAGGCTGCAGCCATCAGTCAGATCAAGGCCGAGTGGCAGGTCCGTTCCCAGACTGACTAATGCGGTCGTTGGCAGGCCTCGCTCCTTGCAGGCTATTGGCCGGAAGCATCTCTCAACCCCTTGCCCTGTGGGTCTGATTCAAGTCACTTAGCATGGCTTCGTCAGTGAGCGTGAGCAAACAGAGCCACAGGGAGCATGAGCAAAGCAGGAGTACGGGTCTCCTCTCACCCACATCCGGGAGAGCACCCCATCATGTTTCCCACTTTCTGCCGGGTAGAAGCAGGTCACAGGGTCCAGCCTCCACTCTGGAAGGGGTTCCACCGGATGCTGGTCACGGGAGCCATTCAAGCAGCCCCGGACTGTAACCTAGCCCACGCAGTTACATAACGACTACATAACAGGCACATAACGACTAGACAGAATTCCCAAACGGAGAAAACGCTTCTTCGTGGTCCCTACACCAATGCCCTCCTGGAGACCATCAGATTCAATCAAGCACGTCAAAATTAACTTTTCCCTTCTTTGATTCCTAATTAAAGTGCTGTTTAAAAGAAGTCACGTGGGGCGCCTGGGTGGCTCAGTCGGTTAAGCGTCCGACTTCGGCTCAGGTCACAATCTCGTGGTCCGCGAGTTCGAGCTCCGCGTCGGGCTCTGGGCTGATGGCTCAGAGCCTGGAGCCTGCTTCCCATTCTGTGTCTCCCTCTCTCTCTGCCCCTCCCCCGTTCATGTTCTGTCTCTCTCTGTCTCAAAAATAAATAAACGTTAAAAAAAATTAAAAAAAAATAAAAGAAGTCACGTGATGACAAAGGACAATCACAAAGACAGATGAAACATCTGAATATTATGACACAAAAAGTAAAATATGATTGATATTCAGATTCAAATATTTAACTCCTCAGAAATACAGCTATATCATAAAATGAAATATACCAGCCGACCAAAAGATCTCTACTAAATTAAAGAAAGACAAATTAAGAGATTAATGGACTACTGGGTTTTTTTTCTCCTATCATGCTGGGAAAAAAAAAAAGAAAGATTGAGCTTATATACGCATATTTTTTTTAAGTTTCAAAGAATATGCTACAAATGGTAGGGGATTCAAGAGTGGTGGGATTGAAGGAGACTGGAGGTGTGTAATCTGCCCTGTTATGAGTACTGGTGATCATGTATTATTTTTATAAACTTAATACATTTTTAGTAAACATGCATGTAATCAATAAGGAAGAATTCCACAAACACACCCCGTACGTTTCTTTATTCACACACGGTCATTGGGCTATGAGTTCAACGTACCCTCTGGAGCCCCCGTGATGTGCCACGACACTGGTCCAACGCTAGGTTACATGCTAAATACAAGCACGCCTTCTGCCCCGCGGGACATCATAGATTCTTCTAGTCCAGTGTAATCGGCTCTGGTTCGAAATGGGTTGTGTTTCCAAAGATTGAACCTCACAGGCACCAGTAAGGGAGGTGGCTTTGGGTGCTGGAAACCTGGCTCCCGAATGCAAAAATCATTCATTCACAAGTCCCATTTATTCATTCACAAGTCCTATTTGGTCACCATGAAAATCCTTTCTCAGAACCACATCCACCCTTCACTTCACTGTCTTTCTGGTTCACAGATAAAGGTAGTTTTGTGTGCTCTCCGCGATCGGAGTGGCTCAACATTTAGCTACAATGGGTTTCTACGGGATGACGGTACCCGGTAAATGTAAAAATGGTTCCATTGTCAAATACATCTGAGTGTCAGTGACTTAAGTGGAATTCACTCGGGGCTCTTACAAGAGGCCCTTTGCGAGTAGGTACCAAGAAGCCCTGAGAACCTTTCCAGGAACATGGGCACCACGCGTCCAAAACTCTGGTCTGCAGATGTCCTCTCTCTTGAGCGTTGATGTACTTTGCCATGAAACCCAACATGGGAAATGCGAATGTAGTCAATACTCACAATGACTTGGGTGAAGACTTGTCTCAATTTCTATTTTTCATACTCATATTTCCCAGCCTGGGTCCCCATTGTGATGTGCAGCTCCTTTCGGGTTTCTGCAAAGGCGTAGAAACAGCCCCACAAAACAACAAAGCCAAAGCACAGATGAGAAGGGGTGGAAGAAGATGTCAGGATGGATGCCCCTGGCAGGATGACAGATCATCAGTTGTGTCCCCGCACTCTCAGGTCAGAGGTGCCTGCGGAGGCCCAGGACGGTCCCACACTGACCGGTGGTCCAAGGGCCATCGCTCGCTGGCTACTTTCTTGTCCTCGTGCAGAGATTTCTCAGACAGATACTTTCCCATTTCTGCAGTGTGTAATGCTGGGATCAGGGGGAAACGTCACAATTACTTACTCCAGGAAATACGTGCTGGAGAGAGAAAAGGCTGAACCAGCTTATTGGCTAACTTAACTTGTTGGTTATAACTTATTGGGTATAACTTAACCAAACGGCTTGTTATCAGAACTGGCATCTCATATCATCAATACTTTCTGGTCGACCTTCCCACTCTGTGACACCAACCCAAGTCCCAAACTGTGCCCAACGCCGACCAGCTTCCCCTTGGCAAGGCTACTGGCAAAAAACACCCATCCACATCTCTAAAATCTCATGAGCCCCGTCCCCTGACTCCCCCACCGTGATACCGTGACGATTAAGGTGGTGTTCTCCCATGCTGCAATAAATCTAATAAAGTTAGCTTTGCTTGATCAACAGGACCTTTGGAAGTCATCTTTTCTGAGGAACCGGCCGCCGACGTTTCAGGACCGAACCTATAAGCAATCCCTACCCATAATCCAACATCGCACAAACATGTGAGTACTCACTGATTTAATGAATTCACATATTAAAATAGCCTTGAAGTTGCCCAATTACATCACATTAGCATGACTGCATGTCTTACACGCCCTAGGTTTTTCAAGGCCCTCCCAAGACATGGAGGTCTTAACTGACAAAGATTTAGAAAAGGTCGAGTCCATTTTATTGGGCTCTGGATGGGTATCAAAGACTAGCGACGTGAACCACTGTCTATCCCAGCCCTGTTTTGCCCTGTGCTGGCCGTTTTGCACTGCCTTCTTGTATCAGCCCCCCAGACGAGTGATGATGGGCGTGAGACCCAGAAAACTCCACTCAGCCTCCTCAGTTTTAGCAGAATGCTTTCCTCAGTAGAAAGCTCAGGGAATTCGCTTTTGTAGCAACATCCTCCATAAGGAAGAAAAGGTATTTCCAGTAACCTTAGTTAAGGTGTGAGTGCTTGCACGTGTGTGTGGGTTTGTGTATCTGTGACCCCTGAAATGACACAGTAGCGGTCATTAAAGCAAGACCCCATCTTTCTTTGACCAGGGGTAGAATCTGCTTTACCAGTTGCAGATGTGGTGATCTTTCAATGCAACAGAGCTGTAAGCACTTGGAAAACCCTCTATCAAGGAAAGCCAGATTTAGGGTATCCACGGCGGTCTCCCGCGGGCTGAGAAATTTGTCAATATTGTGTCAAGCTCTCTAAACCAGGGCTTCTCAATTTGAACGTCCCCGAGGTACTTGTTAAGATGCAGATTCAGATTCAGTAAGACTGGGATGGAGTCCAGGAGTTTTTGAGGGGATGGAACTATTCTGCATCTAGATCGTCACGGGGATTACATAAATCCGTACATGTCTTCAAATTCATGGCACCGTGCACCAAAATGTGAGTCACGGTTACTGTATGATGCTTTTTAAAAATAATGTTCAAAGCCACACACACTCACACACACACCCCACAAAGGATGCATCAACGGTGGTGAGAGGCTCTGAAGAATTCATAGCATCACCACATAATACTCCTTCCAAAATGTTTATCCTGAACCTGGCTCTGAGGAAAAGATCCACGGTGCCAAACTGAGAGACAGTCTATAAAACTTGTCCAGATTCTGCAAAATAATCAGCCTCATGAGAGGGAAAACAATAAGGCTGTAAACTCCTCCAATTTTTTTTTAATTTTTCTTTTTAACGTTTATTTATTTTTGAGACAGAGAGAGACAGAGCATGAACGGGGGAGGGGCAGAGAGAGAGGGAGACACAGAATCGGAAGCAGGCTCCAGGCTCTGAGCCATCAGCCCAGAGCCCGACGCGGGGCTCGAACTCGCGGACCGCGAGATCATGACCTGAGCTGAAGTCGGACGCTTAACCGACTGAGCCACCCAGGCGCCCCATCCTCCAATTTTTTTTTAATATTTATTTTTGAGAGAGGGAGCGAGCGAGCAAGCGAGTGGGGAAGGGGCAGAGAGAGAGGGAGACACAGAATCCGAGGCAGGTTCCAGGCTCTGAGCTGTCAGCACAGAGCCTGACACGGGGCTCGAAACCATGAACCGTGAGATCACGACCTGAGCTGAAGTCAGATCAACTGAGCCACCCAGGCGCCCCTGGTAGAATCAGTATCACAGTGCAACAGATCGAAATTTGTGGGACACAACAAGAACAGCTCTTAGGGGGAAATGTATAGAATTCAATGCTCAGATGAGAAAAGAAACAGGTCTATCACCCATCGCATCACATCCCGAACTATTTGTAATGGTTTGGATCATATTCGTTCTTATTTTAATGCACACGTGGGACTAGCAGGGGCTGTTTTTATTCCACTTTGAGCCTGAGTCTACTGGGCGAGCGTGAGTAGATCCCCAGTAGTTTTGCTAACAGAGATTGGTTGACGTTACGTACCTGTTAGGTTTTCTATTATAATTTTTCTTGTGATACACAGATGACCTGTGCCTCCAAAGAGTGTGTTCTGAAATAGTATTCCTTGTATTGTTTAAAACGACACCAGTTTGATGCTCCTCAGACATTGTCATGGACAAGTGTTGAAAAACAGCACCAAACAAGTGACAGCAATTATTTGGCTACCTATTACTTTCGCTTTAAATTGTTGGGTTTTGAAATAGCTGTAGATTCACGGGAAGCTGCGAAGAAATCCTCGGAACGTCCGGCACACCCCTTAGCCACCCTCTCCCGTCTTCCACAGCTGTCAGATCAAAACCAGGATGCTGAGATTGGTACGATCCATGGAGTTTGTTCATAGGATTTGTGCCAGGTACACTCCTGTGGTGCAGGGGCAAAGCTACCACCTGGACAGACCCGTGTGGCTGCCACCGGTTAAGATACGCACCTGAACGTCAGCACAGGGACTACCTCACGCTACCCTTTCCCCCCTCCTCCCCTATTCCCACACCTGCAGCTACCCATCTATTCTCCATCTCTGTAATCACGACAACGAATGCTGTAAAAAAGGGACCACCCAGTATATACTTTTTGAGATTGGCTTTCGTCACTCCACGTCCACACCTGACGTGCATCCAAACTGTGGCATGGATCAACGGTCTGTTTACTTGTGTCGCTGCGTGGTAGGTTCTGGCACACACGTGCAAGTTTGTGGAACCGCTCACACACTAAAGACATTTGGGCGATTTCCTGTTTTGAGCTATTACAGGTAAAGCTGCTGGGAGCATTCACGTACAAGTTTCTGCCTAAAAATAACTTTCTGTCCAAGGGCGCACTTGCTGGCTCCCTGGGCGAGTCCATTTCGTACTCTGTGCACGTTGAAAACCTGCTCCTAATAAACTGCCGGCACCAAGTTTTCAGCGAGCAATGTCTGCAGAGCCCTGTCAACCCGGAGAGATGCCTTTGCTCAGCATGCGCGCTGACACGGTGCATGAAGCACGGGGCTACCACCCGTGCGCACAGACTCCCCCAAAGGGTCCTCACCTCCCTTCCGTGGGGAGCAGAGATGGAGGATGAGGGAGAAAGCAAAGAGAGAAAAAGCACTGGTCCCCCTGCAATCGGGACCGTGCAGGACGACCCCGCAGGAACGAGGCTGAGGAGCTCATCACACCCGGACAACGTGGCATAAATAAAATCTCCGACCGGCTGTCCCTCCCACAGGTGGCCTCCCATGGAAGGGCCCCTACCCCGTGGATCGTGGCTCCAAGAACAGGACCAAGTCTTTCCTTCCAAGAAAGGGTTGTTCTGGGAAGATGCAAGAGAATCACCATTTGCACCTGTTAAAAAAAAAAAAAAGAAAGAAAGAAAGAAAAGCTCAAGCGTACCTATCCTTTTAAGGTGGCGTCTGTGTTCATAGGTGCTGTCGTCCGGAACCGGCTGGACACCCTCAGTCTCCCGTCTCTGGTTGGGCCTCAAGGCCACGGTCCCGCCCCTGACCACGCACGCCCCTCCTGTCCTCTCTGATCCCAGGAGCCTGGGATCTCTTCCCTTGCTTTGGGGCACTTACATCCTCTGCTCTAACCCTTGAGTTCCTCCTCCATCCAAACCCAGTACAGAACGGGACAGAAGCCACTGGCCTCCTGTTTCTCTGCTAGATCCACAGAATCTGGTGAAGAGTCAAAGCTTACAAACAACCTTCTCCATTTTCTTAAGATTCCTCTTTTTCCTCCATGCTGCTGCTTTTTTTTTTTAATTTACTACTAGCTTTTTAAAAGTAGAAAGCATCGATATTCACTGTGAGTGACATAAGAGAAACGTCCATGTCTTCTAAAGCTGAAAGGTTATTTTTCACTTGCCATTGAAAGGCTAACTATTACTTAAGTTTGCTCTCCACCCTTGCGGGCATGTACTATGGATTTCAGTCCAGATCTATGACTGCCCATCTTTACTGGATACACTCATTTCTCAAGGAATTGGCCAATCCCTGTCACGTACAGTGTCAACCACATTCTGTATGAGCTGTAACGAGGGCAGAATTTGCAGGCAGAAGCTCACGGTGAGATCAGCCATCTATTCTCTGACCTTCCAACGTGGGCAAGATCATTTGGGTATTTTGGTGCGTCTATTCACCTGTCCCTTCAGTGCAGGTGGAACTTACTTGTACGAAGGTCAGGGGCCCTATTTCCATGGTTCATGGTGCTTTGGGGGCTTGCAGAGAAAGATCTTCCAAACGTAATATGTCACCAGCACAATTTCTTTTAATCAAGTATTTGTCCTTCTCGGTGGTTTATATCTGAACAGTTTCCTTTCTCTCTCCCTCCCCCCTTTTGTCGTGGGGGGAGAAAGAGGCAGAAATGCAAGTAATTGTCAGATTTTTCTAGTGTTACCATGGCTTTTTTTAGTGTTACCGTGTCAGATTTTTCTAGTGTTACCAGTGACACGCATGGGTTTTTTCTCCTCATAGTGTAAAATAAAACAGACATCATGTAAATAATCTCAAATGCCACCTACAATTATGTTTCCCTGCAGACGGAGACAACGGAGAGGCTAAGTATGTCTTTTTCCCTTCAGATGATCTGGAATCCCTCTTCTTAAAAATGGCCCCACCGTCCTCCTACTAATTGCTATGGCAACCACTTCCGGTACCCAGAATTCTCTCTCAGCTAGGGCTAAGACTCCTTGGATGCTCCTGCAGCATTGGCTGCCCCCCCCCCCCCGCCAGGCCTCATGAAAACCACCCACCTCACCTTTCCTACCTCAGATGGTGCTGAGGAAGGAACCAACTATCACCAGGGAACTAACACACCTCTCCTCAGCCTACCTCACAGGGACGGTCCCGCCTCCAACATCTTGCTCGACGGGACCGTGACTAAGGCCATGACTCTGTGCCTTTGTCTGAATTCACACACAGGCGGATATTGCACGGAACTGAAAGCGACAGAGGCAATGAACGATGCCTGAGCCGTGGTCAGCGTCTACCAAAATGGTGAGTGGGATTGGCGAGGCAGACACCCCCTTTTCCAGGTGGTTCACGCTCTCGTTTCCCACCCCGGCGGTCGGCAGTGCTCTCTGCGGGCCGCTCCCTCCACACCAGCCCCCCTCCCCTCCCGTAGGAACACAGAACTGTGTCACTGGTCCCCTGAAAGCCCGGTGGAAGCAGGTGACTAATTCTGGCTGACGGGCTGTGGGAAGACATCGTGTGTCCTTTTGTCCCAGAGCACTTCATGGCCCTTCTCACACACTTACTTCTAGAACTATTTGCTGATGCCAAAGACTTGGTTTAGTTCCAAGGGCGGGAGGAATCAGAGAAGAAATTCAAGTCACATCCAGGAGGGAGAGCAACTTTAAATCGTAGGTAATGGGGTGGGCTAGTCAAGGCCCAGAACAATAGCGCCTTGTGGCCTGGGGGACGCTTCTGGGTCTGGTGACCACAGCTAAAGGCCCATTTTTTTCCAGCGCGATGAAAGGGAATGTCTTATTGGGATGAGAGAAAGAGCTATGCAATTTGACACCCCCCCCAAAAAAAATATCAGTGATGCTGAAGTGTTACTTCCAACATTTCCCGTGTCCCTGCCCCACTGCTGTTTCGTGGAGACCTCGACCCAGAGAGAGTGCCCGGATGGCATGTGGGCCAAACTGAGTCAGGAAACTCTGATGTCAGGATCGTAACAATTATAAATTAGAGAGGAAAATCACTAGCCACCAAGAGACTGGCCAACTCTGTTCTGCCTCCCACAGGCTAGATTTTCTAATGGGCCAAACTCACCTTAGACTTTGCTCTGGACGAGAGAGCGAGCCTCTTCCCTCCTCCCCGTCTCATGCCTGCGACACCTTGCCCCTGCTGCACTCAGTGACAGTGACAGGCCATCACCCAGGTCACAAGCCCTGGGACACCCCGACAGAGATGTCCGTCTGTGGAAAATCCAAAAGACATCTCTATGCTCCTGACACAGCCCGTGGCCCCCTCCCCCACCACATCCCCGTCCCTGGTAGATGATAGAACTGGCCGGAGATTCCAATCAAACCCTTACACGCAAAAGGTTTGCTTTTCCAAATGTCCACGCTTTTAGAAAATTTCTTATCTCGGGTTCTCCCGGAGGGCGAAATTTAATGGGAAAGCGGAGAGGGAATCGGGAGGGATTGTTGCCACGGCCAGAAGCCGCTGGAAGGTCACCTGCCAGGACATCCTGGCAGTGCCTTGATATCCCACCGGCACCTGTGGTACCCTCCATACCAAGGAGAATTAACTTCCTTTACCGTCAGTGAGAAGGGAGCGGGGGGCCATAGTTTGTGTGGTGCACTGGGAAAGCACGAGCTTGGCAGTGACTCGAGGGCAGAGCAGGGAGGGGAGTCCTGGGCAACAGCCCTGCACCCTCAGCTACGTCAGCTACGGTGCTGCGTCCTCCTGAGAGCAGGCCTCCCGCCCAGGAAAAACCCTGCCTCCCATCCAATGAATTACGCGAACTCAACTTAATCGATTGCACCATGTTGCTTGAAATCGCCGCGAAATTCTGCTGTGGTTTTAAAGATGCGTAAACACCGTAAGCTTGAGAGGCTCAACCAAGTTCTGCAGTCTCGCGTCAGTTAGTAACATTCGTGCACCAGTGGTGTGGGTCACCACCCAGAGGCTCACACAGGCTTCTCCCAGAGTTGTCCTTTCATGGCCCAAGCTGGAGGAAGCGCGGTTTTGGAGGAGATGATCGGGAGTCTGGGTAAGAGTGTGATGGGGTGAAGTTCCGGGAGCCGTTGGTGGAGGTCGGGACTGAGGCGGTATCGGGGCCAGGCCAGAAAGCGGGGACCTGGTCCGCGATGCAATCCCCTTCCATCGACCCAACTGCCGGGGTGTGTGACGGGCAGCTAGCTGTGCTGGGTGACAACGTAGACGGCACGGGGACAAGCAGGCGTGTCCCCCCTCCTGCCTACCCGAATCCCACTAGTCGTGCGGGTGGCCGTGCGCCCCGCTCCGCCAGGATCGCCCCCTCGGCCCCGGAGGAGGGCTCGTGTAAGCACAGCTTGTGCGGGCTGGGTGGGCAGCTCTCTCCCCCGCGTGTCTCCCGCCCACGGCCGGGAACATGGCCTGGTGACCAGCACTGCAGTGGCCTCCCCGTGAGAAACGAAGACGGAGACGCCCAGAGACATCCAAGGACCCCTGAGACGCTCCCCTCCAGACTCCCCGATTACCCGGGCGAAGACCCTGCTTAAGCCATTGTCACTGGGGGTTCGCGCCTCATGCGGCCGAGCACAGGCCTTCGGGAGAAGGACACTGGCCGGGCCCCGTCCCCTGCTCATGCTGTGTGCACGGGGCAGGAGGCCATCCCGGAGACCCCCGCCTGGCAGCCGCGGGAGCCCCTGAGACACCAGCAGGGGCCAGTGGGGCCCGCATCAGGACAGGGGAGCGGGAGCCCCCCGCCAGCCCCTTTCACTGCTCGAGGTTGGGGGGAAGGAACCCTTGAAGGGACGGAAAACAACTGGCTTTTTCAGATTACCTATATTTAGCACTTCCCGAAAGTAGCTATTCTGAGCTGGGTGTAAAGGAAGGCAACCGCTGAACTTGAAAGAGGAGAGAGTGTGTGAGAAAGCAGAGGAAGCGGGACCTGGAGGCCAGTGCTGTGGCTCCGTGGCTGGCTCCGTGGCTGGCTCCGTGGCTGGCTCCACGACGGGGTGCCGTGCTAGGTGACTAGCGGGGAGCACGGCCTCACGGTCACAGAAAGGAAACGGTGTCGCGGAAGGAGAAGGGACACGCGGGACCTGAATCCGGGGAGGAGTGACCGGCTGTCCCACGCTGTCCCCTGCCTGGGGACCGCCCTCTCTGACGGAGAGAGACAGCTGTGACAATTCCAGTGTTTTCCCCGTTCCCACAGGACCCTGAGCCTTCCACATGTGTGCCTGTATTCGGTCCTAACAGATGTACCTCCAGTCACTGCTGAGCACGGCGTGGCCCCTGCCCGGGTCACAGCGCAGAGCTGGGGCCCAGCCCCCATAGACCCGTCGTCTCTCCAGCTACAGGAACCACGGCGGAAAGAGCCCCTCTCCAGACA
Source organism: Panthera pardus (assembly GCF_024362965.1). Taxonomy (NCBI): domain Eukaryota; kingdom Metazoa; phylum Chordata; class Mammalia; order Carnivora; family Felidae; genus Panthera; species Panthera pardus. Next base: position 3,815,627 of record NW_026526766.1, read on the forward strand.
CTCAGCGGAGCGCCTGATTCCAAATGTGATTGTAAAAATCTCAATTAAGACGATCTTCAATTAATCGACTGTTCCGGGTAATTTAATTTCCTGGCTTAATTGAGCACTAACCAGGAAAACTTTTCCATCAAAGCAGGGTTTTTTCTCCCCCCCAAAGTGTATGAGACACAATTTCCTAACTTAGTGAACCCGATTTAAATTTTCTTTGGTAATGAAGTCACTAACGGTGCCTCGGGCCCACAGTTTGGAAGCTGCTTCTCACCAACCAGCAACACACGCAGTGCTCAGGGTTGGATCAGATTTGTCTGCTTTTGTTTTGTTTTTTTTTTTTCCTAGCCTGCTATTAATTGAGGCTGCAAAGGACATCCTTGAGCATAAGATTTTCCTTTTATACTCAAATGAGTTTCAGATATACCTGAAGTGGAATGTTGGAGTCAGTTGGATTATAAAATATTTTACAGTTTTTTTTCTTTTTCTTAATGGTTATTTATTTATTTTGAGAGGTGGGTGAGAGGCAGAGAGAGAGAGAGAGAGGGAGAGAGAATCCCACCCTGAGCGAGTGTGGAGCCCGACTCAGGGCTCGAACTCACGAACCGTGAGATCATGACCTAAGCTGAAACCAAGCTTTGGTACTTAACGGAGTGAGCCACCCAGGCGCCCCTATAGTTGTTTTTTTTTTCAATGTTTCCAAAAAATGTTTCCAAAATGCTGCACCATCCCGTTGCCAGAACTCGATGGTGAGGAAGGTTCTGGGTGAAAAGGAGGCTGGAGAAGGAGAACGATACACGGGGAGAGGAAGGCAGCGCTGGGAGGACAGTCTCAGGGGAAAAGTGAGAAAGCCCTTCATCCACTGCCCACCGTGGGCGCTGGTAACTGCTTGGCCAGCAGCTCACCAGGAAAGAGAAGAAACACCCTTGCTTGGGGCCCTTGCCAAAGTGCGCGTGCCCTGGCGGTGGCTGATTTCAACTCCCTTAACTCAGCACCGGGAAAAATGAGACCCCAGGGCTCTCGTGACCCGGTGGGAGCTCGCCCCAGCACCCTGGCTGCAAGAGACCAGGGGACAATTGCGAGGGACGGTGAGGATGAAGGTCCTCCTCGGTGTGGATGTGCCGCCACCAGCCTCCACGCCACACCAGGTAAGACTTGCCACCCTGGACACAAGGGCCCTAAATGGAGGACGGGAGACCTGGATCCCCTGTGTAATCAAGAGAACACATGCCCCTTGACCTTGGCACACCCCATATGGAAATTCCCTAGGCACTGGGGAGGCCGTGCCCCCATGACCCCCGATCTTTTTACGGGGTCTTGTTCGATCTGGTCAAAGCGTGCCTTGAGCCCTGCCTCGGATTTTATTGCATATGCCCTACCTCTTACTGGCCTTCCGTTTCCACCAAAGCGGAAAACCCCAACGCCAAATAATAAAGGCTCATTACCAGTGACAAGAAGTGGCTGATTATTCCGGCAGAAAGTTCTAAGTATAAAGGCTGAAGGTTGGGAACAGACCCAGCGATGAGGAGGTGTTTCTCAGTGGGCCCCACCATCAGGGATTTATCTGATTTGGGCTAAGGAGGGCATGATACTCAAAAGCCGGAGGTTAAACGTTTCGACGGAGAGATCACAGCCAGATCTCTTAATCACTTACTTCATTTGGCTTTAGAAAGTGTTTCTTCATGCTTTCTTTTCAGCATTTGGATCTGGTTTTAAATTATTCATACGATGACATTGCCTGATTCCTCTCACAAATTCAGAAAAACATAAAATATTGGGAAAGGGTTGATGGTTAACGAATTTCATCTTCTGAGGAATTTTGATATCCTGTCCGTAACAGAGATTGCCAGGGAATTAACCGTTTCTTATACTTTCTAGATTTCTGATGCTTTGACCTCTGGGGCGTCTGGTGCCCTGGAATCACTGTCCCTCCCGGGCCAGCCAATTTCCAGAGATAGTAAGTGACTCACCTGTGAGCATGTCTTTTATACGTAAACCAACCAACACGGAGGCCACATTGCCTCCCAAATAAGAAGATGGTCTATTCTGAGTGTCCCTGGAAGCAGCAGACAGGTGAATAAGCTCTGCTGAGGGAGGGGTCCCAGAAACGCTATAGAGAATGTAGAGGATTTGATGGCTAGAGCTCAAGCAGCCTTCATGGGCCATGAGGAAGCATCCTGAATCCTAGAAAAGAGAGAGCTGAATCATCTAAGGAGTCTGGATCTCTCCTAATTTTAGGAAGCCACTGGACTCCTTCCATGTGACAAAGAATACAAATCTACATTTTTAAGTACCTATTCTTTGAGGTTTTGCTGTTCTCTTCAGTGAAATAACCTCATATAATGCACTCTCCTTGATGCAAAGCAAAACCAAAAACCATGGGGCACCTGGGTGGCTCAGTTGGTTAAGCTTGGTTTGGGCTCAGGTCATGATCTCACGGTTCGTGAGTTCTAGCCCCATATGGGGCTCTGTGCTGTTAATGCAGAGCCTGCTTAGGATTCTCTTCCCCCACCCGCCTCTCCCCCACCTCTCTCCATCTCTCTCTCTCTCTCTCTCTCTCTCTCAAAATAAATAAATAAACTTTAAAAAAAAACATAATATCTTGGCCTGAAGTGATGGGTCGAGGCCTGTGAAGGTACTCAATGCATCCCCAAAAGATGTCTCTTGATCATGCTACTGACATTATCAGTATCAGAAAGAAAAGAGTTTAACTCATCTTACGTGCCAAACGCTTGGTAGATGTGTTCCCTTTCGGCTGTCAACATCCACAGTACATGCTCTGCTTTTCCACTTTGTCTAAACACAGACCAACAAGACGCTGGTCACCATCATTTGACTGTATTTACAAGTTTCCCCGTTTCCTGGAAGCATAAATCGAGAGCAGGAGGCCCATCGTTAACCAGCAACTTGTCTGGAAAATAAAGCAGGTTACGACTCGGCACTCGAGTAAAACCACCCTCTCCTTGCCGGTCATTGTGGGTCCCCCGCTGAGCCCAGTGTACTCTCTGCAGAGCATATCGCCTCCTACAAAATAATTACAAATTACACCAATGACGACAAAGCGTCATCTCCTACAGTGTGGGTCCCCTGCTGCCCCCTCATAGGTCCCACCTGTACGTTGGGAACTGACTGAACGTGGAACAGAATCGGCAAACACACGGGGGCATTGGTGTCTGCTCTTGTACACGCCAGGCCACTAATATTATGTGATATCCAACAAAAAAGAAAGGAATTTTAACCAAAAACCAGTTGTGCTTCCTCCCTGAGAACGTCTTCAATAAACTTTGAAATCTGGTCTTCTCGGTCTTTCTGTGGTGCTAAGACTTGTGTCTCTTTCTGCTATTAAAAGCACAATTTGGGGGGGCACCCGGGTGGCTCAGTCGGTTAAGCGTCCGACTTCAGCTCAGGTCACGATCTCACGGTGTGGGGGTTCGAGCCCCACGCCGGGCTCCGTGCTGCCAGCTCGGAGCTTGGAGCCCGTTTCAGACTCTGTGTTTCCCTCTCTCTCTCTGCCCCTCCCCCATTCATACTCTGTCTCTCTCTCTCTCTCAAAAATAATTTAAAAAAAAACATTAAAGAATACGATTTGGGGTTTATTCGTTTTCTTTAAAACACAACTCATGAACTTCACACTCAAAAGTATTATTTTGCATTTGTTTCTTTTTTTTAAAAATGAGACCGGAACTGATGAAGAAGTTTTGATAGATTGATAACACTTTCCAAAAAACAAATAACTTATGGGCATGGGGACTCCAGACCCATAACATCACATTGTCAGACGGTTGTGTCTTATTTCCTAAACGCCTTTGGGTTTTCTGGTTTGTTTTTGTTTTGTTTTGTTTTGTTTGCGTTTTTGGTTTTTGAGGGGAGAGGACATCCCTGTCTTGGAAAAATTATCATACTCCGAAATAGACAGACTCGTGCTTCCTGACATTACGGGTCTAGTACTTTGCTGCTATCTTATCTCTACTTTTATGCTTCATTGAATCATGACTTAGGCATAAAAATAAAAAAAAATAAAAATAGATGCGATTGAACAAAGATGAGAGAGTGTCCACCATGCACACGGGGATGTGGAGCCTCAGTGAGATGCCCAGGGTCAAGGGGGCGCCAGCCTCGCTGACACGTCCCCGTGCTTCTGGGACAGTTGCTGAGACACAGCTGGTAGGAACTCAGTGGGATTTCCCAGAAGCCCATTGGCTTCATAGTCCCCATCTGTAAAATTTATAGGAGTCAAAGACTGTTTCACTGTCTCTTACTTGAAAACTACATGGGGCGCCTGGGTGGCTCAGTCGGTTCAGCGGCCGACTTCGGCTCAGGTCACGATCTCACGGTCCGTGACTTCGAGCCCTGCGTCGGGCTCTGTGCTGACCGCTCAGAACCTGGAGCCTGTTTCAGATTCTGTGTCTCCCTCTCTCTGACCCTCCCCCCGTTCATGCTCTGTCTCTCTCTGTCTCAAAAATAAATAAAAATTGAAAAAAAATTAATAAATAAGTAAACGTTAAAGAAAAAACAAAGAAAACCACAGAACCACTTACAGGTTCCTCAGGTGGCCATATTTTGAACCACTGACGTGGGCAAGGGCAGGATATTTCAAAATACCCAGTTGACCAATGCTGCTGCATAATTTCTGTAGTAGTCTGTAGTAGCCTGAGTCATTTTTTATTTTATTATTTTTTTTAATGTTCATTTTTGAGAGACAGAGACAGAGTGTGATCAGGGGAGGTGCAGACAGAGAGAAGGAGACACAGAATCCGAAGCAGGCTCCAGGCTCCGAGCTGTTGGCACAGAGCCCGACATGGGGCTTGAACTCACGGACCGCGAGATCATGACCTGAGCCGAAGTTGGACGCTTAACCGACTAAGCCACCCGGACGCCCCTCTGTAATCTGACTCATTTTTAGTGAACACTACTCAGCCTAACTTCGAGAATGCTTTTTTTTTTTCTTTTTAAATAATCTGTCAAAGAAGATAAAATACCAGCTTACCATTCTGATTCAGGCACATTCCCCAGAATTTCTTCCTTCTTAACACTGTACTTTTTATATTGTATATATTTACTCATTGTAATTCATTTATTCATATATTTATGTGTATTGTATTATCTATTCATTTGTTATTTGAACAGAAAAGAGTTAGCAGGAGGAAATGCTAATGTTTGAGGTTACAAACCAGGGACGGTGTGGTAGTCAAGGTGGGGTGGGCGATGCTTCCCAGAAGGTCAAGGGCTTCTTCCTCCCTCGGGGTCTCCATCCATCACAGGTCAGCAGGGAACCCCGTCCCATGTCACTTGTCCTGGCCGTGTTGTGCAGGGCAGTGGGCTCCACGCTGGCTCCTGGGGGACACAGGACGGCAGCTCCTAGGAGATGAGCGCCTCCAGCCCGGAAACGGCAGGTGTCTCTCGCACTCCAAACTCCTCCGCCAGAAGGGGTCAGATCCCCCCTGACACCACGGGGTTGGGGAGCACGCTCCCACTCTGTGCCCCGAGGAGCAGAGTGGCAACCTTTGGAGAAGGGTTAGGTGGGGTTTGCTGCCCACCCCAAGAAGGGTTCACGGGGCACTTACTGGGGCAAAGTACAGTTCCTGTTGCCAAGACGGTTCGACAATGACTTCAGGTTAAATAGTATGGAACAAATCAGGACGTGGGCAGAAACCTTCTCAGCACAAGGAAGCCCGGTGTAAGAGCCATAAAGGACAGAAAACGGGAGCCAAGGGGGATTCTCAAGGAGGAGAGAATTGGTTTGATTTTAGGGAATTGGGGAGGGCTCTGGAGAGTTCACGGGATGGCAGGCTGGATATGGGAATCAGCTCTCCGTGCACGGACGGGACAGGGAGACGGAAAAGACGGACTTCTGAGCAGAGGAAGCAGTCACATCGGGCCACGGTGACGTGTTTTGGCACACCGCTTTGTAATTGTTGACAGTTTTACAGCAACAGTGACGTCCTAGACAAAGCCTGTCTCCTCGTCGCCCTCTGAGTTCCCGATACTTACCCTGTGGCTGTCACAGGGGTATTGGGGGCACTTTGGAGTACCTAACTCTGAGGGCTGATTTATTACTATGGTTCAGCGAGAGAGTGTGTGTGTGTGTGTGTGTGTGTGTGCACTCGGTGCTGATGACCACTCGGGCCTTTCAACTGGTACCTCTTGAGGCTAGCACGCCCTCGTCCGTAGATTGCTGGCCTTTCTGACAAGAGCGCAGTGAACATGTCACATCCACACGATGCCCTTTGTTGCCCCGGGAAAGAACCTGCGTAGATGTCACTGCGTATTCACTATGAGCGGCCCTGTCTCCACTCCATTTTTCTCCGACCCCTGGCCCTCCCTCCTTACGGAGGTTCAGCCGGCAGCTGGCGGTCTCCTTTGCCCTCCTCACTGGGCTCACATCCTCCATGTTGCTTGAGGCAAAGGGAGGATCCATCAGCTTCCGAGCTTCTCCAGGCGACTCCAAGGTGCAGGGAAAAAAAACCAGAGGGCCACCTTGCCCTGAAAGTGCGGTCCGTGACCAGGAGCATCAGCAGCACCTGAGAGCCTAACAGGAATGCAGGTTCCCAGGTCCCGCCCAGCCCTGCTGACTCCAGCTCTGGGGAGTCACAAGGCCTTCCAAGAGCTTTAGCTGCACATTAAAGCTTGATAAGTACCGGATGGGATGCCCTCTAATGGGGCCTAATGGGGCCTGCTGATTGCAATTATCTGCATAAGCAGAGAAACCCGGAATAATGTAGCGATAATGACCTTGGGGGTGGGGGAGGGGGCATGCCAAGAGCACCACCGGGAAAGCCATTAAAGAGGCTTAAAGAAACTGAAAGTTGCCCTTGACTGTGGGCTTGCACGGGTGAGTTTTTCACACTGTCACAAACCTTCCGGGCAGAGCCCGACACGGTTGAGGGTGTTTGTTTGTTTCCCCAGAAAGCTCAGTACGTGACGACAGGGCTCTAAGTGCCTGGCGCTTCTTAATTTAATCGTGAGGGCCACCCACGCTGCGGATGCGAATTCCCACCCTACAGAAGCTCAGAGAGGCTAAAAACCTGCCCAAGGGTCACCAAGCGGGTCACGGGCAGAGGAAGGGTTTCGTCCTGCTCATAGTTGTTGATCCGTTTTTCCCGTGTTACCAACAGTAAGGCTTATACTATGATTAGTGAGGATTCTATTATAATGAGGAGGAGGAGTAAGGATCAAGGGTCCAGAAGCAGGAACTGGGTCCAGAAGCAGCACTGGGGTTTCTCAATACCAAACCCACTTACCAGCCTGGACTGGTGAGGAGGCCAGGGAGCCAGGGGCTGAGCAGGAGACACGGGATTAAAAGGGAGCTTTTCTTCACTCCTATGGAGCCCCTACCCACTCCCACCTCACCCTCCAGGACTGACAGGGACCATCTGGGGAAAAAAAAAAAAAAGAAAAAGAAAAAAACCTCCTGGAGACACTGTCCCCAACCCCAGGCCTGCCTGACAGCTTCCTTCCAGAGATAAGCACATCAAAGCAGCTTCAAGAGAACTAGGTTAAGACCCTCACCAGACCCCCTCCACCCACCCCCCCCAAAGAACCAGAAACATCACCACCTTCCAGCCAGGGAGTCAGAACTGAAGCTTTATTTCAATCGGTTTCTTTATTTTCAGAACACCACCGGCAACTAGAAACAGGTATGCAAGTGTGGTTTTTATAACTGAAGAGTCCATAAAATAGATAATGGGATTGTAACAATAAATACACCTGAAATATAAATATACACATTGATATCCCACACGTATAAAAGTCATGCTCTGTAAATACTCTGTCCACGTACTGTCTTCGTGGGGGACCGAGTTCCAGGATGGAGCTTTGAGGGTTTACACGTGTCCCGTCACTTATGGATGTTTCCAGAGAGCTTACGCAGGAGCAACCTATTACCAATCTCGACAAGGAAATTAAGTATCACAGAGCAGTTCTGAAAATATTGAAGAGTTGTTTGTTCTACAAAGAATGAGCATTTCTCAAACGTTAGAAATGGTGAAACAAATGTACCAGCTTACAGGTATGTACAATATACTACTTTATACTTCAAAAATGCAGGAAGATCAATTATATATATATACATAAAATATATGTATATAATCGTAGATCGGATGAACAATTCAATATTGCTCTTTTGTTGGTCTTGCTGTATTGCACGCATGCCCAGGGCATGCCCATGGCTTATCACCAGATAGAGGACGTACTGGTAGGGACAGAAGGGACTCATGGGAACCCCCATGCTTGTCCCCGGAACGCCATCGTCAAAGCAATATTTGGAGTTCCGTAACGTGCCGTGGCGAGGTCGGAAACTTCTGTGCCCACGTGCGGTTGTAGGACGGGTCCTCCGGAACAGCACTGCGTACTCAGGATGGGGCCACATACACGCCACACGCACCTGATTCGGTGGGACCAACCCCCGAGCCTGGAGACGATCGGGGATCTCCTCAAAGACTATTTTGAGATGCTCCTCAAACCCTCAGTGCAGTTCACCCAAAATGACATCAGGACGAAGACCCGTGCCTGTGGCGTCCACAGCCTTCCTATAAACCCACGGGCAAACTATGAAGGAACAAAACACATCCTGAATGCACTCTAGTTTTCGATCGTGAAGAGTTTCTCCCACGGATGAAGCTTTACACACTTTAAAGGCAGACAGTGACGAGAGAGGGCGGGTGCGATTCTGACTCATATCAATAGGAACGGGACAGTCGGTGGGAGCCTCAACCTAGGAGCCTCAGGGACCTGGCGGCCCCGGGGCAGATCCCAGCCCCCCCCCCCCCCCCGTTTTGGCCACAAAGTCCTGTTTCTTCTTCCACTTACCCAGTCTCCAAATTACAAACTCTCTGAGAATAGAAATAGAAAAAAAAAGGGATAGGTTGAAAAATAAATGTTCCAGAAAACTCGCCAACTAGGTGCCAATGGGAAGCTCCCAGAGCAGCCGCCGGGGGGCGGTGAGGGGCGTCCGTCGGGACTTGAGGGGGCCTTGGGCCCGGCTCCCCGACTCTGCGGGCCCCCGGGCTGCTTCCACACCTTCCTTGCTCAAGGTTGCTCCAGGAGGCCAAGAAGAGGGGTGGGGTGGCTGGTTCCCAAGGGCGCCACCAGGGGAGTCACGCGCAGAGCCCAGAGGATTGTCAAGACCAGGACCGTTAACCAGAAAGGGCCGATGGAGATGTTGAGTGCACAGAGGTGCCGGCTATGGCCGCCCTGCCCAGCGGGGCCGTGAGGACACAGCAGGTGCAGAAGAGAGACGCAGAACCCAACGGGGTGCATGCGGACGTCCCCAACTGGCCAACTCTGCCCGGTGTCCGGTGGCAGAAGCCCGGCCCGGCTTCTGGCTTCCTCTGCCTGCCGCGTAGCAAGCAGCTCTTGAAGGACCTTTCCGGAGTGGGGGCCAGCGTGAGCTGTGCTGGCCAGAACAAACAAGAGGAGGCTTCTGTTCCAGGCTCTGTCAGTTGGAGCCTTCTGGAAGCGGAGCCAGACGGGCCGCGCCCAGGACAGAGCAGCCTGCCTGCCTCCGGCCACCGTCCAGTCTCCAGGCCAGCATGCAGAGACCGGCAGAGGCCGTGATTTAGTTTGAAGGATAAGGAAGCACACGAGGTCATTAAGAGGAAGAGAGAATTGATTCCAGAGCAGACTCCGCATCGAACAGCTCTTAGGAGACATTTATAATGGAGCATGCAGGATAATCTACTATTACTTGAACACATTCTCCAGGAGTACGCTTCGGCTATAGACAGATCATCAAAAACACAGTGAACGACTTCTGTTTCAAAGTATTTCATTGAGGTGCTAAAGAATGGGGTATACAGATCTCCGTGTCATTTGGAAAAATGGATGTGCTTCTGTCTTGGGATGGCCTTTGTTGGCTGTTGCCCAGCTGGATATAGACTGAGTGATGGAAAAGAGGGAAAACCATCGTGGAGGGGGAAATAATGGCCTGAAAAGAGCTTCTTTCATTGCATTTATTTAAAATCTGAGGGCTGGAAGGAGTGTGCTCCTCGTGGGTCAAGGGGAGGAAAGCACACTTCTAAAACCCTCGACATTGCTGAGATGCTCTAGGAAGTGTCACGATATCCTCACTCGCACACTGAAGGACCAAACAGGATGCCCTTCAGTGAACTCATCTGTCACCGGCCGTGAAATAATTAAAGGGACGCCTGCTGACCAGGTCTAGTGAGGTGAGAGCACCCCTCAGAGCCCAGGGCCCGCCAGTCAGCTGGGAATCGACAGTGAGCGCGCTCTGGGGGACGCTGTGTCAGTTTATGTCCAATTCAGCTACAGAACTGTGAAATGGAACAACGTGGGCCAGGTGTTCCCTTCCCCCCCCCCCCCCGCCCCTCCCGCCCCTAAGGGTGCCCAGCTCTTGAGCTGGGTGGGCATAGCTCCAGGGTCACATGCCGTCACATGCATGCAGATGGGACCTAGTCCTGTACTCAGATCGCTCGTGGGCGCGAGCCCAGAGCCCCCGCGAAGGGCCAACCCACCTTCAGAAACGCCCAGCCCCCCACCAGGTGCCCCGGGGTGCAGGGTGCATGGGTTCCCATTTTAACCGCTGGGCAGAGTCCCTGATTCTGGAGAGGGGGTGCTTACGGGCGGTGGCGTGAAGTGCCCTCTCGGGGACAGCGGGGCACGTCTCGGTCAAGATGCGCTAGTGAACACGTGGGCATCGGACATGCTGCCCTGACGACGGGGGAGGGGTCACGTGGGAGGGGACGGGGGCGGGGCGGGGCCAGGCCCCGCCCCCCACTCCGCGGGGCCTCACATGAGCACGCATTTGCCCTTGAGTTTTTCCTTCCGCTTCTGCTGCTTGCTCTTCTTGCCGTCGATCTGGAGGCTCACGGTCCTGCGCTTCTCCAGGTTGAGCAGCTCCTGGAAGAGCTCCTTCACGTTGTGGTTGAGCTTGGCCGAGGTCTCCATGAAGGCGCACTTCCACCTGCGGGCCAGGGCCTCGGCCTCGCCGCTCTCCACCTCGCGGCTGGGGCTCTCGTCACACTTGTTGCCCACCAGCATGATGGGGATGCTGTCCACGTCCCCTTTGATCTCGCAGATTTGCTCGTAGATGGGCTTGAGCTCTTCCAGCGACTGCCGGCTGGTGATGGAGTAGACCAGGATGAAGGCGTGGCCCTTGGAGATGGACAGCCGCTGCATGGCCGGGAACTGGTGGCTGCCCGTGGTGTCCGTGATCTGCAGCGTGCAGATGCTCTTGTCGCAGCTGATCACCTGCCGGTAGGTGTCCTCCACCGTGGGGATGTAGCTCTCGCGGAACGTGCCTTTCACAAACCTCAAGACCAGCGAGCTCTTGCCTACGCCACCTGCCCCGAACACGGCCACCCGGTAGTCGTTGCTCTGTTCCGGCATGTTGCTCCACAGCCGCGGCTCGGCTCGCACCCAGGAGGCACCTGGCAAAGGAACCAGACGTGCGAGAGAATCGGTTTAAAAGAAAAAAAAAAAAAAAAAAAAAAAAAGGAAGGAAAATCTTGACGAGGATTGCTTTACCCTCTTTCCATAGCTTAAAAAGAACCAAAGTGATACATTCTGTTTTCGAGCTCCCAACGTAAGAAAACTTGAATTTCATTTAAAAATTTTAGGGGCGCCCGGTGGCTCAGTCGGTTAAGTATCTGACTGTGGACTCTGGCTCAGGTCGTGATCTCACAGTTGGTGAGTTCGAGCTCGGAGTCAGGCTCTGTGCTGACGTTGCAGAGCCTGCTTGGGATTCTCTCTCTTTCTCTCTCTTTCTCTCTGCCCCTCCCCTGCTCTCTCTCTCTCCCCAAATAAATAAATTTTTAAAAAATGGCATCAAGGTCACTGTTTTATACGCATTACAAGAAACCCTCTAGATAATGCGCACTCGGTGCTTACCCAGCAGAAGCTCCCAGCATTAGAGGACGGCCAGGCACAGAAAGGCGTCTGTTACACACCCTGCGTGGTAACTGCCATGGTAAAGTCATAAACAAAGGCCGAAAGAGAGCCTGCTGGGGCATCCAGTTCTGTGTGGGGCCCTGAGGGGAGATTTCACAGAGGGTGAAGGTGTGAAGGGATGAAGGGCGGGTCACCCAGAAGACGGGGTCCCTTGCAGATGCCCAAGGGTGCGAAGGGAGCCAACACGGTGCCAGGGCAGACAGCTGGCGTGCATGGACATCTGGGGCAGAGCTGACGAGCAGGGAGCGGTGGCCTCATCAGTCGAGATAAAAGGCCAAAGAGACAAGTAGGTTTGGAGAAGCTGAGCAGGAAGCAGCTGGGCCCGGGTCAGGTTTGTAGGACACACAGGTGGAGACAGGTATCTGGTAGGTGGCTGGGCTGTGGTCTGAAAACTCAGTAGGGAAGTCCAGGCTAGTGATAAGGACGTGGGTTTCATCCATATATAAAGAGCACGATAATAAGTAAAAATCAGCCAGGGTGAAGACGTATAGTGAGAGAGAAGATCAAATTCCACATCCAGAGAACTTGACAAGTCATCTACTTCAGCTTTCTGCACCGGAGTTGCCTGCACCAGAAAATGGAGATAGTAACACCACCTTCTCCTCAGAGCTGCTCTGGGGTGTTTGTGAGACAAGGACTGTCACTCAGCACAGTTGGGGGCCCAAGCTCTCTAGCTGTTCAGTAAGGACTAGGCAGAAAAGGGGGTCACAAAGGAGCAGCAGGGACAGGAGGAAGAACTGGAGAGAAGGTAGCAAAATGCCAAGAAAGCCCAAAACTGTCAAGAAGTCATGGAGCTCGTATAGCTATACACACCTACGTTAAATGAGAACAAAGATCTCAAATCAGTAACTTGATCTCCCACCTTACAAGAGTCAAGTAACCCCAAAGGAGAAAAAATGCAGGAAATACTAGATTACAGTGGAAGTCAGTAGAATAAAGAATAGAAAAACAATAGAGAAAAATCAATAAACTCAGAAGTGGGTTTGTTTTTTAAATAACAATAAAATTAACAAGCTTTTTGCTGGACTGGCCAAAGAAGCAAGAAAACTCAAAATGTTAACATGAGAAGTGGCAGAGGAGACATCACTACTGACCCTGCAGAAACATAGCTATCAGAGGCTCCTGTGACCAACTGCATAGAAACATGCTACATAACTCAGAGGAGGCAGACCCAAACTACCAAAGCTGAATCAAGCAGAAATCGAAAATGCGCAAAGACCTACATAGCAAGACAGTAATCAAAAAACCATCCACAAGGAAAGCCGGGTCCAGACAGCTTCACGGGATTAATTATATTGGATTAATACCAATCCTTTGCAAACTCTTCCAAAAAGTTGAATGGGAGGATACACCTGTCACTCTCTCTGAGGCCAAAATTACCCTGATACCAGCTTGAGATACAGAGACATGACAAGAAAACTACAGAGCAGTATCTCTTCTGAACAAATACAAAATCCTCAACCAAGACTAGCAAAACGAATCCACCAATGCATAAAAAGGATTATACATCATAACCAAGTAGGATTTATGCCGGGCATGCAAAGTCGGCTTAACATCCAAAAATTAACATAACATACCATATCAATAAAAGACCAAAAGCATGATAATCTCAGTAGATACAAAAAAGAAAAAACTGACAAACTTCAGTACTCAATCATGATAAAAAAAAAAAAAAGAGCAAATCAGGAATAAAAGTGAACTTCTTCCTCCAGAAAAGAGCATATTATGAAACACCACAGTTAAGACAGTACTTAATGATGAAAGATTGTTTTCTCACTACAATCAAGAAAAAGACCAGTGTCCCCACTCTTGCAACTTCTATTTACCATTTTACTGAAGGTTTTAACTAGGAGAATAAGTCAAGAATGTGAAATAAAAGGCATCCAGATTGGAAGGGAAGAAATGAAACTATGTATTGCAGAAGGCACAACCTTGTAAATAGAAACTTTTAAGGAATCTTCCAAAAAGAAAACTAATAAACTACTTCTAAAAGGTTTTCAAATATCCATATAAAAATCAACTGTATATCTCCACACCCGCAATGAATAATCTGAAAACAAAATTAAGAAACCAATTCCATTTACATCATGAAAAAGCATAAGATACTTAGGAATAAAATTAATAAGGAAGCATAAACATTGTACTCTGAAAATTAAAAAAAATATATTGTTGAAAGAAACTGAAGACCCAAAGGAGTGGAAAGGCACCCATGTTTATGTATCAGAGGACTTAATTTTGTTAAAATAGCAATATTCCCCAAATCACCTACAGATTCAGCGCAGTCCCTACATAAATTCCAATTGGCTACTCTATGGAAATTTCCAAGCTGATTCCAAAATTCACCTGAAAATTCAAAAGGCCCAGAATAGTGAAGCAATGGCGAATTTAGAAAGAAAGAAAGAAATAAGGGAAGGAAAGGGCGGGAGGGAAGGAGGGAATGGGGGAGGGAAGGGAGGAAGGACAGAAGGAAGGACGTTGGAGAACACATACTTCCTGATTTCAAACTCACTGAGAGGAGCAGAAAGACACTATACATGACGACATTGTCTACGGATTCTGAAACGGATTCACAGATACACAGGAACAGATCCAGAGCCCCCAGTGTGAGAAATAACGTGTTAAAGTAACAGGCTCGGCTTTATCCCTGATAGCCAGGCGATGGAAACAACCCATATGTTCGCGGTAGAAATGGAATATTCATACCATAAAAAGCAACGCATCGGATTAATACATCCCTGCGATAAGAAAAAGCAATACCAGGAGTGGAACATGCAACACACTGGTTGAACGTGCCAGTTGAGATGCGCTCCACAGCCCGCTGGATGCTGGAAACGCCGCCCATCTTCGTGCGGCTGGGGGTTACGGAGGAGTTACGCAGTGGTCTTGCGGATTGTTCAGAATGACCATATTCTCTCAAACTTATCATGGAAATGAAATATCACTTACAAGCCAGGAAACCCAATAGGGTTGATTCTCAGACTCGAGTTAAAGGAAAGTACCCTTGGAGATGGAGTGTGGTAGCTTTGATCTGGGGGCGGTAAGAGGTGAAGGAAGTCTGGCAAACTTTAGGTTGACTGGGATGTCCTGAGCTACGAAGGGAGTCAAAGCATCTTGCGGTGCGTGTGGGAGCAAGGACAACCAAGGAGATGGCCAGAAAGACCAGAAGTGGGGCTTTCTCTTTAAGGAAATTGAGGGCTGAGGAAAGAGGAGGGGACAATCAGCCGAGGTACTGTGGGGGGAGACTGTAGGGATCGGCTGTGCATATTCAACACAGCAAACCCGGAAGAAGGCAGGAGCCACTGAGATCCAGAATGTACACAGGGCGATGGGTCTTCACGGAGAGAAGAGCGAGATCGGGTGGAGGCACGGGACCCCGTCCAGACCGGCCCCTCGACCCCAACCACCTGTCATGTCTCAGCTTAACGTGTTGAAAGGAACAAATGAGAAGCCACATAATGCATATACTTGGTTAAAGAGATAATGGAGATCGTAAAACACTCTTTCATCCACACAGAGGCCCCTTCCCTCCTTTGACAGCTTCTTTCCAGAAACAACCACTGTTAAAAAGAACAGAAATTCAGTTATCACTTCCTGGTGTGCACCATGAGAATTTTAAATAACGCACTCATGGCTTGAAGCGTAGAACTTAATGTCTTGACTTACTGACTTTGGACCATATCTTTCTGTGAAATTAGCACACAACCTTCCTCCATTGCCTGATTTTTGTGAGTTACACTCCATTTTTAAGCACCTGCCAGTATTTCAGTTTCCCAGATATAACATTTACAATTTGTTCCAAAATTTATATTAAGTCTTCTGTACTTGCCTGCAGGTTGTTTCTAAACTCTATCAAGAAACAGCTTATTGAAAGGGTTTTGTAAAGATTTTTCAATGCAGAAGTCGATAGTAGGACTGAACCCAGTGAGGGGAAAGGTCATCGTCAATCAGACTTTGCTGACTGATACATAATCTTCTGTGTCTGCATTGTTGGGGTCTTAGGTTGGGTTGGGTTTTTTTAACCCTAGTTTTTTGGGGTTTTTTTGCTTTTGTACCTAGGTCACTCTTAGTTGCCAATTTGTCTTTTTTTTTTTTTAATTTTTATTCATTTTAGAAAGACAGAGAGCAAGTGGGGCAGGGGCAGAGAGAGTGGAGACACAGAATCGGCAGCAGGCTCCAGGCTCTGAGCTGTCAGCACAGAGCCCGATGCGGGGCTCGAACCCACAAACCGTGAGATCGTGACCTGAGCTGAAGTCGGATACTCAACCGACTGAGACACCCAGGCGCTCCGAGTTGCCAATTTCTCTATTTCAATTTATTATCATCTTGCTTGGATCCATTTTATGTTTTGGCATGAACATTACTGGTAAGTTCTTTTAGATGGCATTAAAACTTCTGAGTCCATGCCACATTCCCCTGATTGATGCAATCCTGCAGCCAAACAAAGTTGCAAGTATTTTCTCCACAGATTTTAAGGACCATGCGTCTTTTAACTTGGTCATCACCAGGGATATGGGTGTGAAATCCAAAGGCTGTAAGATACTCTCTCCTCTGTAGGGAACTCGGGATTCTCCCTTCTCTTTGGCAGGTGGGGGTTTCTCTTTATTCTGAGAGCTACGCCATCCCACCAGGATATATCTAGAACTGTTTTTTGACTACATTTTTTTGGGGGGTTGGGGGCGGATTAAAAACCTGATCATTTCCGCAGCCTGGGGAAATTTTTATTTTTTCTATTTTTAGGAAGTGCTTCATCCCAACCCCTCTACTTCAATCTCTTTGTGGAACTCTTATTAGGTGATGGCCCGAGTGTACCTATTCTTAATTGCTCTAGAAGGGCTTTCCTTATATTTTCAATCACCTTTCTCGTACTCTGATTTTGCCCCTCTCATAGAAGCGCTTTCTTATCTCGGACAAGGGGATACCTTGCGGACTTTCAGCAAGAATGCTACTTGCGATTTGTTGCCGCTGTTCTTATCACATATCTGAGATACCTCTGGTTATGTCTGTTCACTGCAATCTTCCTCTGTCATGGGGTTTCCACCAAATGTCTGCTCGTCCCTGGTTGTCCCCTGATTTATGAAAGAAATCGCCACCTGGCTGGGAGAGGCAGCTAGGGCAGTTTCTCTGGATGCACAGATCTGTCCACCAAAGTCTCTTCTGCCCTGAATAGGACAACTGTCTGCAATGACCCCTTTCTACTTTCTTTCCTTTTCTGGGACTTATCTGGACTAAATGGTCACTCAGCCCCTCACCCCTCTGAAAAGCTTATACACAGACAAATGAGGGAACGGATCAAAGAAAGAGAGTAAATAAGCCATCCCAAAGGATCACAAAAATATAAAAATGTGTGTCTTATAATAAAGAATTCAAAGTGAGACGTTTTAAATACTGAATATTAGGTTAGAGGTACAGTATTATGATTTACAAGAAATATACATTTGATCATTCAGATGACGAAAATATATTTTTCAGGGCACCTGGGTGGCTCAGTCACTTAAGTGTCTGATTTTGGCTCAGGTCATGATCTCACAGTTGGTGGGTTCAAGCCCCGTGTGGGGCTCTGTGCGGACAGCACGAGCCTGCTTGGCTTCTCTCTCCTTTCTCTGTCCCTCTGCATTTGCACCCTCTCTCTCAAAATAAATAAACTTAAAAAAAAAGTTCTTTAAATCTACTACTAATGAAAGATAAATAGGTCACTTAAGTAAAAATAAGAACTATTATCGACTTTACAACACAAATAAGGACACTTTTAAAAGAAATTAATTTTCAACGGAATGTAAATTCTCTAGGTAGGAGCGGGTACTTTTACACACTTTTAGAATTTCAATTTAATGGAAGATTAATTTCATGTACCTTCTCAGCTGACCCTAAAAACTGAAAGATCTGTTCGTTAGTGGGAAACGTTTGCCAGATCGTAAAGAGTTAAACAGCTATGGTCTGTCTTTCTCTAAGGAAGCAGACTCAGTTTTTCAGGAACCTTGTTTCCTGGTGTTCCGGAAACACCCCGCCCTGCAGTGTGGGGACAGGTGTTGAAGCAGGTGACACATCTGCACCCAGATAATGGAGCCACCGTCCCACGGCGGGGGGCCCGGGGGCACCCAGATATTCATGGCAAGACTCCTAACATCTGCAAAAGTGAAACAAGTGGGGATGTATTGAGGCATGTCTTGGATTGGAAGCATTAGAATACATTATTCTTTAAGACCTTTGTTGTCGGGAGGCAAATAACCCCGCAGCTTAGGCACAGAAAAAAGGTTCACTAGTGTGTGTCTGCTACTATTCCATTTGGAGAAAGCATCATGGTCAGGAACGCCCAAGGGCCAAGTAACATGCATTTCATCACACTTTTCAGACTCCCAAGAACCTGGCCGTATTTGGGGGATTTTCTGCCTTCCTCCTCTTCTTTCCATGGGAAATGAAGAGACAAGTCATGCGAATAAGCAGCAACACCATCTCCTTGGTCAAAGGATGGGTCACCGAGGTTGACCCTGCAGCTGGCCCTTCAGGGAAATGAACACCAAAGCATGAAGGCGGCAGGGACACGGAGACCCTGCGGACACGGAGAAAGAATGTGTTCCATGCGGGGCGTGAGGCTCAGTGTGCTGTGCGCAGCCCGGGGCCTGCCTTCGCCGCGAGCCTGTTGAAACGAAGCCCTACGTGATGTGTACTTGCTCAGGTTGGTTTCTAGGTTTGGCCAAATAAAAGTCTGCAAGGTTGGCAAGTGGCTACGAAAGAGACCCTCAAACCATCATCAGTTAGGTTGTTACTCATGCTTTCGGGGTCAGAGCTAAGAATCAGTGCCCAACCCAAGGTCATGAAGATCTACCCCTGCTTTCTTCTGGAGTTTTATGATTTTAGTTCTTATATTTAGGCCATTGATCCATTTTGAGTTGATTCTTGAATACGGTGTGAGGAAGGGTGTCAGGTCACTTCCCTGTGGATGTCCCCTTGTCCCAGCACCATTCGTTAGAGAGACAATTCTTCCTCCACCAAATGATCTTGACCCCCTTGTCAACAATCAACTAGCTCTCGGGGCGCCTGGGTGGCTCAGTCGCTTAAGTGTCCGACTTCAGGTTAGGTCATGATCTTGCAGTCTGTGGGTTCGAGCCCCCCGTCGGGCTCTGTGCTGACGGCTCGGAGCCTGGAGCCTGCTTCAGGCTCTGTGTCTCCCTCTCTCTCTGCCCCTCCCCTGCTCACTCACTCTCTCTCTCTCTCTCTGTCAAAAATAAATAACATTAAAAAAATTTTATTTTTAACTCAACTAGCTATAAATGTGAAGATTTCCTTCTGGACTCCATTCTATTCCATTGGTCTATATGTCTCTTCCTATGCCAGTGCCGCACTGTTTTGTCTACCGTAGCTCTGCGTTAAGTTTTGAAATCTGTTAAGTGTGACATCTCCAGATTCGCTGTTCTCTTTCAAGACCGTTTTGGCTCTTTGGGGCCTCTTGCAATGGCGTACGAAAAATAAATAAATAAATCAGACTTTGTCAAAATTAGAAACTTCTGTGCAACAAAGAGCATTATCACGAAAGTTAAAAGAGAACACACACAATGGGAGAAAATATATATTCTGATGAGGATCGAATAGAAAGAATATATAGAGGGCCCTTACAACTGAATAAAAAAAAAGAAAACAAGCCAACTAAAAAATGGGCAAAGGGCTTCTATAAACATTTCTCCAAAGAAGTTCTACCAATGGCCAAGAGGCACAGGAAATGATGCTAAACACCACTAGTCACCGGGGAAAAGGCAGATGGAAAACACACTGAGCCCCACTGCACACCCAGTGGGATGGTCACTAACCAAAATCAAAGCAAAAGAACAACAACAACAACAGCAACAAAAAAGAATCAGAAAATAACAAGTGTTGGAGATATGGAAAAATTAAAACCCTTGTGCATTACAGGTAGGAATCTAAAACAGGGTAGCCACTGTGGGAAAATTCGACAGAGAATTACCCTATGACTCAGCAATCCACTCTTGGGTGTATCTCCCAAATCACTGATACACAATTGATACATGGAGGTATAATTAAAATAATTGAAAAGACACATTCGCAGAAGCACTCATCACTACAGCCAAAAGGTGGGAGCAAACCAGTGTCCGCTGAGATGAGCGTATAAACATGTGGTCCATCCATACAATGGAACATCATTCAGCCGGAAAGGGGAAGGGAGTTCTGTCACCTGCTACAGCATGGATGAACCTTGAGGACATTACGCGGCATGAAATCAGCCAGGCAGGAAAAGACAAATCCCATAGGATTCCACGTAAATAGGGTCCCCAGAGTAGTCACACTCCCAGAGATGGTGATGGCGTGCGCCAGGCTGGGGGGCGGAAGGAGTGGACAGTGTTTGATGGGGACAGAGCTTCAGTTTGGGGAGGTGAAGAGTCCGTGGACGGAAGGAGGTACGATGGCGTGAACGTGCTTACGGTCACTGGCTTGCACGCCTGAAAATGGTAGATCTCCTGTAATGTGTATTTCGTCACAATAGAAATATACGAGTGTGAGTGAAAACATTTCTGGCAACAAGCAAATCACTATTAAAAGACCACGCTCCTGACGTGAGCGCAACGGACAGCAGGCAGCAGGGCACACACCCTCACCCCTTTCTCGTCCACGTCACACAGCAGAAGCAATAAGGGTCTAATCTGACCTGACAAAATCCCGACGAGACCAATTACGATTTGCACCTACTTCCTGGCCCTAAGTATATACTGCATTACAGGTGACATGAAGCATCACCATTAACCAGGGCACTGGAAACCCAGCCCAGCCCGGTGGACTGCCTGGTCCAATATGGTGGCCACTCCCCATGGGAGTTCCCGCTGCCCTGAAGGGAGGCGTCCCACGCTGGATTTTGAGCGCTTAGTGTAAGAACGAATTTTAAATTGATAGTGATTGTGATATTGATTGTAAGTTAAAATGATGTTATTTCATATACATGGGGTAAAGTAAATTACTTAAAATAACTTCCCCTGTGCCTTTAGTTTTTAAGATGTGGTTACTTTGGAAAATGCAAAAGTACATACATGGCTCACATTGTATATTTACTGGTATGCAGTGTTCTAGAACAAACCCCTATATTTTTTTAGCGAAATTTACCAACACGTTGTAATGAATCCAATGCGTTACAAAATGTACTTAAACGTGATTTTTTTAGAAAAGCCTTAGAATCGTCTTCTAATTAACAGTGAAAGCCAAAAAGCCAGAAGCCAGAAAAAAATACTTATTTTCCTGCCGTGGCAAAGTATGTAAAATAACACACCAAAGTGCACGGTGACAAACTAAAATGCATTCCTTCTCCAAATCCTCTAGAAAGATAAAAAGAAAGTAGTACTTAAGTTAGGAAGAAACCAATATTCCAAGTTTCTCAGCAGAGAGATTGGCTACAATTGAGAAAAAGTACAAATGTTCCAAACACACGTTAGTGCGTCCATAATTTGCTGGAATGATTCTCCTTCAATAACAAGGTTCTTTGGCACAAACATCCTTCACTCAGTGTTTGTTTATTTGTTTGTTTGTTTGTGGTCACTCTCCCCACTCCTTCTCCACAATCCGCACCCGCAAAGGCGGGGTGGGGTCCCTGTTGGATTCACTCACCAGCACATCAGGGCATCCAACCCATCGTGGGAGAAACACTCTGCACATATCGAATGATTATCTGCTGTTGAAATACATTTTTGTGAGCGGACCAAGGCAAATCCTACCAGAGAAGACAAGTGAATTCTTCAAGGAAACAAAATAAAGGTTTGAAAAAAGCCTACATAAGAGCAACCCCTCATAGGTTGGCAACGTCAACCTTACAAAAGGATGTGTGGTAACGTTGTAGAGACAGAACCAGAGGGGCAGAAGTTGTTCCATCACGCGGGAAGTGCTTACAGCCAGAAGTCCCCAGGGGCTACGGATACCATGCATTTGGATATTTTATTTTATTTTATTTTATGGTCTCCCTTCTCCAATTTCATCCACTCCCTGACCCTCCCAGCTCTGTGCAGTTTGCTCTCTGTATTTATGAATCTGTGGCTATTTGTTTAATTATTTTGTTTTTCAGATTCCGCAGATAAGTGAAATCGTGTGGTGTCTGTCTTTCTCTGTCTGACTTATTTCACTTAGCGTAATACCCTGTAGGTCCATCCCTGTTGTGTCAAAAAGCTCGCTCTTTTTTATGGCTGAGTAATACTCCATTGTCCGTATGCCACATCTTCTGTATCCATTCATCTGTCAATGGACACTTGGGCTCCTTCCACATCTGTACTCTTGTAAATAAGGCTGCAATAAACATAGCGGTGCATATATCTTTTCGAATAAGTGTTCTCATTTTCTTTGGGTAAATACCCTGGAGTGGAATTACTGGATCATATGGTATTTCTGTTTTTAATTTTTTGAGCAACCTCCGTACTGTTTTCCACCGTGGCTGCACCAGTTTGCGTTCCTACCAACAGTGCATGAGAGTTCCTTTTTCTCCACATCCTCGCCAACATTCGTTCTTTGTCTTTTTGATTTCGCCACCCTGACAGATGTGAGGTGACATTTCATTGTGGTTTTGATTTGTAATTCCCTGATGAAGAGTGATGATGGGCATCTTCTCATGTGTCTGTTGGACATCTGGATGTCTT
This sequence comes from Panthera pardus, assembly GCF_024362965.1. NCBI lineage: Eukaryota > Metazoa > Chordata > Mammalia > Carnivora > Felidae > Panthera > Panthera pardus. The sequence continues at coordinate 3,838,141 of NW_026526766.1, forward strand.
CTTTGGGAAAATATCTATTCTGGTCCTCTGCCCATATTCAATCAGATTATTCGGGGTGGAGGGAGTTTGGTCTTGATTTATATAAGCTCTTTACCAATTTTAAATATTAACCCCTTATTAGATATATTATTTGCAAATATCTTCTCCCATTCACTAGATTGCCTTTTAATTTTATTGATGGTTTCCTCTGCTGTAAAAAAAGCTTTTTATTTTCGTGTAGTCCCAATAGTTTATGTTTGCTTTTGTTTCCCTTGCCTGAGAAGACCTACCCATAAATATGTTGCGAAGGCCAATGTCCAAGACATTACTGCCTGTATTATCTTTTAAGAGTTTATGGTTTCAGGTCTCACATTTAGGTCTTTTACCTCTGAGTTTATTTTTGCATAGGATGTAAGAAAGTGGTCCGGTTTCATTCTTTTCCATGTAGCTGTCTCCAACTGGCAGGAGCAACGGAGGGCAGAGAGGATCTCAAGCAGGCTCTGTGCTGTCAGTACAGAGCCTGACATGGGGCTCGAACCCACGAACTGTGAGATCATGGGATCATGACCTGAGCTGAAACCAAGAGTTAGATGCTTAACCCACTGAGCCACTCAGGTGCCCCCAACTGGTGTTTTTTAATGTAAAACAGGTATTTGTAATTTATAATAGGCAAAAAGATATACATAATATTATACATACATACATATAACGTATGTTACATATACGGCAAGTATTTTTAAGATATATAAATAATATATAATAACATGTAACATATAAAAATAGAACTTTATTATATATAATCAATAAAATAAATTCAAAATAAATTAAAAACAAAAATAAATAAATAAAACCTTATTATATATATACATAATATTATACATACATATATGTAACGTATGTTACACATACGACAAGTATTTTTAATATATATATAAATAATATATATTAACGTGTAACATATAAAAATAAAACTTTGTTATATATAATAAAATAAATTCAAAATAAATTAAAAACAAAAATAAATAAATAAAACCTTATTATATATATATACATAATATTATACATACATATATAAAACATATACAGTATGTTACATACTGTATATTGTATATATTGTATACTGTATATATCGTATATTGTATGTTACCTATACAATTGTATATGTTATATATACGGCAAGTATTTTAATATATGTAAATAATACATAATAATATGTAATATATAAAAATAAAACCTGCAAGACACAGAAAATTCTTCCATATACTCTTGAAGGAAGTTAGAAGCACCCACAAAAGTACTTTCTCCCGCAGGATGTCTTACCAGTTATCTTGTAGCAAAGAATACGGAAGTGTTGCCAAACTAAAAGGCAAGTCATGCGTTTATCTTTTATGCAAAAGACAACTGTTCTAAATCCACGGCCGTTTTCTGCATGGGAGACGGCTTTCACTAGTATGCCACACAGCAGATATTTTATGAAAATAGGCAATCTCCTCTGTCTCTCTAATATAAAGATGAGATGTTAGACATTTTAGACGGGAGAGAGGGGCACCGTACCTCCTTTGGAAAAACCATCCTATGGAGACAGCAGTTTGAAAAGAGATGCGTGAAAATGCTTCTGGGAGAGTGACGTCACTAAGAAGGTGACAGGGTTGTTCCTGGCTCTGCTCCCCCCGACGAGAGGACCAACTGACACCTCTCTGAGAACCGGACGTCGCTTCAGAGGATCCCAGAACACCGGGGGGCGGGGGGGCGGAAACACCCCCTCCCCACAGAGGCCAAGACAGACTGCGTTGCAGGGGACAAGAGATGGAGCCCCACTGGGCGCGTGGCCCCTTCCCCAAGACAGCACAGCACCACGAGGAGGGGTCTCCCCTGAGCCCCTGCATCCTCCGGGGAAAAAGGGAACCCAGGAGGGACCAGCAGCCTGCCCCAGCACTGTGGTCACTTCGCAGGAGCCCCAAGTCGAATTCACACCATGGGGACTGCAGAGAGATGTGTGTGTGTGTGTGGGGGGGGGGGGGGCGCTTAGCCATCGGGAATCTAACTGTGAACAGGAAATCTGAACAGACCGGGGAGTCAAGGGGGCTCCGCCCGTCGAGCATCTGACTCTTGATCTGAGCTCAAGTCGTGGTCTCATGGTTTGTGGGATTGATCCCAGTGTCTGGCTCCACACTGTTGGCATGGAGCCTGCTTGGGATTCTCTCTCTCTCCCTCTCTCTGGCCTCCCCTGTGTGCTCTCTCTCTCTCTAAAAACAAAACAAAACAAGACAAAACAAAACAAAAAAAAACAAAAACAAAAAGAAAAAAACGAAAACAACAACAAAGAAAAGCCTTAAAACCTTCTTTTTTTAAATTTGTTTTAATGTTTATTTATGTTTGAGAGACAGAGAGAGACAGAGCACGAACAGGGGAGGGTCAGAGAGAGGGAGACACAGAATCTGAAACAGGCTCCAGGCTCTGAGATGTCAGCACAGAGCCCGACGTGGGGCTCAAACTCACGGAACTTGAGATCGGGACCTGAGCCGAAGTCGGACGCTCAACCGACTGAGCCACCCAGGCGCCCCAAGCCTTACAAACTTCTAAGTTATAAGACAAGAGTACTCGGGCTACATGTACATCATGACGACGACAGCCAACGGTGGGCAGGACACGCGGGAAAGCTGAAAGGGTGTGAATCCTAATTGTTCTCATCCCAAGGAGAAAATTCCTTCCTTAAATATTTTTTCCTTTCTTTTTATTTTATCCATATGAGAAAACGGATGTTAGATGAACCTATTAGGGTAATCAATACCCAAGAGAGATAAATCAAACCATGCCAGATGCCTTAAACTTACACAGGGATGTATGGCAATCATTTGTCAAGCGTGATGGGGAAAAGCGGCTTCTGTTACGTGACCGTGTTGGAAGCAATGCAGACGTGTTTCTGTACAGCTCTCCTAACTGCACAGTTTAAAACCTGAAACTCAAACTCTTTTTTTTTCTCTATCATTTTAAAGGTGTTTCCAAATGAAGGGTTTCCATGAGTGTGGGAGCATCGATAAAACGCATGGATGCAGTGCCCCTCAGTTCCACACCAAGGTGCACAGGGGACATCAGAGGGGCCAGAGGACAGCTCCCTGGAAAGTTGCCACTTGAGCTAAGATTTCAGAGAGGCAGTGGAGTGAGGTCTGGGCCCTGGGGAAGAGCTCCCTGGCAGAGATAGCATCCCGTGGAAGCACCTGATGCCAGTGTGGTGTGCTCTAGGGCCACAGAAGATTCCAGAACGCAGGGAGGGAGGGAGGGATCGGAAAAGCAGGTGAAGTCAACACGTAATGGGTGGGGGCAGGAGGAGGCAGCTCTTGTCACGAGAAGGACGGCAGCCACGGAGGGTTTTCAGCAGAGAAGGGACGGTGGTGTGACCCGTGCTGTGTGGGACGTCCTTGAGGACCCAGGAGGGCAGCGTGGAAGCGGGAGACAGGACGTCCTGCCTTGGACCACGGTGGCCGCAGGGCAGGGGGTCAGTGTCATCCCCGCCAAGATCACCCTCTGGTTCCAAGACCACAGATGCCAGCCATATGCCAGCAATGTCCAACGGCATGTCCGCGGCCGGCCTCTGCCCGGAGGTGCAGGCCATGTGCCCTCTCCCCACCGAACCTCTCCGCTGGGACACCTTGGACACACCCCCAAATAACGTGGGCACAACCGAACCGCCTCCACCCCCCCTCCACGCCTCCCCTTGCAACTTTCCTCGTCTTGGCCGATGGCGACGTTCCCTTCCGGCTGTCCGGGCCGAAACCCCCAGAGCCCCCCCCCCCGAACTCCTCTTCGTGTCCCGCGCCTCACGTCCAGTGCACCAGCGGCCTCCAGCCACTCCAATCCACTCCCCAACAGCCCCAGATCACCCCTGCACTCCAGACCCTCCATTGGCCACGCTGTCTCCCCCAGAATGAGAGCTAAAGGGCTCAACCCCCAGAGTCACCTCCTGCTATTTTCCCCCCAGCTCACCCCAGCCACATCTGTCTCCTCGCTGCTACTTGGACAGCAGCTGGCATGCTCCTGCCCCGGGGCCTTTGCACAGGCAGTTACCGCTGCATGGACCGCTCTTCCCCTCCCCCACCTTCTGCAGACCTATGTTCGAATATCACCTTCCGGCTCAGACTTTGCCGACCACCCTATCTCACTGCACGATCCCAGCCTCAGCCCTGGAAGTCTATCCCCTCTTCCTGCCTTATTTTTCTCCACAGCACGTTTTCCTTTCTGACATACTCGTAATTGACTTTCTTAAACCATAGGCTCCGTGCGGGCTTTTTATCGGTTTCGTCCACTGCTGTCTCCCCAGGGCTTGCACACCGCCCGGCCCCGTAGGAGGCGTTCAGTAAGGATCTGCGCAGAGCGTCAGCGAATCTGCGTTTCGCTTCTGACGAACAGATGGACGAGGACAGACCACGCAAGGTGCCTCGGGCAAGAGCCACGCAGGCGGAGATCTTGGGGGTCGGCTCGAGGCGGCCAGGCACCTGCGGCTGCCACGCGCGTTGAGCGGCATCTCGGACGTGGCTTCCCGGCCGTGGCAACACAGCGTGAACGAGGCCACCCCGCTTCAATGACAGCGCGGCGCTGTGCTCGTGATGTGTCATCCATGCCCTGTGCTGGGGGAGCACATCCGCAAGGCGGACCACGGCCCCGTGCGGGCCCCCGTGTGGGGAGAGCCCTCCGCGCCCCAAGCGCCACAGCTGGAGGCCCCCAAATACCAGAAGCAGGGGGACGTGACTGCCAGAGGCTGCAGAAGGGTCGCGATGTGAGCGGAGGCCGGACGGGGCGCCTGGCCATGACCGCACGGGCTTCGGAGGGCGGCTCACGGCCACCGAAGGGGGCCGGCTCCCACGGAGAAAGCGGACCAGAAGTCCGCTGCAACCAACCGGCCAAAACCCAGGCAGCTGAGCCTAGAAAGGCAGCAGGAGGACGGAACACAGGCAGAGTGACGCCAGCAGGGATGGGTGGCGGCCGGCTGGGGAAGGAGTTAAGACGCAAGCGACGGTCGATAAAGCGTCAAGAGAAAAACTCCTAAGGTTTCTAAGTGGCAGAACTGGAGACACAGGATGAGATCCTCTCCTGAGAGCACGCTGGGCCCAGGTCAGGCGTTAAGGGGAGACGGTGAGCTTGGGTTCCCGCGTAGCACCCGGCAAGAGTGTCTGGGCCCATCGAGGCTCACGTCGAGGGGGCAGGTGGGTAACGCGTGCTGGGCCGGCCATAGCACTGGGATCAATCAGGGTGCGCTGTTCAGGGAGGGATTGAAGCCCGGTGTGGATGAGGCGGTGTGGGAGAACCACGAGGCGACAGCAGAGGGCTCGGACAGACCCCGCAATGAGTGCCGTGGGGGGCAGCGGGTCTGCAAACATCACAGGGAGCCCCCCCAGGGTGGATCAGCCATGCTGAGGGCCGTGTCGGGGAAGCACCCCAGGGAAGCACGGTCCTCAAAGAACGATGGAGAGAATGGGGGTAGGAACTGGAGAGCGACCCCCGGCCGGGAAGCAAGGCGGGTCCCTGGGGCACCCGGCGAGAGTGGTTCTGACGGAGCGAGCGTGAGGTGCGGCTTAGGAACGTTTCCTGGGGCTCTGGCTGTGGAACGGGGGGATGGTTGCAAATCATTGGCTCAATGGAACCCAGTTTGGGCTTTTTTCTTTTTTCTTTTTTTAATTAATCGAAGGCTACACAGACATGAACGTGTATAAACATCAATGGGAAGGTAACAACTGAAGAGGCCAGCGGGATGAAATGCACGTCCCGGGAGAGCAGCTGAGCAAGGGCACTGAGAAGGCGTGCCGTAAGCACAGGACGCCGTGGCTGCAGGAGGGGTGCCCCACATCCCCCGGGAGGGGGGAGAGCTCCCAGGACTGACTAGATCCCCTGTCACTGTCACGTGGAGCTTCAGAAGAGAGGACAGAAAGACTGGGGTCACCTGGATGGCATGCGGCCAAACCGTGAGGACGGCCCCTGGACCTGGTAAGGCAATGCTCGCGGTGAGCAAAGAGCATCAGAGGTCAGAAGCCGATGGGATGAGCAAAGCAAGGGCGCGGAGTCAGTAGCTGTGAACCACTAATCAATACTTATTTGCGTCCGCTCTGCAGTTACCAGGCAGGTCAGCAAAACGTGCCGTAAAAGGCTGTGGCTACCGACGCGTCTAGAATCCGACGGCAGGTGACGTCGGACGGTCCTTAGCACCAGCTGTCCTCAGCAGGTTTGTGGTCAAAGCTAGGATCCCCAGAATCCTTCCAGGGATGAACGGACTAGCGCCACAAAAATATCAAGGAGGGGATATGCCTACGGAGGCAAAACAGCATGAATGCAGTTACAGAGGCAGGACTGCCCGTGCAGAGATGAGCTCAGGCTAGGAACAGACGGAAAGAGTTGGCAAAAGCAGGAACATGGATTTAACCAGACAAAAACTGGCGCGTCCCTGCAGACCCAGCTCAAAGAGCAAGATGTAAAGAAAAAAATCAATAGTTTAAGATTAACTGGAGAGCGTCTACACCAGGGGAGCTAGAAAGAGCCCATGCTGAAGGCCAGAAGGCCATCCAGAAGCAAGGTGCAATGTGAGACAGCAGGCTCCATGCCAGGCTGTGCGCGGGAAGAACAATCTGATACAGCGAGAGAGAGAGACGGGACCAGTAAGATGCCGGTCCGATCACCTCCACCCGCTGGAACATCCCAGGAACCTCCCACAAGGGTGGAGAGGTCCCCGACAAGCTGTGCCTTCAAAACACCCCTGATTTGGGTGTCAGCAGCCCTGATGAACAGATGAAGGACCCGAGACCCACGGTTGAAGCAACAGCGGTCGATGCCCAGCTAGGGAGCAGGGGAACCTCTTCAGCCGAGAATCGGCAAACCCAGGAAGGCAACTGAGCCGATCCAAATCAGCAACAACCGAACCACGAGCTCAGGATGCTAAAATGTTCAGGAAGGAAGTATTTTGTTTTGTTTTGTTTTTACAGTAACATCTAATATTGCCAAGCGACTTTCAGAATGGTCTTTGCTTTAAAAAGACAATAGCCACATTAGGCAGCTAGGAACAGACGACTGTGTATGTTTTCTGACCCAGTCGCCAGGAACAGTCCCCTGCCAAGAGCATAGATCTGCTGCATAAAGGAGGGTAGGTCCTGAAACGTTTAGCGCGCATGTTGATCGATCAATGGTACAGAACCAACATTATAACTGGGTGTGACTACAACAGTAGGTATCTAGTCAAAGAGGAATAGGTACCAACTGATAGCTCATGGCTGAGAAAGAAAGATAAATGGGAGTATCGTACCCCCAATAGTCACGGGACTATTCCACAGTTGTCTTTAAATCCTAGGGGGTCTTTCCCAAGCAGGGGAGCAATGAGACAGCCCGCTGATCTTATGCGCCCATGGGTAATGGGAGGTGGGGGTGGTAGGGTTAGAAAGGTGTGTCCGAGTCCATAAAATAAGGAAAATACCAGTGAGCTGGATTTTTGATGTGGAGAACTGAGCGAGCTCCTGGCTTTGTGCTGGACTCAGAGACCCGGGTACTGACCATTTTCCCCCGAAGGTACACTCAACATTCGAAAGTCACAGGTATGCACCAACATGACCATCGGAGTGGGAAGATGACACAGGAAGGAAAGTGTCCCCTTCCAAGGGCCCCTCTGTCTGAGCTCCTCTGTCGTAAGCACATGGACCCTTCTGGACTCCAGCTTCAGCAGTGGAGGCAGGAGAGAGGAGAAAGTCCTCATAGACAGCTCCCGTGTTCTCTTACTTCCTCAGAAACCCAATCACTTTCCAGACATCAATTAGCTTTAGAAAAACATTGCACAAACTCCTCTCGTACAAGACGCTGCGCTCTTTAAACCTGCTATCCTGGCTTCTGAGACAGGCAGCCGTGTGATGGAAATGACACCCGCCTCTCCATCACTCATTGACCACCGAGGCCATCCAGGGGCTGGGTGAAGAAACCAACATCCTTTCATTAAGGTCCCTCATTTCTGGGCTTCGAGAAGTCAGTATTCACGGGTCAATGATAAAGCGTTACATTTCACAACGCTATTGAATGGCGTTGAAATGGATGGCAACATTGAAAACACATACACATACCCTAAAGGATAATACGGAAAGATCTGTGGAGAATATTCAGTCATGCAGTAGATACTAGCTCACTGGTTGGTTATCGATTTGACAATGGATTTGCTGTTACCTGCCCACTAAAGGAATTTAAATATGAAAACTGAATGATCTCCAGTGGGACACGGGGACTCAGTTGCTGACGTCCGCCATCAAGGATTGGACAGAAGCACGCAGTGGTTGTGCAAAATGGCGGCACCCACCAGGTCTGCTGCTTTTTTTCTGCTACAGCAGGTCCTCTAGGCTGAATGCAGGTGGAATCCACAAGTCTAGCCACTGGTTATTTTTCAGAGAACCAGGTATTTTTGATGCAAGTGTTTAACCCAACCAGATATTTGATCCAACCCTCCTATTTTACTAATAAAGAAGCAAAAATAGGTTTTAAGATCGCACAACCAGCTACTGGTAGGGAAGGGTAGGCCACAGCTCTTACAGCAATTTGAGATTAGCTGTTTATTTATTTTTGATAGTGTTTAAGTGGCTCAATTTAACAGCTCCTAATGTTTCAGCTTTTAAGTTACTTTGTCAAAAAGTTAATATTCCATAGCCATGCTGGCCAATACAACAGCCACCAGCTACATGGGCTATTGACCTCTTAAAATGTGGCTGATCCAAATTGAGATGTTCCATAAATGTAAGACTTGGCATGGAAGAAAAAAAACCTTCTAAAATATCTTATACATATTTTGTATCGATTACATCTTTAAACAGTCATTTTTGATAGATTGGATTAAAGAAAATACAATATTACAATGAATTACACCTGTTTATTTTTACTTTTCTAATGTGACTAGTAGGACATTTTAATGCATGCATGAGCCTCACACATTTTATCTATATGGGACAGTACCGATTTTGAGGACAACACTTCACTGCACTAAGGACAGACCCACCGGGGACCTTTCTTTTCCTGATTTAGCCAGTGGCGGGAGCAAAAGATGTGAGGACCAGGGCACATCCACTCCGGGTACTGTAATGAATACTCAGCTGGTGGAGGGAGAAAGGCTTGCGAGAAACATCCTCTAGGAAAAACTGAAGCATCATTTGCAATCCGTGAAATAACTTCAGGTTCATCCTTAACTGCACATGCGTGTGCCAATTCAACTTGTAAAAGAACATCAGCAATCGTGACGGCATGACAACCACCACCTGCCTTTCGGATTAAGAGCAGATATTTCCCTAGAAAAATCATAACCAAAAACAATGGCCTAGAAATCAGCTGTCTTTAAAGAGACAGCTGTCCATTGTAAATACCCCAACCAGATAGGCAGATAGATAGACAGACAGACAAATATATAGAAAGAAAAATGGACAGAAAAAATAGACATAGATAAAGATATAGATAGATAGAAAGATAGATAGATAGATAGACAGATAGATAGATAGATAGATAGATAGACAGATAGATATCCAACCCACCTTAAAAGTGAGAATGGGACACAGGGGTTACCTGAATTGAAAGTTACAGCTCAGCACAGAGCCCTCTTTAACTTCCAACAGTTTGCAGGCAACCTCCTCCCCCCGCAGAAAACCAGACGCTCCTCTTTATAACAAAGAAATTTTTTTAGTGCAAAAGTTCACTGCGTTCATCTAGGGGGGAGAATGATGCTTTCGTCCAAATCAGTAGGTAACTTGCAACACACCAACACACCACCTAAGGCAACAAAGTAAGCACAGACATGTTTTCACAGTCACAGATGCATTCTCTGTTTGACAAAGAACGCTCGGCATTTTTCAAAGGTTTTAATGTTCCAGTAAGCTGTGCAGGCACCCGAGTGGAGACCGTGTTCCCTGATGGCTGAGAATGCCAGATTGCCAGACAGGAGCGCAAAGGCACTCCCACAACTCAGAATTCGATTTGGCTGTCTTCTGAGTCTCTCCTCAGGAACAACTATTAAAGCTGTAACAAGAAAAGATTCTGGAGGTTTCTGCAATAACCGTGCACACAGAATTGCCGTCTGCAGAGGTAACCCAGGAGGAGGAAGCAGCGACCCCAGGCGATGGAAGGCAGTCCCCTCTCACCGCTCCCCTGTCTGTGTTCACCAGGACCATTGCCTGACCACCAAACGAAGGGCCATGTGTTAAAGAGCATGAAAATGTGTCCCTGTCTGGTCTCTTCTCTTTCTGTAAGATCAACTACGGGTCTCCTGGTGCGTCGGCCCATAGGAATGCCGGGCTCCTGCATTTCCAGAGACAGAACTGTTGGCAATTTGCAAGTTCAGGCAGTGGCCAACAACAACAACAAAAAGTATTATTCCCCTCCCCCAAATTTGTTAAATTTGTTCTAATTTTACCCTCCCCTTTTCTCTCCCTCCCACTCCACCTCTTCAAATCCAAATGCCACCGGAAAAGAAGTGCATTCGGACTGATCTGGATGTAAAATGCTCCGGGCTTTTTTGGTTACCTAGAAAATCTTCTTTAAAAAGAAGATTTTATAGGTTTTTAGTTCAAAGCAGGAAAGGTCTCCTGTGCTAAGACTGGCTTCTCACGTGGAAGGGGGTCGTTCAGAAGATAGTAAAAGGCGAATATGCAAATAGATCCCTAAGGAAGGCACGCTGTGTCACTGCTCAGTTAGGACTGGATGCCCCCACCAGCTGTATCTCAGCGTCCAGTGGATGTGACCGGGGACGCACAGGGTTGCCACTTTCCAAGTCTCCCAAACCCCCAAGGATGGGTATTGGAGCTTTAAAGGAGAAAAACAGCATCCTCGGCCGCAGCAGCGCGGACTGGGGCAGAGGCTCCCGCAGGGCGAGACGACGCCAGCGGTGCCTTGCAGGGAGCGGGAGCCCACGGGAGTCATTGTCATTTGGGGGGCTGCGGCCCCTCCCCTCCCCGGCCCCTGCGCCAGGGCAACAGCGAGGGGCGCCCGCAGACTCGGGAGGCACATGTAAGGGGAGAACTGAAATATTTCGCCACGTCCCAGCCCAGCCCGTGAAGGGCCGCTGAGGGAAACCGTGCTAAGCCAACAGCCTTCATAACGCGCTGTCCATCCTTCCCACTTGGAGCCACGTCTCGTGGCACTTCCGAAAATCCACTCAAGCAACTTCCACGCTGCAAACACCTGCACCACAGCACCTTCTGAAGCACCAACTCCTGTTTGGGAAGGGATCCCAAAGAATGTGCAAGGTACGGATCTCTCTCTCTCTCTCTCTCTCTCTCTCTTTTCAAGAACGCGTTTCAGACCAGGGCACCGAGACGCACACCCTCCCCGCCAAGGATACAGAAATGCGGCTTCCCGCTCGCCAACTCCAGGGGCCGTGCTGCTGACTCGCCCTCCCGGCGACGGCAATCCCTCCTCCTCGGGGGCTCCAGGCGCGGAGGCCCGGGGCCGGCGGGGCCCCAGGGCGGGCGCGGCGCAGCCACGGCCGAGGAGGGGGATCCTTACCTGAGGGGCAGCGCAACTGCGCTCCGGGCTTGTCCCGAGCTCGCCTGGCACCGGACGGGGTAGGGCCGGCTGTGCCGCTGCGGGCTCCTCCCGAGGCGGGCGGGGCGCCGCCGCCGTGACGATGCCGTCAGCTGCTCGCCCGCCGTGCGCCCCCCGCGCCCCGGCACCTGCGCCCCGCGCCCCCGCGCCCCCGAGTCCGCGCACCTGCGCCCCGCGCCCCCCGCACCTGCGCCCCGCGCCCCCGCGCACCTGCGCCCCGCGCCCCCCGCACCTGCTCCCCGCGCCCCCAGCGCACCTGCGCCCCGCGCCCCGCGCACCCCGCACCTGCGCCGCGCAGCCCGGCCTTCCTCCTCTCGCTCTCCCTCTCCAGTCACCACTTCCGAGCTGGACCAGCTGCTGCAGCGGCGGCTGCTTTTGCTTAAATGGCGTCCGCTCGCCTCCAAAGAGCTTTTAGGTGCCACCTACTGCACGCTCCTGGAATGGATGGCCGGGACTGGAATTTTCTGAGAATTCAGTGAATTAACACCCTTCCGTGGCAAGTGCGCCGGATTCTTTTGTTTGGGATCGTTCACACCGTCAGCTGCAATCACCGCGAACCACACAGGCTTTTCTTTCCGCGTCCAGACGCTGAATGAAAAACCACCTCGTTTCGAAGTCGGGTGAAATAGGGCCACGCCGGTAGCCAACCACACGCTGCAGATTAACGCGTTTTGATTTAACAAACCCCTGGGACAAAACCACCCCGGGCGGTCTGGGGCTGGAACTGACTTTCCACCGAATAGTTTCGCATTAGCGTCTGGAGCAAACAACCAGCTTTGTTTTCTGACATTGATAAACCATTTTGTCCAAGAAGCATTTGCCCAGAAACAGGTGAATCAGCAAGAAACAAGATTTGTGGCTAACAGCTCTGTGCCAACGGTTTTCAAACGCTTGCCTGTAACCCTGATGGAATATTGCATTGAAACTACGGGTTTGAGGAATATTGCCTCGCCCTACTAAAACCCAGTCTGTTTTAATGACAATTTTTCCCAGAGAACTGGGCAGTGTTTTGTTGTTTTTCACGTTTGGTGTAGCTTATAGAATCCCATTTCCCTGTTCCGAAACTGTCTTGAATTTCTGTATAGTTTCAAATTGCCTTCTCCTTTGATGTCATTTCCAAAGTAAATTTGTGCTCTATTATTCACAGGAAATATCTGTTTTTAAAAATCTTACCTTAGGATGATAATTGTAATCGAGAAAATTTAGGATTCCCACTGGTTCATCTGAATTCCGACCTAGAAGCCAGGGCCATTGGAATATGAAAAATACACCATTTTGTCGAACTGCATGAAGGCTACCCTGGGCAACTCTACCCCTATTTTATTTATTTATTTTTTTTAGTGTTTGTTATTTATATTGAGACAGACAGAGAGAGCGACCAAGTGTGAACAGGGAGGGGGCAGAGAGAAGGAGAGAGAGAATCCCAAGCATTGATGTGGGGCTTGATCCCATGAACCGTGAGATCATGACCTGAGCAGAAGTCAAACATTCAACCGACTGAGCCACCCAGGTGCCCCTAATGTTTATTATTTATTTCTGAGAGAGAGAAACAGAGCATGAGCAGGGGAGGGGCAGAGAGAGAGGGAGACACCGAATCCGAAGCAGGCTCCAGGCTCCCAGCTGTCAGCACAGAGCCGAACATGGGTCTCGAACTCACCAACGGTGAGTTCATGACCTGATCCGAAGTCAGACGCTCATCCAACTGAGCCCCCAAGCGCCACGACCCTGGGGCGAGACAGGAAAGCACAGTGGCTGCTCCCCATCTGGGTCCGCTCTGCATTACAAGTGAACCCACGACCAGGAGGAGGAAAGCCATCCCAGGGAGGGAGCAGGTGCACCGACGGTGGGTTCTGGGCACTCCCTGCATCTGTTTCTGGAATCTGAGAGGACCGCACAGTCTAACAAATCGGGATGTTGTTTTCCGTGACAACCTCAAATGTGGGTTATCAGGTTAAATGGTAAAACGGAAGTTGAGGATGCCAAGGCATGGTGAAGGGATGGGACGGGCAGAAAATACTGGAGGCCGACCTTCCTGGCACTGCGCTCGGGGAGGGGAGGACCGGGGGCTGGCCAACGGAACCAGTGGATTCTGCAGATTCCACACTGCAGAGGAATCCGCATTTTGCCACATACAATCGTTATTTGTCCCGAGACCTTGATGCGGGGACCTCAGAGGCCCCGCGTAAACAGCAGTGCTTGCGCTTTGAATGATATCGCTGGTCTCCCCGTCACCCGGCGAGCCCTGACTTTTCGCTGGCCAGAAGGAGCTGATTGCTCCCCAAATCTGACTCTAATAAGATCCCCATGAGATTTCTAAGCTTGTTGGAGGCGAGAAGCTCCAGGCCAGTGTCTCCCAAACTCTTAGCATGTTCAACGGAGCCAGCCGGGTCACGCCCCAGGTTTTCGGGCTCAGCAGGGCTGGGGTGGCTCCCAGAACGTGCAGTTCTATCAGGTTCCCTGTCATGCTGAGGCTGCTTGGAGCAGGGACCCGCAGAGCCAGCCCCCCGGGTAATGCAGAGACTAAGACAAACGACAGTGTGGTCAGGTAGGAGAAACGCGCAGGCTTCCGTTTTCTGAAGCAAATCGAAGCGAGCTTAGCCAGTCCAGCATCCCTCAGTTAGAGGAAACCTGTCTTCTCCACAGAACCACACAGGAGCCCCGGGCCTTCGGGGGGGGGGCTGTAAAAAGAGCTTCTTCAGCTCTGCTCCCACTTTGCTCTCTCCCCCTACAACTTGGCCAACGGACATTTAGCCTGTATGCAACCCGGCCAAAGGACCCCTCTCTGCGTGGACACACTCTCCCCCTGCCCCAAGGCAATGCACGACTTGAGGCGCAGGAGACCCTTTGTGCCAAGAACCTTCCTGGGGCAGGTGCTACCCGCTCCACCTTCCGGGGCACCGGCCAAACCCCACCCTCACCCTCGCCCTCTGCTGGGCACCTTTGTACATTACACGAAGGGCCCAACTGAACTCCTCTGGCCTGCACCCCCCCCCCCCCCCCCCCCCCGGGCCAGCATCCCTCGTTCACCTGAGCTCCAGCAGCTCCATTTAGGACCTGAGTTCACAGGCCCCCCGCAGAGTGCCAGACGCCATCGCGGGAGAGGCGGGGCCAAAGTGACATCGGGGCAGGAGCCGACGGGATAAGGCCGGGGACACCCTGGCTGGCCGCTGAACGAGCTCACGTGCAGTGAAAACACACACCTTTGGCCTGTGTCCCTTAAGCATCTCATGGTCTCACGTCCATCCTGTTTCCTCTGAGACAACGGTCCCGGGACCAGCTGTACCAGCAGCACCTGAGAAGTTACTAGGCCCTTTTCGGCCCCGCCCAGACTTCCCGACTCAGAAACTCTGAAGGGTCCACGGAGCAACTTGCGTTTAGTGATCAGTCCCGGCCATCCTGATGACACGGGGTAGGATTTGAAACCCGTTGCACTAAAGTCTGCTTTTTCATCATATTTTTACCAAACGCCATGTCAACGTATCTCCTGAAAATCGTTGAGGCTTCCATCTCGTTGGGATGTGTTAAGGGGACGGTGCCCTCCATCCCTAGATGTTTCTGGTCCTCCAGATTCCCCCAGCACCGTGGCCCTTAGGGCCTGTCCATGCCGCTGTCCTTTCGGGGGGCTTACCCCATAAGGGTGGGGTGTAGGTCCCCAGCGCCCGGAGGACACCCTGTCTCCCAGCAACGACACCCGGGCGAGGTCCACCTGCCGGGCTGACCCTTCAGTTCAAACCCTTGTTTCCATCCTCCACCGGTGGAGCCTAATCCTCGGACGGGCAGGACCCGCCGAGCTGAGCCCTCGGCCCCAAAACGTAAAAAGCCTTGCACATCTACTTGGCAAAAGGGAAGCCCAGGCCCAAGAAAATAAAGGCTTCCCACAAAAGGGAAGAAGAAAATGAAGTTGGCCTTTGATTTTTGTCCAGGAGTTCGGTGCCCCGCCCCCCCCCCCCCCCCCCCCCCCCGCCCAGTAAGAGTAAGAGCTCTGCAGTTGGGTTGGCTCTTCAGAGACGTCCCACATCAGATCAACCGTGGGATTGGTCACCGTGGGCTGTCCCCTCCCCACGCCCTCTCTGAGGCAATTCCCGGGGAGGGAGTCAGCCGAGAGCCTTCAAGACTTCAGCAGCAAGGCTCCAGGCACGGGGACCCCGAGGCCTCCGTCCTGAGCCGTGGGTTCGGGGATGCGCCACAGCCACACCCTGCTTCCAGAGATAAGGTCCAGACACGGGTGTAAACTGGCCACGAATGATGCCTCTCGGAGGCAGGCCTTGTCGCAGAGGAGGCAGATTCTTTGTTAGTCCGTCGGTTTTCATCTTGATTCTCTGTTTTTAACCACCCCTTCGGCCTCCACCCGGCTGTACCCGGTGCTTTCAGGCCTAAGGAGGCTCCACGTCTGTCCTTCCCTGCGCCCCCCCCCCCCCCCGGCCCTCGACGCGGATGCGAGGCCCACGCCTCACGCTTGCTCTCTGTTCTTAAGCTTTTCGGCTTCCCCGGGCCACACAGATGCTAAAGCTGACATCTGTGCTCTGTAATCTCGAGAGTTTCTCATCCCCCGCCTTATCTAAGGTTGACCTAGTTCTCTCGGCCGACTGGAATATTGGGGAACACACACGGATGATTGTAGCCGGAAAACCCGTGCAGGCACGACACACTGCCTGTCCCCGGGTCCAGCCAACACAAACCCTCTCTTCCCCTCCTCCCCACACCCTCCACCGTATCCTTCCGGACCCGCACGCCTTGTCCGTCAAGCTTCTCTAAATTCTAGACCGCTCTGTACAAGTCCGCCAGCCTTTTGGTCAAATGGAAAGCTGACAGTTCAGCAGCCCCCGCCTCTCCGGTGGCATCTCGGGCCGAGACTGGTTTTCCTTCCGTGCCCCGTTGTCCCCTTCATCCCAGTGCGGTGTCTCCTGAGCCCTCTCTTCCCCTCTGGCTGCAGGATCCTGCCTCCTCTTGGACGGTTCCAGCCTCTGGCCTTCGCCTTGCCACTCTTTGGGTCTAGGGGTCTTCCTGTCCATGTGGATTGAGTGCCCCCTTGATCACCCACTCTCTGCTCTCTTAGCCCATGGAGTCCTCGTCCCCAGGGCCGTTTTCCTCTACCGCATGCGGTGGTGGGGCACAAGAGTGACACACAGGACAACAGGAGGTGGGGTTCAAGCATGCTTCTGTCCGCCACTCATGGCTACACCACCCCCTCGGGAGGCCACGTTCTGCCCTGAGCGAAGTGAGTAAAATTCAGAGACTAAAGAGTGACATCGTCAAGATGGCGACATAGGACATTCCCAATCACAGTGCCCTCCCAAGAAGACCACCTGGCAACCAGGCAATTATTGTGAAAATTCCAGAACGTGAGGCTAAGGAGTGGCCATACGCAGACAGCATCACTCCCCCCGCCCCGACGCAGGCGGGCACAGTGACAGACTGAGAGGGACCCCTGGCCTACGGTTTCTCCAGTGGGAAAAAGAGAATCCAACCCTCAGAATTATGGGATCCTGGGAGACTCACTGGAAATCTGTGCTCACCTCCTGGTAGACCACAGGCTCCAACAGGATGATCTCTGAAAACGTTCTCACTTAGAACAGTCCTTCAAGGAGCACCTGGGGGGCTCAGTCGGTTCAGCGTCTGACTCTCGGTTTCAGCTCAGGTCATGATCTCACAGTTGGTGGGTTGGAACCCCACTTCGGGCTCTATGCTGACAGCATGGAGTTTGCTTAGGATTCCCTCTCTCTCTCTCTCTCTCTCTCTCTCTGCCCCTCCCCACTCACACTCACGCTCTTTCTCTCTCTCTCTCAAAATAAATAAATAAATACTTAAAAATAAACAAATAAATCCTTTGATTATATGTGAATCTTTATTTCTGGCTTACACGTGCCTTCACTGCAGTGAAGAGATATCAAGAAGACGTCACTCGATGTCCATGAGTAAGCGGTCACGTAATTTACCCTCAAACTGGGACATTTTTGAGGCTGAAAAGGAACAGTGTTGGTGACTATTCCTGGACAGGAGGCAAAACCCAGAAATGTCCTGGGTAAACTTGGATCTACTTATGATGATTTTTTGTTTCTATTTCCTACTTTAAGATCAACATTGCTATGTATTTTAGAGGTTTTGCAACAGCACTTAACATATAATAGGATTCAGACCCTATGAATTCAGGAGGTGTGGCTATTCAGACAGGAGACATTTTAATTCCTATCTTGTGTTTCTGATACATTACCGGATAACGTAGATTACTCTGAACTATAAATGGAAAACGTAATTCATTTTGTCTTCATGTTCCCACATATACTTTGGCTCACCTTTTGTGCAATGCTTGCAAATAATGGAGTTCTAAAGAGCCCTCAAAAGGTCAATTAGTTGAGCCCCTTCTTTTGAGCCCAGCTTGTCTATGAGACATTTCACAA
This sequence comes from Panthera pardus, assembly GCF_024362965.1. NCBI lineage: Eukaryota > Metazoa > Chordata > Mammalia > Carnivora > Felidae > Panthera > Panthera pardus. The sequence continues at coordinate 3,856,056 of NW_026526766.1, forward strand.
GTGGCTCTGATCCTTCGGTGGCCAAAGGGTGGCTCTTTGAAGGCATCTGAGCAGAGTTTGGATGAGCGGGCTGAAGCCTCCTTGTGACTGGTGGCTGTGAGAGCCCTCCTCCTTCCTCCTCCTCCTTCCCTGGGGGACGAGGAAGGGGACACGGGTGAGGGTAAGGGGTGGAAGCCCTCCTTCAGCCAAAATATGGCTCAGTGGAACCCCAAAAGAATTTCATACTCTAAATATGAATCTAGAAGTTTATAATGGTTTATTTTTCAAGGTGGGGGGCGCAGAACATGTTTTATTTAATAGTTTATCAGCTCGATTTATTTCTTTTAAATATTTAAGTACAAAAATATGCCTTGTGGGCCCCCACTTGTGGTCTTGCCCACCGTGTGCAAATGTTAGGACAGTCTGTCTTGAATTCGGGAGCTCCTGACCTAACACGGGGGCAGGGGGCGGTTCATTCTATTTTTGGATATAGCTAAACGTTAAAAGGTTTTTTTTTTTTAGCTAAAGCCAAAACTTATATCTTTCTAACATCCATTTTTTTTTGGTATTCCCACACTATTTATATAAAATTCTTCAATAATTCAAATTTCTCCTAACTTAGAACATCTTCCCTAGCTGTTCTCAAATTAATATTGATTTACTGTCAGAAGCATTTCTCAGATTCTGGAAAGAAGGAAATAGAAGGGGAAAAATACAAGGCCTGTGAGTAGTTATATGAAGTCTTACACGGTTACAGTGCATTATAATTACAAAATTTCATTTGCTTATTGGGTTAGATGTGAACGTCAGGTATCGCGTTACTGTTATCACTATTTTACAGATAAAGAGAGAAGTTAGAGAAACTGAGTGATGTCCCGGGAGCCTTGGTAGAGGAGTCTCGGGGCCCGAACGCAGGCAGGAGAGACATCACAGGAAGAGGTTTCGCCACGAGGAGCGAGGGTTGGGGGGAGCGCGGAGTGCAAACTCAGGGCCACGGAAGGACTCGGGGAGTCTGTCAGTGCTCACGTCCCACCCTGCCGTTCCCCCACGACGTTTTCTTAAGTGTCCTACCTTCCTGGGCCTGCTTGTGGCCTGAAGGACAGTCAGGTGTGCTCAAGGCCAGGGCTGAATTCCCAGCCTGCATCTTTCTTGCTTTCCAGGTCTGTGGAAGGCTGACACCCACCCCCTCCTCGGGGAGCGTGCACTTGCCAGCACTGGTCAGAAGTATCAGGCTCCCCCGCCTTGGACCCTGTCCCCCCCAGGCCTGCCCTTCGCAGGAAACCACCACTCACCCCGCCGTTCAGGCCAGAGACCTCGGAGCTCTTGATTCCCCCTCCCGGAAATCTGGCCTCAGGACGGTTTGCCCGGTCCCCAAATCCGTGACTCCTGCGGGTGCCAAGGGCAGGAGAAGGTGGAGGCTCCTATCGAAGCAGGGAGCAAATTCGCCTTTCGTCTGCCTTCTTGTTCCGGTCACGATGGATGATCGCTCACCTTGGTGCCGTGACCCCCTTTACTCAGTCAGCTGGTCCAAACGTCGTCTCTCCTGAAACACCCTCAAGGACACGCCCGGTGATGTCGTAGAAGCTGGCCGGGCACCCCTTAGCTCAGTCCCACTGACAGAAAACTAACCATCACGCCCTGCCACGTGCAGTCACAGGAGTCAGGGGTCACCCGTAAGGAGCCACCTGTGCAATGGGGCTGTAAAATATTCACGATAATGTTCTTACCGCGTGAATACTGCTTATTCACTGAGACAACATACGAATGGGGGGCCCAGAACGGGGTGTACGACAGGAATGATGCGGAAGGAATGACGGAATGTTGGCCCAGCCCACTCCCGGGGGCCTGGATAGATTGTGCACACGTGTCAGTGACCGCGAGGGAGGTTCATAAACAAGGCATCTTCAGAGGCGCTGCTGTGATGGAATCTTCCAGGTGAGCGGGCTCCTGCTTCCCACCTAAGCAGGTCCTTCCTTCGTTCTTTCCTTTCCTTCCTCCCTCCCTCCCTCCCTCCCTCCCTCCTTCCTTCCTTTCTTTCTTTCTTTCTTTCTTTCTTTCTTTCTTTCTTTCTTTCTTTCTTTCTTTCCTTCCTCCCTCCCTCCCTCCCTTCTTTCTTTCTTTCTTTCTTTCTTTCTTTCTTTCTTTCTTTCTTTCTTTCTTTCTTTCTTCTTCTTCCTTCCTTCCTTCCTTCCTTCCTTCCTTCCTTCCTTCCTTCCTTCCTTCTTTCCTTCCTTCCCTCCTTCCTTCCTTTCTTCTTTCTTTCTTTCTTTCTTTCTTTCTTTCTTTCTTTCTTTCACAATATGATCAGAAACCACTAACCAGCTCACAATTGTGAGCAAGGCAAGTATAAGGAAGAAAGTTATACTTTTCTGGAATTTCTCCGCCCCAGGACCATTGCTGGACACATAATTTATATCATATATGTATAGAGATGTTTGTGTGTGTGTTTATATGTGTATATGTGTGTGTATATATATATATATATATATATACCATTACATCATATATTCTATGTATATTTATATATTTATGCTATGTATTTATACTCTATACTATGTATTTATACATAGTGTATATATTTTATATATTTACACTATATATGCTATATATATATTTGCTCTATATATTTATAAATAGTATATATATACTGTATATTTATAGTATATATACTATATATATTTATGCTATATATTTATACTGTTTTTATACTATATATATATATACATAGTATACTATGTAGTATTATAGTAAACTCTATTTATATATTCTGTCTCTCTCTCTTTCTCTCTCTCTCTCTGTCTCTCTCTCTCTCTATATATATGTATATATATATATATATACATATATATATATATATCTTCACACAATATCAGTTGTGTTGGTATAATAAAAAATGAAAAAAAATGCTTCCAAATAGCATGTCACTTCTAATGTTTGGAAACACATAGATTTACTTGCTCATCAATATCTACCTCTCCCTCTCACCCTTTCCCTGAACTGACATTAAATTAATAACCTCCTAAGTATCTTTTCATGATTTCCTCTGCTCATATAGTTATTTGCAAGCAAGGATATACAGATCTACACATACACATAACACACGCATAATTTTTAAAATTTTTATTGAGCTTTACTTTTTGAACAGTTGCACGTGCATAAAAAAACGTGCCGTGACAGTTCAGAGGTTCCGCATAAACCCCACTCCCACTTTGCTCTTAATTAACACATCCTGTCCGTGGCTCATATGACATCCCGTCCTCGCGGCTGCTTAGCCTCCACGCACTATGACGGTTCTCAGCTTGTGCTGCTTTTGAAGGACTTGATAGTTCTGAGGAGCACTTGTTGGTGTTTTGTAAAATATTCTTCTGTTTGGCTCTGTCTTACTTTTATTTTTCAGGAGTAGACTGGATCAATCTAACGTTAGCCCTGGATCATTATTCCCATGTTGCCTGTAACTTTTGTGAGGAACGATTGCTAAATTTTACCTTTTAGCATCGACATAATCACATGATTTTTCTGTCTTAATTGAATGCCAAAAGTTTACTATTTTTTAAGTTTATTTATTTATTTATTTATTTATTTATTGAGAGAATGAGAGAGAGAACGTGCGTGAGGGGGAGAGGCAGAGAGAGAGAGAGAAAGAGAGAGAGAATCCCAAGCAGGTTCCACACTGTCAGCACAGAGCCCAACATAGAGCTCGAACTCATGAACCATGAGATCATGACCTGAGCTGAAGTCAAGAGTTTGATGCTTAACTGACTGAGCCACTCAGGTACCCCAAAAGTTTACTATTTTTGAACCACCCTTCTATAATAGATTATTCCTGAAGTTATTTTGAATTGCTTTTAAAGATATTTCTGGGCTCGGTTTTGCAGCATTGTATTCATGATCGGGATTAACGTGCTTCTTTTTGAAATTGTATTAATGTAAATAACTGAAACACTAGCTTCTCTGATAAACTGAGTGACTTTACAAGTTTTTTTTTTTTTTTAATCCTGTGTCCTAGAATACTTTAAATACCACACCAATAACCAGTTATTTAAATATCAGGTAAAGGGGCACCTGAGGGCTCAGTCTGTTGAGCGTCCAACTCTTGATTTTGGCTCAGGTCATGATCCCGGGGTCATGGCATCGAGCCCCGAGTTGGGCTCCGTGCTGGGTGTGGAGGCTGCGTGGGATTCTCATTCTCTCTCCCACTCTCCCCTCCCCTCCCCTCTCTTTCTCAAAAATAATTAAATTAAATTAAATTAAATTAAGTTAAATTAAATTAAATTAAAATTGTAAAAAGACCAGGTAGCCATCTGAACATTGTCTTTTCAAAACTGTGATGAATGTCAATCATATTCTGATCCTTCTATGGAAATTCTTATATTTTCTTCTTCTGCTTTGCATTTTGATAGGAAGCTGTCTGTGCCTCGCTGTGGAATCGTGAGCAGCGTTGTCTCCTGATTCGACTGACCACCTTGTGTTTGCGTCTCCCTCCTTTCCCAATCTCGTGTAATATTTGTTCCCCTTCTTTTTACTTATCAGGCTCATGAGAATTCCATGAATTTGTTGTTCTTTTTTTAAAGAAACTATCTTTCATTAAAAACAACCAAAAATTTTTTTGAAGGAATATCGCCCGCGTGTTGTACGAGGGGAAAGGGCAAACACCCAACTTTCAGTTCTCCCGGTACCATTTTTTGATTTCAAATTTATTAATTTCAGCTTCTGTTGTTATGAAATCTCTCCCCTGAGTCGTATTTTTCCTCTAATTTTTTATGTCCAGATTTTTATATTCTTTGGCTAAGTACCGATTTCCTTTATTTTTAACCTTTTGTTTTTAGTAATGGAGGTGTGTAAGATTATGCACTTTCCCTGAAGTATAGTTTTCACACACTTTGATGTAAAATTTCCCCTTTTATTGCTTTCTGGTCTTTGTGGAGCCTCGGTTCCTTGCGGGACTGTGGATCCCTGTTTGGAAATCCCTGCACATCAGCAGGGACCCAGGAGGAAGAGTCACACCCTTAGGAACCAGCAGCATCTGCAAGGATGTGTTTTGGGCTGATGTGTTTTGGTCCCTGCATTTTAGAGACACTCGCCCATTTCCCTTGAATTGTTGTTTTCTTTTTTTTTTTTTTAACTCCCTTTCTTTCTTTCTTTCTTTCTTTCTTTCTTTCTTTCTTTCTTTCTAGAGAGAGTACGTGCATGAGCTGGGGGGGTACAGAGGGAGGGAGAGAGGGAGAGGATCTCAAGCATGCTACACACTTAGCTCAGAACCCGATGCGGGGCACGATCCCACGACCCTGGGATCACAATCTGAGCTGAAACCAAGAGTCAGATGCTCAACTGACTGAGACACCCAGGCGCCCCTAAACTCAGACAGTTTTGAATCTCACTCTTGCAAGCTTATGCAAATCATATCAGAAGAGAACACTCTAAAAGCCAGTCCACAGGGACTGCCTGTCAAAGAACTTCCAGAAAACACGTGCGATAGGAGATTCGCTGTACGTTTATATCTGCACACCTTGGCGACTGGCACCTCTTTGACTCAAGTAAAGACTCCGTTAAATATAAAGTTAGTTCCTTCTCTATTTTTCCCAAAAGAGACCCGTTTGTATGCTCCCTGCATGGTCTCCTTCCTAAGAAGCATTCCTTTTGCTCTTTAAGGATAACTCAGGGTTTTTTAACCCCATCACCTGGCAGTTAAGGAAGAAATACTCCCAACTGTTCCATTCTATGTAACTTGAAAAAATAGACTGATGGCAACATCATGTGAGAATTAATGCCGTGTGATACATGACTTACAAAAAATAGCTGTATTAACGATACTGAGCTTTGGGGCTCCAGTCAGTGGAGCGTCTGACTCTTGGTTTCACTCCGGTCATGATCTCGTGGTTCGTGAGTTCGAGCCCCAAGTCGGGCTCTGTGCCAACAGCACAGATCCTGCTTGGGATTCTCTCTCCTTCTCTCTCTCTGGCCCTCCCCCGGCCAAATAAATAAAAAAATTTTTTTTAATACTGGTTTCAAGAACATATCAGGAGAGGCACGGATCAGTGCTCTCTCTGTTCACTCTCTCACCTACCGTGAAAAAATTCTAACTTGTCTGGATATAGCAAAATATTGGGCAAGAAATTTTCAGCCCACGTCACTTCTGCCGTGATAACAAAGTTCGGGCTGCCGTGAACACAGGAATAAGATGACGAGGGGGTGATTAATGAGTTGCCACCCGGCTGTGCGCTGTGAGAAGGATGGTTTCCACAAACTCCTGAATCTGGCATGCAGGAGAGGTCTCTAAGGAACAAAGCCGTGGAGCAGGATGCCACAAGACATTTATTTAAATGTCACTTATGCAGCGGGTAATGAAAAATAAAGGAGTTCCATTTGAGATAATAAACCAATTTTTGAGAGAGAAGATGAAGTGATTAATTATTCAAGGGCAAGGATTTCTCCCTCTCTTCATGTCCCCAGCCCACACTCCCGCTTGGCTGCTTGCACAAGAAACAGGCTGCAGGCTGCACCCCGAAGCACCTCCTGAAGTCAGAACCCCACTGTGCAGCCCCAGACGCGGGAGCCCACTTGGCCCCGTCCTCTCCCGGAGGCTGGCACTGTCCTCACTGTCCTGAGGGGCTTCCCCGCATGCACGTGACTTCCTCCCCTCAGCTCCCAGCAAACCTAGGCACAAAGATGAATGACTGCCAAGTTCAATTCCAAGAATCCTCCCTTCCAGCAATGTCTTCCTCAGGAGAATATGCAAAAGCAAGGGATCCTCGGGTGGGACCCGGGCGGGACGCTTCCCTATGCAGAACGGGGGGTACCGCCCTCGGCCGTTCACTCTGCCCATCCAGCCACCGCCATGGTGCCAGTGGGGCCATGTGCCTTCTGCAAAGAGAGATACCTGATGATTTCCACGTCCTCTTTAGTTCCAAACATAGGAATTGGGGTGTTGTGAAAGATAAACCTTCTTTTATTTTTTTTTAATTTAGGTTTTTATTTGGGGTGATGTGAAAGATAAACCTTCTTTTATTTATTTTATTTTATTTTTATTTATCTTGAGAGAAAGAGCATGTGCGCGAGCAGAGGAGGGGCAGAGAGAGAGAGAGGGAGAGAGAGAGAGAATCCCAAGCAGGCTCCGCACTATCAGCACAGAGCCCAACTCGGGGCTCGACCCCACAAATCGTGAGATCGTGACCCGAGCCGAAATCAAGAGTCGAACACGCAACCGGCTAAGCTGCCCAGGTGCCCCAAGGTAAGGCTTCTTTTAGTTCAATGTGACCTAATAAACAGCTTTTACCCAAACATGTTTTTCTCCTAAAATCTTACGCTATTAGTCAGGGTTCTGCAGAGAACTAGAACCAAAGGTGTGTGTGTGTGTGTGTGTGTGTGTGTGTGTGTGTGTGTGTGTGTGTGTTTATTGTAAGGCATGGGCTCCCGGAATTACAGAGGCTGACAAGTCCCAGGTCTGCACTGTGCGAGAATGAGGCCCAGGATGACCTGAAGGCCAGCAGCCTCTAGACCCAAAAGGACACACTGTTTCTGTTTGAGTCCCAAGGCAGGAAAAAGCTGACGTCCTGATAGGAAGGCAGTCAGGTGAGAGAAATCCCCTTTCCCTTGGGGACGGGTCATTGACCATGGGAGGCACCCCGGATCTGGTTCAGTGGTCCGCTTTACCCGGTCTACTGAGTCGGATGTGAATCCCATTCAGACACACCCTCACCGAAACGCCCAGAACAACGCTTGACCAGCTGCCTGGGCACATGAAATTACCCGCAGTGAGAAAGGACAAAGAGAGAGTGGGGGAGGCCAGAGGGCAGGCCGGGAGACGGGCCTGGGTGACCCGGCGCAGACGGGATCCCCAAGGGGGTGACTGCAGCCCCGTGCCGACCTCTGGGTACGGAGGGAGAGTGGGTGTGCGGAGAACCCCAAACCCAAAGGATGAACTACAAGAGTGAGAAATGCTGTCTGCCGCTGGGTCGGAGGGAGACCTGCCCCGCGTTCAGGCAACGTGGAACCTCAGGAGGAAACGGAACAAACAGCCGCTGAAGAGGTGCAACGGTGTTCCTGGAAGGGGACTGGAGTCGGGAGGCAGGTGCCCCAGGGTGGCCTCCTCCTGGAGTGGGCTCAGGGTCCGGGAGCCGCGCCCAGCTCTGCTCCTCAGGGGAAGCCCACACAGACGGGAAAACCACAGGAAGTGCCCGCATTGATCGACGGAGGCTCCCACTAATCAGAAGGATGGCTCCGCCAGAAACACGTCTAGACGTCAGCCCAGGAGCACGGGACACTGGGGGATCGCCGTCGGGAGGTGGGTCCCCGCCTGGTGACTGTCCAACACTGTCCCAGGCACAGATGGCCGCCCACACGAGTCTGCGCCCCAAGGGCGGAGCTGCATGGTGACTCTGGCTGCCGTCACATCACGTCCTGAGAGTTCGCTTGTTTCCCGTCTGCTGGGGGGGGTGAGCGTCAGGGCAGCCGCTCAGCTCCTGGTCCTGCTTCTGGGCAGCCCCCCTTTGTATCATGGCCTTGGCCACGGCCGTCCCTCCCGCCCCTGTCCCTCGGGCTTTTTGTTCCACTTGACCCATCCCGTCGGCCCACCTCATCCTCCTTCCCCAGGGCACCGGTGTGCCTCAACACCCTCTCTGCCTGGGCCACCTGGGGCTCCCTGTGCCTCCTGGGCCACCCGATTCTCAGGCAGGGAGAGGTCTCCTGCCCAGCCCACCAGTCCAACCTCGGCAGTCCAGGCCGAGCTGTAGCCCAGAGCTCAGAAAGCGCTCAGCGTCAGCCGGGCTGGGCGCTGCGTTGTGTACATTCTTTGACTGTCGTATTTGTGTGACGCCCCTGCAACCACACACAGACAGCTCACGGTTACTTCCGAATAACACTCCTCTCCCAGTATTTGGATTGTTTCTGTTTACTATCGTTACTTTTTGCTATTTCAAACAAAGACTGTGTGGACATTTGTAATATATGGCACCTTCGGGGCGCCTGGGGGGCTCAGTCAGTTGAGCGTCCGACTTCGGCTCAGGTTATGATCTCACGGTTCATGGGTTCGAGCCCCGCGTCGGGCTCTGTGCTGATGGCTCAGAGCCTGGAGCCTGCTTCAGATTCTGTGTCTCCCTCTGCCCCTCCCCCCGCTAGCGCTCTCTCTCTCTCTCTCTCTTTCTCTCTCTCTCTCTCCCTCTCTCAAGAATAAGTAAACATTAAACATTTTTTAAAATATATTGCATTTTCCTAGTTGTTAAGACACTAGGGAAGGCAGTGGGTGTTCTGTATTCCTTATTGGTCTGCTGTTCCAGTTGGTAGAAAGGCTCGTGTCTGCCCCCGTCCTGAGTGCCGGCCGATGGCCCAGAGAGGCGGCCGCGGCCTGGACAAGAACGTGCTGTCTGCATCAGGGCTTAGGTTAGGGCGCATGGTGGCATTAACTCTCAAGTAACGTTCTCATTCTCAGCAATAAAAATCGACCTATCTTCTCGCTGACCGATTTGCTCTACAGAGTGGGGGAAATAGAAATAGACCACCGTGGCCCGATCTCTTCAATGCGAGGGACATTTTCGGTTTGTTTATGGTGTATCTGGGAGACTCCTCCCGATGGGCAAGAGTGAGGCCACTTAATAAACAAAACTAGCTTACGCTTTCCACAGGTGACTGCTCTGTGATGCTACGTGTCCCTTCCCTCTGCATCCCTGCCTGGGGGAAATAGACTTAATAGGAGAGTCATAACAACTTCGAGATGAATCCCTGTATCTCTGGCGTCTTCTGCGCACGTCTTGATCCCCTTGTTAACCGGGCCTCCCTGAGAGGCTCGCTTCTGCTCCCGGACCCTTCGAACTGCCCACAGTTTCCTCGTCTCTTCCCCTGCCCTGCAGCTCACGGGTGCCAGAGGAGCTTAGGGAAACCGATGTTTCTGAAGGCCACTTGTGGGGAGGAAGATCAAACGTGCTTCGGGGACATCTCCGCACGGCGGTAGGCTCTGTCCCTGGAGAGCCGGGTGGCTCTGGGCAAATTACCCAACCTCTCTGCACCGGGTTTCCTTGTCAATCAACCGGGAGCGGGTGACAGGGTCCTCCCAGGGCCCTGGAGAACCCGAAATGCACGACACAAATGCTTACCACGAGGCGTGTGCAGAGGAGGGGTGGGCAAGACAGCTTTCTCTTCCCACCAGCCTCCCACCTGCTGCCGCCCGTGAAGGATTTTCTGAAGCAGCGACAGCACGGGGCCCTTTCTCCAGGCTCCTCGTCTACTGACCGGGGCGCGGCGTACTTATGAGGGTCGCTAGTGAGGCCGGATGCCTCTGGGGTGCAGGGAAGGAGGGGGAGGCCGTGGGGGGCGGCCGTCTCTCTTCCATCCCCGAGCACTGCTGAAGGGCATCACCACGGCATGACTGTGTGCTCCCTTAGGCCCGAGAAGGCTCGCAAGGCCACCTATTCAGAGACGACTTGGGACCTGAAAAGCCTCAGAACACAAAATGGTCACCACAGGGAAAGGCCAGATGCCGCAAGAGTGACCCCCGTGAACAGGAAAACGTGGACGAAACCCAACGTTGGGAGGAAACCCACCTTTCCAGGTCCTGGGACCGCTGGCTGGTGCATGCTTTCTGTCAAGGCAACTGCCTGCCACTCGTCAGAGGGCGGCTGGCTTCTGTAATTCAAGGCGTTTCCATGAATGCGGAGTTTCCATGCTAATGAGCTTTAAAAAAAAAAATTCTTGTTTTTCAAAGCAGAGTTGAAAAAAAAGTGTGAAATCTGGGCTATTAATAGGACGGTCATGAGGCGCTCCTTACTTGTGCAAAACCGCCGACAAAATGTTAACCGAGAAACTCTGAACGCCAAGGGTGGGGCTCACGGCCGAGGGGTCAAGGGCAGCGGTGTTGACCTTTGTGAGCCCAAACAGGCCGTGGCTGGGATGTGTGCAGGCGAACGGGAACCTGGCTCCAGAACGCCAATACTCAGAGCCGGCAAACGTGTCGCACCCCAGAGTCGCCCGCCCCCGGCCAAGACAGCGTCCCCCCCCCCCCCCCCCCCGCTTCCACCAGTGGACATTCTTTCGTTTCAGAACTTTGGTCTTTAAAGCAGTAGCACAGATCACCATCACTGCTGCTCACCCACCAGCGTGGGCTCTCCGGCGACAAACGAGGCCTCACCTCCGTTTATTCCGTGATTGCTATGCGTGTTCTCCGTGCAGAAACTCGGGAAGGAAACGGGGATGTGTGTCGTGGGCCATTAGGACTAAATGAGGGAAAAGCAATCTAATGTGCACGCTTGCGGCATGGGGGCTTGTGCGTGCGTGCGTGCGTGCGTGCGTCCACTCTGCGTGTGCCTCTTACACAGATCTCTGCACACCCGGCTGGCGATGCCTGCTCCAGCCTACAGGGCGGCACCTTCAGGCGAGCCGCGTCTCTTCCCCTCCCTGGCCTCAGTTTTCTCTTTGCAGAGTAAGAATCGGGTGGATTCTAAGGCCCCCGGAGCCCCCGAGCCCATCTTTGCAAAACCTCCTTCAGGCCCACACGTTGCCCGAAAGCTGAGACCCACCCCCCACAGCCACTGGGGAGAGCCACACCATCCTAAGCCTGTCTGCACTCCAAAGGGTTTCTGGTTTTTCAATGGTTTTATTATTCATTTTTGAGAGTGAGAGACAGAGCGTGAGCAGGGGAGGGGCACAGAGAGTGGGGGAGACACAGAATCCGAAGCAGGCTCCGGGCTCTGAGCTGTCAGCACAGAGCCCGACGCGGGGCTCGAACTCACGAACTGCGAGATCATGAGCTGAGCCGAAGGCAGATGCTTACTGACTAAGCCACCCAGGCTGGACACCCAAACTGACATGGGTGTTCATGTAATTTAGCAAAGGATCCCGTCACTGAGGTTTCAATGAGGAGGGGAAGTGTCGAGCAAAATGACTGAGACTAGATCCTGGATAACAGAGCGCCCGATGACTCAAACTCACAGGTGGCGGTTTTAAGGCAGAGCCGGGCACCCTGCAGCTGGCCTCAGTTTTCTCCCCTGGAAAGGGTGTAGGCGTGGCCTTCCGACCCGGCCAGTCCCTGGACGACGCCTCTGCTCTGAACAGGTTGTGGCCCGGGGACCATGCCTGCTTAGTGCCTGGAGAGACATCCATCAGCAAAGTCTTGCTTTACCTGATAAAAGACCACTACCCCTGAGAAGTAGACACGGGAGTTTCCCCGGAACCCTCCCCACCAAACCCAACTCCTTCCATCAAGCCGCCAACTTGATTCCTTCCATCGTGAGCCAGCAGCTCCGGCCCAGGGAGGGGACTTCAAGTCCCCGCAGCAGCCATTAGCTTACCCTTCGTGTGTCCGGCTTTCATCCCATGCTCCGTATTCTGTGCGCAAATATCCGCTGAGCGATGAGCCCTCCCGCTTTGCCTTCTTTGCCTTCCTGCCTCGATGGCCACCTTGCTGGCCACCTGCGATCTTGAGCATGGCTGGCTTGTGCGTGTCCACTCACCCTCGTGCTCTTAGCCTCTGGGGCGTAGACGGCACACGGTTGCTTTGTCTTTCTTACTCGGTTTGAACAATTTTTGAAAGGGAATAGGTTCCCTTTATATTTTATATCTTTATATTTCTTTGCATCTATTTTTATTTATTCACGTGACAAGTATGCTTAACGTCAGTCCCACCATTTCGTGCTACGATTTTTGTCTTCAAGCTTCCACTTCTATGTTTTTGCTGTTTGATCTATATTTTTTTTTCCATAGATGTTTACCTGGGTCTGACTTTCCGAGAACTGGAGTCATCGGTCGGCCCGCCGTCTTTCTCTTGGTTCCCTGGCTACGGTCACAAAACCCATGTCTCAGTTTCTTGAGGGGTCACTCGAGATATGTCTGCTGACTATAAAAGATGGCAGTTTCTAAGAACGCTGCCATTTTCTCTCCCCCTCACTTCTGCATTTTCATTAACTCTGTGACGGTTTATGCACAATGCTCTTTTATAACATTTACTTTTCATTCCGTAACCATAGTTTCCACACAATGTAGCCTCAGTCTATTGTCCCAGGCTTTTTGCCAGTCTTTCCTCTTTCCTGTTTATCCCTTGGTTTCCTGGAGCTCCCCTTATCTTCCCCCCCCCCACCCGCACCTCAACATTTCACGCTTGCTAGTATTTGAAATTAAAAAAACAAATTATTTAATCTTTATTTATTTTTGAAAGAGAGAGAGAAACAGAGACAGAGCGCCAGGTGGGGTGAGGCAGAGAGAGAGGAGGGCACAGAATCTGAAGCAGGCTCAGGCTTTGGGGTGTCAGCACAGAGCCTGATGCGGGGCTCGAACTCATGAACTGTGAGTTCGTGACTTGAGCCAAAGTTGGATGCTTAGCTGGCTGAACCACCCAGGCGCCCCTGAAATTTTTTTTTAAGTTTATTTATTTATTTTTGAGAGAGGGACAGAGAGAGTGAGCAGGGGAAGGGCAGAGAGAGAGGGAGAGAGAGAATCTCAAGCAGGCTCTGCACTGCCAGTGCAAAGCCCGATGTGGGGCTCAAACTCACAAACCGTGAGATCATGAGATTATGACCAGAGCTGAAACCAAGAGTGGGACATTTAACCGGCTGAGTCACCCAGGCACCCCTGCTTGTTAGTATTTGAATTTTCATCTGTGTAAAAAGTTGGTTTGGGTTATGTGTGTGTGTGTGTGTGTGTGTGTGTGTGTGTGTGAGTTAACGACCAGTGATACGGGTAATATTCTCGGTCAAATTTTTCTTTTCCTAAAACGTGCCAAGAATGCTTCCATCTCCTTATCGGATGTCACTGTGGAGAAAGTTCGCAGCCGACCGAGCTTCACTCCAGGTGATGCCATCCCTCAGGAGGGAGGAGAGCCAGGTGCTAATTGGTCATCACACTCTTTCCGTGTATTGAAAAGGCTGTCAATGTTAAAGTTCACGGTGTGGGCTAGCCATTCTGTGTCTGCCCTTCCCAGGACACACTGTGCTGCTTCAGACTCTTGGTTTCGGAGAAGATGGTTCTCGTGGCATCTTTAATAGTTGTTGCTTTCTGTTCAGTTGTTCTAGGACACGATTACACTCGTGGTGGCGTTCCTTTGCCTGTCTTCCAGACTTGCCCTCTTCTGTCTATACTGCTGCATGTGCTTTCAGTGGCAAGAGAAAGAAAACCAACAGAAAGTGAGTACGGTAACTCACAGGGGGCCCCCGAGCTCTTCAGATCGCATCCACCACTGTGCCCCGGCTCCCCCTCCCCTTCCCCCTTGTCGCCCCAGCCCCAGTGCTGCCCAGGTCCCGTCCTGCTTTCTCACCCCCCTCCAGTGCAGAGCAGCTGCCAATGGGCTGAGAAACTGAATCTGGAAGGAGAAGTTCTCTGGTGGAGAAAGGACTGATCCTGCAGAGATGGACCCTCCCTCTCCACCTCCCGTGTGCGCATGGGCACAGCCCAGTGCGTTCTCAGACCCAGGGTAACAGAGGACCGAATGGAACAGAGATCCTCCATTTTTCTCCCAGGGCTTCTTCTTCCCAAAGCTGGGGAAGCTGATTCTAACAATAGCACCAACTCAAATTATTCAGTCACGTATGGTTATCAAAGCGCCCTTTCTGTGGTATCTATCCTATAATTCTGGGTGGATTATCACTTAGAAATAGCCTGATAAGCATTGTGATTGTTACCCTAGCACGTTATGTAAAATACATTAAACTGCGAGGGCCATCGCTCAGGTACAAATTGACAAGTTGGACTGGGGCATCACCGACTTAGGAATAAACATTGGCAGCCCGTCGGTCACATGATGGATACAACCTGCATCTCCAGATACTTAGCAAACCCCTGAACCTTGATTTCAGCAACCGATACAGACACTGGAGTCACACAAGGTGGATGGCCGATGCTGGCATTTTTCTAAGCACAGTCATGAAGACAGCACTTGGTTTCTAGAACTCTTTTTAAAGTTGATGCTACGTTTAATCCAGGGTATGCTTGAGCGTTGTCACAACAGCTAAGATTCCTCTTCACAGTCTCTAGAATGTTGTTCAGAAAGAATATATTCAGACCATTTCGTAGGGAAAACTAATCTTGATCTCAAGTAGCCTTAAGTAAGTACCTACTTACGTTCAGTTTTGCCATTAGACCGGTGCCATGCAGTCCTGGGAATGCTATCCACTTGGAGGACAGGTGTTATCAAGGAAGGCCCTCTAGCACCTTCCCTCCCCAGCTGCCAGAATTAGAGCCCTCACTTCCAGCCACCTCTACGTTTCTGATTCTGCTTACTTGTTTCTATCCTTACTTGTCTGCTTCATGAGGTTTTTCAAAAGTCCTTAATGTTAAAAAGTTAAGGGAATTTCCTCAACTTGATAAAGAATATCTACAAAATCTTACAGCTAATGTCATACGTAACAGTGAGAAACTTGAAGCTTTCCCACTAAGGCGAGGATACGCTCTCTCATCACTCCTTTTCAAAACTATGCTAATAGTTTTAGCTAATGCAATAAGATAAGAAAAGGAAATAAAAGGAATACTGATTGGAAATGTAGAAATAAAACTGTCTTTGTTCACTGGTGACGTGATCATCTATGTAGAAGATCTTTTAAAAACTGGAACAAATAAGCAACGACAGCAAGGTTACAGAATACAAGGTTCATACAAAAAGTCGACTGCTTTCTCATATATCAGCAGTGAACGACTGGAATTAGAGATTTAAAACACAATACCTTAAAAGAAAAACAAAGCTGAAGGCATCAAGCTCCTTAACTGCAAATTATATTACAAAGCTATAATAATCAAACCAATGTGGTGTTGGTATAAAAACAGACACACGGGTCAATGGAACAGAATGGAGAGCTTCCCACAGATGAACCCACACTTATATGATCAATTCATGTATGGCAAAGAAGCCAAGAACACGCAATGGGGAAAAGAAATTCTCTTAATCAGTGGTGCTGAGAAAATGGGCAGTTATATGCAAAGGAATGAAACTATACCTTTGTCTTCCACCATACACAAAATGGATTAAAGACTTGATTGTAAGACCTGAAACCAGAAAACTCCTGGAAGAAAGCAGGGGGTAAGCTCTTTGACATCAGCCCGGTTGATGAATTCTTTGACATCGGTCGTGGTGATGAAGTTTTGATTCGATGTGAAGAGCAGAGGCAACAAAGCAAAAATAAATAAGGGAACTACATCACACTGAAAACCTCCTTCACAGCAAAGGCCATCATCGACAAAATGAGAAGAGAAAATAATTGCCAATCATACAGCGAATAAGGAGTTTGTATCCAAAATATATAAAGAAGTCCTACAACTCAATAGCCAAAAAAAAAAAAAAAAAAACAAAACAATTAAAATACGGGTAGAAGATCTGAATAGACTTTTTGTTTCCCAGAAAACACACAGAGATGGCCAACAGGTACGTGAAAAGATACTCAACATCACGAATCATCAGGGAAACACAAATCAAAACTGTAATGAGATATCACCTCCCATCTGTTAGAATGGCTACGGTCAGAAAGACAAGAAATAACGAGGGTTGGGGAAGATGTGGAGAAAAGGGGACCGTCCAGTCCTGTTGGTGGGAAGGTAACTGGTGCAGCCACTGTGGAAAGCAGTATGGAGTTTCCTCAAAAACCTAAAAATAGAGCTACTGTATAACCCAGGAATTTTCCTTCGGGTATTTGCCCAAAGAAAACGAACATACTAACTCAAAAGATATGCTCAAAATGTTTGCTGCAGCATTATTTGCAATAGCCAAGATATGGGAACAACCTAAGTGTTCATCATTGGATGAACGGGTAAAGAAAATCTGGCACATATATAAACACATGCAATGGAATATTACTCAACCATAAAAAAGAATGAGATCTTGCCATCGGCAATCATATGGGCGGATCTAGAGGGTATGATGCTAAGTGAAATAAGTCAGATGGATAAAGACAAACATATGATTTCACCAATATGTGAATCTAAAAAATAAAACAAATGAACAAACAAAACAAAACAGAAGCAGCCTCATAAAAACGGAGAACAAACTGGCAGTTGCCAGAAGGGAGGAGGGTGAAAAGATGAGTGAAAAAAGTAAAGGGGATTAAGAAGTACCAACTCCCAATAACGTTGTTTAAAAAAAAAGGATGAATTCCCAATTATAAAATCTGTAAGCTCTGGGGATGAAAAATACAGCATAGGGAAAACAGTCATTCACACTGTAATAACTTTGCATGGTGACAGATGATAAGTAGGAATATTGTGATAATCATTTAGCATGTATACAAATGTCAAATCCCTGTATTGTACACCTGAAACTAACACAACATTGTAGGCCAACTGTACCTCAATTTAAAAAAGATCAGCTCGGATTCCTTGGGAACAGAATATGTGTTAACTAACTCTTTGCTAAATGTAATTCGATTCAACTACCTGTCTACTCCACAAGCCAAGTAGTTGGGGAGATATTATGGGCTGAATTGTACAGAAGTCCCAACCCCCTAGTATCTCAGAATGTGACTGGAGATGGGGCCTTTTTTAAAGAGGTGATTAAGTGAAAAGAAGCTTGTGTGTGTGAACCCTAATCTAACATGGCTGATGTCAGGACACAGACAGAGGGAAGACCACGCGAAGACACAGAGAGAAGACGGCCACCCGCAAGCCCAGAGGAGCTGACACCTTAGGAGAAATGAATCTTGTCGACACCATAACCTTGAACTTCCAGCCTCCAGAATTGTGGGAAAACAAATGTCTGTTGTATAATCTGTTTCAATCCTCCACGGTTCATAATGGTGTATTTCAAATACGTGTCTTGATTTCAAAGATATGTGCTCTTGAGGGACATATGTGTATTTCAAAGGCAGAACATTTGGAGAAAATCTGCATTTCAAAGTTGTGAGCTCTATATGTGTGTGTACATGTCAAAAACATGAGCATCGCTTATGTAAATCTTAGGGCACAGTCCAGTAAGAAAGACTGATGGGGGTGCCTGCGTGGCTCTGTTGGTTAAGCATTGGACTTCAGCTCAGGTCAAGATCTCGTGGTTCGCGGGCTCGAGCCCCATGTCAGGTTCTGCACCGGTGTTGGTTCTGCACTGGTCTTGCGGAGCCTGCTTGGGATTTTCGAGGAAGGAAGGAAGGAAGGAAGGAAGGAAGGAAGGAAGGAAGGCCGATGAGCCCACAGTTGCTCTGGTGGAAGTAGGTGTAGCAGCCTGGAACTCAGTCCTTCGCACGATGCGTCCTCCACCCACGGGGCCAGTGCTCTCACTGAACACCTGTGCTCCTACAGCACTCGAGAGCCATGAATCCACCAAGGTCTTCTCTTTCCCCAGGGATAAACCCCTTTCTCGAAGTCCCCAGGGAGCTTCGCCTTAGACCTCTGACCACAACCTGGATCTGCCAACGACTAGTTCAGCTTGTCTTTGTGGAGTTGGGTCATGCAGACTTCTTGTGTTTTAAAGGTCATGGGATGTCCGGATGGAACTCTCAAGAGTGGATCTGGTGATACAGAAGAGATGCTCAGGAGACAGGTCAGGGCTGAGGCCACATCTGGAAGTCAAAATTGTGCATGTGCCAGTTGAAGTCATGGGGTGATGGGGAAATGAGCCCTCTGAGGAGATCGAGCATAGCCTGAGGTCTGGATTCTGAATCACCCCCCGCGTTTAGCGTTGCAATAACGGTGTTAGGAGAAAGGTCACGGTAGGCAAGAGTCATGGAAACCAGACACGAATTGCTGTTCATAGAAAATGCTCGACAACATCCCAAGTGTGTTACCAGTAAGTGGCTGAATGAATCTGATTCCTGGGAGCTGGACTAAAGCTACCTTTGGCGGGATAACAGATTTCTTGGTTTATTCATACAATTGCGTGTGTAACATCGTAGGTAGCTGGTAGCAAGATATTCAGTAGCTCCCTTTCGGGCTCCCTCCTGTGGTTTCCCCTCGAGTTCAAAATCCCAAGGTTGGGTTGGTTTTGGACATACTCAGTCCAAAGGGGAGAGAGACCCATGTCCAATGCCAAGTTTGGAGGGAGAACTCAACGCACCCCACCCACCGTCCCTCAGCTTCTGTCACTGCAAATGGCCGTCCCTGCACAGACCTGCAACCCTTGCTCACTGCTGTGGGGTCGTGTTGTCCAAGACCCCAGGCTTAGATTTCAGGTCATGATCTCACAGTTTGTGAGTTCGAGCCCTGTGTTGGGCTCTGCACAGACAGTGCGGAGCCTGCTTGGGATTCTCTCTCGCGCTTTCTGCCCCTCCCCTGGCCACACACTCTCTCTCTCTCTCCCTCAAAATAAGTAAATAAACCTAAAAACTTAAAAAAGAAAAGAAAAGAATAAAAACAATTTAAAGACACAACAGATACCTGATAGAAGAGACTGTAAGACAGGTGTCACTCTTACTGCTTCCTCTGTCGTCTCCCTTTGAACACCTGCTGTACTTACCCTGTGTCTAAATTACCTTTACAGGACCACCAGCAATAGTCCGCCAAGTTAATGCCCTTGCAGACACGCCCACATCTACCTTTAAAGGAAGCCCCTGTGAGCCCCTCCGGGAGTTGACAGGATTCTGAGGAATTCTCTAGTAAACTATTTTTTTTAACGTTTATTTATTTTTGAGACAGAGAGAGACAGAGCATGAATGGGGGAGGGGCAGAGAGAGAGGGAGACACAGAATCGGAAGCAGGCTCCAGGCTCTGAGCCGTCAGCCCAGAGCCCGACGCGGGGCTCGAACTCACGGACCGTGAGATCGTGACCTGAGCTGAAGTCGGACGCTTAACCGACTGAGCCACCCAGGCGCCCCAAGTAGTAAACTACTATGTATTCCCTTTAGCAGCCAAGGGAAAACTAAAATTAAGACACAAAAACAAATCCAACAGAGATGGGGATGTATATCAGTCCTGTAACGTTTGCACTAGAGTCAAATTCTTTGAGGAAATAGAAGCATATTATCTTACAAATCTTTACCAAACTAGAAATGCCGTTGGAGAGGTTCAAAGTTGACCCATCCCTTTTACCCATCCCCAGACCTCTCCTATTTGTCTCCAAAAGCTTGTCAATGATTGGCCTTAAGAAACCAAAGTCCTTCTCAGAGGAATTCACATTCCTTCCCGGTGCCTTGGAGATAAAAATATTAAAAGCACCAATCTCAGGGAGGTAATTCTTATCAGAAGTTGAACAGAAGGGGGAAAGTTTATTTGAAACGGAGACAAATGAAAAATCTGATATCTTCTCCACAAATATTACTGGAAAAAAATTTAGCCGCCTCCACAGGTAACCTTAACTTACTCCATCTGTGAGAAAAATAGGTTGGATCCAACTGTTTTTTTGTGAACCGGTGAGTTTTGCATTATCACATCCATCTCAACGCTAAAATGTTTAAAACAGTAACTGTAAGTCCGATTACACGTTTTTGTACGTTTATTGTAACCTGTGGCACTTTCTACCCCCAGATGGTTATTGCCAAAATTAACGTGTAAAAGAGCTCCGTTCCAATGGGCTTAAAGAAAATCAAGTGTTTCTACAAATTTGGCACTTATAAAAATTCTCAAGAATAAAATAGGAATTTAATCCAAATGAATCCCAGGTTCACATGATCTAGGACATATTTGGTATTAAAGCTAGTTTAAGGTCACTGGTTTGATTGAAATAGGCACGTATGTCTTAGACTCATCAACTTTGAGTATTATGCATACACACACCTTTTTGTTCTACCTGGTTTATTAGCCAAATGAGTTCATGTTCTCTGTATTGCAAAATTTGTCAGCCAAAAAATAACTTAGAATGATGGGTGATTTTGTCTGATGTCTTCTATGGTTTTCGCGAGTAATTCAAATATAATCGCTGGAAGCAAATGGTCTTCATCGACACATGTGAGGTAAGAGTTTTTAGGTGAACTTTTTAGCAGCGATTATGTTTTGTGGTATGCGTCTTTGAAGATAGTCACCAGGATCTTTTTGGTAATCTGAAACTTTAGAGCTTTGCTAAGTTAAATGATGGAAATTCGTTCTGTGTCTAGATTATTTCCAAGTAGGATTAAATGAAGAAATGGTAATTACTGAACACAGATTTTTCTACTTTGGGCTTCCTTGTTACAGAGAAACTAAAGATAAATTTGGGTCTGTTAGTAAACATTGTTTTGTGCTTTATTGAAAGATTGTGCTATGAAGAAGCATATGTTTCTAGAAATTAGAAAACGTATTTACAGATTTCCCAGTCTAAGGAATGCTGGTGTAAAAGACAGTTCACAACTGCTTACTATTTCATTTTCACTGGGGATTAGCTGCTGAGGGTTAGAAATTCTAATTACTATATGTGGCTAAACTTAATAGAAATAATAAGCGAAACAGCAGTGGACTGGAAGGACTGCAGGAAAATAGGATATGTTTTGGGTCATAAAAGCTACGAGGTATGGAGAGGTTTTATTAACAGAAAAAGGAAATAATGTTGTCCTGGGGGGGAATCCGAATGCAGAAAGAAAAAAAATGTTGTAGGTTTGTGCAAAAGAAATCTTTGAAAAGAAATTTTAATGGATGATAAAGTTAGCTAAAATTAAAATGAGTTTATTTAAAAATGAGTTTTAATGTCCAAAGAACATTCATACAAAATTAGAATTTGGCTTTTGTCTCTGCTGAAAGGACAAAGTTTTTTGGATTTATTGGTCAACTCTTAATACTAAACCAAAATTTTTCTTTACCTTTAATTTAATCTGCATGGAAAGACAAAGATTCTTTTTATGCTCTTTAACTTCCTATATTTGCCTGAAAAGTCATTAATTGTCACTTTGGTTAGATGGGTAATGAAGTATCGTGTCACGGTGACCTATGATCCTTCTTAACCAAGTGCTTAAAAAACGTAGTTTTGACAAACTTTCAAAAACCTGAATTCTAAATAAAGACTTTTTGACCCTCAACTTTGAGTTTTTCCAGGGAATTCCTACAGCATTTCAAAGATTTGTTTTGGCTCCTTATAAAAAGGAAGATATTAAACTAGTTAGGCATATTCGATGTTAAATTACATGGAAAGGATGATCAAATAAGAGGTCATTCTAAGACTTCTTCGTACTGTGTGTGTATAAGTGTTCCAGAAATCATGAAAGCTTTCTGGGAATCTGATCCGTCCTGATAGAATGTCAACACTTGTAATTCTAGGTACGGTCTTAAAATGCGTGTCTCCCAAAATAACCAAATTTCCTTGTCCATGGCATTATAACGGACACTCATCAGATCTCTATCCGTGTCCATTTTTTAAAGTCTTTTGTCATTTCCGGATGGCTGTTGTTTTACTCTGATGCTTTCACTGCAAATGTGTTTCATGTTGAGAGAAATCCAGGGAAGGAATCTGGCTTGTAGTCTAGAATACAGATGTCTGATACCTGTCAGACCACACAACTGAGCTGGTAAGAGCAAAGACTTCCTGGAGTGTCCCTGGAAGGCACTATACCAGTCCTCCTCACTCACCAGACAGCAGCCAGCCTTGGACCTGACAGCTGAAGGAGGCTGGAGGTCTTCAAGTCAAATTGACGAGGAAGAGACGTAGTTGACATCGAGGTAGATGGCTCTCTCCCAAGACACTGGATCGAGCGTGAAACGCTTTCCTCTTCTCTTCCTTTCTTTTGCTCTGACGTTGGCCTGGAAAATCGATGCCATCACCTGTACCTCCCAGACCATTACTACCAAGGGGGTGTGGGCCTTTCAGACCCTTGGGTGGCTGGTCAAAAACTCCCATCTGTCTGTTAACAGTGCCACCTAGTGGACGTAGAATGTGTCCCAACAAGGTCTGTCTGTCGGTCATGGTCATCACCCTCCCTTGCACCTTCGAATGCCTAAGGCTGGCACACGACCGGGCAATGCCTCTTATGTTATCTAAGTGTGCCCTTGACTTTTCACAACAGATATAAGACATCTCATTGGCCAAGTCCCCTGGAGTTACATCACTGAATTAGAAAAAAATGGAAATGAATGCTGGAAGGCATTCACGACTTAGAATTCACTTCCTTTGGCCATACTTCCCTGATGAGAAATAAATAGAAGTAAGGGCACCTGCGTGGCTCAGTCGGTCAAGCGTCCAACTTCATGTCCCTTCAGGTTGTGATCTCGGTCCTGAGATCCAGCCCTATACTGGGCTCTGAGCTAACAGCATGGAGCTTACTTGGGATTCTCTCTCTCCCTCTCTCTCTGCTCTTCCCTTGCTCATTCTTCTCTCTCTCTCTCTCTCTCTCTCTCTCTCTCTCTCTCTCTCTCTCAAAATAAATAAACCTTTAGAAATAAATAGAAATCAGAATGTGACCAGAAACCCCTCTCTAACTCTTAAGGAGACTGCAGAAGTCGCTGCTAAGACCACAGCTGCCCAACAAAGACTTTAGACCCTGGCCAAAGTTGTTCTTAACAGCGGGACAGCGCCTGATTACTTTCGAGCCCAGCACGGACATGTCTGGGTCCTGGCCAACACCACCTCCTGTGCCTGGATTAACACTTCTGGGAAGGTTGAATCTCAGTTACATAAGATCACTGAGCGAGCCACCTGGCTCTCAAAAGTGACTCCTTCAGCAAAGTCTTTCTGCCACTGATTCGATTGTGATTGGCTTGGGTCTCGGGGACCATGGCTCCAAAGTGCACCCCAGACGCTGGGGGTTAGCCGGCTTCCAACAATCATAACGATCTCCCTGGGGCACTGTATTTTCTCAAAAGCTTTAAATGCATGTTCGTGGCCACTAACCACCAAGCAGATGACAACCCGGAGACTGGACCGTCAGGAAAAGAACAAAGATGACAGATAAAACGAACAACTTAACAGTCCGAACCTTAACAGTCCTGAGCGGTGAATATCGCCGGGAGTGAACAAAATGTCCCGTCCTGGGAATGCCACGCAAGGGAAGGACAGAAGCTTCAAGAACCACAGAGCGTAGGAGGGAGTGGCACTAATGCCTTAAATCTGATCACCTCTCGGGTAAGCCGACAGTCTGATCACAAGCGGGGATTATTAAAAAGCAAACCGTGGGCCCAGAATAGAGGCACTCATGCCAGAGACAGTCTGGTGGCCTCCCCCCAGAAAGGTGACCTTTAACCAGCCAAGCTGGAATTACCTGCTGGGCCCTGGGACGTGATCCACTGATCGACCCCTTCTAGTGACCTTGCCCGACACGGTCAGTTCTGTGCTAATAACTTCCTTTGTTCCCACCTCCTCTCCACCTTTGAAAGCCTTCCTTTTTGTGCAGCTGGGAGGGGGTCCCCTCTCCTGGCCAAGATGGGAGGATGCTGCCTGATTCGTGAACCGTTTAATAAACCCAGTTAGATCTGCAGGTTGACTTGCTTGAATTCTGTTTGTTAATGGTTGTAACTCTTCTCGGTCACACTTTGGGGGAGGCGTCCCACCAACGGATGTCAGGGCACCAGTGGCTGGTGTTAGATGGCCACACCTTCCAGTGGAAGGTGCACCTACCATCACTGCGGACACTTCTGTCCCTGGAGCTCTGCTGGGGGTTGGGGGGGGGGGGAACGTTCCCTCTACTCACCGCACAGAGCACGTCCCTGAGTCCCTGAAGTGATGTGAGGACCATTCAACCAGCCCCTGCTGCCCTGCAAGAATGAGGACGGGGGCCACGCGCCACGGACACGGGCCACTCCTGGAATGACACAGAGACCCCGGAAGGCAATGCCACCTTGCCCACGCTTGGCTTTCAGCTTTAGTGAGACCCATGTCAGATCTCTGAACTTCAGAACTGTAAGCCCTGTCGGTGCTCATTTAAGCCCCTAAATTTGTAGTAATTTATTGCAGCAGCCGTAGGAAATGAGCGCACCTCATCTTTGCATAATTAAGCGGCTGCAGAACACGGCGTTCCAAAGTGGCCCTCCCTCTCTGCCTGCAAGGAGGACGACAGAGACAGGAAAGGCGCCCCCCGGTCGAAATTTGGATGCCAAGTGGCCATTTTCACCGGCGAGCACAGCTTCTGGTTTCCACACAGGGGCACACAGGCTTATGTTGGGGTGATCGCATTATTTTTGTGTTTTTTTTTAATTAAGGCTTGAAAATAAATAAATAAAACAGTTGAATAAATAAAACAGATGGGGTGATCGCATTATTTTTGTGTGTTTTTTTTTTAACTAAGGCTTGAAAATAAATAAACAAAACAGTTTAGAGATGAAGTCCCCAGATCTTGCTAAAAACCAGAACTGAATTTTGCCTCCAGGGATCCCGTGCTTCTGCTGGACCTGTTTCTCACCGTGACCGCTGCCCAACCCTTCAGGGAGGGTTTATTCTGAAACCATGCTGGTGTGGAGTCCACGGCCAACCTAGTCAACCTAGTCAAGCAGCCTGCCTCTTTGTTAGTCCAATCCTCCCACCAGAGAGGGCGCAGGCAGAGAGGTAGCCTTTACTCGGCCAAAGTGGGGAAACGTTGCACAGTCAAGGGGCAGCAGGCTTGTTATTACCAGAACAGTGTGGATGGTTCTAAGTAGCGTGGAGTGGTGGAGAAGCAGTGTCCGCAGTCTGAAAGGGGCCCTTGCCACACTCAATACGGGAACTCGGCAGGCTTGCGGGGGGGGGGGGGGGGGGGGGGGCGGGGAGAGCAGGAAGTCGCTTCTTACAAGAAATGTAGTTTGCCTGAGAAACTGAGGGACTTCTCCCAAACGTTTTGAGTGCAAAGGGTAATGGGCAGCGATGAGTCCCTACCTGAGATAGAATGCAGAACATGGGGAACATTGGGGAAAATTGGCTGCGGAGGGTAATTCTAGACGCTCTCACGGCGGCGGGGGGGGGGGGGGCTGCTGTGGTTGTTTTATTGGGATAATGATGTTGAGTACAGAGTGATCCGTGTGAGGTCTGGGGGGGGGGGGGGGTGCTCAGTGTGCCTGTGTTAGAGTGACGCGCCCAGTCATCTCAGGGAGGACGCATCGGGGAGGAGGGGTAGTGTTGTCGCTGGAGAGAGGGCTGTCTGAGGATGCCGGGAGGAGCTGGACACGTGGGGTCAGGACAGAGGCCCTCTCCTCGGGGAGGCTCCCGGTGTCTTCATCGCCCAGAACAAGGACAGCTTCTAGAGAGAGGAGACATCTGTGAGGGCAAGTCCTTCTCACCCCATGCATGGCTCACCTGTGTGGCTTACCTGCCCCCTGCCCAGCCTGCACTTAGGCGCTTTAAAAGGAAAGGACAAAGAGGTCCCCGGTCTGGGGACATCCAAAGGGACAGGGTGATCACCGGGGACCGACAAACAGCATCCTTCCCTCAGAGGCTTTGGAAGTTCCCTTTGTCTTTTTCTCTCCAACCCCCGAATTTCTCTTCTTGTGGATTGGAGACCCGTCAGGTGGCCTCAGTCTCTGCCGTAGGGAGGCTGTGGACAAACTGAGTCAGGACTCGGCCTCTGGTCGGCCCAGCCGAGCCCCAGTCTTCATTCGTGTGACAAGTAACAGCTTGAATTTAAGGTGTTCCCCTACAAAATGGTTTACAGGGTTAAAGGAGGGGACGTACGAAAACCGCCCCAGGAGGCTTAGTTCTGGTATAAGTCTCCTGTCATTGCCAAAACAGACTATCACACACAAAATGTATCACCATAGAGTTCTGGAGGTTAGAGATCTGGCGTGAGTCCCCCGGGGTCCAAATCAAGGCATCGGCAGGGCTGTGGCCTTCCGGAGCCTCCAGGGAGAGGCTGTTTGCGCCTTTCTGGCTTCTGGAGGCTGCTTGCTGTCCTGGCTGCTGGCCCCATACCACCTGCCCCTCGCTCACGTCTGTCCCTTCCTGCCCCTGAGGGTCCCGCCTCCTCCTTCCTTCCCTCATCAGGACCCGCGCCCCATCCCACACACGTTCTGAGAATTCACGTGGACGCTGTCGGGGCCACTGTTCTGCCTTCAACAAGGTAAGGAAGTAAAATGCAAGCGTCCTGGGTCTTGATAACGTGGAAGAAAGGAGTAGTTGGGAGGAAACGGCACGGGATTGAAGGGGCAGGGCTCCGGTGCTGCGTGAGGGCAGCGGGGACGTGTGCGGGGCACCTGGGCTACATCTAAACGGACCAAACAAGAGGCAGAGTCTGGAACAGTGACTCGAACACCAGTAGAGGAACTGAAGCATTTCTGTCAAAATGGGAAGGCAGTGAGAACAAGCAAATAACAGGTTATAAAAAAAGAGGGGGGGGGGAGCAGAGACACGATTAGGACTGGGCAGTCCGTGGGGTCTGAAGGAACAAAGTGGGGCATTCGAGAAAGAGGGCAAAACGTGTTCAAAGCTATGGAAATAACCACTCGCAGATTTTTTTTAAACTATTTATTTATTTTGAGAGAGAGAGAGAGAGAGAGAAAACAAAACCATGAGTTGGGGAGGGGCAGACAGACAGAGAGAGAGGGAGGGAGAATCCCAAGCAGGCTCTACACTGTTATACAGAGCACGATGTGGGGGCTCAAACCCACAATACGTGAGATCATGACCCGCACCAAAACCGAGAGCCGGATGCTCAACGGACTGAGGCACCCAGACGGCCCAACCACCGGCAGAATTAAAAATAACCCTCCTGTATCACAAAATCCCTCCCCGCCTCCCTTCCTCCCATCCAGTTTGTGTGTTTGCTTGCTCGCACTTTCCTTCTGCTGGAGGAAAACATCCAGAGACAGGAGGCGTCTTTTCGGGTCACTGCTCCTCGGGAATTACCTTTTCTTTGTCTCTCCCAGAGCCAGGCTGCATCTGTTGGAGACCAGAGAAGCTCCGCTGTGGGGATGACGCTGTCCCGCGGTCCCTGCCGAGCTGTTGGGGGTCCGCCCTTCCCGTCCCCGTCCCCCCTCAGCAGGGTCTTTGCCCGGAGGGCGTTAGGCACTCGTGCTCAGACACCTGCACCGAACCAGAGGTTCTGGAGGCGCCCCTGTGCACGCCTGCTCGGCTGTCCCGAAACCGAGGGCGCGAACCTTGTGACAGCAGCTGCTGCGGTCACCTCCACGCCCCATACTCTTGGGGAGCGCTCGAGGACCAGCTCAAGGAAGCAGCCCCTGAGGCTACGCTTTTAAAAAAAATTGTCACCGTATGCATCGATTTGCTTTTCTAAAACTGTGAGGCACAGGTGTCTTACTGGAGAAAGAACATGTAAAGGACACCGTCGGCGGTGTTACTGGAAAGGGGTCAAGCGTGAACAAGAAAAGAGGAAGTGGGAGTCTCTTCTGCCCTCTGTAATACTCCAGCCATCGGACGCTGTGACCGAGCAGGTGGCCTGGGAGCCGTCGCGCGCCCCGCGTCCGTGCGTGCGGCCCAGTGGGCACGACACGCGCGGTAATCAGCGGTGAGCAAAGCACTCAGGATGATGCCCAGCGTGGGGGAGACAGCCAGTGCCCCCTGGCAGAGGGACGGCGGCTCAGACTCGATGAAGGAACTGTCACCTAAACAACTGTGCGGCCCCGGGGCAGAAAAGTCATCCTGAAGGGAACACGCTTTTCAGTTCTGAATCCAAGCGGGAGGGGTTCTTCCCCCCAGACTGTGGAACCGTCCCCACACGTCCCTACATCTGGGAACTGTGTCCGGGGTCGGGAAGAGGGGGCCACAGTGGTGAGAACGGGGACACGTGTGGGAGCAGGACGGCGACGCCACGGCCAGGGCAGACAAAAGTGGTTCCAGGATCCAGAATCAGGCGCTGACCTTGAAGGTGGGCAAGCCAGGCCGATGACCACAAGGTCCCTAGGGCCTGAGGGACAGGGTCCCGAGTGAAGTGACCCGGATCCCCACCCCTATCCGCTGCAACAGGGGAGAAAGCACCAGCTTCCCGCCAGCGGCTCCGGAGATGCTGTTTACCCTCTTGGGACTGTTATTTCTACTAGTGTGTATTTAACTGATGCTAGCTCTCCTTCCAGAAGGTGAATTAAGCATTCCCGACGAATCCTCTGCCGTCTTCAGAGAGTCCCACGTTACCGTGAGATGCGGAGACGCTCTGTTTGCCGTCCTCCTTCCAAAGCACACCCGGAGACGAGACCCCGGGGGAGGGGGTCGTCACCAGGCCGTTGATTCCCGGGCGTTCAGACCTCACGGACGTGGACAGGGAGGCCCTCCTGAGGTTTACGACATGATTCTCGGGCAACGAGGAAAATGCAGGTAGAATCAGGGCAGAGCCCAGAGGCCAGACGGCTGTGTTGGTGACTCTCCAACAGCTTCTGCAACGTTGACATTTCGGGAGCAGCTTCTGGAACCCGCCAAAGGCAGGTCCAGGTAAAGACCGTCCCTCCCCGTAGGTGGCCTCGACAAACCAAGCCTCCGAGGGCTCGCTGTCGCTGACACCGCGGGCAGTGGGAGCAGGGACCGAGAGCCAGGCCCTGCCGGCAGACGGTCTGGGCCTGAGTCCCTGCTCTGCCGCCTACGAGCTCTGTGATCTCCAGCACGTCACTTAGCATCGCTGGGCCTCACTTTTCCCCTCTGTAAAATGGGGATGACGCTAACACTTCCCTAGGAAAGCTGTTGTGAGTGTCTCACATGTTCACATAGAGAAAGCACTTAGCGAGCACGCAGACATCTCCTATTCTCACCTTTTGCGAGTTGCTTTGGTTTATAAAGGCTCTGACAGCGTGGGTGCTCAAAGGTGTTAACGATAACGTATTCACTATAACCAACCAACCGTGGACGGAGGTGTTAGGGTGGGAATGAAAACGGGGCACTCAGGAGCTTGTCTCCGGAGAACCAGGGATGCGCGTGCATGTGTGTGCGTGTACGTGTGTGTGGGGCCCATGAGCTGGCCGTGCAAGCCACTGGTCACCCAGAGAGCCCCCCCTGACTTTATTCTGATCTCTGACCTTCAGTTCTGAATCCTAGTAGCCTGTAGATACAAATGAAAATAATCTGCACACACACACAAAATAATAATAAGGTTTGAGAAAACAGCCCGTGACATGCGTAAATTCTTTACATTGGATTCCGAGACATTTGGCGTGTCTAATGCCTGTGCTCTGTCACTGTGCCGTCCTCCGCTCCTGTGACGGCGACCCCGCTTGTATGGCCGGCATGTTAATAACCTCTGTAAACAGAGGTGAAGGGAAGAACAAAAGCTTGGCCTTTTTTAATGCATGGAATAAAACAAGAACTCTGGGGTTTTGTTTTTGTGTGTGTGTGTGTGTTTTTTTTTTTTTTTTTATGTCTTTCTAACGCCTTCTAAGGAACAATGTTCAAATTGTGCCTCCCTCCTAACAAGATGGGATTTCGTCTGAATCCACGGCCGGGCACACTTCCGTATCCTCTCCAGACTTAGCCCTTTGCAGCTGACAACTGGTTTTTGCTGGAAGCCGTTGGATGCTCGCCGTTAAGCGCGGGCGTGAGCCTGCATTGCCCTCTGCTGGACGACAGAGGCCAGGTCAGGCAGGGAAATTCCTCCTTCTCCGCGAGTCCGTGAAAAGTATCCAGGAGCTTTGCGTGCAGAGCAAAGTGAAGCTGTTGCGAAGTCTCATACTCTTAAAGGGCAAACGTAGGAGGCCACTGGTGCATTTGGAGCCGGAGGGACTGGAGGGGCTGCAAAGACAACGAGGTTCCAGCTAGACCAGTCCCAGCTGGGGCACATTGGTCAACCCCTCTAAGTCTCAGGTTCCTCATCTTGAGAAATGGGATAATCCATAAGGATGCCCCAGGATTGCAGAAGAAAATGCGTGCAGGGTCATCCGTTACCAGAGTGTTTTTCACTAAACTTTGGTTATCACTCAACCTCCTCCGTAAATAGAAACCTGGAGGACTTGACTGAGGGTCCCAAGGCCCTTTGTCTGCTTAGGGACAGAGGAGGGCGTAGTCCAGGCCAGAACCTCCACCTTCCCCTGATCTCCAGGCCTGGGCTCCAGTGACCTCCTTTTGT
Organism: Panthera pardus; assembly: GCF_024362965.1. Lineage (NCBI taxonomy): Eukaryota > Metazoa > Chordata > Mammalia > Carnivora > Felidae > Panthera > Panthera pardus. Next base: position 3,886,721 of record NW_026526766.1, read on the forward strand.
TCCCCAATTGCTGCCTCGGTGGACAGCTGGCCTCGACTCTCTGCCTGAGCAACCCCATCTCCCCAACAAGGAAATGTGGTCTCTCCTCGGTCCGAGCAGTGTGCTCGTGGGTGCTATGGGCTACGCAGGGGCCAGTGTGAGGTTAGCACAGCTCTCGAGGGACGGACACAATCCCACGCGCCGAGAGCCGTCGGGTCGGGGCAGCGGGGTCCGAGAGCAGGAACTGAACTTACCGAACCATACAGAAGTTCATGTATTCACTGTATATTCATTTATTCGCTAGTATTTATATTAATACTCGCCGAGCAAATCTCGACACTCACGTTGATGGGGCGCCAGATGGCCTCTGGCACGCCCTCGCGCACCTGGTGGGTGGACCGCTTCCCTTTTCGTGTGGTTTGTCACGCCCCCAGGACTGTGTCTGAAACCCCCGCCCCGACATGCTCAGAAGATCTGCAAAGGGAACAGCCCCTCTGTGAATGTGAGCAGGTGTGGGGGTCACGGTGACGTGACGGTAAGCCACCCGAGCTGCATATGTGCTGGCGGGGGCCATCCGTGCATCGTCCCAACCCCAGGGACATGCTTTCAGCAGATCTCACGGGCACAGCCCCCCCTGCCCATCAGGACTCCACGACACCCGACGCTTAAACAAGGATGGCTCAAAATCACCACCACTCATGGTTTGGGCTGGAATTTCAGAAATAATCCCAACTGGGCCACCTTCGGTGGAGTTTAGTCTTCCTTGTCTCTGACTTCTCATTGGATCACAAGAACGATAATTTCTATCTTGCCAACTGGTTGAAAGATCTCGAGACAGTAAATTGCAAACTCCTGGCTCCTACCCAGAATGGACGCTAAGTCAAGAGCAGCCATTGTTTTATTTTCACACCTAAACAAAATACACGTAGGCACCGTGTGCACATAAGGTTACACGCACACACTGGCACGGATAAAAATATACGTGTTGATTTCTGATTTTTTTAATAAAATATTTTACTGACACCAGAGAAGAGGAAAGAGAATGCACTCCTGAAATTATAAGGGGTGGCTAAGTTGACTTAGCCAAATGAAAAAACTTAAAAGACACTGCTTTGGGTCGTGAAGACAGCCGCTTTCTCATCTCTGGAGGGAAGGGAAACATGTTTTATGGACAGAGCTAAGGAGAGAGCCACTAAATAAAAATGAGATTTAAACTCGTTCTAAGGAATGAAATCAGTGTTACTCCTCATTTGCCTTCTTAAGTATCTTGAGGAAATAAAAGAGAAGTCTCACCTCTGGGTATGTATTCTAGGCTGACTTACATTTTTGCAATGCATGAAGTTATAATCGTGCTGTAGAAATGTACTGTTCCCGACACACTTAGCAGTCCTTGCTCCCCTCCCCCCAAAGAAGGTTTTGTGCAGGCACTTCAGCTATTTTCGGGCTCACAAGTGAAGGGAGAGAGTCACAGTGAACCACAACTTCATGCATGAGGTCCCGGGGGCAGCCAGCCTATGGTCTCCAGAGCCAGACTGTATGGTTCTAGCATTTCCTAGCTGTCTGACCTTGGGAAAACTGCCCACCAACCTGTGCCTCAGTTTCATCTACTGTAAAATGGATGGAGACAGTAACACCCCAACCGTATTTCTTCTTTTATTTATTTTTAAATATTTTTAAAAGTTCATTTATTTTGAGAGAGAGAGAGAGAGAGAGAGAGAGAGAATCCTAAGCAGGGTCCCCGCTGTCACCACAGAGCCTGATGTGGGGCTTGAACTCACAAACCGCAAGATCATGACCTGAGCCAAAATCAAAAGTTAGATGCTTAACCCACTGAGCCACCCACCTTGCCCACACCAACCGTATTTCAAAATTAAATCTGTCAGTACCTAGAGAATAACACATCAATACTGCTGTTTGTGAAATAATGCTTTTGACTTTACTGGTATTTTAAAACCCCTTCAACTCAAAATAGATGCCAACGCCTCTTGGAGAAGTTACTCCTGACAATAATAAGGAAACTATCTCCATCAAGAACATCTATGGAAAACGTAGCTAACATCAAACGTAGCTAACATCATACTTCGTCCTAACACTAGGAAGGAAACAGGAATGTTCACACTCACCAATTCTATTCACTGTTATATTAGAGGTCGTAAGCATTGCAATAAAGTAGAAAGAAAGGAATAAAAGGTATTTTTAAAAAGCATAAAGATAAGAAAGAGAAAAATAAAATTGCCTCCGTTTGTACGTGATATAATTGTTTACATCAAAAATCTTAAGGACTCTACAATGAAACTGCCATAGCACACAAGTGAATTCACTAAGGTTTCAGGACTCAAAGTAAATGTACAAATTTCAATCATATACCTATATACCATTAACAAAACTCGGGCAATAAAACTTAGAAAACCTATACCATTTTACAATACTATAAAATGCTTAGAAACATATAAAGTTGTGCAAGACCTGTTCATTGAAAACTACATATGCTGCTGAAAGAAATTAAAGAGGAGTAAATTAATAGAAAGATATACCATGTTAATGGATTGGGAGGTTCAATATTGTCAAAGTGTCATTTTTTCGCCATATTGTTCTACAGAGTCAGTTCAATACCAATCAAAATCCATGGGGGAAAAACAAGGAAATTTTTTATATTTATATGGAAATGAAAATAACCTAGAGTAAACCAAACAATCTCAAAAAAAGAAAAGAAAAGAAAAGAAAATCCAAGTGAAGAAATCACAGTACATGCTTTTTCTTACTGTTATACAGTAAATGTGTAGCATGGTATTTATTTAAGGATAACTAGATCATTAAAACAAAATAGAAAGTCTAGATACATACAGTTAAGTAATTTTTGATGAAGGCATCAAAGCACCTCAAAGGGGAAAAAGAAAGTTCTTTCTAGAATGATACTGAAACAACTGAATATTTGCACAGGGGGGAAACAACTACCTCAACTGCTATTTTATAGCATACACAAAAATTATTTCCAGATGGATCAGAGTTTCATTAAACCAAAAGCTATAAAGTTTCCATCAAAAAAATCTAAGAGAATATCTCATGAGGTCACAGAGTTCTTATACCAAAGAAAGCACTAACCTTAAAATAAGAAAGTTGCCCAATTTGAATTAAAACTAACAGTCTGCTCTTTTAAAAGACAACAATAGGAAGATAAAAGGGGAGAATTTTTGCCACATGTATATACGACAGCAGACTTGAATCCAGAATATATTTAAAAAACTCTCACAAGTCAATAATTTCAAGCTTTAAAAAAATTAAAAATAAAGATGAATATTCTAATGTTTTTAATGGGCAAAATATTGAACAAGCACCTTATAAAAAAAAATAATGGAAGCATCAATAAGCACCTAAAAGTGTGTTCAACAACCATTGGTTGTTGGTGGTCAAAGTTTCTAAAATCACAGTGAGATACCCCCACGCCCCCACAGGAATAGTTAAAAGGTAGTCAGATAACATCAACTGTTGACAAAGATAGGAGGCAAATGGAACGTTGCACAAATCTTGTGCATGAAATGGAACCATCTTGAACCTTTATTGGAAGTTTCCCTTAAAGTTCAACAGATTCTGATCTGGCAATTTCACTCTAGATCCTAGAAATTTACCCATGATGAATAAAAATGTAAGTCCACAAAAAAGACTACAAGAATGCTCGTGGCAGCTCTATTCAGCACAACCCCAAACTGGAAACAACTCAAACATCCATCAGTAAAAAGTGGACGAACAAATATGTAGCTAATAAAGTAAATGGAAAAACAGCAGGGGCGCAATTTTAAGAATCTGACCGACACTAGGGAAGCAAAGCCAGACACACACGAATGTATAAATGTATGATTTTATTTCAATAAAGATCAAAATCAGAATTTTAGTGGACTCTGGGAGAGTGGAGGCTTGCCACAATGGGGCAATTTCTTGGTGATGGAAATTCTCTGTGTCCTTATTGTGGTGGCCATTTCCTAACTATACACATTTTCATATGTCCCATTCTGCTATTTAGTGTACAGAATGCAAAAGAATTCATATATTAATTTTGCATCTTATAACTTTATTAAATTCCTCTTTAGCTCTTATAGATTTTGGTGGAGTCTCGGGGGTTTTCTATATATAGTATCATGTCATCTGCAAACAGTGACAGTTTTCTTTTTTTCCTTCCCAATTTGGATGTCTTTTATTTTTTTCTTGTCTGATTCCTGTGGCTAAGACTTCCAGTTGAATTAACTATGTTAAATAAAAGTGGAGAGAGTAGACACTCTTGTTTTGTTCCTCATCTTAGAGAAGCTCTTAGTTTTTTACCTTTGAGTAGGATGTTGGCTGTGGGTTCATATGTGGGCTGTATCGTGTTGAGGTGTATTCCCTCTAACCCAGATTTGTTGAGAGTTTTTAGCGTGAGCAGATGTTGTATCTGTCAAATGCTTTTTCTGCACCTATTGAGATAATCATATGATTTTATCCTTTCTCTGCTAATGTGATATATATCACATTGATTGATTTGTGAATATGAAACTACTGTCCTTACCATCCCTGTAATAAATCCCAGCTTGATTGTGGTGAAAGATCCTTTTAAAGTATTGTTCAATTCAGTTTGCTAATACCTTGTTGAGGGTTTCTGCGTCAATATTCATCACAGATATTGTGTGTTTGTTTGTTTTTATCGTATCTGTGTCTGTTTTTTTTTTTTTTTCTTTTTTTTTTAATTTTTTTTCAACGTTTTTTATTTATTTTTGGACAGAGAGAGACAGAGCATGAACGGGGGAGGGGCAGAGAGAGAGGGAGACACAGAATCGGAAACAGGCTCCAGGCTCCGAGCCATCAGCCCAGAGCCTGACGCGGGGCTCGAACTCACGGACCGCGAGATCGTGACCTGGCTGAAGTCGGACGCTTAACCGACTGCGCCACCCAGGCGCCCCTGTCTGGTTTTGATATCAGGGTAATGCTGGCCTTGTGGAATACATCGGAAAGACACTGGCCTAGGCCGGAGCAGCTTTGGAGAGGCAGAAGTGCCCCAAGTCAGGCAGATCAGATGGGGCGGGCCTGCTGGGGAACACGGGGTGGGCACAGGGCCCAAGTGGGGGACATGGAGAGGGTCAGCACTGGCTCCAGCTATCCAGGCTGGCGGAGGGCAAGAAAAACGACGCCCGCCAGCGATTTTGTTCCTGGAGAAATCTCCCGCAGATCCCCGCCCCTCCATCACACATGCTAAGAGTAGTCAATAAATCTGTGTCGTGTTCCCCATGTGCTTCTCAAACCGCTGCTTCTGCACTGCGGCTCAGGCCGAGGTATTTAGTGTGCCGGCCTGTTAAGGGTGGGGACTCAGCTCCTACCACCCTCTGGCTCTCCCCGTGCTAAGCGCAGCTGGTTTTTAAAGCTCCCAGGGTTAAGTTTCACAGGTTTGCAAAGGCAGACATTATGAGGATTCCTCTTCCCGGTGAGGGTCCCCAGGGTTGGGGCACCTGGTGTGGGGTCTGACCTCGCTGTTATTCTGTGCTCGTGACGTCCCCTCTGCTCGTGGTTAGTGGGACTGGAGGGTTGGTTCCTGACCACCTCCCCGCCCTCCCACCTTGCCCAGGAGGCCTCCTCTCTACCAGCAGCTGTGAAAGGCCGGCTCTGCCAGGACGGCTGCAGAGTGTTGTGTCCGCGGGTCAGGTGAGGTCAGGATCCTCCTACTCTGTCCCCTTCACTCTCCTCCAAAGATGTCAGTTTCACAAGGGGATCAAGGCCAGCCCCGTTGAGATCAGAATTTTATAAGGCTTCCTGGGTCCGACGGTTTAAAAATTAACCAGACGAAGCCCCTCCCCTTATCTAAATCTTCCTATGCTTTCTCCTTGGCTTTACAACAAAATCGTGTTTGCTGTGATTTACACGGTGAGCCTGATCTGGCATCTGGCCCCTCCACGCTCATCGCCTGCCCCTCACCCTCCCGCTCCCTCTCCATCCTGGACAGCCTGGCTTCGATGTCCCAGGTGCTTGCACGCACACACCCCCAACACACACTTGCCCCACACCGTCCCCCAGATCAGTACCTCACCAGTCTCTTCGGCCGTTCACACCGCAGACGTCTTTGCTTCCAAGATACCTCCTCTTTGCCGCGGTCTATCATTCCCAGAGCCCGAATCCTACCCGAAATTCAACACTGTGTTTATCAGCTCACTGGCAGAGCGTCCACCTGCCCACGGAACCGTTAGCTTCTGGAGACAGAGACCTTGCTGTCTCGCACCCCCAGAGCTCAGAACCCGGTAGATGTGGCCTAGACACACGGAACCTTAGATGCCGAGCGTCCGTTCATCTGGGTGGCTGGCGAGGTGCCCCGGAGGCCAGTCGGTGAGCTCATCAAGCGTGCATCAGTTGTAACGCCCCTTGTCGGCAACACCCAGGACGGTCCCAAGGCCGACGTTCTCAGATTTCACAAAGAAGCAGTGGTGCCTTCCAATCACAGTCCCAGTGCTTGGTAAGTGGATCCGAAAATGTAATTCCCAGGCGCAAGTCTGAACAGCTGTGTGAAAACAGCCGTGGACGTGAGCGTTATTCTAATCTGGGTGTGTCTTTGGTCCCACAAGAGGGAGGACAGTGGCCCCGCTCGCCTAGACCACCCTGCGCCCCAGGGAGCACTTCTGGTTTGGGACGAGGGGGGTCACCAGCCCTGGACCGGGGCGGCCTTCCCCAGGTGAGAAGGGCACCTGCCTGCGGGAGTGACCGCACGGAGGAGGAGCCATCACAGGGGACGCTTACCCTTCCTCCCGTGTCTGGGGTTGCAAGAGCATCCCTATCACTTGTGGAACTGACACGAAGGGATTAATCTGTGTTTTGAACCGTAAGGACACGTGATAGGTGTACCGGGATGATCGACCGCTCGCTCCGAACGCCGACCTCCGGGTTGGCATGAACACACTCGCGGGCCCCAGGACATTAAGTAACAAAATCGGGAGCAGGGGCTCTGGGTTCGGATCCCGGTCCTCCAACCTCCCGCCTGCGAGGCCTTGGGCACCCCACCCCGCCTCTCCTCCGCGGCGTCTTCACCTATAAAACGTTGATAATAACGGTGTCCGCCTCAACAGGCAGTGCGGAAGGAAGGATCACATACCGCGTGCCAAGACTTTACCGAAACGCCCAGACCTTTGAACGATATTTATTTGGTGTCTTTTGGAAGCAAAGGGCCGTGGCCATGCTCCAAGTTCAGCGAGAAGGGGGATGTGCCCTGTCTTGAGTCAAAGAAGCTATAGACGTTGTTACGTACGCTAGAAAATAAGGAACTGGGGGGTATCAACAGAGTTAATATTCATGGATGTCAGGGGCTTACGCACACTATCTCCCTCAGCTTTCACAACAGTGCGACAACAGCATATGGCTCAGGACACACACTGCCAGACTACAAGGGATGTCAACCTAGCTCAAAAGGAAGAAAGGGCAGGGAGGGAGGAAGCGAGAGAGAGAGCCAGAAAGGAGGAAGAGAGAGAGAGGGTGAGAAAGAGAGGGGGAGGGAGAGACAGAGGGAGAGAGGAAGAGGGAGAAAGGGAGGGGAGGTTTGGGAGGAGGGGGGAAGGAGGGAGGAGGGAAGGAAAGAGAAGGAGGGGGAGAGGGAGAGATGGAGGGAGGGGGAGGTTTAGAGGGAGAAGGAGGAAGGGAGGGAGAGACACAGCGGGGCAGGGGGCGGGGGGGGGGGATGAGGTGCTGGCTTCCACAACTGGAACAGCTGCAAGCCCCCCAGCCTCAGCGCCAGTGAGGGGCCCCCCTCTTTGTGCACCCCAGCTGTATTCTCCCCTCTCCCTCCTGTTTGCTGGCCTCCTTCCCTCCTTCAGCCGGGCTTTCTCTGTGAGCCAGGGAACGGGGTTCTGGAAGCCCAGGGCCGAGTGCTTCCCCGCACCCCCCGTGGGAGGCGGGGCCCCTGGGTCCGGTCTCCAGGAAGTGCACAGGGGTCCTGAGTTATATGCCCACCAGGGGCCCCGCCACCGCACAGGGTGCCCCCCATCAGCCCCAGACAAAGAACAAAAGAGAGAAAACAAGTAAACGAAAGAAGAGGTATTAATTGCCACTGAAGCCAAAGACGCCTAACCAGCAGTGGCGATGCCTCCAGGCCCCCTGTTGCGACAGGGGAGGGTTAGGTCTTAGCCCCAGCAGGGCCCCGGAGGACAGAAGTCTTAGGAAGTGAAAGCGTTCATCAGTGGAAGAAAGAACTCTATACAAATTGGAGTTCCCCACAACTGGAACAGGGTTCTAGAGCTTCTCAGATTCTGGAAAGTGCTGGATGCACTTCTGCCTGCGTGTGAACCGGCCCCACACAGACACAGGGGGGAGGGTGTCCTCAGAGAGCCCGGGCCAGCCCGGGGGAGCCCTGTGAAGGCAGAGCCGGGGTGGTGTGGGGCTCCCCCCACAGGCACACTGGCATCTCCCCGGACCCTGCGGGGCTGGCTGCCCCCAAGGTCACGGACAGAGTGATGCTTTCCGGAAACTGCATGTGCTGTCTTCAAACCCAGCTTCCCCCCACTGATACGAAAAGGGAAACAATTTTAAATATAAAAGCACATGTTCAACGTGAAGGTTTAGCGGGCACAAGGAAGCTGATGTGTTCTCTGCGGTGTAACGGCCACTTTTTCTGAGAGGTCTTTTTTGGGGGATTTTTTGACAAGTTTTTAGGTTCTGGGATCCCGACTTCACTTTCCAGGCATCTGCAGCTAAACCAGGTCCAATGTTATCCACACTGCGTGAGGCTGATCTGAGCAGAGACGCCACCAGCCTCAGGCCTCCCTCCGCCTCGCACAGCGAGCAGAAGGGGTGTCCTGGAGAAGCCAGCCCCCCCACCACCCCAGACCTCACCGTCTCTCCTGCCACAGCTGGAGACCACCCGCCTGTGGTCCTCGCCCTCTCCTCCGATGGCCACCAAGCTCCCCGCCAGGTCCCTGACCCTCAGGACAGGTCAAGCCACACCCACGATTACATTTTTAATTTTTACCACGGCCACAGAAAGGACTTAATTTGGAATGTAGGAAGAACTTTCCAGTTACAGGAGTTTTGCATCTCTAAGAAAGATAGCTAAGGGTTTCCTTCTGTCAGTATGGGCTGGACGTCCGGCGATCCCTGGTTACTTAAAAGCTCTTTAACATAAGCAGGGGAAATTTTCGTCTCTTTCTCTCATGTAGTCTTTCTGTATTAGAATCAAAGGAAATCAGATTGGAAAGGGAGCTTCAAACGCAGGAGGTCAGTCTTCCTGCTTCAAATCCCAAGCATGAAGATGTTATTGTCATTGGTGCAGTTGAACACGAAGGGGACTCAGTGACCGTGGGGGTCCTGCACTGGACGCTGAGACAGGAGAAGAGCATCCGTGGAGAAGCCGGTGACGTCTGAACAAAGGCCGTAGAGTAGTTCACAGAGCTGTGACCACGACAACGTTTGGGGATCAAGGCCCCGCGGTTATAAGGGGCTAATGTCAGGGAAAGCCGGGACAAGGAGGCACGGCCATGGTCCAAACGATCTTTGCAACTTTTCCACAAATAAAATTATTCCAAAAGGAAAAGTTTATTATAAACGAAGTACAGATGGGCACCTGGCTGGCTCAGCCAGTGGAGCGTGTGACTCTTGATCTCTGGGTTGTGAGTTCGAGCCCCACGTTGGGTGCAGAGATTACTTAAAAATAAAATCTTGGGGCGCCTGGGTGGCTTAGTCGGTTAGGCATCCAACTCTTGGTTTTGGCTCACGTCACAATCTCACGATTTGTGAGTCTGAGCCCCACATCGGGCTTTGTGCTAACAGTGTAGAGCCTGCTTGGGATTCTCTCTCTCCCTCTCTCGCTCTCTGCCCCTCCCCTGCTCACACGCACTGGGCGCGTGCACGCTCTCTCTCGGAATAAATACATAAACGTTTAAAATGAATAAATGAATAAATAAATAAAATCTTAAAAATAAATAAAGGACGGATTTCCATTTATTTCTGTATTTCTGAGTCAAATTTGTTTTGTGTACTGAGTAATAATGCATTTTTAATCCCTTCGTGTGTACTCAAATCCAGATCCCCATTCGAGATGCCCAAAGATGAAACAAATCAACAAACCTCCTTCTCATTGCCATCCGTGAGAGAAAATGGACAATTTCAAAACCATTAAAACCTTAATATAATTTTGAGAACTTAAAGTGAGCACCACACATTGAAACTAAGGGTTTGGATATTTGAACCGAATACTGCTAGGTAAGCACGTAACGTTTTTGAATAGACTCATCCTTTTACAAAGTTCATGTAGTAGCATTCCTTCCAGTGAGAGAAAAATAGAACTGTTTGCCTTTTATGGTTTTTGTTTCCTTCCTCTCATTATTCTATAGAAAAGAGGAAGAGTGGGCAAGCTTATGACAAATAGCTCATATTTAACCTGAGATTTAATTTTTTAACGTTTATTCACCTTTGAGAGACAGAGAGAGACAGAGCATGAGCGGGGAGGGGGCAGAGAGAGAGGGAGACACAGAATCCGAAGCGGGCTCCAGGCTCTGAGCTGTCAGCACAGAGCCTGACGCGGGGCTCGAACTCACGAACTGCGAGATCATGACCTGAGCCGAAGTCGGACGCTCAACTGACTGAGCCACCCAGGTGCCCCTAACCTGAGATTTAATATAAGCCCAGACCTAATCTCTGGCTGCCCGGAGGAGGTGTGGATGGCAGAAGGTAGCAGGCGTCTGACCGCAGGCAGCCTCAGTGGGCCCTGAGGGTCTGGAGACCTGTATTTCTTTTCCCTAAGACCTGGGTAGCTCAGCTCCCCATAGCTGCTCAGTCCTATGACTCCACCGTGCTTTCCAACTTCCGATTACATCGTTTCTATCATTTTCCTTAATGAGGAAGGCTGCACTCTCGTCCTGCTCTGACTTGGCAAGGAATTCAGGTAGAGGACGATGCACGATGCTGGCACTCTTACTTGGTAAGCTCCTTGAATAATGTAGACTTTCTACGACACAGACCAGCACACTTTTTCTGCATGGAAACAGATGTAAAACTGGGAGGTTTGGGGGGCCATGTAGAATTTCTGGAGCACGGCCTACTTTGTTCAGTGTGTGCGTGCATGTGTGTGTGTGTGTGTGTGTGTGTGTGTGTGTGTTTAACAACCCTTTGAAAATGTAAAAACAGGGCACCTGGGTGGCTCAGTCAGTTGAGCGTCCGACTTCGGCTCAGGTCATGACCTCACGGTTCGTGGGTTCGAGCCCCACATCCGGCTCTGTGCTGACAGCTCGGAGCCTGGAGCCTGCTTCGGAGTCTGTCTCCCTCTCTCTCTGCCCCTCCCCTGCTCGCGTTCTCTTTGTCTCTCTCTCAAAAATAAATAAACTTCAAAAAAATGTATAAACTGATAATAATAAAAATGTAAAAGCCATTCTTGCCACGAGAGGTTGGGTAAGGGAGGCCACCGGCCAGATCTGACCTGCACCTGTCCTTTGCCAATCCCGGATGCCGTTGACAGTGTCTTTAAATGTCTAAGAGGAAAAAATAAATAAGTAAAAGCTCCTATTAAAAACCTTTCCCTGAGACGACAAAACATTTCTAGATGTGGGGGCCACCTCATGGGGCCGGGCTTGTTCTGACCGAGGCCTCTGAGCTCCGGGGCGGGAAGGCGGCGGGTTTGTGGGGTCAGTACAGACAGCCGGAGGCTCACGCAACCGCTGGTCAAGGCCCAGAGGGAGCTGAGTGCCCTCTGGGCTTTGGGGCTGGAGGACCCACCACCTCCTATCTCAGCTGCTGCTATGGGTCTGCAGGTGCCCATCTGATGCCGGCTCCCCTGAGCCCAACGGCCGGCCGGCCGCCTCCTCGTCTCCCTGCCTTTCTCACCAGGAAACAACAGACCCCCTCCCCTCCTGCAGCTGCACACCCAGGAACGGTCTTGGAGCTCTCATTGCCGCTTGTCCGCTGAGACCCACCTGGAGAGCAGAGATGCCGAGGCCGGTGGACAGCAGGGGACCGTCCAGTCCGATGGAAATGTGGCTCTTCTCCCTGATCTCTGATGCTGAGGTATTCTCGCGCTCGGGTGCTCAGGACGTCTTCAGCCCTCCATGCAGCTCTGACAAGTAGGGAGAGTGCAGAATGAGGGACGCCTTTGGGATGTCCCAAACCACACCCTCCTGGTCACCAGGGCTGATGCCCGGGCAGCTCCCAGGAGCAGGGCGGGAACGCAGGACACAGATGCACCCTCTGTGTCCTGCTGCCCCAAGCTGCCTGTCCTCCGGGTGCGATCCCGTCTAAATCCTCAAGGGTCCAAGCACGCTGCAAAACGTACCTTCTCTAATTCAGAAGGTCAGAGCAGAGAACGTGTTTATACGTTGCCTCGCAAGCCGCGGTCCTCGTAACAGCGGGCAAGGTAAACAGGATCGGTTCTGTGTGGTCGGTGCATCTGTTTCGTTTCACAGAAACGTCGCTCCGATGCACAGTTCCTATCAAGGGGTCTCTAGAATGTCAAACACCGAAAGGAGGAAAGCGAGTGAAATCCGTTACTCAAACGACAACACCCACTGGCCACTGACATAAACACATCCTACGTCACAAGTTACGGTTTAACACACTTCTAATACGTACGCGTGCCCAGCAGGGTCTATACAAAGACGCAGAGTGTAGAGCAGTCTGTCCTCGTTGTTCAGCCACACGCCCTCCTGTAGGACACCGGAAACATCAGAAAAACGCAACACTCGAAGCAGATCTCCATTAGAGAATGGCAGGGTGTCCACACCGGCCCCACTTCTCTGCTCGACAGCCATGAACCGAAGGACAACGTCCCTCCCTCACCCTCCTTCGTGTCCTCCACGCCAAACCGGAGAATCTGAGACCTGAGAATCCATGAAGGAAACAGGACAGAAAGGCCAGAAATAGACCCCAGTGTTAGTGCTGTGTGATGCTCGATCAACAAGGTATCTTTTTCTCTGTCTGACTTACTTCACCCAACATGACGCCCCCGAGGTCCATCCATACCATTGCAAATGGCAAGGTTCCATTATTTTTTATGGCGGAGTAATATTCCTTTATCTATACTATCTTGGCCATAGTAAAGCATGCTGCAACAAACAGGGAGGGCACCTATCTTTTCGAGAAGGTGTTTTCATGTGCTTTGGATAGATACCCAGAAGCAGAATTGCAGGACCATAGGGTAGTTCTCTTTTTAATTTTTTGAGGAACCTGTTCCCTGTTTTCCACAGTGGCTGCACCAGTTTGCATTCCCACCAACAGTGCACGAGGGTTCCCCTTTCTCCACCTCCTCGCCGACATCCGTTGTTTCCTGAGTTGTTAATTTTAGCCATTCTGACAGGTGTGAGGCGGTATCTCATCGTGGTTCGATTGACATTTCCCTGGTGACGAGTGATGTTGAGCATCTCTCCGTGTGTGTTGGCCATCTGCATAAATGAAAAGCATGAAAAGTTTTCATTCGTAACTGAGTTTCAGTGTAGCGACCTCAACCCCAGGTGAGATCTGAAAATACACATCTGTCAAGTTTTCAAACCTTATCAGTCAATAGGCTAGACGCACGAGCAAGCAGGGAATGCCCATTCGTGGAGCTGAAACATATTTTGAACTAGAAAATGTCATTTCTGTTGTTTGTTTCTAGGCATATTATTTTCTATTTTCATTAAAATAGATTGTGATTCCCAGAGCAGTAATATTTAATAGGATTACATGCCAACACACTTTATGCTTTGCATTGGAAGACTATCCTAAGATAATGTCATATTGCTCGAGTTAGTTGCTTTATAGTTAACTAAATTAACTTACAATTGGATTTCCAATTAAGTAATTATATTTTTAAAGAGTAACCTTTTAGGCAAATACTTTGTCACCTGTTGAGATATTCGCTCTTTTTTATTTTTTTATTATTTTTAAAGTGTTTACTTAGTTTTGAGAGAGAGAGAGGGAGAGAGAGAGAAGGAGCAGGGAGGGGCAGAGAAAGAGGGAGACCCAGAATCCGAAGCAGGCTCCAGGCTCTGAGCTGTCAGCTCAGAGCCCGACGCGGGGCTTGAACTCACAGACCGTGAGATCATGACCTGAGCTAAAGTCAGTGGCTTAACCGACTGAGCCACCCAGGAGCCCCAAGATATTGATCCTGTTTAATCTCCAGTGCTTAGCATCATGCCTGGCAATAAGAGGCACACAGTAATTGTTTATTGATTCGAATGTCACTAAAAATAAGAAGTCAGAGGTGCCCAGAGAAGCCACGCATATGCCCGGGAAAGCCTCGGAACGATGCCTGTGCTTTCTCGCCCCCGCCGGTGATCTCACCACTGTGTATAAACCCACGCAATCCAAGTTCAAGTGCTATCCTTAGTCCTTAAGTTACTTTTCTCTTTTTTTTAATTATCGTATTATTTATTTATTTATTTCATTATTATTTTATTGTGGTTGTTCGAAACCTCACTGACAACAGAATAAAGGAGGAAGCCCGCCATTTGCAGGTAAAAGGTCACTTTCCCATCCCAGTTGAATTGGTGGAGGAAATCCAGCAGAAGGAGGCTTTTTCTCCACGTTCCGTGGTATTCTCGCTGATAGAGGTGACCAGTGGGGGGCATCCCTGAGATTCAGCAGCGCTGGCCTATCAAAATTAGCTTGCTTCAAAGGACAAATAGGGTTGAGTTGTTCCCTTTGAAAAAGGTATCCCTACCCTTTAAAACAGTTAAAATGGTGAATTTCGCGTTTTGTGACTTATATTCCAAATCAAAATAGTTTGTATCAAAATGCACTAAATGCTGTCCTACCTCTGGAGTTTACTCCTTCCTGTGCCAATAAAATTTTACCATGTCAACAGGTGCAGTTGAATAGTCTTTTTGTTTGCAAGCTAAAGCATCCTGATAGATGGATCACGTGTAACTTGTGTTTTTTAACTTGAAAGAGATGAAAAATGTGAAGCCCACATTCTAAATATTAAAACGTACGGTGTATATTCTACACATTCAATACATCTACCTAAAGTTGAAAAATGTGTGTCATTAGGGGCGCCCGGGGGGCTCAGTCAGTTAAGCGTCTGACTTCAGCTCAGGTCACGCACGATCTCACGGTTCGTGGGTTCGAGCCCCGTGTCGGGCTCTGTGCTGACAGCTCAGAGCCTGGAGCCTGCTGCCGATTCTGTGTCTCCCTCTCTCTCTACCCCTCCCTAGCTCACGCTCGCTCGCTCTCTGTGTCAAAAATAAATAAACTTAAAAAAAAATGTGTGTCATTAAATTCCAGATAAAGGTGGTGAAATCTTCAGGGCCCCACTATCTAGAAAAAGGAAAAAGAAACTTCCCTCTCCCTCTCACGTCTCCCCCTCTCACGTCTCCCCAAGAAAAAGAGGGAGCGGCGGAAAACAAAAATGTAAAAGTTACTACCAGCAACCAAACAAGAAAAGGAGAACCACTCAACGAAATGAACTTGGAAAAGTGCTAGCTCATAAGAAAAACAGAAGTTGGAGAGGATCACGGTGAGGTCAGGCCTCCAGCTCCCAGAAACTACATCTGGTGAGTCTACAAAATCCTGGCAGTTCTCGCTCAAATCTTGACAGGATAAAAGGGAGTAATTGCGTATTTCTTAGTGTTGACCACGGGGCAGTGAAAATGGCTGAGGTGGGGATGAGGGGTCACGGGGAACCATCAGCATCCGGGCATGGCTTCGTGTCACCAGCGGGAAGCCTCGGGCCCCATGCTGATTGGGGAACGGAACTGACACCCAATGGCGCTCCAAGGAGTGGGGAAGCTCTTCCCTTTCCCTCTGCCGGGGAGGAGCGGGGCCTCCTGCCTCCGACCCGGGGTCCTGCGGGACAGAGGAGCCCAGCCGGTGCCCCTGACCTTCAGCTAAGCCCACCCCCTGCACCGTGCTCAAAGACGATAGCAAATTAGGCATAAAAGGAATATGAGGCCGGGGAGAAAGGACCTGCTGTAGGAGTCCAGGAGCTGTCACCCGCAGGAGAGCAGAGCGAAACAGAAGTTCCGGAGAAACCCCGCCAAATTAGCGCAAGGTGACGGCACTGAAGCAGCCACCCTGCTAAAGACCAGAGAGAATTGGAATAAGAAGAAAAAGGGTGAAGGACACAGGATCAGGATGGCTTGGATTTCTCGACATAAGACTGAAAGCAAGAAAGTGATAGAACGATGACTTCAAAATTGTAAACAAAAGTAAACAGAATTCTTTACAGTTCAAACCATCAAACTTGACGGTAGAAACTTTGTGGCTACGGAAGTTCTTTAAAACACCTACTTCTGGGGCGCCTGGGGGGCTCGGTCAGTTAAGCGTCCGACTTCGGCTCAGGTCATGATCTCGTGGTCCGTGAGCTCGAGCCACGTGTCTGGCTTTGTGCTGATGGCTTGGAGCCTGGAACCTGCCTCAGATTTTGTCTCCCTTTCTCTCTCTGCACCTCCCCCACTCATACTCTGTCTCTCTCTCTCTAAAAATAAAATGAAATGAAATGAAATGAAATGAAATGAAATGAAATGAAATGAAATAAAATAAAATAAAATAAAATCCCTGCTTCCAAGGGCGCCTGGGTAGTTTAGTTGGTTGACTGCCCAATTCTTGATTTCCGCTCGGGTCACGATCTCACAGTTTGGGATGGAGCCCAGAGTCAGGCTCCACACTGACACTATAGAGTCTGCTTGGGACCCTCTCTCCCTCTCTCTCTGTCCCTCCCCCACTCTCCCTCCCTCCTTCTCAAAAGAAATAAATAAACACTTAAAAATCTTTCAGAAAAAAATACATACTTCCATATATCTAGGGAAACAAACGGACAGCTGGTTCCACCAAAGCGATGGAATAAACTCCTAAGGAAGGGAAAGGCACAAAATACTAGAAACACCGACTCCAAGATAGAAGAGAAACAAAAAGAAGCATGGAGCAGAAAGAGAAGATGTGAAGCCTTGAAAGCTTCTGGCTCAGGTCATGATCTCATGGTTCATGGGTTCGAGCCCCACGTCGGGCTCTGTGCTGATGTCTCAGAGCCTGGAGCCTGCTTCAGATTCTGTGTCTCCCTCTCTTTCTGCCCCTCCCCCACTCACGCTGTCTCTCCTCTCTCTCTCTCACTTTCTCCAAAATAAATAAACGTTACAAAAATTAAAAAAATAATAAAGACAGTAAGTGGTTCACAGAGAATGCAGCCAAGTGCACTAGGAAGCCTGGTCATGAACAAGAACAGGTGGAAACATACGAGACGAACAGCTATGGAGACCTCAGATGTCCATTAATACAGAGACACCAGAAAAGGAACACATTTGCTATTCTTAAATTAAAAAAAGAAAGAAAGAAACAATCTGCAGGGGACAGGAGCCTTTAAACAGTGACTGTGTGGGGAATCCCCGAGACCAACATGGTGAAAAGTTTCACTGGGAGGGCCTCCTGGACCCGGAATATAGTCACAGCTAAGATTTACTACCGTGAAGGGTTAACAGCCGAGTGAGCAAAGGGAGAAGACACTGGGGAAGAGAGAAGAAAGTTCTGGCAGAAATGTGTTGACTTTTATTTATTTAGTCATTTTTAAAGATTTTTAAAGATTTTATACATATATATGTGTGTGTGTATTTTTTAGTGTTTATTTTTGAGAGAGAGAGAGAGAGAGAGAGAGAGAGAGAGAGAGAACGCTAGCAGGGGAGGGACAGAGAGAGAGGGAGACACAGAATCCGAAGCAGGCTCCAGGCTCCGAGCTGTCAGCACAGAGCCTGACGTGGGGCTCGAACTTACCAACTGTGAGATCAGGCCCTGATCCGAAGTCTGAGCCTTAACCAA
Organism: Panthera pardus; assembly: GCF_024362965.1. NCBI lineage: Eukaryota > Metazoa > Chordata > Mammalia > Carnivora > Felidae > Panthera > Panthera pardus. Next base: position 3,904,406 of record NW_026526766.1, read on the forward strand.
ATGAGCAAGCCCCTAAAGATTTTATTTTCAAATTGTCTTTCAGATAGGTTTTTTTCCCTGGAGATTTGTGGGACGATTTTAACATTTTTTCCCAACATCCCTATAAGCACGCTAATTAACTTTAAAACGACTCAAAGTTGCAGACGACCACAGCAATGCCAAAGGGAGGCGTGTGGGGACAGACCTAGAACCCCATCTCCACTAACGGCCCCTGAGGACACAGAATCTTAGGAAGCTCGGTGTTTGCTCTCACCTACAGATTCAAAGCTGGTCCTCATTGCCCACGTCCAACAACAGCCTGCACGCTCCAGAAACCTCCTGTCTGCAAGCCGTGCAGCCTGTGTTTGGAGAGCGCCGACTACTTCATCTGCTGCTGGAAGCAAAACTAATGCGTAACAAATATAGCAAATACAGTAAAAATCCTTCACTTGAGTTACACATTTAATGACAAAGATGTACGGAAGAGAACGGCCAAGTGGGAGAGACTAGGTTCCCGTGAGCGTCCGTGCTCCTCTCACCTTGTGTTTTTCCATGGCGATTATAATCTAACGCACTGTATACTTTATTTTGATTTTATTTATTTTTTTTTTGGCTCGGGGCACAGCCTTTTAAAACACGTACTGCCGACTGCTCTTACCAAGAAGATGAGGACCTGGGAACTGTTTCACAGCAAGGTTTTCAAAGGGGCTGTGCAATAGAAAAAGTGGGGACGGGGGATGGCGGAGGGAGTTTAGGCAGGTGTTTTTAAAACATGTATTTAAACTACAGCAGATGTTAGACTTAATTTCTTTAGGTCGAGGCCCGAGAGTCGGTCGTGGGTAGAAAGAAGCAAGTTCAACTCACGGTCAAGAACCTTCCAACAATGAGAGCCTTCAGAAAGCGGCCGCGTTGGACGCGCTGGGCCCGTCCAGAGGGGCGCGGTGAAGTCTGCTGCTCATCTACAGACAGCACAAGGCCACCTGGCCGGACGGCGGAGGCCTTGTGTTCTCAGATCAGCAGGGGCGCCCTGGCTTGGTGACCAGGAATGCCTGGCACAGTAAACACGACTCTTTTTCCCACGCAACGACAAGGCGAACTGGGCGCGCCCCTGAGTGCGACCGCTGCTTCAAACAGCCAGGTGGCAGGCCAGGCCGGCCAGGTGGCCCGCTGTTGGTAGCGCCCCTGGTCTGATTAGGAAGGCCCCTAGCGCAGGCCCTCAGCGCCTGGAAGGCAGGCGCAGGGGCGCCGGGGGCACTTGGGGCGCGACCTGGGCCTGGGGGCGCTGGGGCGGGACCGGGCCTGGGGGCCCCAGGGCTCACGGGCGGCGGGGGCGCGGGGGGCGCTCGGGGAGGGACCCAGCCATAGGGGCACCGGGGCGCGCAGGCGGCCGGGGAAGGGCCGGGGGGCGCCGGGGGCGCTCGGGGCGAGACCCGGGCACGGGGGCACTGGGGCGCACAGGCGACGGGGAGGGGTCGGTCGGGGCGGACTCTCGGGGCGGGCCCCGGGCGCGAAGGCACTGGGGCGCACGGGCTGCTGGGCGGGCCCGGGGCGCTGGGGCGCGGCGGCCAGGAGGAAGTGCGGGGCCTGCCCGGGCGCGTTAAGGAAGTTGCCGAAAATGAGGAAGCGCCTCGCGCTGGGCGGCTGAGGCGACTCCAGCGGCCGGAGGAGCGAGGAGGAGCGGGCGGCCCCGCGCTGCGCCCCGAGCCGCCCCGGCCCCGCGCCCCGCGCCCCGCGCCCCGCCCTCGGCTCACCTGGCACAGGTAGGTGTGCGGCGCGCTCTGGGCCCGGCAGCGTGGACGCGGCGCCCGCGGGCACCAGCGCGCCGGGGGGATGCCCTCCTTGCCCACCCCCACCCCCCGGGCCGGGGTCTGCGCCCCGGCACCCGGCGGGGCAAGTGCGCGCGGGGGGCCCTCGGCCTTTGAAAATCGAGGGCAGTCCGAATGTTCGGAGTTAAAACGGGCGGGTGCTGGATCCCTACCTCCCCCCGCTCAACCGGGTGCGTCGGGGCCGGGCGACCGGGGTGCGGAAGCTGCGGGCGCGGGGGACCCGGGGCGGGACGCGCACGCTTTCGTTGGGCCGTCTCCGCAGTCACTGGAAAATTCCACCGTGTGTATGTATCCCAGTGCGGATGCTCACATGCCCGCGGGGCGGGGGGGGGGAGGGGGGGGCTTAACGCATACGCGGCTTTTCCTACGGAAAGAATGGGCAGTTGCGTAAAAACGTGAAACTTTCTGAGCCGCCGCTGAAATTCGGCAGGATCGCGCCTTTCGACACATTTTCATGGTGAAGTAGCTTCCTTAGCCAGTCAGTGACTCGGAGAAGGAAAGGAGGTTCTCTGTAGGACAGCGTAGGTTTGCGTTAAACAGGGTCTTGGCAACGTGGCTCCAAAACCTTAAGCCCTCCGTGACTGCAAAGGGGATTCGGTTCTGGGTGTTTTCGAATGTTGGAGAACCAGAGAGACCGTCATCGGAGAAGGGGCAGTGGGAATCTTTTTCCGTTGCAGGCTGGTGCAAGTTGTGTTTCTGAGTTTGCCTGAATCACCAAAGGTTCCACTGATCCCCCGCAAAACTTCAGCAGAAGTTAGCTGGTCGTTTCCTTGCACCCTGAAAGCCTGCCCCTGAGTAGGAAGGAGTGGGAAATGTCCATTCCTGAATCTTCTAGGGAAAACGGAGTTCCTCTTGTGAGGACTTGGAATTCCCGGAAGAAATGGAGATGGTTCTAGCCTCTGAAGTCTTCGTTTTAGTAAGAACAGATCCGTTGCTGCCACCTACACAGGCAGCGTGTCAGTGAAATGCAATTAAATTCATTGGTGTGCCCACCACCCCCACTCCCACCCCTGCCCCCCAAAAAAGTCCAGACAGTGCATGAATACATTTGTCCTAGAGCTAAAACGTTTTAAAACTTGTAGGGTTATGGGGTGCCCGGGTGGCACCGTTGGTTAAGGATGGGACTTCGGCTCAGGTCATGATCTCACGGTTCATGGGTTACAGCCCTGCCTCGGGCTCTGGGCTGACAGCTCGGAACCTGGAGCCTGCTTTGGATTCTGTGCCTCCCTCTCTCTCTCTGCCCCTCCTCTGTTCGTGCTCTGTCTCACTCTGTCTCTCAAAAATAAATAAACGTTCAAAAAAAATTTTTTTTTAACTTATAGAGTCATTAGGTGTTTTAAATGAGAAATCTTGGCTGTTAAAATTACTTTATCAAGTCATGTTCCATCTACATCATACCTTGGGTGTATTTAGAGAAATGTTGCAGCAAAATAGAAATTGGTTTGTATTCTCTGTATGTGGTATACCTCCATATGGAGGATTTTATAAGCAGTCTTAATAAGTAGAAAGTTTTTAATGTTGGAAGCTAGGATAAACAATGAGGTGTATATTTTAGGTGTTTACCTTTCCTGAAACGGAATGATGGAAAGATAATTTTATTGCTAGATCTTTGTCTCAGAGACAACTCACGTTAGCCTTCTCCAGGCTCATATTGAAAAATCTAAGTGCAGGTCTGATTTCTCTGTTTTTTTATTTTATATATTTTTTTAATTTCTTTTAACGTTTATTAATTTTTGAGACAGAGAGAGACAGAGCATGAATGGGGGAGGGGCAGAGAGAGAGGGAGACACAGAATCGGAAGCAGGCTCCAGGCTCTGAGCCGTCAGCCCAGAGCCCGGTGCGGGGCTTGAACTCACGGACCGCGAGATCGTGACCTGAGCTGAAGTCGGACGCTCAACCGACTGAGCCACCCAGGCGCCCCTATTTTATATTTTTTTAATGTTATTTATTTTTGAGAGATAGAGACAGAGCATGAGCAGGGAGGGGCAGACAGGGAGGGAGACACAGAATCCGAAACAGGGCTCCAGGCTCCAAGCTGTCGGCCCAGAGCCGAACACAGGGCTGGAACCCAGGACCATGAGATCATGACCCGAGGCGAAGTCAGATGCTTAGCCGACTAGCCACGCAGGTGCCCCTGATTTCTCTGTTGTTGGTGGTGGTTTTTTTAGTTTTAATATGTATTTATTTATTTTGAGAGAGCACAAGCAGGGGAGGGGCAGAGACAGAGCCAGAGACAGAGAATGAGAATCTCAAGCAGGCCCCCTACTCAGTGTGAAGTCCGATGTGGGGCTCAAACTCACAAACTGCGAGATCATGACCTGAGCCGAAGTCAAGAGTCAGACACTTAAGCAACTGAGCCACCCAGGCACCTCTGATTTCTCTGTTTTTACACCAAAGACTTCTTTGTAGGGTGTCACTCATGCAGCACACAGCGTGTCCGTAATTATTCTCCAAAACCCTTGTGCTAAGGTATGTTTTGGAATCCTGGATTTTCCGCAATTTAGAATTCAACTTTGGAATCTCACGGTCAGCACTGAGCAAAAGGTTTCTCCGAATCTAGAAAGGTCTGTGTGCACGCTGCCGCCATGTTGGCGACTCCGCTGGACAGCACCTTGTAATCTTACCCGTTCGGCTGTCTGCACCAACACACTGACTCGTCTGCCCCAGTGGAATAAACAGACTATAAATAGCCGTGTGTCCGTCTAGGGCAGATGTTGTCACTAAGCGAGGTTCCCTAAAACTTACCTCAAGACCGTGTTTTTCAGAGCGTTTTCGCGTTAGGACTCAGGGACCCTACGAGACTCCTTGGTGCTACCGTTTACTTTTGAAAATAAATTGCATTTCTACTGTCCAGTAACTCACATCTCCTGCAATTCAATGGGCCGTTTGCCCTTTTCGGGAAGCCTGAAACAGCAAGACTGAGCTGAAGTTTCAGCGATAGCTCTCACGGTGTAGATCCAAGGGAGAAGAGGACGTTTCAGCCTTGCTGATAAACCGTTCTCCAACAGCAAGTATTCTGACAGCCGATGATGTGAGAGCGAGAACACACAGTGCGGCCACCCTGTGTCGCTGAAGTGTGTTTCCTGTTCTCTTCACAGCTGGCTCGCTCTCCGTCCCTTATCTGCGCCTGAAGGATGGCAGGGCACTTTTACAATCCAAGCTAATTTTTGCTTTCTCAACTGTCACTGTATAGATTTTTTTTTTTCCAACGGCCCCGGATCCTCACCTCCTTTCCCCTCACCTCCCTCCCCCAATCGCAAGTTTCGACATTTTATTCCATTTCTATTTTTTTTTAATGTTTATTTTTAAGAGAGAGAGAGACAGAGCATGAACGGGGGAGGGGCAGGGAGAGAGGGAGACACAGAATCCGAAGCGGGCTCCAGGCTCCAAGCTGTCAGCACAGAACCCGACTCGGGGCTTGAACCCACAGACTGAGAGATCATGACCTGAGCTGAAGTCGGACGCTTAACCGACTGAGCCACCCAGGCGCCCCGAGAATTTTTTTTTTTTAAATGGTCACATGCTGAACTTTTTTTTTTTCTCCTTGGACTTGACATTGTCTCAAGTTGATCTTTGTCACTTGGCAAATAGATTTTTGTTTTGTCTTGCTTTTGACCGAGGCATTGTGGGAAGATTAATACAAAACTAGAGAGCGGATATTCAAGGAAAACTTCATTCATTCATTTCGATGACCTAATAGCAGGGACACGTTCTATGAGCTTGCAGTTTTGCCTGACAAAGTGTTAGCTTGCGTCCATTGGCGCTGCCTTTGACCTTTAATTATGTAAGTTTTGCCCGATGAATCTTGAAAGGTGGTTGGATTGGAATCACAGTCACAATTAGCCAAAGCCAAAGATACCAGTAGGAAAAAGACTATTTGGGGTCGTATTACAGTGGGTTTAACAAATCAAAAATGACTCTATCTTGATTCTTCCATTTCTGGAAACCACCAGAAATGGTTTCTGGAGGCTACCAAGGGCTGCTGGTGGGAGGAAGAGGTAAGTAGTGAGGGGAGAGCAGTGACGCCCCAGTTCCTAAGGAGGGTGGGCAACAGCTTCTGTGACAGATGGTATCTGGTGAGTAGCATCCACTGGCCTGGGGTACCTGCTCTGACACTGGGGTCCTGGCTCCTGAAGCCGGAGAAGGCACCACCCCTCCGTGCTGTGCTGGAGCCCTGGCGGGGGCCTGGGACAGAAGGGCCCGGAGCTCCCTGCTTGGCCCGCTGGATGAGAGAGGCTTCATCTGGACTCAGGCTGAGCCAGCAACAGCACCCCAAGGCTGGTGTCAGGGTAAGTGAGGCCCAGGCCCAGGCGTGGTCAGGACAGTCAGTGGGCAGAGTGGGGAGGGATGGCCGAGGGCCCAGAGCCTAGTTTTGGGAAGAGCCACCATTTAGATATTGGCTTGTTTGTCTATGCTGTGCGTGGGCTGCAAAGGGCATCTGAATGTCCAACGTGTGACCTTCACTGTCCCACTACAGCTGTGTGTCAGAACTGGGAAATCTTCATTCTGCTCTGGTCCGTCTGATAATTTCTTAACGCTGTTTCTGCCGACTTGTCACAGTTTAGGTGTGACTAGAGTTGAGTTTGGTTTTTATTAAATTCTCGTTTATAGCAGTACGTTCCCACCCTCTAGTACTGTTCCCCAAAGCAATCCTTTTCATCTTTTTGGCTATTTCTTCTAGAACTTTCCACCGCGTTTCCTGACAATAGGCTCATTTGTTCTTTGGTTTTGATGTATCAGTTCTAGACTGTGTCTGCCAACTTCCTGCTGTGAGAAGGGAGCCCTGGGCCTTCCCAGACCACCACCCATGACAGTCGTGCAGTCATTTGGGGTGAAGAAGCCTATTTGGTATTTATTGTGATGATACTTACTGCTAAAGCAAGGTGTGCGATATAGTTCCAATTTATTGCCCTTGGTTGTTTTTCCTGGGCGAACGATTGCTTTTGTGTTCTCCCGGTTGGCTCTGTGCCTGTTACAATGGTCTCCCCAACTCTCCGACACAAAACTCACCGCGCCCCCCTCGCTTTCTCACTGTGTCAAATATACCAAGCAATCGATCAGTTCCACTTTTCTTTTTTCCTGGAGCCTTTCTCGTTCTCGCCACAGTCTGATGGTTTTTCTTCAGCCCCGCCACACGCGTATCAGAAGCCTGCGGTGGGAAGGTGGTTGACTAAATACATTTTCTACAAAGTGTCTGTCAGACCTTTGCTCTACCGTTTGGGGTCTTAACACACCTCTCATCAGTGTCACATACAGTTTACCCATTATAAATCCCTCGTCATAATTGTGGAAAACATTTCCTTGGAAATTTTATTTCTATCATGTATTTCATACGTGTATATGGTATATGTTATATATTACACGTATACATATATAATATATAATAAATATGTATATACGATGAGATAATATATGTCGTAACTCCAATGTGATAGTTGTCGTCTACATTTTAGGTCAGTCTCCACACCACCTCTGTATTGGCTCTGACACTGATGTTTTATTATCCAGTTGATGAGCATATATGTATTTTCCTGGGAATGGGGAGCCCACGGCACTTTTTTCAGATGCCTGGTCTGGATCCCTTGGTCCCGAAACAGGTGCCATGTGACCTTAAATGGTGTTCCCAGGGAAGCTTTCTTTGCCCAAGTCGTGCGGTGTCGGATGGGATATGGGCGAGCAGGCAGGTCGCTGTTATGGGTGTGGAGCCGTGGTACAGGGGGCGTGTGCGGGGAGGGCACCTGCCGGCCCTCTCACACGTCCGTGGCCGTGGGATGCGTTGGTTCCTTGAGCCTCCTGGGGATCGGGGCTCCTGGGTCCCCTTTGTGAAATGATTGGCGGCCTCCTGCCGCCCCTTTACAAGATCTCAGGCTTTGCTTGGGTGGAGGCAGAATGCTGTGGTTATCTTAACCTCAAGTGTTGAGAATGTTTGGATCACTTGATTGCTATGATGCCTCAGAGTCACGGCCACTGAGTATTTTTATCAGCAGCGGTTGAGGGTAGGTAGGGGTCCAAAGTTCCTCTCGGTTCAAGTCTCATTGTTTTTAAGCTTTTGTTTCGATCTCTGTGAATAGAACGACCACAGGGGGGTTCACTGAGATGTACCACGGAGCCACGTGGGTAGCCTCCATACCTGGCCCGTGGTTGGGACTCAGATGACCACCACGGCCACTCCCACGAGGCCGGCTCTAGGAATGTGTTCCTACAGTCTGGGGCAAGACTAATAATAGCACTCCCAAATGGGTCGCGGGTGAATAAGCACGATTTCGTTAGTAATTTATTTTTTTATTTGAGAGAGAGCAAGAGAGCAGAGCAGCAGAGGGAGAGAGAGAGAATCCTAAGCAGGCTCCACGCTCGGCATGGAACCCGGTGTGGGGCTCGATCCCGCCACCCCGGGATCATGACCTGAGCCGAAATCAAGAGTCAGACGCTTAACTGACTGAGTCACCCAGGTGCGCCCCCAAATACTATTTCTCAAGTTAGTTTCTCTGACCTCCTGGTTGGGAGAACCTTCTGGCATTTTTTAAGTTTCTCTGACCTCCAAGTTGGGAGAACCTTCTAGCGTTTTCTAAGGTGGTAAATGCAGAACGTGCACGGGTATGTGTCCATCAGGGAGAAATTCAGAAAAGACCGGGACCAGTAACCCCTGTGTGACCAGCACCCTCTGTGGGGAGGGCAGCCTAGTGTGTTTGCCTCCAGCCTTCGGTCCTCTGAGCGTGTGTGTGTGTGTGTGTGTGTGTGTGTGCGCGTGTGGTTCTTAGCACCAGTATCATTCTGCAACTTTCTTGTTTTAATCGACAACATGCCGAAGAGCGAAGAGGTCTTCCTATCCGTGATCATTGTGTTTTATTCCACAGATTGGAAAATATGATCATTTACTGATAGACATTCAGGGTTCCCCCCCCCCCCGCTAATTTTTGATATTTGATTATTAGCACATCGCCTCTAACCAACCGAGCTAGCTGGCCGCCTAATTTTTGACATTATAAACAAAGCTGCAGTGACTGCACTTCTTCATTCTTGTTTCCCCCCCTCTTTTGCCCTTTGAATTGTGTTTCACAGAACCATCAAGTGGCTCGAGAAAGATCTTCGCCCTGTCCATCCTGTTATCAGATCCATCTATCGAAGCTCTTATATTGCAGCAAGCAGGTGGTTAGTTTCCAAGGAATATAGTCAATCCTTTATTTTTTTAATGATACCTTCAGTGTTTGTGGTGTTTCTTACGGGTTCCAGTGTGGACATTCTCTTCTTGCTGTGTGGCCTCTGTCTTCCTTTGGCATGGGCTCATCTGTTGGCTCATTTTGGGCCTCTCCTGTATGCAGGGTGAGCTTTCCTGCTGTGCTTGGTGATCCTAGGATGTGGCTGGTCTTTTTTTTTTTTTTTCCTCCAAGGTGGCCTAGGAGTTCGTCTTCTGAGTCTGCGTTTGTTCTGTGGCTCTTTCCTAGCCTGTCCCCGTGAGATAGGAGGGGTGAGGTATGCACGGGGCAGGGGGAGGCAGGAACCAGCGTGTGGGGTGCAGGGGCGCTCTGTCCTTCTCGGATGTGGTCGTGCCCTGCCTCTCTGAATGCGTGGCTTTCCTGCAGAGACTGCTCAGCAGGGAAGAGGGGCTGGAGGGGGTTGGGCCGCCTCGTTGCTCTGCTCCCCCCCCCCACCCAAGGCTCTGGCATTCCCCGGACACCATGCCCTTGGGCCTTCTCCCAGCTCCCAGCCTGCCCCTGCTCCCTGCCTGCACGTGGACTGTGGTTTCCGCCTTCGGGCTCGGCCCATCTTGCTCTGTCTCTTGGCCATGGCAGGGGCTTGCCATCTGCCAGCAGCGGGCCGCCTTTACTCCTATCACGGTCGTGGACTCAGAGTCTGCGTGACAGTTTTAATGGTGTTTCTTTCCTTTCTCTGCCTCTGTAGCTGCTGAGTACGCTCAAAGAGGAACTCACCACTTCCTTTTTTTGTTGTTAGCCACCCCAATCAGCTGATGGTCATAGCTATGTGAGGACGTGACAGCGAGGAGGAGGAAGGAGAGGAGCACGCCAGGGCAGGGCTGGATGACAGTCCTGGGGCTCCTTCGGTGTGGCCTGTGGCCCTGGGAGCGGGGCCAGGCAGCCTGGAGCTCAGGCAGGGAGTGTGTCCCAGCAGAGGGCTGAGCCGTGGCGTCCATGCTGATTATTGGAACGTGGCCAGCCCGGAAGCGTAACTTTCGCAGACGCACGTTTAAGGATGCACGGGGTGTTAAAATGGAAGGGACCCGGGGGGACCATCGGATTCACCTGCTGAGAAGCAGTCAGGCCCAGAGAGCTGACGTGACTTGTCCAGCTGCTCAGGGGTGTTCCTGCATTGCAAAGCCTCAAACGGCTGTGTTGGGAGTCCAGAACTGCAACTATCACCTGCTGCTCCGACAAGGGATCTGCTGCCGTGCATAGTGAGGGGACGTGGGGTCCTGTCCTGGACACGAGGAGACCCAAGAAGGCAGAGGGAGAGCATGAGCGCAGGGGGCCGTGCTGTTTCTATCTTTATAGCTTTGCGTCGGGAAATTAAGCTCACTCAGTAGGAGTTGGACCAAAAAGTCCTGAATCAATGAGGGGTTAATATGCAAACATCTGATGATTTTACGTTTTGTCTCTTTTCGACACACGGTAAACTCACTTCTAAGTTCACCGTCAGCGTGAACTGGAGCCACGTGGAAGCTTGTCCGAAGGGGCCCGCCAAGCCGCGGTCTATGCCTCAGGCTGCCCCACAAGGGGAGGAATCGCCACGAGCGTGGGGAGGGAAAGTGCGAGGTGTCCTGACAGATGGAACAGAGCAGGCGAGAAAGGACGTTTTCCGGCTCCGTGTTGTCCGATGGTGGCCACATTTGTGACACAGTCGTCTGCCGTGAGAGTGTGCACCCTAGAAAAGAGGCAGAACGTCAGGCAGGGTGCCCGCGAAGGAGCCGCCAGTCTCTGCAAAGACAGGGCGGCCAGGTAGTCCTGGCTTATCTCTTCTAAGAAGACTCTGGAAATCGGGTCGGCATCCATCGAGAGAGGAGTGGCATTCCTTTGCTACGGTTGCCCAAACAGAGGAGGCGAAAGGTGGTGGTTTTAACAGTTCTGGAGGCCAGAGGTCTGAGACCAGAGTGCCTGCAGGACGGGTTTGTCCGGGCCTGTGTCTTTGGCTTGTGGATGGTGTCCTCTCCCTGTGTCCTCACTCCTTCTTCCCTCTGGGTGTGTGTCTGTGTCTTAATTTCCCTTTTTATGAGGAAACCAGTCACATTGGATAGGGCCCTCCATAATGGCTTCATGCAAACGTAATCACCCCTGTACAGACTGTTTCCAAATAAAGTCTCATTCTGGGTGCTGGGGGTTCAGAACCTCAACATAGGAATCTGGTGGACATGTCGGGTCAGTCATCACAGGGGGTCAAGTGATAGTCTGCCCCTCATCACGGTGGCCTTGTACGCTGGGGTCAAGAGCACGAGGGGACTCTCCGGGCCTGGCCTCGGAGAGGCGTGGGAGCCACCTGAGGTGCGTGTTGCAGACAGATGGTTCCAGAACATTGTGTCCACATGCACCAAACAAAGCTAAGCAAGTTGAAATGCCTAAGTTACCATTTTTCTTCCACCTTGAGATTCGCAGAAAGAAAGAAAGAAAAAAAGAAAGAAAGGAAGAAAAGAAAAGAAAAGAAAAGAAAAAAGAAAAAGGAAAAAAAGAAACTTAGGGACACAATGCAAAACAGGGGTGGAAAGGAGAGACAGGAGCCACAGGATGTAAGGGCACAGGGTGCAGGGGATAGTGGAGAAACCAGCCCGAATTACACGTGGGATGGTCCTGGGAGGCACGAGGCACATCTCCCATCCAGGAAGGGGACATGCGGTATTAGTGTTCTTGGGAAAGCTTTACTTTTTATACCAAAATAAGTTCCAGGCTGAGCAAAGAATAAAAATAGAACAGCAGGAGGGGCGCTTCAGTGACTCAGTCGGGTAAGCATCTGACTTCCGCTCAGGTCATGATGCTCGCAGTGCGTGGGTTCGAGCCCCGTGTTGGGCTCTGTGCTGACAACTTGGAGCCTAGAGCCTGCTTTGGATTCTGTCTCTCTCTGTCCTTCCTCTGCTCACTTTCTCTCTCTCTCTCAAAAAAATAATGTGTATATATATATATATTTTATATATATTTATATATTTTTTATATATATATTTATATATATATGGCAGGAAGATAGTAGAAGGACTAAAAGAAAAACTCAGGTGCATTTTTAAATAATTATGGTGTGAAGAAGGGCTTTCTAAATAGGATAGAAAATACAAAATCAAGAAAAAGGTGAATGAGTATGATTTCCTAAAATTTTAAGCAAGTCCTTATAGGTATGAAAAAATATATAAATAAGTGGCAAAAAAAAAACAAAACCCGTGACATATATTTACATGCAATGCCTGAGGTGTGGGCCTGATAGCCTTGATACGCAGTGAGTTCCTTCCAGTCCACGAGGAAAATGAACACAGTCCGGTAGAAACCTCAGTCAAGGAAACAAACAAGCAGTTAAAAAAAGCGAAGGAAAAGTGCATGGACATGCCCTGCGTGTCTGCAGTGAGTGTTGACTGAAGGGTTAGCTCTGTGACAGGTGTGGGGAGGACAGGACGCTGGCACAGGTGAGCACTGGCAGGGCGGTCGGGCGTCGTCTTCTGAAATTTAAAGTGTGCATGTGCTTTAGCTCAATAGTGTCACTTTTGGGAACTTACTACACATATAAATCGACAGAAGTGAAGCAATGTATACGCATACAGTAATTTGTTGCAACGGTTCATTTTGTAATAGCAAAAAAAAAAAAAAAAAAAAAACAACAGGAAAGGAAAAAAAGAAATACGTATCAGGAAGGGGAGCTGGTTGAATAAATGCTGGTCTGTCCCTGCATCGTCATCCCTTGTGGCGGTCTTTTGAAAAATGTGGCATCTTGTGCGAGCCCTGCTCAGACCCTGGAGTCTGTTTCGGATTCTGTGTCTCCCTCTCTATCTGCCCCTCCCCTGCTTGCACTGCGTGTCTCTCTCTCAAAAATAAACATTAAAAAAATTCTTTTTTAAATGTGGAATCTTCGTAAACCAAAATAGAAAGATGTCCAAGGTACCTTCGGTGGAAAAGCAGCATGTAGTATATCACTCTATATTTTTCACAACACGTTCATGCATGGACGGATGTAGGCCACGTTAGTTACTACATACACACACAAGTCTGCCTCTACAAGTGTGTGTGTGTGTGTGTGTGTGTGTGTGCGCGCACGCGCGCACGTGAAAATATGCTGAGTGTTCTGGAAGCGAAGGCCCCAAACTGTGAGCAGCAGCTGACCTGGGGAGGGCAGTAACATCGGTTTGGAAACAGTGAAATGCACCTTTTCCCTCGGCAGACAGGAGGTTTTGGCATCTACAGCGATCATAATAAAATGAGCAGGTGTGCTTGGGAGAGAGAGCAGCGATAGGACGAGCCTGGAGGAGAGCTCACTCAGAGCAGAACCTTCTGCAGGACTGTCTGGACGCCCGTGTCCAAACGAAGAGGGGGACCTGCAGAGGTTGGCCGGACCCCTGCCCTGTGCCGCCGGCCGTGACCCAGGCTCGGCTCACCCGCAGGTGCCCGCATGGATTGTTTGGGACGCCGTCTGGCAGGTGACCGTGCCTCTGGACGTTCATGAAAGCTCCCGCCCCTTCCCCAGGCAAGTGCAGCAGCCGAGGTTGAGAACCAGTTCGTAGCACTTCATGGCCCACAGGCACGTCGTCAAAGCCTAGTGCACCTGCCATCAAATTCGAGTTTATTGGTGCACCGCGTATAACGGCAGCCCTGTGTGCCTTTGATGGCAGAGATTCTGGGCGCGTTAGAATGGTGTGCCCCTGCGTGTACACGCGTGTGAGAAAGGGAGGGAGGCAGAGGGCCGGAGGGCTCACCCGCTGTCACACCGCGGACACCCCCTCCATTCCGAACTTGCGCCACGAGGTCCACGCGTCTGGAGTTGGGGGACAAGGGGTGTGAGCCAGAAAGCCCGTGTGCTCCCTGCACGACTGTCTGACCTGTAGGAGGTAAACACACACGAAGTGATTCTCAGAGAAGGAACGGACGCCCCAGACTGATAGAAAAGCTGGCACTCTCCACGCGAGGGCCTTGCACGGCTTCCATTAAAACAGAGTGAGCCGGGGAGGGTCAGAAAGAGAGACACACACACAGAGAATCCAAAGCAGGCTCCAGGCTCCGAGCTGTCCGCACAGAGCCCGACGCGGGGCTCGAACTCACGAACCTTGAGATGGTGACCTGAGCCAAAGTCAGATGCTCAACCGACTGAGCCCCCCCCCAGGGCCCCTGCACGGTTTCCGTTTTCAAGATGACTGGTTAGCATGGTTCTAGAACCCTGTACTTAGTGGGGGTGGTTTTTTCTCATGAGAGCTGGGGCCATGGTTTCTGGGCGTCTGTGGCTTGGCTGTGAGGCCTCGCTGGCTGCAGCCAGATGGTGACGTGGGGGCTGCTCTGGCTGTGGGCCATCTGGGGACAGTCTGCGTCTGTGCCCTTCCGGGTGCTGATTCCGTCCATCCATGCTCACATGTGGGGCACCGTGCTATACTCACCTGGCGGGCCCCCAGGACTCCTCCCGTGCGCCCACGTTTATACTTTCTAATCCAACTTTTAGGACCACAGCATCGACCTGTAAATGCCCAGTTCCCAGAAGCGCTCCTAGAGCCCCTCTCTGGGAGCGGCGTGGTTGGCAGAAGCGTACCAGGCACGTGGGTCTGGATTCCTTCGTTCATGGAAACTTCTTAGGCTCCCGTGAGCTCATCTCCAAAACGAGGCTGAAGTTGCCGTCTCCCGGGGCTCGCGGGGCTCAGAGATGCACCGAGCCAGCACCAGCAGCCTGGCTTGCAGAGAGGAGGCTGCCTGCAAAAGAGTGGTGGCTCGGGCCAGGGAAATCATGGAGCCCTCTGTTCGCCTGGCTTGTGGGAAAGGGGTTCTTTCAGGGGCAAAATGATTTTGGAAGACGGTGGGAGGGTCGCAGAAACAAGAGGGGCTCTTACCCAACGGTGGCACTTGACTCCGAAGCAATCCAACGATCCCCTGGTGTCGCGCTCGGGAAGCCTGCTGGGTTTTACCAAGAAACACCCAGGGGATGTGCTTGTTCTCCGGTGCCGTCGTCGGACAAGGACACCCCCTCCGCACGGGGTCACGGCATCACGCCTACCCCGAGGCGCTAAAACACTCATGGTACCATTTTGGCCCCTGTCATGCTCTTTTCAAGTGTCTGCCTGGAGCCACATCGTGGACATAGTTGCGTGCGTGGTGTTTCCAGCGTGGACCCTCCCTTCGTGTATGCCGGGCGGGCTCTGACTGTCCCTTACATTTCGACACGTCACATGGGATTTGGGTACAGTCCATTTTTGATGTTTGGTGTACGTGCTGGGAGTAAAATGTGTCCTGAGGAAGAAGGAACTGGGAGCCCACTTCCTGGAGGTGAATTGTTAAGATGATTCCCGACAGTCCTGTCACTTGCGTCCTGCTCCACCACTGACACGTGACCCAGGGGAGGACAGAAGGCCTTCCTGCAGCTTCCCTGCCTCAGAGCTAGAGACGTGCGTTCCCTACACCGCCACCAGCCACGTGTGGCCACGTGTGCTTCAAGTACCGAGAGGGAAATAAAATGTGAAAATCGGTCCTCAGCCAGACTTTAAGGTCAGTAGCCACACGTGGCTTGTCACTCCGAGTGGGGGGCAGAGTCGAACAGCCTTTCCCTCATGGAAGCGAGGTCTAGAACTCCGAGCTGTTCCTTCCTGGAGTCAGGGGAACACAAGCTTCTACCCCCGCTGCCAGGGCCGCTGCCGTGGGGAGTGGATTGGAACCCTTGCCGCTTTTCCACCTGTGAGCACGGTGCCTCCCGTTTCCTTAAATGGCTCTGATCCTGCGAAGTGACAGTGACCCCAAGACACCCACATCCTTCGGATGAGACCCCTGAGTCTTGTCCACAGGATCTGGCCTGGCCCTTTCCTCTGCAATAGTGACATCACCTACTCAACACAAAAGCGTTCACCAAAACACTCATCACACATGTGCATATAGCACACGCATCGGGCATGTGCACGTAAGCATACGCACATATGCACGCACCACACGGGCATACACACGTGCACACGCCACCCGCACAAGTGCATGCACACACACACACACACACACACACACACAAAACCCTGGAGAAGGTTACTGACTGACGTGTCCTTGGGTTAAGCACTCTTGGTTCGATATGGTTTCTGGAAAAATAAACTAGTTTCTTGTTCAAGAGGATTTTCAGGTAACGGAGAAAACCTTTGTACTTGTTCATTTCCCTGCGGTTAAAAAAAAAAAAATCCAACATCATTTTCTCAAAATATTTGGAATGCGAGGTTGTGTCCATTTACAAAGAGATGTGTTCCTCCTAAGGCAGGAGGCAGAAAAGGCCGTGTGGATGTTCCGCACGTTGTAGTCTTTGCAGTGCCGGAAGCCGAGGTCTTTATTTCCCGGGGTGTGCACAGTGGGCTCGGTGAGGCCAGCTGAGAGGCGGGCATCCTGGGGCGGCGGCTGCGGACCCGGGGACTGCTCAGGTGACCGTGCTGCCAGGTGGGACGGCCCCAGCGGGGCGCCCACCCCGCCTCCCCCTCCGTCTGTGCAGTTTGTCTGTTTCTGGGGTTCCCGTGCTGCTGAACTTGGCCAGAGATAAGGCAGCCTGCGAGCAGTATTTCGGAAGGGTTTGGGAATTCTAGAACTTCCTTTCATGATTCAGCCTGTGGTCAGGAAGCCTAGCAACACATGTTTCCTAAATTTAGCTCGCAGGCCTGGCCACACGCATGCGCCCCCCCCCCCCCCCCCAGGGACGGCCAAGGGCAAGGTGCCTCACCTGAATCGCTGTGTTCACGGGACCAATGTGGGTGAGATGCTCCTCGCTGCACGCCTTTTCCCGGACGCTGCCTGCACATCACCTCGTTAGATTTCGGAGCAAAGTGGATTGTTTCCTCTACCTCCCCAGCCGTGTTACTGCTCTCTCCCATGGCCGGCTCTGTCTGCGTCAGTGTGGGGCTCCAGAACCTTTCATCCAAAGCAGCGATGCCCCCCCATCCCTGCCTGGCCACACAGGGCACCAGGAAGAGCTCTCAAACAGTCCGGACGTCTGGGCCCCAGCCTTGGAGCTTCTGAGTCATCTGGGGCTAGAACTCCATCACCAGGCACTATTAAAAAAAAAAAAAAAAAAAGAATCACCCAGGCTATTCTAAGCTGTAGTCAGGGTGGAGAATCTCGGTTCTGGTCTAGAACTTTCTTTGTAGTGCTAATCCAGCTTGCTCAGGAAGGCAGACCGCATAGCCTCAGTGCATGAGGACACCTAGGCAGGGCAGGGCTGGTGTCAGGGGGTGGGGGGAGCAGGGCGTCTGCACCGCTCAGAAACGCCCGGAGAGATCGCAAAGCAGGTGTCGAGAAGGTGGTGTAGACAGCCCTGCTCGGGCCTTCTCATTCTCGGGGGAGGCCTCCTAAGCTCCCTGCCCACAGCGCGCCAGCCCCCAGCCCGACTGGCCCGCGTGTCCCTCGGGGCGGGCTCCCATCCTTGGGCCTGGAAGGCGGCCGGGGAGACGGCTGAGATCATTCACCCCTCCTCACTGATAGGCTCCCGGGTGAGAGAGTCCAGGCAGAAGGTCCTCTCGTTTCTGGAAATTTACTTTCGTTAAAGCTCTGAACATGCGTCCCACCCCTTCGGCCAGCATCTCTGGTCAGGAAGGCTGATCTTGCGTCTTTGGGGTCTCTGTTGTCCTTCTTCCGTTCTCGTGCTACATTCCCTCACGTTTTGTTGATTTGCCTTTTCACCGTCTTCGAGCGACTCCACTCTGTCCATCACTGTCTTCACAGCTGAGGGCCTGCTCTCTTTCCCGCTTCCCGTGCCTCTTCCGGCTTATTTCTGGCGGCTGTCCTTGCCTCCCTGTCTCCTCCACTAGCTTTCGTGTCTCCGGTTCAAGCTACTGCTTTAACTGCGGGATTATTCCATGAAGTCCTTTGATTCCACAGCCATACGTGTGGCCATGATGTCGTCAGCCCCTTGGGCCGTTCTAGGGAATGTTCTTTATATGCCTGCCCCCTGTCTCTCCTATTGCTGGTCGCCTTTATTGTTTTAAAGTTTATGTATTGGTTTGAGAGAGAGAGAGAGAGAGAGAGAGGAGGAATTGGCTTAATTCAGAATTGGCCATTCAGAATCTCTCCACCCTAAGAAATGGTGGACTCCCCCACTGCTGTGGGGGCCCCAGCTCTCCAGGCTTCGTCTGAGGTCTGTGGTGGGTCCCTTCCTTGACCACCTGCCCTGAGGGTCTTCATGCTCTGGGGATGAGCCTTCACTGCATTGGGCTCTGCTCCCCCCAAGTTGTCGTTTGGGGTTAGAGGTTGTCTGCTAATTCCGTGGCCTTTCTCTTCCTGTTCTTGTTTGGGGTTATTTCAGAGAGGAGGGGGTCATGACCTCTTCACTCTGCCAACGCGCAAACTACCTGATGTTTTGATACTTATCTTACGGAGCAACTTAGAGTGTTTGGCATTTTCGTTAAGTTTCTTCAGGAACAGGTAAGAATACACAGATGAGCTATTCTTAATGACCAAAAAAATTCGTGTGGCGCTATTTGCTCCTGCCAGCCTCTCCGATCTACATGGCCAAACAAGGCTGTTTGCTTGGCTGACTCTTTGATCCGGTCAGCACATTGATTTATTGGCCACTTGCCACCAGCCAGGAACAGTACTAGGTGCTGGGACTGTAGCAGTAGCCAAGAGCCTTCCCTGCAGTCAGGTTGTTTCTGGTCAGACTGGAGGAAAGAACGGGAGGGGTGCCTGTGTGGCTCAGTTGGTGAAGGGTCCAACTTTGGCCCAGGACATGATCTCATGGTTCGTGGGTTAGAGCCCCGCGTTGGGCTCTGTGCTGACAGCTCAGGGCCTGAAGCCTGCTTCAGATTCTGTGTCTCCCTCTCTCTTTCTACCCCTCCCCTGCTCACACTCTGTCTCTCTCTCCCTAAAAGTAAATAAACATAAGAAAGAAAGAAAGAAAGAAAGAAAGAAAGAAAGAAAGAAAGAAAAGGAGAAAGGAAAGGAAAGGGGAAAGGAAAGGAAAAGAAAGGAAAGGAGAGGGGAGGGGAGGGGAGGGGAGGAAGAACAGGAGCCCCAGGTCTTGATCTGACATGACCTCATTTATTCTTCCTGACAGCCCTCTTTTGGGAAGGAAATTTACAAATACAGACAAGTGCCAACACATTCATAATTAACAAATGTTGCCATTTTTTGCCATTTTACCTATTTTTTTTTGCCCTTATTTCTCCTAAAAGAACATTCCAAATAAGGTGAAAGCTATGTCCTTTTTGTGGACAGTAATTTGCCCAAGACCAGAGGGCTGGTGAAGGAGCAGCAGGACTGACAAATCAAGCTCGGGTGCCCTTTGGGGCAAAGGCCGTTCATTCTCTCGTTTACTCTGCTGCACTGATTTATGCACATGATGCTGATCTTGCCGTGTTACCTGGTGGCTCGTCTACAGCAAATATGAACATCTGTTCTAGCAGACCAGACAGACTTGTCGCAGGCCATGGACTTCTTTTTGATACATGTATGTAAAACCTATGGTTTTGAAGATGCCAGGAAATTTTTTAGAGCCAACAAATACAGCAAGATGGAGTTATCAGGAGCTAAGACTAATTGAGGTATAAATTTTGCACATATTAGTATCTATCTACTGCCATACTGATTTTTACAATAACCTGTACTTTTCTGTCTCATTTGTGACCATGGATGCCCTTGTGAATATTCTGGAAGTCCCTCAACATGGATAAAGGATGAGGGGTGCCTGGGTGGCTCAGTCGGTTAAACATTGGACCCCTGATCTCAGCTCAGGTCTTGATCTCATGGTCATGAGTTCAGGCCTCGTGGTGGGTTCCTCTCTCAGTGGGAAGCCTACTTAAAAAAACAAGAAAAGGAAAGGAAAGGGAAAGGGAAAGGAAAGAAAAGAAAAGGAAAGAAAAGAAAAAATGGATAAAGGATGAATCTAAGACTTACATATAGCATCTTATAAAAGAACAAGACAGTGCATTGATTAGTTGATGGAAATGTGTGACCACAGACCCCCAGGAACCTAGTCTGTACTTCCCCTAGAAGCAGTGGTTTCTATTCACTAATTCAGTGTTCAGGGTCATTTTTTAGGACATTACCACACACCATGAGAATTGCTGTATTTTGTTTCTTTCTCATATAAATAGGGAAATAATTTTTTTAATTTTTCTTAATATTTACTTCAGAGAGAGAGACAGACAGCACGAGTCGGGGAGGAGCAGAGAGAGGGAGACACAGAATCTGAAGCAGGCTCCAGGCTCTGAGCTATCAGCACAGAGCCCAACGCAGGGCTTGAACTCACCAATCATGAGTTCATGACCTGAGCTCAAGTTGGATGCTTAACTGACTGAGCCACCCAGGTACCCCTAGGGTAATAATTTTTTAAAACCAAGTTGGATTTGACTATTTTTGTAGATGACATGATTTTGAAACAAATGAACTATTTTACAATATAGTGAAAAATTTATCTAAGTAAATAAAAAAAATTAAATGCACCCAGAACCTTCTCTACAACAGGCTCTTGTCCAGGGAGAAGATCTTGTCACCACTGTGTCCCCATTGAAAAAGAGGGATTCCTCCTACTCCAGTGCCCTCCTGACATCTTATGTCACCTGAAGGACAAAAAAAAAATCACACACCCATGGTTAATGGGGATTAGGCTTCAAGTAAATTACTGGAACAGCAGGCAGGATAGAAAGTGTGGGGCTTGGGAAAAAAGAAGCCACACCACTGGAGAAAACACTTGTGCAGATCACAACCTTATGGCCCTGGCTCAGTGAGAGCCTGAGGGTTAGTGTGCTGTTACGGAATGCTCCCCTTCTTTTTTTAAAAAAAAAATTAAATGTTTATTTATTTTTGAGAGAGAGAGAGAGAGAGAGAGAGAATAAGTGGGGAAGGGCAGAGAGGGGGAGACATGGAATCCAAAGCAGGCTCCAGGCTCTGAGCTGTCAGCACAGAGCCTGACGCTGGGCTCAAAGCCATGAATCAAGAGACCGCGACCTGAGCTGAAGTCAGATGCTCAACTGACTGAGCCCCCCAGGTACCCCAGGAGTGCTCCCCTTCCTTCGTGCCTTGCCTCCAGTGGGGTGTGGTACAACTGTGGATGGCGGGCAGAGGAAAGAACTACAGGACATGCACTCTTCTGAGCAGGAGGGCTCAGGGGAAACCCAAAGGCAATGGGGGACACACAAACAGGGCACAGAAGAATGTGAAGTCTGGCACCTGCAGCTACAGAAATCCTAGGATGGTAATGTAAATCCTCACACTACGAGTCCATTCACCTCAGTTCATATTACCTGATTCAACACGTCTAGGTTTTCAACAACCAAAAAAACAGGTTGTCAAAAAAAAAATCAAAACACTCCAGGTTTCAGCAAAAAAATTACTAGGCATACTAAAAGGGAAGGGAACATACAGTCACCACAACACAGATCCAGAAAACTCACAGAAAGAAAGAAACTAGAGACAGAGAGAAAATCTTGAAAAAAAGCCAGAGAGGGGTGGAGACCCTAAGCACAGAGGAACAGGGGGTGAGAGTTATTTATGGGAGACTTTCTATCATAAACCGTGCAAACCAGAACTGCCCTTTAGAAATATTTTAAATGTTAAAAGAGAAAAAAAACACAAGTGCCAACCTAGAATTTTATATCCAGCTCAAGTATCCTTCAAATGCAAAAGAGAAATAAGGACTTTCTTGGACAAACAAAAGCTAAGAAAATTTGCCACTAGCTGATTGGCCTTACAAAAAAAAATGTAAAAGAAATTTTTCAGACAGAAGGCAAAAGGTATAGATCTGAAAGTTGGATCTGCCCGAAGAATGGAAGAGCATCAGCAAAGGAAAAAATGAAGGTAAAATATAATATTTTCTTATTCTTCATTGATCTAAAAGGCAGGTATTTATTTAAAGTAGTACAAGTAACTGTGTACGGAATGATTCTCACGTGTGAGTGAAACGAATGGTGGTATTGTCACAGATGTTCAGAGGGAAGAACAGGAATGCTGTTAGGAGGTAATTCTACTGAATGTGAAGTGGCATAGTGTCATTTGAAAGTTCGATTTAAAATTTAGGTTTTAAATGTATATTATAAACTCCCGGGCAACACTAAAAATTTTTAAAAGATATGCTGAGAGCATCTACAATGGAATCATGTAAGATGCTTGATTAAAACTGGAGAAAGCAGAAAAAGAGGAGAGTAAAGAGCAAATTCTATGAATAAAAAAGCTACAAACATGTTAGATATCAATCCAATTAAATCAGTAATCGCTTTTAATGCAGATGGTCTAAGTACCCCAGTTAAAGTACAGAGTTTATAAGAGTGGATCAAAAAATGTGACGCACCCGTTGCAAAAACAAAAAACAAACAAAAAAAACTTATCTTAAATGTAGAGACATATGTGCATTAATACTAAAGGAAGGGAGAAAGATAGTCCATGCTAGCACCACTCGAAATAAAGATGGAATAGCTATATTAATTTTCAATAAAACAGGCTTCAGAAAATGGGACCATCAGGGATAAAGAGGGGTGTTACATAACAATAAAGGGATCACTTATCCAAAGAGATAGAACAATTTTAAACATGTATGCACTTAACAAAGGACATCAAAATACACAAGGCAAACACTGATAGCACCGAAAAGAAAATAGGCAAATCCCTTGTTGTAGTTGGAGATCTCCATCACCTTCTGTCAGTAATTGATAGACTAAGTAGGTAGAGAATCAATAACGGTACACGTGACCTGAGCACCACCTTCCACCCTGTTGATCTACTCAACATTCATAAAATATTCAATCCAACAACAGAAAAATACTCATTCTTCTCAAACTCATATGGAACATTCATCAAGATAGAGAGTGTTCTTGGAAAACGTATGGTAACATAAGTTCTTATGTAATGTGTATGAATCAAAAATAATGTGTAATTTATGTGAATATAAAATAATATAAATTGTGTTCTCAGGATACAATGGAATTAACCTAGAAATCAGTAACAGACCTCTGTAAAATCCCCAAATATTTTTAAATTAAACAACAGACTTCTAAATACTTACTGGGTCAAAGCAGAAGTGTAAAGGGAAAAGTAAAAGTGTTTCCCACAGAATAAAAATAAAAATACCCCTTATCAAAATTTGTGGGATGCAGCCAAAATAGTGCTTAGAAGGAAATTTATAGAGGTAAATGCATCTGTTAGATAAAAGGAAGATGTAAAATCAATAACCTGTGCTTCTACCTTGGAAAACTGCAAAATAAAAGAGAAAATAAAGCCTAAAGCAAGAAGGAGAAAGGAAATAATTAAAACAAGAGCAGAAATCCTTGAAATTGAAAACAGGAAAACAATAGAGAAGACACAAATTACCGGTATCAGAAATAAAAGAGACATCATCACTGCTAATTCTCTGCACATCAAAGAGACAATAACCAAATACTGTGGAAGATTCTGTCCTCACAAATGTGGTGGTGTATATGAAATAGGCTAATTCCTGAAAGTTGCACACTCTTTTCAAGTTAAGTCAATAATAAATAGCCTCCTCCCTACCTGAAAAACAAAAAGCACCATGCTCATATGGTTTCATTGATGAAATATATCATACATTTAAGGAGGAAATTATATCAGTTTTCAACAATTTTCTCTTTCAGAAAGTAGAAGCAGAGGGATGGAGATAACAGTAGGACCTGATGTTTAGGTTAACATAGATACAGATGGATATATAGAGAGAAATACTTCAGATGTGTGTACCTACACAGGTTAGGTATACTTATATGTATACTTTCTCTGTCATCTGAGAGGGTCTAGAGACAGTGACATCCTAGTAGCAGTGAGCACACTTTGTGCCCAGATCTTGGTTTCGAATACCACTCTCAATCCCAAGGAAGAGAGAAATGATAGGCTAGGAGTGGAGTAGGTAACATACTAGAGACACCTGTGGTATCTTTAGCACCAGAAATAAGGAAATGTCCCCCAACGAAACAAAAACCACAATGATAGAGCCATTTGAAAAGGACAAAGGCGCCAGCTGGAAGGGTACCCAGTGGCCATGCCAGAACAGTGTGAGCAACAGAATAAAGTAGTTTTGGATACACAACTAAATGAATAAATACAATGGTGGGGAGGGGGGGAATAGGCAAGTCTACCCTGCAGAAGAAGTCCAAACAACTTATGAAGATACTCTGCCCTCAAGGAGGTGGAACATACCTCCCCTCGCCCGAAGTGTGGGCTGCACAGAGTTTCTTCCTTCCAAAAGGAGTGGGATGGAAGCGATGGGGTGGGGGAACAATTTTACAGTGGAGAAACCCAACAGGCACCACTCTTCCAGATGGTAAAGATTAACATTAACGGTGACAGGTGATGTTGAGAGCATGTACCCTCCATCTGATGGGTCAGATGGCACTTTCCCCTGTGGGGTCTCTCTCCCCCAAAACACCCAACTGCTATCTAACCATGGGACAAACATCAGACAACTCAGGTGAGGAACGTTCTACAAACTACCTGAGCAGTATCCCTTGAAACTGTCAAGGTCATTTAAAACAAGGAAGGTCTGAGAACATGTCACAGTCCACAGGTGGCTGAGCAGGCATCAGAACTAAATACAGAGTGGTGTCTTGGGTGGGGTCCTGGCACATAAAAAAAGAAGGCATTAGGTAAAAACAAAGGAAATCCAAAGAAAGGAATGAAGTATGAGCTTTAGTTAACAATAATGTGTCTCTGTTGGTTCACTAGTGAGAGGTGTACCGGAGGCATATGAGATGTTAACAGGAGAAAGGTGGGGTATATGGACACTCTGTACTATCTTTGCGATTTTTCTGTAAATCTCAATACATCCTAAAATTTAAAGTTTATTTCAAAAGTAAAAGAAGGGGCGCCTGGGTGGCTAAGGCAAATTAAGCATCCAGCTCTTGGTTTTGGCTCGGGTCATGATCGCCGGGTTTCGTGGGTTTGGGCCCTGAATCGGGCTCTGCGCTGGCAGCACGGAGCCTGCTTTGGGATTCT
The DNA here is from genome assembly GCF_024362965.1 of Panthera pardus. Classification (NCBI taxonomy): domain Eukaryota; kingdom Metazoa; phylum Chordata; class Mammalia; order Carnivora; family Felidae; genus Panthera; species Panthera pardus. The sequence goes on from NW_026526766.1 coordinate 3,929,274, forward strand.
CTCTCTCTCTCTGCCTCTGTCTGCCCCTCCCCGCTCGTGCTGTCTGTCTCTCTCAAAGAAACGAACTTAAAACAATTTTTTTTTAATTTAAAAAACAAGTAAAAGAGACGTATAGATATCATCTCTGCGCTCAGGGAGGCAGGCATTCATCCAGTACTCCTGCTCGGATATGAAGTCAGGACTGTGGTCAGCGCTGCGAAAGAAAGGCATGCGGTTTACCTTGAGGGGGATTGGATGGTCTGGGAGCATCTGAGGGTTCTGCACTGAGAGAGCCCAGTGGGAGCGATGGGGGGGCCAGCCGGTCGGTCCTGAGATGAGAGGGTGGATGGCGGTGGACCAACAGCAGAGAAGTGGAGCGCTCAGGTTTTGTTGGAAGGGTGGGCGCGTTTGGAAGGGTGGCCGGTGAAATGCGTAGACTGACTGATGTGTTGCTTCCGGCAACACAGAGAAGAGAGGGTACTGCCCGGACTTCGATTTTTGTCTTTTGCAGCTACGTGGATGGTGTTGCTGGGCTGGAGTTCTGAGACCTGAGCTTGTGGAATCACAGACTCGCTGGGCCCCAGCCCCCACAGCTGTGATTCGGCAAGTCCCAGTGGGGCCTTGACTTTTCCATTTGTATCTCTTTTTGGTGTTTTTCAATTTTTCTTTCTTTTTTTTTTTTTAAATTTATATCGTAGTTCGTTAACAGGGAGTGCAATATTGGTCTCAGGAGTAGATTTCAGGGATTCATCACTTGTATACAACATCAGTGCTCATCACAAGTGCCCTCCTTAGTCCCCATCCCCCATCCAGCCCATCCCCCACCCACCTCCCTCCGTCAACCCTCAGTTTGGTCTCTGTCTTTCAGAGGGCCTCCAAGGGCTGCAGCTCAGGAAGGGCTGGCCTCCAGCCTGGCTCTACCGTGACTACCTGTGTGTCCTTTGGGAGGGCATTGACCTCCGGAGCCCGATGCCAGGTCTGTGAACTTGGGCACCACTACCATTCGTGATGAGGGCAGGTCAGCCGACGCCCCGCGAGCGAGTGCTTATGAGCCTCCCCTTGCTATCCTGCCATCTGGGTCACTGTCCCTCTCACGGCACGAATGGTGCACACCCAGGCTCTTTGCGGCTCAATCGGGTCAATCCTCTGTGGCATGCCGATGCTTTTTGCGCAGAGCTGTCCCTCCTGTAGGTCTGGGGCGCAGTCGGCTTCGGTTAATTTTGCAGACACATCCCTGTGAGTCTCCTGGCCGCACCTAAGTAAACCGTCTACCGACTCCTTCCGGCTCCAGGTGTCGGGACAGGGTGTCTCTCCATGTTGGGTGTTCCGGGAGACAGCACAGCCTTGAGTGTGAAATCCAAAGTCGTGCTCACGACACAGAGGCGTGAGTGCGCAGCAGATACGTGTCGCAACCCGAGACAGGTGGAAAGTTATGTCTCCCGGCGGTGCGCGATGGCCGTCTGCCAGGAGACCTGCGACAGGGCCCAAGGAGAGCTGGCGCCCGCACCCTGACCCTGCACACCGGCCCTGCTGACCTGGAGACTGTATCTGCTCAGCCTTGCCAGCCCCCTGCCGGGAATTGCCATCCTGCTAAGATTCCTCTAGCGTTTCTCTCCTTCGTGGTCCAGCCTTGTAGGAGAATTTGATACTTAAAATAGGTTAGGGTTGGGGGGCGCCTGGATGGCTCAGCTGGTGAAGCATCCAACTTCAGCTCAGGTCATGATCTCATGACTCGTGAGTTCAAGCCCCGCATCGGGCTCTGTGCTGATGGCTCACAGCCTGGAGCCTGCTTCGGATTCTGAGTCTCCCTCCCTCTCTCTGCCCCTCCTCTGCTCGTTCTCTGTATCTTTCTCTCTTTCAAAAATAAGTAAACATTAAAAAAAGAAAAGAAAACAGTGATAGTGATTTTGGGTGTGTACTCAGAAGCACTTGCCGTAGATGTCTTATCCCACGTAAGCGCGTCCCGGTGGGTTGAAATCACGTGGTCCGGGTTCTCCGGCAGCTGCAGGGTCCCTGCAGTCTGTGTGAATGAGGTGTGGGGACAGGAACGTAAGAAAGAGTGTCCAGAAGCTGAAAGCCTCAGCCAGGCCCCTGCGGACAGGACAGGAGAAGCCACGCGTCTGTGGGGTGACCAGGGTCTCCCTGCGCGTCACCTGGGGCGGGACCACGGAAAATCATGGCTGTTTTCCGGCCGGTCCTGCTTCCCTGTGTGGTCTGCCCTGTGGAAAGGCCGGGGACAGCTGCCAGCCACATCCAGGGTGCCTTCGGGCCACGGTAGCTGGGCCGGGACGTTCCGGGACCTGCTGGCTGCAACCCCACCCTCTCCCTCCTCAGGAGAGCAGGGCGGGACTTGACCCGGTGACACCTTGGATGTCATCCTGTGTTGACGGATTCTTGGCTAAGCGCCAGCTCACCTGTGAACAAGGAAGCATCCTCATGCAGGAGCCCCGCCCGTGAGGCGCACGTCTGCGTGTGCCCGGAGCCCCCGCGGACAGGCCGCAGGGGTAGCCCTTGCTCCCCGGGGAAGGTGGAGCGGGTTTTCTGGGCCCGGGCATCGGCAGGCTCGGCACAGGATTCTGACAGTCCTCTGCGGCTCCCTTTCTCTTTCTCCCTCTCAAGATAAATACATACACCTTCAGTGATTTCTGTTTTGACGTTAAATCGCTTGAGGTGGGCTGGTCGCTTAGTTGCAACCACGAATGTCGAGAGTTAACCTGTATGTTGACATGAGGGGCTAATAGCTGCGATTTGTGCGGCCACGTCAGCGGAGAAGCATCAGACGGCCCAGAGCGAGGTTCTCTTGTGGGGCCCGAGAAGCCGGGTGCTGGCTGAGCCACGTCGGCCTCTCCCTGATGGGCCATTAGTGGCTTCCAGCTCTGGACGCGTGGCCAGAGAACTCTGGTTTGAAGGTCTGGATGATATTTTCCACTGTTGACACTTCTCCTCGCCTGTGGACATTAGCAAAAAGTCACTCTGTCCAGCCAGCCTTAGACTTACGTTTTATTTCTGAAACACGTGCCTCTATTCTAAGAAATGTGCTTTCCTGCAAACCCAGATCAGGGAATGCTTGGCAGAGATCGCTCTGTGTGGTTCAGTCTCGGACGAGCAGCGGTGTGGCCGGACGGCAGGCCCCGGGGAGGCTGGGGACAGCGCTGCGGGGCAGTCTCGCCGAGGGCGGGCTAGTGGACACAGGGCTGACTCGGGCCAGGAGCCACGGCGTCTATGTCCACGAGTCGCCTTCCACGTGGCCAGATCCTGCACGCAGAAGGCACCGCCCACGGCTCCCTGCAGACCCGCCAAGGGTGGTCGTCTGTGGGGACTTCGGGGGCGGCCCCGCTGTGCCCACCCCAGCCTGGCCGTCTCTTGTGACTAATCGGCCAGCCCCTGCCCAGTCCCCAGGAAGCCCTGTTGTCCCTGAAGGCTGGACTCTTTCCTCTTATGCAAATTCACCGAACTGTGAGGTTGTTCCCTTTACTCAAGCCCCACACTTAATTCTCTCAGCTTGAAGCCACAGAGGAAATTCCCAGGCAAATCTCTATCACGGCTGCTTTGCATCGAGGCGGCCGTGTGCCTCTGAGTGTGATACGCCAGGGTCATTTGTTACTTTTCTGCATCTTTCTGATTTTGTTCCCCTCTGTGGCGGGGCTATAGCAGAAATTGTCCGCAAATGTCTCCCCAGAGCGCCGTTAATCGCTGCCGCTGTCGCCTCCGTCCATATGATATGGGGAGGCTCTGGGGCCCAGTGACGCGAAACCCACCCCCTCAGCACGCTAAGTGCTGTTGGAGATGTTCTCTGCAGGAAGTGGAAGGAGACGCACCCTGTGGTCGAGGGTTCAGCACCTGTAGGAGCCACGGCTCAGTGGGTCTTAAGAAAAGCAGACGTCCTGAAGCACTTGTCTGGGCTTCTGACACCCAGGACAGATGGGGCTTAAGAAAAACAGAGGTACAGAGACACAGGCCACCTCTTCTGTTCCTACGCCAAGGCTCAAAGCTCTGAAATGAACATGGGTTTAGGGAACAAGAATAACAAGTTTAAGAACATAGACTTTTGTTTGAGAGATAGAGAGAGAGGGAGGGAGAGAGAATGAACAGGGGAGGGATGGAGAGAGAAGGACAGACGATCCAAAGCAGGCTCTGCACTGCCAGCACAGAGCCCGATGCAGGGCTCGAACTCACAAGCCGTGAGATCATGACCTGAGCCAAAGTTGGACACTCAACCACCTGAGCCACCCAGGCGCCCCTGAGAACATAGTCTTATCCCAAGGCCACACTGTGCATCTCTGGCCACAAGGATGGGCCTTTGCAGTGGAGGTGAGGAGGGAGAGATCCCGTAGCCAGTCCTCATTTTTCACAGACTCCACGTTGGTAATTCGCCTCCTCGCTGGAACCTAGTTGCAGCCCCCAGCCTACTCTCTCCGTGTCTGTGTGGTCATTTGTGGGCGCGTGCAGGGCGGTGAAAGATGGGAGGTCCAGACACCCCGTTCCCAGCTGAGGCTTGATAAGGCGACGCCTTGCCTCCTTGTCTGGCCTCACGCTCCACACGAGGGTCCTTCTTGTGGTCTGTGCAGGGCCATGTTTTTGCGTTTCTTTGTGCTTCTGGTTGGTGATTGTGCCGGGAACGGCCCAAGCTTAGCGCCGCGGTGCTGAGTCATGTGCCGAAGTGCCAACAAGCTAGGTCCCTGGTCCCTTTGTGTGGTTCCCCCGCGTGTGTCGATCCCCGTGCTGGCAGCCTCCGAGCTGGCCACACTTTGAAGAGGGTCTTGGGGGAAGTGGAATCGCGCGGGCAAAGTGACCAGGAGGGCGGATGCCCTGGAAGTAACATCAAGGGCGCGAGGACGGTGAACCGGGAGCGGAGCCGTGAGCGAGCACTGGACGGGCATCTGGGGGAGCAGGACCGGAAGTATTCTGGGTGTCCTGCGGGCAGACGGGGGTTCCGGGCTGCAGGAGGAGAGGGAGGGGGTCCGCTGAGAGACCCTGTTCTAGCAGACCCGTCCAGAGAGCAAAGCGGCAGCTGCACGTGGGGAGTCTGCGTTGTGCACAGCATGCGTTCCCCGCGGAAACTCCAAACAGAAGAGACGAGCACGTTCCCGTTTAACAGGCATTTTGGGAGCCCCCGGGAAGGCACAGGGTGTTAGGGGTGCAGGTCAACACTTCCAGATCTTGGAGCTCCCGTGTGAGGGCAGGAAGAGCTGGTTGGTGGTGCATGTGATGAAAGAAACAAACCCTTCATGGGATAAAGATGAATGGGGTGTGTCATCAGCACAGACCTCTCGGAGGAGGTGACGTGGGCCAAGAAGACCAGCCAGGGGGACGTGCAGCAGCCGGGGACAGGAAAGGCCCCGGCACTTCAGGACAGGGCGGCGTGGCCCGACGTGGCGAGCACGGGTGCAAGGGGGCAAGATGAGGAGAGGCTCGGGCCAAACCAGGGAAGAGTTTGGGATGTGACGGGGGACAGGGAGATGGCTTGCCGACATCAGAGCAGACCAGGAGCAGGGCAGGTCGGGGGAGACCCATCGATGTGCGTGGGAGGCGGTGGCTGCCACCAGGGTGGTCTGGGGAGATGGTGAGAAGCCGTGGCTTTGAGATGTATGGAAAGGAAAGCTGATGGGAGCTCCCTGGAGACCTAGCCCCGCCTGGTGCACGGAGCTCACTGCTTCCTTACGGGACGGACGCACCCGAGAGCGAGCACGCCATCTTCTGGATCAATGTAGGTCAGTGCACCATGACAGGGAGGGGTCTGGACACTCTAGGGTGTCGTCCTCAGCAGCTGCTTAGGGTCGGTGTCATTTCCCCAGTAGGACGGGACGCACCCCAAGTCCCCTCGGGGGCACGTGAAGGTTGGTCGCCTGTCGGACACTTGGGAGGACACGTCAGGTGAGCAGTTCAGGTCAGGAGCTGGAGGGACACAGGTGGCCATGACGGCGGCAGGGGGTGGGGAGGAGGCTGTGCAGGGAGAGATGCGGTTGGAGACCCAGCTCCGGCCCTGGGTTGCAGATTAATAAGCAGATAAGGAGCCATGGCATCAGGGGTCAGCAAAGAATATAGAGACCGACCCCCTGAAGTCGAGGCACTGGGCCCGGTCCAGTGCTGCCTGAAGCTCAAGCCAGAGAGGGCGGGGCGGTGGGGTGACCTTGGGTTTGGCCACGTGGCGACGTTAGCAAGGGCGTGGGAGTACAGGCCAGGCCGAGGACGTCGGCAGGAGAGCAGAGGACGGCGCGGGGGTTTGGACAGAGAAGAGAGGGGCACAGCCACCCACCGACCTCCCAGCCACTCCTGGCGCGTACATGTTACCCGTGTGTATGCCCATGAGCTTTCGAAGACAAAACGAGATCGCTCTGCACTCACTATCTTGAAATCTGCTCATATTAATCAACCAGTATTTCTGGCCACCTGCCTTGTGCCTGGAACAGTTCCAGACACCCAGATGGGGCCGTGAACACCGGTCTCCACCTCGGTCCCAAAGCCAGCACACTGGTGTGGGGACGAAACAGGGATCACCCTCAGCGGGAAGTCATGGTGTGTTGACTGAGCCTTGCCTGTGCAGATGAGCCATGGGTGGGAGGGAGAGGGATTGTCATCTATGCAGATGAGCCATGGGTGGGGGGAGGGATTGTCCCCTGTGCAGATGAGCCATGGGGGAGGAGGGATTGTCCCCTGTGCAGATGAGCCATGGGTGGGAGGGAGAGGGATTGTCCCCTGTGCAGATGAGCCATGGGTGGGAGGGAGAGGGATTGTCCCCTGTGCAGATGAGCCATGGGTGGGAGGGAGAGGGATTGTCATCTATGCAGATGAGCCATGGGTCGGGGAGGGGGGGGGAAAGGATTGTCACCTGTGCAGATGAGCCATGGGGGGGGGGGAGGGATTGTCACCTGTGCAGATGAGCCATGGGGCAGTGGAGGGATTGTCACCTGTGCAGATGAGCCATTGTGGGGGGGAGGGATTGTCACCTGTGCAGATGAGCCATGGTGGGGGAGGGATTGTCCCCTGTGCAGATGAACCATAGGGGGCAGGAATTAATCAGCAAAGGGGGAGGTGCTGCCCCAGGCATCACAAAATAGGATTTCGTGTCATGAAACATTTTTCTATTATGAAATGCACGTTGAACCCGTGTCATAAATTGGCCCCAGAGGAGCAAGTGATGCTGTTGTGTTTTGAGAAGCTGGCCACACAACACCTTGAAGCCTCACCTCCCTGGAAGGTACCTGCGCACGTGCTCAGGCCGAGGTCGGGGGGCTTAGGGGGTCCGGTGTGGGCCTCCCAAAGGCCCTCTTTGTTTCTCAGTTTTGAGCTTTTGAATAAAGTGGTTTTGCACGTGTAGAGAAAGAACTGGGAACATTGAACTAGCAAGCATTAGGTAGCATTTCTTTTTTTTTTTTTTAATGTTTATTTATTTTTGAGACAGAGAGAGACAGAGCATGAACGGGGAAGGGGCAGAAAGAGAGGGAGACACAGAATTGGAAGCAGGCTCCAGGCTCTGAGCCATCAGCCCAGAGCCCGACGCGGGGCTCGAACTCACGAACCACAAGATCGTGACCTGAGCTGAAGTCGGACGCTTAACCGACTGAGCCACCCAGGCGCCCCATTAGGTAGTGTTTCTAGGCACTGTTGAGAAAACTATCCTGATGGGCGTTAAACACAGTTTGAGCTACAGACTTTCCCTGGGGTCGGAAGAAAAGGCAGATTTAGCCTGGAAGCAGGTGCTGGGTGGTGGGGAGGGGGGGCTGTGTCGATGGGCACACGGGGGATGGTGCACGGCGGGAAGTCACCGCGGGTACCTGGTTCGGTGGCGGGAGCAGCCCGGATGAGGGCCGAGTGAAGACGCACAGCCTTTGGGGTTTGCCAAGTGAGCCAGAGCTGGTGTCCGAAAAGCAGGGCCGAGAACAGCCGTGTGGCCGTGAGCTCATGGGGACGATGGCTGGAGCCAGGCAGCCTGTGTTGTGCACAGGAGGTTGGAGATCAGGAGAAGGCCCTGGGTGGGTGGTGGGGACGCAGGAACAGGGCATCACAGACACTGTTCGTTCCGCAAATTAAATAGTCCGAGAATGTGCCCTAAGCTGTCCTTGCACGAGCCATCTCTGCTGTCGGAACCCCGCACCACCACCACTGGCCAAATGCGTCGACCCTGAGGTCCCCAGGCAGGGTCCCCTATGGCAAATCACACCCCCAGAAAAAGGCTGCTCAGCCCAGGGGGCGGGGGATGGGGACTGCTAACGCTGAGCACAGCCAGGCCTCCAGGCCACCCCCTCTGCCCCTGAACGCTGAAAGGAGCCACCTGCTGGGAGATGAATGTGTAGGACCCTCCCCTGGGGGATGGGCCAGCAGGTGCCTTGCCCCGTCCTGTCTTGTTCTGATTCCTTCCAAGGGCCCTACATGCGAGAGAGCCAGCACCCATGTCCAAAGCAACAAATGACAAATTTTGAAAATGGTTGTTATGTTGTTGGGATTTAGGTAAATTACAAAGTGTTTGTTCACATTTAAAGTATGGTGCTTGAGGGGCGCCTGGGGGCTCAGTCGGTTGAGCGTCCGACTCCGGCTCAGGTCATGATCTCACGGTTTGTGAGTTCGAGCCCCCCGGCTATATGTAGGCTATATGTAACAAAGCAAACTGTGGACGAAGAAAAACTGATCATTAACAGTCCAGTGCTGACGAGGAAGCCAGAAGACTATTTAATCCTTAAATTATAATAAAACTGATGTCTTTTGCGGGGCTCACTCAGGAGATTGGGCAACATCGCCTGGAGAAAATCGTTCCCTCCGTCAGGCATGTATTCTTTTTTTTTTTTTAAGTTTATTTATTTTGTGGGGAGGGGCAGCAAGAGTGAGAGAGAGGATCCCAAGCAGGCTCTGCGCTGTTAGCACAGAGCTCGACGTGGGGCTTGAACCCACAAGCCGTGAGGTCATAACCCGAGCCGAAACCAAGAGTCAGGGGCTCTGCCCAACCGACTGAGCCCCCCAGGCACCCCAGGCAGTTATTCTGATGTTTTATCGCGACGTGTAGGAAAACCCATGGTGGAGATGCTGTCTCCCATCATCGTGTGTGTGTGTGTGTGTGTGTGTGTGTGTGAGACTGTCTACACCTGAGTGCAACGTGCAGGGGCACGCGCTTTCCTCCCCAGATGTACGGACGGGGTCACCTAGATAATTCTCCATGAGTGACAGGCCCTTTTGGTTAAAATACACACTGCTTTGGGTATCTGGGGATTGGCAACGCGTAGACCCTTCTCTTCTCCAGCATCCACTCCATTCCTGAAGTGCGTGTGTCTGCTCAGTGCCGTCTTGGTGACAGATGTCCTCGTCGAATGTGGAACCCGCACTGTTTCTTTAGTATCCTGGATTCTTTAGTGCCTGGATGTGGTCTGGAGAAGGACAGGGAGGGGACAGCGTGGCGTCCGAGGCCAGGGGCCCTGACAGGTTGTCTGTCTTCATGCCCCAGGGCAGCGGCTGGCCCTCCCCCTGCCCAGGCCGAAGGCCCGTGAGCCGAGGTGCCTGCGGCCTTGGTGCTACGTGTGTGAATGTGGCTGCTCCTTCAGCCGTCTGGTGTCCGTCTACCAGACGAGACGCAGTAGACCCAGCACCCAGGTCTGCGTTGCACCGCGTGACCGTCATGACTGTCCCCGTCTGGAGAGGGTGCCGGGCCGGGCACCTGCGGGCCGTTGGGCCAGCGCCTGAGCCGTCTTGCAACGAGACTTCCCGTTGCAACGTGTCCTTAGACTTCTCTGTCCCGACCGGAAGAGGAAGTTAATGGGGTCACCTTTGTCCCGTGCTGTGTTTTGGGGCTCGGCGCCGAGAGGGCACCTTTGGAAGGAGGAGCCCCAGGCTCCTGGAGGGAAGAGCTCTTGGCCCCATCGGGAGGGCCTGGCCCGGGCTCCAGAGGGTCCGTGGTTCCGCGACCGTCCTTGCCGCTCGCGTCCTGACCGATGTCCTGTCTTCTCTTGCCAGGAGGACCCCCGCGTGCGCCCGCGGCCCGTGGCGGGGAGGCGCCGGCATGGCGGGAGGCGTGGCGGCCGACAGCGCCAACCACCTGCCCTTCTTCTTTGGCAACATCACCCGGGAGGAGGCGGAGGACTACCTGGTGCAGGGGGGCATGAGCGACGGGCTGTACCTGCTGCGCCAGAGCCGCAATTACCTGGGCGGCTTCGCGCTGTCCGTGGCGCACGGGAGGAAGGCGCACCACTACACCATCGAGCGCGAGCTCAACGGCACGTACGCCATCGCGGGCGGCAGGGCTCACGGCAGCCCCGCCGAGCTGTGCCACTACCACTCCCAGGAGTGCGACGGCCTCGTCTGCCTCCTCAAGAAGCCCTTCCACCGGCCGCCCGGCGTGCAGCCCAAGACCGGCCCGTTCGAGGACCTGAAGGAGAGCCTCATCCGGGAGTACGTGAGGCAGACCTGGAACCTGCAGGTGAGCGCCCGCGCCCGGCCGCTGGGGGACAGCGCCCCTCCTCGGGGGGCACCCCGCCTGCCGGCGATGCCGGTCGCCGGTCACCGGCTCCCTCGGGGCCCCTCCAGACGGTCGCCGCGGCGTCAGCCGTGTGCGCGGACCTGACGGGGTCGCTCTGCGCACACGGATGGGCTCCCGATTTTACGGCTCCGGGGGCTCCGTCGCAGAACGTTCCGGACGAGCAGAGCCGGAGCTCCAGCAGCCCGGGCTTGGCCCCTGACGCCGGCTCCCACGCCCCGCAATTTACGTCCCCGGTGCCCTGGGGACGGGCACGTAATCTGCCAGTGACGTGCCCCTGCCCATCTTTCTCAGCCTCTAGGCGGGTGACCCTGAGCTCGTTGGTGTGGCCGCAGGGAAGGGTGCATGTGTTCAATTCACACATATCGGCAAATTGTCATCCGGAAAGGCCCCAGGGGCTGGGACCGCCGAGTCCCAGCCTCACTGTCAACAGCACCCGATGTCAGGAGCCACCGGGCTGGTTGACGGTCTCCTGCTCGGCCCCGTGCGTTCGGCCCTTTCTCTCTCGTTCCCCGGATGTGCGCGTCCTGCATTGGGGGTGCCGTCCCCTGCACACGGACGTGTGCGGCACAGCCTTTCTGAGGGTCGTGTGCAGTGACTGCTTTCTGCCCTTGAATACAACCTGCGCCAAAGTCACCTTGCACACAGGGAGCAGTACTCTGTGTGTGGTCGTTGTCATGAGCGTGGAGTGGACGTGCCCCAGGCCATCTGATTTACTTGTTTTTTTTTTGCAAAGTCAGATGCAGCAGATCTGTGGACTGGTCACTCAGGCACAGTAACACGAACCTTGTCAGACGTACGTTTCTAGGGTTTTGACCAACACCCCGCACCGTGTGGGTCCCACCCCAATCAGGGTCTCCTGCCCCTCCCCCGGCCGGCCCCCAGCAGCCCCTCACCAGCCATCTGTCCCACAGTGTAGCCTTTTCCAGAATATCACGTGTGAGGGGACTCACGCAGCCGGTACCCTTTCGGGCCGCCTTCTTCCTGCACCCAGACCTCGACTGGTGGTGTTTGGGACGCCGCTGTGGGATGCACCCTGTCACACAGAGCTGCTGCTTCTCAGGCCATCTGTGCAGTCTGACCCACTTTGCATCTCAGCTCCCGCCTATCTTCCCGCCTCCCTTCCACCCCCTAGTTTGGGTTCATTATATATTTTTTTATTTTTTTAATGTTTGTTTATTTTTGAGAGAGAGAGAGAGAGTGAGCAGGGGAAGGGCAAAGAGAGAGAGAGAGGGAGACACAGAATCGGAAGTAGGCTCTAGGCTCCGAGCTATCAGCACAGAGCCCCACTCGGGGCTCGAACTCACGGACTGCTAGATCCCGACCTGAGCCCAAGGCAGACGCTTAACCGACTGAGCCACCCAGGTGCCCCTGGGTTCATTATATTTTTATTTTTACTTTTTCTGGTCTTCTTTCTAACTTCCAATAATCTACGCCGGGGTCTTCATTTACGGCTGTGGAGAAACCTCTCCCCTGCCCACTGAGCACGGTGGGGAAGGGAACCCACCCAGCCGTCGGCCCCCTCCCGTTTTTATTTTCCACGTTGTCATGGTCCTTTCCTCCACGCCCTGTGGCCACATGTCCTGCAGGTACAGACAGAGAGTGAGAGCTCAGAGGAGACAGGAAAACCACGTCTCCCTTGTGGTTCACATCCCAGGGCTTCTGAGGTGTCGGGCAGGGCCGGGCTGTGACGCAGAACCACAGGGTCAGTGCTGGGCTGTGATCCATGAAGGGCAGGAGGCCTGTCCTCTGCACCTCACGGATGATGCCGGACGGTTTCTGAAGCCCCATCCGGCTTTAAAAGGCCAGGCTCTAAAATCTGCATTGTCACTTACATACTTGAAGGTATTTAAATCCTACACAAGGATCTTACTGGTTTTATGTGGCAAATGAACGAATGACCACGTCAGGACTTAAGACGGATCGGAAATGATCTCTGCGACTTTTACACGTTTTTACTCAGTACCTCTCTGCCCCCTTTTCCTCGCGGCAGGGCCAGGCTCTGGAGCAGGCCATTATCAGCCAGAAACCACAGCTGGAGAAGCTGATCGCCACCACGGCCCACGAGAAAATGCCCTGGTTCCACGGCAAAATCTCACGGGTCGAATCGGAGCAGATTGTCCTGATCGGATCCAAGACAAATGGAAAATTTTTGTAAGTACGGTCTTCTTCCCTGTCACCTCCTACCGACGGGCCCGCTTGGACTGTTGGGGTAACTTGGCTTCCCCCTTCCTGGAGCCCACGTGGCTCCGGGGAGGGCTCACACACCATCACAGGGCACCACCCACACGGCCCGCTGTGAAGACGTTCCCAGACAGAGATGCCGCTCGTAACCCAGCGTTTGTCACCCAGTCCAAGCCCAAAGTGAACAGTCTTCTCGGGCACAGGGGTACGTGAGTTAGAGAAATGGTATCAGCCACAGAGCTTGCTTTACGTGCCAGGATAGGGCGCGCGACGATCGTGGGCATCCATCTGAAATAAAAACACTGTGTTTGTTCACTCAGTGCCCCAAGGTCTCAGACTTGACTTCTCTCTTTCCTTGGAACTACATGGCGCCACTGAGGCAGATAATCGAAGAGAATTCTGCCTTGTTTGAACGGTTTCCTTGTTAACCTTAGCGATCGATGGGCCTCAATACCCGGGATCCTGGAGACTCAGGCCACCTTGGGGCGGGGTCAGGGGTCAAGGACAGCACCGCGCTGTCTTGGGCAGGTGTCAGCCTTATTCCCAGAGGAGCTATGGCCGGGGACGTGCCCACCTGTTTGTCACTGCTCAGGTGCTAAGCAGGTGCCTCAGGGGACAGTCATTCGGTCTCACCTTGGACCCTTACAGATGGCACTTGGCCCCGTGGTCAGGCACGTGTACTCACTCACACCCAGGTGACTTTTAACTGTTCCTAGAACTAGGAGTGTTTTTGCTGAGTATACATCTATTAAGAATTTTTTATTCAGATTTTACTATAACAGCTCTTATTTGAAAAACGATCTTAAACGCAAAACTCTTCTTTGAAAAGTGATTCTGAAAACAAGAGCGGGGTAGCCCAGGTCGGCACGCAGCGGGTGCTGGAATGCTGATTTAGCAGCCTCCGTAGCAGCCTCCAGCAGAAATCGTGTGCGGGAGATATTTGTTCCTCGGGTGGCCCCTGTCAGCTCATTTCCCCCTGAGGTTTGGACTTTTACCGTCTTCTTCGGAATCATTTCCAGCACAAATGTCACGGGCCTGCGTGAAGTCAGCCCCGAGTGGTGTAATCCAAAGAGTGAGCGAGGCCTCTCTCCTCGAGGGTCCAGCACCTGATCCCAGGCTCGCTGGAAAACAGCTGTGGTCAGAGACGGCGGCCTGCTCCCCGCTCAGACGAGGGGCCCCGCCCTGGGACAGCCGAGGGCCCAGCCAGCTGCCGGTCCCTTCCCCAGGGGTCTTCTCCTGCCTCGTCCAGGTTTTCCTATAGAATGTCTTTCCTGCTGCTTTCCAGTCATTTCAGTTGACTTACTGCCTGCGAACCAGCATTCACTAGAATCCGTAGCTGTGGAGGCACTGAATGCCGACGCCACTCGGCATGTTAGACAGAGGAGTGAGCACGCCACCGTCTGCCTCCCGAGCCACACATCTCAGTGGGAGAAACAGGCACCGAACCGTAGAACAGGAGCCGTGGAACAGGTGGCTGTGCAGAAGGAAAGGGACAGAGCACGCGTGTGGATGCCCTGGGCGGGTGGACGTGTGCCGCAGGGCCGGGCCTGGGAGGACTGGCGGGCGCTAGAAGGGGGGCGCTGTCCACCTTCAGGAGGGTGTCAGGGCGGGTTCAGCTCAGGTTCGGTGGGACCCGTCTGGCTGGGTGTAGAAAAGAGACCATGCAGAGATGCAGGAGTACGGACACTCAGAGGCCACACTGTGTGGTTCGTGTGTGCTTGAACCCAAGTGCGGTGTTCGTTATTCTCCAGACGTCAGGGCTTTTGCGTTCTGGTGCCTGAACGCAGGAACCGTGTGGATGCTTGTTGGACACAGGGACGTGGGTGCTGGTGCGTGGCCCCGTCCCGTGGCTCTGTGCTGTGCTCTGTGCACCCTGGTCAGGGCCGGGGCTCTGTGTCTCTTCTGTGCACACGTGCCCTTCTTGTGAGCACGGTTCCTCTGTGTCCGCTGGGGACCATGGCACGTGTTTCCGTGAGTCGGAAGGCGGGATTTCAGGATGAACACTGCCGCGTCCATCACCCTTCTGTTCCCCCGATGTTTACGGTTCCTTGTCCGGCCTCGTCTTGCTGCCGGACTTGCCCCACGCGGGGCTGGCCATCTGGCTCTGCATTGCTGCTGTCCTACACGGGTCTGTTCCCAGCCCTTCTAGGACACGGTCTGGCTCCAGTCAGCGGCCTGCCGGGTGCTTCCCACACCCCCACCCCCTCCGCACGGCCTCGCTCAGGGCACTTGTTTCCTTCATGACCCCGTCTTTGACCCCAAGGCCAGCCTGCCCTCCCTGGGACCTCCCGGCGGCACCTGGCAGAATTGACAAGAGTCTAAGAGGCTCTCAGATCCAGAAACAGAACGTAATTTTTGTGGCTCTTAATAATGGGCGTCATGAACTTGATTTAAGATAAGTTGGCGCGTGTCAGTGTGCTGTGTGTAATGCCTAGCGCTTGGTAGGAGAATAGTAAATACAGATCTCCTCTACTTATGATGGGGTTATGTCCCGATAAACGCTTCGTAGGTGGAAAATATAGTAAGTCGAAAATGCATTTAATATACCTACGCTACTGAACAGACACCATAGCTGGGCCTCGCCCGCCGTGGGCGCACTCAGAACACATAACGTGAACATACCGCTGGGCTAAGTCATCGACCGAAGCCGATCTGATAGTCAAGTGTTGACAGTCTGGTGTGGTCTCTGGAGCACTGGGCCGAAAGGGACACACAGAACCTATCGACGCTGTCAGTGTTGAACGCCTCGTTCGCCATCTTGACGGCATGGATGCCTGGGGGCCGTGGCGCCCTCCCCAGCATCACAGAGAGAACCCTGCCTCACATCCCCAGCCCGAGAAGAGATGCACCTTCAAACTCTGAAGTATGGTTTCTACCGGGTTAGTGTCACTCTGTGTCCATCGTAAAGCTGAAAACTCACAAGTGGAACCATCGCGACTTGGGGACTGCGCGTACAAGCTGATTTTGAGTCTTGAACGGCCACAGGCAGCAGGGGCCAAGGGGCACCTGTGGGAAATCCCGAGTGCTTGCAGTTTCCGCTTAAGTAATAACATGGAGAGTCAAATGGGGAAGTGAGAGAGTTCATTCTAGAACCTCCGATTTACATGACGGTTCGACGTGGCCAGACCCCTCTCCTGGGAAAACACATGCCCTGTGCCACCCCTAGAAAACACGGAGGAAGAGGCAGAAGTGTTTCGAAAAGGCCTACGTGAGGTTGTGAATCTTTGCCATGACGGTTTAAGATGCAGAAGTTAAATCCCGGGAACTGCTAACCACCAAGAGAGGCCGTATCTGGGGGACACTGGCCAACTCAGATCCAGTTTTCTCTCCTCACGAATGACAGTGGGAAGTCCATTTGTGGGGGCAGAATACTTGAGCCAGAAGGAACCTCACTGCCATGAGTGTGAGTCCTTGGTTTTCAAAGGGGGACTGAGGCACGAGGGAGCCTACCCCAGGTGGTCAGGCGAGTGGGAGTTGAGAGCGAGGCTCCAGGGTCCTGATGGCTCTGGGCTGAGAGTCCAAGGACCCCACCACCAGCAGCTGAGTCCTAACCCCGCACTCTCCGTGCAAGGCGTGGCTCCAGGGCGCATCCACGGGAAATGTCAGCCTTTCCCCTGTCCCGTGTCCTGTCCACACAGCCTACCCGGGACCACGTGGGTCTCGAGGGTGGACCATGATGGGATTGGTGCCCTTTTAGGAAAAGAGACTGGAGTTCTCTGTGCATGCACACATAAGGGCAAGGCCATGTGAGCACCCAGCCACGGTCCTGCGGGTTGGGGGTCAGGGCTCTGCCTTCTGGGGACACCAGGGACCGAGGGCTTCGTGAAGGTGCAGCCCCTCGGCTCTCTGAAACCTCACATGATGACAAGGTTTGCCGTTTTGAGAAATTAGTCACAGCCCAGGTCTCCCTGAAAAATGAATTTGTTCGAAAAGGTAAACAAAACTTCTTTTGCAAAATTTGTGTCCCCCTTCCCCCAAAGGAAGGACCCAGGATTGGTGGGGTCCAAAGCATATACGGTTTGAAGATCTTCTTTTCTTTTTATTTTTTTTGAGTTTTTTTTTTTTTTAATGTTTATTTATTGGTGAGAGACAGAGAGAGATAGAGCATGAGTCGGGGAGGGGCAGAGACAGAGGGAGACACAGAATCTGAAGCAGGCTCCAGGCTCCGAGCTGTCGGCGCAGAGCCCGACGCAGGACTCAAACTCACGAACCACGGGATCATGACCTGAGCCGAAGTCAGACGCTTAACCAACTGAGCCACCCAGGCGCCCCTGGAGATCCTTGTTTAAAAAAAATACAAAATATATTTTTAGAATAAGAAAAAAATTGCAATAAATTACATTTTTTAAAGCGGGAGATACAGTAAACATACAAAACTTAGAAAACCGTAACGTAACTTTTTACTCAACTGCCTGACACATCTCAATAGTGCCTTTTATTTTCTACATTTTTTCAACTGTGCAATGCTTGATCGCCTCCTCCGTGGACAATGGTTTAGTAATATTATTTCCCACGTGTGGAAAAAAGAAAAAACGCAGTCCTTCCTCTGGGTTTACAACTCATTATTAGTAAGGCACGCACATTTTCGGGATCATTGTCGACTTTGGGAAAGGACGTTGGAATGGAGGAAGAGTGCTCTTCTCTGGTCATGGTTAAGTATCGTTTATACATCGTACAAAACCCTGAGGCTGTGCGGTCACATTGCTGGGCCCTGCTTGGGCTGGATGGGCCTCAGCTCGTGGTCCAGGCAGCATGGAGCCCGGGCACCCGCACGCGTCCCCCAAGTACACATCACAGGGGCCCAAATGTAATGTGCGACGCCCTTCATTTCATCACGTAAAGTATCTTAGAAAGAAAACACTCCAAAAGTTCCATTTCCTGCAAAAGGAGAAAAGTAGAATTCTCGCTTTCCTTGTGTTTGGTAGGCGGGTAAATATTTGATCATTTGTGGTTTAAAGTCCTTTTTTTTTTTTTTTTTTTTTTAAATTTTTTTTTTAACGTTTTTTATTTATTTTTGGGACAGAGAGAGACAGAGCATGAACGGGGGAGGGGCAGAGAGAGAGGGAGACACAGAATCGGAAACAGGCTCCAGGCTCCGAGCCATCAGCCCAGAGCCTGACGCGGGGCTCGAACTCACGGACCGCGAGATCGTGAGATCGTGACCTGGCTGAAGTCGGTCGCTTAACCGACTGCGCCACCCAGGTGCCCCTAAAGTCCTTTTAGTTCTTACAGAGCCGAGAGCAACTTCAAGGAGACCTTTAAAATACACAGATGAGGGGCGCCTGGGTGGCTCAGTCGGTTGGGCATCCGGCTTCAGCTCAGGTCATGATCTCACAGTTCATGGGTTTGACCCCCTGTGGGGCTCTGTGCTGCCAGCTCGGAGCCTGGAACCTGCTTCGGATTCTGGGTCTCCCTGTCTCTCTGCCCCTCCCCTGCTCCCACTCTGTCTCTCTCTCTCTGTCTCAAAAATAAACACTGAAAAAAATCTTTAAATAAATAAAATGCACAGATGGCGGCTCCCTAAATAGTTGAATTAATGTTACAAAGAACAAGTAATATTTCAGATTTGTCAGGGGACTCAGGAAGCCAGGAAATCACACTGCATTTAGAAGCATGCTGTTCGGAAAGAAGCTACGGAAATCGTCATCCTTGCAAGAGAATGTTCCTGCCTTCCGCCAGGTACGTGCCAGGCACTGTGACAGGGGCCATGGAGACTGACCAACAAGACTGATTCCGGCCCCGCCCTCGCCACGACACCCGAAGATGTCACACTGAGAAAGACGGACATGCCACAAAGGGTGTGGGGCTCCATCGGTCACGGTCCCCCCGTGTAACCGAATGGCGCTGCTGACACCCAGTATGTTCTTTATTTTATTTCTGTGCACCTGTCCATTGCCCCTCAGTCGCACCTGTTCTGAACGCCGTTAGTGCAGGGATGGCCCGCCCCCATCGTCACGGGTGCAGGGCTCACAGCAGGGTCTCAGCGAGCCCCGTCCTCCTGGGGAAAGGGACATTGAAAAGTGCCCTGAACAGTGAGGAGAAGGGAGTTAGGGCAGAAAGGGAAAAAAGTGCAGAGTCTCAACACTGTGGCCTGGGCGTGGCCTGGCCCAGAGCAGAGACTGGAGTGACAGCCAGTCAGAGAGACAAGGAGCCCCTCCTGATCCAAAGGGGGGCCTCTGAGCAGGTGCAGAGTAGAGGTGCGGCTTGCCCTTTCCAGCCCCCTCAGAACCACTGATCCCCCTAAGTGCCTCGCATCTGAAATTCAGGTGGCCCCTGACAGTCCTCCCCTGTCCCCTCCAAGGAGAAACACACAGTTTACTCAGAATCATCCTCATGTTACCAGCTATTTCCAGGTAGAGTGTGGTGCTTCCGTTATTTTCTCCCTTCCCTTCCCTCCCCCCCATATCCTCCCATCACACCCTTCCCATTCTGCTTGTCCCTCCCTTAGGCACACACGCATGCCCCCTCGTGCCTCTCACATTCACGGCTCTGTGGGAGTCCCTGCAGAGAAAGCAGTCAGCAATGTGCATTGAGGGTCCAGCGAAGGCTCACCGCATTCTGTGCACAACTGGGGACGAGGAGGTTCAGTGACAGTGGCCGTCTGAAGAAGAGACTTGCGTCCGGCCAGAATCGGGTGTGCAACTCAGAGCTGAGTGGCCTTTGTCTAGTACGGACCCAAGCTTGGGGATACCAGATGGCGGGCCTGTCGCCCTTGAATATTAGATGATACCTTGACCAGTGCTGTGCAGTCTCCCAGCGAGGTGGAGGCCTCACTTTGGAAATAGGAATCAGTGATGCTTTTATTGTTTTTTTACATTTTTTTAATGTTTATTTATTTCTGAGAGAGAGAGAGAGACAGAGCACGAGCAGGGCAGGGGCAGGAAGGGAGGGAGACACAGAATCCCAAGCAGGATCCAGGCTCCGAGCTGTCAGCTCGAACCCATGAACCGCGAGATCATGACCTGAGCCAAAGCTGGACGTTTAACCGACTGAGCCACCCGGATGCCCCATTAGTGATGCTTTTCAATGCAATTACGACTCATTGCCATTCAAGAAATACACAGTCACAATATGGCACATTCGTCAGAGACACTGAGATGGCTTATAAGGATGCACGCTTGTATTCCCTGTGAACAAGGAACAAGTGTGATTTAATTTGCCTCTCTGGCCTCAGATTGCTCAATGACACAACGGGGAAGGAAGCTGATGTTTTGTCTGAGTTGTTACGGAGGCGAACAAGGTACCGTGCACGGAGTTAAGCCTAGGTGGTCGCCGTGTGTCTGCTCCCTACAACCATGGAGTCTTTTCTTCCATCAGTTCTGGAAAATATTCAGCCAGTTTTTCCTCAACTGCTACTCTCTTTCTTTCTTAACATTCGTTCCTTCAGAGGCTCCTGTTAAGCATCTCATAGACCTTCTGAATTCATCGTGTGTATTGTTTCTCACGTTCTGTCGTCTTTTCTCCATGTGCTGGCCTGTGTAATGTCTTTGTGTCCGTCCTTCCAGTTCACTAAATGGCACTTCATGTGTCTAATCTGCTTTTAAACTGAACCACTGTTTTCTCCCGCCACCAATGACATTTTTTTTTTTTTTTTAATTTCTAGCGGTTCTCTTTGTTGCGGTGGTGGTTTCTCTAACATTCCTGGGCATGTGTAGAGTATTTTATCGCTTGGTCATATTTGCAATTCCACCTTTTTTATTCTTTATTTTTAGAGAGAGAGGGAGAGAGAGAAAGAGAGCGAGAGTGGGGAGGGGCAAGAGGGAGAGAGAGAGAGAATCTCAAGCAGGCTGCACCCTCAGTGCCGAGCGTGATGCGGGACTCAGTCTCACAACCCTGAGATCGTTACCTGAGCTGAAATCAGGAATGGTACGCGCAACGGACCGAGCCCCCCAGGCGCCCCACGATTGCCCCTCTTGTTTCCTTGAACACTTCGTACACAGGGAGCTCAACCTTCCAGTGATCGGTGACTCCAATATGAAAGTCCTTAAGGGTTCAAACCTCTGTGTCCTCCACCCTCCTTCCCTCCCTGCCCTCGATCTCGTAATTCATGTTTCCTTATGTCTTCGTGATCTTTTCGAGCTCAGTTTGATCGCCATGCACCTGTGGGAATCCTGAGCCTCCTGTGTCGGGACTGCTGTCTCCCAGAGCCTGGGAGGACCTCTTCTTCGGGTCCGGCGGCCCCGCTGCCCTGTCCGCGGCAGGGCCATAAGCATATTTGCCCTTACACCAAACCCACATTTTTGTTGTCGCTCTTTGTATTTACTGCCCCCTTTCCCCAGCTCAGGCTCCACCTCCCTTCTTGTTATATACTTAAGTTTGAAAAGCAGGGTGTGGGGTTAGGAAAGCCCTTGCCCTTGTCCGCTGATGAGTGAGATCGGGTGGGGCTGGCCCCCAGCCCCACGTGCTGCAGTGACCGTCCGGTGCCCCCATCAGTGGTCAAGGGACACCACGTTGTTTGACACGTGTGGCTCTGTGGGTCCGGGTCAGCGTCGCGGCACGGCCTGTCTAAAGTAAACGTTCAAAGGGCTGTGGGCTGATGACAGTAGCAGCCCGTTGATCCGACCAAGGCGCCCGTGAAGCTGAGAGGAGGGGCATGACCCGGTTCCACGGGCCGGGGGAGAGACGGAGGCGTCAGATGCGGACCCGCATTCCGTGCCGGTCCTGCTTTGCATGGAGCGTACATGTGCCTCCTTTCGCTATGATGCAAGGCGACGGTGCCCGGAAGGTGCATTTCCCTGCGTCTCTTGCGGACCGGGAGGGCACCAGCCCTCCAGCTCTCCTCTTCCGTGGACGGTTGGCCTGAGGTCCCGCCCAGCACGTCACTACCCTGGACGGGAGGGGCGAGCCCTCCCAGTCTGTCCGGACAGCCCGCTCCAGCCACAGCCATCGTCGGGTACACACGGCCACCCCGGCCCTCATCCCCTCCAGCCAGCCACGCTCTGTGGCTCTGTGGCCACACAGGAGGCTGTGCCCTGCTGTCCTGTTCTGTCTGCCGTAGACATGGCACAACGTGTCAG
The DNA here is from genome assembly GCF_024362965.1 of Panthera pardus. Classification (NCBI taxonomy): domain Eukaryota; kingdom Metazoa; phylum Chordata; class Mammalia; order Carnivora; family Felidae; genus Panthera; species Panthera pardus. The sequence continues at coordinate 3,950,913 of NW_026526766.1, forward strand.
GACCTGGGTGGCAGAGAGGGGGGTGGTCCTCCCCTCCCTGCCACTGCCTGGGCATTGCCAGCACACATCCTCTCCCATCTAGGAGGCGTCGGAGGGTGGACAAGGGGGCAGCTGCTCCAGGCCTCCACCCCACCCCCCACCCCCCACCACCCCTCCTGGGCCAAGGGCTTGGGCATCTGGGAGGGGCAAGGCCAGCCCAGCCCAGAGCCTGAGGCACACAGCCTGGGAGGCGGGGGGCTCTCCTGCCCTCTGCTGCCCTCCGACCAAGGAGAGTCGCCGTGCGACAGCTTTGCGGCCCGGCTACAGTTCACAGCACCGTGATAACAAAACACGAATGTGTTGTCGGCTTGCTTCTTCCAAGAGACCCACAGGGGAAGAGACATTCTGGGGCTTCCGCGAACGTGCCTGAGGCTGGCTGGCCCCTAATGCAGGAGAGGAGCTGGGAGCTGAGCCTTTGCTCCCCCTCTTTGCGGGGGAGGGGTCAGTGCCACAAACCTGGTGGGAGTGCTGGGGCAGAGCGAGCTTTCTGGGGGAGCAGGAGGGGCCGCTTCGGCTTCCAAACCAGTTTTCCGCGTGTGTTAGATTAAAAATAGCCCAGCCCAGGATCTGCCTGAAGCCAGCAGATACCTCACAGCTGCCGGCCGTTAGCGTCACCGGGCCTCTGGTCCTCGCCACCTACAGAAGTTGGGCCTGTGGGTTTCCTTCTCTGCCCTCGTTTCCTGCCAGCTGCCATGGGGGGGGGGGGTGGGGGGGCTGTCAAGCAGCTTGTCTGCTGCCCGGCTGGCTGTCGCTGCCGGGATCCCCGTGAGCTGGCCACAGGCTGCCTGGCTGGAGCTCCGGGACAGAAGGACTCTGCTTCAGGACCTGTGCCCTGGGGCTGGGGGGGGGGGGGGGGGGGTACCAATAGGGGGTGGGAGGGGGCCGAAGGAGGTGTGTGCTTTTGCAGAAATCCCTTGTCCAAAAGCAAGACCCGCCGTATCTCCTCCTTGCGCCAGATCTCTCTTTATACTGTTTTTCTCATGAAACAGAAAACACACGAGTGAGTGCATTGCCATGTTTAGGTGCAGATCCGTGAATACTCACAAAGCAAACACCGCCAGGGGAGAGAAGGAAAACCAATGTGGCGGGGGGCCTGCCCCGCTCACAGCTCGAGGACACCACTTCCTGGATTCTGGTGCCCGACGTACCCTCAATTTTTTTTCTTCTTCTTCTTCGGTTTTATCACCTAGGATCTAGGTGTGCACCTCTAAACAAACCATTTGCTCTTGCCTGTTTGGGAACCACGTGCGCGTGGAATCGTGGCGTGTGTTTTATGCTCCCGGGAGTCCCCTGTGGTCTGTGTCATTGCCATTCGGCCGTCGGATTGTTCTGTGATGTTGCGTCGTGCGAATACCCCAGAGTTTACGTACTCATTCTGTCTGCAGTCAGTGGACCTGTATTTAGGTTGTTTACGGTTTGGGACAATCACAGATAAAGCTGCTGTAAACACACCCGCATACTTTCCGGGCACAGGGGGCATCGGGTTTTTTTTACCTAGGAGTGTGGATTTCTGCTTCCCAAGGACTGAACAGGTTTGAGACCCATAGAGAGTTCCAAGCTGTCTCCCAAAAGTGGATGATCAGAATCATACTCCACCCAGCACCATGGAGGGCACCTGCTACCCTGTTTTTAGGCAGCACTTGGTATTATCAGCCTTTCTCATTTTGGCCAGTCTGAAGGGTGCCCAGGGGTGTTTCCACCGTGGTCTTACTCTGCGTTTCCCGGATTATTCTGGTCCCACCATCCCCCCTGGGCAATCTGCCATCCCCCGTCTCAATTTTAACAAGAAAATTTCAATCCGGGCATCGGGCAAGATGGAGTGCCGGAATTTAGGCACGAATTCAGAAAACCGGAGTTTGGATCCCTTTTCTTGCTTCCAGGACCCTGAGGTCAAAGATCTAAAAGGCTGTAAGTCAAGGAGGGTGCTGTTTTGGAACAGCCCACGGACATTGTCCTCCCGCGGTCTCCTTTGGTATGCGCACGTGTCAATTTTTCACGCTCAGGGTTCGTTTCACCGAGTTCTTCATCCCTCCAAGTCACCCTTTTTGTTGGCCGCGGGTGCTTATGGAGTAAAATATGAGCAGTCCCGCATTCCACATTGTAAAAGAGCTTCTTATAAAGAAGACTCCGTTCTCCTCCCGTATGAAAATAGGTCTTACCCCTTCTGTGTGGTTGTTTTTTGTTTTGACAACGACGAACAGGCCTTAGCCGGCCGCGGGGCTGTGAAGACAGGTTCACGCCTGGGGTGCTGGCGGCGTGGCTGGGTTGGGAGGAAGGAGCTGTTCTGAAGGTGCAGAAGGTTTCAGAAGGGGGGTCTGGGTGTGTTCCTGCACCCGCACCAGCTGCCCAGGGCAGTGGGGTGTGGAGGCCGCCCGGCCAACGTGCACAACCAACTGTGACTTGGTGAGAAATGTGTTCTTAGAGCAAACGTCCAGCCCCACCCGGCACACAGCTCGGCCGTCTGTGTCCACTTACCTTTGGGGATGAGTCCACAGGCGGGAGAGGGGGACCACACGTGTTTCCAACGCCCGTCTCGGGGGCGTGACCTCTTGCAACCGGAAGGAGGCGTCCGAGATTTTCCCAAAGCACGGAAATCCCACGCAGCGTGGCACAGTCACTCGAGCTCTTCCCAAAATACGGTGCCCTGGGGCACGCTGCGAAAGGTTTTGGGGGCTTAGTTTCCTCGTTGCGGAAAATGCCAGGGCCCCAAAGACCCTGGGAAGAGGGGGCCCTCGCCCCCTCCATCTGTGGTCGGGAAGTTTCCGACGTAAGATGCTTCCCAGGCACGTCCACGCTGCACCCGGGGCCGAGTCGGCCGGCGGTGCTGCGGCTTCTGGGACTGTGCCCCAGACGCAGACCCGGGGGAAGAGAGGTCAGCGCAGAGACTCTCCCTGTGCCGTGGGTGCCCTGTGCTGGTGGCCTGCCTGGGCGGCTCCCCCAGGTGGACGGAGACTCGCCCACAGAACCTGGGCTCCCCCTGCTGCCCACCCAAGGGTCCGGCCGGGCCTCTCTATGCGGGGGGGCCAAGCCCCGGAGCCCAGGTCGGGCACTGCGGGCGGCACATGGGGCAGGTGTGGGTTTGACGCGCCGCCTCCTGTCTTGCAGGATCCGGGACAGGAACGACAACGGGTCTTACGCCCTGTGCCTGCTGCATGAGGGGAAGGTACTGCACTACCGCATCGATAAGGACAAAACGGGGAAGCTCTCCATCCCCGACGGGAAGAAGTTCGACACGCTCTGGCAGGTATGGGCCGTCCTCACGAGGGAGAAAGCCCACCTTTCAAGCCCAAGCCTACCTGGGTCCTGGTAGGGGCTCCTTTCAACCCTCAGGTACCTGGAAGCCTGGGCCAGGGGTGGGGATGTCAGGTGCATGAGGCTCTGGAATCCAGAAGTTCTGGGCACCATGGAGGGCCCCCCCGCCCCCGCCGGCCACCCCGGAGAGCTGTGCTCAGAGGTGAACAGGAGGCCATGCCTTGGGGACTGGGAGCACTTCTCGCTCTATATAAAGCATCGGGTGCTGGCTCGCTGCAGAAGGAAGCTCTGGAAACGAAGGAGACTCAGCGCTCCCTGGGTGATTCAGGATTTTTCAGCTCTGGTCGGAAAAGGGATTCTTTTTCACCCAACCTCTAGTAAACCCCAATATGGCTCATAATTCGGGAGACACGCAGGGACCGAGGAGCAGGGAATCGATGCCGTCGCACTTTCCAGCGGGCGGAGGTGGGAACACACTGCTTGTTTTCATTTCCATCACAGCGACACGTGGCCACGGCCACGGCCGTGGCCGTGCTGCACACATCACTTCATCCAGGCACCCTGTAACCTCCTGGGTCCAGCAGCAGAGAAACCCCAGGGACTCTGCTGGCCCGAGTGGCCACCACACGGAGCTTTCGTGGGTGAGGAACGCAACGAGGGTTGTGTCCACGTGCCCACGCCCCAAACCCCACCGGTGCCGATAGCAGGAAAGGGCTCCACTCAAAATCCATCTGCTTGAAAACCGGCAGAAAGGATTCGCATTCCTTGAAAGCACAGTAACCACCACCTAATGTATTCTGGTTCCTAATGCTGTGGCTGGAAAAGGAATACCTCTTTTCTGAATGCCGGGGGTTTGGGTCTTTATTCACATCGGTCGTAACACCGGCATCGTCTGCCGTGTGGCTCGTTAGTGACCACGGGCTCTGCTTTAACTCACCAGCACCAGTTTGAGAGAGCGTTCAGCCTACCAGATACGAGTGCCCAATGCAGCTCAGAGATGAGTAGGGGACGTTGCTGGTGGGTATTAATTCCCACCAGCGTTTCTCACCTCCTACAAGAATTGTGGATGGTGTGCACATAAGGGCCCCGGGTCTGTCCTCCAGCACGACTGCTCGGGGGCCCCGGTGTCATGACCAGGACACGGCCACAGAGCCGTTGGACTTCTCCGGGATGACCATTTCCTTTGTGTGAGTTCACGCACAGTGCCAAGGTCAGCACACTGGCTCATCCCAGCATTAACCGTCTCTAATTGTTGGAGTTTCTTCCCAAGATTCTACCCGTATTCGTGGATTCCTCTGGCATGTCAGTGTCCAGCCCTAGCTAATATCTTTCCCCGTGTGTGTTTTCTAGCCCTTGGGCTTAAGAAAGAGCCTCAGAAGGCCGGCACTGCCTTCCATTTTGACAGGTGTGATTTCAGTGGTTTTTTTTTTTCTTGAGAGCCACATGAGGGGCTGCTGTTCATGGGCCGCCCCCCCAGGAGCCCGGAGCTGTTTCCCTGGGAGTTGGGAATTGCTAAACTTGGCTGGCCTGGCTTACTTTGGGGACGGAGTCAGCAAACCAGGACCTAATCTGGCCCTTAGCCTGTTTTTGTATAGTTATGGAAGAAGTGGTTTTTATACTTCAAAGTGCTTTTTTTTTTTTTTTAAGAAAGGACTGTGTGACAGGGAAAGTGGCCTGAAAAAAGCCTAAACTATCTCTGTCCAGCCCCTTGTAGAGGAAGTTTGCTGACCCCTGCCCGGGAGGGAAACGCTCATGTGCAAGCCCACCGTCCAGGCACCCTGGTCGGTACAGTGTCAGAAAACACAAGATATTTGAATGACACTGGAAAGATGGACAGGCACCTCACTGCTGGAGGGACCTCGATACTGTCAGCCCGAGGACACACTGTTACATTCAATGGAGCGGACAGAGCCTCTGTGTCTATTTCAGAAGCGTGTTAGGGCTGGTCTCGTTGAAACACCTGCTTAGAGGTAGATCTTACCCCAATAAAAGATGACGTAAAAAGAGAGTGCTTCCTGGAAGGGTAAAATATATTTGCTCAGGGGCGCCTGACTGGCTCCTTCGGTAGAGCATACCACTCTTGATCTCGCAGTCGTGAATTCAGGCCCCACCTTGGGCATGGAGCCTACTTAAAAAAAAATTACAGATACAAACATTCACCCAAGCAGGTAAGTTTTGAGAGGAGATTCAAGAGCAGGGTCCTTAACTGGAAAAGGTACCAATAAACAGAGAAGGAACAGATACCAGATATGAAGATTCTAGGTTGTCTGAAGAGATGTCTGTTTGAGAGAAAATATGAAATACCAAGGCTGTCTTCTTATTGTGTAATTTTGATGAGATACAAATAAATCTACTTGCCATTAATTAATTTTTTAATGGGCCAATTGGACATCATGAGTCATGGTTTTCTGGGAGCTGTTAGCCAAGGATGGCCACATTCTGTCAACATAAGGTCATTCTCTAGAAGACCCTGTCCTGATGACCCAGCTCTGACATCTTCTCCCTGAAACTTTTGGGCTGAATGACTTGGTACCTCCAAAGCCTTTGCCCACAGCTCTTGTACAGCATTAACCGATGACTAATAGTATATTGTGATTCCTTTACCTGTCTCTCCATCAAGAAAGGAAGCACTTCAGGAATAGGAAATATGCCTCATTCATCTTAGTTTGCCTTTGGTCCTGCCTTGGGGCTTAGCATGAATGACTGAATAAAGGAAGAAATGGTAGCATGCTGAATTTGTTTTTATAACATCATACGGATGTAGGAGAAATAAACAAATAAATGGAGCTAGCTATTGAAAAAAGAAGGGAGGGAGGGCTGATGGAATGGATGGTTGGATGGATGGGTGAATGAATAGATGGATGGGTGGGTAGATGGATGGATGGGTGAGTGGATGGATGGGTGGGAGGATGAGTGGGTGGGTAGATGGATGGGTGGGTGGGTGGATGAGTGGATGGATGGGTGGGTGGATGGATGGATGGATGGATGGATGGATGGATGAGTGGCTGGCTGGCTGGCTGGGTGGGTGGATGGGTGGATGGATGGGTGGATGGATGGATGGATGGATGGATGGATGGATGGATGAGTGGCTGACTGGCTGGATGGGTGGGTGGATGGGTGGATGGGTGGATGGGTGGATGGGTGGGTGGGTGGATGGATGGATGGATGGATGAGTGGCTGGTTGGGTGGATAGATGGATGGATGGATGGATGGATGGATGGATGGATGGATGAGTGGCTGGCTGGCTGGGTGGGTGGGTAGATGGATGGATGAGTGGATGGATGGATGGGTGGGTGGATGGGTAGATGCAAGGGTGTGGGGAGAGTGAGGTCAAGTTCAGATGGGAGGTGGCATGTAGACTTCAGTCCAGAATCTGAGGCCAGGGGGAGGGGCCATGGGAAGGGAGCAGGATGAGCTCCCAAGGAAGCACGTTTTATTGTCCTCAAGCCACATTTAAGGTCTGAAAGGGGAGTCGGCTGCCCCAGGTGGGATTTCTCCATTTCCTGCCTCCGTAATGCATGGCTCTTACTTTCTTTTTTTTCAGCTAGTGGAGCATTATTCTTATAAAGCAGATGGGCTGTTAAGAGTTCTTACAGTTCCGTGTCAGAAAATTGGCGGGCAGACAGGTAAGTCCCTGATGTTGGAATCTCTGTGTCTCAGATGTTGACAACAATCAGCCTCGTGTTCCTTTTGGCCTGTCCCAGGTTCAGGTGGGATGAGGACTTACTTTTACAGATCAATAAAAAATGTCGGATCAGTCCAATTAATCAAAATGTAGCCAATAACTTTAACCTTAGAAAACGGACTGATTCTAACTACGTGGGTAAGAGAGGCGAGTGAAGAGAAGACATCGAAAAAAAATGGCGCCCCAGGCAGGACAGTTGGACAGTCAGGCTGAGTGATCTGCGGGGGGCAGGGAGGCGTGTTGCGGGTTTCCCGGGACTTAGCCCTAACCGACCGTGCTCTTTCCACCCAGGAAATATCAACTTCGGAGCCCGGGCGCCCCTCCCAGGTCCACATCCTGCAGTAAGTGTTACCAGAACTGCCCCTTGGGTGAAGAGGCCATATGTTAGTGCAAGGTTTAGCACTCAAGGGTAGAGGTGACTGTTGCTTTTGTCACCTTGGTAAACTGCGACCAGGGGGGTGTCAGCTAGAATCAGCCTACTTTTAGTTCCAGGCCGGTGGAGGCTATTTGTAGGTTACACTGGGACACCCAGTGTTAAATCAGAAGTACGCCCCCTGGTGGATTCGGGAGTGGTAGCCCCCGGCTCTGGCCCAGCCCCGAGTCATCTGTGTGGAGCCGTGTGCACGATCCATGAGATCGTGTGCGTGGTCGCTGTAGTGAGTCTGGGGTGCAAGATGTCTCACTGAGCCCGCCCCCCCCCCCCCCAGCTCTCTTGGTTAAATCATCGTTCTCAGAAGACTCGACCTTTCAGGAGAGCTGGTCTGGCAGTAGCTTAGCAGAGGAGGTTTGGGGAGGGGCTGGGGTGCTCAGCTGCATCAGACGAGGAGAAGCCCCTAGAGAAGGCAGGTACTGGCCTCTCCCTCCATGTCATTAGGAGGTGAGAATGTCACCTGTCCCCATGTCTCCACGTGGGCTTGCCCAGCACACGCCCCTAAAGAGAGAATCCTGCCAGTCTCCTACCTCCCGACTGTCCCAAGCTGACACACAGGTTTATACTCAAGACAGGACTGGGTCCTGCTCCTTTTGGGGGACCTCGGTGTGCACCTTAGGTGTCCTTTAAAGTATAAAATTCCCCCATCCTGAGTTGTGTGCTCCACGTCTCCCGATTTGCCTGTTAACCCTTAAAAAACAAAATCCACAGAGAATAAACGTTCTGCCCCGGGTAAGGCCCGTTGATGGCTCAGAGGCTGTGTCTGTGTTGAAGCAGCGAGGCTCTCTGGGGCCAGTAGCCGCCACTGGATGGGGCGATTAGGAATTTGCTAAAGTACCAGTGAACTTTGGCCCCAGCATCTAAAATATAGCACCTCTGTGGAGTGATCATTTTATTTTACGCTTTACGCGGCTCCTGGGCCTGGAGAGTCTACTGGAACATGTGTGTTCCATGAAACAGATTTCTCTTCCTCTGAGATGGGTGAGGGCTCAGGGCTGAGAGCTCATAAAAGAACATCAAGCCTGTATGTAGCCACGCATCACCCAATAGCTTCAGGACGTTAGCCGTTCTGGAAAACCTTTTTATTAACTGGTGAGACACATACAGGGGAAAAAAATAAATACACGCCCTACGTGTCCTAATCTGGAATTTCCACAAACACCTTAGAACCAACACCCCAAAGATGTAACAGAATTGGGCACCATCTGATTTATTCTTTAGAATGATTTGCCTCGAGTTTGTGATTCAGTAATCTATATGATACAGGAGCTATTTAACGTAACAGCCCTGATCTTATAGCTCTCCATGGGAACTGTTACCAAAATATTTTTCCCGATCCTTCTGCTCACGTGGTGGGCTTCTCCTGAAGCCTCCCCAGTGACCCAGTGTTGCTGGTGCTGAATCTCCTAGCGGAACGTGGAGGGGGCTGGCGGTGATCATTGTAAAGCAAGTCGAAATAGTATGTCATGTAAGGTAGCCCGTGTTTGTTTTCTGAAACATTTACTATTCCTCTTTGCCGTTATGGTTTCTAGACATGGTCAGCGGGTGGAATTATCTCAAGAATCAAATCATACTCCTTCCCAAAGCCTGGCCACAGAAAGGTGCTAAAGCGTCCCCTGCTTGCGGTCCTTGACTGAGTGGTAGGACTGTCCCGTACGCGGCACCCCCGCTCCGGTGCCCGCTGGCCTCCGCGTGCGCTGCCCTGACCCCCCCCACCCCCCGCCCCGCTGCTCTGCTCTCCTGTCTGCCGTGTGCAGCCCCGGTCGGCAGCCCCCTCCCGGGCCTCCTGTGCTTTCCTTGTGGGTCCAGTCACTGCCACCAAGTCCACGCCGCGAGCGTGCCCTCTCTGCTGAATGTGTGCTTGAAAGTCATTTGGGTCAACGGGGAAAGTGGGAGCCTCGTGTCAGAAAATCGTTTCAAAGCGAGCCGCGTGACTTTGTTGCCAGAATCCCGTGTTGCAGGAATGGGAGCCAGTCGCACAAATCACACGCTGCCGGGAGGAATGCCAGGGTTTAGCGCCTAAGACGGTTTATTTTGTGGACACCAAGTGCGACGGCTGTCGGCTTCCAGCACGGAACTGGAGGTAGAACGTGCATGAAGACAGACATGGACATTTGAGGATTAGAAATACCTGTTTTCTTTATGGGGCAGTAAGGTTGACATAGGAAGGGGTTTTATATTTGGCTGTGTGATTGGATTAGGAGGAAAGAAGCCCAATTATTTTAATGATTTTTACTTATAATGAATCATCTCCATATATGTGTGTGTGTGTGTGTGTGTGTGTGTGTGTGTAGATACACAGACATATAGTATGTATTGATTGCTTTTTGCGCTTTGATCATTGGTGGTAGAAAATTCTTTCATTACTAATTCTTTCCACGTTCACATCAATTGGCATTTTCCCAGACATACAGTTGGGCATCAACACAGGATACAAGTTGGCTACAGTACTTGCTAGAAACTACAGAAACGAAAAAGCATAAAAGTCCTGAGATTTCGTTTAGGAGGAATGTTCCAAGCGGGCCATCCTACTGAAGGCGTTCTCAGTCGCGCTGATGGCAGGCCAGAGAGGGGAGTTGAGCGTGACGTTTGATGAGCTGAATGAAACGGAATGGCTGTCTGAATGTCAAGGGCCCAGGAAGCGTGGGTCAGCCCGCAGGAAGACTCAGCTAGGAGGGGGCAGTGCTTTGGGTGGGTGGGTGGGGGGGTGCTACGTTCGAGGCTGCCTTTGCTAAGGGTGGCATTTTAGGAGTCGGGGACCAGGTTGTCAAGGTGACACATTCTCTGTGTCCAGTGCCCACTTTGCCACACCGCTTGGCGTTAACTAGAAGGTCCCAGGACCGGCATGTGATTGAGGCTGTGGCCCTGAAGAGGTCAGCGTCCCCCATGCTCCCCAGCACAGCTCTCCCACTGCCGCCTGCTGACCCGCGTGGCCTCGGCATTCGCCCCTTCCCTTGGGAGAGGGCTCCGCCTGGGGGCTCACAGGCCCGGGGTCCAGCAGTGTTTCCTGCTGAAGGGGCCAGATGGCACCCATCAACCGAGGTGATGCAAAGCAGATTCTGCTTCAAGGTGCGTGTTCGTCATCACAAGCTGTAAGCTTTCCAAGGCTGTAATTACAATGTAGTTCAACTGTGCGACCTTGCTACCGGGGTTTGATGGTCAAACACAAGATTCAGGGGTTTGTAATCGGACGCCGCCCCCGACAGAGCTGCGTAGAAGAGCTCGGGGCAGGATGCGTGGCATGCATGGTGCCCAGACCCCTTGCTCGCTGGCTTCCGTGGCCCCTCCACGCACAGGGCCTGCCTGTCTGCCATGGGGGATGCCCTGTAGACGTGGGCCACACCGCCGGTTGCCATGATTTGTTTATTCACGATCCCCTGTATGGTGGCCCAACCCTATGTGCCAACACACAGCCCCCCAACCCAGGTGCAGCCCCAGGGATGGGCGGTTTCACTGTAGACAGACAGCGTTCTTGCGTATCTTTGTTACGTGGTTCCTAGGTGCACCACGCAGGGTTCAGCCAAGGGAGCGTGACCAGCTGGAGATTTGTGTACAAAACAGACACACACACGCGTACATACATATTTACACACACACATCTCTACACGTGTGCACTCACATACGAGTATAGGTTTGTCACAAGGACTTGCCTTATGCTATTATGGGGGCTGTATATGCGGGTCCCGTGTCTGTAGGGCAGACCGTCCGTCAGGAAGGGAACTTCAGGAGCAGGACGGAACTCTTCGGAGATGCTTAAAGTTGTCGTCCGCAGCCGGGGGTCAGTCCGCCCTCCACCTTTCTCTTTTTCTCTCTTGGCAAAGCCTCAACTCTCCCCAAAGGACTCTCAGCTGATTAAGCCAGGCCCACCCATGATAATCTTAAATTAACGAATTAGGGATTTCAATTACATCTGCAGAATCCCTCCATAGCAGTACCAAGATGATAATTTGATTCAATAATGAAGATTACAGCTCAGACTAGCCACACTGACACATCAATAAGCCATCACCCCAGGAAACAGTAGCCCGGCCCTGGGAGGAGACAACTCACCCCCACCCCATCCCTGTCCCAAGCAGGCTGAAGCCAGCTTAGTCACTCACGGTGAATAAGGAGAGATCTAGAAAAGACGTAGTAGATCTTTACACTAAAGGAATGTGTCTCCTCTTTTTTTTTTTTTTAAGTTTTTATTAATTTATTTTGAGAGAGAGAGAGAGAGCAGGAGGGAAGAGACAGAGAGAGAGAGAATGCCAAGCAGTTTCTGGTATCTGGTGCACAGCCCGACGGTCAGTGCAGAACCCGACTCAGGACTCAAACTCACGAAATCGGAGACTATGACCTGAACTGAAAGCAAGAGTTGGACGCTTAACCAAAAGTTGGAGCTACCCAGGCACCCCAAACATGTCTCCTCTTCTTAAACTATTAATATATATCACTAAGACTACCTAAAATAAGACTACCTAAAAATAAACACATGCATGGATAAGGAACATAATATCATCAAAGGAAATAAAAAACTGAGAATAAGTATTGGTAATGACACATGTGTAAGGCTAAGATCTTTAATATATAGAAATTCTGTAAGTCAGTAAAAGTTTTAACTGTCTAACAGGCTAACGGCAGAGGATGTCAGGTAGTTGTTAGTAAAGCAAATATATTTGTATTTCTCTTATAGGGAAAACATAGGAAAATGTAAACATAGGGGAAGCCGCTCCATTTCATAACGAGAGAGATGCCAGTTGAACCTCTGGTGCCCCGTCATGTCCATCTGTGAAATGGACCCAAGTAAAAAGCTTGATGGCATGGTGTGGGAGGAGGCTAATAAGCCCTTCTACACTTTGCTGGAAGCGATACAGCCTCGAAAAAAAAGGTCGTTTCATAACATCCACCAGAAATAAAAGCACATGTGACTTCTTGCCTGCAATGTTATCTCTAGGTGTGTAGTATTCTTACATGTATGCACAACCACGTATATGTGAAGGTGTTTACTCCAGCACCGTATAACTGACAAAGTCTGAAAACAATTTTAAAGTCTATCATTGGGAAAGAAACCAGTTACAATAAAACTCACACTGTGGGAGACAGCTGAGATCTAGAATTGTTTCCAAAATACAGCTTTAGTTGCAAGTGACGAATATGTGCTGATAGAATATAGAATGTTCTGGAAGAAATACAGTAATAACGACACCGGTGAAAGCAGTTGCTGTGGGAGTACGAGACAGGGCTGTCAAGGAGAGTCCTGTTTCGTTGTAAACCCTGCCGTGCCTTTTAAAATTTGTACCTCTTGAATTTATTTAATAATATTTTTTAAAAGGGAAATTAGAAAGAATTTCCAATTAGAATTAGGATTAGGAGCTAATTAATCTGGGGCGCCCGGGTGGCTCAGATGGTTGAGCGTCCTACTTCAGCTCAGGTCATGATCTCACAGTTTGTGAGTTCGAGCCCAAGTCGGGCTCTGTGCTGACAGCTCAGAGCCTGGAGCCTCTTCAGATTCTGTGTCTCCCTCTCTCTGCCCCTCCCCTGCCCACCCTCTCTTTCTCAAAAATAAATAAGCATTTTTAAAAAAGAAACTAATCTGATTAATACTATGAAGATACGTCTCTGGCAAAAAAAAAGGCTATTGCCTATTTAAATTTATAACATTTTTGAAATATCCATTGATTTTCCCTAGATGCCAAAGATATCAATAAAGAAGCATTGTGTGATTTAAGTTATGGATTAAATGTATTTTAATCGCTATTCAGAAATATGTTAGGAGAGCTGGTATTCATGTTTTTGTAAATAGAAGAGGAATTTTCTATTCGTGAAGCAGTCAGGAGGAAGCATTTAGGGGAATTATGTCAGATACCCCGTCTGGTTAGCTAAGGTGCAAATGACGCTCTTGAGTTTGTTAATTTGACCAACATACATAGTTGTTTTTAATGATTCAGGCACAAAAAGTACATGTCAGAACTTGAATTAATTCTAGCATGTGGGTGGTTAATGAAAAGTGTGTTTTGACTTGAAAAAGCTTGTTAATCAGATATTAGAGATGTCCTAATAAAAACTTAGGAGCAGGGATATTTTAAAATTTTCCTTAGAGGTTAGGAACATCTTCATACCTAAACACGGAAACAAAGTCAAATTACGAATGCAAGTATGATTCACCCTCTCCCCACCCCTCCACACACTTGCTTTGAAGACTGGAAATCCTTAAATGAACGAAGCCCCTCCCACTACCAGATACCAGAATGTTCGTCATGTTTCGCTAAGCACACAAACGGAGAACCAGCAGAGTCTGAACAGCAGCATTTTAAAAGACAGCACCCCAGCCTCGTGTCACCAAGGCGCGTGCCCTCAAAGCGCCACACAGCATTGACGTTTACCTCGGTGGAAACGTGTTCCAGAATTTCACATTGAAACCCGTGTTTCATGCCAACCTCTGCACTGGTGACTGGGGTATTTTTAAGGCTCATATTTAAATACACAGTTCACCGGGGCTGAGTTGCAAGAGGGAAGGAAAGGAAAGAGGGGCTGTGGAGTCATACCCACTTACACGGTAACGCCGAATCGGTGACCCAGACCCTTGAGAAAACGTGTTTCCACATCACTGTCAAGGGCCACGTTGTGGACCTCTGCTCCGAAGGTGAGAGAGGATCAATCGTGAGGTTCAGGTGTCGGTTGGCGTGAATTTGAAGCAGACTCGGTATGGTTCCGTGCCCTGGCCGAGGAAGTGTGCCTTCGACCGCGGGTCCCTGCTCCCCACTGGGACCACCGTCATGCCACCAGAGACCAGAGCCCCATCCGCAATGGCTCTGAGGCCTACAGCCCCTTCTTAGTCCCTGCAACGGTGACACATATGGGGCCACCTTCATTACTGCTGTGCCTGACTGCAAAATGTCTGTCAAGGAGTCTCAAAATTAAGGTCTAGAAATGGATGTTAGGCCACAGCTCCAGACACACGGGTCAGGAAGCTGGATTACCTGTCGGCGCTGTGAGGACAATGTATTTTCACTCGTCTGTTCACTTCTGAATCCCCAGCTACACATCGGCTCCCGGAGAATATTACGCTTGCCGTCAAGCCCGGCCAGTGAGAGATGGGGGATTCGAATTTCAGACCTAATCTGGTCTTATTTTTGTTGTTGTGGAGTGACCTGTTTTCACCTTCGTGTGTAAAACTTGAAGAAAAGGCGCAAGTTGGTCTTTGGGACGCAGAACACGCAGGGACCTAGCGCCATCTAGTGGTGGCCGGCGGGCCTGAGCTCTGTTTGGAACGTCCGCAAACACGGGGAAAATGCACCTGCCAAAATTTCGTTTACACCTTGTTCTCTATGCAGACAGGGCGCTGATATTGATTAGGGCGGGATAAACCACCGACACAAATCAGAAAGAATAATGATAAATGATATAATAGGCCCACAGTATGTTTTTCACTAAATTAAAATGTCAAGTTGTAATACTCATCAATACTTTTATAACTTAGCATCCTGCCTCAGAGCCCATTCTGTACAAAGTCTTTGAATTCTTTTCAGCTGTGAACCCTCGATCCCAGAGGGTGTTGGGCGTTGTCCTACTAAGTGGCGTATCCATTGAACACTTCAGGAGACAGGAAACTCGTCTCACGTCTTTACATTCGTCACAGTGTCACTGCCGCCCTGGTAACTGACACGACAGAAAATCTCCCAGTTCTTCCAAAGAACATTCTCCAGAGTGTCGTCCCCTGCCCCCCCCCCCCCAGTGAGGATGAGGAGGACCTGGGGGCCCAGCCGGGAGCAGATGTGGTTAATGAGTGTCCTGTGGGGCTCGGTCAGGCCGTGAAAGCTCGTAACAGAGTGGTGGTCCACACGGCCTCCTCGGCTGAAAACGGGGGCCTGCCTGACCTTCCGAGGGAGACCCCAACCCGGGTCCTTACTCCGAGGCAGACCGGGGGTGAGCACCACCCTGCCGATGTCACTGTGGCCGTCACTGGTGGTTCGCACCTGCTCTTGGTGCCCTGGCGTCCCTGTCACTTACACACCCCCACCTCTGCTGTTCATTCCTTCCCCATGGGATTCACTTGTCGGGTCACTGCCTTCTGCCTTTAATTTGTGAAGTCCACTGCTCTGAAGAACATTCGCTCAGGGTGAAGCAGTTATAGCCCCAGGATACTGCTCTAAGGGTCACAGGGCAGGTCTCAAGGTCAGGAGAAGGGGTGCTGGTGCCCTCCCCTTGCCCAGGACGGCAGGTCCTCGTGTCAAAGTTTTGTCTTTGGATCTCAGTTTCCCACCTGCAGCCAAGATCAGAGACGTTGAAAGGTTAGTAAATGTAAACCTAAAAGAAGCTTTTTTTTTAAATTTTTTAATGTTTATTTTTAAGAGAGAGAGAGTACAAGCAGGGGAGGGGCAGAGAGAGAGGGAGACACAGAATCTGAAGCAGGCTCCAGGCCCCGAGCCATCAGCACAGAGCCCAATGCAGGGCTCGAACTCACAGACCGTGAGATCATGACCTGAGCCGAAGTCGGACGCTCAACCGACCGAGCCACCCAGGCGCCCCTAAATCGTTTTTAAATCACACTGACTCATTCTTCACATCTCCCAGCTTTGAGACATTATCTTCGTTCACTCATTCATTCACTCACTCATTCACTCACTCATTCATTCATTCGTTGGTATGTGTTTGGCACATTTTTATGGAGCACCAGTGGTGGGCAAGACGAAGCTCGGGTGTAGCAAATGCACGACTGTGCCTTACACAGTTTGCACCCTCGACACGTGGTGCCTCTCTTGTGAGTGCGGCGGGAAGGCTCAGGTAGTCGAAGGAGAACGTGGAGCCAGGACCACCGGTTGACATGTGAGAGCGGGCGTCCCGTAGCCTGGTCACCTGGGCCTTTGCCACTGCGAGCAGTGGGCCCGTGGCGCTCGGTAGTCGGCCCGAGCAAGGAGGTCAAGGTTTTGGAGACAAGTGGCCGAGGCGTGGCCGCGGTGCCTTGTGACTCTATTATCGTACTTGTGGTTCCGGGTCCTGTGATGTCAGGAGGGCAGGTGAGGACGCATTGTGTAGCGCAAAACAAGTGGCAATGTACAATTAAGCTTGATGTCTCCGTTTCTTTAAATTTCTCCAAAATCTGGCAGTATTTCACTTCTTCGTGGCCGGTGTTTGGGCACCGATGAGGTTCAGGGGTATGTAAGCCCCTATTCAAGTCACACCAAAGCAAACCAAAAAAAGAGTTTGAATTGTGATTTTTTTTTCCACGAACCAAATTGACCAATTGACCCTTGTTTTCAGTTGAGGGGGTGGAGGCGGCCAGGAAGACTCAAGATGGAGACTTTCAGGAGGGAAAGTTTATAGGGACGTAAGGAGTAGATCATCCCCACACCCTCTTATTTCATAATGCAAATTAACGCACATCAAATAAATAATAATAAGAGTCGTTGCCATTAATAACGGCCAGCAAACCGTTTTCCGTTACCTGCTCGGAGTACTGGGCAGATTTCCTTTCCTTTGGGTTCGGAGAACAGGTTCCCCCCCCCTGCATGGGGTCTGTGATTATTGTCATTATTAGCAGCACTGGGCTCTGGCCAGCGGCAGCCGCGTCCCCATGGGACCAATAGCTCACTGGCTGGTTGGTGCCCCCCACTCTGGCATCTCCCCCACACATAGCTAGATCTCCCTGGAGGGTAAGATACAGGCAGAAACTAGGACTGTGTAGACGCTTTGGAGTCAGGGAGGGCGTGGAAGCAGCTAGTAGATATTCACAGTTTCTTGTTTTTTAATGTTTATTTATTTTTGAGTTGGGGAGGGGCAGAGAGAGAGAGAGGGAGACACAGAATCCGAAGAAGCTCCAGGCCCTGAGCTGTCAGCACAGAGCCCGACACGGGGCTTGAACTCACAAGCGGTGAGATCGTGACCTGAGCTGAAGTCGGACACTTAACTGACTGAGCCACCCAGGCGCCCCTCAGCGTTTCTTCTTAAATAACTTTAATAGGACATAAAAGTGAAAAGAAAGAGTTGAGCCAGGAAGACAAATCCAGCGGATCTTTTGATAGGCGGAAACGGGATTGAAAAGGGTCTGTGAGCGGGGACCCCATGCGCGAGCTCTGCTTAGCCTTCGCGGGGTCCAAACAGCTGCCCGAAGAATGAGATAAGCCACGTGGTTTTTTTGTCTCTCTTCCTGATTCTTTCGTTTGTCTTCTCTGCGTAAGTTCAAATGTGAGTCTTTGAAACTACAAGTAACTGTGCAGATCAGTCCGACAGAGCACCCGTGAAGGAAAGTGACCTGCTGTCGTCTGTGTGCTTCAGGCCTCCACATCCCAAGGGAGCCGGCCAGAGAGCGCCGTGACCTTCAATCCGTACGAGCCGGACCGCGGGCCCTGGCCCACGGACAGAGGTGAGAAACGCACTCGTGGGTCACCGGCCATTCACCGCACCGCAGTCGCGCCGGCCCGACTTAGCGGTGGCTCAGCGTGGGTGACGCTGCTGGCCGGTGGCCGGTGGCGGGTGTCACCTGCCTGGGACCAATGGTGGGTGTCACCTGCCTGGGACCAATGGTGTTCTGGGGCATGAAGAGGTCTCCGAGGCCTCCCTGTCGGGGACACGGCCTCACGGAAAGCGTTCTTCCATGCTGCTGCCCCAGAAAGGCTCGTCCGGTAACCCCGCCAGTTCACGGCTCTAGGACCGCGTCCTTGGAAGGGTGTGTGTGTCTGTCTACCACCAACACGCTTCAGCAGAAGGGGTGGTGACGCGGGGCTGCTCCGGACGGAAGGGATGTCTGGGTGGCTGGAATTCTAGCCGCACTGAGGGAAGTGCAGGGGCCCTGAGGCCACAGGAGGGCCCAGTTCACGAGGGCACACCACACCCTCCGTGAAGCCCGTAGCCCTCGGCCAGACTGGTCGTCACAAGTGGGAACCCTTTCCGGGTTCTCTGTGTGACTCCAGGTTACGTTTTTATCGGTGAGCTTGGTCAGTCTGTGCATTGCTGCAGAAACAAGCCCCAAACTTAGCAGCTTAAAATGGCTGCGGTTGTCAAAGGGTCTCCTGCGGGTCGGGGGTTTGGGCACGCCGGGCAGGGGGGAGGCCGGGGCGAGGCTGGAGCACGGGGGCTGGCCGGCATCTCGCCCCTGCTTCGTCCAGGGCCCTCCGCGGCCATCTCCTGGCGGGGGCTGGCGTGGGCTTGCTCACAGCGTGGAAAGTGTCCGGACGGCCCGACGCCTCGCGTGGTGTCTGAAGCTCGAGAGCCATGTTTCCAGCCAACAGTGCAGATGGTTCCTGGTCCTTTACAACCTCGCCCGAGTGTATCACAGACGTCCCTTCCCATATATTCTGTTGGTTGACGTTGACACAGTTACAAAAGCCACTGGGGGCCGAGGGGGTGTGACATAGACCTCACCCCTCAGTAGAAGGCGGGTCAGAATTTTTACATGAGGTAGGAAGGCCTCCCTCCGTCATTGCCCCTGGCATTGAAAGACCCTTTCTCTATGCACATTCGTGCAAGAATGGGGTCGGGCCCGGCGGGGAAGAGGGGCTTTTCACTGCCCCCACAACAAACTGGGAGAGACTGTGCTCACTGGCGCCATAACCGCACGAGGTGACCAAGGTCTGGAAAGGGGAGGTGGGGGGAGGGGCAGGAGGCCAGGGCGGGAGATGATGGGAGTTTCACCGGGGGTCCGGCCCCAAGCTTGTGTTTTCCGGACCGCCCTGCAGACGCCCAGAGAGAGGCCTTGCCCATGGACACCGAGGTGTATGAAAGCCCGTATGCGGACCCCGAGGAGATCAGGCCCAAGGAAGTCTACCTGGACCGCAAGCTGCTGACCCTGGAGGACAACGAACTGGGCTCTGGTAACTTCGGGACCGTGAAGAAGGGCTACTACCAGATGAAAAAGTAAGTCATGGCTGCAACACCACCCCGCACGTCCTCCCGCGAGCGGACCTTCTGGGAACCTCCTGTAAATGCACATCCCAAACACAAATACAACCCAGCACAGCTGCATCTGCCTTTGTTAGCAAGTCCATTTGTGTTCATTTCTGGTACAGTTACAATGCAAGCATCCATTGCGTATGGGAGCTACGTAAATACTAATTACCTGTGTTAGTTAGGGTGGCGTGAGCGTGCCTTTTAGAGAATTAGAAGGTAGAAGCAAGCAAAATGTGATAAAAGTAGAACATCATATTTATGCCCCCCAGATACCACTACTGTTAACTAACAATAGTGTGCGTGTGCGTGTGTGTGTGTGTGTGTGTGTGTGTATTCAGTTATTTTATCTTATTTGTTAAATTGTGTCCTATTTCTCTTACCCATAAAATTCCTGTTTACAAATATCATGAGTGAAATGACTTATTTGCTTTTTCCTACATTTTCAAATAACAGCACATGTCATACGATAAATAGAATTGCTGGGTCACTGAGATCGCCGTACGTGACTTGCTCTTTAGAAGGCGTCCCACAGAGACGGTGCAGTAAAGATACTGGTCTGTATGGTCTTTCCAGACACACCGTATCTCTGAATGTGTGTGTTGGCATTAGTGTGTTAACTGATAATCGGGTTTAGCTGTTAGATATGATTTTAAATCGAAGACATTTTATCAATGTTTTTTCTTACGTAAGTAGATTTACATTATTCAAGTGTCAAGAATCTTCAAGTGCGAAAGCACACACAGAAACTCTTGCTTTCAATATCGTTTTGCTGGGTGTGTGTAATCGACTGATATGCTCATTTGAAGATATATGTACGCATATCACAGTTATTTGTGAAATGAATATAAATTACCCTGTATTAAGGCATAAATTTTCTTCACTAGTTTGTGACACATTCCTTGCTTAATCAAATACACGAATTAACATAGGCATAACTATAGAGACATAATTTCAGCTAGAGGATTTGGGGAGAGGAGAGGCCATGTAGGTCAATTTAGGGCAAAATGATGTCTTCACAATAGTGAGTCTTCCAATCAATAAACATAACCCATTTTTCTATTTACGTGGCTCTTGACTTCTCAGGTTTCTCTCAAGCAGGGTTGTTTCATTTTCTATATAGAGTGTAATTTTCTGTGTAGAGTGTTGTTTCCTGTGTAAAGTATAGCTTCCTGTGTTGAGTGTAGTGTCCTGTGTTGAGTGTAGTTTCCTGTGTAGGGTATAGTTGCCTGTGTGGGGTGTTGTTTCCTGTGTGGGGTGTAGTTTCCTCTGTAGGGTGTAGTTTCTGTGTGGGGTGTAGTTTCCTCTATAGGGTGTTGTTTCCTGTGTAGAGTATAGCTTCTTGTGTAGAGTGTAGCTTCCTGTGTGGGTTGTAGTTTTCTGTGTAGGGTGTAGTTTCTGTGTAGGGTATAGTTTCCTGTGTAGCGTTCTTGGATTTCTTCTTGGATTCATTTGGAGGTATTTAGTATTTTAGATGTTAATATATATGCTATAGTTTTTAAAATTTCATTTGCTAATCTCCAGTGTTGCTTGGATGTGGAAATAGAAGCAGTTTCACCTCTTGACTTGATCATCAGCATCCTTGACTGAATTCATCTGTTACCCCTCAAATCATTTCTAGTCATTTATCGGTGTATTCTTTGACCCAAAATGTGTCATCTGTGAATAAAGACAGTTTTATTTCATCCTGTCTAATCCTTATGCTTTGATATTTCTTTCTTGCCTTGTTGTATTAGCCCAGAATTGTGGCTCAATGTTGAATAAAACTGGAAGTAACCTCATTTCTCATTCTTGATTCTGTGAAGGGGGATACTTTAAATATCTCACTATTAGGTTTCTAGCTGCTCTTTATCAGATTAGGAAAGTTTCCATCGGTTCTTACTCTCTGAGAGATTTATTTTTAATCATGAATGTATATTACAGTTTACTGAGCACTTGTTTTCCTCTGCTGAGATGACCTTATGGTTTTTCTCCTTTATTGTGTTTACATGGTGAAGTACACTGATTGATTTTCAAATGTTAAAGCCATCTCTCATTCAGATGTTAAAACCAACAAGATGTGGAACACACACGTCTTGTTTGTGAATTACATACTCATTCTACCTTTTTCATAACTCACTGAATTTAATTTGCTAATACTTCTCTTAGAATATTTGCATTTATGTTCATGAGAGATTTCAGTAGCTTATTTTCCTTGGAATTTCTTTGCCTGGTTTTGGCATCAGGATAATGCTGGCCTCATAAGATGAGTTGGGGGGCTTCCTTCCTCTTTTCTTTTCTTGAGGGGACTGTGGGTGTTTTTTCTTCCTTAAGAAAGGACGGGTTGGGAAGAATCAAGAGATTTTTGCTCTTCATTTTGATCCCTACCTCACGTCATATGCAAACCCAGTTCCACATGGACGGTAGACTGAAATGTGGAAAGGTACAATGATAAAACTATCTAGAAATAACATAGGGAAATATGTCCATGATTGCAGAAGGGCGAGGGATGCTCTTGGGGTGCTGGGGGTGTGTTTGTGTAGGAACTACAGTGTGTGTTCAGTGTGGAAACACTTGTTAAGATCTGCACAGAAGGTGTCTGTGTCTTTCTGAATGTATGTTAGACTTACTCTGTTATTCTCTTATTTTACCTGTTTTGTGGGACAGACCTATTTTTATTCTCCCATTTGGGGGTTCAACCAACGAGGTGTAATTCCTGTGTGGGAATTGTATCATAGAGAAATGCACTTTTCTAAATCCTCCACAGTTAAGTTCCACCCATTTATTTCAGTCCCATTATATCAGAATATTTTCAGGAGGTCAAATGTGACCTATGTGATGTTGTTATGAGAAAATGAAAAACAGTTCATTTTTCACAAACTTGTTGAAGCTTGCTTAAAAGCATCGGTGCCCAGTTTTAAAAAGTGTTTTGTAAACAATGAGCTTGAACAGTGTGTGCTTTTCAATTCTGCATCCAGAAATTCATTTTAAACATATATCAAAGGAACATTGTATTCACATACATTACAGATCACCTGTAGATGGCATAGGAACTCATGCATGTCATGGTTTGTAAGGTTTATTTGAAAGCTACTCATATTCTATAATATTTAGGCTCGGCTTGCTCGGACTGTTCTTCAGCTCCCCCCTTTAAGTAATGAAGGGCGACTCTCTTTGTCTGTAAAGTAGAGAGAATGTGGTTGCAGCTATTTCCAGAACCCCATTTCTAGCAGAGCAGTTACGCCCCGCGGAAGGCAATTACCTAAACCCCGGCCACCTTGAAAACTTTCTTTCTTATGTGTTACGATTTCTTTTGCAGAGTCGTGAAAACGGTGGCTGTGAAGATTCTGAAGAACGAGGCTAACGACCCCGCTCTTAAAGATGAGTTATTAGCGGAAGCCAATGTCATGCAGCAGCTCGATAACCCTTACATCGTGCGCATGATCGGCATCTGTGAAGCCGAGTCCTGGATGCTGGTGATGGAGATGGCGGAACTGGGTCCGCTCAACAAGTATTTACAGCAGAACAGGTAACTTCGCGTAGGCCGGAAGCGTACACTGTGCTGGGGCAAAACCCACCAGCCCAGTGTACGTCATAGCCTGATTTCTCTGGGAAGCTTTGTCTCCTCCCACGCCTTCCCAGCGTTGGCCCACCCTTACGGGGCCTTGAGGGAGGAGGGAAAAGAGCGGTAGTCTTCCGATCAAATGTTCTTTTTGCACTTGTTGTGCTAAGAAAACCTCCAGTCCAACAATTTCGTCTCCTTCATGGTCCTTTGCTCACTCCAAACTGCCCAGTGATAGAATCCGCCATAGAAGCAGGCTCCCCTCGCTGGCAGAACATGCCCTGCCTAGTGAGAGAAATATTGAACATTCATTTTTATTTTTTTAAGTGTATTTACTTTAAGTGATCGGGGGAGGGGCGGGGGGGAGAGAGAGAATCCAGGGAAGCTCCGTGCTGTCAGTGCAGAGCCCAACACGGGGCTCGAACCCACAAACTGTGAGATCATGACCTGAGCCAAAGTTGGAAGCTTAACTGATGGAGCCACCCAGGCGCCCCCAAAATCAACATCTTTAAAGGGGAGATAGTGATGTCTTATGTGTCTGGCTGACCTCTACATTCCTACAAGTAATTCTGAAAATATCTGTTGCTATCAATGCGTTACAACTGTTGGTGGGGTATTCCTGCTGGGCTCATCTACAGCCATTGTTGAAAGGGAGGAACTCACATGGAATAAGTCATACGAGCAGCCACTGACTACTTTGTTCCGTTGGCTACATTGCATTTGTACTCTACTCAGATTGTGTCTTTAATCTGCAGAGAAGGGAGGCGCCGTTAACCTCACTCCGCAGGTAAGAAACGGAGACTCAGTTGGTTTTGTTACCTGTCCCATTTTGGAACAAGGGTTCCAACCGAAGCCTGGCCCTCCATGAGTGGGGGCTGCCCATGCCATTGTGCTACTTCTCACGCAGTTCAAAGCACACCTTGAAAAGCGTACCGGTTCGAGACCAGGACAATGGTGCTCAGCTTTGGGCAGCCATAGATTAACAAGGTTTTTGTCACCAGTTGTTACTCTGACGGACAATAGGCAATGCATGGACCCCTCTGCTTACCTGAGGAACATACTTGAACTACGGTCTGCTATCACTCATGACACATCTGTAACTTTCAGGCACGTCAAGGATAAGAACATCATAGAGCTGGTTCATCAGGTTTCTATGGGAATGAAGTATCTGGAGGAGAGCAATTTTGTGCACAGAGATCTGGCGGCAAGAAACGTCTTGCTGGTTACTCAACACTATGCCAAGATCAGTGATTTTGGACTTTCCAAAGCGCTCCGTGCTGATGAAAACTACTACAAGGTAGGAATAACTTAGCCAGTATTCAAAGCAGCAGGTAGTGAGAATCTGAAATGCAAATGTCTGTGTTCCGGGGGTACGTGGGCAGCTCAGTCCGTTGAGCGTCCCACTCTTGATTTCAGCTCAGGTCGTGATTCCCCAGGTTGTGGGACCGAGCCCTGCATCTTAAGCCCTGCTTAAGATTCTCTCTCTGTCTCTGTCTCTCTTTCTCCCTCTCTTTTCCCTTCCCTCACTCACACTCTCTCTCTCACCCTCTCCCTCTGCCCTTCCCTCACTCATGCTGTCTCTCTCTCTGTCATCCTCCCTCTCAAAAAAAAATAGCTATAGCTACAACAATTTGTTAGCGGATACACAATATTAAAAGATATAACTTATGACACCAAAAAACATAAAATATGATGGGGAGGGACGAAAGGGCAGAATTGTTGCGTACCATCAAAGTGCAGTCATTATCACCTTAAAACCGACTGTTACATTTATAAGATGTTTTGTGTAAGCCTCAATATAATGACAAAGAGCTGAGTTGTGCACATAAGACAGAAGAGAATCTAAGCATACCGCGACAAGAAACCATCCAATCACAAAGGAAGACAACAAGAGAGGAAGGAAAGAACTACAAAACAGCTGGAAAACAATAAGATGGCATTCGTAAGTTCCTAACCTGTCAATAATTATTTTAATGTAAATGGATTAAATTCTCCAATCAAAAATACAGAGTCGCAGAATAAATTTAAAAAACCTACAAGACTCAGCTGCATGCTGCCTACAAGAGAGTCCCTTCAGCTTTAAGGACACACATAAACTCAAGGTGAAGGGATGGGAAAGATACCCCATGAAAATGGAGACCAAAAAGTAGCAGAAGTAACTATATCAGACAGAACGGACTTTAGGCCAAACACCATACCAAGAAACAAAGAAGGTCATCACGTGATAATGGTGAAGTTGACTCTTTACGAGGATACAACAATTTTAAATATGTACGCGTGCGACATTGGAGAACCGTGTGAATATAACCTGAATAAACGAATACTAACAGACCTGGAGGGACAAATAGACAATAGCACAATAATAGTAGGGGGTTTTAATACCCCACTTTTAATGATGGATAGGTCATCCACGCAGAAAATCAATAAGGAAACATTGGACTTGAACTATACTTTAGGCCAAATAGACCCAACAGTAGTCACAGGTGAATTCTACCAAACATTTAAAGGAGAATTATTAATACCAGTCCTTCTCAAACTCATTTTACAAGGCCAACATTACCCTGATCCCAAGGTACCACAAACAAAACTATAGGCCAAAGTCCCTGATGAACACGCACGCAGAAATTATCTATAAAATACTCACAAACTGAGTTCAACAACCCATTGAAAGAATCCTACGCCATGGGCAAGTGGTAATTATCCTTGGATGCAAGAATGGTTTAACATCTTGCAAAACAATAAATGTGATATACTGCATTAATAGAATGAAGGCTAAAAATCCTACGGTCATCTCAATAGATGCAGGAAAAGCATTTGACAAAATTCAGTGTCCTTTCATGATACTTTCAACAAAGTGGATATGGAAGGAATATGCCTCAACACAGTGAAGGCCACATATCACAGGCAAGCAACTAACATCAGTCTCAATGGAAAAAGGTTGAGAGCTTTCCCTCTAAGATCAGGAACAAGACAAGAGTGTCTGCTCACAGCAGTCCTATTCAACATAGTCCTGGAAGTCCTAGCCAGCGCGATCAGGCAAGGAAAATAAATAAAAGCCATCTATACCTAAAAGGTAGAATAGAATCGTCTTTATTTGCAGTTGATGTGATCTTACATAGAGAAAACACTAAAGATTCTACCAAGAAACCATTACAACCCATCAATCAATCCGGTAAAGTACAAGAGACAAAATCAACTTGCAGAAATCGGTTGCATCTCGATGCACCAACAATACACTGTCTGAAAAAGAAATAAAAGCTCATTTACCATTGTATCAAAATAATAAAATACTTAGGAATGAATTTCAATAAGGAAGTAAAAGATCGAAACACTGAAAACTGTAAAATACTGGAAAGAAATTGAAGAAGGCAAATAAAATGAAAAGATGTCCTCCACTCATGGATTGAGAGTTAATATTGTCCATACTACTCAAAGCCATCTATATGTTTAATGCAAATCCCTATCAGGATTCCAATGGCATTTTTTTTCAGAGATAGAAAAAAAAATTCTGAAATTCATATGGAACCCAAAAGGCCCCAAGTAGCCAAAGCAATCTTGAGAAAGAACAAAGCTGCAGTCATCATGCTCCCTGGTTTCAAACCACACTACAAAGCTATAGTGATCAAAGCAGTATGGTACTGATGTAAATAAAGACACATGGGCCAGTGGGACAGAACCAAGAGCCCAGAGATAACCCTAACATAAAAGCCAACTAATAATACTTGACAAGGGAGCCAAGAATGCTCAGGAAAGGACAGTCTCTTCAGTAATAAATGGTGCTGGTAAAACTGGATGTTCGCATGCAAAAGGAGGAAATTGGACCCCTATATCGTACCACTCACAAAAATTAACTCAAAATGGATGAAGGACTCAAACATAAGAGCTGAAACCACAAAAGTCCTAGAAGAAAACATATGAAAAATGCTTCTTGACATTGGTCTTGGCAATGAATTTTTTGGATAGGACACCAGAAGTCCAAGCAACGAAAGCAGAAATCAAATAATGAGATTATGTCAATTTAAAAAGTTGTACAGGGGCGCCTGGGCGGCTCCATTGGTTAAGCGTCTGACTTCAGCTCAGGTCATGATCTCAAGGTCCATGAGTTCGAGCCCCGCGTCGGGCTCTGTGCTGAACTCGAAGCCTGGAGCCTGCTTCAGATTCTGTGTCTCCCTGTCTCTGACCCTCCCCCGTTCATGCTCTGTCTCTCTCTGTCTCAAGAGTAAATAAACATTAAAAATTAAAAAAAAAAAAAAGTTGTTGTACAACAAAAGAAACAACAGAGTGAAAGTCAACCAATGGAATGAGAGAAAATATTTGCAAACCAAGGGGTAAATATTGAAAATCTATAAGGAATTCGTATAATCAATAGCAAAAAAGTACAATAAAATGAAAATCATATTTTAAAATGCACAAAGGACCTGAATAAACATTTTCTATTCTTTTTCTGTATTTCTGTAACCAAAGAGGACATACAAATGGCCAACAGGTACATCTAAAGGATCACAAATCATCAGGGAAATGCAAATCAGAACCACATTGAGATACCACCTGACACCTGTCAGAATGGATATTATCAAAAAAATAAAAAATAACAGGTGTTGGTAAGGATGTGGAGAAAAGGGAACCCTCTTGCACTGTTGGTAGGAATGTCAATTGGTGCAGCCAGTATGGAAAACAGCACGGGGAGCCCTTAAAAAATTAAGACTAGGACTCCCATGTGATCCAACAATCTCACTTCTGTGCATTTATCTGAAAGAAATGAAATCACCATCTAGCAGAGATATCTACACACCGTCATATTTATTGCAGTCATTACATACAATAGGCAAGATAAAGAAACAACCTAAATATCAAACAATGGATGAATGGATCAAGAAGACGTGATGTGGTGTGCGTGTGTGTGTGTGTGTGTGTGTGTTGGTTTAAAATACAGACAACCACATGGGATACGTCAACCATAACAAAAGGAGGAAACCTGCTATTTGCAACAACACGTCCGGTCCTCGAGGGCATCATGCTGAGTGATAAGCCAAACAGAGAAAGAGAAATACTGCATGCTTTCACTTATATGTGGAATTTAAAAGCCAAACTCACAGAAAACAGTAGATTCTGGTTGTCCGGGACTGGGGGGCAGAGGAGAAGAGAAGATGGCAGTCACAGAACGTAAACTTTTAGTTGTCAGAGGAATAAATTCTGGGGGTCTGTGCTTGGTATGGTGCCCGCAGCCTGTAGGGCCGTGCTATATATATACGTGGAAGTTGCTACTAGAATAGATCTTGCATGGTCTCCCCACAACAACAAGCAATGGTAATTTTGTCAGATGAAGGATGTGCTAAGTAACCTTACTCTGGTAAACATCTTGCAATACCTGTGTGGCTCAGTCACCGTAGCGTGCACGTTAGAAGCGGCACGGAGATCACGCACTCCTGAAAAGACGGAGACAAGGACCATTTCTTTGAGAAGACAGGGTGAAATGGAACAGAATCGAGAGCTAAACAACGTTACAGAGAAATGATACTAATGGAAGCACATCTGTGCGTGGCAACGTGACCTTGCGCTGAACACAAATGCCCTTTGATCCTGCAGCTCTGCCCTGCACAGGGCACAGATACACACGGCCAGTAATGTTCGTTCTAGGATGACGTGTAATAGCAAACATCAGGAAACTGCCTCATGGTCTCTCGGTAGGAGGCTGGTTACATCAGTCATAGTAGATTTATAGGAGGCATGCAATTAACTCTTCTAAAAGTGACTATTTGTGCGTGCTGGCGTGGAAATATATCTACAACACGTGCTTGAGCAGCACCATTAAAAAATAAAGTGCGGGGCGCCTGGGTGGCTCAGATGGTTGGGCAATCGACTTCGGCTCAGGTCATGATCTCGCAGCTTGTGAGTTCGAGCCCCGCATCCGGCTCTGTGCTAACAGCTCAGAGCCTGGAGCCTGCTTCGGATTCTGTGTCTCTCCCCTCTGTCTAACCCTCCCCTGCTCACGCTCTGTGTCTCTCTGTCTCTCAATAATAAATAAACATTAAAAAAAATTAAAAATAAATAAATAAATAAAATAAAGTGCAAAACATACGCTCCTAGCTTTTCCACCTCCAAAAACGTATATATTCCCTCTCTGTACTCGTATATAGATTTTTCTGGTAAGATTCAGGACAAACTACCAAACACGGCCGTCTCCGTGGATGAGGATTTGGAGTTGGTGGAGAGAGATTTACCTTTTTGATGTATGTAGGATTTGTCAAAGGGTTTCCTTTGTATCACCTCAAAATTAAAATTAAAACCAAAATAACACACGAGTATATTGTTCACAACGTTTGAAGTCAGAATCTAAAAATAATGCATAACATGATTGAGATGGAAGTGTAATCAGTGTGTTTAGAGACGGGCCATGGTATCCGTGCTCTCAGGCCGATGTTCCCAGGCTGTCCCCTCTCAACCCACCACCTCCCTCCCCACAAGGGTGCTTGTGACGGTTCTGTCCACAGGACGTAGCAGAACTTTCGTGTACCAGACCCCAAGCCCTAGAGTAAAGGGTTTCGCTGGGCACGATTCTGATCTCTTTACTACCACTTGCTTTTTTATTTTATTTTTTTATTGTTTATTTTTGAGAGAGAGAGAGTGTGTATGTAAGCAGGGGAGGGACAGAGAGAGAGGGAGACACAGAATCCGAAGCAGGCTCCAGGCTCTGAGCTGTCAGCACAGAGCCCGATGTATGGCTCGAACTCACGAGCCGTGAGATCATGACCTGAGTCGAAGTTGGACACTTAACCGACTGAGCCACCCAAGTGCCCCTACCACTTGCTTTTTGAAATTAGAAAGTTTAAAGCATTTTGGGGGTGCCTGGCTGGCTTAGTCAGTGGAACATGCAACTCTTGATATCAGGCTTATGAGTTCAAGCCCCACGTTGGGTGTAGAGATTACTTAAAAATAAAATCTTTTTTTAAAAAAAGTTTAAAACAGATTTTAAGCAATACTTGCAATCTGTAACAAAATAATTAATGTCGGCCTAAAATCATGGACAGAAACACAGTGACAGTTAAAGATGCTACGGCCCAGTATTTCTTGGAGCATGACCATGGGATCTTGATGCTTGACTCTTTGCATGTTGCAACAAGCTCCATGAAATATGAGTCACCCAGGAAGAGGTGAGAGAAAAAAGACAAAAAGGTACAAGAAATACGGTCTGAATCTTAAAAATATGTACTTAAATCTAGGGGCGCTTGGGTGGTTCAGTCAGTTAAGTGTCTGACTTCGGCTCAGGTCATGATCTCACCATTCGTGGGTTTGAGCCCCGCATCGGGCTCTGTGCTGACAGCTCAGAGCCTGGAGCCTGCCTCGGATTCTGTGTCTCCCCCTCTCTCTGCCCCTCCCCTGCTCGTGCTCTCTCTCTCTTTCTGTCACAAAAATAAACATTAAAAAATATTAATATTTATTTAAATCTTAAAAATTTAAGATTTAGTCATAGTTTTAAGATTCAGACCAAATACATACATGCAAACATGCACACAGCATTTGGGGAGTCATTTTCTTCTTTTCTTCTTTCTTTTTCTTTCTTTCCTTCCTTCCTTTGTTCTTTCCTTCCTTCCTTTCTGAGACAGACAGAGCATGAGCAGGGGAGGGGCAGAGAGAAAGAGAGAGAGACAGACAGAATCTGAAGCAGGTTCCAGGCTCTGAGCTGGCAGCACAGACCCTGACGGGGAGCTTGAACTCACGAACCACGAGACCATGACCTGAACTTAACTGACTGAGCACCCAGGCGCCCTATTCTTGTTTTTCTCAACGGTGGTTAATACACATAACCTAAATTTGACCATCGTAACCGTTTTTAAGTGTAATGTTAAGCACATTCCCTGCGGTTACAACCTCTGTCCAGAATTCTCATCTTCCCAGACTGGAACTTGGTCCTCATTAGGCCCTGGCCACAGTTACTGCACTTTCTGTCTGTGAGTGGGAGCCCTCTAGGGGCCTCGGGGGTGCTTTCACGCAGTATTTGCACCTTAGTAACTTGACCGGGCTTGTTTTACTGAGGATAATGTCCTCGGGGTCCACCCCTGTTGTATCATGTGCTAGAATTCCCTTCCTTTTTAAGGCCCAGTGACTTTCCACCATAGGAATGTCGACATGTTGTTTATCCGTTCCTCCGGCGGTGGACCCCAGGCGGGCTCCCGCCTTTTGCTGCCATGAACGGGGGTGCCTGCGATCCTGTCATTAACGGAGTGCCCCCATCTGCTTTGCCCGCAGGCCCAGACCCACGGGAAGTGGCCGGTCAAGTGGTACGCCCCCGAATGCATCAACTACTACAAGTTCTCCAGCAAGAGTGACGTCTGGAGCTTCGGCGTGTTGATGTGGGAGGCGTTCTCCTACGGGCAGAAGCCGTACCGGGTGAGCTGCCGCGGCTGCACTGAGCCATCACAACAGATCAGACAGATCAGCCACACGCTATTGCCATGGGACCCATTTGGAAAATCATAAAATCTGGGCACCCTTTCTGAGTCTGGCACGACCTTTTTGCCAGTGAGCCATTAACAGGACCTCAGTTTTGTTCTAAGTTGAAGAGGCAGTATTTGATAATAACTGAACAGTGTATGTGTTTTTCATGACGCATTACACCTGTGCATAAAACAGACCCAAATCA
Organism: Panthera pardus; assembly: GCF_024362965.1. Lineage (NCBI taxonomy): Eukaryota > Metazoa > Chordata > Mammalia > Carnivora > Felidae > Panthera > Panthera pardus. The sequence continues at coordinate 3,982,363 of NW_026526766.1, forward strand.
ATATTCATTAGAGTTGAAATAGAAATGATGGCAATTTCCATGATTACATTTGCAGTCCAGTTAAATATTTTAGTTGTTGTTTTTTTGTTGTTTTTTTTTTTTAATCCGAATGGATACATCTCAAAAAGGGTCCATGTGCTGGAACACAGCTTGATGAATTTTCACAAATGGGATGTGCTCATGAAACCAGAGCCCAGGCGATGAAACAGAACAGAACCCCTCACCCCCCGGTTCCCCTTGCACATACAAGCTGTCCCCCAAGGGTCACCCCATCTGATGTCTAGATCCTGGGTTAGGAGCTCCTGTTTTTGTACTTTTTCTAAGTGAAATCGCGCAGTGTGTACTTTTGTTTCTCTGGGGCGGGGGTAGGACCTACCTGCTGTTTTGTTGTACTCAACACCACGTTTACCAAGCTCGGGTATGTTCTGCGTGTTTCAGGGCATGAAGGGAAGTGAGGTTTCGGCCATGCTGGAGAAAGGAGAGAGAATGGGGTGCCCCACGGGGTGTCCAAGGGAGATGTACGAGCTGATGAAGCTGTGCTGGACGTATGAGTGAGTACTCGCACGCCCTGCGGTTTGCGCAAATGCCCTGGGGCAAATGGGAGGCACCGAAAAGAAGCACCGCCTCCCAACTAGGGACCTGCTTCCTTCTGAACCGAGCACGGTGGGGGTGGCTTGCTTCCTGGATCGTGCACTTGTATTCTTTGTTCTAAAGAGTAAGTTTAGGCAGTTGCTGTCATCCAGGGGGTCAGAATTTAAACGTAGATAATACCAGCTGGGGGTGGGGGTGGTCACCGCAGAAGGATGTCGGTGGAAGTCTGGGCTGGTGCCGCGTGCCACAGTGGGTGGCAGAGGGGCTCAGTGGGGACAATGTTGCACTCGCCTGGTTCCTGACCACCTTCATTAGTGAGGCAAGACCATGGGTGTTGTCCAGGTCACGGGTGGATGGGCCGAGGGAGCCCTTCCCCGGAAGTGACTCAGACCTTGCAAAGTGGCCTGAGTCTGCCGAGTGCGTCCTGCGTCCTGCCTGGAGGACCACAGGTGACGTTGTAGGCAGCTCAGCAGGGAGAGAAGCGCATCACGCCTGAGAATCAGGAAGTGGCCCTTGACCTTGCCCACAGGGGCGGCCTGTGAGTGGGTCGTGGGGAAACCGCGAACCGTGGCCCCCGTGTCTCTGGCCCTCGCAGCCCAGACACGATGCGGGTCCACGATGCAGAGGAGCTCACGTACCTGCCACGGGCTTTACCACCTCAGGGTCAGACCTGCTCCCAGATACCCGGCTGATGTTGAGGGATGTTCCAAGTGCTTTCGAATGCCACCTGGGGTTCTCTACCTCCCGGGAGCATCATCTGCCGCATTGGGAGTGGAAGGAATGCCGTCGTTCTCTGGAAGTGACCCAGGGGCGGCCCCGAAGGGAGAGGGCGGAGGTCTCCCAGCCTGCTGCTGCGGACACCGTGCAGGGGAAGGGCCTCTGGCGGAGGCCCGATGAGGCCGCTGGGAACGGCGCAGGCTTGTCCTGGCTTCCGGTGCACCCCGCTGGGCTGTGGGGACCCCACAGGCTGCGAGGATCCGCTGGGAGCTGACGCCCAGGTCGGAAACGAGCTCACTGCGGCCTTCCTCCATGCACTCGTCCCAGCCTCTGGCCTAAGCGACCTCTCCATCCCGGGGACGCTGGGTCAGGTGACCCCCAGCCACAGTCCGAGGCCTCGGGTCAGGCGCAGCCGTGGGGAGGGCACTTGGTAGAAGGGGGCATTTCCCGGATGTGCTCTCCCTCCTGCCTGGGCCTTCCTGTGGAAGCGTTCACTTCCTCGGGGAAGAACACCCTTTAAGTGATTCTGAGACAAATGGAAAAGCCTCAAATTTGGATAAACTCGCAGGGCGATGGTTGAAGTGAGCATTGTGGCATTTGCTAATGCTGATGCCTTCATTTCTGTCGGTCGTCCCGTGTGTTGCCAGTAAGGAGTAGAGGGGTGGGTGGGAGGGATCAGGACGGGTGCGGGCTTGGGGGATGTGCCCAGCAGGGTGAGCGAGGCAGGCGGACGTCCAGCTTGGCTCCGGGGTCCCCTCAGCACTGGGCGTGTGGCTCCTGTGACCCAGGCATCAGGGGCAGGCGATGCTCTGTCCCCGCTGGACACCTGCACACGTACAGCCGCTCGCATGGTCTCTGCCGGTTGGTCCACGGAGGGAGGACGTGCAGGGAGACAGCTGTCCTGGGAACTCACCGGAGCCGTGACAAAGGGAGTCCTGTTCTCTCGGAGGGCTCGACCCCCCAGTGTCCGTGCTCACCTAGAGGTTTCAGGAGGGTGTGAGTGAGGCCGACGCGCAGGGATGTCTCGTCCCCATCACTCCGATCCCCGCGTGCTCTCTGGTGAGACCCACGTCGCCCGGAACCAGCCCCAGTATCAGCCGAGTGACGGGAGTGATGACCGCCCACAGCCTGAAATTAGAAATGACTCCTCATCGGTCTTTGATTGCTTTTCCAACAAAGCTATGTTTCTGAAGGTTGGAGTGTTTCTAGCAGTGATTTGAAACAGGGCAGGGGGTGGGGGTGGGGGCAGGTGATGATCAGAGGCTCAGTCTGAATGTCAGCAGTACCTGAACGGAAAGGCACCGTTTCCTTGGGTGTGGCTCCAGGAGCGGGTCTGGCTACCCCCGGGGAGACGCCTGCCCCCGGCCGCCAGCATCTCTGTTCACCTGGCTGTCCCCTGGGCTCCATGGTGTGTCTGGGGTGGGGAACCGAACCCTGAGTAGGCGGACATCCCCCCCCAGCCCTCCTGCTTTGCAGAGGCGGGTGGGGTGCTCAGAGAGGTACCTGCAGAGGTCACGCTGGGGGCCTGGGTGCACTGTGGAAACCAGGGAGGACACACGGGGAGCGGGGCTGGGGCCTTCAGCTAGAAGGGTTTCACAGACTCCTTGCAGGTCCTGTACGTAGAGATGCCAGGGGGGAAAGGCCTGCTGAATCGGGAGAAGTTGGGGCTCTTCACGCTGAAAAACAGGGCGGCGGCCTAATGGAGAAAAGCCTGGGACATTTAGGATGTCTGAGGTCGGGAATGATCTAGATGGAGCCCCAAGTGCTGCTTAAAGATCAGCAAACACGAGCAACAGGGCGACATTGCCCAGACCATCCTTGTCCCTGGTCCTAGTTCTGCTCAGGGCCAAGTCCATTCCCTCTGAGTGCCCCCTCCCCTGAGAGCTCCCTCCCCTGAGTGCCCCCTCCCCTGAGTGCCCCCTCCCCTGAGTGCCCCCTCCCCTGAGAGCTCTCTCCAGAGCCTCCCACCCCTAAGAGCCCCCTCCCTTGAGCGCCCCCTCCCCTGAGAGTCCCCTCCCCTGAGAGCCCCCTCCTCTGAGCGCCCCCTCCAGAGCCCTCCTCCCCTAAGATTCCTCTCCCCTGAGAGTCCCCTCCCCTGAGAGTCTCCACCCCTGACAGCCCCCTCCTCTGAGCGTCCCCTCCCCTGAGAGCCCCCCTCCCCTGAGCACCCAGGTGTTCACGTGGCCACTCTCCCCACTGGAGGTGCCGTGTGCAAGCCTCCCTCCCAGCACCAGGCAGGGGGTCAGCAGGCCTCAGGGAAAGCCCAGCCCCTGCTGGAGCCTGCAGTTGAAGAGAGGGGCGAACAGGCTGCAGGTAAGCCACAAAATTAGTGCGTTCTGTTGTGTGTTCGCAGAAGGGGATGAGTCCGATGGCCTTTCAGGGCTGAGGACACAGCCCAGGGGGACCACACAGGGAACACATGTATGCGGGTGCTTACTCATAGAAGGAGCAGGTGCTTGGAGGCACAGAGGCTCATGGAGCTTCCAGAACTTGGTGGAGTCGGTGAAGTGAATACAAACGAGCCCTGTACATTCTCCAGGCTTTTTGAGGCTTTTTTGTTTCCATTCTTTCCTCTGTTCTAAACAGTCAGCTACCTTCACCAGTGTGGCTGATAGACTTGTAGATAGATAGATAAATAGATAGATAGATAGATAGATAGATGATAGATAGATACATAGATGATATATGGATAGACACATACATGATAGATAGATCTAGATGGATGGATGGATATTGGAGGGATGGACAGACTGATGATGGACAAGGATGGCTGATAGAAAATGAGTCAATCAGTACATGACAGATGGATAGAGACGGATGATGGATAGGTAGAGAGGACACTTGTATATATCTGTACACGCTTGGACACTTATCACTGACACACCTTTGACCACCCTCCACGTACACACCGGTTGACACTTTCCGGGGTGGTTACTACTCTGGGCCGGGGGGAGCACGGGCTGTCGCGAGGCAGACAAGCCACAAATCCACCCCATGTAAGCATGTGGTTGCGTATTTGATAGGTGCTGTGCGGCCCCCGTGGGAGGTTGTGGGACCATCTTTCTGCTAGAGATCCACAGTGGCCTCTGTTAGGGAGTGGAGTTCTGGACGGCAGGATGAGGGGCAGGGGCGCAGGCAACGAGGAAAGAGGGGCCCCTGGCACGAGGGCCCGAGTACAGAAAGCACCCCGAGGCCTGGGGAAGCCGATGCGGGCAGGCGGGGACAGACGGGAAGCTGGCACACGTACAGGACGCTTGGCCACACTTGCTGAAGCCCCACATCATCCTTACTCCTTGGGGCGGCCTCTCCCACAGTGTAGAAGAGAGATCTACAGCCTGAGCAGGTGTCTGCGGAGGGCCAGCCTGTAGCCCTGCATCGCTTCCTTTGCTTGATGCCCGGCTGCTGGGTGGATGAAACCCCCAGAGAAAGATTCAAAGGGGGCTCTGTGCATCTGGGCCCCCATACTTGCAGCGGAATGTTCTGTTTTGCAAAGGTGATGAGGTTGTGCTCTTAGACTCTAGAAGGAGGGAGGCTGTCTGTCTGTCTGTCTAGACACAGGTCTCACACATGCTCCTGCACCCGGGCTTGGCCACCACCCCATCCTGAACACAGCCTGGTGGCCAGAGGCATGACCCCCCCCATGAAGCCCGAGATGGCCTGTGTCCCCAGCTATGACCACAGACTGCTGATAAGTCCCAGCAGGTCATTATGGTTTTTCCTGGCTCTTAAAAGCTGCAAGCGAAACCATTTACGTCGATGCCGTTTGACAAAACCCATTTCGGTTCTGTAGAAACCACTCTCCCTACAGTGGAGAGTGATTCTGGGTCCCCGTGAGCCTGCCCCCCGGCCCCTGTCGGACCTGGAGCAGGTGACAGTTTCAATGTGGACACTTCACCCAGTTTAACCTCAAGCTCTGTTTCCCTTACCGGGCAAACTTACCTGCTGGCATTATAGCCAAAAATCTTGCGATACGAGCAAAATCACTTCCACACCGGGATAGATTCTCAAGAGTTTTGAGAACTACTTGCTTCCGGCTGATCCTGTCATACTGGAGAGAGCGGAGGAGTCTCTACACGTTTGTCATATTGGAGAAAGCAGAGGAGAAGTTACAAATGGTTAGCTCGTCATTTACTGAGGTCATTTCCCATCCTCAGCAGTGACCCAGAAGTTCGCCTTGCGGGTTTGTGACCGTCAGTGCCCGCGTCTTTGGCTTTGAGTTTAATATGAACCCATATCATCCCACGGTCCCAAAAAGCCCAGAGCCATCCGATGGGGGCAGGGGGAGAGCTTAAATTGTGTCCATTTTTAGCAAGATTATGAGTCCAACTTGAAATATAGGTCTTCAGCCCGTTGACCCACTAAGTATTTTTAGGCACGTCCTATTTTGCTGGATCACAGGTCTCTGAACTGGAGGCGAAAGATCTCGGCTCCCCGTGCAAAACGTCTCCAACTTGAAGGTGGACACGAGTCACCTGGGGATCGGGTCCTGCAGGCCACGTGGGCCTGACTGTATTCCGCCAGGGGCTCCTGGTCCCCGGGTGCGGGAAGCAGGGACGCGCAGGCTCTGGAGGAACCAGCAGGGGGCGCAGCCACCTCCACTCCACCTGCCGGAGGGGCTTTTGCCACAGCGCGTGGAGGGACAATAATGTGCATCTTCCCTTTCCAGGGTGGAGAACAGGCCCGGATTCGCAGCCGTGGAACTGCGTCTACGCAATTATTACTATGACGTGGTCAACTAACGGCCCCACGCCCTCCGTGGCCGCCTTGGGAGCAGACAAGGGGTCACAGCAAAGCCAGCCCAGTGCGTGGATTTCGAGAGTTTCCACCTGCGTCTGCTGCCAGGGGAGCCGGCCTCGTGTAGAGCACGCCTGTGACCGTTGTCCCCAAAGCCTGTCCCAGAACACACCCTCCACAAAGCAGCCCCTCCCAGGAGAGCCCAGGAAGAAGGACAGCAGGGTCAGAGGGCCCGGGGAAGGATCCCTTTGTGTTTCTTGTCTGCGCAGTGTGATTTCGTGGCAGGTTACGTTCAGGATCTGTTTCTGCATCGGAAGATCTGGCAGCCTGGAGGCGTCCCGTGTGCCGTTCTCCGCGGCCAGGGGTGCGGCTGGCCTTGCCGTCTGCGGTGGAGGGAAGGGGAGCAGAGGGGAGCTGGCTGCCTCCAGAACTTGGCTCCGACCGGTCGAAAGATGGAAGGAGCCCTGCCACCGAAAAGCTGCCCTGGTGACACAAGTCCTTTGAGGCTGAAAAAACAAAATCCAAGCATGTAGCCAGTTAAAGGGGATAAAACGTTTGGAGACTGCATTCGCTCTGTGTGATCTCAGACGGAAGACGCACACCTGCGTGGACAAGGGGGCTCTCGGCACGGACCGGCTTGGCTTCCTTTCCCCTGAAACAGCCTCTCTCCCGCATACTCTCCCAAGACCGTGCTTTCAGGGGACCAGTAAATAAAAGTCGTGCAGGCGGTGGAGGGCCGTGATGTCTGTCACCGCGGGCCTGAGCGAGGACAGACAGCAGGACGCCACGGGTCCTCATCTCCTGAGTGAGGTCCGGGCTCCCCTCCGCCAGAGAGAGGGTGTCGCCAGAGTTCCCCAGCCCTTTCTGTGTTCACAGCAGGGGGGACCAGCTGGTGGCCAAGGCCCTCTAAGCGCGAGCCTCCTAAGAGTGTGTTAATTCCTAATAAAGCCGCAGACCCTGACCCTCACCACAAGTATGCCTGAGTGTGACTTTGGGTTGAAGGTGCGAGACGAGGCATTCTCTGCTAGTTCCCTAGGCTTAGTGAACCCCTGAGCAGGGTTTGGGCTTACACAAGTCACTGGCCCACATATACCAGTAAAGTTAGGATTAGCTGTCATGGGCTGGATGACGCGGGGTGACATCTGGACCAGAGGCCCCGGCGCTGAGCTGCGGGTACCCTTCAGGTGCCGGAGCGTGTCTGTCGCGGGGCCGCACGTGGAAGGCTCGGTGACGTGAGCTAAGTCTGGAGGGGAAGGACTACTCACCGTGCGTCTGCCCTGCCACAGGGTCACGCGCACTCCCTGTGCCTTTACCTGGGGGCCCTTGTTTAGCGGGAACAGAGGGGCCTCACGGACGGAGGACAGACAGCCTGTTCTGGCCAGAACCATTTGCTGACGCCGTGGACACCGCGTTCCCCCACGGCGGGACTGAGGTTTCCGGAAACGATTACTCGTTTCTCCTCTGAGCGCGTCCCCACACGGGCTGTCACCAGCCTTGGTGGCGACTTCACCTCGTCCCCTGCCCGGCGGCCGCAGCTCCGTCCGGATCTGCACGTGTGGAGGTGCCTGCTGGGCTCTCGGGCCCCGTCGCCCCGCAGAGCACACTCGACCGGATCATCAGTCTTCTTCCTCCATCTCAAGAACTGCTTTTTGTCACTGGACTTTTTAACTGTGATTTTTTTTTTAAATAAAAGTTTTAAATTGGTTTGATGATTCTTTTCGTGGATGTTACTGGAATGTGGTAGGATGCACTCTCAAATAAACTGTTAAACAGCAACTCTGTGTGTGTGTGTGTGTGTGTGTTTTCTTGTGAAGTTCCCAGTTGCGTCCCGGAAGGATGGACACACACAGAATCCTCGGACGGGTCTGTGAGCTTGTGCTACAGATGCCTGCCAAGGGGGCCCTGGCCAGCCGTGACGGTGCTCGTGGGTTCCACGCACGGAGGGCCTGACCCTGACCCAGAAGTCCCGGCGGGTGCCAAAGCAGCGCTCCGGGGTCGCGAGCTCTGTCTTTGTGAAGATTGCTGAGGGAGCACCGGGGGAGCCGAGGAGGGGATTCCAGAGCCCTCATCTCCACCTGTTTTCTCCAGGGTGTCACACGCTCACACACTCCCGTACACAAGCATGCACACCACATACACGCCTACACGCTGCTCACATTACATGTGCGCACACTCATGTGCACGTGCACACCATGTACACACCTACACACAGCTCACATTACACGTGAGCCTCATACGTGCACGTGCACACCACGTACGTGTCCACACACCGCTCACATGTACACAGCACGCGCCTCCTATGTGCACATGCACGCCTTGTACACGCCTACACACCGCTCAAGTGTACACGTGCACATACACACCACGCACACACCTAGACACCGCTCACATGCACACACCACATATACACACCCGAGCACCACGTACACGCCTACACACCGCTCGCGTGTACATGTGCACACATGCTGCACACACACACCACATACATGCCTACACGCCACTCACATGTCCACGGGCACACGTGTGCCCACCATATACACGCCTGCATACCGCTCACGTGTACACATGCACACCCCTTGCACACGCATGCATGCCACGTACACACCTGCACACCTCTCACGTGTACACGTGCATACACCTTGCACACACACACCACATAAATGCCTACAAGCCGCTCACATGTCCACGGGCACACGTGTGCCCACCATATACACGCCTGCACACCGCTCGTGTGTACATGCGCACACACCTTGCACACACACACCACATACACGCATGCATGCCACATACACGCCTACACGCCGCTCACATGTCCACGGGCACACATGTGCCCACCATATACATGCCTACACACCTCTCATGTGTACATGTGCACACCCCTTGCACACGCATGCATGCCACATACACACCTGCACACCGCTCATGTGTACACGTGCACACACCATGCACACACACACCACATACATGCCTATACGCCGCTCACATGTCCATGGGCACATGGGTGCCCACCATATACACGCCTGAACACCGCTCGTGTGTACACGCACACGGCACACTGAACCGCACCCCACGTGACCCCTTCGCCGCCAGCGTGGGGCAGTTGTCCCGCCTCGGGATGTGCTGGCAGCTGTTTTCGTCTCAGCCTCTCCTGGCCACCAGCCTCCCTCCCGGTCCCACTGACGGTCCCCTGCTCCGGCAGGCAGAGGTTCGGGGGCCTGGGTAGGCTGGCCTCACGCTCCCTTGGTGGCCCTGGGAGCAGGACGGCCACGAGAGTGGAAGGACGGACTGCCAAATGGCCCGGGGCCTGCTGCTCCGGAAGCAGTACGTGCCCAAGACGTGGCAACAGAGAACAAAACAGACAGCTGGTCCCCGGCACCAACTACAGTGGGGCCCGAAACTCGGATGAGGCTTGCCCGCCCTCCCGCGCCGACACCCGTGAGCGCGCAGATGTGGAGGCTAGTCGGCAGTTGCGGAACCCGTCGCTGCTTCGGGGGCAGCGGGTCCCCGAGTCACCGCGCTTCCTCAGGCGACGTGAGCCAGGTGGAGGTGAGGCCCCAGCCCTGCCCCCTCCTGCCACCCTGCGCGCCCCCAGAGAGGCCGGGGAAGCACCCCCATGGGGCTTCCTGCACCTGTGAGTCTGTGCTGTGCGACCAGCACTTTCCCTGATGGAACAGCTGGGATGCCCGGCTCAGCCCTCCCCGAGTAAGGGGCCCGGGGCCCGGGGCCCAGGGCCCGGTGGCCCACTCAGACTTCGAGGACTTTGCCACAAAGACCTTTTCACACGTTCTGGCCGGCTCAGCATTTTCCCGACTCCTTTGACCACAGACCCACTGTTGTGCTCAGTGTCTGTTAGCAAGACGGGCCGGTGTTCTTCGCACACGCTGGGAGACTGCACAACGGAGGCATCGCACGGGGACCCTCAGCGCGTGTCCTTGAGCTCAGTTATCCGAGTTATTAGCTGAAGAACCAGCCCCGTCCTGATCTCTAATGTTGGTTGTTTACACACCATGTTGTCTCTCTCTCTCTCTCTCTCTCACACACACACACACACACGCAGCCCAGAACACACATAATCAATCACCCCTTCCCAGAAAAGAAAATCTTGATCACCTGGAGGGCCCAGGCCACGTAACGTGGTGTTTCATTACATAGAGCTTTTATTATTTTGGAGTTTTGCAAAACTCGCCCAGAGGGAAAAGCACACTTTTCCGGAGACGCCACCACCCAATCCAGTAAGATCGCCCGGACTCCCAGCACACCCTGTGCCGAGCCCACCCGTCTGTGCTGGTCTCAAGTCCGTCTCACTGGCCGGGGGCTGCTGGTCATCGCCCCCTGGCGGGGCGTCAGCTGAGCAGGTGACGCTCTCTGCCCACATGCCACTCAGCCGGGAAGGTTCCGGGAGCTATTTTTTTAGCTAGGCGTTATTTTACCAAAGCCATGAGTCATAAGACATGATGCCTCTGCAGCCTTTGAGGTCTGGAGATGACTCAGTTTTCCACGACTATCGTTAAACGGTGGGACAGTGAGGGAAAAACACAAATTGTCCGTAAACGACTGTTCCTCATTCACCACGATAAAGAGCCGGCCGGTGTCTGTATCAGAGGACATTGTGAATTTCCAGAGGCCGTTGAGGATGCCAGAATGTGCCGGAATCCAGTGCTGTAAACACTCCCTGCTTGGGACTAGCTGCTGGGAGTCCTTCCCCTCCTGACGTGGGGCCGAGGGGACATGGAAGGGAGGCCACAGCCTCACCGCCAGTGGACAGGGAGGGGACCCAGGCTGAGCTCGGGCCCTTACCACGGGGCTGGGCCAGAGAGAAAGGGAGTTTCATGGAGCAGGCGAGTCGGGGAGGTGACTTTGCCGTCACATGGCGCCTGGAGGTCCACAGAGACCGTCCCGGGGGCTGAAGGCGCCCGGGACGGCAGACTTCTGGACACCGGCTATGTTCCCACGCTTATCTAGCAGCGCACAGTCACCCGGGCAACTGTCACAACTTAGGGGCACCAGCCGCCCCACGAGCACACCAGACCGCCTCGACCCTGTAGAAGGAAGAAACCAGATGCTTGCTTTCCATCTTCGTGCATAGGTGGTCATGCACGTGGCAGAGAGTCCAGACGGAAACGGGGGGAGCTAACACCCACGGGGGATCAGCAGGCCCGGATCCAGGCCGACTCCAGAGCCAGGCTGACCCCCCGGGATGGGCAGGATCACTCCAGGGAGATTCCCCCCGAAGAAAAGCAGTGCCCAGTGAAAGCCTGGGGGGAACACGTAGCCATTTTAATTGACTTTATTTCTGCCACCAAAACACCTAGACCCGTGTTCGCTCTGGGACTTTCTTCCCTTAAAAGCGAGTAAGATACCCCCCGCCCCATTCCATAGCAGTCTGCCTCCAGGTCTCTCCTGGGCGCTCTTGTGCACGAGCGGTGGTCTCCCACGGCTGCTTTCTGATGTAGGGTGGGGGAGTCAGTCCACCTGGAGCCCCCACTTCTCTCTATCTCTGTCTGCAAATACAGGGCCCAGAGTCGGTCAGTGGGGCCCGCGTTGTTTTACGACGTCCCCCCAGGACCGTGTGGGTGCGACTGTGATAAACTGGTATCTTTTTGTTCCTGAGCTTCTTGGGCTCCTAATGCTCCTTTTAGCACGAAAATCACTTTCTGTTATTAACCCACTCGGTCACTGGTCCCAGGTATGCAGAAGGGGTCTCGCCTCCCGCCCCCCAAGTGAGCCCCCGTCCCACACAACCCCTAACGTCTGGATCGTCCCTTTTCAGTCTGTGATGAAAGGCCTGCTTCTCCTGCCCCCACTCTGGCTCCCGGGACGCTGGCTAGGTGCCCAGCACAGAGGCCCGAGAACAGGGGCCTGTTCTCTGCAGACCTGCCGGCATTTTCTCCGTGGAATTGGACGTTTGCAACGACTATCAGTCCTCCCGCCCCTGAGAAACCAGACCAACCAGCAGAGCGGACTTCATGACAGATATGTTTTCCCTCACGTGGGCCCCTGGGGCCACAGTGGGTCTTAGAAGCAACGCCCCGCACTGCTGGTGGACAGGGAGGGATGCCTCCCCGGCCTGGGCACACAGCGTAGGCCACTGGGTGGCTCTTGGAAGCATCGCTGGGAGAGAAAGCAGGTAGACACCGCATCCGTCCATGGCACTCGAGAGTGGCGTTGGACTGAGGGCTTCGTGGTAAGAACGCCGAATGAGGCGTGAACGCCCGAGCGTTGTCCACACGGGCAAATGTGCGAGCTGGCCTGGGACACTAGTTTGGGACGCAGGGCTCTGTCATAGATATTCCATCGGTACTTTTCACAGGTGGCAAATGCTTTCAGGCATACTTTCTAGTTTAAGTCTAAAAGCCACCAACTTCTGAGACAGCTGTCATCATTAATCTCTCATTTCACAAATGAAAGGCCATGACTCAGAAAAGAGGCTGACTCAGCTTTCTTGATCTAACACCCCTGTTCCTTAGGCCTGACTGCACCATAGAGTCTTTGTTTTTAGATGTATATTTATTTATTTTGACAGAGAGCACGAGTCGGGTGGGGGGGGCGGTCAGAGAGAGAGGGAGAGAGAGAATCCCAAGCAGACTCCGCAACATCAGCGCAGAGCCCGACGGAGGGGCTCGATCCCACGAATCGTGAGATCACAACCTAGGCTGACATCAAGAGTCAGACGCTTAACCGATGGAGCCACCCAGGCACCTCTGCCCTGTAGAGTCTTCAACGGAGCCTTAAAACTGCAGGTGCCCTGCCTCTATTCCCAGAGCTCAGCTCCACTGGTCTGGAAGGGGCCCAGGGCCACGGGCATTGACAGTGTCTCTAGGTGCACCGGGAGGTAGGTCCGTGACTCACCACCCTGTGTGACCCGGGAAACACGGAACCACTGGGGACCTGGGACCGGAAGATGAGGATCAGAGCCAGACCCGAGTTCCGGAAGGTTGGGTTCCTCTGTTCGAGGCCAAGTGGTGTCGACCCAATGTTCTCAGATTGGCTCATGGGGTGGTTGCCAGCAGAATGCCGTAAGGGGCCCCAGCGCGTCCACAGTGGCTCAGTGATCGGCCCAGGATGACGCAGGGGAACATGTGGGATCCAGGCCTTGCTCGGGAGAAGAATCCAGGAGAGCCCGGCCTCGAACGCCACAACCAGAACCTGTGTCCCCAGCTGGCGTGGGGGGTGCCCAGCAGTGAACAGAGCCCGGGGTAGTTTGTGCCCAAAGCCATTCCCTTACACAGACACCAGGGACGTCCTGGAAACCTCGGATGACTGACTCCCTTGAGCGGGGAACTAAAGATCTTCGGAGGCTCTCCCACGGGCCAGGCCAGATTCAGCCCGCGGGTCTGCAGCTCACACACGCGATGTGCCCAGCCGGCTCCGAGAAAGCACACTTCATCAGGACCACCGTGGCCGCCTCCGGCCGAGGCGCGCACGGAGCCAAAGCGGGGCCCGGCGTGTCGCGAGATGCAAAACGTGCGACGCCACCGGCAGACGGTCCTGACGGTGGGACGGCTACAGGTTTGGCTCAAGAAAACGGCGATTCTGGCAAATTCCATTCTGTGGGATTTCCGTCGACAAGGAAAAGCCACAGCAGCGCGCACCTCTGATTGCGTAAGCTTTGCTGTGCAGGCGCGTGGCCGCCAGGGGGACCCTCCTCCAGACGGGTGGTCTCCCCGCTCCCCCGCGACGCAGCTTCCGTGGGCCGCGCCCGCTCTGTTCCTCCTGCACATCCGCATCCCCAGAGCTGGCACAAGGGGACGCTCCACCTTCTGTCTATCATCAGTCATCTGTCCATCATCTCTATCCATCTATCCATCGTCTATTATCTGTCTCATGTATCACCAATCATCTATTCATCTAGCCATCTATCATCTATTATCTATGTATCTATCATCTATTTATTATTATCCATGTATCTGTCATCTACCTATGTGTCTATCTATCTATCATCTCCCGCCACCTTCCCATCTCAAGCCGGATGCTCAGTAAAGTGGGTGGTGGTCCAGCTGGAGGGAGCTGAAGAATGCTCTGGAGACACAGGAGGCCAGGTAGACGCATCCCCGGGGCTGTCCACACCCCCAGCACATCTTTCCTTCCCAGAATCTTAGCAGTCCCCCCCGGGGAACGCGGAGGGAAGGACACAGCTGTCTTGAGAGACCGCAGACACGGTCTCTTCCTTTGGGACATTTTATGTGAACAACGTGACTGTGTTGTTAGATCTTCTTCCAGGATCTTGGGGGAGCACATTCGAACCCTGGGCACTGAGGACTATACTTGCTAGCTTTCTGGTGAATCGTCTCTGCCAACGGCCAATAGGATAGCAAGAACCTGAGTAGAGAGAAAGAGAGACGGAGAGAGAGAGGGGCCAGGAGGAGCCAGGAGGGGGAAGGTGGAGGAGAAGGGTGGACTTGGGTGGAGGTCGTGTGGGCAGAGGCAAACGGGAAGTGCCCAAAAAGAGGAGCTTCGTGGCCTAAGCTGGGCCTCCTGCGAGAGGCCGGGGTGGTCCCGATGGACACAGGGTCGTGCCTGTCTGGCCATTGCCGCCCTGCTGGGCCCTGCTGGGCCCTGCCGGCCCCAGAGCCCCTGCGGGGACACTGCTGGGCACCTTCCTTCTGTCCAGTCCCGACACACACGCTCCCTCGGTGACAGACACCCGCTCCTAGACTCCCCTCTGGGTCAGCGTCCCGGAAAACCACCTGCCTGGAGGTCCTTTCCAAAGAACCCGGTGCACAGGGAGCCTTCACTCAGGTGTGTCCCACGTCGTGGTGAGTGTGCACAGCAGCAGGGCAGAAGCCACTTGCATTCGGATCCTGAGAGCTGTTGCCCGGTTGTACCCAGGACACCACCATTGGCCACTGAGGGGGTCTGATCTGTCCCCTCCTGCTCTTTCCCACGCTTGGGGGTTTCCAGAAGCCTGAGCAAACAGAAGAAAGGACACTGTCCCTACAGAGCCCCCGAGTCTGTAAGGGTCAGGGTCAGGATCAGGGTCAGGGTCAAGTGTGGGGGGGCATCACCCCACCCACACCACAAAGGATGCCACCCACCCCTGTGTCCCAGTGCCCCGCTCAGGGCCGGCTCAGGCACAGTGCTGTGTGATGGGACATTTGCCGGCCCAGGACCCCCCCCTCCCCAGCAAGTATAGTCCCCCTCTGCCACTCTGTCCCACCCAAGTCTTCCTGGATTACCCACGTGTGCCTCGGGGCTGGCACAGGCCGGGGTTGCCAGCCACCGCACATGCCCCCCCCCGGGGGTGTGCGGGGCCCTGGCAGGTCACAGCACGGGCAGCACGTGCCTGTATGTTCTGCTCCTCTGCACCCTTCACCCCTCCACGGTGGCCTCTGGGCTCAGAAATGCTCGTCTTTGACGAATATTCGAACTCAGAAAATCTCCGATTCAGCGTGTGTGTAAACAGATCACTTTTACCAGGAGTTGCTGCTCAAAGAGTCTGGCGGGGCACGTCGGTCCTGCCCCCCAGGACGCCCCAGGCCCCGTGCTTCCAGGACTGAGTACTGCGGGCCCTCTAAGGCGCTGACCTTCTGGCGTCTGGGTTTAACAACCTAGGCAACCCTCTCACAGTCGGCGGCCCTCCCTCGGGGACCCGGGGACAGCAGGCGCCGCTGAGAGTGGAGGCCGGTGCCAGAGTGACCCGGACAAGGAGGGGGCTCTGCTAGAATCCAGGGTGCTTCCCCTGCTTCTCCAGGTCTGCCCCACACCACGGGCTTTTAGCGGCAGGACCAGCTGTCCACGTGGAGACACGGAGCCACCGGGCAGAGGGGAGGCCCGCGTGGGAGCCAGGCCCTGGGTGTGAACGTGCCCAGGCGGTGATGCCTGACCTTGCTGCGCTTACGTGGGGGTGGTTGGCACAGGCCGTCAAGGTGGGAGCGGACAGGAGAAGGCCCTGGAAGGTGTTTCCTGAGGTCCCCGCCCACCTGGAAGAAGGAACAATGGCAGGTCAGACAGTCAGCTCCTCCCACTGCCATGTCCCCACACGCCGCAGCTCCCTGGCTGTCGTCGCCGCCTCTCCGCAGGGTCTGTCGAGCCAGGTCTGTGGGGCAATCGTGTCCCACGCGGGTGGCATGTTCTGGCTTTGCTCTCTGGCCCCGCAAGGCCCCCTGAAACCCGAGGTCATTAGTTCTAACCCCAACATGCAGGCCCCTGCTATCAGCCGGCCCCTCCCAGGGGATATGGCCCAAAGGCGCTGGAGGTCAAAGGTCAGTGTGACCCTACCCTGGGAGGGCTGACAGGTAGGTTCGTATGTGGGGATTTTCCATCCTGGGATTCAGTCCTCCGTGTGTGGGAGAGAGAGAGAGAGGCAGAGACAGAGACAGAGACAGAGAGGCAGAGAACTACAGAAGAGAGAAGAAAAAACCAGCAGGAAGTTTCCTGGAGCCCAGAGAGGGTCCAGAAGCATCTCTGCAGGAGCGTCGCAGGTGGTGCTTGGCTAGAGTGAGGGCGAGTCCCACCCCAGAGGGAGGGCCGGACGTGGAAACAGGAGCCCACGGCCTGCCCGTGGCTTGTGGAGCGGGTTCCCACGCCCCCCCCCCCCACCCCCAGGGGGCTCATTTCTTGGGGGGAGCCCTTTCAGACCTGGCCTGACCACGGGCTCGCTGTGTCCCTCCCCGAGTGCCCACCAGGGGGCAGTCTGCGCCCAGGCAGGAGCTCGCCAGGCCCAGCCACGCATCTAGGTTCTGCCTGTTTTCACAGGCGCATGAGAGCCGCCAACTGGGTTCGCTACTGGAAATCACATCTCGACAGGTGTAAAAAGATGTAGTCGGTGATTTATTTTCAAAGGAAGTGGCTGGCAGCTGGCGACTCTATTCGGGGAAGCGATTTCTAATCCGCGCCATGAGGTGCTGGCCGGTCAAGGGAATGGGAAAAGTTTCTTTATGTCCTCTTGTTACAGATCTGCCTGGCACGCGTTCGTTCCCGCCAGCCTGACCTTGAAGCGTGCTCACTTGTCGTGGGGAGCCGCGTGTTTGAGCTGGAAGGGCCCCTCAGGAATCATACTACAAGGCCCGCTCCTGCCTTCTCTGGATTCCCGGACAAGGAGCGAAGTCAAGGTTGATCCAGCCCGGACAGACCCAGGGAAACACGCGAGAAAGGTCAAGGTTGCTGAAATCTATGTTTTTTTTCCCTCCAGCTAACTGACAAGTTACGGACGCACCGCTCGGAGGGAGGCACACAGCCCCCAAATGTGTTTTGTCTGCACCTCTGCCTGCTGCCGGGCACACCGCCGTGGTGTGTTCCAAGCCACCCACTCAAGAGCCCAGTTCCAACCCTCATGCTTCCCAGCAAAGTCCCTGTCCATGGGGAGGTTTGGTGCAGGACTTTAGCTCGTGTCCTGGATAGTGCCTCCCGCCTCAGCATAGTTTCTGCAGCATGAGGGATAGCAGTTAGAGCTCCTGTGTCCGGCCAAGGCAGGTGGAGAGGAAGGGCAGGCCTGTTCTTTTAATGTTTATTATTTATTTTTGAGAGAGAGAGAGAGAGAGAGAGCACAAGTAGGGGAGGGGCAGAGAGAGAGAGAGAGGAAGGCACAAAATCCGAAGCAGGCTCCAGGCTCTGAGCCATCAGCACACAGCCCGACGCAAGGTTCGAACCCACGAACAGTGAGATCGTGACGTGAGCCGAAGTCGGACGCTGAACCGACTGAGCCCCCCAAGCGCCCCAGGAAGGGCAGACTTTTAAGGCAGACCTGGTTCACCTGCTCCCATAAGGGCAGAACAGCCTTCCTGGAGTGGGTGATCAATGCACATTAGTTTCTGTTTCTAAGTGACCAGACTTGGAGACTTCATTGTGCACGTCGAGCCTCTGGTCCGAGAACAAGTCCCCCCACCCACGAGACATGAGCAAAACTCGCTCCACCAGAGCGAGTCGTCCTTTGCAACCTCCTTCACCACGTGGGTGGTTCCAGGCATTTGAAAGTTAGAATCGAAGACCACCATGTGGCTTTCCGTTTTGCACACAGACATTGACCCTTCAGAGTCAGTGTGTTAGGCTCTGTGTTAGAGTTAGCAAGGCTTGTGTTAGAAAGGCATGCTTTCCCCTTACGAGGTCACTTTTCCTTTCCTCCTGACCGTGGGTCGAGGGGCACTCCCTACACTTGGGTTTCTCCAGGAGTCCAACCGAGAGCTGTGAGCAGGCGGGTGAGGGACTCACCTCTGCCAGCGGTGGTTTCCCGCTCCGCCGCCATTGACCGGGCAGGGGGGATCAGCTCTGTGCGCCTTAGCAGCGGGACACTCCCATCCTGTCCCCCAGCTGTCACCCGCACCTGCCAGAACATCCCTGCCTCGGCCACTTGCTCACGACGGTATTTCCGGACCGGTCCTGCTCAGCGGACAAGCCAATGTCCCGTGGCTGCGTACTCACGGAGACCTCTGTAGATCATAGTCCCCTACTGAAGATCCAGAAAGCATACTCAAATTGCACAGAATTCCTGCAGTGTAGAAACCCGTTCACGGTCCCGTCACCCCACGTGTCCCTGGGGTCTTTGGCGTGGAGCCATCCCGCATGCCCGCCCGGTGAAGACGCCCCATCTGCCCGCCCTGGCTCCCTCCCTGGCTGTGCTCCCCCAGCCCGAGAAGCCAGCCCACCAGAGCCTCCCCGCCTTCCACTGCTGCTGTCCAGTCCTTGACATTCCCTCGGCTCCGCAGGTCCTGAACAGTGATGTGCCATCCAAGCTGAGGTGCGTGTGTGGTGGACGTCAGGCTGTACATCCTACGAGGGTGGGAGTCGTGTTCTGTCCCCTCCCTGGACACATGCAGGGAGCAGGTGCCGCATGAGCACCGTGCGCGGGCACCTAGCAGCCAGCCAGCTCTCCCCTGCCCGCTGGGTGCCCCGACTCCGTGACTGGGTGCCCCGACTCCGTTGCCGCGTGCCCCTCCCTCTGGATGGCGAGGCCGGCTTTGCTCCTCAGCGTCTGTGCGAGGGCATCCAGGGGAGAAGCCGACAGCAGCGTCCGGACTCCCTGGGTCCTTCACCAACTCCTCATGTTGGCCAAAGCAAGTTGCGTACTTCTGTAGTTGACGAGCCGGAGGAGAAGTTCCCATTGCTGTGTGTGTCTGCCTGTCTGTGTGTGTTTGTGTCTGTCTGTGCCTGTGTATCTACAGATGTATGTCTGAATACGTGTGTGTGCATAGCTGCTGTCCCCCCGCGTGCGAATCCGGGGCACCAGAGCTGTCCTGGCCTTCCTCTGACACGGGAAACCTGGTGTCCCAGGGAAGCCCGAGTGTCCTCCAGTCCCGGCTGCGTCCGTCACAGCCCCGCCACCCTGTACCCCTCCATCCTCCCGGTTCCTGCTGAGCCGTGGCATCCAGGCAGTGGAGCAGTGGGATGCTATGTCCCAGCGTGTCCCCAGGCTGGGCACACGACCAGCAGCCCTACCGGATGGACGGTCCTGCACACACATCCCAGGAGCGTGGCCTGGCTCCAGAGCCGGCCCTGCCCCGCCGGTTCTGTAAGGAGACGCCCCGGGGGCGGGGGGAGGATTTCACAACCAGCCGCCCACACCCAAGCCCTGCAGGCCCCCCGCACCCACACCCAAAGCGCTCAGCGCTCCTGACCACGGTCAGTGACAGGAGGCTTACCCCGCTCAGCCAACACGTCCACTTCTTGTAAACGGACTCTTGTTTCTCTCTCTGGAAACCTCAGCAAGCCCTCTTTACCTTTGAAATTCCAAAGCAAGGATGTTAAAATGCCTGCTGCTAGGAATTTGCCAGGCGTTGCTCGCCTACAGGACCCCGTGCGACGTGAAACGTGTGACCCTTGTCAGACAGCCGGGCGACAGCGTGCTCAACGCTTCCAAAGTCGAACACGTGCCTTCACAGTCCTTCCTGACCTGTCGTGGCGTGCTTGTGATTTAATGCCATTCCCGGCAAAGAAAAACTAAAATTTTAGATTACTGGCGTGAGTTTTCGCATTCACCTCTATGGCTGCGAGGCCAGCCCTACAGAGAACGGAGAACATTCTCACAATGCTTTTCTCTTCCCTAATTGGCTATATCCCCCGAGACTCTTTCTCATCTCCAGGAATCTCGGCAAATAGGAGCCGAGATAGGAGCTCTCCCCCGGGGGGGCCACTTTTGTCTTCGATTTTCGTTTCTTTGTCCTTGTGAGCGCCTGATCCGTTCGCGAATTCGCTCTCTTGTCGCGTCTGTTTTCGTATGGAGCCTCTTGACTGCTAATGGTTGTTTGAAAGTTCAAAGTCCTCTGGTTATTTTTCTATTTTCTATTATTAAAGCCTTTCCTGCTTTATGGATCGTTTATATCCTCCAACCCCCTTGAGAACACTCGTGATAACCAACCTGAAGACTTGACTCTGCCGTACGGGCTTTTCCACGGGGTTGAATTCGATCACCACTTATTCAAAGCGTTTGGCTCCGATGTTTGACTGCTATGGATGCTCCGCTCACCTGTCTGTTTGGGACCCCCTGATTGGCATGTTCCCCCGTTTTCTCAGTTGTAAAAGAAAGACCTCTCGGAGGTCAGTGGTTCTCAACTCTCTTTAGCTTTGGTAAATGTTGCCAGGTGCAAACACGTTTGTTGGAACGCAGCGTGTGAACGTGGGGGGCGGCAACAATCAGAGCAGGTGTCAACCCTGGTGCAAAGCCCTGGGACTCCCCCCCCCACCGGCGGCCTCACTTCTAGGGGGGTCTTGCCCCGTGGCTCCTGGGCCAGGTGACCTGGTCCCCATACAGCTGATGGACCAGATGATCCCGACGGTCAATTCAACCTCCAAAACTGCAATGACTGCTCGTGGGGAATCCCTGGATTTGAATGTCTGTGAAATCCCACGGTTCTCGGAGGGGACTCACACACCACCACACTCTGGATGGGAACGGAACTCCCGTCCGCGGCTTCCAATGAAGTCTCGGCAAAGGAAGCCATACAAAGCAGTGGTGATTCATATCACTAGGGAACACGTAAAACATTTATTTTCCTTAAGTGGACCTCCTGATTTCAAAGGAATCGTTTCCAGAAAAGACCGGGCTAAGCTCCAATCTTGGCCTCTGTGTATAATATCAACATAGATGCTATAAATTAGTCAATTCTTGGCATCTCATCATAAGAAGGACAAAACGGCCTTCTCTGCTTAGACCTGTGGCTGCTTTTTCTCAGCCACCGTGCAGAGAGAGCGCCAGGTGGGGAGGGCTTTGCGAGCCTGCGATCCCATTTCTGACCTACAAATAAGTCACAGCACCCACGTAGAAATACCTGCTGTTCTTAAAATAGGTCTGGGTGTCTCAGTGGTCTTTTTCTTTCCTTAAGGCACTTGAGATTCGGCACAGGAATGAGGAAGTGAGAGTTTTGAATTGGTTTGTCCTCTTTTATCGGGGGAGGATGGTTCTTTTTTTTAGGGTTTCTGAGAGGGAGATTCAGAGGATCACTTTTGCCTGAACTAAACCACTGCTGCTACCACTATAACTACCCCTTACCACGGATAATAATAGCAAATCCAGGAATATAACCCCCAAAACGTTTGCGGCTGGAAGCCTGTTTCCCGGGCTCTGGGAGGCTCGCAGCTGTCTTTCCCTCCGGGGTCTCTCCTCCTAGAGCCGTGGGACCAGGGCCGCCCCTCACACCTCTGCCTCCTTATACGCTGTTCCCTTTGTCTTGTTGCATACATTCTAATTATTTTAAATGTTTAGTTGTTTTAGAGAGAGAGAGAGAGAGAGAGAGAAAGACAGAGTGGGAGCAGGGGAGGGGCAGAGAGAGAGGGAGACACAATCCCAAGCGGGCTCCAGGCTCCGAGCTGTCGGCTCGGAGCTGTCGGGCACAGCCCGATGCGGGGCTTGAATCCATGACCCATGAGATCATGACCTGAGCCCCCCAGGCGCCCCCGTTACATACATTCTAGGAGAACCCTGGATTTTCCACTTCAAGTGACAAGATGAGCTTGGGAGTGGTTGTTGTTGTGGACAATCCTGTCCGGACAGGATCCTTCCGACAGAGTCATACTGTTGGAAACAACAACAACAGAGATATTCTTTTTCTCTCCCCCTTGGTTGGTGACCTCAAAGCCATGAGCCCACGTTGGGGACACTCAGGGATACCACCTCAGTCTGCGCCGGCCGTCCCCGCCTGTCCCCAAGCTTGTCACTTGCACGTGCAGAAAGCATACACAGCCCAGAGCATGACTGGGCAGAGGAAGGTGGCATCTGATGAAGGCCTCTCCCTGCTACAGACCCCCCGGGGCGGGGGCGGGGGGGGGGGGGTCTTCTGATCTGCTCACCCGACAGAGCCCACCCTCACTCCTCTTATTCTTGACTCTAAGACTCAACGCGCACCAATGTAGCACGGTTCCTAAGTGCGGGGCTGGTTGGGTCTCACCACGTGCTCGTCCCACGTCTTCGGCCCCCGGACGAGAGCAGACACCAGCAGCAGACATAGAAGGTCGCCCCCACCTGGCTACGTGACCGCACCTGCGTCACCCCGACCCCAACTCCTAACAGTGCTCAGTTTCCCTCGACTGTGCATGAGTGGAGTCGCCCGGCTTGTACTTGCTGCCTAGCTGCTCGGGCTCAGGTTCGTGTGCAAGGTTCCCATCTATGTTGTCAGGCACTTGGAGCTCACCCCGTCCTGGCCGCACCCAGTGTTTACCCTGCGGGGGGCACCGTACCGCGATATATCTGTGCATTCCTCTGTGGATGCTGCCTGTGTCGGACTCCTGCTCACCGGGGCGAGGGGCTGGGGCTTTCACGGGCATTTTCCCCGTGAAACAGCTAGTGTTGTCGAAAGAACGCAAGCAACCACCCAAACCCAGCCCCCATGAGCGACCAGTTCAATCAGTGCACGAGGGGAATAAAACCCCAAAAGCTAGTAGATCCCAGGAGGCTTTCACCGGAGCAAATTCAAAAGACTGAGTGTCTGTATTCTTTGGTTGGTGCAAACATAACCTCCTAGTACCACTTCTGTTGAATGCATATTAATATGCATGAATGCATCATTAATATGCATTCAGTAGATAATGCACACCGTATTAACTGGTACTTGCAGGCTCCAGGACGTTTTTCTCCACCAGGGGAGCATTCATTCATTTTGTAAGTGAATCTGCTTAAGGAGGGAGGCGGTTTATGTTCCCAGGTTCACCCGACCTCCAGCTGGAAATTTGGGGACCGTGAAGATGTGATTCACTTCCCGCCCCAAAGGCCAGGCAGTCTCAGGTTCACTGCCAGGGCCTCCCTGTCCCAGGAGTGCGCCCCATGCTCATGCAGGAACCCGGTTGTCCTTTGGGAGCACACACTCACCGCCCCCCTCCCCTGCAGCCAACAGCAACGTCCCAGGACTCCCTGAGGGGGTGCCTCGTCCAGAGCACGTGGTGCAGGGCTGGCCGGCTCCCTAGCGGTCCTCTGGTCCCTGCGCGTCTAGTCCAGCCACCGCGTTCCTGTCTCTGCGACACTGTTTCTTTTTCTCCGTGGACCCCAAGCCAGAGTTTGAGATGATTGACAGAGAGTAGTGTTTTCAGATTTTAAAATAAAGCGTTTTGATTATTTTTCTGATTTCCAAGCCAACAGTGACAGCTGAGGAAAGGGGGTGGCGTTGCAGAAGGATCGAAAAGCCCCTTTCCTTCTACACCTAATGAACTGAAAGCCTCTGAGTGAGAGCAGCAGGGTGCCGGCCTCCTAAAAACCAAGGGAGGGTCGAACCATCCACCCGATAAGAACAGGAGACTCTGAGGAAGGCACGCTCTGATCGTTAAAAGCACGATCAGGAGAGAAAGTAATGGGGCGACAGTCTAAACACGGGGGTGGGGGGCGGTGCAGAAATCCTTTCCAAAGTGCTGTCAGTTCCAATGAGCAGAGATGGGAAAACCTGTCCAGAGTGTACAAGGCGACCGACTGCTCCCGACCGCTCCGGGGAGGCAAGCTTATCACTCCGATTTAACTTTCCCTAACTGTGTACAGGATTTGCCCTTAATAGAAACACAAAGTACGTAATGGGACAGAGGGGGGCAGGGGGCTGGCTGCACGTTGGACAGCCCTCCCCGTCCCGTGTGGCAGCAGCATCCCCAGCCCCAGCCTCCCGCGGGAAGACCACCTTCCGGTACGAACAGATGTGCCTTCCTTTCCCGCTTCCTCCTGTCCCTTCCCCTCGTGTCAGGCAGGCTCTCTAGGAAGATGGTTATTGCAGAAGGAATTGAGCAGAGAAGAAAGAGCCACGTGCGAACTCTGACTTCCGACCGAGAAGCCCGCTTTTGGACGATAGTATCCGCGGTCAAAGCTCTCATCCGTAAGAGAAGAGCCTGTCAACATAAAAAATAATCACCAAAGAGAGTTTGCCCCTCGAAGACGAACGAGGGGGGCCATACCACCGTCCGTGTGTCATAGACCGGAAAGATAGCAGGGGAAGAACTCGACCTGTCCAAGGAGGAGGACCATGGGGTTGTGGTGGCTGGTGGCCCTGTGGGACAGGAAGGGACCAGTCTGTGGCCGGACCGTCAGTCCTGTGGGGGCTGGCCCCTGCCTGCCAGCCTCCATTTCCCTCCGGGGAGCCTGGAGCACGTTTTCCGGGATGAGGAGTGACCTTCACACCCTTCTGGCTGCCAAGCAGCAGGCACACCTCCTCGCCCTCATAGGGCTTGTCCCCCGAGAGAGACCCTCAGGCGTGCCCAGAGACCATCCTCCGCTTTGCTCAGCAGCCCCATGGAGTTGAGAATGCTTCTGAGTGCCCCCCCCCACCAAGAACAATGAGAGAGACCCCAGGCACCCCAAGATGAAGCTATGGAAGGAAAGACAAATCCTGGTGACAGTTCATTTTGTGTCAACTTGACCACCCACAGGGCACCCAGATTAAATGTGATTCCAGGTGTCTCCTTGAGGGTGTTTCAGGAGATTAGCATTTAAATTAGTGGGCTCAGTAAAGCAGATTGTCCTCCCCAGTGGGGGTGGGCCGCATCTAATCAGTTGAATGCCTGAAAAAGAACCAAGAAAAGAAGAGAAGAGAAAAGACAAGACAAGAAAAGACAAAGGAAGGGAGAATTTGCTCTGTGCCTGGCTGTCCTGGAGTTGGGACACTGGTCTTCTCCTGCCTCAGACTGGGACCTGCACCGTGGATGCGCCCGGCTATCAGGGAGACACGAGGAGGACTGAGGGAGGAGGGACACAGGGAGGACCGAGGGAGGAGGGGACCCACATCGCCACCGGAGGAGAGACAGCTCTGGAGGGACTCGGGAGACAGTTAAACCATCGCCGTGAACCGACTCGCATCATCCCCTCTGCCCAGGGTGTATCGGCCGATAACAAGGGCCGGGAAGTAAGCCCTCCCGGAGCCGGGAAGACTGAGCCGTGGGAATATTGGGTACACCGCACTGATTGCCACCGGGGCCACGATGGGAGCCCACATGTGCCTTCGGGGATCAAGACACAGGCCCGAGGGCTGGACCTGCACAAGGTGAGGGTGGAGGAGGTGGGTGGTATCATAACAGAGCCCCCCGAAGAGACCCTGATTTGTGCAGGGCAGTGTAGCGGGGAGTGCTCGCAGGGTGGAGCCCCGCGGGCATCAGGCGGTTCCCGAGGCGGCTCAGCTGGGCGCCTGCAGCCGCGTGGGGGGTCCGCGTGGAGCTCACCGTGCAGCACAGGAGGCAAGAGTCGGGCCCCCGCCAGGCCAGGCTGAAAACCACCGTCTGCAACAGTCATGAAATGAAATGTAGGTCACACACGAACCGAAGTCCGAACACGCCAGACAAAACGCTGCACCCGACACGTCCAACGCGCGGCCCTGTTTGGGGTGCCAGACCCAAGTGCAGGCGGGAGCCGGTCACGCTGAGGGACTCGCTCCTGCCCCGCCTCTCCCGTCACCCTGCATCCTGGGGCGCTTCCCACCTGCCGTGGCCACCCGGAGACCAGAGCGCGTGAGCGCTGGGGACGCCGGCTGGGCCTGCGGGGAGCCTGAAGCGCCGGGACGGTTGAGAACGTGCCCTTGAAGTTTCTCGGAACTGGCACGGAGCCTGTGAACGCGTGGGGGACGGCCGTGCGCCCATCTGCAGCTTACGTACTCGTCATCGGCGGTCTGGGGACGCCGTTGGCTGGGATTCGCACCCGGAAGACTTTAGGGACAAGAGTGTGTCGTCACCGGCACTGTGTAGAACTCCTAGTGCATGTGGCATGTACGAGTGTGGGCTGTGGGCGTGGGCACGCGTGTGAGCGTGTGTTGGGCGCCCGCGGGGCGTGGGAGCGTCCTCTCCCACCTAGCGGGGACTAGGCTGCCGCCGAACGCAAGGCCGTGTGAGGACAGAGGCCTTTAGCACGTGGCCTGGTAGCGGCCGCCGCCAGCCCTGCGCCACTGGGACAGAACGCATGTCGGCGCCCTCTGCCGGGGACGGGACCCGCGGCACAGACGCACCAACCCGGCACCACCTGCACGTCCCGTCTCCGAGCCCCTTCCCCTGAGCGCCCCGGAGGCGTGCCCCCACCTCGACCACGTCCCATGAAGACCTGGCGAGGTGACGCACAGCAGTGCGTGGCCAGTGCACAGAGCAAGGTCCCTCAGATCTCGGATGACTGAGAATCAGGCAGGTTCTGGTTCACGCACGGTTTAACATCGGCGCAGGACTTGGGTCCCCACATCTACGGAACTCTCTGCATCCGGATTAGGGACACTCACCCTCTGTATTATAAGTGAGGCAACCACAGTAATAGCGGCTGACGGTCGCGGAGCCTTTTCCGCGTGCCTTCTAACGGGCGCGCAGACCACAGACCAGAGAGGCTGCTGGCTCACCCCACCCGGGTCGGGGGGAGGCAAGGGACTTGGCCAGTGGCCTCTGCCCCCTCTGGGAGCTGCCTGGAAACGCATGGTCTCGGGCCTCAGGGACTCGGGTGTGGGCTCTCATGGGTCCTGCAGCCGTCCCGATGCTCGCAAAGATTGTGACGCCAGGCGTGTAGAATCAGGAAGGCCCATGGTTGGGCAGACACCTGCCCGGAGCTCCCTTGCGGGCCACAGGAGGGTCCCAGGGCCCGGACGCTGGGCCACAGCATCTGTCCTGAGTAAACGGCGTCTCCCCACACGTGTTGGACGCCACGCGCATTCCGGGGAAAGGAGGCTGGACGCGACGTCCGGCTCACATGTCCTTCCTCCTGGAGTCAGCAGGTGTCGTCCTTGAAGTAGACGGAGCCCAGGGCAAGTGGCTGGGGCGCTTCCGTGAGTGGGGCCTTCTCGTAGCAGCGTCTCCATGGGATGCCTTGGGGGGACGAGGCGGGGAGGCCCGGGCACCTGCAGCCTCGCTGCTCGGTCACACGTGGGAGGGGGTCATCTCCTCGCCCTGGTGACACGCTCAGGGCAGAGGACAGGGCTGCAGACCGCGCTGCAGGCGCCCAGAACCTCGGTGCCCCCCTCCCGCCATACGGAGAGGCTGGAGGGCTGGGGAGTTCGTGACTCGTGGGGTCTAGATGCTGGTTCCGTTTCCCTGGCTCCCACGTGAGTGGGATGTGCCACTCACACCCCCTCGCGCCCCAGGACCCAGCCCTCCAGGGGGACCTGTAAGTGAAGAGGGCTCCAGTCCGGCCTCAAAGTCCCGAGGGTGCATCCGCCCAGCGTGGTGCATCGGCACAGACCCTGCCGACGAGTGAGCACCCCACCACCCCACCGTGCTCGACAGTGGTTGATGCTTTACACAGGCACCGGCTCCGTCACCGGCAGGGACAACGCCCCTTGCTTTACGGCTTGATGGACCGCGTCCTGGCCAAGTTGGGGAGAAAGGCCATTAACCACTTGTCCTGACGAGCCCTCAAGGACAACAGAAAACTCTGATACTTCCGTCAGTGCTATTGGCTGCTCTTGGAGATAACGCCTGGGTCCAGGGGGGATGAGATTTTTCCAAAATCTTACCCTCACGCACATGTGCTGGGTGAACCTCGGGGGGGGAAGAACCGAGTGGGGTTTGCCCCGTGCCCCTCCCAGCACGGGTAGGGAGCCCACAAATGTCCTGGCGCAGGTCAAGGACCCTGAGAAATGACAGCGGAGCTTACTCTCCACCAGGACTCAATGACATTCATTCGTAAGTGGTTCAGAGTCCCGGCCGAGCTGCAGGTACCATTTAAGTTTCCAAAGGGACATGCCTGAAACCCGCTCAGTGACGCACATCTCCCGGGAATGAGACCCGTCTCATTTCGTCTTTCCTGCCTGCCATCGCTCACAAGATTTTTGACTATAGAGTCAATACCCTAAGGGGGGAGAAAGTCCATTTGCTTTCCCCTGCGTAAGGCCCCCTCACCTGACTACTCCGCCGTGGGGCGCCCTGGGGGCCCCCCGGATGGACTGTCCCAACGCCGCTCAAGCCAGCGCACCAGCACGCAACGGCTGAGAACCAGCGAGACATTAAAATTCTCGGGCCCCTCCCACACCTCCCGAAGCAGACATTCTGGAGGGTGAGCCCGGACATCTGGGCTTTAACGAGTTTTTTGGTGATTCTCATGGCTGTTAAGGTTCAACAAGCACTGACCTCCAGGGTCTCCCTATGTTCATATTTCCGCGATCTACATGAGTCTATCTCTTCCTCGCTCTAGGACACCCCAGTTACAGGGCCCATCAGACGCCAAATCATGCAGGGGCAATAGTCTTACTCTCTGTGTAAAGACAATACCCTGGAAGTTATTCTCTATATGGTTAGCGAAACAGCGCTGAACTGCCCTAAGCAGAGGGGAATGGGCTGTATTGTGCCCTCCCCCCCAGATTTTTTTTATAACATTTTTTTAAGTTTATCTATTTATTTTGAGAGAGCGTGAGGGAGAGGGAGCGTGAGCAGGGGAGGGGCAGAGAGAGAGGGAGAGAGAGAAGCCCAAGCGGGCTCCGCACTGTTAGCACAGGGGCTCGAACTCACGGCCTGTTAGATCATGACCTGAGGTGAAACCGAGAGTTGAATGCTTAACCGACTGAGCCTCTCAGGCGCCCCTGTGTCCTCCGAAAATGTACACGTGGAAGCCTTAATTCCAGGAATTTCGGAACGCAACTGTATTTGGAGATAGGGCGCTCAAAGAGGTATTTGAAAGAAAAGGAGGTCATTAAAGTGGGCTCTAATCCAAGGATACTGGTGTCCTTTAAGGAGAGGAGATGCCAACACGCAGGCGGGCACAGGAGGACCCCGGGAGAGGCCGGCCGCGCGTGGTCGGCGGGGGAGGCTGGCACAGATCCTTCGGACCCTCAGAAGAAACCAGCCCCGCCAACCCCTCAGTCTCAGACCTCCAGCCTCCAGAGGCGCGAGACAATGTGCTCTGGACGTTTAAGCCATCTGCTCCGTGGTGCTTTGTCACAGCGGCCCTGGCAAAATGCCACACGGAGCAAACACGCCCACGTACAAAACACTCCATGAGAGGCAGCTAGCCTCCAAGTTAAATAATATGTACGGAGAAGATGTAACGAGCCCGCGGACCCCACACCCACGGCACGGAAGCGCTTGTTCCCCAACACTGTGAGCGAAGGGAGTCACTCCGTGACAACTTTCACATAATCGCACCCACTTCGGACGATGAGTTCAGCTGTATAATTAAATAAATTAAGAAGGCACGGCCCCCGGATCAGATAGCTTATCCTTAGATGCATGAATATATTTGCTGTGGACAGTAAGGCACGATAAAGATGGTTCCGGAGTGCCTAATCTGAATTTGTGTTGGAGGCCACGTCCACCGCAACCAACTCGTTATGAACCCACAGTGCCAACGTCACCTCGTCCGTCCCCTGCTGCAGTTTCACGAGGCCGTCGGGAGGAGGGCTGTTGAGGCCAAGGGAGGGGGCTTGGCAGAGGGCAGCTGGCCCCCGTAAGGCCCCGTTGTCCACCCAAGAGTGTCACTTCACTGAAATTGGCCCAGCCTGGTGCTGTGGACTGGGACAAAAGGACACGTTCCCGCATCTCACTTACAGGGACCCAGCCGAGCTGTCTGAAAAACAACCTCCCACGTGGGGAGCCCTACCGATGAATTGTTGTAGAGAAACGTAGCCAGTGACCAACTCATGCCAGGGATGCATCAACTCATTGTGTTACCCTGAACTGTCCCCCCGTTGGTAGAACACAGAAGACCTGCTTCTGAAACATAAAGCTGATTTTCGGAAGAATGAAAATAATTTAGACCAAATTACGTAACTGACGTGTAACCTGTAAGCATATTTGAAACTCGACAAAAATCCGAGCTAGCTGCCCCCGCACCTGCGTCTCTGTGGACTGGGGTCCCGAGCGCATTTTCAGACGGCTGACCAGGGTCATGTACTTCATCTGAGCACCTGTCTGGACGGCTCATCAGTACACGACTGGGGCCGAGTGCAAAGAACTCAACGAACTGATTGTGGGGCTCGTCAAAGATGAACTGACAGAGGCACTCCCTCTGGGGAGGGGGCACTAACTTTTAAACCACAAACACCGGGAGTGGAGGGCAGCTGGGCACCAGTGTCTGCCTCTGCCCTGGAGGTGGGGTCACCCTGAGCCAAGTTTTCTCCAGTGTGGACCTACTCTGAGGATGTCACGCAAGGTCTATAGTAATCAAAGTCCCCTTTTCATCCACTGCTCCCATGCGTGCCACCGAGCAGATACGAGATGGCTACGAGGAGGGAAAGAAAGGGGCACTTGTCAGGCTCTGGACCCGACTCTCATGTCACACCAGGGGAAGTGAGAGCCTGCTTGTGGACGAGGAGCCAGACACGCCTCCTCCAGGGAGAGGAACTTGCATGGGACATGAATGGCCTGACTCAAACTCACTGGCCAGCAGCAGTCACCAACGTCGTTTGCTTTTTAGGAAAGTGCAACTGCGCTCTGGTAGCCAGCGTCCAAGACCCGCTCCTCCTGTGGCCCTCTCCCCCTGCACTGCATCAAGGCTGGCGTGTAATGGTCCACGGCTCCCACGGCCACCCCCGAAAGACACTGTAGCCTCCTACTTGGTCTCTTGAATCTCTTGCTTGGGGGAGGCTGGCCACTGGGTCATGAGGACACTCAGTCGGCCACATGGAGAGGCCCACGGGGAAGGAGCTGGGCACACCCCCCACCCCCGCCACTTCAGAAGTGGAGCCTCCAGCCCCGCTTGGGCCTTCAGATGACTACCGTCCCAACCAACACCCGCCTGCAATGGCAAAAGAGCCGGACCCAGCCAGCCACGCAGCTCCCAAATTCCTGACCCACAGACACCATGAGAGGTCATAAACGACCATTTGTATGTTAAGCCGCTAAGTTTTGGGGTGACGTGATGCACAGCAAGAGGTCACGGATGCACACCTAAAGCTCTTCATTTCCAAATACGTAATCCGGTGATGTTGGGCTCAGGAGCTCTCCCTGCCAGTAAAATTAAATAGTGAGCAAATGACACTGCCTGTTCCACCAATTCATTACGGAAGGGTGGGACCTTGAGGCACTTAGCAGCTCCAAGCTTTTGGTGAGACATGCCATCCGCCCGGCGTGTTCCACCCACTGGTTCTCATCTCGTCGTGACCTCCTTCCCCAACCGCCCACTCTAAAGGCAACGCTCCATTACCCCACCGCTCTCCCCTTGACTTCTGCAGAGCCATTTTGATGGCTTTGTGTTACCCATTCACTCATCTCCCTCCTGTCCCCCCCAACCCCCGCCTCCTCGGTGTCTGTACCGGTGGGGTACTGGAGGGAGGCCACAGGTTGCCCAAAGTATTTCGAAAAGAAAAAGCAAGCTCTTCCGTGTGTTGGAGCAGAGGGCGGAGGGGGGCAAAGGGGCCGTTCATACTGATTAGCGTCTTCTGCTCCATCTCAGTGCTGATGGAAAGTTACAGGGCTGGTGAGACAGCTCATATTCACGATGCACAAAGCGTTCTGGGAAACCTTCACAGCGTCTACGAGATAGAACAAGAATAAGCCAGCTCTTGTGGACCAAACCAACCCAAACTTGACTGGCTCCAAACAGCGTCCGTTGAGCTCACGGTTCAGCTGGTCAGCGTGGAAGGCTGGGGGTGGCCGGGGCGGTTATGGCGGTATGGGCCGTGCTGTCGTCCGTGCCTCTAGAGAGCCGTGGGCCACTGGGCAGCACGCTCGCGGGGCCCCGCGAGCTGCCAGCTGGACGCCCCAGTTCCCCTCCTTGCAGGCCAGCCCGGACTTGCTCTGAGGCAACAACAAACAAGCAGGAGAGAGCGTGTGCACCAGCCTCCAGGGGCCCAGCTTCCAAACGGGCTCCCTGTCGCTGCCACTGCTGCGTTGGATAAGCCAGAGCGAGTCACAGGGTCCCCGGCTCACGGCTCGACCTCTCCGTGGCAGAGCTGAAGCGCGCACTGGAAAGGGCACAGGTGCAGTGGAGGGAGGGACAGCTGGGGCCAGGTTTGCAATCAATCCCTCCCGTCCACATTTTACAGAAAAGGGAGGCTCAGAGAAAATTCAGCGACTTAGGACGTGGGGCTCAAACAGAGACTTGAACGTGAGTTTTCTTCCCCCTAATCTCACCACTCAGGAAATTCCCCGCACAAGCCTGGTCCCTTCCCTTTCTTGACCCAGCAGCTGAGGGCGTTTCTCTTGAGCAAAATCACCCGGCTTTGGTTGAAATGTCGATGCCGCACGAGCATCACGGTGCTTCTGGCTCGAACATAATAGAATTCCCCACCACACGTGGTGCCGGCAGGCTTTTTGTTCTATTTTGGTGACACTCCATCGGCATCCTTCGCGCACCTCACGGCTGCGTAGGGGCTCTGCCTCTCGGTGATGGCGAAAACCGCAAGGCCGGGCAGATCTGAAGCTAGTGGCTGACAAACAGGAAGGTCCACGCTCTTTCAGAGATGGTACAAATAGGAACAGAAAGAATTACTGGAGTCTGACCCACCCACGGTGTCATTCCGTTAGAAACTTCCGGTACGGTTACGTAGGCGGCAAAACAGACCCAAAGAGCAGACGTTTTATATGGTAGGGAAAAGGATTCGAGGCAGCCTTTCCCCTTTGTTGGCCAACTAGAAAGAGATTAAAATGGAGCCCATCATGCTTACTAAATAAATGGCAATCAAAGATGTCATCGTGGGACTCCTGGGTGGCTCAGTCGGTTGGTCGTCCGACTTCAGCTTAGGTCACGATCTGATGGTTGCTCAGGTCATGATCTCACGGTTCGTGGGTTCAGGCCTCATGTCGGCCTCTGTGCTGACAGCTCAGAACCTGGAGCCTGCTTTGGATTTTGTGTCCCCCCCCCCCCGCCCCCGCCCCTAACCTGCTGGCTCGCTCTCTCTCTTTCTCTTTCTCAAAAATAAATAAATATCGAAGAATAAATAAATGACGTTAGCTCTAAAAATGTCATCAGCAAGTGCTTAAATCACACGGTGAACTGAGACAAAAGAACGAGTTGACACAACTTCCCCCGACTTCTTTCTCCCGTGGGAAACAGCACTACTGATCGGTTTAGACCAGGCACCGGTGAGCTGTGACCCTGTGGGCCAAATCCAGCGCTCTGCCTGCCGTTGTAAATAAAGTTTTATGAGAACACGCTCGTCCCTTCCCATTTGTCTGTGACCGTTTCCATGCTGTCGCCGCAGGGCTGAGAAGTTAAAACGCAGAGCATCTGGCCTCGAGCCTGACTTACTTTCCACCCGGCCCTTTACAGGGTAAGTTCGCAGGGGCCTGACCTGCACCCTGGAATACCGCGCTCTGCAGAAGGTCCTGGGACATGAAGATGTGAAAGCCCGTGCAGGCGGACGTCGCAAGCAGGTCACCGGGCCCGGGCGCAGTGGTTGCCCAGTTGAAGGGGGAGAACGGAGACCAAGCTGACCCCCGGGTGGAGAGTGGGTGGGTGGGACTCCCGTCGCTCCAGCCAGCACGAGTCCGGAGAACGAGTTCAACGCAGGTCCCGAAGATCTGCCCCCAGGTCCTGACAAAGCAGAGCTACACCGTGCTCAGGGGTGGGTGGTTCCCTGGGTCCAAACACACCCACGCCGCCAGGCCTGTGGGTCTCTCTTGCCTCTCCTGTCCCACCAGGCCGCACTCAAACCTTCTTGTGCCTCCCCACCCCCCACTTCCCAGAAGCCCAGCGGCTGTCTGCGGGACGTGGTAGGCACGGCCCGGACCCACAGGATGAGTCTTATCCAGCTTTCCCGGCGGTTGGATCGGGATGGGCAGTCCAGGCCACTCTGACAGCAGAGACGCGAGGGGTGTCCTCCGGGAGCCTCTGGGGAAGCGGGTCCTTGCTGACGAGACACACGGAGAGGAGGGGGCAGCCTGACCGCTGCCTCGCCCGCCGTGGTGCCTGGGCCGGGGGGTGAGCTTGCCGGGAGGCCAGCATGCAGGGGAAGACAGACAGAGCCCGCGATCTTGATGCTATCAGGAGAGGAGTTAATCAACTCTGGAATCACCCTGACTCCCAAACTTGCCATATTTGAGATGGCACACTTCCTTGTCCTCGAAGCTGTTTTGAGTTCATCTGAGTGTTATTTGCAGCTCGCGTCACCTGAGCTTAAACCTTGGAGTGCCTGCCACCTCACGGAACACCCCCTCTCTGTGCCGGGCATGGCCCCCGCCCCCAGTCGTGGCCTGTCCCCTTTCCCCTCAACCCGGTGGGGATACGCACACCACCCCCTGAGCGAACACGCCCCTGACCCCGTAGCGAGCATGTGACCCGTCGAGACGCCTCACGCTCGCCTGGCCTGTGCCCCCCACCTTTCTCCCGCCAGATCCGAAGGTAAACCTCATGTATTCAAAATCGAGCCACCAAATGTCTGCCTCTGGTAGTGGTGAACCAGGCCATCTGGAACACAACTTCCGCTGAGCCCAAGAGACAAGCCGAATACAAAATGAAAACATGGGTCCCAGGCCATCAGAGACCTCACAGTACGACCGAGACTTGCTCAGTCAGATCCAAGCGACGACGAAGGCCCCACAGGGGAGCGCAGCTCGGCGGGTTTTTTCCCAGAGAGGGGGAGGGGGAACGCCTTCCGACATCGCAGAGGGCAGCTGAGGGGCAGCGTGCACATTCCGCACACCCGAAAGTGGTCCCTGAGGTTGAGGTGTGAACGGAACGCGAGCTAAGGAAACCCTGGCCTCAGTGAAAGGAAAGTCTTTTCCGTAAGTGCGGCTGGGTCACCGGAGACCCACAGGGAGCTAATGGGCAATCAGGGGCCGCCTCACCCCGTGCACACTCCCTGGAGGTCTGAAAAAGAAAGCAAGAACACAGAGCTCTTAGACAAAACCGGGAAAGGATATGTTCTTGAACATGGGACAGAGAAGGATTAATTAAACAAGATGCAAACAGCACTACTTGCAAAGAGAAAGACTTGATAAATCGTCCTAGAGTATTTGCAAGGTCCTCTGGTCACCCAAAGACGCTGGCAGGGAGGAAAGTGACGAGGCAGAAGCAAAGAGGAGGGATTTGCAGGGCGTCGACCTTACCAAGGGCCCTTCCCCAGTGTACAGAAGGGACTCCTACAGATTAACGAAGAAGATGATGATCAGGCCGAAAACTGAAAATTTCAAAGGGACAAGAAACCGATGAACAGGTGCTTAATCAAAGAAAACAAGAATTGCCACGCACACAGTGGCCGAAACGGAAAGCCGGAGAGACCGGGGACGGGAAGGGACAGACCCTCCCGGAGCTGCCCGAGGGCCTTCCGCCAGCCGGCCGCTTTGGAAGACAGCCTGGGCATCGTGTATTAAAGCCGAGGACGCCGATCACGTGGGAGCCGGCCAGTTCACCCCTAAGTACGTTCCCGCCAGCGTTGCACGGACACGTGCACCAATAGGTCGGCTTGACGATACGCATTCTTGCGGTATTTGCCACAGCCCCAAACTGAAAATAAAAGTACCTCGAAGATAGAGACGTCTTTGTAAGGTGCATAACTAGACAGGAAGGAGAAGGAATGATCCACAGCTAAATACAACAAGGCGTTTACCGAGGCGTACGCGCTGCACGCTTTTATTAAGATAAAAATCGAGCCCGGCGACAGCACTCCACAGCGTCCAGTTGTAACAGGAAAGCGAGAAAGTGATTTCCATCAAAGTCAGGATAATTGCTATCTTCAGGGGCAGCGACAGGAGTGGGGGAGGTCCTCAGGGACTGGCAGAGTGGTCCTTCCGGACCTGGGTCCTGGCTGTGCAGGTACGTAGGCGGCGATAGAGTATCTCGGTTCTGCGCAACTTTCTCATTGCGTTTCCATCACTCACAATCTAAGGAAGGTAAGAGGACGTTTGCACTCGGCACCACTCAGGGAGGCCTGCGGGAAATAGGCTGGCCCGGCCTCCGACTCTCCCTGCCTGGTATCCACGCTCGGAGCGGCGGTCCGTTGTGCTTTTCCTTCTGGATGCCGTGGATCTCCTGGCTCTCGTGTCTCCTCATTTGGTTCCGGTCCCCGAAGCTGAGTGCACCTGTCACCGCTCAGGACGCCATGCCGAGCATTTCTCTGGAAGCCGGCCTTACCGGGGGCTTTGTCATTTGTCCCGCCCCCGGTCTTTCTGTGGACTTCCTCGGTGATTCATTCAACCCGCCCTTACTGCATGTGTTTTGATGAGCAACTTTCTCTTCTTGCATCTTGCAGCAGTGTTTGTAAGTGGGACTGTCTCGATTCTCCATCTCGTACGGCCAGCAGCGTTGCCGTTTAACGAGTGCAAACAGTGACGGCACTCCCCCTGAGTCAGCTCTCTGGGCTGGGTGCTGGGAGCTGCTGGGGATGGGACATCCAGGTCGGCCTCTACACCCGGCTGGGGCCGCCTGGACACCCTTCCCTGTACGTGGTTTTCTCAGCAACACAGCCGCGGCTCTTGACGTGAGACTTGGGGCTCCACGAGACGGTGTTCCCAAAAGACTAATGCAGTATAGAAAGATCGAAAGCCTCTTTGCCTTGCTTGCTAGCGTCCCATTGGCCAAAGCCAGGCATACGGTCAAGTTCATTCAGAGGGGACAACACAAGGATGTGAACACCAGGGCTCATCGGGGCAAGCACAATTCTGTGTACTTCCTCGTAGTAAATACATCGTAGTAAATTTAAAAACACAAATACGTGAGAACAGCCAGATACATATATTCAGGAACACGTACAGCAATAGAAAGACTTATTAACGTAGGTGTCTGCTTCCGTCTGCTTCTTCCTTCTTGGGCGATTTGACCAACAACTCACTAGAGAGAAGTTCTGTGGGTTAAGGACGCATTCGCAGCATCACTGGTTAGAAAGTTTTCTGAGAGCAGGCGTTTTCATGAATACCGTGGCTGTCATAAAGTCCAGAAGGTGGGACTTTTAAGTGGGAGGTCTCGCGTCCCATGTAGGTACCAGAAAGGACACAGCCCCTCCAGAACACTCGTGGTGACCTCAGAGATCAAGACGCCCTTGCCTCGCTGAGGTCTGGGGGCGCTGGGCACCTTCCCTGAAGCCTGGCCCTGACTCAGCGTCTTTCCTGACCCTCTCAGATCGCTCTCCACGATGGCCCTGTCGCACTGTTGGAAATCACTGCCTCGGTACGTGAAGTGAAACGCCTCTAAGTGTGCAAACTGCTAGGATGTTCGCCCGAACAAATAAGAACGTGAGAAAGCCCAGCACGAAGGCTTCATGCCCAGGCCAGGGGACGGCGGAGTCTGGGCGGAAAGTACCGGGGCCATACAAAACTTCGAATTGCCAGTCCGCGGTCGCCCGGGGGTGACGGGAAACTCTGCTGGCTGGCAGGCAGCTCTGGGCTGACGGGTTCTACCTCTTGTGCGGGAGGCGGTACATGCTGTGGAGCGGCCGCCAGGTGCACCTGCCTTCCTGCCGGAGGTGTGTCGGATCGCCTGTTTGAGATGCGGTGCTCTCCCCCCGGGACACCACAGGCGTCTTTTTTTGTGCTCCATATG
Organism: Panthera pardus; assembly: GCF_024362965.1. NCBI lineage: Eukaryota > Metazoa > Chordata > Mammalia > Carnivora > Felidae > Panthera > Panthera pardus. The sequence continues at coordinate 4,020,110 of NW_026526766.1, forward strand.
AGCAGATGCTTCATGAATGGTGCTGCCAGAACTGTTTAAATAAGAAATGTGCTTTAAAAGTCCTTTCGTTTTGCCAAATTTGTGAGGCCTTACTCTACGCCAGATGCTCTATTTATCACCTGACTTAACCCTCACGATGTTTGAAAGAGGCATCATGGTACCCATTTTCACAGCCCTGCCAACTAAGGTGCAGAAAGGCTGGGTCACTTGGCCAAGGTTGCACAGCCAGTGACTCTGCACAGGAAGAAGGACTAAGGCTGCCTTTCTTTGAACAGGAGCCCCCCACCCACCCTCCCCCTCTCTCTCCCACCTTTCTAGACCCCACACATCACCCAGAACTCAGAAATCTGCCTGGGCTAGTGTCTAGATCAGTACTGTCCCAAAGAAATATAATGCTTCTTGTAAGCAGTGTGAGCCACTTATGAAATTTCGAAGTTTCCAGTAGCCACATTACAGAAAAAAAAAAAAAAAGTAAAATTAATTTTAATAATATATTTTATCTAACCCCATAGAAGGAAATATTATTTCAGCATGCAGCCAATGTAAGCTAATTACTAGTAAGAGACTTCATTTTCTTTCTTTCTTTCTTTCTTTCTTTCTTTCTTTCTTTCACCCACAACCATCTCGATTTGGACTAGCTGCATTTCACACATCACCAGCTGTATGGGCTCCTGGCCACCCCACTGGATGGCGCAGGTTCAGTACTTTGAGATAACATGGTTTCTCAAAACGTGCTCAAACCTATGTCAATTCTAAAGATGTGTTTGTTCTCCAAAGCACATAAGGGCGTGAGCGGGCACAAGCAGGAAAAAATCAGATATGATAGAAATCAGTCAAAAGTAATCTGCCACCCCCAGTACATGTTCACAAAGCCTCCAGTCCAGCATGGGCTGCAGGCAGGGTTGTCTCCAGCCGCCAGGGTTCCATTCATGCAAACACCCTAAAGTCCTGATACTGTGGGGAGAAACGCACTTGAAAATGTTTCCGACAAATGTTCTGATCTGCCTGAAATGCTTGAATTATTTTGAAAGAAGAAAAGGTGGGGGGAGGAGAAAGCCTGCTGATCTGGAATCTAAGAAAGAAAATGGGTTGTGGTGGTTGTTGTTTTTGACGCTGGGAACTATTTTTAGGAAAGAAAACCCACCTGATATTTGATATGAATTATTCATCCTTAGATAGAGACACAATTGGTGTCACAAAGCAAGACCAAGAAGGCTAATGAAGGTCGACTTTGATTCTGATTAGGGAAAAAACAGTCTCAGTGACCATGATTAGGCTGAATGTCCCTGCTGTGTTTTCTCCAGGGATTTCCCTCCACTCGGTGTGACAGGCAGACAAGAGTAACTGGAAAGCACTGAGGCGTGAAGTCGAGACTTGCTCAGTCTCCCGACACTGAGGAGGCCAGGTGCCCCGGGAGCCCTCTTTCAATCCACTCGGGGAAGTCTGAGACGAAGGCTGGTGAGAGACAGGCAGTGAACGCGTCTGCACAAAGTGGCTGCAAGGTCTTAAGTGCCAGCCTGGGGGCCGCACCCCAGGGAGAAGGACACTGTGGGGCACTACGGCACGACTTGGAGAAGGCTGCAGTCACGCACCTGTTACCATCACGGACTTCGTGCACCTGTCACCATCGTGGACAGAAGTCGGCTACGTTTACCTGGTGAGCGCTACCCCCCGCGCGGGGTTTCCTGTGCCGTGGATACAATGATGCTGTCCCGAACGAGTTTAAAATAAGCTTTGAGGCCGGACAGCCGTCCTCGTTATTTAAAGTATTGACAACTCCCGCGTGTCTGTTTAGTTGCATCTCCGGATATGACGATAGCCATGCATACGCCTGCTACTTATTATGAGTGGGCGTTTTTTAGGAAAAAAAAAAATTTTATTTGCTCTTATTCACCCACGTTTGTAATTTCTTGATGAAATCTTCCCGCCGAGTATTTATGGCTCCAGCAGGTAGGGCGGTTCTTCCAAGAGGACCTGCTGGAGCGAAGGAGTGTGGTTGGAAGCCCTCGGTGCCTACGATGCATTTGCAAATCCATTTCTTCTGAGAAACAGTAGCTTTGATAAAAGCAGATCAAAGAACAGGTTTACCGCAGGTCTTCAAGTTGTCTGGGGAGTGCTAAGATGTAACCTGGTAAGGGATACCCCAAACGAGTTATTCTAAGCTTGGTCCGAACGCCACCGTATCTGGTTTTCACACGACGGCACAAAAAAATCTTTGTTTCTCTCGTGGCTTCTGCGAGATCCAACAGCAGCGAGGAAGATGGGAACCAGAAACCACCTCTCTGGTGACCCTGGAGAGATTCAAAACCCTAAGCTGTAAGACAGAATGGGGCACTGCCCAGAGCCAGCGGTGGTCGAACAGGGCATCTGGAGACGTGGGAGGGAAGGTACCAGAAAACCCGGTGGAGAAGCCGTCTCAGAGTCAGTGATGCTCCTGGATTGCTTCGTTGGCAACCATGAAAACCGGATGGCAGGTGTGCTTTGCCGTATCATAATTTGTGCAAGTGCTTACGAAGCTGGAAAGGCAGAGAAACACAGCATGTTTGCTGGGAGCTGTGTGTTGGTGAGGAAGGATGGGTTCCGAGAGTAAGGAGTCCGAGCTACAATCTCTGCTGATGGCGCAAACAAAGACCAAGATAACCCCATGGCGCACCCGAACCCGCGTCGTCAAAGGACGCCCTGCAAACGAGGAACAGCCCGTCCCCCTTCCTCTGGGAAATACTTTGCAGTGACTTCTCCAGGAAGAACTCATCTCTTTTAAACATATATAATGAAATGGGGATATGGGATCTAATCAGTTAAACTACATGAAATGAAAGGAAGAACACAACAGAAAAATCAAGTTTCAGACAAAGAACATTCTCCCCCCCTCCGCCCCCAAACAATATTGATACAGAGCTGATGAACTGGGACGGAACGTACCGCCATGAAGTCAACACAGCGATGAAGAAATTGCCCTGGTAAAGCAAATGGGAAAGAGAAGATACAAGGTTTCCAGGAAGGACAAGGAGGCTGGTAGGAGTAAACCAGGGGCCAGCAGAGCTCGAGAAAGGCGCATTTCTCCCGGAATGAGGCCACCTTGGAAGAAACACAAGGAACATGGGTGCTGCATCAGAAGGGCATGAAGTACAGGAAGGAAGGAAATGAGGTGAGAGCTGAGGGACTGGAGAGAAAGTCTGAGATGGGCAAGACCGACAGTGGGAATCCAACATACGCACACTGTCCCTAGGGCAGAGAGCTTACATAGTAGGATGCAACAATTATCTTTTAAATTTTTTTCAAGTTTAATTTATTTTTGAGAGGCAGAGAGAGACAGAGGGGCACAGAGAGAGGGAGACACAGAAGCCGAAGGAGACTCCAGGCTCCGAGCTGTCGGCACAGAGCCAGACATGGGGCTTAAACCCACAAACCGTGAGATCATGACCTGAGCTGAAGTCGGACGCTTAACCGACAGAGCCACCCAGGTGCCCTGAGAAATACATTTTTAAAAATACAAGAGGAACTATTAGGGAAAAAAATAAGATTAAAATGGCTTGTTGGCGGTGGGGAAGGGAAGGAAATATAATACATTTGTCATTGCTTATGATAAGAAGTCAGTGGATTTTATCCAGAGAAATGGAGGATTAAGGGCTTGGGATTTAATTATAACTTTAACGAGTTATCAAAGGAAGCCTTTACATCGAGGCTTCCAAGATTTCAATGCTATTAAAAACAGAATGCATAATATGAAATAGAAATAAAACGATGTCAAACAAGCAGATGTAAATGCGTTAAATTAACATATAAAGAAAAAGACACTCTACGACTGGGTCACAAAGCAAAACCAAGCAGTGTGCTGTGTGCTAGAAATACACCTGAAAAGAGTCAAAATCTTTGAAGGCGGAAGGGTGAGCAGAGGTACAGCAGCGAATGCAGAAGGGAAAGAAAGCAGGCCACAGTCTAACGAGGGGAGGGTTCAGGAAAATGGCGTCAAGAAAGACAAGGGAGGACGCTTCCCAGAGACAAGGGCACAGTCCGGAGCTGAGACACAACGGTGCCCGTGCCTGACAGTCATGAATCTCCACCCCCCAATGCACTAGCTGCACTCTTCCTAAAAGCTAAAACCAGCCCTACAAGGAAAGATACGCAGAAGGCGTACTAACAGAGAGCTGAGCCACTCAGTTCGTAACGGAGTAAGGGGACAAAAAATAAATTTTGGAAGACCAAAATAACGTAATGAGTCACTTTTTCCAAGTGACAATAATGCAGACAAATCGACTGTCTAATGGAGAATACAGAGAGCCGTGGAACACTCGAGAAGGTAAACAAGGGCAAACATCACACTCCAGGCAAACTGAAGTAAAAACAGAAATCCGTAACAAACACAAGAGACAAAGGAAATAGCCATAAGCAAACAAACACCCCCACAATCTGGACATTTTTCACCACCTCTTCACGCATTCTTTTTTTTTAAATTAATGTTTATTTAGTTTTGAGAGAGAGAGAAAGTGCGAGCAGGGGAGGGGCAGAGAGAGAGGGAGACACAATCCAAAGCAGGCTCCAGGCTCCGAGCTGTCAGCACAGAGCCCGACGTGGGGCTCGAACTCATGAACCATGAGATCACGACCTGAGCCAAAGTCAGAATCTCAACATACTGAGCCACTCAGGCGCCCCTCTCTTCACCCATTCTGAACTCGAATAGGAAATGAAAACAAACAGGGTATCTAAACGATGACAATAATAAAAGTTCGACTTACCAGAACCTAAGAGTTACGCCTCACAAAGTGCTTTGAATAACATCTTATTCATTCATTTGGATCACTCAGCAAGAAATCGGAAGTCTATGTCAGGCATTGTCTTAACAGCAGGTAAAACAGACGGAAAGCCCTTTGCCAAAGGCGTGTAAGTTCCGGTGAAAGACAAACAATAAAGAAAGAAATATGAATTCGCATAAGAAGGTGATAAACATTTGAAAAGAAAGTAAGTTAGGAAAGGGAACTAGAAAGCCTTGGGGGTGTGAGAAGGAACAGGTTAAAAAAAATTTTTAGTATTTTTTTTTAAGTTTACTTATTTTGAGAGAGAAAGCACGAACTAAGGAGGGACAGACAGAGAGAGAAAGAGGGAGAGAGAATCTCAAGCAGGCTCTGAGCTGTCAGCACAGAGCCCGAGGCAGGGTTCGAACTCACAAACCATGAGATCATGACCTGACCCAAAGTCAGATGCTTAACCGACGGACTCACCCAGGACCGCTGCAGACTGAAATTTCAAAGAGGATGGTCAGGACAGCCCAGGTGAGATGACGGCATTTTTGGAAAGAAGGAGGTGAGCCATGTGTCTCTCTGGGGGAAAAAGGTTCCTGTGCAGCGGGAACAGGATGTGCAAAGACCCTGAGGCATGAATAAGGAGGTCAGGATGCCCAGGAGCTACTTGCTCCCAAGTGAGAGCCCTACATCCCTCTGTCCTCCACGTGTCATGAAGAATCTCACCAGAATGCTGGCCGCAGGCATCTGGGGAGACGCAGTTCTAGGCATCCGTGTCCTTTGATACGGGGAGGAAAAGCATAGACAAGATCGAGCACAGGGCTGTAGCTAGAGATAGATGTGAAGTCAAAACTTTGTTTCTGTGTTACTCTTCTTCTTCTAAATGGTAAAAGTACCGTGCGTGGCTACGCAGATGCTAGTGTTCCACAAGAGCGGAGAAGTTTTACTAGGCAGGAGAGAGAGGGGAGCGTTTCCGGACCAGTCTGCTAAAGGCGTGGGATCTAACGAACAAGAAGAGAAGTTTGTCTAGATGGGAGAGCAGACAGTTCATGGTAACAGGAGGGAGGACAGAATCTGTCGTCAGATGCACCTGTGTGTTGCTTGGTGGGATGGGAGGAACGTGTCGTGACGGCTCTTTTTTTTCCCCTTTTTTCTTTTTCGGTGAAACAGGAAGCAAGGTGATCAGCTGAGAGAGAAGATGGGCAGGAGGCTCTAGGACGAGACATGAACGGACCAGGAAATGTGAGTGGACGGCTGGAAACGTGAGGGACCCCATTTGATGTTATGAAATTAAAGGGAGGCCCGTCACCGAACTGGGGGGGGGTACTTTTCCAGCCACCAGCAGGTGCGCAGACAGCAGAAAGTTCAAAAGACTGGGCCGCCAGTATGGCCCAGTCTCTGTGTCACTAGCGTCTCTGTGTCTCTAGCGTCTCTGTGTCACATTCTAGTCATTCTCAAAATATTTCAAATGTTTTCCTGGCATTCTGAGTTGATGGGAGAATGTCCTAGAAGCGAACGCAGATCGGATTCTATCCCCGAGGTGAGGTCCACCCAGAATCCCTAGCAAGTGTTAGCAGGGCACAGTAACTTCTGTTCTGTCCAACCCAGAACCTGCTCGTGGAAAATGAACGGGGTGTCAACGTGGAATTGTCCCCCTCCCTCCCAGTCTTGCCTCAATCCAAAGGGAAGACGGTGAGGGCTCATCCAGGTGCCCCGTCGGGAGGGCAGGGGCCCCTGCGGTCAAAGTGTGTGGGATGTGAGTCTGGGGTCAGCTCTTCTCACAGAGCCCTGAGATTGACTCCAAGGTCAAGTCCACTGTGTGTGTGTTAGGGGAGGGAGGGCTGCCCACCTTTGATTACGGGCCCTTTTTTTTTACTCAGATACTGGGGAGAGTGTGAACAATGAAATCTGAAACTCCTGTCTTTCTCGATGTGTCAGAAACGATGATTCAATCGACAGGATGAACTATAATGTTGTGCAGATGCCCCTGGGAGCCACTCGCTCATCTGAGACGTGGGCCAACCAAGCTCGGCTCTAAAGCTTCCACGTTACCCTATGTAATACTGACCACCTGCCCCGTGATCCTTTACCCGTCCATTCCACAGATGAGGAAACTGAGGCCCAGGGAGTAATTTGCCTTGACTTAACAGACTGGTCGAGGCAGCTCGGGTCTGGTGCGATCTCAGAAGCCCGCCTCCACACTCTACAGAGCCCCCGCCCTCCCCACTCCAGACCTCCTGAAGGAGCCTGCAGACCAGGGTAGGGATGTGACCCGCTCCTTACACCCCTAAACACCACAAAACGCCTGCACCATCAGCACGGCAGGCCCTTCCAAGTCATGCAGAGTCCACGGGGTATAAGTAATAAATTCAATCACAGCCTGACACTCACGTGGGGGGCAGGTGGGGCTCACCTGGGCCACAAACACAGCCAAGCGTTCAGCTCAGAAAGAGACCGTGCGGCATCCCAGAAACTTGACCCGGCCGGGATCTCCGTCCCTCCAACGGGAGTAGAGGGCACGGAGGGCTCGGCTCCTGGACCGGACCCACGTCGGCCCGGGGGCTCGGTCTTACCGGCATCCCCTGTTCTACTGAGTTTCACAGATATCTCGTTTTTTACAAAGGGAAGGTTTGTGTCAACCCTGCATCAGGCAAGTCTCCCCATGTCGTTTTCCCAACATTTACTCACTTAGCGTCTCTGTGTCACATTCTAGTCATTCTCAAAATATTTCAAATGTTTTCCTTTTTTAATGCTTATTTATTTTTGGGGGAGACAGAGACAGAATGTGAGTGGGGGAGGGGCAGAGAGAGAGGGAGACACAGAATCCGAAGCAGGCTCCAGGCTCCGAGCTGTCAGCACAGAGCCCGACGCAGGGCTCGAACTCATGAGCTGTGAGATCATGATCTGAGCCGAAGTCAGACGCCCAACCGACTGAGCCACCCAGGCGCCCCAAAACATTTCAAATGCTTTAATTGTTATATTTGTTAACGGCCATCTGTGATCCGTGATTACGACTCGTTGAAAGCTCAGGTGATGGCTAGCAAGTTTTAGCAATAAAATATTTTTAATATTTCATGTACTTCAGGTATGTACATTTTTTAGACATAATGCTATTGCACTCTGACTGGACTACAGGAGAGTACAGCCATAAGTTTTTTGAAGTTTATTTATTTATTTGGAGAGAGAGACAGAGAGAGCATGAGCACAGGAGGGGCAGACAGAGAGGGAGAGGGAGAATCCCAAGCAGGTTCCGTGCAATCCGTGCAGAGCCTGATGCAGGGATCGAAGTCACAAACCGTGCGATCATGACCTGAGCTGAAATCAAGAGCAGGACACTTAAGCAACTGAGCCACGCAGGTGCCCCCAGATAGGACTTTTTATGCCCTGGGAAACCCAGAAATTCACCCGACCTGCACGACTGCAGTACCCGCCTTCTTGCAGCGGTCTGGAAGGAATCTGTTGTATCTCCAGGATGTGCCTGCACTCAGTCAACATCCAGGCAGTCCCCGTCCCGGGCTCAGCTAATCCGCGTGGGCCGATCTCAGCGCTCACCCCCGCAGGGACGGCACCGGGAGCGAGACTTGCCAGACCCGTTAGCAGTGGCAGGGTTGCCTGAAGGTGGTGGCTACTTCTCCCAAACGCATGCCTCCAGGTCTGGTGGGGAACTGGCAACCAGAGCTGGCAGCTGGGCTGGACCCCCAAGCCTGTAAGACCCCACCTCCCGGGGAAAGAAGTTTCCATGGAACGCTTTCAAAACACGCACCTGATCTAAGAATTAGATACAGCGAGCAGCGTAAAATCCTCTCCCCGTAGAGTAATATTTCCATGAAATTTGCCGAAACAGATCTCTTCTTTAGAGCAAAGCAGAATTTCCCAGGGTGATCCAAGATGTGAAGTGAGCAAAGATTGTAACCTAAAAGCTGTGTATTTATTTTAGAGCACGTTATGGAAACAAAAGATAACTAGCCCGTCACACCTGTGACTTTAGTAGTGATGTAAAGTGTTCTTTATAATCGGACACAGAAAGAATCACGTGAAGGCGGTAACCTGCCTCGGGTCGTAGGGGGTCCTGAAATACAACACAGCAGAACCCCACAGAGGGCCAGGCTGTGGGCAGAGATTTGAGTTTTTCTTTCTGAGCATAGACAACCTTAGTGATTCCATATTCCTCAAGCTCAAAAATATGAAACAGGTGTTTTGATGTTTGGGGGAATGCAAACAACTGAATCTGGCCATACCGGACAAAACAGATGTATCCCTGGGGGTGCCAGTCCCACTGTGGCGGGCAGGGTTCTGGGCCACCCAAGGCCAGCCGGGGATGTGATGATGTCAGACCTGTGGTTGTGGTCCCTTACTCGGCTGGGTCCCATCTAGTCCTGCGAGGCTTCTATTATTTTTTTAAAATGTTTATTTATTTATTTTTGAGAGAGAGCCTGCTTGCAAGCAGGGGAGGGGCAGAGAAAGGGGGAGACAGAAAATCAGACGCAGGCTCCAGGCTCCAAGCTGTCAGGGCAGACCCCGACATGAGGCTCGAACCCACAAACTGTGAGATCGTGACCTGAGCCAAAGTTGGACCCCTGACCGACTGAGCCGCCCCGGCGTCCCACGCACGAGGCTTTTAAAAGCACGGAACGTTCCTGGCTGTGTGCAGAGGACGAAGCAGAGGCACTCCAGCTGGCCGGGAGAGGAGGCGCTGAGCCGGTGACTGCCTCTGCGGTGGCTCCAGAGCCAGGAGTGGCTCCCACGGACACTACTAAGGAAGCAGTGAGACCTCGGTCCCACTGTCCAGCTGCCGCCCGGTCTCAGCTTCTGAGACGCCAAGCAGAGGTCCCAGGTAACGGACTCCTCCCGGAAATGTGACCCGGGGCATCTGTGGGGCTCCGTGCGGTGGAGTAGATGGTATTTGTTACGCAGCCACAGACACGGGCGGGTATCATGGTCTTTCCTTCCTTGAAATGGAGCATCTGTACGAGATCACCCCCCTCCCGCACCGTTTCCACCCAGAGCTGCCGTGACAGGTGCCCCCGTCTTTGCCGACAGCCTGTCCACAATCACAGGACCCTCTCCCCACTGATTATCCCCTGAACCAAGAACCAAAATGATTGACAAGGCAGCCGTGCCCTCTGTCCACCACAGCAGGGCAATGACCACCTTCTCCGTGTCCAGATCCCGCCAAAGTGTGTCGTTTTTAAGAAAGCCAAATTTCCTGGGGGTCTCGGTCGAGCGTCCGACTTCGGCTCAGGTCACGATCTCACAGCTCGTGGGTTCGAGCCGCGCGTCGGGCTCTGTGCTGATGGCTCAGAGCCTGGAGCCTGCTTCGGATTCTGTGTCTCCCTCTCTCTCTGCTCCTCCCCTGCTCACGCTCTGTCTCTCCCTCTCTCTCTCTCACCCAAAAATGAATTAACATTAAACAAATTTAAAAATAAAAACAGAAAGCCAGATTCTGTAAGAATTCACCTGGAGGGAGACACAAAAGCCCACTCTGCCCCGGATCGTCTCTGCTGGCCCCGCCCTGTCCCCGGGACCCCGAGGCTCTAGGTTTTGCTCTGGAGGTTCTGCCGGTGGCACGGCCAATGACGGTGCCCAGCTGGCCCGGCCTGGGAGCTGTCACGTGTCCACAGCTGGGGAAAGCCAGGCCGTCAGCGTGGTCAGTGGAGGTCACTCTGCCGTCCCTCCCCGGCCCCGGACAAGCAGGTGTGCGCTTGCTGTGTGTGTTCTCAGGCCCCGCCCCCACCTTGGGGTCTGGCTGGGCTCCCTGCTCCCCCCTCTCAGCCACCGTCGTCCCCTGTCCACAGAGCGCACCAGGGTGGCATCTGCTTCCCGCATGACAATGTCATGTTTCAGATTCCCGCCACAAGCCCAGCTCACCCCAATGACAACTGGGTCAAGCGCAGAGGAGCCAGGTCAGGCAGACAAGTGGGGCCGGAAGAGGGGCCTCGCCTCCTCCCCGTGATCCAACGGGACAGCCTCTGCTCCCCTCCTCAGCGCTGGAGGCTCAGGGCCGCAGGGCGAGCGACGAAGACTGGTCTTCTGGCCATCGGGGAGGTGTCACCGAGAGCCCTGTGGGCAAAACACGCGGCAGGCCCGGGGCCTTTCGAGAACACCACTCTGCCCTCCACCCCCATGCCCTCACCCCTGCTGCGGCCTGGGGGACGCCGGGCACACGTGTGTGACCCGGCGACCGCGCCCGCCCCGCCCTCCCCCACGGGCCCCAGTGGAAACGCAGGTGGAGGGTTAGGAAGATATTTGCACACGCAGAGGAGCCGGAGGCCGTGCGGTGCGCGCTGTGTGAACATCTCCTGGGCTCAGCGAGTAACGCTTTTCTCACATCCCTTTACACCTATCCGGTTCCCTTTCCCCCCACTGCCCCTCTGTCTCTCAGCGAACTGGTTGAAAAGCAGTTACGGGCTCAATACTTCACCCTAAATTCCTCAGCAGGCATCCCCTAAGAACACACACACAGCCACTGCGCTCGGTGGGGAGCTCCAGAGAAATGGAACCAGCAGGGCGAGTGTAGAGAATTGACTTTACGAAACTGGCTCACCCAGTCGGTGGGGGCAGGCGGCCTGGGAATTCAGCTAAGAGTGGATTCTGCAGGACTGAATCTGAAACCTGCAGGGAAGGCCGGCCAACTGGAAACAGGGTTTCTATGAGGCAGCCTGGAGGCAGAACTCCTTCTTCTGGAAACCTCAGCCTTTGCTTTTAAGGCCTTCAACTGATGGGATGAGGCCCACCCACATAGATCTGCTTTCCTCAACGTCTGCTGACGTGTTCATCACATCTAAAAAAAAAAATACCTTCCCGGGGCTCTAGACTGGTGTCTGACCAAGCAGCTGGGCTCTGTAGCTGAACCAAAGTGACAACATTAACTATCCCAATCATAAGACCATTAGAAGTGATAGTTATTTGAATAATGACCTCAATGAAATCCATGGTTCAATACTTACCCCCCCCCCCGCCCCCCGCCGCCTTGAAAGCAAAGGCAGAGAATGCTACTTTGAGCTTCTTTGTGCAAAAGAAAGAAAATAAAGAGGATGTTACTGCAGGTGCTTGGGCTTGTCAACAGACACCGTGGAAGGTTCCGGCAAAGCTCCTGCAGGTGGAGACCAGAACCGGAGGGGAGTGGCGTTGGGGGTGGGGGGGTAGAGAAAGCGGAGGGACTGACTGGCCCCAGGAGCCATGTGAGTGTGCCCCTTCTTTAGCAAAACAGAAAATATCAAACAGAACCTAATCCCTCCTTTAAAAAACCAAAAACCAAAACAAAAGTTTTTATGGCAAATCACTGTTCCAGAGAATTCAGCACACCCTAGCTTCTCATTTCTCCAACGGAGGATTTGCGCCCCCAAATATTTGAAACTATCCTAAGGGGGAAGAAAACCGCAAAATGAGTACTCACAACACACAAAGTATTGGAAGCTGAGGTTTGCACCAATCCTTAGCAAGCGGGAGCAGGATGTGGGAAGCCCCAAATGATCGGGACTTGCCCTTGGGCTCGGGCGGGTCCTGGGGCCCAGCCAGGCGGGTGGGGGGGCCTGACCGGCAGCGGCCTGACCGACCCGCACACACGCCCCTGGTCCTCTGGCCTGTGCAGGACTGAGACCACCTGGGGGCCTTCTGCATCTCACAGCCCTGGCCTCAGCGGCAGGCCTAGCATCTTCTGGGGAAAGGCACATGGATGACCTCCGCACGTGACCCCACTCTGACCACTGTGCCCCGCCCCAGGCCGGTGCTCTGGAAGGTAGGCAGGCAGAAGACGTAGGGAATCGCCTTGGGTGAGGACCAGTATGTTTTAAGGGAAGACATGGAAACTCTTGGTTCCCAAACTCGTCACTCCCTGTCCCCCTCACAGAGACTGTGGGTCCCCAACCCTCAGCCTGTCACGCTGCCGCCACGTTCCGGAAAGACGACGCTGCGCCCCGGAGCACAAGGAGGCACATTGCCCTGGGCTCCAGGGCGCTGCGCCTCTGCGTTCATCCAAAGGAGCCTCGTCGATGCCTCTGCTCCACGACCTTTCCTCCAGCCACCCGCTCTCTGCGCGTGGGATGATTTTTCCACCCCGATATTTTAACTAGGAAGTTTCCAGATGACTAATAACTCAAAGCATGTGTTTCAAGATGTGCTTTTCATTTCACTGTGAAACCATACCCTGCGGGAAGGGTATTACACTCTGTTCCAGTAATTACTGAAGTCTAACAAGCCACCCCAAACTTCGTGGTGTGGAGTGACAGTTCGCACCCGCAGGGCCTGGGGGTCAGGGGTCAGCGCTGAGGCTGTTACAGAGGAAGGTGACTCTTCTCCATGGGGCCTGGGCTGCAGCCGGGCACCCGCAAACGGCCGGGCTGGAATCATCTGGAAGCTTCTCCCGCACGACTTGGAGGTGAGCCCACCCGGCCCTGCTCCCCCAGGGAGCCTGCATGTGGAGTCGCCTGGGGCTGGGGCTTCTTGAGGTATGACCCCCGCCAGGGCACCACGTGGAAGCTTCCATCATGGCTTCCAAACCGTCTAGTGGCTACCAGCCAGTCTCCGGGGCTAGGCCCGATCCAAGGGAGGGATTTGGACCCCCGACTCTGCAGGGGAGGGGTCACATCAAGGCCATCCTGCAGACAAGCTTATGTCACGGAAGCCATCTTTCGAAAATCCAAGCTGCCTCCCAATCCGACGATGGTGAGGCGGGAAAGGGCACGAGGACTTCCTCCTTCCTTCTGCAAACCCCACTCACATTTCAGAGGGAAGCCATTTTGTGTCTGCTTTTCTTTTTTTTAATTTTTTAAAACGTTTATTTATTGTGGAGAGACAGAGAGAGATAGAGCAGGGCAGGGGCAGAGAGAGAGGGAGACACAGAATCAGAAGCAGGCTCCGGGCTCCGAGCCGTCTGCACAGAGCCCGACGCGGGGCTCGAACTCACGGACCGCGAGATCATGAGCTGAGCCGAGGTCAGACACTCAACGGACTGAGCCACCCGGGCTCCCCTTGTGTCCGCTCTTCTGATGTTTTGTTCTGTCGTTTTGGGTCCCCTGGGTCAAATGAATGTCTTCCCGTTATGTCCTAGATGCATACAATGTCTGCTCCGTGATTAAGGTAAAAGGGAGGAGGAAAGGTAGGATTTTATCTTCTAAGTGAGAGTCAAACAGCACCCTTGGGTTGCCAACAGGGTGGTGATGTCAGGTCCCGTATTCCTTCTGGAACCTCCTTAATGTTTTCCTTCAAGATTGCATTTGCTGAACTGACCGCAGTGTGGAAAGCAAGACCCATGAGCAGCCTCCATGTGGAAGACAGACAGACAGAGACAGACAGACAGAGGAGGCGGCAGGAAATTCTACACATGATCTTTGGAAGCCGACCTTTAGCCGACTGTACAGTTAGACTATAGGCTACCCGCTTATAACAAACACCTAGAAAAACAGTGGCAGAAATCATGTTCTTTCTCTCTACTACAAGACGTCAAACTGCTCTGGCTGACGTGAAAGCTCTGCCACTTTAACTCACGGCTTCCGTCTCTGGGTTTCAGGCAGTGACCCCAACTGTCCTATTTCCTAGCTGGCGAGGGGGAGGGCGGGGCAGTCGTGGACAACCACTTTCTCTCCCATCTCATTGGCCCAAACTTGGTCACATGGTGCCATCCAACAGCAAAGGAGGCTGGGTAATGTAGTCTCCAGTCCGTGTGCCCAGTTAAAACTCTGAGGGTTTCCAAGAGGAAGAAAGAAAGAAAGAATGGATATTGAAGGGTGCTGGCTGTCTCTGCCCTCCTCTCCTCTTTCCCCTTGCAGATTCTCTTAGAAGAAGCAGAGTTTACGGGACTGCCGTAAACTGGACATTGGACTTGGGGAGGCTTTCGCTATTGGCCGCTAGTTCTGATTTCCACAGCAACCACACTGAATGGTCGATTGCTGTCCACCAGGCCATCTTTTTCTTATGCATCTTTGGGCATAAACGACTTCTTACCAAGACGCGAGTTGGGAAGAAAGAAATCCTGTGGACTGAATGCCTACTGTTTCTTGGTCTTTGGTTGTCCCTGACGTTGTTAGTCTCGATCTTTCTTCTTTGTGACTGGAATGTGATTTGCACACGAGAAACAGAAATGTGATTTCCTGGGGCGCCTGGGTGGCTCAGTCGGTTGAGCGTCCAACTTCCGCTCAGGTCATGATCTCGCAGTCCGTGAGTTCGAGCCCCCCATCCGGCTCTGTGCTGCCAGCTCGGAGCCTGGAGCCTGCTTCGGATTCTGTGTCTCCCCCTCTCTCTGCCCCTCCCCTGCTCACACTCTGTCTCTTGCTCTCTCTCAAAAATAAATAAACATTAAAAAAAAATTTAAAAACAGTGATTTACTAATATCTTTCTCTCCAGGGTTCTGGATGAAAGCTGATACACGCGTGTAGAGTCGATTGTGGCAGGTCGTGTGTGTGTGTGTGTGTTGGGGGATAGAGGGAAGAGTGAAGCTTGACTCTGGACCCTGTCTCTTGTTTTGGGGGTCCTTCTTTTTTTCCCCCTTTTCAAATCCTGGCCCATCATTATTTACCCACACTTTGCCCGCTCGGTACATACAAGTGCCTTTGAGTCAAGAAACGAAGCCCCACGCACAGCTGGTGGAAGATCTGGGATTTGGCTCCGGAGCTCAGGGCTTTGTGCGTCTCACAGCAGCAGGGCTGAGTGGGCATTTTCCCACTTTGCCGGACGGCCTAGAAAGCTGTGTTGTGCGGACTACTGTTTTGTCAGACGCTAATGGAAACCCCAAAGTAAAAGTATTTATTGTCATATAACTATGCAAATGGTACCCTCTATCTTAGACACACACAATGTGCCAGAGAAAGTTAGAGGTTCTCCATGAAAAAGAAAACCACCTGATAGAGGTTCCCATCCCGCGGTTGTCCAATTTATTTGAGCTGAAAACACAGGCTGACGAGCACTTATTGGAAAATGCCCACTCAGCCCTGCTGCTGTGAGACGCACAAAGCCCTGAGCTCCGGAGCCAAATCCCAGATCTTCCACCCGCTGTGCGTGGGGCTTCGTTTCTTGACTCAAAACTGGGTATCGTCTTACTTACCCCTGGGGGAGTGTGAGGGCTGACAGAAGGACGTACATAAAGCTCAGTGTTGGCATATAACAAAACTCAACCAAAGAGCCTTTATTATCTTTCCCGGACAGGACAACGTGTAATAAGAGCTCAGTGAGCCAGTGTGATAAGCAGTTTGTGTCCAGAGTGCCGAAGGATTCTTCTGGACCCTTCTCCCAGGCTGATGCTACTGGTATGTATTGGGTCTGTGTCTTACCCACTGAAATGCTTGGGTGCACCGGGAAGGTCTGATTAATTTCTGCCTGATTCTCACCTTCTAGTTTGTAGAAGCCCCAAAGACACTGACCCTTCTCGGCTCTAAGACCAGCATCCTGAGAACACAGCAGGCAGCCAGCACCTGGCTTCGGGGTATAGTTAGACAAGAGACCAGCCAGGAGTGTCCCGGGGTTCCGTGTCCAGGTGAGTCACGGGGAGGCATGCTCAGTTATGGTGGCGTTGGCGAGATGCACTGCCTTTGTAAGAGTCTGGGACCTGGGGCTTCTCCTCTTCAGCGCTTACGGAGTCCTGGTGTAGAGTCTGGGGGCCCCAGCTGGCCTTCCCTTCTTTAAGAGACACCTCAGCCAGTGCAAGGGCATCCGGTCTCCATGACAGCCATGGAAGCCTGGCGTGACTGACAAACAGGGAGGCCCAGCCCACTGACCGGCTGGTGTCCACAAAAGGGCCGATCCAACCTGGCATCCAAATCAAAGTGTGGACCCGCACATGACTCTTGCCAGCCTTTTCAGTAGGCACCGACGAGTTCATTCCTGGTCCTGCTTGTAACCAACGCCCACCCCTAATGTCTGTCTAATGCCCATAACATCCCCAAGACAAGCTTTGTCCTTCCCATTTTGTAAACGCGGAAAAGACAGAACGTGCCGCAACCCGGAGGTTCTTATTTCGTGGGCTATTTAAACAGGGACAGATGCTTATTTTTCACTGACCAGCACAATAACAAAATGCCAAAAAGAAAAAAAAAAGGGGGGGTTTTACGTAGCATGGAACTGACAGGTTGCCCATATGTATTATCCACAAAGTGGCTCATTGCCACCACGTGTGCAGGATCTGAGACAAGAACTACAACCTCGGAGGGTCCTAAATGACAACCAGCAGCTTCAATTGCCGTCCCCCCGGAGGCCCCACTTCTCTAGTTCCCACGTGGATGGGTGACAACTTGAGCGTGAAAACCTCAGGAAGACAAGGCCACATGGCCACACACACCCCTGCCCCCAACCAGCGCCCTGTCCTGCTTTCCCACGACAGGCTTCAGTCTACTGCAGAGGGCGGCCACGGCTCCTGAAAGCAAACTGACCACCCTCCCTGGCCTCTCCAGCTACCAAACAAGGGCAAAGCACTCACAAGTCACAAACCATAAAAACCCACGTGTCTGGAGTGGAAAAGACGGTGTATCTTAAAGGGAAGGCCAAGACTTTGCTCTGAATAACAAGTTCAATGTCTTTTGTGTGGTTCATTCTAAAAATGGAAAATAGAACATGCACCTGAGAGTTAATGGGCACAGAGGAGATAAATCATTCTGGGGGGCAAAACTATCTGTAGCCAAATTTTACGGGCGACTCAGAAATTCTGGAAAGGCAGAGGGTGTTAATATTATGGGGATGATGGCGAGCTCATCACGGCGCTGGTTCACGCCAGCTCTGGCCCACGCCTGGTGAAATTCTAGAGGGCAAACCTGTGAGACCGGGTGCCGCGTGAAGGGATCGCACTGCACTCATCAGAGGATCCAAGGAGGGCAGCGTCTGGCCCCTGCCTCATCAAGACGTGACACACCAGCCCTGACCAACCCCCTGCCCCCGGGATGGCCGCGGAACTTGCTGCGGCCTGCTCTAGGCACCCCAGCCTCCCGAGTCATTGTTCTGCGCCCACAGAAGGCCGGCAAGTCTCAACCTGAATGGGAAAGTGGCATCTCTTCCCCTGCAAAGCCAAAGTCATTTTTCTCTAGCAGCTGGGTTAGTCCGACGGCTGCATTACAGGAACTAAGTGGTGAATAGGGTAAACGCTGGAAAACTGAATCACACACGTCTTCTTTGGGGATTCTGTTCCTTGTTTTCTTGTTTTCCTGTATTTCCCGCAGGGGTGGGCCTGTGTTCCCTCGGACGCACGCAAAACAGCAATCACTCCTGCTGATTATCTGCTATTTGCAGAGACACTTACATACATTTCCTGTTCAAACCCTGTGGTCACTTCAATCAGTAGAGAATGGAGTAGAACCCTCCAGTCCGCGTTTTACAGATGAGGACAGCGAAGTTGAATCATTAACAAAATCCCACAGTTAATGAATGAGCTTCTGATGCCAGCTTTCTGAACCTCGGGCATCCCTCCTGCTACTCCACCTGGCCAGGGCCACGAGCCTCACGCACACCGTCCCCTCCCCGCCAGGCAGCCCCTGCTCAAATTCTTGCCTCCGGAAAAGGATTCAGCCATATAGCATTTCTCCAGAAAGATCCACCTCACTGCTGATTCAAATCACTTAAGAGACCTATCTAAATCAGGAGATAAGTTTACAGAAACTTCTTTCACGAATCCGAAAGGATGGGCTGGAATTCGCCCTTTATTCGTAGGCACGTGAACGCACCTGAACCGTGTGTTTCTCGTAAGCGGTTTATCATACACGCGACTGCCATCATACGTGCGATTCCCAGGTGTCAGTACTCATTTTCACGTAAACCTAGTTTCACAGAAACCTGGTGTCCCCCGAGTAGGTAAATGCCACCGCAGAGTAGCCATCAGAAAGCATAGCCTGTGTGTCACCATGACCATTTTCTTTCAAGTCACTGCCCCATGGAAACAGAGGGATGGACGAAGGGCATGTTCTTCAGGGAAGAGGGGCCAGAGGGCACAGGCCTATAGACGTTCATGAGACCAACTGTTGCACGTCTGCAGGAGTGACAGAGGACAGAAAGACTGCAAGGAGCCCTCAGTTCCCAGGCCCAGGGTGGGTAGGGGACGCCACTGGACACGACAGGTCCCACTCCTTCCTGCCAGCTGGGTGCAGTCACCATTCTTCAACTCACTCAGAGCCAGGCCTGCTGACGGCTCCCTCGGCACCAGGACGGCTCTGGGCCCCGCGACCCAGGCACGACAGGATCCCACTGCTTCACGGCAGGAGGTGCTGCCCGTGGGGCACCGGCACGGCCCCGCGGAGCCCAGTTTGGCAGCGTGTTTGCAAAATCCAACATGCCCTTCCCGCCGGATCCAACAACTACCCTCCTTGGTTTTTACCCAAAGGACTTGAGAACTGTCCGCACGAAAACCTGCACACCCGTATTGATAGCAGCTTTAGTCAAAAGTGCCCAAACTTGGAAGCAGTCAGCATGTCCCTTCGTAGGTTTACGGACAAGCAGACTGTGGTCCGTGCAGACAATGGAGTATTACTCGGTGCTAAAAGAAACGAGCTATCGAACCAGGGAAACTCAGAGAGGACTGTTAAATATACAGCACTGGTTGGGAACAGTCGAGGCTGTACGATTCCAGCTCTAGGGTATTCTGGAAAAGGCAAAACTACACAGACGGTGAAAAGATCGGCGGTTGCCAGGTGAGACAGAGGACGGAGGGATGGCGAGGTGGGGCACAGAGGACTTTTAGGGCAGCAGAACTACTCTGCCTGACCCTCCAGTGGCGGATACGCATCATTATACATTTGTCCAAACCCACGGAATATACGGCACCAAGAGTGACCACCACGTATGCCGTGGCCTCTGGGTGATGACGATGTGTCCGTGGGGGTCCATCACTTGTAACGGGTGCCCCACACTGGCGGCGGGGGGGCATCGATGGTGCTGGAGGCTGTGGGGGAGGAGGGAGGGGCGTATGGGAAATCTGTGTCCCTTCCCCTCAATTTTGCGACGAACCTGAAACCGTTCTAAAAAAACTCAGTCCATTGGTGGATTCAGCAGAGGCGGGGATAAGCGGCTGGTCTGGGAGAACATGGTTTTTTGAGGGAGAAAACAAGAGGTGGCAGAAAGAGCCGGCCACCGGGTCCTCCTTTTACTGCCTTCTCCTCGCCAGACGCAGAGGAGGAAGAAGATAAGCAGCCCGGGCCTGGGCCGGCCTCCGAGGCCCCGAGCGGCTGACTGGCCAGAGGGTCCTGCTGGGGCCCAGCTCCACCTGCCAGGCGCCTTCTGTCAGTTTCCTCATCTGAGGGGGAACGGCTGGCCACAAAGATAGGTCAGAAGGCAGCCACACAGCCCCCGTCCCCGTCGTTTGGAAATACACGTGCTCAAAAGTGGTTGATCAAACCACGTTTGAAAATGCAGCTCAGTTTTCATAAGTGGTTAAATCTAGTTAATTGATTACTGACTCTTGGTTTTCCAAGTAATTACTGTTTGAGGTGCCGTGGCGGGGGGTGGGGGGTGCTCAGTCGGCTAAGCTTCTGACTTCGGCTCAGGTCATGATCTCACGGTTCACGGGTTCAAACCCCTCGTTGGGCTCTGTGCTGACAGCTCAGAGCCCGGAGCCTGCTTCGGATTCTGTATCTCCCTCCTCCTCGGCCCTCCCTGTGCTTGCACACTCTCTCTCTCAAAATAAATAAACACTAAAAAAAATTCAAAGTTAATTACTGCTTCTGGTTCTTTCCCCCCATATCCAGCTTTTTTAAGTGGGCAGACGCCGCATTTGAAGCACTCAGGAAACGGGAGGCGTGGAGGTCTGAGAACAGAGTGGGGACGCAGCCCCCGTCCCACAGGTGTCTCTGAACAGATGGCAGGCTGGGAGGTGATCTCAGATCGGCTGTCCTGCACAGCCCCCCAGAGTGTGAGCCTCCCGTGCCCGGGTCCCACCCTCACCCGCCTGGCCACAAGCTGCGGGGTGGATGGCCCCGGGCATCTGCAAGGTGCCCCTCCTGCGGGCAAGGCTAGGGACCACCTCCCGAAGCAGCAGGTGAGGGAACGTCCTGGCTGAGGCCTTCCCTCGGGGGAAAGACCCTTCTACCAGAAATTAGAAACTAAGTTATTTTGTAGCTTGGAAAAAAAAAAAAAAAGCAGAAGTGCCCTCCCCAAGAATGCTCCCCCCCCCCACCCAGCCCCCAGCATCTGTGACACTGTCTCACCAGAAAAGGCAACAAACGGACCACCGAAAGCCTTTCACCTCTTCTGTTTCCATGATCTGTCAGTAGACTAGGACTGAGTGGTTTTGTCACAGGAGAGAAACTGAGGCAGGAGGCTAAAAGGAGTTTGGGAGAAGCAGGGGCGCAGTGCAGTTCCAAGGGGAGCCCGGGATGGGGGGCAGGGCTGAACTCTGCTCCCGCCGCCCAGGGGGACGGCATCTTCTCTCTTTGGCGCTCTTGTCCTGGGCGGCCCAGGGCACCACCACCGAGAGCTCAGAAAGCCCCGTAAGCAGAGGGGCAAGAATGACACTGATGTGACTCATCCAGAAATGCCGAGAGAGCAGGCTACCTCGTCGCACGGACAGCTGTTAGCAGACGGATAACACGTTATACTGACCTAGCGCTTTCTCCGAAAGACATCGTGGCATGAGTCTTGGTAGCATTTTTATAAGCTGTTTAGGGATCAAGAATTATCTCTCTTTTTTTCATTTTTTAAGTTTGTTTTTGAGAGAGAGAGAGAGAATGAGTGGAGGAGGAGCAGAGAGAGGGGGACCGAGGATCTAAAGGAGGCTCCAGGCTCCGAGCTGTCAGCACGGAGCCTGACATGGGGCTCGAATCCACAAACCGTGAGATCACGACCTGAACCAAAGGTGGACGCTTAACCAACGGAGTCACCCAGGCGCCCCAAGAATTTTCTCTTTCGTAAGGAAAAACCAAAATAACATTCAAACAAGGACACGCGGAGAAGCCCGGAACGTCCATCAAATGCGTCTCCCCCTCCGGTCTGCATCTGTGGTCTGTGGACGCGTCTTTCGGGTGGGCTCCAGGGAGGAAGAGGTGAATTCGGCCCATGGCGCGTGGTGTGCGTTGGGTTAGACGCCAACGGTGGAGACGGTCTCCGTTTTCACTCGCCCCTAATGGAAATCTCGAATCGGCCTCAGTTGCGAACGTGGGTTAGCACACAGCCCGGTCACCCTAGAAATCTCGGCTGTGTCTGTGACACAGAAAGCTGTCCCAGACAGGCACGCAGAGAACTGATTTCCCCTGACACATCTGAAACATGCTGAGAAGGAGTCCAAAGACCTCATGTAGCCGAAGGAGTCAGTCCCTGGGCCAAGAAGGTGAGAGTGCATCAAGGCAACAGGCCCCAGGCATCAAAAGCATTGGTGCCCTTGGAAATGCAAGGACACGCCGTTTGTGATGGAAATCACGGGGACCAGGGAGGCAAAGGGAGCGGGCGGGTCTTGTCACCCTGAGCGCCCCAGACACAGAACTGACGCCCAAGGTCACATGGCCATCGAGCAGCAAAGTGAGACTTTGTCTCTTTTAACCATGGCCCTTCCCCAGACGCTCAGCCCCTTGCAGGTGGAGGTGAGGGGCGGCCCTGCTGCCTCTGTCTGCTGTGTGACTGTTCCGAGGAAGCCGACCTTCTCTGAGCCCGGGACTGGCACCCCCACCCCCCATCCCCCCGCGCACGGGCAGTCCTCCCAGCCACCCCCTGCACCCTTCTGGGAGAACATGGCTTCCCCGGGGGGATCTCGGCACCCCAGTCCCCAGACGAGCATGTCAGCGAGCTCCCGCCCAAGGCGAGAAGGCACCGGCTGCTCCCGGGGTGGGCCCCCCACAGGACAGAAGGGAGAGGAGGCAGTAAGGGTAGGGAGAAGGGAGGGTGCACAGG
The DNA here is from genome assembly GCF_024362965.1 of Panthera pardus. Lineage (NCBI taxonomy): Eukaryota > Metazoa > Chordata > Mammalia > Carnivora > Felidae > Panthera > Panthera pardus. Next base: position 4,042,636 of record NW_026526766.1, read on the forward strand.
AGGCAGGAGAGGCCTGAGCCAGAACTGACCATGGACGTGGCCTGAGGGAGGGGGAAGCGGGGCCACAGCCCCTCTGACGGCAGGGCCATGAGGCAGGAGCACGTGTGAACCTGGAGGCCGTCGGCTGCCCCGGCCCCCGTCTGCACACATGTCCCGGCTCCTGTCCCAGCAGCTCCCTGAGCTCACCAGAGGCACCCTGCCCGGCCCACAGCCCCCACGTTGTTTCTGGGGGCCCGGCATCATCTGACATATTGTGTATCACCTTGCTTATCTGCTTATTGGTCCTCTGGCCCGAGCACGGGCTCCACGGGAGAGCAGACCCGTCAGTTCCCATGCACCCTGCCACGTCCCTGCCCTGGACCCTGCAGCCTGGGGTCCCCCCCCACAGTGGCTGGCAGACGGACTCGGGCGCGGAGCGCACAGCGGGCATCCGTGGGCGCGTCTGCAGGCCATCAACCCTGATGTCTCTGAGGTCCTGCCCTCGGTGCGAAACCGGGCCCCGGAATGGAGCGGGGGGCCGTCTGCTGCGGCCCGCCTGCTCGGTCCCGGGGCCGGGTGCCGCAGGAGTCAGAGAAGAGGCTTCTCCTGACGGCCCGGGCCGGCTATCCTGGAAGGAGGGAGGCTCTGGGCTGTGGGCTCGCATCTGCCTGGATCTCTGCACCCTCTCGGCCCAGTGTGACCGTCCTGTGGCTGGCAGGTCACGCTGAGCAGACCTGCTTTACGCAACCGGTTTTGTGGTATGCTCTCCTGCCCGGTATCTGGGACATCTGCCGGAAATCAGGCCCGGCTGTGGGATTCCGCAGCCGCCGCAGCTGGCGTCCTGCCGCCGTTGACTGAAGCCACGGTGGCCTGAACCTCAGGGCAGGCCTGGGAGAGGCAGCGCGGCGCGGGCCATCAATCAAGCCTGGCGTCTCCATCCGAGGTGAATCTCATGCTATAAAAATAAAATCGAAATCCCCCGGTTCCGAAATACCCCGGGAGGGAGGTGACCAGGAGGCCCGCGTGTGGTGGGCGAGGGGGAGACTGCGGCATCTGGGCTTCCTAATTTTAGGGTCTCGGGCCGACGTGCCACGTGCGGGCGGAGACGGGTCTGTCTGTCCGGCCTTCCAACGGTCGCCCTGGCCACCAGCTTCCTCCCGGCAGCAGGACAGAAATACCGACTTCCCTGGGTCCCAACGGGCTTTCCCACACCCGCGGGACCAGTTCCTACCTTTCCCAGAAGGAGCAGTTTCAGGTTTCGGTTCGGCCCATACCCGGCCCGCACCCGGCTCGCACTCCCAGCTGAGGCGTGCACGCCCCGAACACGGTTCCTTTTCCAAGTTCTCCGTGCACGTAAGACACATCCTCACTAATGTCTTTGGGGACCAGATATTCACGAATACTCTCTTGGAAGAGTAACATCTCCTCCCAACCCCTTCCGCTCCAGGAGCTTCCTAGGACCCTCCCGTCTGCGTCTGGCGCACGTCTGGCCGTTAGGATGCGGTTGTGGGCGGCAGGGCGCTGCGGGAGGAGCAGTGCGGGACCACGGGGGGCTTCTGGAGGAGAGCCGCAGAGCCGAGCACGCCCTGAGCCCGGTGGGAGGCCACCAGAGGGAGGAAGGGGACCTCAGGGTGGGCTGGGGGTCCTGGGGCGAAGACAGAGGGGGGCTGGCAGCTGGTGCAGGGCAAGAGGTGCCATGCGGGGCAACAGACCGGCCAGGAAAGAGCCCCAGGATGAAGCAAGGAACACACGAGCTTGAGATGGACGGAGGGCAGTGGACGACACTGACCGCTCCCCAAATAGGAAGTTTCCAAGAAGGAAGGAGGTGTGATTGGTGGTGATAAGGGTGAACATGACTTGGGGACCCCGGTTTTTAGGTGGTGGGGGGAATGCTGGTAGGGAGCACGAGCCAACACCCCAGTTGCACACAAGCTCTCCAAGGAAGTGACCACGGGGAGGTATGCGACCGAGGGGACAGGCTCTGCTCACATGCGTATCTGAGGAAACAAGAAAGCGCTACTCACAAGAATAAATCCATAAGATGCGGCAGGAAGTAAGAACCCGCCGTCAGGAAGCCAGAAGCAATAATGATTCCCGCCGGCTAGAAAGAAAAAGGAATCCATGTTGTCAAAGACCAATCTACGTGGGCAGGCGATATCCTGTCAAACCAGCGGAGGAGAGTGGGGTCTGAACAGGGAGCCCCACGCAGCAGGACGCAGGGACAGCAGGTGAGGCCTGAGCACGGCCCCTCCGAGGACAGATTCCCAGCCCAGGCCCGAGGTCACCGGGTCAGAGCAGAAGGACGCACGACCAGGTGGGCGGTGCCCCTCCCTGAGCAGACGTCACCCCCACTGCCACAGAGCCAGCTCCCGGAGCCGGAACTCTCCCTGGGAACCAGCAGGACTCGTCCCATCAGGCAGCTGGAAAGGGACGACCAGCTGACCAACGGCGCACGGCTAAGGGACTTGAACTTCAGGAAAAAGGCACCAACGTAGCACACAAACAAACAAGAAAACACCCAAGAACAGAATTAGCAGAACAAAAAGTAAACCAGGTTAACATTAGCCTCATCCATACCCTCCGGGGTACAGAGGACAACTCCCACATGGGACAGTCAGGGGGATGTGTCACTGCTCGGTGAGGCCGGGCCCTCGGGCACATCCGATCCTGGGCAGGTGTCAGGGGAGCAGCCAGCAGCAGGCACCTCGGTCAACACGCAGGACACCACAGCACTCCTCTTATTCACAACCCCCCTGCTATTGTCCTGTTCCTCCAAACCCCACTAACAGAACAACACCCTGAACAGGAGTTCTGCTGTCCCTGCTACCCTTTTCCCATTTTCCTTAGCCCCTCCCATCCACCACCCCACCAGGATGACCTTGACCTCGAAGTTAGCCCAGCACTGGGCACAAGGACTCACCCCTTCGTGCTGAACGGCCTCCGTACCTGGCTTCCAGACCCAAACCCTGGGATCCCCCCCACCGGCCCAGTGCTGAGTGCCCTCCTGGGCCCATGTTTGTGCCAACTCCAAGTCCTGACCTGCCCCAGTGCACTTGGCCTGCCCCATCCTCCCTCCTGGTGTCATCCTCACATTCATGGCCTCTAAATCTGACCTCCAGCCCAGTCTCCAAACCTCAAACTCCACATCCCCAGTTGGATGTCAAATGGGTGATACAAACATACCCAAACCTGATCCCCATTATACTCGCTCCCCAGTCTTCCCCACATGCCACGGCCCCCACTTGCTCAGGCTGAAAACATTGGGCCCTTCCCCTCCTTTACATGCCAATACCACAATCCGGGCCACCATGATCTCTCTCCTGGGCTGTCACAGCAGACGGCGGGTTCTCTTTCACCTGCCCAGCACGAAGAGACCCTAAGGAGCCTTAGAGTCGAGGTCCTCCCCACAGCCTGGGGACCCAACATGGTGCCAGCATACCCTGCTTCATGCCCTGCCTTCCCATGTGGAATGCCCTCCGCACTGCTGTTGGAACCCATTCTCATCAAGGAGATAGGAAAAAGCATGAAAAGTCAGTATTAGAAAATAAAAAAATACAGGGCAAATTAATACAGTCAAACATAGTCATCGTTTGAAGGCAACATGAAGACAAAAGGATTGTGTACCTAGAAAATCCAAGATAAACCTTGACAAATCATCAGACTCTATGAGTTCAATAAATTCACCAGGTGAAAGATGCATAAATAAAAATCAAGCTTTTCTCTACCACAGCGACAGCCAATTAGAAACTGTAATGTGGACAATAGTAGTAAAAACATACAATACCAACAACTGTGCAAAACATAGAAAGCAAACAAACAAAAAACACACACCATGAACCTTAAAGGCAAAAAGAATCCTTGAATATTTGGAGACACACAACATATACTTTAACAAAGAATCAAGATCATAAAGATACCAGTTCTCCTGAACGGAATCTATAAATTCAGCAGAAGTCTAATCAAAATCCCACAGGATTTCCTCCCAATATTTTATTAGGAAAAGATTCAGGCAAAGAAGAGTTGCAAGACGCTTACAGTGAACACCCATATACACACCACCTAGACTCTAGTACTAACATTTTACCATATTTGCTTTATCACAAGCTATCCGTCTGTCCATTCCTCTGGGCACACATCGACCCATCTTTTTAGACGCATATCAAAGTTCCAGGCATCATTACATCTCACCCCAAACACTACCCATACTTGTAAGGATAATTTATACACAATTAAATGCACAAATCTTAAGTGAACATTTCCTAAGTTTCGAGTGTGTAAGACAAACTGCTATCAAGTACGAAACATTAACATCACCCTGGAAGTTCCTCCCACACACCTGCCAACAGATCCCCTCTCCCACTTCGAGGCAAACTCGTGACATTTTCCACCATGGGTCAGTTTTGACTCTTGCAGAAATTTATATGCATGGATTCTTGCAGTATGCGCTCTTTTGTGTCTAATGTCTTTTACTCAGTGTCATTGTTTTGAGATTCAGCCAAGCGGTTGTATATATATCTATCCATAGTTCAAGCCTTCTCTATTTCTGTCTGACGTTACACTGTGCAAATGAACCAGGGTGTTGGTTATCCATTCAGTGATTGATGAGTACCTGGGCAAATCTCAACCAGCTTTTAAGTGGGATTTGGCAGGTTCATTCTAAAATACACATGGGAGGGGAAAGTACGACAATGAGCAAGCAAAAATCTCTGGAAGAAGGGGGAATTTGCCCAACTGAATATGAAAGCACCTTCCACAGCTATAATACTGAGAAGAGTGGATTTGGGCACCAAAAATACAAATACATCAACAGAATAGAATTTAAAAATCCAGAAACAGGTTGATGTATATAAGAGAAATGTGTTTAAATAAAAGTGGGCATCTTATCAGCCATGGATTAGATACAAATTTGAAAAAAAAAAAGAAAAGGAAAGTATAAAGAGAACACCGAAGGGACTTTCCCAAGGAAAGTGTAAACCCAAAAGCCATAAATGGAAAAATGAAGCAATTTAACCACAGAAAATGTAAAACCCTCAGCACTATGAAAAACATAAAAATTAAAAAGCTAAGATCTAGATTGGAGATAAAAAGGATAATATCCTTCAAAAAAATTTTAAAACACTTGCAAATTAGTAAGAATAAGAAAACTTCTAGAAAACTCAGCAAATGAAGCGGACGGTGTCGATGACAAGGAAGAATACAAACATAGAAGAAATGCAGCCTTTCCTTAAATGTTTAATCTGACTCATAAATAAAGAATTGCAAGTAAAAGATCATCCACTGACAAAGCTTTTCAAATTGAAAATAAACAGTCCTGGCAAGAATTTGGGGAACTCATCTATTTTGTTTGCAGGAAAATAAATCAGTAAACCCAGCATTATAAATGGGCAGACCCTTTGACCTACAGTTCTATTTCTGGTTTCTAGCCTTGTATACTTACAAAACTTATGGAAGCACAAATATTATAGTATTACAAATTGAAAATATCTAAGTGTTCATGGAGAGGAGGAAGGCTAAATGAAGCATAATATATCCATAGCATAGAATATTATTCAACTCCTTAAAACAATAAAGGAGAGGTTGACACACCTGGGTGGCTCAGTCAGTTAAGTGTCTGACTTCAGCTCAGGTCATGATCTCACAGGTCGCGGGTTCGAGCCCTGCATCGGGCTCTGTGCTGACAGCTCTGAGTCTGGAGCCCGCTTTGGATTCTGTGTCTCCCTCTGCCCCTCCCCTGCTCATTCCCTGCCTCTCTCTGTCTCTCAAAAATAAATAAATGTTAAAAAAAAAAAAGTTAAAAAAAAGAAGAGAGCCATGAACTACTGTGTATTCCTTGCCAAGATGATCCGTGTATTTGCTCGTGTACAGGTTTATCAGTGCAGAGGAAGATATCTTGAAGACTGAGGCTGCATAAACAGGGGTCATTTTCAAGAACCAAATTTGTACACTTTCCTTTTGTATTGCTTGGCTCTTTTCAGTGAGACTGTACTACTTGTGTGATAGTATGCATGCAGGGTGTGTGTGTGTGTGTGTGTGTGTGTGTGTGTGTGTGTGTGTTTAAAGGGGAAGATAGGTTGAGGCAGGCTGATATCTGATCAGCGACTCTTAAGTTCACTAATTACAAATTATTTGTAACAGTTACAGATAAATTCTTGGCTCCTTTCATTGCTTGGAAACTGGATGTGCAGGACGAGAAAGTAGTGATATCGTCTTCCCTATCGTTGTCGCCTCCTGGCTTGCGGTCCCGGAGCCCCCCGCACACGACAGGCATAGTAGGTATGTCGTACCCGGTGCCAAGTACGGCCCCAAAAAGGGGTACTGTTACCTCCAATGGACAGATGAGACATCTGTGGCTTAAGGGTGTTGCACGACTGCCCAAAGCCCCTGGGCTACAGAGCAGGGACTGCATCCAGGACTGTCTGGGTCCAAAGTCTCTCTTGGCTCCCTCTCCACACCATCCCTGCCTTTGGGAAACACAGAACGGGTGGGACTCCTGCAAAGGCACTGGCCTCCCAGTCGGGCACACCAGAGAGGCTCTCACGCCCGTGGCTGGTATCGCGTGTGTCCAACCGGAGCTAAAATCACAGGGGCGTTCGGCTGGCCAGGCTCCCCCTTGGTATTCCATTGTCAAGTTGAGCCTCTCACACCACCTAGACACCAGCACTGTCACACGCTCACATGTGCGCACGCACGCCCGGACACCAGCACCGTCACAGACTGAGACACGTATATACACACACCTACGTGTGCACACATACATACGAATACGCATTTTACTCCCAGAATTGCAGCTTCTCTGGGCACCAAAGGCAATTACATTGAATAACATTGGCTGTGGGCGAAATTGCGAAGAAGCATAACGCGACCTTGTGATTTCTCAGCACTTACATTCCTCGAGTGGAGGATGCTATTTGATCTCCAACATACAGGCGGGTGACGCAGGTATGCGATGGTGGCCCGGCTGAGCTGGACCAGGTGTCCCTCCCGAACCCCCACCGCCACCCTTTTGTGCAGGGATCTTGCCGGCGCACTGCTCTCAATGGATACCAACAACATCCAGAAGGGAGTATTTGGGGGTAAATGAAGCTTTTGGTCCCGGAATACCATCCGTTCTCTCTTGTTATATCTGTAACTGCTGCTCTAGTATCGCAGAGTTAAAGTAAAGGTGCACAAGACATAATGTCATCCAACTCTTCCCATGAAGTAGCCCCCTGTGTCTCCAGCCTTAAATGCAGAAACACACACTCACCCATCCCCCAAACCAGCTGTTGGTAATCTTTCCCGGGCATCTCACGTTCGTAGGGATTCTAGAACCTATTTAATCCACAGTCGCCCTCTATCAGCGGTGAACACATCCCAACTGGACCCATTCGTTCCTCCCCGAGTTTACAACTTCTATGGTTGTCTGGGAGCTCAGGCTCACGGAGAAGTTCCTTGGGTTCCTACCCAGACGCCGTGGATGCCAAAATATCACCCGAGATGAACAGATGGAGAAAACACTATCGGCAGAACTTCCCTTAGGAAGAGCAGAGGACATTTGTTAGGAAGGACTGCGGGAGGCGTGTTAGAGCATAAAGGGATGGACAGGGACAACGTGGAACCTGCAGCCGCACGCACGTCCGAGGCCGAGCAGAACTGCTCTGGATACGGCAGGAGGGGGAACCGGCACCAGCAGAGGGTCCCTTCCTCTGCCTTCCCCCGTGGAGCGAAGCCCGCCTCTAAACGCGTGGTAGACAACTGGCCAAAGACCTTCTCCGTGGACCAACACGTACGTGGTCCAGGCCACAGCCCAGACTTGTTTTGCCAACATGTGCACACACCAGCCCCTGCAGCTGTACTGTCCCTCCTAAAAGGATGAGCCCACCCACTTTTCCTTAAGTAGGTCTTTCTGTAAACATCTACACAGGCGCCCTGGTCTAATCTGGCCATCTGACAGTCCTTCCCAAACGGGTTACGTGTCCCTACAGCTTCTGGGACTGGCAACACCTTTTCCTGGGCAGTGATTCACGCCCTTGGTCTGGGCCAATGACTTCCCTTCTCTGCTTTTTCATGGTGGATCCACGGACCCACGATTTCTGCCTGAATGTGCAGAAAACAATGATCTCATCCGCTCATTGCCCTGGCTGGCCCGACCTGCCCTCACGAGTCCAAAGTCCAGCTGTGTTTCTTCTTCAGATACAGCGTGATTTAGAGGACAATCTATTTTTATTTGCCTTAGGGCAGAAGACAATGAGAACCAACAATTTAATTTTTGTGTAACTTTGGTGAGAGAGATACATTTTTATGAAACCATATTGGGCATACAGACACAGAAGCCAAGAAAAGAAGCAGGGTTGTAACCTATAATTTGGGTTTGCCCCGGACACGTGCTTCCTTATTTCATGTACCTTGTTAGCCCATTATCAACCTCTTAGCGTTTCCTTGTGCTTGGGAAAAAGTATTTTTCTCTACGTTCATTTTTCTTTGAGGATTCCTTATTTCTTAACATCCTTCTTGATACAGAATCAAATTTCTTCTCAACATAACCAATTATTCTCTGATTTACTATTACATACGCGTATTGGCTACCACCAAATTAGACTCATTTCTGAACAAATAAGACTCTTTTCCAAACTAGAGTGCTCTGGACACACACACACACACACGCGCGCGCGTGCGCCCCTCCAAACATCTCTAGCAGATGCTTAGCTTCATCATACTGCACCATGGTGCTATTTGGGATGGCCATGCAGATGCCCACCAAGCCCATTCATGAACCCAGATAAAAATATTTTCTCAGACCCCAAAGCAGAAGCCACGCCTTATTAATAGGGCACACTTACTAAAAAATGGAGAGAATTCTCTGAAGTTGAGGTTGGGTGCAGAAATCCAAAGTACATGATAAATGCCGTCACGGGGTCCTTCTCATGGCACAGTCTCTATTAATGCATCTTAACCCATTGCTAGGGGTTTACTAAGCCCTCCGGGATACCTTTAATTCATTATGAAAAGGTGATACCCCTCATTATTCCGGGTGATACCTATCACAGGCTGGGTGCCCCAAGAAACAGAACTGTGATCAAAATAAATGACGGCTGGCGTGTTAAGCCACTAAGTTTGGAATGTTTCTTATGCAGCAACTCACTGGAATAGGTCCTTGTGTAAGGTCCAGGACATCTCTCTTAGCTGTCTGTCTTCCTATTACAATAGGCTATTATTTTGCAGTTTCATTCTGTTCTTTCCATGGGCCATCAGACTTTATATGACCACAGTACATAGGAAAAGATGATCAATTTCATATAGCCAAGAGGCTCCAAATTTTTTTTAAATGTTTATTTATTTTTGAGAGAGAGAGACACACACACAGTGTGATTTGGGGGAGGGGCAGGGAGAGGGAGACACAGAATCCGAAGCAGGCTCCAGGCTCCAAGCTGTCAGCACAGAGACCGATGTGGGGCTCGAACTCATGAACTGCAAGGTCATGACCTGAGCCGAAGTCGGACGCTTCACCGACTGAGCCACCCAGGCACCCCAAACCCTACACTTAAATAGCGACTGTGGTCGGATGAGGCCCACCTGGCCACGTTCCTACCTTCACATCAACTGATTAGTAGCTCAACAAAATTCCTTTGCTGTGAAACTTAACATCACCATGGGGGCAACCCTGGAGGCAGAGGTCATGAGAGCCACCTTGCAGGTCCGTCTGTCACAGTGCAACTTCTGGCCCCGAGGTGACCCTTCTTTCATTGGAAAAACACATTCGCACCCCTCTTAGGGTCCCCAGTAGTTTCAGCCCATGAACATGCCAGCCAAAGTCCAAGTTTCATAGAAATCCATCCCTCAAAAGCCCAAAAGTCGTCACCATCATCATCTAAGTCGGGTGTGGGTGCAGCTTTCAAGTACAGACCCTGGGGCAGATCCCGTGTCGCCTGGGGACCCGTCAAGCCAGAGACCAGGTGGCTGCCCCCATACTCCCAACATACATCCAACACATCTCGGTCCAGAAAAGGGGACAACAGAAGGTGCAGGGAGCCACGCGCGCAAAGCAGCTCTCAAACCCAGCAGGGCAGCGAAACCTCCTTAGCTGTACATCCAGTTTGCAGGTTGCAAGTTCTGCTTTCGGCCACCCTCAGGACGCCATGTCTCCAAGCTCTCCACAGCCATGAGACAAGCATGTGCCTCCCTCCAGCTTCTGCTAATAATGTGTCCGGAGTGACTCTGGCTTTATAATGCTCCTCCGGCTTGACCGGCAGAGTCTTTGACATCCTGTTTCAGCCGACCAACCAAACTGTTAGATCCCCCTGAACCCAGCAGGCTGAGACACGGTGCCCAGGACCTCTTCCTAGAGAGCCTGTGTCAACACATGTGGGCTGCTCCAACCTGGAGGTCCTGGGTGTTCCTCCCACCTGATGCCACGCCCGTTCCTACACACATTCCCCGGTTTCTGTCAGTATAGAGAAGGCACCCCTCTCTGAGTGGGTCACAGCGTGCACCCCACCCTGGAGCACCTGCTGAGGAGTCTCGTTGCAGGTTGAGAAGAAAAGCGGGGGTGCGGGGAGGGGGGGGGGCGGGGTGGGACCCGAGGACACTCAGCAGTGCCCCAGAGCCACTATCTCGGGGAGACCATTACCAGTTTTCAGGCAAAGGGGGGCTAACCCCAGGCAGGGAGAAGGGCTGCCGGGGTCCCCAAGGCCACCTCTCATTCAACTCACAGAAATCAGCATACAGTTGTACTCACTGCTATGACTTAGCACCTCAAAGGGATAGGAAGCAAAATCAACAAAGGGAAAAGGTGGGCGGGGCAAAGTCTGGAGGAAACCAGACACAGGCATCCCAGACTCCCCTCCCAGGGAGGTCGCCCAGGATGCGCTTAATTCCTCTGGCCACCAGCTGCGCTGATGTGTACAAGGGTGTCTGCTGGGGAAGCAGAGACTCGCTGCCCAGGGTTTTACTGGGGCTGGTCACACGACCGCCTTCTACCTAGCGCATCCCAAAGTTTCAGTCCCAGAAGTAAAACAGGTCTCTGCCTAAATAACATCGTTTGCTCAGGCAGGTTGGGCACATGGAGACACTTTTGTCTTCAGGGAACGGGGGAACCTTTCCAATGTCCAAATTCCCAGAAGTCAACTAAGGCTCAATCTTGCAAGCAGGCCTTTCTACGGTAACTCTTTCCGACACAACTCTGGAAGAAAACATGGCGGCATCTAGAGGCTCAAGTCCCAAGGTGGACAGACCTATTGATAATTATCTGAGCCTATAATCTACTCTACGTGGAAAGAGATACTTTAACACAGGATGATGATGCCTTGAAACTTCCGTGGAAGTATTTGTCGCGTAAATTAAGACGAGATTTTTCTCTATGTTGTCTGGAACTTTACAACAGTGGTTCATCGTCTTAGAAAAGCACATTCCTGGTGACAAACCACTTACAGTATCTGAGTCACAAAAACAACACCTATATCACGAGTCTGCATTTGTGCTGGGGCTTTCAAAGGGATGCCCTGTGCGTGTGCGTGTGTGTGTGTGCGTGCACGTGCGTGTGTTGATTATTTCAAAATGTCAAATACAGAGACAAAAGTTTTCAGCTGAATACTGACTTCCTTCGCTCACACCCAATCTTGTCTAAGTAGCTATGAATAGTCCGTTATGTCCCTGACCTCCTTGTCTCCTAGCACAGCGGGGTCATCTCTTCTGTGACAGCACCTGCTGTTAGGGACTGAATTTGTTCACACTCCATCTCAATTATGTTTCTTTTTTTTTATTATTATTAATGTGCATGTATTTATTTTGAGGGAGAGGGAGAGGGAGAGCAGGGCAGGGGTGGAGGGAATCCCAAGTAGGCTCCGTGCGGTCAGCGCAGAGTCAGACATGGGGCTCAAACTCATGAACAGTGAGATGGTGACCTGAGCTGAAATCAAGAGTCAGATACTTAACCAACTGAGTCACCCAGGCGCCCCAATTTTCTGTCCCTAGTATAACAAACAACCCTAAAAAATAGTACCTTAAAACAACAAAACTCTTTGTCATCGCTTGAAATTCCGCAAGCTCACTGGAGTGGATGGCGTTGGTTTTCTGACCTTTTCAGTGTTGAGCACAGACAGCCGAAGGCCTGACTGGTAAGGGACATCCACGATGGTGCCTATGGCAATTACCAGCTGTGTCTGCTGGTAGCTTAGCTGTGCTGTGAGCTGGACAGTCTGGCTGCCCTCTGCTTGGCCTCCCCATGGTGCCCGGGCATCTCCTGATACTAGGGTTGGGCTCAAAGACACCGTGTCCCGCGTGTGAAATGGCTCAGCCTTAGAAGTCACACAGCACCCCATCCCCTGTACCCTGTGGCTCAGAGAGGTCACAGACTCAGCCCACATTCCAGGGGAAGGAAATGGGTTCCACTTCTCAAAGATGGGGTGGCACAGGGGAACCTGGGGGGCCTCAGTCAGTTGAGCTTCTGACTTCAGCTCAGGTCCTGATCTCGGTTGGTGGGTTCAAGCCCCACGCTGGGCTCTGTGCTGACAGCTTGGAGCCTGGAGCCTGCTTCAGATTCTGTGTGTCTCTATCTCTCTCTGCCCCTCTCCTGCTTGCACTTTCTCTCTCTCTCTCTCTCTCTCTCTCTTTCAAAAATAAACATTAAAAAACTTAAAAAAAAGAACGATGGCACAGCAAAGAATTACAGCCATCCTTAACCCACAACAATCCCAACAGATAAACTGAAGAATAAAGTCACCTAATAAAAATGGAACCAACAAAAAACCATTTTCCACGACGCAGGCTGGCTCTGTGTGGCTCTAACACCCAGCCATGTGTATGAGAAGGGCCCGGCCCGTCTCAAAACTGGAGGCCGCAGACAGCCACACCTCATGACACCTGCGGGTGCCGTGCTGGTCTCCTGAGTGTCAGAGTTTCTTGTATTTATTTTGAGACAGAGAGTGTGGAGGGGCAGAGAGAGAGGGAGAGAGAGAACCCGAAGCAGGCTTCACGCTATCAGCGCAGAGCCCGATGCAGGGCTCGAACCCACAAACCCTGAGGTCATGACCCGAGCCGAAATCAAGAGTCAGACGCTTAACCGACTGAGCCACCCAGGTACCCCTGTCAGAGTTTCTTGACAGAAGTATCCACAACAGAGTCCCAAACATGAGCAAGCATTTTGGCTGGAAGAATCCAAGTATGAATGACGAAGGACAGCCCTGAAGCTATTTCAAGGGCAAGCTGGAAATAGTGAAATATTTGGGGAGACACGGACACCCTGTATCCACCCTGCACAGTAGCCGAGAAATGGCATCACAAGCAGCAATAGAATAATTTAAGATGAAATGAAACACTACAGGATCTGTTGCGTCCGGTGCAACCGAGAATCACGTGCAGCGGGTGGGAGATGAGGACTCCTACCCCGAGGGAACAGGACGAGTCAGCAGGGAGGCCCGAGCAGGGAGCCAGCCACCCCTTCGGGCACGGTGACACATCATCCCGCGAACGCTAAGGCCTTTCCGTCCACCCGGTCTCTGGAGACCACTCCTGCCAGCCAGACGTCACGTGCTTGTCAGGGCCACGGCATATTTATGTGTGTTTATTTATTTACGAAGAATTTAAGCTGTTCCACTCCGTGGCAGAATCTCAGTCAGGTTTCCCGTTTATTCTGTAAGAAATTATCTACAAGACGAGGCAGGTGCCCAGCATTTCATCGCTCACCTTAGTTTCGCCATTATCCCTTCTCATTATTTTACCCCAAATTCCAAAACATAGTGCTTTTTGGGAGCACATATTCCGCTTTGTAGGAGAAACAGCCAGATACTGAGACTCATTTTATTAAGAATTATTTTCCTTTACTCCTCCATGTTCTCGCTAGGTATGTAAATATATACATGAATATGATTATCATGCACACATATGCATATTACATATCTAGGTAAATTGCATCATGAATGAATTTCATCACAGGATAGCAAGAGGCATAGTAAGGGACCGTCTGTAAAGAGGAAACTGGGAATAAGCTGGAGGGTCCCGAGCTCGGTGACCTCTGACACTTTCCGCCAACCGCAGCTGATTCCAGCACTGAGATCCCGGAGGCCCCTATATTGCTTATCTACTGTTGCTGACTTAGCACCTGCAGGAAGAAATCCTTTATGACCTCTCGTGGTCTGTGGGTCAGGAATTCGTACGGGGAGCGGTGGGCGGCGGGGGGGGGGGGGGACACGAAGCAGGGCAGGGCCACCTGAAGGCCATCCCTGGGAAGTCTGGTGGTCCTTGCTGGCCGTCAGCTGGAACACCGACACAGCCTTTCCCCGTGGCCACGCTTGTTCCCAGCAAGGTGGCTGTGATTCAAGGACAGGCACCCAAGGAATCCAGGCAGAAGCCATCCTACCCTTAGGGCCCAGCCTGGAAAGTCCTACAGCGTCACTTTCCTGGCAGCTGTTGGTCGAGGCAGATACAGGGGTGAGCACATCTCACCTCTGGATGGAGGAGGTCAGTATCGCAGTGTAAGAAGAGTCCACGGGATGGGACATAGGGTGGCATGACCATCTTTGCAAGAGACAATCTGCCCAGCGCCCAGGCAAGAGCTTGGGGTAAAGCCGTGGCCATAACGGTTGTGCAGGCCAAGGGAGCGTGGCCGGGGAAGGGGTCTCCAGGGCAGGTGCCAAACTACAGCCGTGGAGCCACGGCACAGCACAAATGCCTCGAATCCATGAGTCAGAGCCTCTCAGAATCCGTGGACAGTCGGTGCTTTTTCAGATCACGCCTGGAAAGAAAAGAGTTTCGGGAATCCCTTAAAAAGTGACGTCGTGCGTATTGTCTTCTAAGTGGGTTTTGTGCAGAGCCAACTTCCTTTGCCAACTTAGCTCTGGTGGGTTGTAGCAAAACAACACATTTACCCTTGTATCTTTGGAGGGTACGAGGCAAAGCCAGATGGCTTAGTCAGTGACCGTTACTCTAGACTCAGAGGCCTGGGGAAGAGAGTGCGTGTGTGTGTGTATGTGTGTGTGTGCATGTATGTGATGCGTGTGAGTGTGTGTACAAAAGGAAAACAGACGAAGCAGGCAGGAACGTTCGTAGTCGCTCACCTGTGTGTGGTATGACCGGCTCCGACTGGACAGACGGACAGGCCAGGAACAACTTAGTCCAGGGCCCCTGCATGTGTGAAGGGGGTGCGGGCTTACGGTCCCCTCCCCCGGGGAGCCTGAGCCCAGGCTTCGCAGACACCTGCCGGAGCGCCGTGTGCCTGCCTGCCTCACCCCAGGGCCCATCACTGTGTGGAGGGACAGTGCGCTTGTCTTTCAGCAAAAACCAACAGGGGATGTTAACCCTTAGGGTTTGTTCCGCACCCAGTGGGCACCGAGGAAACGTTTGTGAAGGAGCGAATCCAGGATGGTCTACACATCCGGTGTCTTTTCACCTTCCTCGAGCAGCAGAGTGCAGGGCTGGCCCCACTCCCTCCAACCAGCCTCGGCTTGGCACGTCATGCTCGGAACAAGCCACGTTTTCTACACGGGGCAGTCACCGGCAGGCACAGAACACGACAGAGAAATCCAACAGACGTGTTTTCAGACTCTTTGAACTAAGCAAAAACCTCATCCTCCAAATAGCTGGCTTCTTGTTTGCCTAACGTTACCTGGAAGCAATGTGGGTTGAGACAGCAGCTCCGGAGAGCGAGCCCGGTCGTGGAATCCTCTGGAACCGACTACAAGGTGTGCCATTTTACCTGCAGCTCACCAAACAAAGTCACCACATTGAATATTTATTCGGCCCCTTCCGGCCCTCTGTTTGAAAGCATCTTAGGAGAATTCAGCATGCCAACAGCCGTAGGGCCCTCACAGAGCCGACCGGAGACGCGGGGACGCATGGTGTACCAACAACCCCATGGGCAGGGCAGGGATGAAGTCCTTTCTCCGACCCCTCTTCTGCATCTTCCATTTTTGCATTTCAGGTTTCCAGGCTCCCCTTTCTGTGTCTTAGGAAGGGCTTTCACTCTGAAGCTCTAATTACAGGTGATGTCCAAGGAGTTCACAGGGGAGACACCTGCCCTTCTGCCGCCATCGTGTATAAATTGCCTGCCAATCACCAGAGCCATTTGGGAACCTTACTCTCATTTTTTCTTCTCTCTGGAAAACCATGTCTGCTCAGTGACCCAAATGTGTCCCAGTTGGCAACAGTCTCTTCTGGAATCTCTCTGATGGGATATGCTAAGTACAGATTTCATTTCCAAGTTGCCACATGGTGTATTTCTATTATTATGTGTCCCAAAGTGTCAGCACTGGATACTGGATTAAATATAGATACTGCGCTGACAGACTAGGGTTCAACCTGCCATCTCTCCTTCCAAAACTAGTCTTTATTTGCTTCCTCTAGTGATGACCTTGGAGAAATTTACTCATCTTTCCCCCTCAAGCTTTAAGGGGAGCTTGGACATCAGATGGCAAGACAGAAGGAAAGAAAACGAATGGGGAGAAAAACAAAGAAGCCTGGACTCTTGAACTGTAACCCATAGGTTTTTGCACAAGGATCAAATGAGGGGTCCGGCCACATCCAAAGGCTCTCTGTGAGTTCCTCGGTGACCAAGCAGCCTGGGACCAGGAGGAACAGGGAAGACCTGTCCTCTGACTCAAGGACCAGAGCAGAGCTGGGTTGCACTGGAGATTCGGCATCATGGCAGAGCCCCAGGGTAACCCAGAAAACAAAATTAGATCATCGTAGAAAGAGAAGGACTGATAGTCTACCTGTACTGGAAGCTACGATGTTATCTTGCCTTAATTGACTTCCAGGGTGTCACCATCAGCTCTTTTCTGCACGGACAAGGGTTCCCTTGAGACCTGGTATGTCCTAATTAAGCACAGCAAGCCTGACCGTCAGAGGTGGTCTAATGATGGAGCTGAGGGGCATAACAAACATCTTCCGTACTCATCCACCTCCACTCTTGGGCGACGAGTCTCGGAGATGAGATGGAGCTGACAGCAAAAAGCTGAGCCATCTTTTCAGTGATGGCAGTGTACCTGGGACACTGGAAAATCACCACAGCCTGTCACTGTCTCTAACCAAGCCACCCTCGGGGCGTTTTCCACCCAACCTGTTAGCGTTGTAAGATATTGTTAGTCTTTTCTCTCTTTCTTTTTAATTCAAACAAATTTTAATGTTTATTTTTGAGAGGGGGGAGCGGCAGAGAGAGAGGGAGACAGAGAGTCCAAAGCACGCAATGCGCTGACCGCACGAAGCCCACCGTGGGGTTCGAACCCGTGAACCGTGAGATCGTGACCTGAGCCAAAGTTGGACTCTCAACCAACTGAGCCACCCAGGCGCCCCGATAACCATTAGTCTTTGCCTTTAGTTTACTAAATTAAAAATGTGGTGATGTATTTGTCTTTGACTTATTCATGTGGCACGTGTATTTATGTTATAAATTATAAACGATTGATACATAGGAAGAACTGTTTGTGCCTGTTGCCAACCAACAGTTGGCGCACAGACTCGAGGTATGTAGTGGTCAGAATTCGGCAGAAGAGACCAAAAGTGTCGTAGGCGCTTGATTGGGAAAAGGTCTAATACTTGCAATTAAGTGTTTTAAAAATCAAAAAGCACTGAAGGAACACGTTTTAAGTTGGGATTCTTGGAATGACTTTTGGAACAGTAAAAACCAGCCCAGTGGGAGAATTACTGCCTCTGAGATCATTGCTGGAGCCACACCAGGCCAAGTTCAGAGCTGTTTGGGCTAATACCCCAACACATCAAGAAGTGACATTTTTTATGTTCAAAAATCAGAGTGGGAACACGGGGTGGGGAACAGCTTGGAGGAGAAAGAAGCAGAGACGGAAGCCTTAGGAAGAGCACCTAGCCTCAACATGGCCTTCCCAAAATTTCAGACCAGGGCTCAGCAAACTTTTCCTGGAAAGGGCCAGTGAGTAACCATTTCGGGCTCTGTGGGACATAGGGTCTCTGTCACAACTACTCAACTAGACCGCCAGAGAGCCAGCACGGTATAGGATGTGAATTCTGTGCTCTTGTCTACAAAACCAGAGGGCCACCAGATGTGGCCAAGCCTCACTCTAGGGGATCTAAGTGGAACCTAATTTATCTCAAGAACCCTAGCTGCAAGGGAGTCTAGAAAATGTAACTTTTGTTTCTGAATTAAATGGCCCAAGACAGTGAAGGAGGACCTGCCTTCCTGCCTGCTGAAAGCACGTGTTTCTGCAGCCTCCTACTTGTGTAAATACGGAACGAGCTCTAGCCAGAAGGAGGGATGCACCCCTGGCATCAAGGGCTATTTCAATTTTCTCTAGTAAAGCGACCACCTCTTAAAGAATATCTACAGTTATAGTCAGACGCGGTTACATTTACGATAATTTACTGTGACTCTTCAAGAACTGTCCGTCCTCCGCATGAGTCAGTAACAGAGGGGAGACGGTAGCCTCCACCTCCGCGTCTTGCAAGTTTTTGACAATGGCTCTTATCTTTGCCATTCTCCCAGAGATGCTGCATTGACTTTGGTTTTACATGGAGGGGAGGTTCCAGGGAGCTACATTGATCATTTCTGGCAGAGGGCCCCTCCCCCTATGAGCAAGGGATTCAACGTGAGCATGCAGCCCATTGTTGAGTACTTCTGCTTTAACTACATCCAGGAACTAAGAAAATAACTGCAAGGTGGGATTCCAGAGCCACTGGGACTATTATAAAGTAAACTTGGGCCAAAATTCCATTTATCTCCCAACCCTCCTGTCCTTCATCCCTTGTACCCCCTATGTCCTGATTCTGGGGTGGGCTTTCTCACCTCAGAGCCTGTTTATTACTCCCCGAAAATCCGGGCGTCCCTTTCCCTCATGCACAGTGTCCCTGGTTAATGGCTGCCAGTCACGTTCGGGAAGGTAGGGGAACACTCACACGGTATGTTTGCATGGCAGGAACTTGGGTTATGAGCTCAAGGGAACGAGCCAGATCCACCCTCAAGGCCTTCCCATGTGAGGCTCCTCAAGCCTTCCTCATGCAAGGCTCCAGAATGAGTGCCTTTCCATTCTAAAGATTAAGCAGGATGCCCATCTACTTCAGGGGCACCATGGCCAGTGAACCCCGGACACCTGTGGGCCCTGACATCTTGATCACAGCTTGGTTCTGCTGCTGATCACAGCGGACACCCTCGTCTTGTCTCTAAGTGGAGGTCCCCTGCTCTGTCCCTCTACTGGATTTTGGGCCTGGTCACGTTTCTTTCCAGACCACCCACAGAACTCTTGACCACTCAGCTGATCCAGACGAGAACATAAGCCAGCATTTGGCTTTTTAATTTCTTCAGTAAAACAACTGTGATGAGTTTAATGCAAACTTCACGCTTGATTTCTTTTCCTCCTTACAGTTGACTGATATCCAGGAAAACCTGTGTGTTTGTTGTGCTTAAGTGCTCGTGGCAAACTCAAAAGTTTGGAATTATTTGAGTTGGCACCACTTGGAGTTGTGCCTCTTTGCTGGGACTGATGATAAAGCAGGTGTCAGTGGGCCTGAGGGAGGCATTTCCAGAACCAGTGCAGCGACCAAATTAAACACGCTTTGTGAATCAGAAAACTAATAAACATTTAGCTGAAGTTTTAAGGTATCCTACCCCATAACCGCTGTGATTGCAAATTCTGACGTACTTTGTAAGTCTCATGATTTGGGGCCGTTTGTCTGTGATTCCAGATTCCAGGAGACTCGATTTGGAAGTTAGCGAGGGAGGCAGCAGGGGGTGGGGGGTCTGATTCCTCTGCATCGTGGGGGTCTGATTCTTTTGCAGTGATGGGCACAAGCCCACTCACACCCACCCCTGGGAAGGCGTCCACGCAACAGGTCAGCTTTGTGCCCAGGCCCTGATGAGTCTAGCAGAAAAGTACAGACTCTGAAACCAAACTGCCCAAGTCTGTGTCCCACATCCACCACTTTCTGGGCAAGTTGCTTATGCTGTGTCTTAGCTTCCTTGTCTATACGGTAGCGACAGGAGAGTTCCTCACTGACAGGATTGTTTCAGAGATTAAATCATCGAATTCCCGGAAAGCGTCATAGACATGACTACGCACTGAAGCTCCGAACCATGGCCGCGTCATCAGTGTGGGGGGGGGGGGGGGTGGGGGGTTGCTGTACAGAGGGACTGTGGTCCAAAAGGTGAAGACAGAATGAAATACGGCTTACCTTACTCACCTGGGTTTCACCTGCCCTTGTGTGGAGTTTCCATGGGATTATGCTAAATCTGTCAACCCTTCCTTTCTTCTGTAAACGAGCTTTCTGTCTCTAAAGAACCACTAGTGGGGGCGGTGAAGGCACACGCAGCTCAAGACCAGACTCGCCTCTCAGGCAAAAAGCACAACAGGAACCTTCCAGCTCTCCCTCCTGCCCAGGGCAGAGGTTGGGGGGGGGGGGGGGGTGGTGGCGTGGGGGGCGGGGAGGATTCCTGCCAGATAAATTGTTCCAGGCCCGGGTATCTGAGCTGTGGCCACTCTTAAGCCGGACGCCAGACATCTCAGCCTTGGATCTGCTGGTGTCTCCACGGCTGGCAGGTGGGAGAACAGCCCATCCCACTGACCTGCACATTCTTATTCCTTCCTCCTCCCCTCCCCTGCTCCCTTCCTCCCTCCCACTCTTGATGTTTGCAGAGCTCAACTGAGTCCCAGCCAAAGTTCTAACACTGATCTTCTAGAGTGTCTGAAACACTTTGAACTCAAGCCACGTTCCCTAAAAGCATCCAAACAGTGACCCCCAAAGGAAATGTGATTTGTGCCGGCAAAGTCACCCATGGTGAGCCCACCCCTTCATCAATTTTTCTGGGAGAGTCCCGGACTATCAGTCGGTTCCATTGACTGAGGGGCAAAAAGTGTATGTGGCAAGTATGATAGGAATAATTTGAAGACTAGTCTGATGTTATCTGCCAGACATTTCCTCTGAGCTCGGGGGACCCCACACACGAGCCACGAGCTCTGTCCCCACGTGCAGTTGGCTCAGTCACCCCTGCCCATCGGAGGGTACACGGGCTGGGTGCAAGGAGATGCAAACCGTCTGGAGTCACACAGCTGGGCCTCCAAGGGCTTTGTGGGCATCCATCTGCTCTGAGGACTGCCAGGCAGCCTTCTGTCCCCACCACCGGGCAGCAGAGTAGGAGAGACGGTGAAGGCAAGGGAGAGACCCGTCTAAGGAGGCAGAACAGAGAGGCACAAGGCAGACGGTGTGGGTGGGGGAAGGGCTGGGCCAATGTGGCCCCATTCTCCTTCAGAACAGCTGGAATAGTTGGCAAATATTATTTATAAAAACAACCTGCCAGGGGCACCTGGGTGGATTAGTCGGTTAAGTGTCCAGCTTCGGCTCAGGTCGTGTCTCGAGGTTCACAAGTTTGAGCCCCACGTCGGGCTCTATGCTGACAGCTCAGAGCCTGGAGCCTGCTTTGGATTTTGTGTCTCCCTCTCTCTCTGCCCTTCCCCTGCTTGTACTCTGTCTCTTTCTCTCTCAAAAATAAATAAAACATTAAAACATTTTAAAAAACAAGGGGCACCTGGGTGGCTCGGTTGGTTGAGCATCTGACTTCGGCTCAGGTCATGATCTCACGGTCTGTGAGTTCAAGCCCCATGTTGGGCTGTATGCTGACAGCTCAGAGCCTGGAGCCTGTTACAGACTCTGTGTCTCCCCCTCTCCCTGCCCTTCCCCCACTCGCTCTCTGTCTCTATCTCTAAAATAAATAAACATTAAAAAAAAGAAAGAATAGTTTAATGAACCCTCATGTACAAACAATTCATCTTCAGCCATTATACACACACACACACACACACACACACACACACACACACACACACACACTTACTTTGGGGGCATTCAAAATCCTGGACATAATATCACTTCACTTCTAAGGACTTCGGTATGTAATTCCAACAACCTAACCATTATACCATCATCACACCCAACATGATTAGTGATAATTTCTCAATAGAATCTAAAACTTGGTTTGAGTCACAGACTTTAAAATAACTACCCTCAATACGTTCAAGCACATTAATGACAAAGTTGAAAATTCTTGCGGAGCTTGGCGTTGTAAAGAGATCCCAGAGGATGATTTCCCCAAGCTGACGAGAGACATTTTATTGAGCACGGTCTACGCCCCTTGTCAGATTCACCCCATCGATTCCTGCTGCCAAGGACCTGAGCTCCATGTGTGTGGATGTCCCAGCTGTGGCCCCACCAGCTCACCTCCAGAAGCCAGGCTGTCACAGCCTCACTCTGGGGAAGACCTGGCTGCCCCACGTTCCATCGTGGCAGCCATGGTGGCAGGAACCACAACAGCCCCGTGCCCAGGCTCGGCCGGACCAGACTCTGAGGCTCTGGCTCCCTACCACTTATCAGCTCAGCCAGGGCTTGGGCAGCTGACACAGGGGGATGGGGAGGTCACACCCACGAGGGGCCTTTGATAGTAGAAGACAAGAAGCAAGAGTGCCCTTCTTCTGATGGACTGTTCTAGAAAACACCTTTCTGGTCAGCCTGCCTGCCACACCTCGGACAAACAAATGCCCAGCTGTGTCTCTCCACTAAGCTGTAGTCAGCACTTTCTGGCATTTGCTTCTCTGCCTTGACCTTCATGTGTCCTTCACACTCAATGTTCTGCGACTGTCTCTCCCTTCACCTTCGAATCTCTCTTGAAAATTGAGACTTGCACAGACATCAAGCACAGAGTTAATTAGCCTGTAAATGCCAAACGGTACTACACACACACACACACACACACACACACACACATCTGAGTGCAGGACAAAGCTGCCGAAAATCAATAACAAAGGGAAAGTCATAAAAGTATCCAAAGAAAACATATAAATTATCTTCAGAGGAGCTTAATTATACACATATATCTGATTCTCCAATAGAAATATTAGAAGTCAGAATACAGTATCATGATATTGAAACTATTTTCTTTAAAATACCAAAATGGAATTCTGTGTCTAGTGAAAATATTCTTCAAGTGTGGGGGTGAAAGAGAGACACCTTCAGATAAATATCAGCTAGAGAATGTCTCACCAGAGGAAACTCCCTAAGAGAATTATTCAGGGGTGTGCTACAAGGTGCAGGGAAATGATAACAGATACAAGCAAAAAAGAAAAGGTAAAAATTTGGCTAAACCTAAGAGCATACTGACCACCTAAAAGACTTAAGGCAGGAGAGGGCAAATAGATTTCAAGTGCCCTACGATCCCTGAATTATTGGCAAAGGGTAAAGCATAGCCAGTAAAATTATATGTGATAGGAACACATATGTCTGCTTTGTCTCTAAGATCATCACGGTAAGAACAGTAAGAGATTATGTAACTGAGCTAATAGAGACAGGAAATAGAATAACAATACATAACCTTCAACCCACAAGAGGGAGAGAAAAAGAACGATGAAGCAATGAGACACAGGCAGTAAAAGATAATGATTTAAATATGTCCATAATTAAACCAAATGTAAGTAACTTAAATGTTCCAACTAAAAGGCAAAGCTTATTAGACATGATTAAAAAAAGAGCCCAAATCATAAATAAATGCTTCTAAAACAGAACGATACAGAGGCACCTGGTGGCTCAGTAGGTTGAGCGTCCGACTCTTGGTTTCCGGCTCAGGTCATGAACTCAAGGTTCATGGGATTGTCCCCCACGTCCGGCTCTGCACTGACAGTGTGGAGCCTGCTTGGGATTCTCCCTCTTCCTCTCTGTCCCTCCCCTGCTCTCTCTCTCTCTCTCTTTCTCAAAATAAATAAATTAATTAAAACAGAATGATATGAAGTTTGAAGGTAAAGAGATGGAAAGAGTTTTAATGCAGGAGAGGGAAAGACAGTTGGAGACGCCATGTTAGCGTCAGACAACACAGACTACAAAGTCAGACCCAGATTCCAGAGAAAAGGATAAGAGTCGAGTCATGAGGAAGTAGAACACTTTCGTTTTTATGTACGTAACAAAACTGCCTCACCATCTACTAAGTAGAAGAAGAGCTACAAAAGACAGAGATTTTTATATACCTCTCGGTTATTGCTAGAACAAATTTGGCACAAGAAATCTGTATGATTCAACCAGAATTGAAAAAACAAGTGAAAAACTTGATCCAACCTATATACACACGAAGAACATACCTCTTTTCTAGAATACGAGAACATTTACGAAAGCCAGTCAAACACTGGACCATGAAACGAGCCTCAGGAAATTCCAAAGGATCAAAATCAGAGCAGCCATGCGGTCTGATCACTGCTAGATTTATAAATTCCTCAATCACTCAAGGATCAGCGAAGACGTCATAGTAGAAATTCAAAACCTTTTTGAACTTATTGATAAGAAAAATGCGGACAGTTATGGGATATGGTTAAAGAAACTCTTGGGGGGATTTAAAAATGTGAACATATGTGTTAGAGAAGATTGAGGACTACATATCAGCGACCTCAGTACCCATCTAAGAAACACAGAATAAGAACCCCAAGTTTAAAGAACTACAAAGGTGGACTCCTGAGTGGCTCAGTCGATTAAGTGTCCGACTTCAGCTCAGGTCATGATCTTGTGGTTTGTGGGTTCGAGCCCTACATAGGGCTCTGTGCTGACAGCTCAGAGCCTGGAGCCTGTTTCAGATTCTGTGTCTCCCTCACTCTCTGCTCCTCCCCCGCTCAGGCTCCGTCTCTCTGTCCCTCTCAAAAATGAACAAGTGTTAAAAAAATTAACAAAAATAAAAGAACTACAAAGGGACAAAGTTGGAGGAAGGAAATAAAAAGGAAAGAAGAAAAAAGTAAACCATAGAAAACAAACATCTGATGCAAAGGCTCAGTAGAGCTGGAAGCTCATTCTTTGGACGAGCCAGCTCTTCAAACTCCTGATGAGGTTCTAGTATAAACAAGAAGAGGACACAAATGACAGGAATCAGGAGCAGAAAGGGGGGCGTCACTGCAGACCCTGGACACATCGCAAGGCTGTGAGACGGTAATTACAACACTGAATCAATACAACTCAAACGAATTTGCATTTTTAAGACAAAAGCAGGCAGACTTCTAGAAAAGTCCAACCCACCAAAGCTGACCCCAGAAGAAATAATAAACACGGGTGGTCCTATAGATATTAAAGGGACTAAAACTATAATGTAAAACTTTCCCTTCAGGAAATCTCCAGGTCCAAATGGCTACACCAGTGAAAAACCAATGTTGATCTCACACAAAGTCTTCCAGGGAAGAGAAAACGGTGGAAACCCCCCAGCTGGTTTTATGAAACCTGGATGACCTTGATTCCAAAACCAAATAAGATCATTATTAGCAAAACAAATGTACAGGTTGATTTTCCCCATGAATATCCATGGAAGAATTTTCCGAGCAAGAGGGCAGGAGACTCCTCGTATCGTAGAAGGGTTTAGTTTGGAGAGTTCGTAGAACCCCAAAACCACACTACTCCAAAGTCATTCAGCTGTTCCCCAGCATCCTTGCCCTCAGCTGGGAACTGGCACCTGCAAAACTCTCAGATGCCGGTGCATATCCGCTGGTACTCGCTTTGGATTATCTGGCCCCCACACACCTTGTCTTCCCTCCACAGCGTCCCCCCACAGTTACCTGTATCACATAGACCTTGTGGCGATCCGTGGTCTGACCCCACCTGCTTGTTCTGGGGACACCTTATCACTAAGTTTTGCCGTGGACGCTGTCCATGCACAGTGGAGTTCTTATCCCAGCTTCTGTGTCCTGTCTGGATTCGCTGAGGTGTTTAGGGACATTCCACAATTATGCCACCACCAGCTTCCGTCACGGGTCTGATGCGTGTCTTTGCAGTGCGATGCTGGTCCACAGCGCGTGTGTGGCATAGATTTTTCATCCCCCGTAGATGGATATTTAGATGGTTTCCTGCGTTTTGCTATTACAAAAGAGTGGAATATCTTTGGACATACGTTTCTGTGTGTGCGTTCTTTACCTTTGTAAAGAAGGCTTCTGCATCGTTGCTCACAGATAAGTTATAGTGTCTCACACTCCACCAGTCACATTACAGAGCACAGGTGCCCCTGACACCTTTTTTCTAAATCGTTAGAATTTGTCAGGAAATTTGGTGTGTTGTTCGCTCGATTTTAATTTTCCCACTGCCAGTGAAGTCGAGAGCTTTCATAACTACATGCTTTAGGCATATTCACATGCCTACTCGTCTCCTTTGCTACGTTTTCGACTGGATCTTTGTTCTTCCCTTTTCTGTGGAAATTCTTCACATGCGAGCAATTCTAAACCTTGGTCCACCTCCACCGTGAATGTCTATCGTTTGAGATTTGACTCTTTTAAGTGTATTTTGCCGTACGGAATGTGTAACTTCTGCAGCATATCTGTCACTGGTTGCCTTTATGCCCTGGGATCTGTCTGTTCTTCGAGAAGACCTTCCTCAGTCCAAGGTTCGACAAATATCCTCCTCCATTTTCTTCTCTGATGAGTATGGGTTGGTCTTGCAGTTAGCTCTTTAAACCTTCTGGGATTTATTTATAGGGAATGAAGTAGGGATCCATGCTTGTTTTCTTCGAAACGAATGACTGATACTTACCCAGCCATAATCCCTTTCCACTTCCTTATTACCACTGAATTTCCAGACCTGTCCAGGAAACAAAGCTTTCTGCAATGTCCTTCATAGGAAGCTGACCCCGCTCTACTCCAGAAACCCCCTCAATTGCCTGATCCCACAGCTCCTTCCAGACATCGGTTCACAAGTGGGCATGTGACCCGATTCTGGCCAAAAGGATGCGGGGAGAGCTGAGCTGCGGCTGTGGAAGAGGTCAGCCTCGCTCAGCTGGGTCAGCACCCAGAAGTTACCGTGTCTTCATTGTCTGGGAGTGGCCTTGAGTGGGGAAGAGGCTGTCACTAGAGCATCTGACCACCTGCAGGGAGGAGGCCAACACAGGAGGTTGGAGCCAAGGGGGGTGGTGCGGATCCTGAAGACCGTAAATCTCTACAGCTCTGTGGTCCTGCAAGGACCCTACAGTCTGCTGTAAGACAGTATAATAATCTTCCTTCCTGTGCAAGACGTGTCTTTGTTAAAATCATTCCTATTTAAGGCATGCTTGGGTGGCTCAGTCACTTAAGCGTCTGACTTCGGCTCAAGTCATGATCTCACCATTTGTAGGTTCGAGCCCCAGTCAGACCCTGTGCTGACAGCTTCAGATTCTCTGTGTGTGTGTCTCTCTCTCTGCCCCTCCCTGGCTCACACTTTCTCTCTCTCTCTCTCTCTCTCTCTCTCTCTCTCAAAAATAAATAAACATTTCAAAAATTGTTACTATTTAATTTATAGCTCTCCTGTTTATTATAAACAGGTAGCTTTCCATTTCATGTCTATTTATCAATATTATTTTTAAAGCTATGGATTTTTATGCATTAATTTTGTGTACGAAATTATCTTTTTAATGCAGTAGTGGGTTTTTTTTTTTATTTTGGTCTGTTGTATTTTCCAAGCCAACAATTCCACGATTTACAAATAAAGATAATGTTGATTCTTCTATTAAACATTGGTAGGACTTATTTCATTTTTACTTTATTACATTAGCAAGGCCCCCCAAATAATGTTTAAAGTGATGGTAGAGGGTGTTGCAGTCAGGGTCCACGTTTTAGCATCTACATTTAATATGCAGATTTCTAATAAACTACCTTCATTGTGTTTCAGTGGCTTAGTCCGATTTTATTTACAGCTTATGTTACAAATAGCTAAAAATTACTCAGATGCTATTTTTAAATCTGTTGATATAATTACACGGTTCTTTAACGTTTATGTAGTGTGTTGCTAAGCATGCTGAATCATTTTTACATTCCAGCAGTAAGTTCGATTTGGCCAAGCAAAATGTGTTTTCTAATCTAATGCTGAATGTGATTTGCTACTATTTTATAGGATTTTTATTTTTTGCATCTATATTCACAAATGGAATGGATTCATTGTTTTTCTTCTTATTTTGTACTCTCTAAAGTCAGAAATTGGTATTACATTTAGAGTGGGTAAAATATAAATAGATGAGGAATTTTCTTCTTTTTCTTATGGTTTGCTCTATTTGTTTGAATAACATGAAACGACACTTTGTTAATTAAGACATATCCTCTAAGGGTTCCAGTATCAACTGAAGGGATGTGCTTATTACACTCTAAAAGGGTTCACAGAGCCCATCACAGTGACCAGGGCCACAATAAAACTATAAAACTGAAATCGTGTAGCTGAAATGTACAAGAATAGCCCAATTCACTCAGCCCAAGGAAATGGTCATTTGACATAAACAATTACTCATCCCTTTCCTCCTTTACAAGGGCAGGGTGAAGATAAAAAAGATTTCCATATGAAAGCGTCAGGATGTTTCAAAGGAAGCTGCATTCTCTGTATAATCACCATTATTGTCAAGACTGACAATTTAAAAATGACCTATCTCTAGGGTGACCAGAAGGTTTGGCCAGTTATGGTGTTTGCAACGGCTTCAGCTATGACAAATCATTATTATTCTTGGCTCTGCTTTGAAATGGAATTATTCAATAGGTGCCAGGTACCAGAAAAACAGTAGGCTTTTTCAAGAGGGCTCTCAAACTAATACGAGATGATAATTGTACAATATTAAATCAATTATTAAAGCACAGATAATTATATTACTAAGCTATCCCAGTTGAGAAAAAAATTATATAATTTTGTGAATGACGCTAGAAGGCTCACATAGAATAACGTGGCCTAGATCTATTGTTTCGTAGAATACAAGCTGATTCTCGAGGTGAAATGATTTGTTCGAGATTCATTTATTCTGCAAGTACACAAGAAAGAACACAAAAGGTTGAGGAAACAGTGGTGAGCAAATAGAAGTGGTCCTTGCTATCGAAACATCTACAGCTTATGGGAAGAACATAAAAATCAAAATAGAGTTATGAGCGATGAAATAGTACGTTAATCAGCTTGACTGTCATAACCATTTCCCTCTATGCTCGTATATCAAATCGTCCTGCTGTACACCTTAAATATGTACAATTTTTATTACCAAAATAGAGTGAAATTAGACCCTCACACCCTATATGAAAATTAACTCAAGACGGATCATAAACCTAAATGTAAGAATTGAGATTGTAAAGAGAAAAGACCTGTACAAGAAAATGTAAATCTTCTAACCTTGGGTTAGAAAGCAATTTCCTGTATATAAGACCAAAAGTACAAATGACAAAAGAAAAAAACCATGTAAGTTAGATGTCATGAAAATTTAAAACGTTTTGTGCTTCGTAGGACACCATCGAGAATGTGAAAAAGACAACCAACAGAAAGGGAAAATATATTTGCAAGTCATGTATCTGATAAGGGATTTGTATGTAGAACATATGAAGACTTCTTATACATCACAATAAAAAGACAACCCGGCTTAGAAATGGGCAAAAGATCTGAAAAGACAATTCCCCAAAGACGCCCTACAGATGGTCAACATCTTCAGTCGTCAGGGAAATGCAAGTCAAAACTGTCATGCAAAAGCCACCACACAGCCACCAGGATGGCTTTAATAAAAAAGATGGACAATGACAGCTATGGGCAAGGAGATGGAGAAACCCAAACCCTCAAACACTGCAGGTGGAATCGTAACACGGCGCAGCCACTTTGAAAAACAGTTCGGGAATGCCTCAAAAAGCTAAACACAGAGTCACCATATGACCCCTCCATTTTACTCCTACGTTCCTATTTGCGAAGCATTGAGCATACGCATCAAACAAATACATGTACATGCATTTTCATACCAGAACCATTCACAAGAGCCAAAAGGTGGAAGCAGTCCACCTGTCCATCAACGGCCGAATGAATACACAGACTTCGGTAAATGTACACAGTGGCCTATCATTCAGCCTTAAAAAGGAATGAAGTCTGCTCCATGCTACAAACATGATGCTAACTCCGTGAACCTCAAAAACATTTTGCTAAGTTGAAGAAGCCAGTCACAGAAGGTCACACAGATGGTATGATCCCATTTATAGGAAATGTTCAGAATCGACAAATCCACACAGACATAACGCAGGTTGTTGGTTGCAGGAGCTGCAGAAAAGGAGGAACAGAGAGTGACTGCTTAGTGGGTAGAGTTTCTTTTGGGGTGATGAAGATGGTTTGGAACCAGACAGAGGTGGGGATTGTGCAATATTGTGAATATACTAAATGCCACTGAGAAGCCACCGTTTGCTTTAAGGTAGTTAATTTCACATTAGGTGAAAGTCAGCTCAATCCGTTACTTTTAAAAAACACATAATTGAGGGGCACCTGGGTGCCTCAGTCAGTTGAATGTCTGACTTCAGCTCAGGTCGTGATCTCACAGTTTGTGGGTTCGAGCACCATGTCGGGCTCTAGGCTGACAGCTCAGAGCCTGGAGCCTGCTTCAGATTCTGTGTCTCCCCCTCTCTGCCCCTCCACCTCTCCACCCCTCCACCCCACTCACGCTGTCTCTGTCTGTCTCTCAAAAATAAATAAACATTAAAAAATTTTTTTAATTAAAAAAAAAAACATACAATCAGGGTGGCCGGGGGGCTCATTCGGTTGAGCGTCCAAAACTTGATTTTGGCTCAGGTCGTGATTTCACAGTTTGTGAGTTTGAGCCCCTCCTCAGGCTCTGCGTTGACAGTGAGGAGCCTGCTTGGGATTGTCTCTTTCTCTCAAAATAAATAAATAAACTTAAAAAAAAATAACCATGTGAGGAGCTGCTGTTGCTCTTCTTATAGGGAGCACCCTCCCTTTTATGTCTGCTGCTCACTTTCCCAAAAAGTTGTATCTGATGAACTAAACATGTCCATGGAAAGGGGATGCCCAGACGCCCTGCAAATTAGCCACTGCTTAGCAGCCACTGGCTAGGCACCAAGAACACGGTGACAAGAACAGAGCAGCAGATGAGGTTCCCAGAGGAGTGGGGCCAAGATCAGTGTTGTCACCCCCCCGAGCTGTGTACCACTGGGGCGGGTCCCTCAATACCACCTTCGCTTCTTCCTCGGTAAACCAGGGTCCTCACAACACCCTCACCTACCTCTCAAGACTGCAGGGAGCCAAGAGAAGAGTGGCATAAAAATGTCCTGTAAACCATGGAGCACCATGGGGATGTAAATTCTGTGTCTGACTGAACCACATAAAACTGCCAAGAGGCAGCCATTTTGTACTGACAGCCGCCATTTGCAATCTGTGATTTCTGTCTTTTTAGATCAGTGTCATGCGATTCAAGTTAATTTGTAGCCGATTACGTAGCGACAACCTCTTGCATTAAAAAGCAAAACATGATAAGCTTTCTGATAATTTAGTTTGATAATTTTCCAGGTAGCGCTATATATACCCTATCCCATTACTGACACTTTAAACATGCTACCCACACACCTTGCAGATCTCAGCAGCATACGGAGGGTAAAATATTAAAGCGTGTGTTCTCACAGAGTGGTTAACAGCACAGAGGCTGGAACCCCGTTGCCCCATTTCTAATCCTGGATTTTCTACTATTCCCTGCGTGACCCTGGACAAGTTGCTTAACCCCTCTGTGCCTCAGTTCCCTCATCTGTTACATAAGACTAATAATAACCCCTGCCTCATAGAACTGTTGTGAAGAGGTCACGAGTCAGCGAGTACAAAGCACACAGGAAAGCTCTAGGCCCCTGGTAGAGAAGCTAATCACTCCATGTCAATGTTATTGACTTCCACATTGTGCCCAAGATGAGTCTGGATTTAATTTCACAAAAAAATATTTTAGACACATGAGGCAACTTTTCAATGCTCTGTGGATTTGTGTGTGTCTTTTGGTCTCTCTGACTTATGGGGAATAAAAGGCAGTTAATTTTATAGAGGTCCTACAATCGTTTCATCCTGAAACTCCAAAAGAAATGACCGCATAGCCCCATAACGTTAGAACTCCGAGAGTTTCTGTGCTTCTGTAGGAAGCCTTGGTCTTTCCAGCCTGCTAGCTGCAAAGTCTAACTTTCTGACCAAAGTTTAGTAAGATACAACAGAGGAATTCACATGCAACATTCTTAGAGATAAAAGAACTATGGAATGCAAATTTTGCCAGCAAAAGAAGAATAGGAGAAATTTAGAAAATTCTAGCATTTTCCTAACGTGAAGAGCCTACCTTCATTCTTAACTGGTCTCAGTATATGATTTTTTTTTCTATTAAATTGTGTGTGGGGAGGGGCAAAGATGGAGACACCCACTACTGGTGATTATACTGTAAAGTGGGTATTTTACATTTTTTAAGTCCCAGACATGTTTTCTGAGGTGTCCTAAAGAAGAGTCAGATAAGAATCACCTGGAATATCGATAAAAACCCAGATTCCAGGATCCCACGGGTTTTGAAATGTATGGAAATCGAATCTAAAGTAACTATGTTATTAAGTAATTTATTTTTGGTTTGTTTGTTTGTTTGTTTGTTTATTCCTTCAGAATCCCAAGCAGGCTCCATACTGTCAGCATACAGACTGACATGGGGCCTGAACTCATGAACCATGAGATCACGAGCCAAAACCAAGAGTTGGATGCTTTAGCCGAATGAGCCACCCAGCTGCCCCGTATTATAAAGTAATTTTTTCAAAAAGAAACTAGAAAAAATGATCAGGAGACAAGAAACTATGAATAATATCTCACGGCTTTGGGGAAAAATGCAAAAGAATTTCTAGAAATGAAAGGGATTTCACTCAGTGGACAGGTAAACATCAGATAACACCCAGTTGGAGAGAGTACTGGGAGAGGAGCAGGAGATAGAAATAAAGAAATCATCCAGAATATAATCCAAAGAAACAGAGAAACAGGAAAAACAGGAGGTGGTAAGAGACATGGAAGTGTTGGTGGAAAGTTTTAATATACGCCTGGTTGGAGTTAGAAAAATAAATGAATAATGAAGAATGGGGAACAGTAAATGTTTTTAAGAGGTGGTGGCTGAGAATTTTCCAGAATTGGTACGACACCAAAGCTCAGATCCAGAAAGCTCAATGAATTTCCAGTATAAATTTGAAAAACAATAATCCTCCCACACATGTAGACACAGTGACATAGTGTCACAGAGTGACAGAGAACCCCGGGGCAGGGTAGGGCATTTAAAGGCATCATGAGAAATAGAACAGATCGTTTACAAAAAAAAAAAAAAAAAAAAAAAAAAACAAACCAGCCATCTACAAAAGATAGCAACCACAGGATCCAGAGGACAGAGGAAAGGAAAGATCTAAGCTGGGCATATTGTCAACGAAGGTGTTTAAAATGTCATTCCCTACCTGCCAGATTGACCAAAACCACGAAGTCTGATGATACCAAGTGTTGGAGAGAATGTGAGCCAATGGTAACTCTCATCGCTGCCAGTGGGGTTGTAAACTTGTGCAACCAGCAAGGCAAAGTTTAGCGTCGCCAAGTGAAGTGGACCAAGAGCTCAGGCCATCGCGCATCCTGGCTGTTCCCAGGGCAGTACTTGCCGGCCTGCCCCAGAAGGCATACACAAGCCTGTGTATAGCGGAGTTGCTGATAATAACAAAAAACCTGAAAATAACCAAAATATCCATCAATGACACTATGGAAAATAAAATTTGGTGTCGTCATGTGATCAAATTCGATAGCGATGAAACAAGCCGCAGCTGCACGCATCAACACGAATGAATGTCAACAACACAGTGCGAGCAGAGGAAGTCACGCAGAATATATACAGTATGTCTGCATGGGTATAACGTCCAAAAAAAGGCAAAAACTGAGGGATAACAACATGTTTTTAACTGTGTGTGTGTGTGTGTGTTTGTGTGTGTGTGTGTGTGTGTGTGCGTGTGTGTGTGTAGTAAAAGTACAAAAACGTGGATGTACCTCACATTCAGATTACACTTGATCTTAGCCAAAAGGGTAAGAAATGATACATCAACACTTTCCGATTAATGTTTACGTTTTAAGATAAAGAGGAGAGGATCTGGGAGGTAGAAGAAGAGGGTTTCCACCGTATCTTATCTGTAACATCCTATTAAAAATAAAATCAGGGGCGCCTGGGTGGCTCAGTCGGTTAAGCGTCCAACTTAGGCTCAGGTCATGATCTCGCGATTCGTGGGTTTGAGCCCCCATCAGGCTCTGTGCTGACAGCTGGGAGCCTGGAGCCTCCTTCGGATTCTGTGTCTCCCTCTCTCTCTGCCCCTCCCCCACTCATGCTCTGTTTCTCTCTGTCTCTCAAACATAAATATACATTTAAAAAAGTTTAAATATA
Organism: Panthera pardus; assembly: GCF_024362965.1. Classification (NCBI taxonomy): domain Eukaryota; kingdom Metazoa; phylum Chordata; class Mammalia; order Carnivora; family Felidae; genus Panthera; species Panthera pardus. Next base: position 4,076,711 of record NW_026526766.1, read on the forward strand.
TATATAAAAATAAAAGCAAACATAGAACATGCTATCATGTATTAAATATGGGTGACAGACATAAGATTTTTATATCATTATTTGTATCTATATCTGTGATTTTCTTCAGGTTTGAAGTATTCCTTAATTTTAGAAATGAAGTGGACTAGTATACACAATAGATAAAGAGCTCACAAAAAATATTAATAATAAAATAAACAACCACCAGGAAAAAGCAGGTGAAAGATTTGAGCTGATACTTCACCAAAGAACATATGGAGGGGCACCTGGGTGGCTCAATCAGTCAAGCGTCTGCCTTGGGCTCAAGTCATGATCTCACAGTTCGTGGGTTCGAGCCCCATGTCGGGTTCTCTGCTGTCAGCACAGAGCCACCTCAGATCCTCTGCCTTCCTCTCTCTGCCCCTCCCCTGCTCACACTCTCCCTCCCTCTCAAAAATAAATAAAAACATTAAAAAAAGATACACGAATCACAAGCACAAGAAATGCTCCACGTCAGTAGTTACTGAGAAAATAAAAGCTAAAACTGCAGTGATACCACAGCACATCCACCAGAAGAGCAGATAAGGTTTAAAAGACCCCGTCAAGTGCTCTCGAGGATGTGGAACAACGGGAACTTTCTTAAGCTGCGGGTGCAAGTGTACAATGACACCATGTTTTTGGACTCCCTTGGGCAGCTTCCCAACAATTAACCATATAACCTATACAAACAGCTAAGCCATATAACCCAGCCATTCCGCTTCTAGGCATTCCACCAGACAAAAGAAAGCCTATGTCCATGGAAAGACGTACACAAATGGCCACAGCAGCTTTATTTGAAAGAGTTCAAAATTGGAAGCGACCCCAATGTCCAGTTTTTGGACATCAACCCAAATGTCTGATACATGCATATGATAGCACACTATTCAGCAACAAGAAGGAAGGCATGATAGACTAGAGCAAAAGTCATTTCCAGAATAATTGCATTGGGTGAAAGGGGCCAGACAAGAGAGGACATATGCTGTAGGGTTCCATCTACTTTAGGAAATGCAAGCTACTGTAGAGCAAAAGTAGCACAGTGATCACGGGGGGGGGGGGGGGGGGGGGGGAAGAGGAGGGAGGGAGGGATTCCGAGGGGCGGGAGGAAACTTCTGGGATGTTTCATATGCTCCTGATCTTGACTGGGGTGATGGGTTCCCAAGTGCATGCCCAGTCAAATTCATCAAATTGCACTCTTTAAATATGTGCGTCCTCGTATATCAGCTACACCTCAGTAAAGCTGTTTAAAAAAATAAACGGAGCAGACAGAGAAGGAGTGACTGACTGGCAGGGCAGATGAAGCCACAAGCCGTAAACCTGCAGAAAATGCTGCCCAAACTGAACAAATGTTCCACGAAGCAGAAAGTTCGGGAATCTGCTGCACCCAGGGATGTTGGAAGGCATAAATGCAGGGCGCTGGATTGAAGGCTTTTATGAACCGCCTGTCGCCGTCCCTTTCCCCAGACAGACCCACCCACCCTTGCTGCAGCCCCCTTCCCCTTCCCCCACTGCTGCTGGAGGCTTGGCACTCCGGCTAGTCCAGCTAGCCTTGGCACATCGTCTCTGGGGGGGGAAGAGGTGCGGGTTCCCATCTGCGAACACACAAACTAGAGTCTGTGCACGTCTCTGCACAACACGCTCCTGAAACACACTGCTTTCTGTTCACTCTCTTTCATAGGAACAGACAAGGGTTTCCCAAGTGGAGACCTTCCAATATGAAAGAGTCAAGGGGAAGAGAGAGGCAGGAGAGGACGGGAGGGAAGAGAGGGGTAAGGAAGGAGGAGGGAGAGAGGGGAAGGAGAGGAGAGGAAAGGAGGAGGAAAGGTGGAAGGAATGGAGGGAGAGAGGGAGAGAGAGAAGGAGGGGAGAGGGGGAGGGAAGGTGGGATGGAGGGAGGGGAGGCAGGGAGGAAAATCAAACTAGGGGAAATAGACACAAGACAGAAAAAAACGCAGCCTTGGAAAAATTGTCATTGGTATCTTTAGAGACATACGAGAAGGCACTACGTCCATACATCAAGAAAGGTGGCCATAAAAAGGAACAATGAAAGATTAAGAAGGGCCCCTGGGGATTAAACGTGTGATGGGTGACACAACCTGGGGACTTGGGAGGAGGGTCTGGAGGAGGAGCCTGTAGAACGCGCAGCGTGGCCTGAGCCCGCCGGGACGCAGGAGGGCCCCCGGCGCAGGCGGACCAGCCACGCGCCCCAAGCGCTAGGAGGCACAATCCCACCACACTCTAGAATTTGCGGAGGGTCTCATCCTTCACCGACTTGGGCAGACGATGCGGGTGTGCAAGGCGTCTGCAGGGCCAGGGCGGAAGGTTGTTCTGTTCTGGCCCAGCCCTGGGGCAAGGCGTCCTGACCCAGCCTGGGGTCTGCTCACCTGGGCCCTGATACAGCTGGGTCCCTCTCCCCAGGGCAGGTCGCTTCTTTATAGTTCACGCAGCGCTGCACCACGGGGGGGGACAGGAGGCACCGGGAAAGGGCAGCCCTGGGTCCCCAGAGGCACAGCTGCCTGACGGCTGCGCCTCCACGGAGATGCACCTTGGGCCGTGGATGGCACCCGGCGGGAACCCAGCCTGGCGGGCGCAGCAGTGCCGGTCGCACGGAGGGGGTGGTGCAGACACTTGGCACCGGCCGCACCCCGGAAGCGGTGGCTGGGGCGCCCCGCTCCTGGAAGGCACAGCCCCCACTGAGCCCCCTTCTCCCGGCACCTGCCCCATGAGGCTCGAGGTCCCCGCCCACAGAGGCCCCTGGCAGCCTCGTGTCTCTTCCCACAGAAGGACACTTGGGGGCAGTCATTCAACATTGCACACACTCTGTCCTCTGCCTGGCTCCTGCTCACCTGGCCATGCGAACGGAGCCTCTCCTGGGGGCTCTGTGACAACCTGAGCCTCACCCCCACGCAAAACCCCGAGTAGGGCTTGCACGCATGCACACACACGCACACTCGCACACATGCGTGCGCACACACACACACACACACAACCTGAGCCTCACCCCCCCACAAAACCCCGGGTAGGGCTTGCACGCACGTGCACACACAATGCACACACCACGCGCACACACATGCACACACACACGCACACACCCCGGCCGCCCGGCTGCAGGTCCTTCTCGGAGGGAAGTGTGGGACTGCCCGCTGCAGGACTCCTAAATCACGTCCCTCCCCAGGGCGGGTCGGTGGCAAGAGAGGACAAATCCTGAGTCGTGTTGTTTTAAGCAGAGTCGGAGAAACACGCACACGGCAGTTGTGCGAGTACCTTCGGAGCAAAACACTAAGAGGCAGACGGTTTTCCGACGAAACGGCAAGTTCAAAGCAGCGAATACGTGCGCACAAGTGCAAAGGAAGCCGAGCGACGGGAGACGTCACGACGGCGGGTCCCCCGTGGGATTTCGGAGGGGACTTTCGCAAACGAGGTGGCGCTGGCACCTCGGGCGTCCTGGAAACTGCCAGCAGAGGGGGCACTGCCACAGGGCGGGGCTCCCTCCCACGTGGGGCTGCCCGCCCACCACGTGAGCCGGCAACGCGCCTGCACGAAGGCAATCCGTTCACAAGGGGATGCCACCCCCGTGCCCCAGCCGCACCCCGCGGGGGCGGGGGGGGGGGGGGGAGGGGACGAAGCCAGCCTCGTGATAGGGACCCCACCTCGCTGAGCTCCGCAGGGGTTCCTGTGAGCACGTGCTCGGGTCCACGCCCAACTGAAAGCCCAGAGAGAAAGAAGGTGTGCCTGTGTGTGCCTATGTGCACGTGTGTGCACACGCTCAGGCCGATGGACACATCTCCAACCGGCCGGGTGATTCCTGCCGGGACTCGTGCCCAGAGCACGCGGAGGGAAGGAGGGTGCGAGGTCCGGAGCACAGGCTGCTCTCGCGTGTCCTGTACAGGGGAGGCTGAGGACCGGCACGTGTGGTGGCCCGGGGAATGGAACGTGGCCGGCTGTGGACCAGCCGGGAGGCTCCCCACGTCCCCTGCCCCTTCTGTCTGCAGCAGGTGCCTCGCTCTCCCCGGTCAGGGGCGTGCCCTTCCTTCCCACGGCCTCCCCAGTGATGGTGACAGGACCACCAGGACCCCCTCAGCCCCCGCTTCTCCTCATTACCCTACGGGATGAGGAGAGCCCGAGGACCAGGCACCTGGCAGGGCGAGGAAAGAAGGGCCCTCCCCGGCCCTCCTCCCTGGGGAGGAGGAGGAGGAGGAGGAGGAGGAGGAGGAGGAGAGGGGGGAGGAGGAGGAGGAGGAGAGGGGGGAGGAGGAGGAGGAGGAGGAGAGGGGGGAGGAGGAGGAGGAGGGGGGAGGAGGAGGAGGAGGAGAGGGGGGAGGAGGAGGAGGAGAGGGGGGAGGAGGAGGAGGAGGAGGAGGAGGAGGAGGAGGAGGAGGAGAGGGGGGAGGAGGAGGGCGAGGAGGACGTCGACCAGGGGGAGGGGGAGAAGAAGTAGCCTAGGATGACAACCAGCCTCTCCCGGCTTGAGCCCGCGTCAGGTGGCGACGGTTTCCCACAGGAGGCGAGGGTGGAGGCGAGGGTCCGGCCTCCGGGCGCCGCGCGGGGGCAGCCAGGGGCTCAGGGGACAGGGGCGGTCGGGGTGGGCAGACACCCGGGGCCCGTCTGGAGCCCGAGGCCGGCGGGCACGCGGGGCGCGGCGGGCGGTGCTCAGCCATGGCCGTGGCCCCTCCGGCCGCAGCGCTGGGGTCGGCGAGCCGGGCTCGGGACGCTCAGCGCCCGCGGGACCCCGGGGAGAGACGTCCGCAGGGGCGTCTGGCTTCCAGGCAGCCCCTTCCAGGCGACATGGGCGGCAGGTGGAAGTGACCTCTTCGTACCCCCCCCCCCCCCCCCCGCCCAGGCGTGAGGGGGCGCTGTCTGCTCGTAAAGGTACGCCGCTCGCCTTGGCCTTCGGGTGAGTCCGTTCGCACCGAGGCACGCGCCCGGCCGGCCTGGCGTCCAGGGGTCCGAGCAAAGGATCGCTCGGGGACTCAACCCGCCCCGCTCCGTCCCGCCGTGGCCGGCGAGGCCGGCCGTGGGTGAGCCGGGGTGTGCGGGAAGCCCGGATATTCGGGGGTGGGGGGTGGGGAAGGGCAGTTCCAACACAGGGGCGACTGGGCCGCGGCAGGCGGGGCCCCGCGAACTGCACACACACGCCTGGAGCTCTTTCGGTCCCGAGGACGGCGGCGGGGCCAAGAAAAGGTCCGAAGAAGCGAGTTGTGGGGCCCTGGCGGCCCGGAACCTTCCAAAGGGCTCTGCAGTGTGGGAACAGTGGCGCTGCCGGGCCGGCCGGAGTCGCGGCAAACAGGTGTCAGCGGCACCTTACAGTCCAGCGGGTGGGGGACTCGGGTTCACCGGTATGTGTCCCCCTCGGGCAGCCAGCTTTGCGGCCCGGTGCGTGCTGTGCGGCTGGGGTGGCCTCACCCAGGGCCGGTGTGTGTGTGTGTGTGTGTGTGTGTGTGTGTGTGTGTGTGTGTTTATGCTGCTGTGAACGCATGTGTGAGTGTGTGTGTGCAACGGTGTGAGCGTGTGTGAGGTGTGTGTATGTGGGAGCTCCCTCTCTCCCCCTCCTCCCTCCCCTCCCTCTCTCCCCTCCCCTCCTCGCCTCCTTCCTCTTCCTCCCTCCCCTAGCTTCCCCATCTGTTCCACAGAATCGAGGTGCCTCCTTTAAAGGGCAATATTATAAAAGGTCTCACTCACCCCCAGTGTGAACAATGAGAAAACTCGACTTTCAGTCGGCTGGTGTCCCATCGCTGGGGGTGAAATTATAATGACGCGTGTTTATAAAGTGCTGCTCTGTGACCGGCCCTGCCCTAAACTCATTCCTTCCTACACTAACCCTCAGGAGGGCCATTACCCCCACCGCAAGCGAGGGAACCGAACACAAGTTTGTGCCCGGTGTCGCCGGCAGGGGATCCCGTGCGCGGCCCAGCGTCGCTTCCGTGGCCACACGGAGAGGACTTCCACCCTGTCCACCGGCACGCAGCGGTGAGGGAGGCTTCAGAAGGAGCGAGCCAAACTGGTTTCCTTTAGTTGCAAACTTCAAGTCTAATGCATCAAAGGAAGGAAATGATACTCTGGTTTTCTTCTCTTTAACCATACTTCAATTTCAGTTTCGAGCCTCTTTAAAAACTGTGCAAAAATCCCTTGTGCTTTATCAGTGATTTTTAACTGTCTAACTGGGTGGCATGAGAAGACATGTTGCCAAAGCGCATCAGCGGGTTGTCGCAAATCAGACCCACTCAAACCCCGTGTGCCTTTCTCCGCGGGGGCCAGAAGAAGACGGGTGATGGCAGGTTTCTCTTGGCGCCTGAGGTCTTGCCCACGGCACAAGGGTGCTTGTGTTTTTCTCCCACTTAAAGAGTAAAACGCGCCGGTGTTTCCAGGGTATCACTGTGTCAAGGAGTCTCCCACGCAGTTTCTGATGGGAATGCCAGCCGTATGCTCTTTTCCGTCACCCTTGCCAGCATGGGGGGGCACCTGGCACGGCACAGAACTGGCCTCAGGATCACACAAGTCAAGGTGGACGCCGTGAGCCCTCGTCCTGGCTAGAGTCATTCCTCCGCAAGCCGGAGGCTCCCGTCTCTACCCTGGGGCAGAGATAACTCTGCCAGTTCCAGAAGGCCAAGGGCATTCAGCTCCCTGGTTGCTCCTCAGCGCGGTCCCCACCTGGAGGCCACACTGGCTGTGCGCCATGACGCGGAGAACCGGCCTCCAGAGGAAGTAGCTGAAACCATGTAGGGACCGGGTCAAGAGGGGGATTCGGGTCCAAGCCTAAGAAAGAACTTTGTACAAGTGGAGCGGACCCACGACAGAATGGATTTTCGCAGGAGGTGACGGGTTACCTCTCCCAGGAGGTGTTGGGGTCAAGTCCTGATAAGCACCTGTTGGGGGATTTGTAGGCAGAACTCACAGAACAGATAAACGGTTAACCTGAATGACCTTCTCAGAATAGCACCCCTCGCCCCCGGGTGCTCTCCGTCTCTCGTGTCCTCATGATTGTCTCCTCCATACCATCTGATCCAGCCTCATCGTCTTGTTGATTTACCTGCTGGCCTCTTTTACTTCCACTGCCACCTGCCTGTCTGTTCCACGAAGGCAGGGCCCTCCTCCCTGCTGTGACTCCAGCATCCAGCCTGCGGTGAGCCGGACACAGTGAGTAAATACGTAACGAATCGAGGAATGAGCGAATGCATGATTTCCAAGATGCCTTTCGTTTCTGAGTCAATGAGGGATGAGCCTACTCTTAGCTTACCCTTGAATGTGCTTCTTGGAAGAAAAAAGACAAAGATATTCCTTTGGGACAATGGGGCAAAATAAATAAGTAAATGAAAGGAAAGGAAAGGAAGAAGTAAACCTATCTTCACACGTAGATGGCATGATTTTGTATACAGAAAATCCTAAGTCACCCCCAAAAATAATCTACTGGTGCTAATATACAAGTTCAGGGAAATTGCAGAACACAAGATCGATATATAAAAATCAATTGTTCTTCTGTACCCTAGCTAAGAGCAATTCAAAAGTGAAATTAAGAAAACAGTGCCATGTTTAAGCATTATCAAATAGAATAAAATACCTACCAGTAAATTTAACAAAAAAAAAAGTGAGACGTTTTCACACTATGAACCACAAAACATTATTAAAAGAAACTGCAAAGGGGCACCAGCGTGGCTCTGTCGGCTGAGCGTCCGACTTTGGCTCAGGTCATGATCTCGCGGTTCGCGAGTTGGAGCCCCGCGTCGGGCTCTGCGCTGACGGCTCGGAACCTGGAGCCTGCTTCTGATTCTGTGTCCCCCTCTCTCTGCCCCTCCCCCGCTCAAACTCTGTCCGTCTCTCAAAAATAAATAAACATTAAAATTTTTTTAAATAAACTAAGAAGAGGAAATAAAGTAAGTAAGTGGAAAGACATCCTGTGTTCATAGATCAGAAAAGCTTACTATTGTCTATCAAAGTTCCAGCCGGCTTTTCCCCCCTCTAATATGACAGGCCGGTCTTAAAATTCCTAAGGAAATCCAAGGGACCTGGCTGAATGGCCAAAATTATCCTGAAAAAGAAAAACAAGTGGAAAGCTCATAGTTCCCAGTTGAAAAGAATTCGGAAGACATTCGAAAGAAGATACACCAACAGCTGATGAGCACCTGAGAAGATACTCAACGTGACTAATCGTTGGGAAATGCAACACAAAACCACAATGAAATACCGCGTGGCACACACGGGGATGACTAAAATTAAAGAGATAGACGGTAACAAGTGCTGATGAGGACGTGGAGAAATTCGAACCTCTGCATGCTGCTGGCGGGAAGACAGCACGGCCCAGCCACCTTGGAAACCAGTTGGACAGTTTTTCAGAATGGAAAACGCCGAGCCGCCGTGCGAGCAAGCCATTCTACTCCTAGGCACATATTCGAGAGAACTGAAAACATGGGGGCACACAAAAACTGGTGAGATATCGTCTATATCAGCATGATTCAAAATAGCCGAAAAGTGAAAACATCCCAATGTGCATCAACTGATACATTCATAAACAAAATGTAGCATATCCACAAAACAGATTCTTGTCTAGTAACTAAAAGGTATGAAGTACCGAGACGCAAAAACATGGACAAACCTTGAAAACATGCTAAGTGAAATAAATTGGAAATGAAAGGTTATGAGTTGCATTATTCTGGATATTAAATGTCCAGAATAGGCAAATCCGTAGAAATTGGAAAGTAGATTGCAGGGGAGTCTGGACGGCTCAATCGGTTAAGCGTCCAACTCCAGCTCAGGTCATGATCTCACGGTTCGTGGGTTCGAGCCCCGCGTCGGGCTCTGTGTTGATGGCTCCGTGCCTGGAGCCTGCTTCGGATTCTGTGTCTCCCTCTCTCTCTGCCCCTCCCCTGCTCGCGCTCTGTCTCTCTCTCTCAACAATAAATAAATGTTAAAAAAAAAAAAAAAGTAGATTGCAGAGGGAGACGGAGTAGGGTGTGACTTCTGGGTACGGGGTTTCCTGTTGGGGTGATGAAAATGTTTTAAAATTAGATAATGATGCGCAACTCTGTGAAAAAACTAAAAACCACTGATTTGTAGGGTAAATTTTGTGGTGTGTTAATTATATCTCAATAAAACACTTATAGGTTTTTAAAATGTCAAAGGCAACATTTAATTTGCAGATCAAAGTTTGAACATAGGTTTGTGGTGTTAGATTTTGCTTTAAAGTGTTAATAAGGGGTGACAAAGATTTCTCTTTTTATAGATGATTTAATCTCACACTATACTTGAAAAATGATCAAAAGAGATGTTCTTTTTGCATATTACGACTTTGAAATATTTCAAGCATGCAGAAAATGACAGGAAAAAGTATAACAAAATCCATGGATCGTCTGCCTAACTTTTATTTTTTAATTTTTTTAATGTTTATTTTAATGTTTATTTCTGAGACAGAGAGACAGAGCATGAGTGGGGAGGGGCAGAGAGAGAGAGGGAGACACAGAATCGGAACCAGGCTCCAGGCTCTGAGCTGTCAGCACGGAACCCGACGCGGGGCTCGAACTCACAAACCATGAGATCGTGACCTGAGCCGAAGTCGGTCATTTAACCGACTGAGCCACCCAGGTGCCCCTTGTCTGCCTAACTTTTTAAGACCTCAATATTTGGTCACATATCGGGTGAATCGTTTACTACGTATGAAATAAAATTTTACATTATAGCCAAAGACCCCTGAATCCCCCTCCCCAACCACGTCCCTACTAATCTTTCCCCCCGAAGGAACTGCCATCCTAAATGTGGAGCTCGTAAGTCTCACACATATTTTTATATTTACCCTCTTTATTATGTCTCCATGAACAATGTACAGTATGTTCTGGTTCTATAAAATTACGTATACATGTTATCATATGGTAGCTACCCCTCTGTAAATCACTTGCTTTAGTCGACATTATGTTTTTGAGATTTATCAATGCCAATTCATTCGTTCATATTAAGTAGAAAAACACATAATCCACATTAGACGGCATTTACCCAAGTGGATTGTTCCCGTCTCCTGAATATGTACGTTAAAACCGTTCATGTGTTTACAATTATGAGCCACGCTGCTATGCATGACTCCTTGGGTGTCTGTACGAGCTTCTCCAGGGAGTCACCAGCAGCAGAAACGCCAGATCACAAGGGATGCACATCCTCTCCTAGTTGTTCTTTACCAAGGTCAGCTCGTTGTACTCCCACCATCAAGGTCAGACGTGCCAGCCCTCACATCCCACCTTTAAGTGCCAACTTTTCCTTTTTCCAGTCTGCTGGCTATTGTCATTTTCACCTTCCAGTTACTAGTGACATTGTGCATAGTTTCAGGTTTGTTGGTCTTTGGAGATATGTTTCCTGTGGATTGCCTGTTTCTATCTTTCGTCCTTTGTGCCGTTGGTCATTTGCTTGTTCTTAGAAACTGAACGTGCTTTATGTAGTCTGGATACTAATCCTTGGTCAGTTACATGTTTGCAAATGGTTTCTCCTGGATTGCAGCTCATCTTCACTTCTCAACATTGTCTTCCACGTTTGTTTCTAACTTTAATGTAGCCCAACGGGTCCGTGGGTTGAGGTTTTGGGTTATGTTCTTGCCTTTTGTCTTCTGAGAAATCCTTGACGATCTGAGATCATAAATAGCTTCTCCTGTGTACACATCAAAAATTCTCCTGTAACTTTGCTTTTCACATGTAGGTCTTTAATCAACCTGGAGTTGTTTGGCTGTGGTGTGAGAGGGAGATTTAATTTTATGTTTTCTGACACTTCTCCCAGCTGTATTGACTGAACTATTTATCGTGTCACTGATCTACATGACCGCCTCCCTCATGTATAAATCCTTCTCATACTCGGGGGGTGGGGGGGGTCTGCTTCCAAGTTCTCTGTTTCCTCTGATCGATCTGTTATTATCGCTTTCTAAAAAGTCCAAACACCTGATAAGCAAATTCTCCCACCGTGATTAATTTCGCTTTTTCTATGCCATTTCTTCTTTCATGTGAGTTTTTGATCAGCTTATTAAATTTCTCCCAAATACTTGGTGGACATCAAGGATTCCTGGATTAATCTGGGGACAATGGACATCTTTACGCTGTGGAGTCTTGCCATCATTCGATACCTGGCACTACTCTATCTATCCCAGTCTTCTTTGGCCACAAGTCTGCTTCAGTGACACTTTGAAGTGTCCTCCATAAATGCCTTTCACAGCTATTGTTAGATTCATGAATACTTGCCATGTATTTCTGTTGCTGTTCGCTATAAATGGCATAGTTCTTAAATTGCGCTTTATGCTGTCTATTGTTGTGAATAACACGTTGATTTTGTAGACTCATCTTGTGTCCAGAAAAACAGCTAAACACCCTCGTTGATTTTTTTTTTTCATCTGTAGATTCCCTTGGGATTTTTCTGTGTACACAATCTTCTCATCTATAGATAACTTCAGCTTTGCTTCCTTCTTGGGAATCCTGGCATTTGCCATTTTTTCCCCCCGACATATTATGATAACAAGTAGCTCCTGTAAAATATTGGATAAAGAGTGATGGCAGACCTTCTCAGCTAGTCTTGGACTTCAGACACACTCATTCTAAGGCTTCGCCACTGCAGGCTGCTTACAGGTGTGTTGTAGTGATTTTTTGTGTTAAGAGACTTCTTTCTATTTCCAATTTCCTATGAGTTGGTGCTGTGAATGTACGTAGAATTTTAAACTGTTACTGTGGTGAATTACATAAATAGATCTTCAAATGTAATCTCGCGTTCCTTAAATAACCCAGATTCGTCATGATCTGTTTGTTTTAACATACTGCTGAGCTCTGTTCCCTAATATCCACCAGGGATTTTCACGTCTGCATTTGTAAGGAAGAGGAATCTCTTTCTTTCTCATGGTGTCCTTGTCTGCTTTGGTAGAAGGGGAACCTCAGCTCAGAAAATGAGTCCGAGATTAGTGCCTCCTTTCTATTCTCTGGAACATTCTGCACAATATTGGGGTACCTGTTTTGACTATTCGGTGGAATTCTCTTATCAAACTGGCTGGTCCTGGCATCTTGTGTATACTATTAAGGAGAGCGGACTTCTAAACTGATGTAACAGTTCTTTGATGGTTAAAGGTCTATTCAGATTCTTCTTCTTCGTCTTCTTCTTTTAAATTTTGCTGCATTCCATTTTTAGGGATAATTACCATCTCTCCAGGTTTTTTTTACCTTCTTAGTATACTCTTATTTTCATCTCTATCCGTAGTGACCTGCTGTCTCTCATGTGTACTGCTGCCGACCTGTGTCTTCTGGCTGTTTTTCTTCTCCGTCTGCAGGGGATATTACCACTGCCCGTCCACAGCCAGCTCTCCCCTCTGCTGGGCTCCTACCCCACTGGCAGGCCGGCTGGGCGCTGGGACTGGCTCGGGCCGAGGCTCTGTGAGCAGAAATGATGCTTTTCACATCCTGGCCAAGCCCAGAAGAGCATTCGAGCTTCCCACACGCTCTGGGCTCTCTCAGAGCAAACTCTGGAGGTGCGTGTGGTGCCGGACCCCACAGCCTCTGTCACGGTGCGGCTGTGCACAATGGGGCTCCCGTGGTTGGACGTGTAAGTGAACGGGACAGAGCCCTCTGCTGTGTTGAGCCGCTGGGATTCGTGAGTTGTTTATTATTGGCTCAAGCCTGGATGAGCCTGACAAATACACAAAGATTTATACCAAATGAGATTCATAGTAGCGTTACTTATAACAGTATAATTTTAACAACAGCATTAAATGTCAAAAAATGGGAGATGGCTAAAGAAATTACGGCTAGTGGTCTAACACTGGAATGAATACTTTACAACAAAGAAAACTTACGTGCTGGAGATCTCTAGAAGCAAGAGGGGTGTTCTCACAATGAAATATTGAGGGAGAAAGACAGACTATTAAAGAATTCATATGGTATAATCACATTTTTTATTTAAAACTGTTGACATAGGGGCGCCTGGGTGGCTCAGTTGAGCATGTGATTTTGGCTCAGGTCATGATCTCACGGTTCGTGGGTTCAAGCCCCGCATCGGGCTCTGCGCTGACAGCACAGAGCAGAGCCTGGAGCCTGCTTGGGATTCTGTGTCTCCCTCTCCTCTGCTCCTCCCCTGCTGTCTCTCTCAAAAATAAATAAACACTTAAACAATTTTTTAAATTGTTGATATAAACTCGGAGGAAAAAATAAGGCACAATCACCATCATGTCAGTCGCGGTCGCGGCAGTGAAACGACACAGAATTGAGGATCCACAAATGGCCATCGGGCAGTTTATAAAGAGAGAGCACTGAGGACAAGCTGGAAGATGCTATTTCACATAACGCAGAAAAGGGAGGTAAGGACTGTGGTCCAAACCCACAAGAGCAGAGAGGGAATAAGTCACGGCTGGTTATGGGGAGGGTTTCGTTGACCCATCAGTACTGACGGGATCAGTTTATGGGGCCCAGTGCCAACTCATTCCTGCCCTTATTTTCACCGGCGGTCACCCTAATCTCAGGCCCCGGGGCGGCTGGTCATGGCGGAGGGAGAGAAACAGAGGCCGGGTGATCCTGAAACAGGCAGGCGGGGGCCAGAAGGTACCCTTCCGATCCGGTTGTTGGAGGGTGAATTACCGGGCATGCCATGTAACAGCACAGACATCTTGGACTTGCTGTCCCGGGAGTTTTGAAAAACAGGTCCAACTGGGGCTGACCAGGAACATCGCGTGCTTAGGAAGGGTGTTGCCTCGCAGAGACACCAGGACGTTCTGAAACCACCAGGGCCCCCTGCAGGGGCGACGAGGCAGCGGAGGGGGCTGGAGCGCCGTGTCTCCAGAAACGGCCATAAGGCGGATCGGAGAACACTCTTGCGTCTCAACGACAAACTAAGAGTTTCAACGGTTCCAACTGTTTCCCTTTCTGGGGACGCCCCTCAGGCGACGCCTTCCCTCTTGTCTTTGCGGGTTTTCTCAGGGGTGACCACAGAGGAAGACCACTTCTTAACACAGTGGGAGCTGGGATGACTCCCCAGAGATACTCGTAAGCACCTCCCGGAACGCATCAACGCCATTGTGGGACGCGCACCGCTCCTGAAGGACACCAGCGGGGAGGTCGCTGTCCCGCTCTTCCATGGCAGGAGTGACCACTGATACATTCACTGTCAGCACAAAGTCAGTTTGATCATTCTGGACACAGTGGTAACAGCGTTTTAGAGGATAACTTCCCACGTGTAGTTGAGAGAGGAGGGAGCACAAGGAATTGGAGAATATTGGGAGGCAGGAATCAGGCTCAGGATGCAGCGTATTAATAATTCGGAGCATCTGCTATTCGTTATTCAGTCAGTGAATCTGTGTTTCGTGCTTGCTATGTCCCAGGCATTGCTTTGGCCACTGGGAACAGATAAGGATCCTACAAAGTTTGCCATCGGATGGAGGGTACAGACCTTCATCAACAAGCAAACACAGAAAGAGTGGTGGAAAGGCAGGCCACGGCGAACTGGTCGGGAGGCGGTCTTTAGCTGAGCCTGCGACACAGGCAAGAGCCATGGGTACTCAGTGGGTCCGGCCGAGGCTGATGGGCTGGAGCAGAGTCTGTCTCTGGCTCCCAGGAGGAGTTGGTGGACTGTGGTCAGGTTCCTGGAAAAACGGGGGCAAATACTGAAATGTCCCCGGGATGGGGAATACTCCAGAGCCTTACAACAGAATCCCAGATTTCCTGAACCGTGGACGGTCTCGGGGGAAACCTGCACCAGCCTCACATTTGTCAGATCACCTTTGTCCAAACAGGTGTGTCTGCTGGCGCTTTAAGACAGAGCCGGGCGCGCGAAAGATTCATCTGGAGTGAAATCAAGGGGTGGGGGGCACAGAGCGTGCGGAGAGAGAAGCCTTCTGCCACTGCTGTGGGGTTGAGGAGAAGATGGCCCGGCTTCAACGCTGCTGTGGATCCCAAAGGCACTGCCGGGGAAGGTTGTCGGCCGACCGCCCCTCTTGTCTACCTTGAAGGGAGAGCCAAGCCGCCCCTCTCCACGGCCGCACACAAGGCCACGTGACTTTTTAGCAGCCGTGAGAACAGGCCATCACTTGCAAAACTGCGGGGAGGAGTTAATTCAGGAAAAAAAAAACAAACTAAAAACCTTAACTAAGTAAGAATTGATTCGATGGTCCTTTGGGAGACAATTCTCTGGGGTCTCTGGCGACCGTGCGTGAATCAAGAAGGAAATGCTGACTGCCCTCTGTTCCAGACTATCTTTGCAAGGATTAGAGGAAGAGAGGAATAGTGTCTCCCTCTGGAACAGACGTCAGGCATGCTTACTGTTCGACCGGGTAAAGATAACGCCTCCCTGCAGAACAGAGGCAGGCATGTTTACGGAGGAGTCATGTGCCTGGAGCGTGGGCTTCTCCGGCAATGCCACCCCCTGTGTGTGCAGATAGCACCTGACCCTCGGAATCGGGGCGATTGGGAATTCCAGCGGGGGCTCAGAGAACCAGCATGAAAACGCTGGTCCTCTGGCTGCCGTGCTTGCTGAAGCAGCACAGTGTCCTTTGTCTCTGACCCGGGAGTCTCCTGTCTTCCTGCCCAAGAGAAGAAAGACATGTTGCAGGTTAACTCGTTATTTTGCCAGGAAGGCAAAGCTCGGACCCTTCATGGTTCTTGCATGTCTCCAGACGGGCCAGGAGAGACACCATCGTGGACAGGTGAGAACGTCAAGGCAGAAGACACTCGGTAGGCTCTTCAGGAAGACCACCAGGGCATGAACGGCAGGGGGATTGCTGTCCCTGGCGAGGCCACGTTCCAAGGAGGGGAGCAGCCTGCGAGGCCTCTCTCCACCACCTGGGTTGTTTCGAAGGCCCTGCTTCTCAGGTTAGATTAAGGGAAATAAGAGACTTTGGAAAGCAATGACCACGTTGGTGACCTGGCTATAAATAACCAATATTTGTTTTAAATAATAACAGTGAAAGGCTTTCACGGGATCTCATTTCTGGAGTTATTAATAGGCTTCATATGACAACTTAATGAGATGGATCACATTTTAATGCTGCGAAGCATTCGGTCATAAGATAGTTCATCATAAAGGTCAACGTTTCCCTGGAGGGACGCCGCCAGCCCAGGAGCCCCAGGGCACAAGTGGTACTCAACGGGCCTTCTGGGTCAAGCCCGAACTCCCGGCCGGCCCGGGGCTCTCTCGTAGAGTTTCGGCGTCCGTAGAGACCAGTGATCCCGGCCAGTGCCGGGCGTGGGGAGCCCCACGGACACTGCAAACCACCGCCTGGGCTGGGTCTGCAGTGCGTTTTCACACTTGGCTTTTATGCCCGAGGGAGCGACGGAGTCCACCCCGGACTTCCAGCCTGGGAGACGCTGGGTCTCTCTTCTCCCAGACACACGCGGCTCTTCGCCGTCCTCCCTCGGCCGCCGCGGACAGCCCTCAGCAGCGCCCAGCCGCCAAGGATGCATTTCCCTCGGTTCTCCCCAGCTCACCTTTCTGTGCCCCAAAATGGGCCGGGGAGGGGGTGGAGTTGGGTCTGCCTTTAAGACGGGTCTTCTTGGGGCGCCTGGGTGGCTGAGCCAGTTAGGCCTCCAGCTTTCCATTTTGGCTCAGGTCCTGGTTCGCGGTGTGTGAGATCGAGCCCCACATCGGGCTCTGCGTTGATGGCACGGAGCCTACTTGGGATTCTCTGACTTTCTGCCCCTCCCCCCCTTGTGCTGGCTCTCAAAATAAATAAATAAACTGTAAACCAATGAAAAAAATGAAAGGCCTCTTCTCGTAGGTGCGTGAGGGAGGGTCGACCTTTAGAAGAGGACCAGCTCACCAGCAGACGGGACTCTTAGCCACCGACGCTCAGCCACCAGAATCAGAAAATCCAGTACCGACATCAGCACGGGCCCAGAGGCCTACTCTTACAGTGATGCCATATATTCTGTTTAATTGCTTTTTTTAGATAATTGTAGATTCACACACAGGTGCTCTTACCCCGTCTCCCTAACGGTGTCATCTTACAAAACCATAACACACTATCACAGTGACAACTTTGACACTGACACAGTCCATCTATCGAGTTCAGGCCCCCTCCTACTCTTCTGTGCACTGTCAGCCCAGAGCCTGCTTCAGGTCCTGTCTCTCTGTGCCTCCCCCGCTCATGCTCTCTCTCTCTCTCTCTCTGTTTGTCTCAAAATAAACTGAAAAAACAAACAAAACTAAAGTGTATGGGTAGGAATGTAAGATACTACAGTCGCTCTGAAAACCGCCCAGGCCGTTTCTTATAAAAGCAAATACACAAGCCCCACACAAGCCAGGAGTCGGGTACGTGGGCGTTTATCCCAGAGACAGGAGAGCAGGTGGCACGGAAGCTCGTCCAGGGACGTCCACAGCAACTTTGTCATATTCAAAAACCCTCCTGGGGGAGGGTCGTGCACCTGCCATCACAGTGACCGGCTGGTGCCCCCGAAACGAAGGCCGGGGTCTGTGGCCGCATCTGATCCACCCCCTTCACCCGTTTCCCTCCCGTCCCTCAAAAAGCACGTGGTCAGCACCCAGCCTGGGCAAGACACAGGAAATGGCATGGCACAGATGAGACGTAAGACCTAACCGTGGCGCTTTGTGTTAGGATTGACCAGAACCAGATGTGATCGTGCCTCCATGATCATTCCCAGAACCCCCTTCTGAGGTACAGAGGGGGCCCACAGAGGGCTTTCGTGAGGCAGAAGCAGCTACTGGTCCCTGCGGGTCGTGGTTTTCCGGGGCGGCCCGCACGCTGCCCCCAAGTCCACGCCCAGCGCTCTGCTGGCCCTGCAGCCTGCACTGTACAGGTGCTGGGGTGGCACACTGCAGCACTCTGCCCTTCTGGCTCATCCCCCCACACCTCGTCCTCAGGGGAAGGGTGCAGTCAGGGGTTTGCCAAGCCACTCCGATGTCTCCGTGTCATGCACCATGGCCCTGCTGTGCTGGCAGGACCAGCCGTGACAGCCAGCGGACCATCAGGGCACCCGGTGGCCACGGCAGGACCCAGGATGGGGAGGCTCGCCAGGACAGAAGCCAGGAACTCCCAGAATCACCGAGCCAGGCGTTCTAGGGGCAGGGAGCGGTGCTCAGATGAGGACGGGAGGGAATCCGGCCAGCCGCCTGGACATCCCACGGTAGGGAACAATGTCCCTTCACTCAGCACACGTCCCCTGGGACCCTCTGTCACTCTGCAGGAAGGGACGCCAAGTTCTTACTCCCCAGCAAGGTCAGGTAGAAGCCGGCACCAGGCTGGCCTCCCTCGACCGTGAGCTCAGACCAAGACAACCCTGGGGAACCTCTGAATCAAGGCATGTGCCCTTTGTAGCCAGAGCCACCCCCCCCACCCCCGCCCCCAAGACACACACAGCAAAGTCCGGCCGGGACTCCAGGTATTTTCAGGATACTGCACGGGAGGCTCTCAGGCCTTCGGTATGTAATCAAATCCTCTTACTAGTGTGCTGTGAGTTCAGGAGCCGTTGAGAGACAAATAAGGAACGGAGGCCACGGAAGTGTATTTCAGAACAGGCCCCGCATGTAGAGTAACGGGGAGCGTGGGCCAGGGCCAGGGAACAGCGCCCCCCCCCCCCAGGGGGCCGTGCCCAGAGGGTCCTGTCTGGGGGGGGAGACGGCAGCCGGGTCAGGAGCCGAGACGTGTCGACGAGGAGGAACTTCAATGCTCCCAGTTCACGGCAGACACACCCCTGGCCTTCCGGAAGGTCTGGGCCTTGGCTTCTTTGCATCCTGGAGAGGATCCAAAGCAGGCTCTGCCCTGGCAGCACGGAGCCCGACGCGGGGCTCGAACTCGTGAACGGCGAGATCACGACCTGAGCCGAAGTCAGACGCTCACCGACTGAGCCACCCGGGTGCCCCGAAGCTGGGCACGTCCTGCTGTGCTCGTGGACAGGCCGTCACCCAAGCAAACAGACCGCCGCTCACTTTCCTGGGGGATCTGAGCGGACTCTTCCCCGATCTAGGGTGCCATGGGGCCCACCCGGGGGCTGGCCCGTTGCCCCTCCATTGCCCATCAGCTCACGTTCTGAGGGTCTTCCAAGCAGAGTGGAAGCTCCCGGGGCAGGGAGGGGGGGTGGGGGGGGCAGGGGTCCTGCTCCCTCGACTTCCTTCTATTGCCCCAGGACTTGTGTCATCTCCCTGCATCCCGGGTCCTTGCCAAGTGTTTTCTAGCTGTCCTGGCATGCGGACACATGCGAACAAAGTGCACTGCCTTTGTGACTTAACCTCCAGGAGTCCTGCCGCGGGTGTGGCCTGTGTGTTAGTGAGGGTTCTCCAGAGACACAGAACCTATAGGATGGAGAGATTGGGACACCCGGGGGTGGGGGGGGGGGGGCTCAGTCGGTTGAGCGTCCGACTTCGGCTCAGGTCACGATATCACGGTTTGTGGGTTCGAGCCCCACGCCAGGCGCTGTGCTGACAGCTCAGAGCCCAGAGCCTGCTTCAGATTCTGTGTCTCCCCCTGTCTCTGCCCCAACCCCACTCACGCTCTGTCTCTCTCTCTCAAAAGTAAATAAACACTGAAAAAGAATTTTTAAAAACATGATGGGGAGAGAGAGAGATTCATGATAAGGAACTGGCTCAGGCAGTTGTGGAGGCCCGCAAGTCCCAAGGTCGGTGGGGTAAGTGAGCACACTGGAGACCCAGGACAGCCAATGGGGTGGTTCCAGGCCAAAGGCAGGAAAAGGGCTGATGTCCCAGTTCAAAGAGTGCCAGACAGGAAGAATTGCCTCTTATTCTTGGGAAGGTCCAGCTAATTGTTCTAGTCAGGCCCTTCACCTGATTACACGAGGCCCACCCACACGGCAGGGGCAGGGAGCCCCCTGCCTCACTCAGTCTACCAAACCAAATGCTGATCTCATCCAGAAACACCCTCACAGACACACTCACAATCATGCTTGACCAAATATCTGGGCACTCCGAGGGCCCCATCAAGCTGACGCATAAAATTAACCATCCTAACCTATGCTAAAATATTAAGTATTTTAATATAATTTCCTCAGGAACCTCATGTTCTGGGTTTTTTTATTATTATTACTAAGTAACAACACCTCCCCACACCAAAAAATAAGTAAATAAAAGAGAGGGAAACAACCTTACAGCCCCAGACTGCCATTTTCTTTTGCTGACGATTCTGGAGGTCAGGAGATCGGGGGAGGGCGGGGGCGGGGGGGGGGGTCGGTCCGGCCGCGCAGCTCTGACCTGCCCCGTGTGGCCCAGGCCGGGCTGGGGGGATTCACAGGTCAGCTCGCCGCCCTCTCAGAGGTCGTCCGAGCACGGCACCCCAGGCCGCACTCCCCGGCCTGGTCTCTGGTGGCACTCCTACCCGGCTGCCTTCCCTTGGGAAGCAGAGGCAGACGGAGACACTGGCCGCGTCCACCTTACTCTGTCACACCAAGTATTGTCAGGCCACCCAGACTTGAGGGGGGGGCAGGGACCCCGGAGCGTGGAGGGGGAGGGTGTGTGACAAGGTGATTCTGAAGGAAAGCGTGGGGCTGGAGGGACACTGTGCCTGTCTTTGGAAAGTCCGCTGTGCCCACCCCTCCTGTCCTTCATCTATTAAGAGCGCCGTCTGACCGCGCCCGTGTGGCCTTCGCCCGGATGCCCAGGAGGCCAAGGGCACGGCCAGGCTAAGAGCCCTCCGCCGAGGCACCAGTTACTCCATCAGGGGACGGGGAAGGAAATCCCATAAGCTGCGTGTTGGCTGAACTAGACGCCATCCGAACCGGCCGCCCGGCGGGTCTGTGAGGTGCCGGCTGTCTTGAACTCTTTGTGAGGTCGAGCGGCTCGCTCTGGGAGTCTCGGTCAAGGGTAAAATGCAAACAGGGGCTCGGGGAACACATCGCATCCTGACCCGTCCCCTAGTTCACAGCTGCCAGATGGCTTCCTAGGACGGACGCCTGTTTGGCGGCCAGGCCACAGGCCTCCCGAGGAGGGCACCACCCAGGCCTGCTTGGAGAACATTCCGGGTGGTAAGTCACTGCCGACGCTGGGGGCTGTCACCCACCCTGGCCGGTGCCCTCGGTGGGACGTGGGGTGCCCTCCTCGGGGAGGGGTCTGTCTGCAGACGGGTGAAACACCTGGGGCCAGAAGTTCCCGGTC
The DNA here is from genome assembly GCF_024362965.1 of Panthera pardus. Lineage (NCBI taxonomy): Eukaryota > Metazoa > Chordata > Mammalia > Carnivora > Felidae > Panthera > Panthera pardus. Next base: position 4,097,771 of record NW_026526766.1, read on the forward strand.
TGGATGACATCGCACTGCCTGTCTCCCAGAGTCCCGGTGGGGAGCCAACCCAAGGACGCCAGTGGACCCAGAGGGCCCCGCTCGGCTCACAGAACGGAAGGGCTCTGTCAGTCCCTGGGCTCTGAGCAAGGATTTTCAGCCGCTCTCCCAGCTTCTCGAGTTAGGTAAGAAGGAGGGCGGCTCCGTGCCACCACGGTGGGGCCACAAAGTCAGCCAAACGGCCACAGTGAGCACAGACCACCCCTCCTTGAGTCACGTGAGCCTGCAGAGCCAAAGGGAGGGCTCGCTTCGCTGGCCCAAGCCGTCGGGGAGCGCACAGGAGGGAAGGGGCTGCCGGGTCCGGATGCGGGTCCGGGTACCCCTCCCCAGAGAGCCGGAGCGAGCAAAGCCCGCCCGGCCCTCGAGGAACAAGATAAACTCCTCCATCTGGTTTGCTTTTAAAGTCCCTGGAGAAAAAGAGAGAGGGGACAGACGGTCTTTGACCTGACTGCCCCAGGGAGAAACCTAGAGGTGACAAGATCCCAGCAATTTCGATTTCCCCGAGAGGTGAGGGCACGGAGGGGCTGTGGCTTAGCTGGGGAGAAGGGTATCGTTAGCCTCGCCACGTAATCCGGCTTCCAGCCGGCAAGGGGTCACGCAGGACTTTCTAGCAAAATGTGAGAGAGCGAGGACGGAAAGGCGAGGGCGCTGTGTTCAGAAACTTCACGAAGGCCCTCTCACCTTGAGGCCCACGTGACTGTCAGGGCGCAGCCGCCCGGATCCGCTCCGGAGAACCCGCTTCGTCAGGGGGTCCGGCTGGCACTTGGTGACGGACGAGGGGTTGCTGCGGAGGACCCCGCCCCGGCCCTGCCTTTTCCTCCGGGACCCAGCGAGCACGGTGGCTCTGGGGGCTCTGCCACGGACCCCGAAACCGGAGGCTCCAACCAAATAGCTGGAAGAAGTTTAAAGGAAATGTTTAGACAAAGCCCGACTTGGCCAGCAAGGTCTGCGTCCTTCCTGGTGAAACGTGGAGGGAAGGTTAACGTGGTCACGAGGCAGAGCATCGAGGTGAAACCCAACAGACGCTGCGCTCGACCAGAGGTCCCGGGCCTCCGCTCCTCCGGCCAGGAGGAGACCTGGACCCGGGCCAGGTGACGGGCGGCTCCCGGGCTCGCCTGGCACAGGTGACAGGGCTGGGCGGCTGACGTCTGGGAGAGGAGCCAGGCCTGTAGGCACAAACAGGCCGCGGAGCCTGGCTTACTCACCGCCTCCACCTCCGTAAAGCCATCGCTACGCCCCACCCCTATTTTTAGAGCTCAGCATTGAAAAGGTCAAGTGCCTTCTCGAGTGTTTCTTTCTCTCTCCCGGGCTCACGCTCTGATTGCGGTGACAGCCCTGTGGTTCTCCCCCGCCCTGCACACCAAACACAGCTTACCTCTTACCCAAATTGCCAACCAAGCTTGAAATTAACAGCACTTGGGGCTTTGGGTTTTTTCTTAATCTGGCCCCAACCCTGACTCCTGGAGCCACGAAAACGTGGTGGCCGCTCAGGAAAAGCACATGCATACAACCTGACCCCCCCCCCCCCCGACCTCCCGCAAGGGTATGGCCCCCTTGCAGGAAGTTCACTGCCTGTGTCCAGGGCCGGCCTCGATTTCTGACCCTGTCCGTGGAGAGCTGTGGGGTCACGTCCGTCCTGGCTGTCTCCTGTCACCTGTTGCCCTGGGCTTCTCTGCCTGCACCTGTGGGTCACAGAATGCCCACGACTTCTCCTGTTGCCGTCTCTCTCCCAGGACCCCCTGAGGCACGGATAAAGCCCCCCCTTCATTCCCCATAATGCATGGTCACCACAACCAGGGCCAGGGCTCCCAGACAACAGACAGAATCTGGCCCCCAGCCTCTCCGCAGACACCCTCTCCTCTGCTTCAGCCGCAGAAAGGTGGTGATTCTACATCATTTTAGGATACAGTAACATTTCATTTCTCTTAAGGACCGTTCAAGATCTGTGAGCATGCAAATTAACAATTTAATGCTGCTACTTTCCCCTAAACTGAAAGACAGTGGTATCGCCTGCAATCCCGTCACTCCTGTTAAGCGTTGCCCCTCGTCTCCCGCAGACCCTTGTTCACCGCCTAGTTTTTTAAAATGAGTGTTCAGTTTGGGAGTGACTTCCTATTTGCGGAAGAGTTGCAAAGGCAGTGCCCCTTTTGCCAGCCTCGCCCATTGGCAACGTCTCACCTAACCCCGATGCACCTGTCAACTCTGAGAGGCCAACGTGACTATCCACTAAACTCCAAACTTTCCCCTGAGCTCGCCATGTTCTTTCCTGTTCCAGGACGCAGCCCAGGATCCCACGGTCCGTTTGCTTTCCCTGCTTTTTACTTGCTTAGTTTTAGTTAGGAAGCATCAAATGCCTCGGCTCTGCCTTTAATTGTAGCAAGGACCCAGTAAACCCGCCGCGTGGCGAAAGTGAGACACGGAGGTAAAGCAGGCGTTCTTTGTATCTCGGAAAATATGGTTTGCGGGCATAGTTTCCTTTCCTGGCCCCCGAGGCAGCTGGTGTGTGTCGCCAGCCCCTCAGCTGCAGAGGAGCAGAAACTACTCTGCTCCCTTGCGCCTTGCCTTCCCCTGCACTAGTCGGGGCTCTCCAGAGAAGCAGAAGCAACAGGGTGTGTGTGCGCGGGGAGGACAGTTTACGACAGAGACGGCTCATGGAATTCTAAAGGCCGCCATACCCCAAATCTGCAGGGTAGCCAGTGGACCGGGACCCAGGGAAGAGCTGACATCGCCCGAGTCCTGGTGCCATCTGCTGGCCTGCTTCCCTCTTCCTTGGAGCTCAGTCTCTTGTGCTAGCCAGTGCTTTGACTGATTAGACGAGGCCCACCACATTAAAAAGGGCGATCTGCTTTCCTCAAAGCCCACCAACTTAAATGTTAACCTCCTCCCAAAACATCCTCACAGACACCTCCAGAATAACACCTGACCGCACATCTTGGCACCGTGGCCCCCTCAAGTTGACACATAAAATTAACACACATCACAACCTCTTCCCCACTTTTTCCTCTGTGCCGTCCCACAAAAGACTCCAGAAGGGTGGGAGGGAATTGGACACTGTGGCTGCAAGAACGGACGGTGGAAATGCACTGGTTTGCACTCTATACGGGAGCACCAGCATACATGTGAACAAGTTCATCTCGCTCTTTGTTTGGAACAGGAAGGTCTGCGGGTGTGCATTCGAATAACGGGTGTGGTGGCTACAAAGACGTGGTTCCGTCACGTGTCCTTTGGGGACGAGGCATACGAAGCGGCTCTGGCCCTGACCCTGGGACACCTGACATCCAGGAAGGGCTTTCTTGGAAAGGCTTATCCATTTCCAAAGTCAAGAACGGCGAACTGGAGAATAAACACGGCCCTGGCCCAGATCCCTGGTGATCCGCGAGGGCAACCTGGCCGTGTGGGTCCAACCACAGAGGCTCTGCAGGAGGGAACCCCGTGGGGCCCAGCGGCTACCACCTGTTGAGGCCGGGGCGCATGCAGGACGGAAGCATGGGAGAACACCCCCGGCACAATTTCTGTGCAGACGCGCCTCCCGGCCGACGTGGAGGAAGGAACAGAAGCACGGGGCGGGGACGCAGAGCTCGGCCTCCCCGCTCTGCACAGAGCTGGGCCCACAGAGCGTCCTGGACCTTGATTTCTAGCTCTGGATGCATATCGAGGCTTTTGCCAAAGGCGCTCTTAACTTTCCTTTCTTTCCAGTAAATTCCACTCCAAGCCAGGGGTTATCCTTCGGGGTCTGAAATACAGACATTCAGGAGGAGTAAGGGAGGAACGTTGCAGAGCAGGCGGGAAATTTGTCCAGCATTCTCCCGCATTTTAGCACGAAGGGACAGATCCTACAGAAGATAGAGGCTCGCCTCATAGAAACGTCCTTTCCGTTGGGCCAATGCGGGTTCTCAGATACGCTGCGGGGCACCTGAGGTCACGCACGACTCACGCGTGGATCCACCGGACCGGAGAGGGGTCCCTGCGTGGCCGGCCTCCACTCGCTACTGACCACAAGTGTGACCACAGGCGATGTCTGGAAAGACCCTGCCCCGGCAAGGCCTGGGACCCCACGCCAGGGCCCGATCCCTCTGGGGTCGCTCGGTAAATGCCCCCCACAGAGATGCACTGAGCTGAGATGGTGAGCCAGGACAAGGTCCCGCGAAGGAAGCCCTCCTCGACCGCAGGGGTGGGGGTAGGACACACGTGCGGGTGGAGGTCCGTTCGGCACCAAGAGTGAGCCTTGACGTGAATGACGAACGTGAGCTGATACCGCCATAGCGACACTGGCTTATTCATGGTAACAAATGGGCCACACGCATGCGAGACGTTCATCACGGAAGAAACCGGGTCTGTGGAACTCTATGTACTATGTGCTCAATTATTCTGTCAATCTGAATTCTACTAAACGGTCAGAATCTGCCGGTGGGAAGAAGGTTGGGGATGTGATACCCATGTACATACAGAGCCCATATGCGCAGATAGTTCCGGGCAGGTTTCTGAGTGACTGAGGACAGAGCTGGGAAAGACACTTAACTGTCTACCTTTTCATTCCCTTTAAACTGTGTCCCACGGGCACACACTACCTACTCGATAGTAAGTGTAATTTAAAATTCGAAGACACAAGAATAGAGGAGCTAAAATAAAACCGTTCCGTAATTTGGGGAGAAGCAAAGTCCTGGGGAGAAGAGAAGGCAGACCACGTCCCTAGATCTTAGCTGCGGTGGGGTGTTTCTGTTTTTATCCCGGTCCAAGTGGTACTTCGGATACTGGTAAATTCCAGATGCAAGCCCCGGTATGCCACTTGCGGGCAGCAATGCCGTGGTCATAGAGTAGTCGCTGGCTCACATAGGACACCTGGCTGGAGCGAAGGAGGGGTCGCCCCTTCAGCACAGCGGCAGGGCTCCACACTCCCCCCTACAAGCCTCCCCTCTTGCTCCCGGATGTTTCCGGCCTGTGGGCGCAACTGGTTCTTCCCGCTCAGCCAACTCTTCCCTCTTGGTGGGAATGCGCTCGTTCTGGTCGGAGGCCTCCTGCCACGGCAGATGGGGACTCCGCCTGGGACGTACCCAACAGAGGCAAAGACGCCAGGCTGCTCCCACGGCTTGTCCCGATCCACAGATTTCTAAACAAGTCGAGAAGACAGGGTGGGGGGAAAAATCAGACGAAGCTGTTCACAAGAACTCGCAGGTTAATTAACACACCAGGCTTGCAGCGTGCAGGGGGGAAGGGTGGAGAGGTTGTTACGTTGCCGTTAGTGTTTTCTGATTTAATAAGGAAAAATATCCTGAGCGCCTGTGAATGGGGCAAGCTCCTTGCGGCCAAAGCTCCCAGCTCTGCTCGTTGGCAGGTTTTAAAAATGTTGTGGGACATGTCACTTTGTGGATTCTCTGGCTGTTTCTTCTCTTTGTCAGATGGCAATGCAGTTAAGACTTGAACGGCATCCTGGATTTCTGGCAAAGAGCGGCGTGACCAAGAACCACTAATGTCCTCCGCTCGGAGCCTCCTTGAAATGTCAAGTGCTCTTGTGGCTTTGTGGAAGTGGCAGAAAAATAACATCTCAAGCTTTGAGGATGTAATTCACTCCCAGGAGTGGGATGATGCGCTCCCGCGGGGTGGCCCCTCCAGCCTGTCTGTGAATGTCACGGCCGAGCCCTTTCTCGGGGTACCTCCTTCCGTTCCCCTCTATTTAGCAGGAGCATAATCAGCTTCCGATTTTGTGAGTGGAACTGAGTTCATGGTAAGCATGACCAGAGATGTTAACAGTCGCTGTGCACGATGGGATGCTTTGACGGTCCCAGCGGATTCAGGGTGCGGGGTAAGAAGAGAAACCCAGGGAGGTGTAAATGCGCCACAGGGCAAGAGCCTGAGGGCCCTGAGTGCATGAGGATTCCCTGGGGCGTTTGCAGATGCCCTCCTAGATCCACCGAGGCAGGTGTCCTGGGGTGGGACCCAGGAATGTGCCACGATTCCAGGCAGATCCACCAACAGCTCTAGCTGACCACACACGCGTGGTCGAGGACAGGAATTATTCCTCCTTGTAGCCCGAATCAAAGGACCACTGGGTCATCCGGGGGGGAGGCTGCGGGAGAACGGGCCAAGGGTTCCTACATTTCTGTGCCCCCAAGGCTTTGGAATCTGTGTGGACCTCTACCGCATTCTGAGGGGGGACGTTTGAAACAGCACACAGGACCTTTGCACTGGGATGCTTTGCAATCGCAGTAATGACTTAGATTGGACCAGGAAGAGGACCGAGCCAGGCAGCCTGTCCCGCACCCGCCCTGCTGAGTGAGCGGGCGCGGAGAGGACGCCCTAGCGCACTCGCCAGGAACAGCAGCTGTCGCCGACGCCCGCCGCAGCCGCCTCCCGTCACCCGTGCGTCTCCGGCCCGCCTCCCGCCCACGGGGCCTCCCCCGTCCGGATGCTCCAGGGGTGGCCCCCAGCCGAGGAGGGGAGGGGGCCGCGGGTGAACACTCCGCTCCCTTCACCCGAGGGCCCCCCCCGACCCCCCATGGTGATTAACCCTGGTCACTGCCCATCACTGGCTTTTCCGTCCACGCATCTCTCTCTCTCACTTATGCTTCCAGGAGGGAAGCACCCAAACACACAACTTAGCCCAGCTTACCTCGGGCCGTGCTCATGGAGGAAACCAAACTCAGAGCCAAGCTTCTAGTTAAAGTTCTCTATCCTCTGCTCCTGATGAGGTGTTTGAGTTGGTCTGGTCTTTGAGAATTAAGGCTAGGTTGGGGCGCCTGGTGGCTCAGTCGGTCAGGCGTCCGACCTCGGCTCAGGTCATGATCTCAAAGTTCGTGGGTTCAAGCCCCGCGTCAGGCTCTGGGCTGACAGCTCGGAGCCTGGAGCCCACTTCGGATTCTGTGTCTCCCTCTCTCTCTCTGCCCCTCCCCTGCTCATGCTCTGTCTCTCTCTGTCTCAAAAATAAATAAACATCAAAATACAATTTTTTTTTTTTAAAGAATGAAGGCCAGGGAAGCAAACAAAAGTTATCGCATTAGAATGGGCTAAGTCCATATGAAGTGATCAGCTGTAAAGTATTCAAAGTTCAGACTAGCAGAAAATCATACAATAATAGAAATGCAAACCAAGAGGTGGCCACGGACAGCTGGTTATGACCCTGACACATGATGACATGTCACAGGGACCGGATCACTCATGTGCGGCTGGTGAGGGTGAAGGGAACATCGTTCAGCCACCCTAGAAAAGTTTGACAGCTCCTTATAAAACTGAATGTGTAATTAACATACAACCTAGCAATTATACTTGGGGACATCTACTCCAGAGGAATGAAAACGTACGTCCACGCAAAAAGTTGTTCGTGGATATTCACAGCGGCTTTATTTGTAATGATCACAAACGGGAAGCAACCAAAATGTCCATCAAGGGCGAATGGTTAAACCAAGGGTGGTGCCTCCACACCTCTCTATACCTCTCGGCAATAACAAGGATCGGAGTTGACCCACGCAAGAATGTGGATTGATCTCCAGGAAGCCACACTGAGTGAAAAGAAGCCAGTCTCAAAAGGTTATGTACTGAGTGGTGTCATGTATAGGGTACAAGTTATGCAGATGGAGAACAGATGAGTGGACGCAAGGAGCTGGGGGACTGGGGAGGGACGTGGGGCATCCTATTTAAGGGCCACGTGAGGCATCCAGGTGGCGATGAACATGACTTGTATCTTCCCTGCACGGAAGTCTGCATCCTGGTCGTAACATTGTATCGTAGTCCTGCAAGGTGTTACCACTGGGGGAAAATGGATAAAGGATCCGGAATCTGGGTGTTATTTGTTACAACTGGATGCAAATCTACAATTACCTCAAGGTGAAAACATTCAACCTTTAAAAATGGAACAAACACACGCAGAAAAAATGATATGATTAGGTAAAAAATTAATAAAACTGACCTGAACGAATTTCACCATCATGTTCGTGCGTAAAGGCAAATATTTTACTAAATAGCAATGCACATTAAGTAACAGTAGAAAAGAATTTTTAAACGATTACGGAAGCCAGAGATGCAGGCAGTCACTGCTATTTGGCAGTCACCAACATTGCTTTTAGTCACCCCCAAAACTTAAAGGAATATCATCCTCAAAGTCTGAAATCGTTTCTACTATTGTAGTCAATAGTATCATTATCAGCCTTCACCGTTTGAGGAACTGAGCCAAAAAACCATCTCCAAACCGTAAATCACGCTCGGTTGCCAAGGACATCGCTAATTCTGTATCATTTAAGCCAGTTCACTAACAGCTCCTGTCGTGCAGCGTTCTGTGAAGTTCTGGCCCGCTCACCCGCTTGTGAATTTGCAAGATTCTTTTTTCTTCCCGTCGAGACCCTCAAAGCCTGCGCCTGCCTGTCCCCTCTTCCCTCCTGGGTCTTTCAGCGACTTCTCCATAGCGCATCTCAAGGCTGCCACCGGCCAGTTAAATCGGACGCAGCAACATCCACCAGGGGCAGGTGCATCCCAGTGAGCTCTCCTGCTGGGTCTTAGAGCTTCGGCCCCTGGACCCACCTGTCCACCTGCTGGGGTGCCGGGGGGAGTGTGGCGCGGGCAGGGTCCATGGGCAGGCGGATGGGAGGATGGTTTTTCTTGGGCCTCCTTTTTTCTACCTGGGAACTCCCTGTGCGGTCAGCAGCCCAGCCGAGCTACCTTACGCGTTTGCACGAGAGGGAAGGAAAAGAGGTGACAGAGCGTGCCTTCCCCTGGGCACTCGGCTAAGGGGGTGGGGGTGGCGTGGGGCTTGCACAGCAGGGCTCCCGCCACCGACTCCTCTCTGGTTCTGCTGGAGGAGCGCAGGATAGAGGGATGTCTGGGTTTCCGACGGCAGCAGGCCTTGCCTGGAGGACAGGCGTGAGAGGGTAGCCGGGAGCTGCCCGGGACCCAGAGGGCGGAGGGGGTTATGAGCCAGGGGGGTTCAACCCTGGGAGAAGAAGCCAATAGGAGTTAGAGAGCCCCTCCCAGCCTGGGTGAGAAGGCAGACTGGGCCGGCGGCCTCGGGGGGCATCCAGCCGGCATCCGCCGTCCCCCCCCACCTCAGCTGCACCCGTAATGTTCAGAAAATGGAGATCACCAGCCACGTGGCTCTGCCTTGTGGCAAGAAATTACACCAAGCAGGGCAAGTCAAGAGGTATGGCGAGACAGCCACGCACAGCCAGCAATGACACGGCACACGCAGAGGGCCCTAAAAAGTGAGGATGACGGAAGCCGGCCCGTACTCCTGACGGCAGAAAAGGTGGAAAAGCATCTCTGCTAATCCAGAAAAGGGAAAAGGAGGAGGGCTGGCAAAACCGCTCTCTGCTCCCTCGAGCCACTCAGCGGCTCTCCTCGGCAGAAACGAAAGCCCTTTGAAAAGGCAACGATCTGCTTAGAAAACATTCATTTAAAAGTGTCCTGCAATTACTGACAGTCTCATTAGATCTTGGCAGGAGCAGGGCGCCCTTGCCTCCCGCGTGCGTCGGCAGCCAGAAGAGGCCGGTGGATGAGGAGGGGGGAGTAAAATGATAGCCGAGGACACGGTGCTGTGCCGGAGAGTCGCGAGATGTGAGGCCGATCGTCCCAGGATCCAGGGAGCCCGTGGCCGAACTGTCATCCACCTCGCCCGGCCCGCGTGGTCCCTCCCTGTGTCCCTCCCTCTCTCTGTGTCTCCGTCTCTCTCCTCCCCACCCCCACCCCTCGCACACTTGAGCTCAGCTGGGCAGCCGTCCAAATGATTCATATTAAATTCTAGCTATATTCAGCACAAAAGTCATGTAACATCAGAGGATCACAGTTACATCAACCAACAAGCACTGGGGAATTGATAAGCAGCTAAAATTAGGTCATCGCATAGCAGCGGCTTTTGATGGATGAAGTGAAATTTAGCCGCAGTTTGCTATTTAAAGATCCGTTACAGACCTCTTCCTGTAGCCACAATGAACTCACAACAAAGTATCAGGCCTCTGATGAAACGTTTAATCATCCATGTGTGCCCGCGGACTGTGGCAAAGATTTACAGGTTCCTTAAGAGAGGGTTCAGCTCTCAGGCCTAGCAGTGCCAACAAATGCATTTTAATTCCCACGTCCAGAACCTAACGGCGGCTGTTTCTCCCTCCTCCAGGCGAATTCCGCAACGTTATTTTAATCCCTTTTAAAACCATTCTGTCAAACGCTTCAGCCTCCAAAGCCTGGCCCGGCTCGGGGTTGCAAAATTCTTCATCTACTTAAAGTGAGCACAACCCTCGATGGCCAGGCCTTCCTCAGCTTGTCCTGGTGGCCTCGTTTCTTTTTCCTGCCACTTGAGAATCGCATACATGCCCTTCCAGAATGGCTTCCTGGGTTGGTGTCCGGGCGGTTCAGTCTGAGGGCCGTGTCCAGCGGGGTCTCAACTCCTTGGCTGCGGCCCCAGCCTGTGTGGTTCTGGCTCCGGCCCCCCCAGGGCCGACGAGGTCCGGGTCGGCGGTCTGATCCTGGCTGCCAGGGACGGCCACCGTGTCGGGCATGGCCCCATGCCACCAGCATGGATGCTGAGCCTCCCCAAATACCAGCTCCAGAGGGAAAGACTGCAGAGTTGTAAACAGCCAGGAAGGGGCGGCAGGGGGCTTCCGTGGGCACAGGCGATCGATCCAGGGAGGCCAACCAGGCCTGAAGTTGGGAAAGGCCCGAGGACGGAGCTGTCTTTGTGATGGAGACAGACTCCACGCAGGCAGGGGGGCCCTGGTGCTGCCCCCTCCCTCACTCCAGGGAAGGGGACCCTCCTCTTCTGGGCCCCAGGGAGAGCAGCGTGTGGGGAAGGCTTGGGGGGCAGGGGCGTCTCGGCTAGGGCCCCCGCAAGGCCTGGACTCTCCCAGCACGCCACGGAGGGGACCGCCTCACGAGGTGCCCGGGTAGGTACCCAAGAACCCAGCTGGAGGACCCTGGAGAGCCGGCAGGGCTGGGAGCCGGGGGACAGCCGAGGTCACGGAGGGGCCCTCCAGCACTGCCCAGTCACCCCTTCCCTCCTCTTCCCTGCTGACCAGAGGCCGTGATTGCCCTGTCATCCCAGAAGCATCTCCACACCGGCCAGGGCGCTTCGTGGGAAAATTTCACGCCACCTGCTTCCCTCTGGAGCCAAACACTTGTGCTGGCTTTTTGTCGGGAAGACAAACTCTCTCAGGGAGGAGGACTGTGGCCACTGTATTAACCAGGTGCCTGAAGTGAGGCTGCTTCTGAAATCCTACAGACGTTCATTCGCCCCTGGAGCCCGCAGGAGGGGAGCGCAGAGGCCCCTTCATGGCTTCCTGTGATGTGGCCAAGCTCGCTCGGGGGTGCCCAGCGGACAGCCGGGGGCCGGCCATTCACTCGGGCTCCGACAAGAGGCAACGGGAAAAACTGAACGTTTCCCTCAAGTGGGAGGGTCTCGGCTGTGTTTCTGGATCTGATTTAGTTCGGGTTCCCCCAGAAGCCACCCCTGGAAGGCTGCCGTCCAGGCGGCACGCTTGGTGGGTCGTTCCCAGGGCAGGGGCGGGGGCAGAGGGAGGACAAGGAAACGGCGCAGGATGGGGAAGCAGAAAGAGGGCCCACGGCCACAGTCTTTTCTGGGGTGACTCAGCCGGATCGCAGTCGGGACCCCTGGGGGCCGGGAGTGTGTGTGCGCTGCTGGGTGCGGGCGGGGCATGAACTGCAGGCGTCCGGGCCTGCTCAAGAGCCGGGGTGTCCCCCCTCCCGCCACCGTGGGAGAAGCAGGTGCCGGAGGCTGGGAGTTTGCAGGTACGCCTGCCGGTGGGCGGGGGTGTGCAGTCCCAGCGACTGCGGCCAAGGGTTCATCGGCTAAAGTGCTGTTCAAAGCTTAGGTCTGAGCCCCCGGTCAGGGGGATGGGACCCTCCCGTTCGTGGCCCAGCCTCAGCCGTGCACCCTTTTACACACAGCAGGCGCGAAGGTCGTCCCACTGGAGACGACGTGTCCGTGGGTGGGCCCTACCACCAGAGGGCCTGTTCCTTGAGGCCGGTAAGTTGTCACCCGGTAAATGACACCAGGCGTCATTATTAACCAGCTTCGTCTCCAGTTAGATCGTATCGAGAGACCGGAATCATGCTGGCAGAGCGAATCTTCCAGACGGGGCCACACCTGTGGGTATAAGCCACCCCCTCCCAGGTCTTTTGGCCGTGTGACACCAGCCTCCGCTCCAGGGGGGTGATCCAGGCCCCCATCTGTGACGAGCTGAAGTGGGCCCCCTCCAACATTCGTATGTCGAGGCCCTGACTCCCAGGACCTCAGAATGTGTCTGGGGACAGGTTCTTCAAATAAGTCAGGAAGTTTAAATGAGGTCATTAGCGTGGGCCCTGGTCCAGGGTGACTGGCGTCCTCATGAGGAAAGGAAGTCGGGACACAGACGAAGAAGGCGGCCCAGGTGGGAACGCAGAGTGGGGACGGCCACCCACGCGCCGACAGAAAGTTCCCAAGAAGCTGGCCCTGCTCACGCCTTGTTCTCGGACTTCCAGAGCCAGACTGAGGCAACGAGTGTGTGTTGTTCACCCCGCGCAGGGTGTGGGGGTTCCGGCAGCGTTAGCAAACTCCTCTTCGGCCTGGGGGGACTCTGCAGCCGCCTCCCCGGCAGAATGCAGGGATCCAAGGCTAGACCGGCTCCCTGTGTCTCCCGGATGCCGGCCCCTGTGGGGCTCCAGCTGGCCGACGTGGGGAGACGGCACAGAAAAGCTCCGAGGCCCCCGAGGCAACAGCTGGCACCAGGCACCAGACACGTGGGTGAGGGAGGCTTCGGGTGACCCCCGGGCCCCAGACTCAGGGTCCTGCAGCCGAGGTCCCAGGCACGGTGGAGCAGAGGCCAGCCGTGCCAGCATGGCCGGACCCCCGTGCCGGCACAGTCTTGGCAACATTATGGGGTTTCTGATCGGTGGCGATGCTTCTAGCCTTTTCACGACGATCTTTAAAACCTTATGTAATATGCTTAAATCAGCACGTGCTGAATTCCAACTTTGAAGCCTTGTCTGTCGTCCTCACGCTGGGAAAGGCGAGGGAAGCAGCATAATTACCCCCGTTTCCTTTTTCTTGCTCTCTCCGCATCTCTAAATTCTTGCTAATTGTGTAATTATCTCTGAGTCTTCACGCCGGAGCATTCGCATCGTGCCCCCTGTCTGGAACTTGCACACACACGCCGCCCGCGTCCCTGTATTTCAGCGGGCTCGGGGCTGGCCGCCAGCTCTCTGACCCCAGCTTCTGAGTGTGGTGGCTCGCACGCGGTCAGCGGGGCTCCCAGTGCCACGTTTGCGGAGACCCTGTTTGTTTGCGGTTTTCCGACTTCTGACGAGTCGGCGGTGTTCGCGTTACCACACCTCGCCTTCCGGTGTTTTCTCTGAGAGCTTCTCGCACAAAAGGACACGACATTTCTTACCTTTGAGTTTCCTGGAGAAACATGGGCTGCATATTTTCTTTGGCGTTTCGCAGTTTCGAGTGTGTGCTGTTCGCCCGCCCTGTGTTTAGAGCCCGGGTCCTTTGTGGGTTCTCTTCCCATGGTGAGTAGCGGCTACGTGGGTGCTGTGCGGGGTGCATGAGTGGCGGCTGTGGGAGGGATGGCGGTGTGGCAGGGCCACCTTCACCAGGCCCCGCGCCCCCCGGGCCCTCCACCAGGACAGCAGCGGCCGCCGGTGTCACCAAACTCGAGCCATCCACTGTGTAGACAGCCCTCGCCTCTCCGTCCCTCCACCACCCCGGAGTCCGGACGACAAAGGGCAGCTGCAGGTGACCAGTGGACCCAGCACGGAAGGAAACCCTTCTTCCAGAGGCGCCACGGAGCGGCCTGCAAACATTCACCCACCACGGTCACCCGCGTCCAGGGCCGGCCAGCTCTTCCCCCGCTGCTACAAAGGCTTTGCGGGAAGCTCTCCGGGGGGAAATCACAGCGTTTCAGTTCTGCCGGTTATCCGCTGAGGGGTCAGTGTTTGCTTCGTACCGTGTGGCGGCTTAACTAACTGAAAGGATTAACCTTGGGGAGAAACAGTCTGAACGTGTGCCAATTGTATGAAATAGTGGCTTGCACGGGGGGATACAGGGCAGCCCAAGGGACGTATGGCCTGAACAGCTGTGCCCTGAAGGCAGTCTCTAGGCTGTTCCACTGGGACAAGGCTACTGATGGCCAGGGTCCCCGGGCTGTTCCGCTGGGAGGAGGCTACTAATGTCCAGGGTCCCCAGGGCATGGTTCTGGCCCTGGATGCATGTTACCACCCCCTGGGCCACCTGCAACCCCAAAGAGATCACAGCAAGCTCTCAGGGGGTGACACTGTTGCTGGAACTTTCCACAGCTCCCAGGGGATTTCAGCGAGTAGCTCGGGTCTAGAGCCCCCAGTCTAGACTGGAGTATGTGGCCTTTGGTCGGCGCTCAGAGTCTGCTTTCTTCCTGAAGTAAACGTGAGAGTGAACTCAGGTCAAGGCAAACACACGTGTCTCCTCCAACCACAGGTGCCAACCAAAAGGAACCGATCGGAGGAAGCACCTTATTTGGGAAGAATCCTCCAAAAGCGTGCTTTTCTCTCTACACCTCAGTGGCCTTCCACCTTGGCTGCTTCTGGACTTACCCTGGAGGCATTAAGAACTATGCAGCTGAGAACTCCGGGGCTGTCCCCCAGAGCTCTGCTATAAAGGGTTAGGTATGTCCTGGACCTTCCCGAGGGGCTCCCAGGGCCCGCTCGCCTTCCTGCTGACCCAGGTGTGCCAGGGCACCTCCGGGTTCCAAGTTGGCCCCACCACCCCTCGGGCTACTTAGGATGGTCAGAATACACTGTGCACAGGGACCATTCCAAATTCAAATGTATCCATTCATTCAAATAGTCATTGAGATCTTCCTATGTGCCCAGCACCATGCTAGGGGTGTAAGACATGGCTGTGTGTACCTAAAACGTGCTCCTTGCCTCCTAGTCTTTAATACATTACATTACATTACATTACATTACACATGACTATATTACAGTCCTCACTGTCATATATTATATGACTGCATATGACATATGACTGTATTATAGCATATATATTAGATATGACTATATTGCAGTCCTCATCATGTTATTTATGTTATATTATATTATATTAATTATATTATATCATATCATATCAGTCATATTATATTACACTATATCATATTACATTATATTATATGTGTTTATACTATAGTCCTTACTACATTCTTATAAACAAAATGATTGACAAGGGTAAGACACGTTATGAGTGTAGCAAACAGGCTACTGACACACGAAATAACTGGTGTGGGGGGCAGGTGGTTATGGGAGCGGGTGGTCCATGACCGGACCTGATCGGGGAAAGGAAGCCAGGGACAGGGATAAGGGAGGGGCTGCTCCGGACAGAGGAAGCTCGTTCGAAGGCAGTAGTGTTAGGTCCTAAAAGGACTGTGGCTGCCATTCGGGGCACACGCCCTCACTCCCGTCCTGGCTCACTCCCTCTGAGTGGGGCCGGGCCTGTGTGACCAGCTGCCCGGGGAGAGACCCATATGGCAAGGACTGACGTCCCCGGGTGATCTCGGGGGGCCTGTACGCCCACCCGGGCGATCTCGGGGGGCCTATACAGTGACTCAATGTGCTTATGGCTGCTGTTCTCCAGCAGCTGGGCATCCTCTCCAACATAAACTTGTTAGAGCATTTGTAATTTTCCTGCCTCAGATCTTAGATCTTCTCCTCTCTCTCCTCCTTATCTACCCACACAGATGTCGATGCCATGGACCCTGGTCGCTGGTGGTTTCTCATTGCCCACTTGCTTGGGGGGTTTGTGGGGATACCTTGACATGTGTCCACGGGAGTCTGAGTTTCCTCTCTGGTTGCTCTATATCTGAGTGTGTGGGGTGGGTGTGGGGTGAAGGTTGGGGGAGGGCAGAGCCAGCCTTTAGGAGTTCTCTGTGGAGGCACCTCTGAGTTTCTCGTGGCCATGGGGTTTGGAGTTCATCTGGCATCTCTTCTGGGAAGCGATTTAAGTCCCTAAGAAAAGGTCAAGTTGTTTTCAAAAAAACTCTTTTTAAGAAGGAAAGAAAAGGCTTTAAATATTTGTTCCTAAGGTGCTTAATTTTTAAATGCAATTTAGTGCTACCAGAAACTTTAATATATGTGCAACCATTCAGTCTCCAGCGGCCTGAAGAAATGTAGGTATATAAGTGTGTATGTGCCTACAGCTTCTGGTCGCTCAAATGCAGGGTTTGAGAACTGCTTTTTAAGAACGTTCTTTATCAAATATTAAACCCTGCTGTGATCATCTTCCCTGGGCTGTCAGGACAGAGGCGGACCTCAAATCCGTGTGCGAGCAGACAGATCGAGCCCCCGTGTTTGTAAACGGGTGCTGGAGTTTGAACCAGAGGCAGCACCTGCTCGGACCCAGCTCAGAGGCCAACACGAGGACAGCACGGACCTGGGCTCTGGGCAGGGCAGCAGGCGAGGAGAAAGCAGTACCCGTCCTCTGCTGGTAGGACCGCGAAATCATCTAGAAAACTGCAGGAGCTCATGCTCGGCTCATGTTTAGAGTTTCGTTAAGATTTCCTTCTCCTTCCGGTGAGGCTGCACCATACCTGCCCTTGGGCAGTCCTTCCACGAACCTTCCTGGTAATGAGTTTTCTTAGCTCAACTGAATTATGCCACATTCCCACAAGAGCTTTCGGGGTGAGCGAAAATGGGTTGGCTCCAAGCATTGGTTTGTCAAACCTCCCACTGCCCTCAAATTCTCAGGGGACCTACATTCTCCCTGCATTTCTGAAATGGGGCAAAGGGCTCAGGACCTCCAGACAGACGAGGCCGCTGGTGCATCCCTTTGCAAACGCCACAGCTCCAGAACCACACTGAGAGAGGGTCAAGGGGTGAGCCCACACTGCCCAAGCCCAGGATGGACCGAGGAGAAACTGCAGACAGACAGCCAGGGGCAAGAGGGTCGCAGAGAATGAGGCAAAGCACGCTCAAAACCAGTGAGGTTATTTTTACAGAATGCATGTGTTTATGTCTTTTTATATTTACTTATGTACGAATTGGAGTTATTTGTGGTAAATGAGTACTTACCTACCAAAAAGGAATCTATATCAGAGATTGATGACTACAGCCCAGAGAGGCAGAGAAACATGTCAGCTCTTCACTAGGATGCAACAGGGTGGGGGAGGGGTGGTCAGCCTATGAGCCTGATGTTGCATCTTATGAATTCATGAACATTTGCTGCCTAGACACATTTTGCTTATTCACCGAAAATCAGAGATCCGGGCAGGAAGTTTTGTGAGTGGAGTATTATGAAGACTACAAGATGGATGGATGTGGATGGGTGAATGGATGGACAGATGGATGGATGGATGGATGGATGGAGTGATGGTAGATAGATGTTAAATGGATAGAGAAATGGATGGATGAATGGATGGAGTGATGGTAAATGGATGGTGGATGGATGGATGGACTAGTAGATGGTGGGTGGATGGCTGGAATGATGGTAGATGGATGATGGATGGATAGAAGGATGGACGGATGGATGGATGGATGGAGTGATGGTAGATAGATGTTAAATGGATAGAGAAATGGATGGATGAATGGATGGAGTGATGGTAAATGGATGGTGGATGGATGGATGGACTAGTAGATGGTGGGTGGATGGCTGGAATGATGGTAGATGGATGATGGGTGGATAGAAGGATGGATGGATGGATGGATGGATGGATGGATGGATGGACTGGTGGATGGTGGATGGATGGATGGATGGATGGATGGACAGACAGATGGACTGACGTGATACAACAGATGTAGCAAAATGTTAATTGCATGATCTGGGTGGTGAGGATACTGATGGTCCCTACAGAGTTCTTTCAACTTTTCCATATGTTTGAAATTTACCATAATGAAGTGTCAGAGAGAAATCTGTGGCCCAGTGTCCCTCACAGCTTCGTCCTTAACAAGGAGCTTGTTAAAAATTACTCCTGAACCCACCAGGCCCACCTCTGGGGTTCCGGGAGTGAAGCCTGAGAGATTGCATTTCCAACGGTCTGCTGCAGTTCTTGCGAATGTGGGTGCTAAAAACACTGCAGAGAAGTCGCCACGGGAAAGCTCATCCCAACATAACCAGGCCCACCTCTGCCCGTCACCCCATGAACCCATAGCGCCTGCCTGAGAACAGCGCTGCGGGTCTCACGCCCTCTGACCGCCATGCTGGGATCCAGGTCACGGGCCTCCAGAGCAGCAGAAATGCTCACCGTGGGTACTGGACGGGGGGACCGGGAAAACAGACCCAAGGCAGCCCCGTAGCCACACGTGAGAATTAGCACCATGAGCTGGCCCCAGAAAACATCCAGTCAGTGCTCAGGCCCCTCGCTCAGACCCTGCGGCTGACCCCCCAGAAAAGACGCACGGAGGGATAAAATGCTGGGCTGGTCTGTATTCAGGAATGTCGCCCTGTGTTACCCTCAGGATCAGCGGTCTCATTTGCGGGAGCAAAATGAAAATATGGGGCCTGATCTTCCAAAATCGTTAAGACTTTGAAAATAGTAAGAGCAGCACGTGGAAACCAGCCGTGCCTGCTTCCGAGCGGCGGCCCCGACGACGTGTATGGTGGGAGCTAACAACCACTACGCTGGTTATACAAGGCGCACAAGCGTTTTTGTGTTTGAAATCAACTATCTGGTCCAAAACAATCACATACCGCCACTACGATCTCTAGGAGGATGTCTATTTCCCCAATGAAGTCGCCGGTCCCATGGAAAGCTTATTTTTCATACGAGGTACGATGGACAGCTTACTTGTGTACCGAGCACATATCTAGTGAGCACCCAGGATGCTTCTGGGTTCCCAGCAACAGCAAGCAGGGAAGGGAAGGCACGGGTCTCCTGCGCAAACAAATAATAATCCAGGGTTGGGGCGCCTGGGGGGCTCAGTCGGTCGAGCGTCCGACTTCGGCTCAGGTCACGATCTCGCGGGTCGTGGGTTTGGGCCCCGCGTCGGGCTCTGTGCTGGCAGCTTGGAGCTGCTTCGGATTCAGTGTCGCCCTCTCTCTCTGCCCCTCCCCTGCTCATGCTTGCGTGCTCTCTCTCCCAAATATAAATAAATGTTAAAGTTAAAATAATAATAATAATAACAATCCAGGGTAGCGGGAGCTGAGGTAGCTGGAGGATGCTGGTCACGAGGGGCAGCACCAGGACTCACCAATCATTTCCCTCAGCCCTCGGGAACGACAGCCCTGAGGTGCTCCTAGGCCGGTGGGGCCCCGGATGCCCTCAGTGTGGCCGGGGGAGCACCGCCCCATCTCGCCCCCTCGCTGTCTCAGCCCCCTCGTGCCGGGTGGAGGCGGGGGGAGTGTTTCTGGAATCATCTCTCACGTGAATACCTTGCTCTGCAATCCTCGTGTCAGGGTCTGATTGTGAGGAGAGCCAGAGTCAGAGGGCGTCAGAGCAGCACTCCAGGGAAAGGCCAAGGAGGAGCCAAGGACACCAGAGGGAAAGCCAGGGGGACGATGCCAGGAAGCCACAAAGATAAAGGTGGCCTGCAGGGAGGGCTGCGGGAGGGGCCACGTGGTCCCTGCCTCAGGTTGACACTAAGAACATCGCTGACTGGGGGAAATGAAGCTGGAGCCGTGGGTGCCCCTGGCCGCTTTGTCAGAGGAGCCCAGAACCCGTGGCACCAAGCAGCACTGGCAGCAGGTAAGTTCCGGGCTTGCACGGAGCCCGTGCCCCTCGCCGCTGGCACTCGGGGCCCAGGGCAGCACTGCGGCCCCTCACACTGTGCACGTCCATCTCAGAACCTCAGAAAATGACGGGGAAGCGTCGGGAAAGAGCATCACCGCAGCCCTCGGAGGAGAGACCACACGTTCCCACGTTCCAGAGAGAACACGGTTCATTTCTCTTGAACCCGCCACCTGCATTTCCAACCCTGAGTGCGAACTTCTGCCCATCACTGTGCACATACACCCACGATCTCGAGTCTTAGTTCTTTTCTCGGACACGTTTTAACAGGCAGGGCTTGGGGGAGAGAGGGAGCGAAGGGGTAGGGGTTCGCGTCCGGCACTGGCGGAGTTTTGGGGTCCTGTTCTTGGTCCGCAGTGTTACTCGTCCCCCTAACTAATGTCTGCACTGACACTCCCCTGCCACCTCTCAGCCTGGAGATGACTTCTCTTCCGAACATTCAAAAAGGCATCGCTCAGCCTTTTCCCCCACGAGGAACGCGACAGAAGAGAAAGACACCTGGGTGCCCTTGGCTCACTCAAAAGCCTTGGGAATTGAAACCATGTGGACCAGGCACGGGAGACGCTCGCTGGCGAGAAACGTGGAAGGCAGGAAGAGGTCTAAATACACAAGACACGTCCACGGAGGGGCCAAGAAGCTGCACGAGACATATACGCAGACACCCAGATGCAAACATCAGCGTCGGTAGATACTCTGTCGAATACGGCCAGCCAATAAAGACGTGTAGTTACCGCCACTGCTGTCTGGGACACAAGACAGGACCGTAGCTGCTCGGACGCCGTCCGCCATTCACACCCAGCAGGCAGTTCAGGCACAAGGATGTGAGCCAGGGAGGGTCTTGGTGGTGGCTTGGAGGGTTAGGTGGGGCTTGGGAAGGACACCTCACACCTGCACCGAGTGACCTGTGTTCTCTCCGCACCTGCCGCTCCTGGGACGTGGGAGTTACAACAACTAGGTAAGTGGGGTTGGGGAGACACAACGGGCCATGTGATTAGCTCAAGGTCAGCAGCAGGCGTGGCATCCGGAACGGGGAGACATCCAGCTCTGACCATTGGCTTCTCTTCCCTCACAGACAACAAAGAAGAAAATCATTCTTTCATTCATTCATTCATTCATTCATTCATTCATTCATTCATTCCTTTGCTTTCTTTGCAAGTATTCACTGACCACATGCTGGAGGAGACTCAGTAGTAACCGTGGAGCTTTTAGTGGCCTCCACAGAAGACACATGAAGGCTCCTGACACGCCACCAGCGCCCCCGCACCCCTGCAGGTGCACAGAACCCTCTGCCTCCTCTCCCTCTTTCTAGAACTGAGGAACCGTGTGCTCCAGAGAAAAACCGCTCACTCCGTGCTCAGAAGAAGGGCGCGGAGGTCACAGAGACGGGTTTTGATAGAGCGCACAGCCAACTTTTCTGGAAGACAATAACACCAAAGCTCCTGATCATTACGCAAGGAAGTTAAACATCAGTAGTAAAGACCTTAGAGATAAGGGACCTTTGTCAAGATTCATCTTGGTCAAGCGCTGGGCTACGCGCCTTCCATTTTTGGGCCACCGTTTCCCCTGTGTTACGCTAAGGAAATTCAGGTTTACGGACGTGACCAAGCCCGTCTTTCAGATCGGGGTTCACTCAGCAGCTGTGCTACACGCGTTCCCGAAAACCGCACGGAGGTGAAGGGCTGAGACGTCCCCGTGCAGCCTGCATCCTGCCGCGACTCCGCAACGCACAGCCAGTGACCACGCATTTTGAGGCACGTTCAATGCCAGGCGTTTTTAGCACGATCTAAGAAAAGCGGGGACGCTTCAGCCTCTCCAGTCATCTTCATGCTGTGGATTGTAAAGCACCACCCCCAAGCCCACGCCCGTTGCTGGTGCCGGGGGTGTTACGTGTTTCCTGCGGCCCCCGCTATCCTGTGTGTCCTAGCAAAGGGGGCTGCCTGGGAAGGGCGCTGCACGGACACCGCAGCCCCTGACCCACTGCAGAAAACTCAAGAGTCGTATCCAGGGTGGGGGAGCTTTTGGAAGCCAGAGGAGGGGACTCAGGCGGGGGGTAAAGCCTGAGATCCTGCCGGGGAAGACAGAATTGCAGAACATCGGCCGCAGGCGATGTCCCTAATTTGGGGGAGAGGGGTGCTGGCGGATGCACCTTACTGCCTGTGCAGTATCCATTCTGTTAAAGTCAACCGAGGAAACATGAACACCTAATTGGCTTGATCAAACGATTCATGAACGAGGCAGCATCCCATCCAGCAAGCAGGGAGGCTGTGTAAGAAGCTTCTAGGAAATGAACGGTTTTGGAGGCAGCAGGGTGGGGAAGAAGTTGGTTAGCGAGAGAAAGCACTGTTTCAGGACGTCTTCTGGGGGTGGGGTGGGGACCCAGCTCAGCCGACGTCACCCCCCTCACCCGGTGCGCTCTGGGAATCGTCTGATTGTTAAAAGGTCACATTCCCGGGAGAGGTCAGAACGGTAATTAAGCCTTGGTTTGCCGTCACTGGGAGCAAATGACTCCGTTTGAGCTTGTTTCTTTTTAACAACGTGTGAGTCAAGAGGTCCCGCCCAGGAAAGAAGGGGGTGGCCACAAGCTTGGAGGACAGAGACTGACCGGAAGGAATTGCTCCGTCAGCATCGGCCGTGGCCACTGTGGCTCCTGCAGCCTTTGGTCTGGGCAGGAAACGGGAGAGTAGGGGCAGAGGGGCCTGGGGAGGGAGGGGGGGGTCTGTGGGCACACATCCTGGAGACCCTGACCCCGTGGGAACTTCTCTCCAGCACTCACCCCGAGGCCGGAGGCCGGACTTCTAGCTGGGAGGGGACCCAGGACACCTCTGCTCAACCGCTTGTGCCTGTGGAAATTCTTTAGGACCTCTGTGGGATGGGGTGGGGACGGGGGCGGGGGGGGGGGGGGCGGGGAGACAGCACAGGGCCAGGGCTGTCTTCCCTGCCGGCGGTGATTTCTTGAACACACGGGACAGAATTAAAGTCTGATTTTTCCAGTAAGACCCGTCTGGGCATCCTGAGTCCTCATTCTACGCTTCGCGCCCATGTGGGGTCTGCGCTCCGAAAACAGAGGAGGCGAGGAAGAACGGGGCGGCCCAGTGAGCTCAGCCGTTTTCATCAAGCTGGCCAGCCCTTTCCCAAGTGTGCACGGGAGAGAAGCCAAGCTTGGCGGTGAGAACTGGAGACACAGGAGGGCTGTGCCATCCATCGAGGAGACTTTCTACCTCGAGTTCGAGGAGCCCCCGGCCCTGACACCCCCAGTGAGGGGCGATGGCCGCCTCCCCGGGGGAGGGGGCTTGGGCCCCGGCCAGACGCAGGTGCAGGTGGGGTCCCGTGCTGGGGGGCGGGGTGGGGAGGCGCCACCTTGCAGAGGATGCGGGCACCCGCCTTTCCCGCAGATGGCCCCTGTTGTGGGGCCTCACCTGCCACTAGCCAGTCGGCAACATGGGCCACTCGTGGAGGGAGAGTTTCATATTCCCCTCCCGGCAGCAAAGGCGACTATCTCCTGTGGCGTGACCCATCTAGAATTCCTCCCCAGGCTCAGTTCACAGTGAAACAGCCCGGACCCAAGAGGAGAAGGCACATCAGCCAATCTGATCTTCCTCCGCCCGTATCCACCTTTCCTCCCGTTAGGCGGCTGGAAGGAAGGCACCTCCTTCGCTTGCACTGACGATTGCTGAGGGGCCAGGGGTCCTCCCTCCTCAAATGGCACGGACGGGGACACTGGCTCCAACCTCAGCCACTAGGCACCTGCTTCCCAAACAGGCCGCCCTGAGTCGTGGCTCCCACGTGGCAGAGAACCAGGACCCAGCTGGGGGGGTGAGGGGAGGGGTGGCGGGGAAGGAGGCAAGACTCCCTCTGCCCCCAAAGCTGGCAGCCTCTGTAGCGTCCTTTGTTTCTAATTTAACTTCTCATTTCTTACTCTATTTTGAGATTCTCTCTGGGACTTTAGGAATGTTGAGACGTGCCAGTTGTAAAACCCCGAGTACAGGACGGTCACACTGGCTGGGGGCAGGCGCACGCCGGTAGAAACAAATCACTCGTCCTCGGGCCTGGCCTCCGGGTCTGGGAGCGGAGCCGACGCCCCAGGGCCCGGGAGGCAGGAAGGCGCACTGGTCGAGGAGATGGCTGGATGCGGCTTTGGGTGACTTCGGGATGCAGGGGAAAGGGAGCCTGTAAACGGGGCTAAGCTCCCAGGAGTGACGGTCAATACCACAGGCGGCCCCGTAAGTGGGAATAAAGCGTGTCTGGTGTTGCCCTCCAGCTACCAAATGCAGCCTGGCTCGGAGGACTGGGCTCCGTTTGGGAATGCGGGCTCCCCACAGCCCAAGAGGCCCCTCGACCAGGCGAGGCGGGGAGGTTGATGGATAGGGTGGCCAGGGGAGCAAAACGCAGCCCGAGACCTCACAGCATCCGGTGGCGGCCCCACGACGGCCCCAGCCCGGCCTCCTGCAGGCCCCGACGGGAAAATGGTCTGAACTCCGCGCACCCTTACTTCTCGGGATTTTTCACACGTTTAAAGATGTTTTGCATATTCTTTCCCACCCCTCCTCCCCTCCACGAGGCTCTGTAATATGTTTCTGCCTTTTTTCTAACCTCTGAGCCTGTGGAAAAGGGGCATTTCAATCTCTAGGGACCCTGCCTGGCACTCCCTTGGCATCCGTCTGATTGGGGGTGCGGGCGGATTATCAAATTAAAACTGAATTGAGCAACAAAGTAAACGCCATTTTGGGTTTCCTTGGCTTCAAGACAAACAATAAACTGTGCCTTGATATGCAGACACCGTTCCAAGTTTACTTGGTCAGAAAACCAAGCAAAGAGGGGCGAAAACCAAAGTCCCGCCCGCTCTCCGCTGGCTTTCCGGGGTCTCCCCGGACGGAGGTCAGGGAAGCCCCACACGCCACCGCCAGGCCTCCCTCGGGCAAGTGGCTCAGAGGGTTTCTCTTCAAACACCGCGCATGTCGACGAGACGGTGAGTCAGGAAGCGATGGGATTCAACTCGCTTGACGATAAGCTGCTGGAGATTTTCAAACGGGAGTCTGGCACCCTCTGTATATAAAAAGTCACTGACTTGTGTCTATTCAGAGCTATGTATTGCCATGTTACTAGAGTTTCTTCTTTCTTGAGAGAGAAAGTGCTACATATTTAAAGGCTTAACGTGGCCAGGAAATTCACAAGCTCACATTCAAAAATAATTTCATTCCATTCTAAAATTAGAGGTGGGGAAAGCCAAGAGAGTCAAAAACAAATTGCTACAATGAGGATTAACGTTGGATCATGTCTTTTCCTTTGTCCCTTTCAAATTCGTTTTATCGATTCCTGGGGAGCCCTATCCTCCCCACCAGAGCACGGGTCCTAGAGCAGGTCCCAGAGGCCGGATGTGCCTAGAATGCTTCTCCCCACGGCGGGGAAGGGGCCCCGGGCCTCTGAGCCTCTTCCCCCCACGGAATGCAAACTGCCATTCTGGGGATGTCAATTGCTGCGTGGCTGATAATTTCATGCTTCTGCTGTTGGAAGAAGCATTCAGGAAATGTGCCTCAGGCATATTTAGTTTGTTGAGAAACTAAGACTGTCACATATACGGTTTGGCCACCTACTTGGCACTGGGAACGTAATCTAGCATTGTTATTTTTCTGTGGAGCCAGAAGGCTAAAGTTGATAGCTGAACGGTTCCTGGATATGTTTTAGAAAGAAACATCTACATTTGATGCTGAGCAGCTCTCTAAAGGATATTTTTCATTTTCTGGAAGGCATAGAAGGGCACTTAAAAAAAAAACAAACAAACAGCTATTAATAGGTACTCATGCCCAAGATTCAGGTAGAATACTAATGTCCTAAGCAAATTTAAGAGGTATTGTACCTGGCCCACCCCGCTGGCCTCTGGGTCACAGTAAAGCATCTGGAGCATCTGGGCTGGGCTGGGCTGGGCTGGGCACTGGCGTGTATAGACGCATGGACTTTAATGCTTATTTATTTTTGACAGAGAAAGAGAGACAGAGCATGAGCGGGGGAGGGGCAGAGAGAGAGGGAGACACAGAATCGGAAACAGGCTCCAGGCTCCGAGCTGTCAGCACAGATCCCGACGCGGGGCTCAAACCCACAGACCACAAGATCATGACCTGAGCCGAAGCCGGACGCTCAACCGACTGAGCCACCCAGGCACCCCTAGACGCGTGGACTTTATACATAATGTTCCTCATGATTGCTTGCTTATCTGTCTTGGCTCTCACTACATGCTACATGTATGTACATATGTTCTTCCTTATGTGAGTGGAATAGCATTTATCTAAAAATTTCTCCTGTTGACAAATATTAAAGTTGTTTCCAAACCAATGGCCCCAAAACGCAAACTCTCATTTGAATTTGCAACTCCCTAAGACCTGGGTATTTCCATACATGTTTTTTATCCACCTGTATTTATTTTACTGTTGGTGAATCACCTTCTTATCTTGCCCATTTTTTTTTTTTTTATTTCACTACTTGCATTATTCTGATGATTTTGTAGGCACTCTTTATATATTCTGGATACTATTCCTTTGTTTGCTAAATATTTTCTTCCTGTCTGTTAACTTGTCGTCTCCAGATTTTTCAGAATGTTTCTTCTGTACTTTCCTTTCACAGAGATGTGAGATTCAGCGTGCCAATCTCAAAAAAAAAAAAATCTTATTTGGATTCTGACTGAAATGAATCTGTGTTACTTGAGAAGAACTGAAAAGTTTATGATACTGAGATGTCTTTTCAGAAGAATGGTATTTTCACTGTGTATTCAAAATTTTTAATGTTTTTCTTTAAGGCTCAAGTGTAGATTTCTGATAGACGGCCTCTACCAGGTCGAGGAAGTATTTTCTGTTAACTCCCTTGGTCACTTAATTAGGAGAGAGTGTTGACTATCTTTAAGTATTTTTTTGTATCTGTTGAGAGACTATATGGTTTTTCTCCTTGTCTGCTAAAAGAGTAAACTGTTTCAGCAGATTTTCTCATATTGAAACATCCTTCCTTTCCAGGTATAAACCCTAAGTGTTCATGATACTTCACTTCTGTAATACACAATCACAAGCATTTTATTTAGAATTTTCACATTTCGGTTCATAAGTGAAATGAGTCTGTGATTTTTTTTTTTTCTTGTCCTGTTTCTATCTAGTTTTGGGTACAGATTCTACTAGCTTCGTACAGTTGGGGTGTATGTCTCATTCACTATTGACTGGAGAAAGAAGTGTTGAGGTGGGGATAATTTTACCCATATGTACCATCTAGGTTTTTGTGAAGGGTGTCTTGGTCCATTTGGGCAGCTGTAACATAACAGCACAAATGGGCAGCTTAGAAACAGCAGACATTTACTGCTCACAGCTCAGGGGGCTGGAGGTGGGAGATCAGCTTCCCAGCATGGCCGGGTGAGAGCCTTGCTCTGGGTCACAGGCTTCTCGTTGTATCCTCCCAAGGAGGAAGGGGTGAAGGAGCTCTGTGGGCGCTCTTTTATACGGACACTAATCCCATCGTGGGGGCTCCGCCCTCGTGACCTGATCACCTCCCAAGGCCCCACCTCCCGATACCATCATTTTGGAAGGGAGGATTCCAAGACGTGAACCTTGTGAAGAGACAAGCATTCAGACCTTATCAGGGGGTGCTTTTGAAGGAAGGGTTCTCACGATAAGCTGGAGGCTCTCGGAGGCTGCTGACTGCTACACTTTCTCCTGCTCCTTCGATTTAAAGTAAAGTTGCAGCTTTAGGAGGACCAGAGTGGAGTTACTAAGATAATGCTTTAGATTGAAATGTCCTACAACGGGAGATGACGGGCCGGGGCAGAAATCACGCACAGCCGAATCCTCGCCACTCAAAATGTGGTCCGTGGACCAGCAGCACGGAAGGAACCTGCAGACCCATTAGAAATGCTGACCAGCGGGCCCACTCAGACCTACTGAGCCACACTGTGCATTTGGACAAGATCCCCAAGAGACCATCAGACACACTAAGGTCTGAGGAGCTCAGATGGATAAGGTTCCACAGTCAGATCACCCGAGCTGTCAACATTCCCGCTCCGTACTTGGAAAACGGAAAGTGGAAACTGTCGATGGAATTGTAGGTGTGGTTTATGCAAGAAAGATGCTACGGGCGTCCAGTCAGGGGACCCGTCTTCATTTTCAAAGAAAAGACTTTGACCTACATCGAAAGACCGGCAAGTGAATAGGTTTTCATGTTTTTGATTAAAGTGAAACGTCTGAGGTCTGTACTGACATTTATGGTTCCCAGCTTTGACACACTTCACTGAACCAACCAACTACAATCTGGACCGTATCGGGTAGGAGGGGTTCTACTAAAATTTCTGCTTTCCCAGATTACCATTGTATTTCACCTAGAGTCTCAGGAATGTTGACATGGAGTGGTATTCAACTGTAATCGTTTTCAAAACTACCGACATGGGCATGTTACATTTCTAACGTTTTCATTTTTATTTGTGTCTCGTTTTGCATTCTCTTTTGTTTGCTCATTCAGAGTAGCCAGAGACGGATTTAAATGCTTTTTCATTTTCAAAGCCCTATCTCACATTTTGGGTGTTTTTTTGTGTGTGTTTGTTTTTTTTCCTCTTGCTAATATTTAGTTTTATTTTCATGACTTTCTCACTTCCATTATCTTTGGGCTTATTATTCTTGTTCTGTCTCTCTTGTTTTCTCACACTGGCCCTGAGAGCCACACATTTTTCTATGACAATTGTTTGACATGGTATTCTCACGGACATTCATTCTTAAATCCATTAAACGTACCAATTCAGTTTTTATGTTGTTTTTATTTTAAAGGGTGTTTTGCAATTTTGAAAGAACCATTTTACCAAACTTTGGATGTCAAAGCTAATTTCGTTTCAGCTTGTTCAGAGAATGTGGCCTATGTAATTTCGGCATTTTGCAGTTTGTTAAGATGTTTTTGTCTTCTACTTTAGCAACAGTTTTTGTGAATGTTCCATTTGTGTTTGAAAAGAAGGCATGGTCTCTGTTGGCATAAAAGAAATGTGTCACTGGGGCGCCTGGGTGGCTCAGTTGGTGGGACGACCGACTTCGGCTCAGGTCATGATCTCAGTTTGTGAGTTCGAGCCCTGTGTCGGGCTCTGTGCTGACAGCTCAGACCCTGGAGGCTATTTCAGATTCTGTGTCTCCCCCTCTCTGCCCCTCCCCTGCTCACACTCTGTGTCTCTCTGTCTCTCAATAATAAATAAAAATTAAGGGGCGCCTGGGTGGCGCAGTCGGTTAAGCGTCCGACTTCAGCCAGGTCACGATCTCGCGGTCCGTGAGTTCGAGCCCCGCGTCAGGCTCTGGGCTGATGGCTCGGAGCCTGGAGCCTGTTTCCGATTCTGTGTCTCCCTCTCTCTCTGCCCCTCCCCCGTTCATGCTCTGTCTCTCTCTGTCCCAAAAATAAATAAAAAACGTTGAAAAATAAAAAAATAAAAAAAATAAATAAAAATTAAAAAACAAAAAGAAATGTGTCTGGGTGCACATATACATATATATATATATATATATATATACACACACATATGTGTGTATATATATATATATATATATATATATATATATACACACACACAAATATATAGATATATCCATATATAAATGTAGATAGATATAGATATATAGAGATAGATATGGATATGGATATGGATATGGATATAGATATAGATATAAAATCAAGCCAGTTAATTACTCTACTCCAATATTCTCTGTCCTTCTTTATTTTTGTTTACCCTTTCATACTCAGGTAACTGCTCACCCAGCCATTCCACTCCAATTATACTTGTCCACACACCCTGAGTTTTTTAGGGGTAGCAATATGGCCAGGCTGGCAGATGAGTCATGATTAAGTCTAGACGAGCACTGGTCAACAGAGGCTTTGCTGACATCTTTGTTTCTGCTTGGGATGCTGGTGCAAGAGCATAAGATCTAGAGCCATGGCAGCCATATTGTGACCATTAGGCCTCTATCCATTTTGCAGTTTGTTTGCTCACAATTCTTTGTGTTGTCTTCATGGTTCTCTTGTATTTATTTCTATTTTGCTGGTATATATTTCTTTTTAAGGACTCCCTCATAGTTGCTCCATGGGCAGGACATTTTCTGAGTTCCTGGAGCCCACACAACATCTAATGTTTGCCCACTATTTCACACGGACCTTGGACCTGAGCTCCCCAAACCCTCCTGCCTTTACAACACCTGCATTTATTTTGCGCCGGTTTTGTATGGGATCCGATCCATCTGCCCCCATTCTGTCTTCCACAAATTGTTCAAAAGCTCTCCCATGCTGGTGGCACTCTTGTTTTCCTATATTCCCAAGGGCCGATTCTTTAGAAAAAAATTTTGTCATTTTGTGGAAGCTGGGTCTGAAATGAGGACAGATGTGTGAGCTCAGGCAGTCATTGGAATTCGATATCAAAAACTTTTAACACAAAAATCAATACTTCATTCTTTACAAATTTATAGGGAAACAATGGTCTTTGAATGATTCCATTTGGGCTCAGGAATACACTGTGATTCTGTGTTTTTCTTGTTCCCCAGCTATGTTTTACATTCCTTTCTCTGTGGACTGTCCTGTACCATTTAAAATACATGCTTTCTTCCGGGGCACCTGGGTGGCTCAGTTGGTTAAGCGTCCGACTTAGGCTCAGGTCATGATCTCGCGGTCCATGAGTTCGAGCCCCGCATTGGGATCTGGGCTGACGGCTCAGAGCCTGGAGCCTGCTTCGGATTCTGTGTCTCCCTCTCTCTCTCTGCCCCTCCCTGACTCATGCTCTATCTCTCTCTCTCAAATATAAATAAATGTTAAAAAAAATTTTTTTTTAATACATGCTTTCCTGTAAGCACATGCCTGGCCCAAACAAAGGAGGGAGGCTCGAACACACACCCCAGCCCATAGCGCATGCGTGGCGTTGGCAACCCTTCGGCGTAGATTCGACTGCGGCCATTGGACGCCCGTCTCCGTTCTCAGGCACTATTTTCCTGAAGTACAAATCTGGCGTCACAGGTACAGCCCAGGCAGCTCTCGTTTAAAGTGAGGAACGTAAAGGAACCAAACGACGGAGCCGCAGAGGCCCGCATCGTGGCCCTGGCCCCGCCGAGGCTCTCAAGCAGACAGCCCCGGACTCCGAGGGGCAGGACTCTGAAGACGCCTCGCTGAGCGAGTCCGGGCTTGCAGCCCACCCTCCCGGTGGGGGCCACGGCCGCCGGGGGGGCCTCTCCGAGCCACGCACCCGTCAACGGTGAGGCGTGGCGGGTGACCTCGCGTCCGGGCACCGTGCTCAGGGCGGGGGCCACACTCGCTGCTGTCCCGGTGACCAGCCTCGCGGTCCGCAGTGAAGCCCCGACGCCTCTACCGGCAGCCTTCGCGAGCCACCCACCTGAGCACCCACGTGGGCACAAGCCTTGCACGCAGCCGGGCTACGGGTAAGCCACGCGCGCACACACACGCTCCCCACGCTACGCAGCGTCTTCGCACGCGTACGCTTGCGGACGTGCGCTCGCGCGCGTACACGAACGTGTGCGTGTGTGAGTGCGCGCGTGCCTGGTCGTCGCCTGCGTTCACGTGCTCACGCATCCGCGTGTGGGCGTGGGTCGGTCTGTGCCAGGCGTACGATCGCGTGTGGGGCCGGGGCCGGGCGGGGCGGAAGTGGGGGGACGGCAGGGAGCGTCTGGTTCCCACAGCCCAGCGCGAGCCTCCCCGGGTTTCTCCGCTTACAGAAACCGCTAAAGCGCTCTTGTCGGCACGACGTCCAGAGGGATGTGCCCGCCGCCTGTACAGGGCCTGCATTAGCATAAGTATTACATTAGTGGGACCAGTTAGAATGCGTTTGTCTCTCAAGAGACTCTGCGACGCGATCTGGAAACACTTACGTCCGACGTACGGGTACCACATTTAAAGAGAATACGGAGACAGCTCAGTTACGCGACTGACAGCGCGGGATGGGAGGCCCAGGTCCACATTTCTTCTTAAACGAAAGATGGATTCCTGAAATATTTGTGTATCAGTTGCCTACACTGCTTTATGGCCTGTAGAGGAAATTGTCCTTTAAACACCTTCCATAACATTAGTGTCCTTCTCGAGCCATAATCAACCTTCTTTCCCTCAACCTCCCATCAACTTAACTTTTCAAGTTGGCATGAGTTAAGGGCTGTCCCCACTGATCGTCACTCTCCTGAAATTATTGTAAAGTGGAATTATGCGCCGCTAGTCAGTACTTTCTGTAACTGGAGAAGGTGCCGGGGAGACTCAGACCAAACTTGCCGGGTTATGGTTCAGCGTGTATTTAGTGGCACGGGCTCGCTCAGCCAAGCAGGTGTATTTCCATCCTAAGTACGACCCAGATCAATGCACAAAGTAGGCAGGTTTGTCTGAGATGCCACCGTCTCACTGGTGTTTTAGGGAAACTGTGTAGCTGGCGTGCAGGTGTGGACCTTCATGCCGACAGAAGGTTCCGGCTTAGTCATTCGGGGCTGTCACAGCAAAGTGCCTCAGACTGGGTGGCTGATGTCTCGAAGTTCTGGAGGCTGGATGTCCAGGGTCAGGCAGAGGCAGGAAGCAAGCACCCTCCCGAGAATCCCATTGTGGGGGCCCCACGCTCACGACCTCATCTAACCCCAGGAACCTCCCAAGGCCCCCCTCCCACTACCATCATGCCATGGGGGTAGGGTTTCAACACGTGAATTTGGGGGGACACAAACAGTCAGCCCATTATAGGGCCCGGGACTGCCGTGGGGTCTGTCCGTGTTACAAAGAGCGGACTTCACTCCAGGTGCCTCACGTCGGCATGGATGGAGGACCGGATACCGACTGCTCGACGGGTTCGTGCCTAGCTTCCGGAGCCAGCTGCCTAACGCAGCCTGCCGCCCCTCACGAAAGGAACCAGAGCACGCCGTCCCACGTGGAAGCCCCCAGTATGGCTCCCAGATACACGTCACCACGCTCTGCCCGTGACCCCGCGAGGCAAGCGCTAAGCAAGCTGGCCTTCGCCCACACTGCCACGAAGACCGGACTCTTCTCTGCTGGCCGGCAACAACAACAGCCGGTTTCCTTCTGCTTCTGACGCTGCGGGGAGCCCCTGGAGCCCCAGGAGGGTGGGCGCCTAGGCAAAGCTGGTGGTAGCCTCCCAGCCTCTGTCCTCCAGGCCAACACGACGTGCAGGTCCACGCCGACCCAGCTGACCCACCCGGGTGGCTCTCCAGGAGCCACACAGACGTGCTGCCCCGCTGGGGACCACCCATTCCCACCCGGATGCTAGAGTGACTTCCGGGGGGCAGTGCTCAGCGGAGGGGACCCGCGTGGCAGCCGGTAGCCACACGCAGCTCCGTGCCCGAATGGGATGCGCTCTCGCCGTGAAACACACACCAGTCCCCGAAGACCGCCTGCGATGAGGAACGTGAACCATGTCATGAACGCCATGCACACTGGGTACGTGTTGACACGATCATGGGGGGGGGGGGGGTCAAACAAAACACATGCTACTAAAATCAGCTTCGAAGTGACGAGTGAGTGGTTGAAGAAAGTGGAGCGGATTCACTCACAGGAAGGACACTGCACCACCCGCTCCAGCACGGGTGGCCCTTGAGGACGGTGTGCGGAGGGAGGGGAGCGGGTCACAAGAGGGCGAGGGCCGTGTGATTCCTCCCACGAGGGGACCGAGAGTCGCCAGCCTCAGAGGCAGGAAGCAGGACAGAGGCGAGTAGTTATGGTGGAGAGAATGAGACAGGGTTTCACTCCGGGAAGAGGAAAAGTTCTGCGGACGGACAGCGGTGGTGGTTGCCCGGCAGCGTGAAAGCACCTGATGCCCCCGAACCGTTCACTTAAAGTGGTTAAAATAGCAAATTTTGTGGGCGCCCGGGGGGCTCAGTGGGTTGCGCATCTGACTTCAGCTCAGGTCATGATCTCGCGGTTCGTGGGTTCCAGCCCCGCGTCGGGCTCTGTGCTGACAGCTCGGAGCCTGGAGCCCGCTTCGGATTCTGTGTCTCCCTCTCTCTCTCTCTCTCTCTGCCCCTCCCCTGCTCACGCTCTGCCTCTGTCTGTCTCAAAAATAAACATTAAAAAAAATTTTTTTAACTAGTAAATTTTGTGTTATGTGTATTTGACCTCAACAAAAATTTTTTAATCAACTTCACCTGTGTCTTTATATTTACGTGTACATTTTTTTCCACTAGAATATTTATACATTTAAATTTATGTGCTGATTATTTGTTATTATTTATTAATTATTTATAAAGATTCCACTAGCACATTGAAGATGATTGATGTGACGGTTTATGGCTCTTGGACAGCACTGGGCCAGAGGGAACCAGGTACTTAATTGACAAACATTTAGTGACCAGCTCTACACAAGGTATGGCGACAGGTTCCAGAATGTTAAAAAATAAACATAAGGTACAATCCTGACAAAGTATCTCCCCCAAGGTATTTATTATTTACAAAGGCAAAAATAGTAATTTTGCCCTTTCTTATTTATTCGTGCCTTATCATTTGTAATATTTCTTACGCGTATTTACCTTATAACATTTAGTCTATGATATCTTTTTTTTTTAACTAGGAAATCCAGCAAACACTACCTCAGCCAAATGATCAAGGTTAACGCCACCGATAATAACATATACCGATGTCGTGCCCCTGCTACGCGGCACAGAGGACGCACATCACCTCCGATCTACCGGTGAGAGCGACAGACCTGAACTCGAGGGCTTTCGACAAAATACCTGACCCGTGTTCTTCAAAAGTGTCAAGTTCCGAAGGAAAAGGAAAGACCGAGGAGCTGTCATATCTTGGAAGGAATTAAAGAGAAAAAGTTAAATGCTTTGTGGCAAGGTGAGATCTGACTCCGGTCCAGTTGATAGCATGGGGCCGATGTTCCTTCTTACCCTTGGGGAACCGCCACGGCGAGGGGAGGTGTGGCCACAGGAGGCAAGTGGTTGAAGGTCATACAACTACCGTCATCTATCTCCGCAACATTTCTGTAAGCCTCAAATTACATCGAAACTTACGAGTGGATACAAATAAAGGCGCCCAGGTCAGACCCACTCGGGCCGCTCTCTGGCCACCGGCACAAAGCCCAACCTCGCCGGCTCTGTGCACCCCTCATCTCACCCCCAGGCTCCTGTCCAAGGCCAGCCAGAGTCAGGAGCACTCGGCCACCTCTGTCCCACTTTCTGGAGAGCCGAGATGGGTTGTTTATTTGGGGGGCATGTAGCGAAGTCCTTACTAGGTTTTATTAAATGAGAAAAGGAGTGAGTGCTCATTGCGTAAAGTCAAAGAAAGCACGTGAATGAGGGAAACAGCAGTAAACAGTTCGCCTCCCCCAATATATTCCCGCCCCAGAGGCGACCAGGTACCAATGGGCGGCCAGCTTCCCTGTGCTTCTCCACGCTCTGCAAACGCAGGTGCACAGGTTCATGTGGCTTCCTCTCCTACCTTTGCAAAGACACGGGGTCGTCTCCCAGGTGTTATCCTGAAACTGGGCTTTCCTCACCCAACAATGCCTCACGGGCACTTCTTAGAATTATAGATGTGTAACTCCTGCCCGTGTGCAAATAGTTGCAGGATATTTCAACATCCTACATTATGACTGCACTAGAGTCTATTGGCCACGCTCCTACGGATGGACTCATGCCATTGCCAGTGTTGCCACAGAAACAATGAGTCCGTGTCTATCGGCAGTCTCGTTTCTGAAGAAGAGTCCCTAAATGGGATGGCTAAGACAAAGGACGCAAACATGGTTACTTTAATAAACATCCTCGGATGACTCCGCATAGTGGGTTTAGCGGTCACATCCCCACCGGCGACGGATCGTCAGTAGACGGATGGTCTACTGATTTCTTTCATTTCTTCCCCATTACTTCTATTCTACGAGGCTCTCTCCGGGGAGGGAGAGCAAGCAGCCCATACCGTACATCTTCCAAAGTTTTCTTGGCAAGTCTGACGTGTTGATTTTGCTTTCAGAAATTTAAAATAACTCCCGGCTCAGTCGGTGAGGCATCCGACTTCGGCTCAGGTCGTGGTCTCGCAGTTCGTGAGTTCGAGCCCCACGTCGGGCTCTGTGCTGACTGCTCGGAGCCTGGAGCCTGCTTCCGGTTCTGTGTCTCCCTCTGGCCCTCCCCTGCTCGTGCTGTCCCTCTCAAAATTAAATAAACATTAAAAAAATGTCCAAAACAAATAAAAAATAAAGAAAACAACTTCTGATAATTCAAATAAAATTCATTAGAACTATATTTGGAGTTGCATCACATCTATAAAATAAATATGTAAGATGCATTAATGTTTGCAGTAGGTTAAACACATAAATAATATATACATATAGAATCTAGTTTTGTATTAAAATATATATAGGTAGATATACACATATGTTTGGAAGAGATTTGTACTTTTAAGATTGATATATTCCTCTCCAGAAACTTGTGCTGAGTTCCTTTATCTGAGAATCAATTTACATCTTACAAAGAGATTTTATAGTTTCCTTCATGTGTGTCTTGAATCTTTTTCATAAAATTTGTTTTTTTCCAGAGATTTTATGTTGTGGGCAATGTTTTATTTCACTACCAGGAAAAAGCCAGTTGCTACTTAAAAGGAGAAGATTTTGTTGATTTTTGTAAGTTAACTTTGCTTCCAGCCACCTCTTTGAATGTTCTATTATTTACTTAGGCAAAAGCCCTTAGGTTTTCTAAATATGTCATCTCATAATCTGCAATTCAAGGATCAAGTTTCCTATCATTTTTTATGTTAATTCACCAGCTATAAGCCCACAAGGGCAGGGATTTGTGTTTTCATTTTTCCATTATATCCCCATTTGGGCACACAGTGAACTCTCCATAAATATTCACAAGGAAGGGAGGGAGGAGGGGGAGGGAGGGAGAGAAGGAGGAAGGAGGGGGGGAGGGAGGGTAAGAAGGGAGGAAGGAGGAAGGGAGGGTAAAAAGGGGGGGAGGAAGGAGGGTAAGAAGGGAGGAGGGAGGAAGGGAGAGTAAGAAGGAGGGGAGGGAGGAAAGGAGGGTGAGAAGGGAGGGGGGAAGAAGGGAGGGTAAGAAGGGAGGAAGGAAGTAAGAAGGGGGAGGAAGGGTGGGGAAGAAGGGAGGGTTAGAAGGGAGGGCGGAAGGGAGGATAAGAAGGGAGGAGGGAAGAAAGGAGGGCAAGAAGGGAGGGGGAGGAAGGGAGGGTAAGAAGGGAGGAGGGAAGTAAGAAGGGGAAGGGAGGGAGGGTAAGAAGGGAAGGGGGAAGGGAGGATAAGAAGGGAGGAGGGAGGAAAGGAGGGTGAGAAGGGAGGAGGGAAGTAAGAAGGGGGGAGAAAGGGAGAGTAAGAAGGGAGGGGGGAAGGGAGGATAAGAAGGGAGGAGGGAGGAAAGGAGGGTGAGAAGGGAGGAGGGAAGTAAGAAGGGGGGAGAAAGGGAGAGTAAGAAGGGAGGGGGGAAGGGAGGATAAGAAGGGAGGAGGGAGGAAAGGACGGTGAGAAGGGAGGAGGGAAGTAAGAAGGGGAAGGGAGGGAGGGTAAGAAGGGAAGGGGGGAAGGGAGGATAAGAAGGGAGGAGGCAGGAAAGGAGGGTGAGAAGGGAGGAGGGAAGTAAGAAGGGGGGAGAAAGGGAGAGTAAGAAGGGAGGGGGGAAGGGAGGATAAGAAGGGAGGAGGGAGGAAAGGAGGGTGAGAAGGGAGGAGGGAAGTAAGGGGAAGGGAGGGAGGGTAAGAAGGGAAGGGGGGAAGGGAGGATAAGAAGGGAGGAGGGAGGAAAGGAGGGTGAGAAGGGAGGAGGGAAGTAAGAAGGGGGGAGAAAGGGAGAGTAAGAAGGGAGGGGGGAAGGGAGGATAAGAAGGGAGGAGGGAGGAAAGGAGGGTAAGAAGGGAGGGGAGAGGAAGGGAGGGTAAGAAGGGAGGGGGGAAGGGAGGATAAGAAGGGAGGAAGGAAGTAAGAAGGGGGGAGGAAGGGAGGGTAAGAAGGGAGGATAGGAAGGGAGGAGGGAGGAAAGGAGTGTAAGAAGGGAGGGGGAGGAAGGGAGGGTAAGAAGGGAAGGGGGAAGGGAGGATAAGAAGGGAGGAAGGAAGTAAGAAGGGGGGTAAGAAGTAAGTAAGGAAGTAAGAAGGAGGGAGGGCAGGGTGAGAAGGGCTTTGATATTTCCTTGCCAGATGAGATGCTTCCTGCTCAGTGTTAACAAGTTGTCCGAACAGGATATAGATAATTTGTCACTGAGGCATCTCTGATGTGGGGCTGTGGCTTCTAACCTGGAGAGGAGAGCCGCACGACGCCTCCAGCGACACCGGGGCCGTTTCCTCTACCAGATCAGGCTCCTGCCCCCAGATTCCCCGCCGGCATCTCCCTCTTCTGGGATAAGGGAGGAGAGAAGCCGCCGTCGGCTGAGCTCTGTGCCTGGCACTGTACTAGGTGAATTTTCCGAGTCGTCCGTTCAAGTCTCCTAAAACCCTGTGAGCTAGATATTCTGGTTCTCAAGTGTTCCTTACTCTTGCCTCTGGTGACCACTTTTATTGGAATTAACAATCCCTAAAAATTAACAAGCGCACACAAAAAAGAAACCTTACACCTAAATTTTGTTCCACAAATCATACCCGCAAAGTTACCCTTCGTTTTATTCACTAGATTT
Source organism: Panthera pardus (assembly GCF_024362965.1). Taxonomy (NCBI): domain Eukaryota; kingdom Metazoa; phylum Chordata; class Mammalia; order Carnivora; family Felidae; genus Panthera; species Panthera pardus. Next base: position 4,136,057 of record NW_026526766.1, read on the forward strand.
GCTTACGAATGATGAGTTTATTGTTTTAAAGAGAAAAAAAAAACAACAACTCCATTTCAGGATGACAAAGTCTTCTCTGGAGCACAGTCAAAACAAAAGTAGCCCTGGAAGTATTTTCAAAAGTAGCATTTTAAAACCGTTCGAACATTCCCTCAAAAATCAAACATGGAATTCCCATATGATCTGGCCGTTCCACATCTGGGTACACACACCCAAGAGACGTGAAATGTGGGACTTGGATAGATATTTGCACACCCGCGTTCATCGCGGCATGATTCACAGCAGCAAACACGGGGAAACAACCCCAGTGTCCATCCGCGGATGAAGGGATAAGCAAAATGAGGTCTATCCACACGCTGGAATATTATTCGGCCCTAAAAAGGAAGGAGACACGGAGCCCTGCTACAACGTGGATGAACCACGAGGAGATTCTGCTAAATGAAACAAGCCAGAAACAAGAGGACAAACACTGTAGGGTTCCACTTGTGTGAGCCACCTGGACGAGTCAGATTCCTAGAGACAAAGTCGAGGGGGTGGGGCGCCGGGAGCCGGGGAGGGGGGCGGGGAGGCAGTGTTTCGTGGTTTCGGTTTGGGAACACGGGCGGTGGTGACGGTGCCACGACAACGTGAATGTGCTGAATGTCACCGAATCGTACACTTACAAGTGATTAAAATGGAAAATTTTATGTTTTGATGTCAATTTGATGGCAATTAAAAAAACACACATTTTAACCGGTTTTGAACCATGGCAGTGTTGTCTTGCCTCCCCCTTGCCAGTTGAAGGTCAGCACTAGCCTACGGGGAGAGCGACATAGTAAGAGTATAGGCTCTAGAGGCAGACAGACAGACAGACAGGCAGACAGACGGGCTTCTGATGGTGGCCCCACTGCTTCTCGGCTGTGCGACCTACGAGCAACTGTCTTCCACTTACAGCACTTCTGACACCAAGTGGGTGGGTTTTCCACACCGAGTCGTCCAGTTTTCCACGGACACCAACTGGGTGTCCTACGGTTTAATTCAATTCTGACACTAACTACCCAGAGTGAATGCTGACCCCACAGGTTAAGGGCTCAGACCCACAGGACCACCCCCACCTCAGATTCAGATACCGCTTGTAAACAGCGCGTCCTCAGTTCACCCACACTCCCGTCCAACTTGAATTGGGGGTCCCCACGACTCCCTCCCCGGGTTTAATAATTTGCCATTATAGATGACAGAACTCCTGGAAACACTTATGTTTACCAATGTCTTACAAATAACATTGTACAGAATACAAATGCATGGCCAGATGAAGAGGTATGTAGGCAAGGTCCAATAGGTCCCAAGCACAGGAACTGCTCTTCCCCTGGAGTTGTGTATGTCACCCTCCCAGCGTGTGGAGGTGTTTACCAACCCAGAAGCTCCCAGAACCCTCCAGTTCAGAGATTTTTATGGAGGCTCTGCCAAGTAGGCATGATGGATCGTTCACTCAATCTCCAGCCTCTCTCCTCTCCCCAGAGGTTGGGGGTGGGACTGACAGGTCCAAGCTTCTAATCATGACTTGGTCTTTCTGGTGACCCGACCCCATCCCGAAACTATTCATCCCGACCCCATCCCGAAACCCCAACCCGAGGGTTGCCTCGTCTTATCACCCACAAAATTTCAAGGAATTTAGGAGCTCTGTGTCAGGAACTGGGGGCGGAGACCAAACATATACTTCAAAGTCGGTCTCAGAATTTGGGAAAGTTACTTCACCCTCTGAATCTTAGGACTCTTGTGTGGAATTTATAAACCAAGGTTCATGTGGAGTTCCTAGCACCATGCCTAACCACATGACGCTCCGGAAACAAATGCCCACTGTTGCGGCTGTGAAGACACATAGGATAACCACTGGAATCTCACGTCTTTGTGCAATTATTGCCACTTAATTCTCTAGATAGGAAAAGCTCACTCGTCTGATTGTTCTGTAACTAATTTTCTTTAGATTTTTGGATACAATGTTCGCAACCATCTTGGAGGGTTCACGTTTCTCTGTTTCATACCATTCTACAAAGCTACCGCAACCAAGAGAGCAAGGTACAGTTTAATGAGAGCGAATTGAGAGTCCACAGATAAACCCTTACACTTATGGTGAATTCGTTTTTGACAAGGGCACCGAGACAACTCAGCAGTGGAAAGAATACTCTTTTCCACAGGCGGTGCTGGGACCATCGGATATCCACAAGCAAAAGAATGAAGTGGGATCCCTACCTCACATCATATACAAAAATTAACTCAGAATGGATCATGGGTACAAATGTAACAACTAAAACCATAAAACTGTCTGAAGAAAAATAGGAGTACATCTCTGCAAGCTTGGGTTAGGCAATGGTTTGTTAAATACGATACCAAAGCAAGTGACAAAAGAAAAGAAAACAAAAAAAAAAATTGGACTTCATCCAACGAAAGACTGCTGTGCAGCAAACAAGACTATCAAGAAAGTGAAAAGACAATCCTCAGAATGGGACATGATCATATATATATATATATGATATATATTATATATCATATATATATATGATATATATAGATATAGATATAGATATGATATATATAAATATCTATATCTATATATATCATATATATCATATAGATATATCATATATATCTATATGATATATATATGACTTTTATCCAGAATATATAAAGAACTCTTACAATTCAACAATAAGAAGACAATCTGATTGAAAAATAAGCAGAGGAGTTAATTACACACTGTCCAAAAAATATACATACAAGCAACCAGTAAGCACATGAAAAGGTACTCAACATCGAGTCATTAGGAAAAATGCACATCAAACTCACATCTGCCAGGGTGGCTAGAATAAAAGACAGAATGTTTCACATTTCCTGCTTTCTTTCTTGTTTTTTTTTTCCTTTAACATTTTTTAATGTTTATTTTTGAGGGAGAGAGAGCATAAACGGGTGAGGGGCAGAGAGAGACAGGGAGACACAGAATCGGAAGCAGGCCCCAGGCTCCGAGCTGTCAGCACAGAGCCCGACGTGGGGCTCCAACTCACCAACCATGAGATCATGACCCGAGCCGAAGTTGGACACTTAACCGACTGAGCCACCCAGGCGCCCCATCACGTTTCCTGCTCTCTAAAATTCCCTGGTGAAGGAGGGACCCCGCCTACCTGCCTTCTTTGCTTTCTCTTTTGGGAACATGTGCTCAGGCATGTGGGTGCATCTTCTTGCCCCTGTGCTATTTATTCTTTGCTATTTAGTGCTATTTATTGGTTTTTTGTTTTTTTGTTTTTTTTTTTTTTTGTCGTCTTTACCTGGGCTTTCTCACTGTCATGTTCTGAATACGGCCAAGGACCCTGTAGCTGAGTGGAGTTTCTCTGTTCCAGTTTGTGACTTCTGACTGTAGGACCTTAACATGAGCCTTGTTAGAAATGTGCCGAAAATGAGCTAAATCCAGCCTGAAGAATGAGGATCAAAAGGGCATCTCCTCTGACTGAAAAAAAAAAATGCACAAACATCAGAAGACAGATCTTAGAGACCCTGAATTGATGGCTCAAATGAGTAAGGTATTCCTACTCATTTTTGGATTAATCTTATTCCTAAGTGAATCCTGGGTATATCATTTACCTTTTGCTTAAACAGTATTGGTTAATGGCCATAGCTTTGAAGTTCTAAAATTGCTTATAAAATTTCTATTTACTCCTTTTTTTTTCTAGTATGCCACTTTTGGCCCCTTCCAACATGTTTCCAGCTGGATCTCTTGCTGTTCTCCATTAATTGTCAGCAGATTTGGGCTTTTTTTCCCCCCAAAGGGTAGTATAATTTTTTTTCATGTCTTTACTTACTTACTTACTTTTTTTTTTTGAATTACCAAGTACTAGATGGGGTGCCTAGGTGGCTCAGTCGGTTAAGTGTCCAACTCTTGATTTCAGCTCAGGTCATGATGTCATGGTTTCATGGGTTCAAGCCCTGCGTCAAGCTCTGTGCTGACACAGCAGAGCCTGCTTGGGATTCTCTCTTCTCCTCTCTCTCTGTCCCTCCCCTGCTCACACTGTCTGTCTCAAAAATAAATAGACTTAAAAAATTTAAAAAAAAAATTTAATTACCAAGCACTGGAAAAATCATCTGGAGGTAGGAGTAAAGTATCAGTATGTTAAGCATGAGTCTGAATTTTCATTTCTGAAATTTTCAAAATAGTCAGTCAACATGGACCATTTACGTAATGGAAAGTTACGAAAACAGCGTTATAGCCATGGCTCCCAGAGCCTCCTTTAACTTTGATCCCTGAACTGCGTCACTCTTCAGGGTTGGCTCCCGTGTGACGCTTCTACAATTTTTGGGTCTGCATTTACAGATCACCGGAGTGCTTTCAGAAGGGAGGCAGAGCTTAGCAGATGGGTGGGGGGGGGGGGCAGGTGACACAGCGGGACCCCCGGGGGACCAGAAGCCAGCCAGCACTGAAGTGACCCTCCTCGGCAGCGTGCTGCCTGTCACTCCAACACTGACACACACACAGAGTTAATGTGGGCCAACAAGGGAGATGCGGGTTAGATCTGCACCCGCTGCCGTGTTGGAAAGGCAAATGAGAAAAACGTACGGAAAGCGCGTCTGGCACAATTCAATGCCCTCGCGAAGGTCGCGTTGAGCCTCTGCCCAGATGCATGTTGCAGCCGTCTTGAAAGATGCTCTCAGACTGGAGGTGGGCTTTCTCCTGCCGCCCTCAGTGCCGAGCTGAGCCGAGCTGATGGCTGGTTTCCATTCCCACTGTCCTCCCCATGCCAGGAATTCCTCTGTGGACTCTCTGTCCGTTTCCACCTTTCCGAGCTCCTCTCTGCAGCCAAGGAGCTGGAAGTCTGCAGACAGAGTGTCCTGGAAATGCTTCCAGCTTCCTGATGAGCCGCTGGTGGGAGACTGGAAGGGTAGGGAGGGAAAAGTTCCTTTGTCGTCCTCCCGGGCCCTACATCCAACGTGACCGGTGTCCTTACAGGAAGACGGGCATTTGGACACAGACACTCGTGGAGAAATGCCACGTGGCCACGATGGAGCCAGCCGCTGGAGGAATGCCAGGGGTTGACTGTTCCAGGGCCCTGGGAAATAGCGGCTTGCAGTGCACTGGCCACCAGGTGTCGTGGGGACACCCCTCCCCAGAGGTGAATACTGAAGTTCAAACAGCTAAGCAGTCGCCAAGAGCCCCGAGAGAGAGAGAGAGAGGCTTCCCCCCCAACAGTAGACAGAAGTCACTTATTTCTCGGAAACCCTGGCGTAGCTAAGACACTAACATACGCTTCCTATCATCCACTTAGTCAACGATTGACGGAACATGTATTAGGTGACATCTTGCCAGATGTGTGGGCCGCACAAATTGCTTCTGGTTCCGCTTTTGAGATGCTGGCGGGTTAACGTAGCTGGTACTTGTAGATACTTTGCTAGTTCCTAGGACCAAACCAAGTAGGTAGGGATTGATGCTCTTCACCAAATATCGCCAGCTGTCTGCCTTGAGCACGTGTAGGGTGACACTTCCTGAGGCCTCCAGACGGAAGCCCACATGACTGCCTCTGGCCCCTGGGCTGCTGGCAGAGCAGTGTGTCTGCCTTGAAGACAGAGCGGGCCAGCGTGAGGTCCTCCACAGGCCCTTTCCCTCTGCTTGACGATGGCCCCAGGTGAGGCAGTACCGTCCCATCGGCCTGGGTGACTGAGTGACTGTCACGGCCCATGGCGGACACACAGCATGAGCAAGAAAAGAAGTCTCCCCTCTGAAGGGGCTCTTGTCACCGTAGTGTCACCAGCATACGTTGACTGGCCCAACAAGAAAGACCCAGTATCTATCTGCTTTGCAGCTGCTAATGGTTCCCTAAAGGAAAATGTACATGTAAATAAAGGGAGTTCATACATATGCAGTTACTGACTGGCACAGAAGTCTGGTGACAAGAATGGGATAGCGTTGCAGGAAGGGAGGGAAGTTTTCCTTTCCTAAGAAGGAGTTTTCCATCTTAGGAAACTTCTAGAGGAAAGTCCCGCTCAGTGGAACCGAGGAGGCAGACACACAAAGCGGCACCCAGGATGCTGGCTGATGGGCACCAGAAGAGAAAGTGGGCAGGGTCCCATAGTGTCTGAGACTGGCCGAGGGCTGGGAAGTCTCCTGGGGACCGGCATTTGGACAGGGTCTCAATGAGCAAGCCGAGAAGTGTGACAGAGGGGTCAGGACGGCTCCTGGCGTCGTTTCTGTGACACATCTCCACTGTCCAGCAAAGCTCCCATCACGGAGGAAGAGCCCGCTCCAGGCCCGCTGGCCGGTGCACAGAGTGACCGATAAATTCCAGGACAGGTGAGGTGCCCGTGGAAGGGCTGGGGCTCAGAAGGGTGGGGGCTGCTCAGGGAAAGAACGGGCCCCCAAGTTCAGACTGCTCTCTGATGTGTTCCACAGGACGCCCTGCAGTCAGGAGAGAGGCCCCTTTCAGATTTGGTCAGGGCTCTGCACAGAACCAATAGGAGATACGTGATACAAATACAGGTGTAGATAAGAGAGGGGGGGGTGGGGGTTGGAGGAATTTACCAGAAGGAATGGGCTCACGTGCTTGTGAGGCTGGCCAGTCTGCTGTCTGAGGGCGGGCTGGGGACTCAGGCAACAGGTGACACTGCAGCCTTGGGACAGAATTTCTTCTTCTTCAGGAAACCTCAGTGCTTTGGCTCATACTCCTTCGGGGGCTGACTGAGTCCCACCTACGCCATGGAGAGTAACGTCCCTTACTGGGAGTCAGCTGACTGCCGAGGCTGACAGCATCTACTAACCACCGTCACAGCCACACCTAGATGGGGGCTTGACCGAAAAGCCGGCGTTAGAGCCGAGGTGACCCAGAAACTACCAGCACAGCCTCCAAAACACGCCTCCTGCTTACCGCCAAAGCCCCTGCTCCTTGGATGTGTACGTCTTCCCTTACGAAGCCCCCTCTTCCCGTCCTTCTGTCTACACCTGACCAATGCCCCGCCCCCACTCATGGAAAGCCTTCGCTCCTGGCCCCCCACCCTCCCCTCCATCCCTGCTCGGGCCAGTTTCCTTGGATGGGCCACAGTGGTGCCGGTTGAGCCAGCAGTCAGGTTCGTAGTCCCCTGTATCCTGGCTCTGTCCCCACCACGAGGGAGACTGAGGACTCAGCCTCACCTTCCTGCTCCTGGGCCTAACGCTGGACGTGTCCATCAGATATGCATTGCTGCACATATATGAGCCTCAGGTGGTGAGCTAGGACATCCTAGGATCTCTAACTTGATCATTCCCACAAGCCAACCTGTCACACTAGAGGCACAGATTTTAAAGCTAAAGCAACAATAATCTCAAATGCAGGGACTTCATTCTCGAGCCGTAAAAATCCCAAAAGGGTGACTCTTGAGATATGCCTGAGCTTAGGCCATCATGAAATGGTATCTGAGCAAAACAATTATCTTTAGAAAACTAGGTGATTTTCAGACGCTCATTGAGAGGGCTCAGACTCAAGTCAGTAGGTAAGATATCCTCTCATCTTATAGGAAGCAACACATCCAGCATTAATATACATGGATCTGTATCTATATCTACATATACCCCTCCTCCATCTATCCATCCATCCTTCCTTCCATCCATCCATCATCCATCCATCCCTCTATCAAACTATCCATTCATCCATCCATCCATTTATCCTTCTTTCCTTTCCCTTTCCCTCCCACCCTCCCTTCCTTCCTCCCTTCCTTCTTTCCTTCCTTCTTTTCTTCCTTCCTTCCTTCCCTCCTTTTCCTTCCTTCCTTCTATTCATCCATCCATCATCCATCCACCCACCCATCCATGCACGAACATGTCCTCCTGCTCCAGTGGTGTCTTCCTTGTTTGCCAAAGAAATAAAGCCTTGATATTGTACTTTGTTGACATACCAGCTAAAAACTGCCTTCTACTCAGCAATGCAAATAAAACCCCTTAGTTGCATCAAGACTGATGGATGGTGTGGCCCTTGGCTGAGCTGGAGAGCGCAGGAGGGAAGCAGGAGGGCCTGGAGGAGGGGGTGCTCAGGTGCAGCCCCCGGGGGACACCCGTGGGGTGTGTGCCAGGAGGCTCAGATGCCCGGAGCAGCAAAGCTGGGAAGGAGAAGAGGGCTCCAGAAGGCATCCAGGGAGCCTGTGTGGACGGGGTGAGTAAGAGCTCTGGACATGCTTATTTTACGAACAAGGAGGTGGACACCCAAGAGAGGATGAGACATCAGACAAAGTGACAGAAAAGAGAATGCCAGGAGCACAAAGCTTTGAGACTGCGTCCTTTGGAAGCAGACTTTATGATACCATCTGATGGGTCTGATGACAGAGAGAGTGGAGACATTTTAAGACCAAAAAAAAAAACCTCACCATCGGGCAATTTTTTTTAAATTCTACTTCATGTTTCCCCTTCCAAATTGAGATATAATTGACATGTATCACCGTGGGAGTTTCACTTACATACCCTGTGGAGTGGTCACCAAGGGCAGTTAACATCCATCACCTCATAGATACAGTGAAAGAAAAAGCATGAAAAGCAAAAAACGTCCTTCCCCTTGCGATGAGAACACTTAGGATCTACTGTCCTATACCAGCCGTCCTGTACATCCCTCGGCCGTGCTGGCTGGACGCCTCACGTGGCACATTCCACCCCTGGTTCCTATTTCTCTTATGACCACAGATTGTACCCTTTGACCACCTGCCTCCGATGTCTCCTCCACCCCATCCCTGCCTCTGGGAACCACAATTCTGATCCCTTTTTCTATGTGTTTGTTTGGTTTTGGTTTTTGGAGGCAGGGGAGTGGGGGGGGGGGGGTTGGTGTTTTTCGTTTGTTTGTTTGTTTTGGGGTTTTTTTCGTTCCGCATAGGAGAGATCACGCAGTATTTGTCCTCCTCTGTCTGGCTTATTTCACTTCGCACAATGCCCTCAAGGTCCACCCATGTTGTCGCAAAGGCCAGAATTTCAATTTTTAATGGCTGAATAATATTCGCTGAGACAGACAGACAGATAGGTTTTTGTCCATTTATCCATTAATGGACAAGTTTGTTTCCACATCTTGGCTTTTGGAAGTAATGCTGCTGTGAATGTGGAGATGTAGATATCGCTTCAAAATCGTATTTTCATTTCTTTTAGACGTACACCCCGAGATGGGACAGCGGGGTCATAGGGTAGTTGAGGAGCCCCGCGGAGTGTCTCCAGAGCGGCTGGAGCGGCCTGCGTTCCCACCAGCAGCGCACGAGGGCTCCGTTCCCACATCCTCCCCAGGAATTTTTATATCTTGTCCTTCTGGTGATGGCCGTTCCGGCAGGCACGAGGGGAGAGCTCACTGTGGTTTTGATCTGTGTTTCCCACGTGGCTAGTCATGTTGAGCATCTTTTCACGTTCCCATCGGCCATTCACGTATCTTCCTTGGAAAAACGGCTCCTCAGATCCTTTGCCCCTTTTTTAAAAAATGTAAGTCACACCCCGTAAGTTACTTTCATGGCCCGATCATGGATCCAAATCCACATTCTGGAAAACACCACTGGGGTATATCCCCAGACCACCAAGGAAGCCTGCCCCACCCCCTTCCGCCTGAAGGTCTCCTGTGAGCACTGTCCTCCCGTGCAGGCAAATCCGCAGAAATAGGCAGGTGGTCTGGCTGGGTCTGTTGTGCCTGGGGAGGAGGGGGAGGGCGACGCGGAAAGGAAAGGGTGCGTATGTCTGCACTGACCCCCGGGTCCGGGGACCCTTTGGTGCTGTTATTCCAGCTGAGATCACCAGGCTGTACCATTTCACGCTCATCGGTGTGCCCCAGGTGGCCTCAGCCCCCTCCCTGAGGTACCGGGAGAGCCTGTCCTGGCTCCAAACCCTGCAGAGCAGGGACCAGGGACCCGCCCACCTGCCAGAGCCTGACTCCCTTCTCCTGCAGCCCTTTGCCCAAACCTCCTTATATAAAAGAACAAAAATCAAAACACAAACCAAAGCACAAACAGGAGGCTGTGTGCTCCCTAACCCCGGGCAAGGGCCCTCTCCCCATCGAGGCGGAACCACTCTGCTGCAGACCGAGATCCAGCTGCCTTCGCGTTTTTTCTTTTGTTTCTGTTTTTGTTTTAAGCTTGACGTCGATCCACAAGAACGTTTTGGGCAAATCGAAAAGCAGCGTGGAACTTAGATGCCGGCTTGGTGGCCGACGCGCTGCACACACAAGGTTCTGTGGAAATGACAGCAGGCAGCTTGGGAACCACTGCGGACCCTCCTCCGTCCGGCACCGAACTGCTCACCAGGCGGGAGAGGATCGTCATTAAGGGTCAGAAATGATGCCTGGAGATTTTCAGTTGACGTATCTCACATTCTGTGGAGGCAAGTGTGTTCTTTTTTTTTTTTTTTTTTTTTAATTTTTGAAATTCATTCATTTCTGAGAGAGAGACAGAGCATGAGACAGGCAGGGGCAGAGAGAGAGGGAGACACAAAATCCAAAGCAGGCTCCAGGCTCTGAGCTGTCAGCACAGAGCCCAATGCGGGGCTGGAACCCACGAATCATGAGATCATGACCTGAGCTGAAGTCGGTTGTTCGACCGACTGAGCCCCCCCAGGCACCTGGTGTGAAGGTAAGCGTGTTCTAATAGGTTTACACGGGAATACACTCATGGGGCACCCGGGGCCGTGTCTCAGGAAAATCCCTAGGATCTGCCTCTCTCTCTCTGTGTCTGTCTCCCTCTCTCTCTCTTTTCCCTCTCTTTCTTCTGTGCTTGCGTTCTTTCAGGAAGGAGTGTTTGGTCCAACTAAGGGGAACTAGGAGGAGCCTCTTGGAGGAAGGGGCATTTAGGTTGGGGTTGGAAGAATCACTTCCAGTGGGGGAAGCGTTTCGGGCTTTGAGGAAAACCTGGAAGGGCAGGAGGACTTAGGGCGGCTCCTTTGGGAAGGGGAAGGTCCCGGGTCATGGCAGCATGCACGGGTGGTGGGAACGTGGGCAACACAGGACACAGGAGGGCTGCAGCCCGAGCCCAGAGGAAGCCTCCATCTGTGGGCAGTGAGGAGCAGTTAGGAGATTATCCAAAGGGAGCAAGCCGACCCCTGTGTTACAAAACACGCATGTTGGTGGCACTATAGAGCAGGGACAGCTGGAGGCAGGATGGGGGTGGCTTACCAAACTCTATGGGCCACAGTTAGGGGACTGGAGTGCCCCGAGCCCCCTGCCCTCCAGAAGCTACCCACGGACACGCCCTCATCCATGTGACAGCCCGGCAGGTGAACCAGGAGGGGGCAGAGCCCCAGTCACGGTCCATCCGGACCCCAACAAAACGGTCCCAACGGCCAGCATCTCTGGGAGTGACTGTCACACGGTGTTTCTATTTCCCGTCTCCGAGTACAAAGACAACCGACGAGAGGATGTGGGTGGAGGAGATCGAGTCTTCACTGCAAATTTCTGTGATTGGAGGTCCTTTCGATGGTCTTGGTGGCATAGCATTTACCGGGGAATAATCAAGCCTTGGGATTTCGTCTAGTCACGCATAGTGAGTCACGTATGCTGCGGGCCCGTCACAGAATTACAGGCTTTGCTTTCAACGCGCGGCTTGTAGACCCTAACGTTCCCTGCAAATCAGTCACCAAGATGGAACCTTGCGTGTCCCTTCCCCCGGGGGGGGTGGGGAGTGTGTCTCCAGAGACGCCCAGGGTCCCCGCCCCCAGCTGCCCTCTGCGGCCACCCCAACATCATGCCAGGGCAGGCCCCGTGACCCACTCGAGAGGTGGGTCTAGACCTAGAAGGCCCGGCAAAGTCCATATTTGTGTTTTCAGGAGTCCTTGGCGACCATGTGAGACAGGAGACGGGAAATCACGGCCTTCAGACAAATCCGGCCCCTGACGTGTGTTTCTGTAAATAAAGTTTTATTGTAACAGCCATGCCTAATGGCCCACGTATTTGTTCTGTGGCTGCTTGTGGTTACGACAGTAGGGCCGAGTCCTTGTGACGGGGGCCGTGGGGCCCCAAAGGGTAAGATACCTGCTCTCTGGCCCTTTCCAGAAAAGCCTGCCAAACGCTAACGTAAGAAGCCCACCTACCACACGGAGAGGCCCAGCGGTTCCGTGTACGGGTCACAGCACCAGGGGACTGGTCTCCAGGAAGACAGAACGCCCCGCGGAGCAGGGGCGAGAGAACGGCAGCTCCGAGTCACTATGTTGGGCAATTGATTACACAGCCACCTCTAACTGGAACCCCTCCTCCCGCCCCCGCCCCCGCCCCCGCCCCCCAGGACGGTCAGGCTGTGGCCGTGAAACGGGACGACAAGATCAGACACAAGGCGGGGCTGGACACTCATTCCCGGCACCGCCCAATAGGACACCTGAGTGGCCGCGGAGCTTTTCTGGAGAAACAGAGCAAGTCATGCTGAAACCAGCTCTAAACCACACACTTCTGTTTCCTTCACCCCGTACGTCATCCCCACCGTCGGCAACAGTTTGACCACACTTTGGTCTGTGGGCTCCTGCCTTTTAAATGCATCTTATCGTTACGAATGCGGTACGGGTACCCGAAGGGTCGCCCAGGACGGAAACTCCTCCCCTGACACACAGAAGCCACGTGGGCTCCTTGCACCCAGTTCTAGAATGTCTTCTTAAAGAGACAAGCCGGTCGCTGAACCTGTCTTTAAAGAGACGAGAAGCGCCATGAATCCAGCCTCGGTTTCCATCAGTTACACCTGTTCCCGGCTAAGTGACAATCAGAACACACTCTACTTGTCGCATTTCCTCGACAGCATCTTGACAGAGGCTCAGTGCCCTCTCCCTCCTGCTGGAGAAGCCGCTGCTTACAAAAGGCAAATGGCAGGTCGTGGTGGGTGACGCAGGGGACGCCTGTAGTCAGCACGACTGCCCACCGGGACAGTCGGCCCCCTCCCCGGAGGGCGGGTCAGGCAGGAGGCCCCAAGGACGCATGCACCTCGAGGCCAGAACCACATGAACCATGTTGTGTGACAAAGGGAAATCTGCAGACATGACTGAGGTTATAGGCATTTTTTTAATGTTTATTTGTTTTTGAGAGACAGAGACAGAGACAGAGACAGCACGAGCGGGGGCGGGGGGGGTGGCGAGAGAGAGGGAGACACAGAATCGGAAGCAGGCTCCAGGCTCCGAGCCGTCAGCACAGAGCCCAATGCGGGGCTCGAACCTGTGACCCGTGAGATCATGACCTGAGCCGAAGTCGGACGCTCAACCCACTGAGCCACCCGGGCGCCCCTAAGGTTACAGACTTCAGTAGAGATTATCCCGGACTTCTGGGAGGGCCCAATTCCATCACACCCCCCTGACACCCAGAAAGCTCTTTCTGGCTGGAGGCGCAAACGTGTGACAGAAGGTGGCTTCAGAAATTGCCAAGTGTGACAGCGACTGGGTTTGGAGAGGCCGGGGTAGCATGAGGAAGTCGGGGGGGACCCCAGCCACCAGGACAGGCCCGTGAACAAGGCACTCCCGGGCCAGAGGGGGGCTCCTGGGACACTGTCCCCCGAGCAAGGCTTGACCAGCGTCCCTGTGGGGCGGCGCAGTCTCCGGGCCCCTTGGTCCCCACTGAAGAAAGTTCTGCTTCTCGTCACGCTGTCGTCTCCTCCTACGGAGATGCATCACCAGGAGTCCACAAGCACCTATGCTTACGGTTTTCGGGAATGAGTGAGTTCTTTCAGGGAAAAAGAAAGTGCCCCCTTTCACTGCACACCCACCCACAAAGCAATGCCTGTCTGCATTCCTCTGCTCACCAAGGTGTGCCTTATGCTAGAAGTTTCCATCCTATACCATTGTAAACTATCAGTGTTTGGTCAGCATGGTGGCGGCCACAGCGTCCCTGGAAGGCACTGCGGTCCCCCCACTGTCCCTGGAAGCCATCGCGGTGTCCCCACCATTACTGGAAGCCATCACAGTCCCCACACCATTACTGGAAGCCATCACAGTCCCCACACCATTACTGGAAGCCATCACAGTCCCTTTTCTGGAGCCCAGGGCTGTTGTTGCCCAGGCAACCAAGAGGCCTTCCGACTGACTCAACCGCACAGATGCTGCAGCTCCCACCATTCTCTTGGGTCTGTGTCCCGTCCTCTCCCGCTGCCCGGCCACCTGCCCACCACGGCTGTCCCTTGCTGCCTCCCAGCTCACAGGGTGCCCCCTTCACCCTTCCCATACAGCCTTCTGGGCCCAGCGGACGGAAGATGGACAGGGGGCGGCTGTGTAAGCATTGACCCACCACAGGTGAACCCTCTGTCCCCCCACCTGCCTGGACAAGGAGGAGCCCTGGCAACTGTCGCCCTGTCGCACGTCTGTAAACACTGGATCAGGCCTCGAGCGGGCCTGCACTGAGCTCCCTTGGGGGAAACTGAGGCAGGAGGGCAGGAGAGGGCGGGAGGGAGCTGGGTACACAGGACAGTTAACGCTGGATTTTACTCTTGTAGAACCTCTATTATTTCACCTACTAGTATATGCTGGAGGTGAAAGAATCAGTTCCTGCAAAAAAGAACAATTAACCACCTAAAATCATAGTACCTCAAAATGCATGTAGACCTTGTCTCACACCCAGGGCTCAGCTCTGTTCTAACGCTGTTTGTCTCACAATATCTTAGCCCCGCTGGCCCCTGCTTCCTGGCTGCAGGGGCTCCAGCCGAAGAGACCCCGGGAGGCAGGGGGGCCGGAGTGTGACTGCCCCAGTGACCCTGGCCCAGGGCTTCCCTCCTGAGCCGCGGGTGGCCACCGTGGGTGCTGTGGACGCCTGGGGTTCCCTCGGGGACTCATTCTGGGTTCTGGAGGACCATTCCGCCCCGCGGTGGCTGTCACAGAAAGTGCTTGGCTGACGCCTTGCAGTGCTGTGTTCCTACCAACAAGCCTTGGCTCTCCGCCTGCCCCCATCCCAGGCACTGACTAGGTGTGGCCACCCTGCCCTTCCTGCCTCGGGATCCTGGGGGAAGGGGTGCCCAGCAGGACCCAGGGCAGGACAGAAGCCTGGACACCAGCAGGGCCCCTGACCTCCCTGACAGTGGGTGATAGAGCGGTCGGAATGGGAGCTGGGAGAGGGGCACCTGGGTAGCTCAGTCGGTTAGGTATCCAACTTCCACTCAGGTCATGATCTTTCGTTGAGCCCCGAGCCAGGCTCTGTGCCGACAGCTCGGAGCCTGGAGGCTGCTTCCGATTCTGTGTGTGTGTGTCTCTCTCTCTCTCTGCCCCTCCCCCATTTGCTCTCTCTCTCAAAATTGAACAAATGTTAAAACAAATTTTTTTAAGGAAAAAAAAAAAGAAAACTGGGTGAGAACAGAGTGAGGGTCTGTCCTGACCTGGAGGGCCACAGCCAGACAGGCCTTGAATGACCCTGGTTATGTGTGGGCGCCACCCCCTACATGGCCAGCAAGGCCCAGCATCAGGCCGGGCCAGGTCTGCAAGCAGCCCCCAGGCTCAGGGCTGGCCCATCATGGCCACCCAAGGACCCAGGGGGACAAAGGGCTCCTCCTGGCATGAGGGAAGGGAGGAGGGACGTCAGACGAGGCTCAAGTTCTCCATCACGACATTCAACTGCACCACCGAAGCATGGAAAGAGCCAAAGACCATGTGTAACGAATGCTTGTGGCTGTGTCCCAATAAAACTTTATTCACAAAAAACAGCGGTGGGCCACGTTTGGCCCCCAGGCTGTAGTTTGCCAGTTCTTGGCTTAGGCAGTGCTTCTCAAACTCTGATGGCCTCGGGTCACCCAGGGAGCTTGCTAAAACGAAGATTCTGACCAAGCAAGTCTGAGCACAATGCTGTCTTTTTTTTTTTTTTTTTTAAGTGCACTTAAAAATTTCCTGACGGTAATGGTTTTTAAAAGTTAAAAGAAACAAGGGACATTCATATTAATAGGATATTTTATCTAGGTATTTTGATACTCAAGATATTACTATTTCATCCAGGTGCACTAATCAGTCCCAGTGACTGGGGTGATGGATGGCGGAGGCCAGCGTGAGGCCTGAGACTCTGAATTTCTGATAAGCTCCCATGATGCTGCCGGTCCAGGGACGATGTTTTGTTGCCAGGGCCTGGAGAGCCCTCCCTCCTACCTAGGCATACCGGGCAGTTGTGTAGCTTTGCACAATTTTCTGCAGAAGAGTCGGCAAATTGCACACCTACCCTAACGCGATGTGAATGTTTAAGCTCAGAGCTTCGGGAGCATCCAGCCCCAAGTTCATCGATGCCATCACTGTGTGATCCCCATCAACTAGCATTCTCGAATGCTCTCATCCGCTGGTTTTACACAAAGCCCAGGAAAGGGGCTGCATCATACAAAGGGTGGGGGGGGGGGGGCGTGTGGGTAGAGAATGGCAGAACACAAGGGTTGCGACCGTCTGTGTGGCAGGCCCTTCACGTGTAAAACGTGGTGTGCGTGAATGGCTCACACGATTACGGAGGCTGGGAGTCCTGCGTTCTGTCTGCAAACTGCAGACCAGGGAAGTGGGGTGGCTCTCTGAACCGGAGGGCTGATGGTGCACGTTCCCGTCCCGAGGCGGGAGTGGACGGTCCCAGCTAAGCAGGCAAGCAGAGAGAAGCAGGTCCTGAGATGAAGGTCCACGGAAGGATCGACGAAGAACTCCAGGAAAGACCGTGGCGGGATGGAGAAGAATCGAGAACAGGGGACAATTTGGGGCCAGTCCCCAGCGCGGCGGTGGGGAGCTTTCAGCCCGACCCTCGGGGGACCCAGGCAGACTCCGCACCTCCACGAGCCTTGCCAGCCAAGGACACGGGTGAGGGAGGGAGCGGAGACACAGACCCCCGGCCCCTCCTGTGCTCTGTGCCTCCTGCAAAGCAGCTCTCGCAGCCTGAGTTGCCCACAGGAGGTGTTGGCCATGGGAACAGCACGGAGAGCCCAGAGCAGGAAGCAGAAATGGGAACGCAACCCAAGGGCGCCTGGCCAGACCCTCCACACTCGAGAACCTCCCAAGACCTTCAGCACGGCAGGACCCCCATCATCTGGGGACCCGCTGCGTGGGGCGAGCCGTGGAGGCTCCTCTGTGCTTATTACGCACAAGGCCCCTGCACTCCTCTGAGCCTCACTCAGATCAGAGAGCTGGTGGCTCATTCACCCCCGTGAGTGTCGCTCCCTGGGGCGCCAATGTCCACACCGGCGCTGTGCCCCTTCAGGTGAACTCAGCTTCTTCCTGTCAAACGTCTCTTGATCTCTGCGCAGAGCAATAAAACCTCTCCTCCTGGCAGACCACGCCACGGACAAGAGCAGTGTCCTTTTGTGATGTCACCCAGCTGGGCGACGGAGTGGCTGGGCTGCCTCTGCCCGACCCTCTTCCCGGCTGTCCCTGCAGGTAGCTGGCACTGGACCCGAGCCCAGACTCCCGTACCCCCCAACCTCCCCCAGTCTGCCAGGCAGCCTGTCACCGCCCTCATTGTGTGCCTTCATTAGCGTTCAGCCCCTTGGGTCTGTCTCCTCCTTCCCTATTTGCTGCTGGACTGTGGGTCTCGGGTGGTCAGGGGGCAGGAGAGCGGTAGGGGACAGGCACAGGCCTCCCACCCGCCTCCGGTGCCTACGATCCCTGGGAATTTAACAGCCAAGGGAGACGTTCCAAGTTCGGCGGACGCCACACCGATTCGGGGCAGGAAGCCCGCCGCTGCTGCTGGGGCCGCGGGGCCAGATGGGGACACATGCTGGAGGTGCCCTCACTGCTCCGCTCTGCTGGTGTGCTCCCCCCACCCCCGAATCCCTTCTCCCACAGGGTTCCTGCAGTTCAGCCCCGCCCAAGCTCCCCGGCAGCCCCGGGAGCCGTGCCTCGTTTCTCCAGAACCTCCTGCCCTCCCGCCTTCCTGCTGCGCGAGCAGAAACAACCGGGCGCCTTTGATCTTTGCCCTTCTTGTTTGCCCATCGTGCTGTGCTGCTGGGCCCCACGTCTCTCCCTACCAGGGGCCTCCCTGGCCACTTCCTGGAGCTCAGGCTCCCCCCACAGCCCCCTCCCCCACCCCGCGGTCCCGGCCTCTGCTTCTAGAGCCTGTCACGGGAGGTCAGGATTTTCCCTCGTGGCTGGATGAGCCCCAAGTCCTTCCTTTGGCCACAGAGACCCGGCAGTGCGATCATACCCTGAGTGACCCTAAAAAAGGAGGAGGACGCTCAACAATCGGGCCGCGCCCCGCAGCGGGCACCAGACTTGCCGCCAGTCCTCTGCCCGTGGCCAGGCCCTCCGTCACAGACCCATCGGACCAAGGCCTGTCCTGCAGCCCGCGCAGGAAGGGAGCCCACTCGCCTCCCTTGGTGCACCGTGACCACAGAAGAGGGTACCAGGCTCGACGTGCCAGGGCCGAGAAGGGAGGGCAGGACCCACGCTCTAAAACCACAGCCCTGTTGTAGGAGCCGGGTGGTATACTTAGCAAAGCAGGATGTTTGTGGGCAAATCAACATTTTGCTGTAAATAAAATTCTGAGCTGAGGATTGCAGAAACTTCTTTAGCCTGTATGTTGCCGAGAAAGCTCTTTTCCTGAAACGAGCTCACGGTGACCCCTCCTGCGGAGAGCTCCCGTGCCTTTGTGATGAGGGGTGTTGTCCGGGGCTGGAGCCGGAGCCCGAGGAGTTTGGAGGAGCTTCTCCCTGGGCGGGCCAGCAAGCCTGTTCCTCCTCACATCTGTGTGCTGTGCCCCCCACTGGCCAACCGGACCCTGGCATCCAGGTCTTGTCGTGACCGGCTTCCACCGCATACAGTTCCGCGGTTGGGGCTCAGGATTCTTTACGTCAAGAGCTCCGGTGGACGGCTGGCCCCACACTGGGACTGACCGGTGGGTGGCTCTGTGTGTATCTCGAGCCGTGTTGCACACACAACACACACACGGCACGTAGGAGGCGCTACTCCATCCCCAAACCTGCCTCTCCCCTACTTATGCCAACGTGTATTTGACTCGTTCCACCTGTGCCTGGTGGAGGAGAACCGTGCTGGGGAGACGCCGCGGCCCTTCCCAAATTCCCGACCTGTGGGTTTGGGGGCAAAACTAAATGGTTGTTTTAAGCCGCTGACCCCGGGGCCGTTTCGTGCTGCAACAGATGACCAAAGTACTGAGGACGTGAGTCTCGGGGACACTTCCCTGGGAGTCCTGATGGGAAATTCTAGGAAGGCTTCCTGGAAGACCTAGTATCTCAGGGGGTGAGATGGGGGTGGGTGGGATGTTGCGAAAGAGAAAACAGCGTGAGCGGAGGAGGGCCCGCGGGGAGAGGGAGTCGCGTTTTCCTGCGGATGCACAGACCCTGGGAGGACAGAGGGCGGATGGTGAAGACGTTGGCGGACATGAGCTTCTGCCTGAGACGCTCCGGAATGTGGCTCGGCTGAGACTGCATTGCGGACGAGAAGGAGTACCCAGCCATCACCCAGGGCCTCTAGGAGGATGGCAGAAGCGCCCTCGATGGCCCCGGGGTGGTCACACCAGCTCTGACGTCTCTGACTCACGGAGACCACAGGTGTCTACACCAGCAGCCGGCGACGCGTTCATGTGCCGGTCTCTTCCGAGCGCTCCTTAGCCGAGCTCTCTGAGACGGTGGCTGGGGCACACAGACCCCACTCCGGTGCGGAAGACTGGGCACCTAAAGGCACAGGAGCCGCCCAGTGTCCCGTCTGGGGCACGAGTCCCGGAGGACGTCTGCAGGCCAAGAGGAGAGCTCACTGGAATGGAAGCTCCCGTGTCTGAGCCGAGACCCAGACCCTGCGGCAGGAGCAGCGCCACCGTGGGGCAGGGGCGGGGGGATGAAGGTCTAGATGGCCAACCTGGCCACACCCATGACACGCTGGGTTTACACCCGGTAAAAGCCACACTTCTGGGCAAAGGTGGGGTGCCGCTTCGGGAACTTCAGTGCCTCGGGGTCTACCTAAAAGGGAGCTTCCGCATCGGGGGGCCCCAGATGGGTCCACGTCCCCAACAAGCTCCCAGGTGCATCAGTGCTGCCGCTGGCCCAGGAGCCATACCTAGAGCAGCCAGGATTTAGAGGACGTCTCCAAGAAGATGAGCCAGCATTTACCCAAATGCAGAAGGCTTTTCCCCAGCATAAAAGGGGGAAAAAAAACAAATACAATTATATTCATTGTTCCAGGAAACAGCAATGAAATAGGAACAAATTACATGCTTTACTGCCGTCATGGTAGGATCAGCGCTGTGTGCCAGTGTTCTATAGCTCATGACAGTCACAAACTTAGCGGTATCGGATGATACCTGCTTACTAACCCGTGGCCCTCCAGGCCACAAGTCCCAGCGGGCTGGCCAGCTCACCACGGGGTGAAGTCAAGGCTCTTGTCAGCTCAAGGCTGCTGTCGGGAGGCACGGGGAAGAATCATTTCCAGGCTCCCCACTGCCTTGCAGCTGTGAACAGGACTCCCCACTTTCTTGCTGGCTGTCAGAGGTTGGGGGGGGGGGGCACTGCTCTCAGCAACCAGAAGCCACTCTCGGGTCCTTGTCCCAAAGCCAGAAACAGACACCTCCCTCACCTCACATCTCTAATGTCCCCTTCCGTGACCAGCCAGCGAAAACACTCTGCTCTTAAAAGATTGCCATGAGTTTAGGCCCACCCACATAATCTCCCTATTTTCAGGTCAACTGATGCAAATCCCTGTGCTGTGCAAAGTGACGTAGCCCTGGGAGTAACACCGGGGGAGCCAGGTCATGGGACCCTCTTAGATTTCTGCACCACAAGCCAGAGATGCTGCCTTAGGGAAAAACAAGCAAGTTGCAAAGATTTTCTTCTAGGACTTTCATGTCTATAAATTCGTGTACAGCGCAAGGGAAGGGTTGTGTTTTTTTCCCCCTATACGGATTGTTTAAAAAACATTCATTTCCCTACTGAATTGAATGGGTATCTTTGTTAAAAATCAACTGACCGCCTGAGCGTGGTTCTCTGTTACGTCCATCTGATCCGTATGTCCACACTACTTGATTCCTGTAGCTTTGTAGGAAGTCTGGA
This sequence comes from Panthera pardus, assembly GCF_024362965.1. NCBI lineage: Eukaryota > Metazoa > Chordata > Mammalia > Carnivora > Felidae > Panthera > Panthera pardus. Next base: position 4,156,952 of record NW_026526766.1, read on the forward strand.
ACTCAAGGGGTGTCTGTCCTCCAGCTTTTTAAAAATTGTTTGGACCATTCTAGGTCCTTTGTACAGCCGACCTTCGAACAATGCAGAGGTTAGGGGTGACAGCCCCCTGTACAGAAATCCACAAAGAACTTTTGACTCCCCCAAAACTTAACTGCTAATAACCAACTGTTGGCAAGAAGTCTTACCATAACATAGTTGATTAACACAATATTTTGTATGTCATACGTATTATATACTGTGTTCTTACCATAAAGTAAGCTTGAGAAAAGAAAATGCTATTAAGGGGGCACCTGCGTGGCTCAGTCTGTTGAGCGTCTGACTTTGGCTCAGGTTATGATCTCATAGTTTGTGAGTTCGAGCCCCACATCAGGCTGTGTGCTGACAGCTCAGAGCCTGGAGCCTGCTTCGGAGTCTGTGTCTCCCCCTCTCTCTGCCCCTCCCCTGCTCGTGCTCTGTCTCTCTGTCTCTCAATAATAAATAAACGTTAAAAATTTTAAAAAAGAAAAAGAAAATGCTATTAAGGAAAACATAAGGAAGAGAAAATACATTTACAGGACTAGACTATATTGGAAAAAAAAATCTGCATCTCAGTGGGCCCATGCAGTTCCAACCCACGTTGTTCAAGGGTCAATTATACTGTCAAGTGCATTTTAGAATTAGCTTCTCAATTTCTACACAAAACCCTGCTGGAACTTTTAGTGGGATTGCACTGAATCTATAGATCGATTTGAGGAGAACGTGCGCCTTTGGGCAGTGGGGTCTCTCAATCCAGGAACTTGGCACATCTCTCCATGTATTCCGGTCTTTTCAAACGTCTCTCTCAACAGTGCTCTGTCGTTTTCTGTGAACAGGAGTTGCACATCTTCTGTTCAATGTGTTTTTAACTATTTCATTTGCTGTTGCAAACGGAATTTTTTAAAAATGTCATTATTCAATTGTTTGCTGCTAGCATATGCATGTGCAGTTTAATTTTGTATATTAGCCTTGTATCTTGCAACTTACACTTAGTGGCTTTCTACTGGTAGATGCTTTGAGCTCTTCGGTGTAATCATGCTTAAACCATGTTTAAGTTGAGACAGTTTTACTTCTCCCCTACCAACTATGTCTTTTACATCCTTTTTTTTTTGTTTTACAGCCATAGTTCTTAGGGAGATGACTACAGTGATAAGAGAGCACATGCTTCCTTATCTGGTTCCTGATCTTAGAGAGAAAGTACTCACTATTTCAACGGTAGGTATAGTATTGTGTTAACTCTAGGTTTTTCACAGATGCCCTTTATCAGATGAAAGAAGTCCCTTTCTTTTTTTATTTTGCTTAATTTTCTAGAAAAAAAAAATTGCACAATCACAGTAAGAGATGTTAACCTTCCTCTCTCAGCCGTGTGTCGATCAGTTCGAAAAAGTGTAGCCACGTAGAACTGGACAGTGCCATTTACTTCAACCTAATTGCTATTTCTACATCATTTCGTATTCTTTTCAGGTACACATAAAAACCTACATACACATGGCACAAGTCTCAAAAAACGCAGAAGGTCTGTAAGTACATGAAGCAGATTCTCTGATCTCGCCTGAATTAAATTAGGAATCGGTAGCTAAATGGTATCCAGGAAAACCTCCAATATTTGGAAACTAAAGGATACACTTCTAAATAACACACGTTTCAAAAAAGGAAGTTGCAAATAACTTAGAAAATATCTCAAGCCCAAGTGGTAGTGAAAATCCATCATATCAAAATGGGGTGCCGCGAAGGCCGTGGCGAAAGGGACTTCTACAGGTTTCAATGCCTGCATTAGAAAAGAGGGAGAGTCTGAGATCAATGATTGAAGTGTCCACCTCAAGAGCCTAAAAAAGAAAGTAAACAAAGTAAACACAAAACAAGTGGAAGGAAAGAAATAATAAAGAGCAGAAATCAACAAAACAGAAAACAGACATTAGCAAGACGTTCCAAAGCGAAATCCTAGTGTTTTCAAAGCAACAAAGTAGGTAAGCTCATACTCAGACCAATCAACAAAATATTATAACAGAACATAAACCACTGATATCAAGCATAAAAGACTGGTTATCACTTGGATGACCAGGATAGGATAGATATTAAAAGGATAAGAAGCCAATTTTGTGAATGACTTTCTCCCCATCAGCTTGCTCACTTTATGAACTGGGCAATTTCCATGAAAAATGTAACTTACCAAGGTTTGGACAAGCTCAAAGAGAAAATGGGAAGAGCCCTGTATTCATTAAAGATACGGAGCCTGTTGTCATAAACCCTCCCAGCAAGGAAACCCCAGGCCCCCTCAGTTTCATAGATGAACCCCATCAAATGTTCAAAGAAGTGATAACACCAAACGTATGCAACAGAGAAACAGAGGAAGAGGGAACACATCCCACTGTGTTTCTGAGGCAAGCGTAACATCAACACCAAAACATAACACAACATTACCAAAGATCAAGGATTGTTTTTAAAGCACTAAAGTCAACACGGTAGTGCTCTGGAGAGTCTCAGAGTTGCCCAGCCCCATTGCAACACAAATGACTAACTTGAGCCAATGAGAACGAACTTCAACTCCTGACGTCATGATATTAAACTTCGTTCCACGATGTCTTTTGAGAGTTGGCCATGTTTGGTAACGAAGAGTCTTTTCGTTTTTATGTTTAAAAAATATTTTCATGTGTTTTTTCTTTATTTTTGAGAGAGAGAGAGTGAGAGAGAGCTGAGGAGGGGCAGAGAGAGAGGGGAACAGAGAATCCTAGCAGGCTCTGCACTGACAGCAGAGACCCCGGTGTGGGACTCGATCCCAGGAACCGTGAGATCATGACCTGAGCTGAAATCAAGAGTTGGACGCTTAACGGACTGAACCACCCAGACGCCCCCCTAATTTTTATTTTTTTTTTAATTTTTTTTTCAACATTTTTTATTTATTTTTGGGACAGAGAGAGAGACAGAGCATGAATGGGGGAGGGGCAGAGAGAGAGGGAGACACAGAATCGGAAGCAGGCTCCAGGCTCCGAGCCATCAGCCCAGAGCCCGACGTGGGGCTCGAACTCACGGACCGCGAGATCGTGACCTGAGCTGAAGTCGGACGCTTAACCGACTGAGCCACCCAGGCGCCCCCCAAAGAATTTTTTTAAAAGAAAAAAATGGGGCACCTGAGTGGCTCAGTCGGTTAAGCGTCTGACTGTGGCTCAGGTCACAATCCCATGGTTTGTGAGTTCAAGCCCCACATCGAGATCTGCACTGACACGTGCAGAGCCTGCTTGGGATTCTCGCTCTCTCTCTCCCTCTCTCTACCCCTCCCCAACTTGAACTTTCTCTCTGCCTCTGTCAAAATAAAAAAACTTAAAAAACAAAAGAAAACGAAAAAGAAAAAGAAATAACTCTGAGCAAAGAAACGCAGAAAATCATATTCCTGGCTTAGCAGAAATCCAAATATGGTAACAAGGACTCCAGAAAAACTGTGTTCGGAGGGGAACTAGAGAAGAACGACATGGAAAAGTCCAAGAGCGAAATGGGCCCGTGCTCCCTTTAATTGGCATGTGGTGCAGAATTTCTTACGTGTGTGTCAGTGGGTTCTTTGAAGAAAGCACCACAACTCCTATTTTGACAGATGTTCTCAGTGTGGTTTCCACTGCACAGCTAAGTGACCTTTCCGCTCACAGGACCCGCGACGGTAAAACCTGAGAACTTTCTTACCTAGTTATTCAGAACGAGCAGGTCACCCGGAACACAAGGCTCGTGGCCACGGGCGGCTCCCACCGTGTGCGCATCCCCGGGGGCCCACGGGACCCCCGCGAGGGTGCAGCAACAAGCCTCCCCGGAATCACCCCTTCGGGAGTCACTCCCCAGAGACAGGGACACAGCAGCAGCAGAAAACCAACGGGAACCAGGTTTCTGATTGGAAATTCGGGACCCCGTTCTGACAAAGGACCTGGTGGCTGGCAGTCTGAGGGCGCCGGCGGTTCAGGAGAACCTGACGGTTCGTTTGCGGTTGAGGCAGCGACAGGCTCGGAGACGCGGCACAGGGGGCGGCCGGCGTCACCACCGCGTGGCCCGGGGCCCGAGGCCCACTCCGTGACGGGACCACGGGACGCAGAGAGGAGGGCTGAGGACTGTTGAAGCGCTCTGACACTGCTGTGCCATCACGATGCGGGCGTGCTTTTTCATCATTCAGGCTTGTTGTGTTTTACAGAAGTACTCATCCAAGCAGAGAACGGGCCCTTCCACACGGACTGGGTGTGATGGCACTGTTCCGGAATGTGGGGTCCTCTGGCCGTGGGGGGGCGGACCGCAGGTAATGTGATGATGAAGCGTCTAATGACACACTGGTGTTTAGAACGGGCTTGAATGCAGGCCGAGCTGCCCCTTGAAGTCCTGCTCATCCACCCCTCCGCCTTCCCCCCGGGTTCTGGGGTGTACAGAGGGGCTGTGGACCCAGTCAGGGCGCCTGGGGCGCACCTGAGCAGCTGGCTGTCGTCACATCATCACCGGCACCACGACAAAGAGGCAGTACACGGCTGGGCGGGCTGGGCACTGTGTGCACGGGGTCAGCAGCCCCTCACCAACCGTGCCCGGGCAGTTGCCGCGCGGGCAACTGTGCAGGGTCCTCGGCGGGAGGCCGGGGCGCGGAGGCCCGGCTCACGTCAAATCTCACGAGAGAGCCTGAAACTCGTTTGTTTTTCCAAGTCAGACCCACGCTCCACTTAAATGTGGTTACTCACACACACCAACTGGAAATGACGCAGCTCTTTCTTCTTGTGCAATCCCCGCAGTGAGCATGTGCGAGCCCCGTGTCCTGGGGTCACACAGCCCCTGGCGATCGGCTCGATTTTCCGCGTCCCAGGGGTTTTATTTTACAAGGCTAACAGACTGCGGCCTGCATAGACTGCCCTGCCACACACGGCCCCTCTTTCCCTCTCGTTTTCAAGGACGGTCAAACCCCGGTGAACTTCGCTGTGATACGTGATTTCCGGATAAACGCATCTTGGGGCTCGGCAGGCCTGCCCGCAGGTGTGTTTGCCAGGAAACAAGCCGTGTCTAGTTTCTGTGGTTTGGCAGGGAAATCTCCAAGCTGGGTGGATTTGGGGAAAGAAGGACCCAAACTCAGGCCCGGAGAAGGTCTGGCTGATACGAAAGGATGCCGAGGTATGGTCCTGGGCTCAGCCGGGCCAGCCGAGGCCTGGGCAGCCACAGGGTCCTGGCCAGAAAAGACTCCGGATGCACCTGCACGGCTCCTTGGCCAAGGCCCTGGGTGGCCCCTCAGCGCCCCCTACTCCTATCAGCCCTGGGCTAAACACCCCCAAAGGAAGGGAGAACCGGGCTCTTTAGGGTATAAAGCGGACAGAACAGGACACAAGGCCCAGTGACACTGGCCTGTGTCCATGGGGACCCACAACTGCATCGTTCCCCGCCTAACAGTTGGGATTTGCCCTTTGACCCTTCCTCACCCAGTAGGCCTCCCGGACCTGCCTGGGATCTCAGGGTGGCTCTCGGACAGGACACGCCGCGGTGGCGTTTCAGGAGAGGCAGGTGAGCCCCTGCTGCTCCCCAGGGTGTGTGGGGGTGGAGACAGATGGCAGGTCAGTCCGCAGGGAAAGCTCGTTTGTCACAAAGGGGAAGTCACCGGGCAGCCCAAGGCTTATGGTTGTCGGACAGCAATAGGATCAGGGCCGTAGAGCCACTGAAATCAACATTATTTATGTAAAGATAACACAAGCTGTGGGGGGCATTGGTGGGGGGTAGGACTAGTGGTCACTCGTGGTCTCTGGGGCGCGGTGTCTCAGGCCTCCCCAGTACCACCGGAAATTCACTGTGCTGGGCATCCCCTGGCATCAGGGGCAATCATGTCCCTCACCCTGATCCCCGGAAGCTGCCCATCGCCACGAAGCAGGTGGGGCTGAGGGGGTGGGGAACGTGCAGGTGGACAGAGACGAGAGTTCATCCAGCCACGGTCCTCAAGGAGCTTCGAAGGGAGATCATTTTTAAGTGTATTTGGAGGGGGGGGGGGGTGTAGGGGCAGAGAGAGACAAACAGAGGATCAGATCACTAACTACAGGTGGTCACAACATGAGCGGGGAAGAAGGGCCACGAGAGAAGACAGACGGGCAGGCCGACCCCCCACAGCTTGCGGAGGACTCAACACGGACCAGGTCCCAGCGGATCCAGGGTCAGGCTGCTGACTCTTAACCTCCCGATGTTGGTCCCACTCGGGGCCTCTCCCCCATTCATACTGTCACCCTGAGTTCTCGGTCACCAGTTCTGTGCTCCTCCTGGGCGCCTACAGTGCCCGCCGCCCCTCCGACTACAGCTTGCTCTGCGCCCACTCCGGCCACGCTGGCTGGTGCATCACTTCCCGCGAGGACGCGCGCTGTCTGCGGAGTGAACCGCGCTCCGGAAGTAACGAGTGCAGATCAGGGCTGGGCCAGCGGTGGGTCCGGAGCTCGACCTGCCGGCCAGGGGTGGGCCCTGGGTGGCACGTTCTGCTCTCTCTGCCCGGAACCCCCTCCCGGCACCCCTGCCCAGAGGATCAGCAGCGTCCTCCCAGGGGCGCCCCTCCTGCGGCCGGCCCCCAAAGACGTCCACGTCCTCACCCCGGAACCTGTGAACGTCACCTTGCCGACGTGATGGGCTAAGGGTTGTCCAGGTGGGCATCCCCACAGCGGGGAGATGGACGGAAGACAACGAGAAGGTGCCGTGATCGTGGATTCCGGGCGCGGAGACTGGGGCCTGTGCGTATGAGACCAGGAGGGAGGCTAGAGCCAGGGAAGGCAGGCAGCCTCTGGGCGCCGGGAAAGGAAACACAGATCCTGCCCCAGAGCCTCCAGAAGGAGCAGACCCTGCAGACCCCTTGACTTCAGCCCAGTGGGACTGAATTCTGGCTGCTAGACCAGCAAGAAGCGAACGTGCCCTGCTTTAAACCATCAAGTCAGGGGGCGCCTGGGTGGCTCAGTCGGTTAAGCGTCTGACTTCTCTCCCACTTAGGTCGTGATCTTACGGTTTGTGGGTTTGAGCCCCGCCTCGAGCTCCGTGCTGACCACTCCGAGCGTAGAGCCTGTTTCGGATTCTTCGCCTCCCTCTCTCTCTGCCTCTCTCCCGCCCGTACTCTGTCCCTCTGGCTCTCTCTCAAAAATAAATAAACGTTAAAAAAAAAAAAGATATAAACCATCAAGTCAGTGGTGACTGTCACAGCGGCCCGGGAAACGAACAGGTCGCCCGTCACCACCCTCAGAGGCCTGCCTGGCCCTACAAGCTCGACATCTCCCCCAGGGGCCCTGGCAGCTGTGCGGAGCACGTGTGGAGCCCCCATGGCTCAGGCTCTGTGACAGAAGGTCTGGGCCTCCACACGCACAGGGGTTAGCGGCTCCAATGCTCATCACGGACCAGCGGCCACTGCTGTGCTGGGCGTTGTGGACACCTGTGCCTTGGCTCTACGTGCAGGGGGACGCCCTGAGGACATGGGGGACCGTGTCCCTTCCCTGGTCACACCATGCGCCCACAGCTCCACGGCCCCACCAGCGACCGGCAGGCCCAGTGTTAAGGGCCACCCTCTTGACCACAGCTGCTTGGGTCAGAGGTAAGCGCCTTGGCCAAGGACGAGCCACCAAAGTCCTTTCAACTGGGAGCTGGGAGCACAGGGCCAGCTGTGGGTATCTCGCTAACTAGCTAACTGGTTCAGGAGGCGGGCACAGGAGGCCCCCACCGCGGCCCAGCTTGCCCCTCCATTCCATCGGACTCTGCAAGCCAAAGGGTGGGTGCGTGCAAATTCAAACAGGCCTGTGACCGGCGGCCTTGGAGACTCCCTCAGAACAAGGCAGGAAGGGTGGGCATGCCGCAGGGGCCGGGCTGCCCCTTTGGGCTTCATTCTCCCACCTGCCTGGAGGAGAACTCAGGTGCCACCCGACCATCCTGCCGTGTAGCCCCTACGGGATCGGGAGGCCAGGCCCTCAGCCAGGTCTGCCTGCCAGCCGAGTGTGTCCTCCGTCACGGCCCCCGGCAAGGGTCACGTGAGGGCGCTCGGCGGCCCCACCCCCAGGGGCCATCTGGGCTCTCGCCTAGAGCGGCCACCTTCCGCCACGTGGCCCTGATCTCAGCTCCCACGTGATTCAGGATGGATCCTAAATCCCACACGGCAGGCTGTTCACAGATTCGTTTTCTGATGTAAGCACAAAGCTGAGACACGGTGGCCCTCACGTGATGGGTGTCCAGTAACCAGGTCGTGGACGAATGACTGAGTCAACGCCGGGTCGTTCGTAGAGCGTGCACCACACGCAGAGGCCTGTCGGCAACAATACCGAGCGTCCAGACGTGGAGTTCCTCTTTACCCAAACGTGCTCATTTGGCAAATTATTTGATCATCTGCACATGTTGTTGTTGTTGTTGTTGTTTGTAAAAACGGGGATCGGCCGTAAAACAAACCATCAAGGCCAAAGAATATATTGACATTGTTCACAGCGACGCCTGCGTGTTGCACAAGACAAAGGAGGGGCCGTCACTCTCCTAAGAACTGCAGAAAAGCAAATGAAAATCAGGACAGCGCATTTCTCGAGGATGGGGCTGGCGGAGGGTAGCGGCCGCGTCCCCTCCTCTTGGGAGGTGCAGAAATCGGGCCCCCGCCGTCAGGGGGAAGGCAGAGCGGCAGGAATCAGGGCCGGCAATTTGGCAGTCTCTGGGAAAACTAAAACTGCGTCCTCACCCCAGGGCAGGCCCCGCCGCAGGGAAACCTCAGGACCACCGAATCGCCCACCAGGAGGGGAGCAGCGAGGAGCCGGGGCAGCCCCACAGGAAGGCGACAGGGGAAACGGTCGCGCTCATTCTGAGGTGCACGAGAGGCGGCCACAGGCCCGGCCGGAGAGTCTGACGCTAGTGTTTCTGGGGCACAGGTATGTGTGCGTTCACAGGCGCGTGTGGGAGCGTGTTCCCCGTGCAGGAGTGTGCGCGCCCGAGTGTGCACGTGTGTGGATCTGTTCACACGTGAGTGTGCCTGTGTCTGCTCCTGGGAGCACGGGAAGCAGTCGGGAAGAATCACGACAACGGTACGGGTCTCCTGCTGTGAAGAGTGCTGAGTTGTGCCTCCACTTCACAGACCAGGAAACCGAGGCAGGGAGTAGCCAAGTCACCTCCCTGAGGTCCCACGGCTGGAAGGAAGCAAATCCGAACCCAGGAGACCTGGTTCCAAAATCCAGCCCACACTCATTCTGGTCTGCAGCCGTGCCCCAAAACGTGAAAGGCAAGGCAGACGGTGGCACGTTTTCAGTGGGGAGTATGGATGAGTCTTCCTTTCCTGCCTTTTTAAAAGTGTTTTGTGTTTCGAATTACTATTTTCAGAAGTCGCCACCCGCTCCGGGGTGAGCCGGCGCTGTGGGATCGCCCCTCCCCCCGGGAGACGGATGCAGACGCAGCAGGAGTGGCGCGGGGTTATGCAACCCGGCTTCGTTTCCACGCGAGTTTCCACGCACCTGGAGACCCTGACGACATCCTCGTGGCCGAGAGCCGTCAAAGCGGGTTTGAAGGACAGAAGGGCTACACCGCCCACACCCTGACTTTACAACCCGTCATTAATTAGGAAGAAGCGAGACGTGTCTGGTTTCGTGACTTCAGCTGTCCACCTGCGGGACAAATTTCCACGAACGCCCCGTGGCTTCTCCCCTGCTGCCTCCTCGCCGCTTCGTGCTCTTTCGGGCGTTTTAACTTCTATTTGCAGCGCTGCTTCCAAAACGGCACGCGAGTGTACGCTGCGTAATTCACGAGACGCACTCAGGGTTCAAGTGCCACCATCGCGTCACCGCCACAAACGTAAGCACGGGCGTGTCGACAGCTGTTCTGCTTCGCCCGCCGCCCGGCCAGTCAACGGTGTCCGAAGTTCAACAGGAACACCTGGCCACCCCGTCCCCGTCCCCAGTTCCGCCTTATGTAGTCAGAGAAGCGCACGCTGTCAGTCCTGTGTCTGAACAGACGTGAACGGTCTGTCCCGGGGTGGTGGCCCGGGGATGCCCTCCTGGAGCACTGGGGTCCGGGGTGAAGAGCTCTGGCGTCACCTGCAGCCACCTGAGACCCCGGGAGACATACTGCCTGTGTCCCGGGGCACCCCCGGATGTGCCCACAGAAACAGAGGGCAGTGCTGGGGGAGGGGGTGGGAGGTGGCACATCTTCAGACGGTAAACGGAAGGACGAACAGCTCTGCTCAGAAAATGAGGGACGTGTGGGGGCCGGAGCAAAGAGAACGGAGGCTCGGTGCCTCAGAACCTTTTAGAACTAGCAGGTGCACAGGCTCGCGGTTCTATGACGTCAACCACCCTTCCGGCCACTCTGGGGCCCCTGTGTTCTCTGGGCGGCATCCTAAGTCCCAGCGGACCAGGGACGTGGCACGAGTGGGACCCCCTGCAGCTGGGCGGCGACAGGGCAGCCGTGCGTCAGCCTCAAGGTGCACACCTGAGCAAGGTCACCTGTGCACACCTGCGGGGTGTCGGGGCAGGGGTGGTCCACACAGCCTGAACCAAGATGGCGGTCCCTACAGACTGAACGTCTTTGGGGGAGTCCGTGGACTGGCAGAACTTAGGGCCAGGGGCTGTCTTCTCCAGAGTGTGGGGCGTGGGCTGCAGGCAGTTGTTTCTAGGTCTCCAGTGACCAAGGGGCACCGCAGGTACCCGGCCGTCCTGCCTCGCACACACCGAGTGCCCTGTCTCCGCATGTGCCAGCTGAGGCCCAAAGGGGGTCCCGGCGATAGACACGGTAAGGAATACTGAGTGCCTGCGTGTGCTGTGCTGTGCACAGATGTGGTGCCATTGAATACCTCGTGCCTGTTCCCTCCCCATCCAACACTGGACAGGCCTGACTGTCGTTCTGCCCACAGACTGCAGGGGAAGCGCCCCCCTGAGGGTCTTGTGCCCTGTCCTTAGGAAGGTCTGGGCATCCACCTTCTCCCACGCTGCCGGGGGGCCGGGCTGGACACGGGATTGATCAGAGGCCCCGTGGAGACAGGAGCTCCCTGGGGACAGGAGCAGCCTCAGCTGATGCCGAGTGGGGCAGACCTGCCCCTCTGAGCACAGTCCAAGTGGTTCCGCACAACTGCAAGAAAAAACGGTGGTGTTGTTTCGAGCAGCAAATTTGGGGGACGGCTTGTAACACGGCCCTAACGGAACCACGCTCAGGCTCCTCTGCGCTGCCCCAGCAATCCAGATCCCAGAAATGGAAAACGTGGTGTGAAATGAAGGATGCTGAGAGTGGATCACTGCACATTCAGAACGAAAGCCAAGAACCGGACAACGGGGCACAGAAATGACAGGGAGGAGTCGGTAAAGCTGGAGAACGTGAATACGAAGCACCCAGAGCTTTCTGGTTGTCCGGGTCCTCTTGGCTAATTAAAGTGCACACATCTCATTGTGAGCAGAACGTCGGCCCCTCAGAGATGTCGCGTCCTCATCCCCAGACCCTGTAAATTGCTGGGTTACTGACAGAGGGGGGGAATAGGGTAGCAGATGAAGCGAAGGAAACTAGGAGGAAGACAAGACTGCTCATCGGACCGAAAACCGAGAGATGATTCCAGGCAGCCCGAATGCATGCAGTGTGGCCGCAGGTCCCAGCCGGGGGCAGAGAGCTCAGACTGCGTGTGGTTATGCGTCTGCAGGTGGGGCTGGGGACGCGGGCCCGGGGACTCGGGGACGCAGGCACCGCCAGCAGCCGGAAAGGCAGCGAAGGGACCCTCCCCTGCGGCCTCTGGAAGGAAACAGCCCCACGGACAAGGGGCTGCAGGTCGGCCTCCCGACCCCCAGAGCCGTCAGATTACACGTGCGTGCGGCCCGAGGCCTCGACTTTCCCAGGCCAAGTTTGTTACGGCCGCGGTAGAAACACTAACACAATTGCAGGAAAACTGGAAAAGGCGCGTGTAGTAGAGGCATATCACGTGAACCCGGGGGTGAGCCGTACCCAGAGAGTCGTGGCCTGTTCTTCTGAGAGCACGGGGAGCGCTTCTCCCTGCAGTTCTCTGCTCGCATCTACGTCACCCTTCCAGCTGCCGGGGGGTGCCGTCCGCTGGAGAGCGCCGCGTGCCTTTACCCCGACTTGCCACCCGCGAAGGCGCTCGTGGGCTGGTGTCAGAGACCGACAGGCTGGTGCACGGGCTCGATCCGCTCCTCAGGACCAAATCCCACCACTGGAGCTGCTTTGCCAGAGGTCAGCAGCTGCCTTGTCTCACGCGCGGGACTTGGCGTCTAACGCCCCCGCTGCGCCGGGGACCCTCTCCAACACGGTCGTGACGCCGTGTTACGACTTCCCGGGGGCTCGGCGGGGTGGTTTCTTCCAAGGAGTCCTCCATCTTCGGTGCCGGGCGCTTTCTCTCGGGGGTGGCGTCGCCCGGGCACGGCTGGCTGAGCCGGGCGGCTGGGCCGTCAGGACCAGGGGATCAAGGGAGCCCGTCCTCACCTCACCGCCACCGAGACGGTCATTGTTCCAAGGGCTCAAAGGCCGTCGGGGCTTCCGCAGTCTACCTCACTTTGGTTCTGAAGTCCCGTGTTCTTTCTACTCCTTTCAAAGCTCCGTTTCCTTTAAGGATGGTGCGTTTGGGACCTGTGCCTGTCCATGGCATCCTTTCCAATTATTTTGAAGTATTTTCAAAGCCCTGATTGTCTGAGGTGTCTTTGGCTGTGAGCACGGTCATGCGGGGTCAGAAACCCAGGCCGAGGCTCCCTGTGGTCTCAGTGTGGTGGGCTGGAAGCTGGGGGCACGGACAGCACCCAGCTCCCCCAGGAGCCCGGAGCCCCGGCTGGCGGTATCAGGCGAGTGTGCACCCAGGGGTGGAGGCGGGGGTGGGGTGGGTAGGCGGCTTCCGTCCCAGCTCAGCCTTTGGGAGAAGCCGGAGTGGTGAGCCCAACCCCGCCTCGATGCGCACAGGTTACATCAGGTTAATTCACCGGGTAACGAGGCCCTGTGACTCCGGGCAGATTCCCAGAGCCTCCAACACTGTCTGCGCCTGGCGGTCGGTCAGCCGGGGCCCGCCGCGGACTTGGCCCAGCTCTGCTCCCCACAACCACCCCCCCCCCCCGCCCCAGCCCCTTGGCATGTCCCTCGTTCCTTGGTAGCCTCAGGTACGTCACCAACCCCGCCCCAGGAGAAATCAGGCTTCTCCTCAGCACACTGTGTATGTGGTGTGTGTGGGGTGTGTGTGTGTATGTGTGTGTGTGTGTGTGTGTGTGTGTGTGTGTGTGTGTGTCTACATGAGGTGGGCCCCAGGGCTGTTTCCATCATGCCCAGAGGGCGTGTGCAGGTTAAGCAGGACAGAAACGGTGGTGACCGTTTCCGAGCAGAACTGAAGCTGCAGCCTGAGTTTGGGGTGCCTGCGTTGGGGGCAAGTTTCGGAAACAGGCGGTGGCTCTGGGAGGCCCCCTGCGTGTTGTGCCGGCCAGAGCCCGTCCCACTCAGGGCCAGAACCTGGCAGGGACACTGCGCTTGGTGGGGCCCAAAGGTCCGGGTCAAACTGCGAGCCTTCAGAGGGATCTCGGGGCCGAGCCCGGGGACTTCCGGAAGAGGGACCGCGTCCCCAGGCAAGGAGTCCAGCCACCCCCGACCTGCCCAGGGTCCACCCGCCATTAGCATGGGGGTCATTTCACAGACGGCCAGATGGCACCCTGTACCTTGGGAAGGAGGCTCCCCAAAGCCCAGCCTGCATCACAATAGGTGTGAGAGTGCGGGCGCCCCCCCCCCCCCCCAGTCGGCCCTCCGCAGCCCGGCCTGGGAGCCCAGTGTCTTCACAGGACGGACCCCTGCCCTGTGCACCTGGCCCCATGAGTCTGTCCTACAGTCCCCCCGCCCTGGGCCTGACCGCCCCCAGGCGGCGAGTGTCTCATCGCTCACTTAGAGGCTCTAGAACAGCAGATGGGAGTTTGTTGACACTGAGGGATTTAAGGAGACTCAATTACAGTCGTACCGAAAAAGCTTTCTCTAAAATAGGAAAGCACACGGATTCCTCAACTCGCAGAAATTGCTGACAGCTTTGTTTTCAACCCAGCAGGAGTAAAAAGAAGCTGACAACTTATTTTTGCAGGTTATGCCCATTCAAGTCTATTTTTAGATCTTTGTCCTCAGTGAGCGCACATCGGAATAGCATTCGGTTTGAGAATCGCCATCTGTTCTGAGCGGCGAGCCCCAGCTCACGGGGTCCGGGGTGGGCGCGCCTGGCCGCTCGCGGCTGTCCCCACGGACGAGAACAAAGGGGCATTTTGTGTCCACGGCGTGTGGAGGGGGCACTCCAACGACGTCACAGGCAGCGAGCGCTGTTAAGTTCAAACAGCTATGAATTCAATTCAAACAGCTATGAATACGTTTTATTTATACACCGAGCACCATGAAAAAATGCCCTTGGCTTTTAAAAATGGAGCTCAAATAATCCCTCGTATTTAAATAGATTTCTCATAAAAAGGCCATCCAACCTTATCTTGGTCGTTAAGATAAAAATTAACCTATGGAAAAAAAGCCACCGCAGAATGCTATAAAAGGCCCCTTCCCCTGCCTTCCGGTTTGTGACAAGCACTCCCTCCCTCTGCAGCCCGTTCCTTCCAGAAGCTCACAGAGAGGCCCCACCGGCTGGTGACTCACTCTCTTCTATGGAAATGCAGTTGGTGCATGACATACATCATGACAGGGGACCTGACATATGAGTAATGGGCTACGAGCACCTTCTGGAACCAGCATTCGCATGCGGTGCCCGGGGAGGGCCAGGGGCTGGGCAGGCAGCCCCTAAGCCCACGGGCCTGACCCGCCCTCGTGCTCTATTTTTAGCCTCCACTAAACTTAGCTCATTCCACCCTCTCGAATAACCTAGATCTGAACACCACTCCTCTCCTACGGGTCCAAAGAACTCTGCAAGGAAGATTTAGGTGGTCAGTGACAGGCATTTAACATGCTACAAGGAGGTAATAGGCCTGTCCCAGGAAGTCCCGCGGCCTCGGGAAGGACCTGGCAGGATTCCGGGACCGTGGACAGCACGCGCTGGCCGTGGCTGTCTCTGCAGAATTGCCCACGTACCCGGCCCGAGGGCAGTGTCCGCTGTGGAGACCGTGTGACCCACCCAGGGCACAGCAAGCCCCACCCCTCCCCCTGCTGCTGGTCACTATTTCGGGCCTCTCTGAACGTTTTCCAAAATAATTACCAAAAGGAAATCATGCTGCTCACACATACACACATGCGCTCTTTCTCTCACTCTCTCTCTCTCTCTCTCTCTCTCTCTCTCTCTCTCCCGTCCCCGAACACACAGAGTCCTTCTTGGGGAAACCGGTACTAAAAAACCCCTAAGCGAAGCTAGGACGGAGGGGTTGGTAACTCACAGGGAGTTCACCTGAAACCCGAAGACAACGCGCCGCCCCTTATCAGGCCCGGTTCCAGGAAGCTGGTCCGCCCTGGGTCACGGCCCTTCCCAGGGCTGCCTGCCCCGCAGGGACCAGGCAGCATCGCCCGCCCGGGGGACCTGCTTCCTGTGGCTCTGGCCAGGCTGCAGGACAGCTCCACGGTCAGCATTCGCCCACACCACTGGCCTTCGGTGAGGCCGGAGTGTGGGAGGCGAGGGGTGACGGGGACCTCCCCAAAGCGCCTGGACTCCGAAGGCTGGACCCTCAGCAACGAAGCTAATGGCCACCCTGCGGCCGGAGCCAGAGAAGGGCCATCGGGGCAGGGCGGTAGCCTGAACTGCACCCCCGCCTGCAACTGCTGTGCAGAAAACAACGCAAAGCACCGTGGAGACAGGCCATCGTAAGGTGTGCTTCGGAGCCAGCCAGACCCGAGGGCATGGGAAGGCGTGTGTGGTGGCCCCCCCTCCCGACTCTGCCCCTTTCTCGTTCTGCCGCTCACGGGGCCACCCGGCAGCGCTGGAGGCTAAGTGATCTCACCTCACTTCCAACAGAGGCACCGCGTCGTGTATACTGTTCAGAAAAAAGAGGCCCAAGCGTCACCCTCTCTGCAAGTGTTCTTTAGGGAACAAGATGTGGTATTTAGGAAAAGCCGCCTGGTGTCCCCTGCCCATCGGGCAGGAGGAAACTGAAGAACTGCTTGCTCCGCGGACGAGAGAATACGGTGCCTCTTAGCGCACACCCACGTACTCTGAGTGGCCCTATGTGAGAAGAACCGGACGTTTCTTACCCTCTGAGAAAACAAAAGGATAAATCACAAACGTGGCTTGGGTGGTGGGGCGAGGGGAACCAGCACCGCTCAACACAACTCTTACAAATTTGGGAAAAGCCTGCGGCCCGCGCGTTGGCTCAGTCGGTGGCAACGCAGATTCGAGGGGGCCCGCAAACGCCGAGTGGTTTCCCGGGAGTTCCGGCCCGAGTGCAGGTCCAAAGGGGAGCGGGCGAGTGCACAAGTAACCTAGAGACACGGGCGCAGAGACCTTCGCGGGGCCACTCCACGCGGCCATCTGTGCACGCGACGGACGCCTCCCGCCCGGTCTCTCCACTCCAAGCCTGGAGTCCTCAGCCCCGGCCACGGGGCCCAAGTCCTTCCCCAAGTACCGCCGGGCGGAGCGGAGGGAAGACCGCCCCGCTCCGTGGTGGGAAGGCTCCGGAAGACGCAAGCTGGGCACTGCCAAGGAGCACGTCCTGAGAGGCAGAGCTGGCGGAAGACGGGACCGCGGGTCTGGTTGGTCCTGGTGCCGGCCGGTCGGCTCACTTCAGGCTGGGTTTGTGTCAGTTGCCACATAAAAAGATGCAACACGGGCCTGGAGTCTTACCCTGACCAGGCCCCTCCACAGGCTGACCCCAACCCCCCAGGCGGGCCGCATCGGTACTCCTCAGCTAGCATAGGCCCTTGCGGACACGGCCGCACGCTGGGGCACAGCAGGAACCTCCCCAAGCCCTCTAGGTCCTGCTGCACGAAGGCCGGTGCCCCTAAGCCGAGGTCTAAAGAGGGCCCAATGGCAAAGCACGCTGCTAAGCGGCGAAGCCCTTTAGTCCCTCCCAGTCCAGAGTCACAACTAGGAATTTGAGAAGGATCGTGTCCTTGGATGTCGGACGACGGACTGCCACCCCTGC
Organism: Panthera pardus; assembly: GCF_024362965.1. Classification (NCBI taxonomy): domain Eukaryota; kingdom Metazoa; phylum Chordata; class Mammalia; order Carnivora; family Felidae; genus Panthera; species Panthera pardus. The sequence goes on from NW_026526766.1 coordinate 4,173,955, forward strand.
ACTAGCCAGCCAGATGCGGCTGTAAGGGGATCCTCAGCCCACGACAAGTTCCAGGACCCTCTACAAGGGCAGCAACAAAAGCGAACCAGTGAGGCGGAAAGATCCCCACAAAGGTCTCTCCAGTGATCCTTCAGGGGAAACCTGATCAGCGGGAGCCTGGGTACCGAGATTGGCTACGGGAAAGTAGGTCAACCGTGCACGTCTGACATCCACTGGCCCTGTCACGTCCCTTCCTCTGACATGGGGGCTTTGGGGACCAGAGAGCTCATTGTGCTTCATCCCCGTTTCCAAAAGGTTCCCTCCCTCCCTGGCACGATGTGCTGAGATGGCTGAACAGCATGGAGGCCACCGTCTACCTGGTTGTGCAGAGCGATGCCTGGCCCCGAGCCGGTAGATGAGCCCTGGGGGGCGTGCGCTTAGAGCTGGGCTCAGGGCAAACATTTGCATTTGCGGACACGCAGGGAGGGATGCCTTGCACGACTGGGGGGCCCGTGGGGGTAAGGATGGCTGGTTGGGTCAAGGTTGGCCATCATGGCCGCTATGAATTTTCCGGCCAGAACGGCAGCCCTCCCTTCTGTTGGAAAAGTCACCTTCCAATCACAGTGCCTACTCCCACAGCCACAGGGAGGCCATGTGGTCTACTTCACCCAGCAGAGGCCTCTCCTGGGGGGTTCTGAGTCGGTGTTGAGTGAAGAGAGTTCCCCTTCCTCCCTGGTGGCGAGCCAGGCAGCGGGGAGCTGCCATCAGGGAAGCCAGTCTATGAGACCAGTTCCAGGGGACGAAGCTACAAGCCAGACAATGTGACAAGAAACGGAGTGTGTCCCTGCAGCCCCGAGACCGTGGCTCCGGCGGCATCCAAGGATGCCACTCCCCTGTCTCGCCTGGCTTCCATGCTGAGAGTCACAAAGCTCCCCTTCACCTAAGCCACTCTGGTTGATTTCCTGCCACTTACAACAGAAGTCCCATTACGCCAAGCGTTTCAGACTGCACTCTACTGGGTGAGATTTGAAAATACTTAACAAGATGCAGAATTAAACTTTATCCTTTTGGCCCCAGGAAATCAGTACCAACCGTCACACTAACTCTCCATCGCGCGTGGGCGTATGAGCGTTCTGTCTCTCTGGCCCAAAAAGTGTTTAAGAAAAGCAACTGTATCGCCAATATTAGTTCACAGGACGGAGCGCTGTAAAACAGACCTGCGCCTTCCACGGCAAATTAGAATACGTGAAGGTAAGGTTAAAATAGGAGGGCTCGTACGTGAACCAGTCTCAGGAAACTCCTACTCCTCCAAACAAACCAACAAGACAAAACAGAACAAAAACCTCCCCACTAGGTTTCTCCGTTTCACTCAGTGGCTGTGAAGCAGTTGTTAAGCAAGCACACATTAAGAAGCCGAAACACATTGGGTTATTTCTGGAGCACATTGTTTTGAAGCTCTGTGTGAATCTTTCGTAGTTGTGTGTGGAGAGTTATGTCACAAAGTTAATCATTCCCAGGATGCTTGCATCTGGGGTAATGAGAAACTTCTTGTGCAAGCGGCCATTAATCAGTGAGGGCAACGTTGCATAATGGGCTCTGGAGCACGTGTCCGGGGATCGGAGCCCAGCGTTTCTGCCTCTCGCTGACCTTTTCCAAAGCAGAACTGGAGCCACGTGATGTGTGCTTCCTGCCAACAGCCACTTATTGCCAATAATTAAGTTGGATAATGTGGAGAAGTAGAAATAGAAATTGCAGTTCCTTCAGAGTTCTAAAAAGGACTCTCTTTGAAGTCCTTGGTTTGTGGCTCCGTGTTGTGGCTGACTTGAACGCGTCACTCTCGATCGTTACCAAAACTACCCATTAAAGTTGAAATAAAATATTTTGCTAAGTGGTTCCTGGCATTTGTGTTAGAAACAATAGCCATGGCCCCACAATAAGATTATTTTATACGTAAGAAAAGGGAAGCAAAAAAAAAAAAAAAAAATCAAAGACGCCAGGAGCCAAAGACGTACGCGTCATCCATCCACTCTCAGCCCATCATGTTTGATGTTCTTGAGCAACAGTGTTAGCGAGAAACTCTTACTTAATCTTGCCGGTATTCTCCAAAGAGGACACTTGTGAAATACTCAAGGCAAATAAATATGCTCTCATTATTACACGAATAAAGAGCCCGTGTAGTGTGAACTGCATCTGTGACATCCACGCAGACTCGAGGGGAGCAGAACCGTAATTAAGCCCCGGCAACGACAACGGCCACTGTGTCCAAGGAGCTCTGGGGCCCCCCGTGCCAACCTGCTGTTTCCAACGGCACCTTAACCAAACAGTTCTTCTGGAACTTCACCAAGGGTCCATTTTACATCCTAGCAGCCGACCAGAGTGTATCTGGTTCCCTGGTATATATTACGAACAATAAATTGTCAAGTTTCCTCTTTATTATTTTCTTTTTTGTTTGTTTGTATTTTAGAAAAGGACTCTTTCCAAAAAAAAAAAAATTACCAAAAAAAAAAAAAACCCAAAAGGACTCTCTTGGATTCCATCCCACTAGCAAACTCTTACTGTACTTGAAATCCTGGCCCATATCTGACAATTTTGAATTAATAAACTGCTCTGTCATCATAGTGTTAATGCCCAACAGTGGAACATGAACTTCACAGATGGAAGGAAAGTTTATACTCCTCCTGAAACACAAAACACGTACCTGCCAGGATTTCAATAACTAACTCTTGATTTTTACCACTTGAATTCTGCGTTTGTGCATTGATTTGCTTTGATTTATGGCCGTTAGCTTTGCCACCGGTGGCTGAGTGCACACGAATGCTCCACAGACCGAGCCAATGTCATGACCAGGCAGGGGCAGCTGCAGCCAGAACGGCAAATGTCCTGGGCCTGTGCTCAGAGCACACATTTAAAAGACAACATAGCAGCAAACCCCATACTTCTTTGACTGTAAATAAACTTTACATTTGGGAAGTAAGGTATATTATATATTGAGGGCTGTAATAACAACAATAAATAGCATAATATTGTGGATAATTAATATCATGGTATTAGTATTAATGGTTAATATATTATCATTCAATAAACATCAGTTTTGATGTACCAGAAGTCAGATGTTATTTATCAATAACAACATCCGCGATACACATGGTTGCATTAAAATCACCTGGCTGGGGGGCGCCTGGATGTCTCAGTCAGTTAAGCATTCAACTTTGGCTCAGGTCATGATCTCCCGGTTCGTGGGTTCGAACCCCACGTCAGGCTCTGTGCTGACGGCTCAGAGCCTGGAGCCTGCTTCAGATTCTGTATCTTCCTCTCCCTCTACCCCTCCCCTACTCGTGCTCTCTCTCTCTGTCTCTCAAAAACAAACGTTAAAAAAAAAATTAAAAAAAAAAAAAGTCAGCCGGCTGGGTGGGTCATGTAGTAGGAAAAGTGCAGTGAGAACCTCCAGAACCTGCTTCTCTGTATAAGCAGTCATTTTCAAGATCAAGTTTTTTACAAAACCCTTGGAAATTAACCAAAAGCTTGCAACCATCTGATGAGCATTTCTTCAGGAAAAATGGCTGAGTCTCAGGAAGAACATCAAGCTCTGTGGAGGTTTAAATTGCCATACACCCACTTTTCCAAACTCCATAAAACCCAACCATCTGAAAGTCAGGGTAGCCATTGCCCCAACCCCCACTGTGTCTGTAGCCTCCCCCAAAGCTCTCTTCTTGGGACTCTGTCATTTTCTGGCCTGTCCGGCAGCATCCTGGAGGCCCAATTACTAAGGAAAACCCTGACTCACAGGCTTTGTCTTTATCCGACCTGACTCAGAAACCCCTCCTGTGAACAGCTTTCTACAGGGTATTTGTGGGAAACGATCGGTGGCAACAATTTAGCACCAAAGTCACCTGAGGCGGTGACAGCAGCTGGTACAAAAAAGAAGCTGGGGGATGAGATGCCTATAGTGGGCTGTAAAAACCTCTGACACGTTCCTAGGAGTCTAGAAGGCAGTATGCACGTGCAGGGCTGTGGACACACTCAGCAAAGACCTGAGAAGGCTTTCTAACTCTCATCTCTGGCTGACCCCGAGGCTCTACAAGGAAGTGAAGGCTGAGGCAAGGTTGCCAATTGCCCAACAAAGCATTGGAGGCAAGCCCCAACATGCACACAGTGCCCCTTCCCAAGACCTGGAGACTCACTGCTTCAAGGCATTTAGAGGAGTCTCAGTCCGGTCATTTAGCTGATTGCTAAATTAAACAGAGACTTCAGGGATCACAAACAATAAAGAATACAGACTCATTTCAGACAAGTTAAGGCATAAACAAATAGCAACAATAATAAATAGCAACCACAAACCTGGGACAGGAGAGGCAAGGACCTGATTTCTAGGGTTGCCATATTATTTTATTTATTTTTTGCCATATTATATTATTTTAAATACCTATGCAACAAAATATTGTTAAGACATGTAAAGAAACGAGAAAGTGTGATCCATACAAAGAAAAGAAGCAACCAATAGAAATTATTCGTAAAAAAACCCCGAGACATTGAACTTACCAGAAATGGTTTTAAAAGTTATTTTAATTATCTTCAAAGAACTAAAGGAAAGTATGAGAACAATGGCTCACAAAACAAGGAATATAAGTAAAGAAAAATTGTAAGAAAAAAGAACCAAGGACCAATTCTAAAGTTGAAATTCTATTAACTAAAACAAAAAACTCACTAGTAGTCTCAGGAACAGCTATGACATGGCAGAGGAATCCATGAATCTGAAGACATATCAATAGCAATGATCAAATCTAAAGAACAGCAAGAAAGAAGTTCAAAGGAAAATGAACAGAGCCTCATAGGCCCGTGGGACACCACCAAGTGTACTACCATATGCATAATGGGCATTCCAGAGGGAAAGGAGAGATAGCAGTAGAAAGAATACTTAAAGAGCTAATGGTCAAAGACTTCCCAAATTTGAAAAAAAGACATGAATCTACACATCCAAAAAGCTCAATGAAATCCAAGCAGGATGAATCCCAAGAGATCCACACCAAGGCACATTATAATAAATTGCCACAAGCCACCCAAAGAATCGTGAAAGCAGCATGAGAGAAGTGACTTGTCATTCACAAAGGGCCCCTCAAAAGATTAATGGCCAATTTCTCACCAGAAACCACACAGACCAGAGGGCAGCGGGATGACATATTCACAGTGCTGAAATGCAAAGACTGTCAACCAAGAAGCAGATACCTAATAAGCTTTCCTTCAAAAATGAAGAAAAAATTAAGACATTTCAAGGTAAACAAAAACAGAGAAACTGTCACTAGCAGAACTTCCTTACAATAACTTCTATAAAGGGGGTCCTTTGGGTTGAAATGAAAGGACACTAGAGAGTGATTCAAACCACTGGGGGCGGGGGGAACTAAGTGTACTGGTAAAGGTAGCAACACATATAAAAAATTATAAATATATTTTTCATCTTTAACTTTTTTTCCTCCAATCAGAATTAAAAGCTGCATAAAACAATAGTTATCAAGCTGTTCTCATGGACTTAGAATGCATACAGATTTAATTTACAGGACAATAATGGCATAGCAGTAGGGGAAGGGTACAACGTTACACGGGAGCAAGTGGCAGATGTATATCTCACCTGATCAATAACTACACTGAATGTAAATAAATGGCCAAACACTCTAGTCAAGAGGCAGAATGGACAGAATGAATTAAAAAAATATGATCCAACTTTATGCTGTCCACAAGAAATACACTTTAGATTCAAAGACCTACATAGGTTGGAAGCAAAAGGATAGAAAAAATATAGCACAGAAAAGCAACCAGGAGAACTGGAGTGGCTATCCTAATGTCAGACAAGACAGACTTCAAGATGAAAACCTAATATAGATGGAGAAGCATATTTTATAATGATAAAAGGATTAATTAAACGAGAAGACATCATCATCATCATCATCAATACATATGCTTAACAACAACAGAGTCCTAAAATACATGAAGGAAAACCTGACAGCATTTGAAGGGAGAAATAGACAATTCAACAACAGTAGTTGCAGACTTCAATACCTCACTTTAAATGCTGGGTAGAAGAAGTGGAAGACCAACAGGAAATAAAAGAATGAAACGAGACTACAAATGAACCCGACCTAGTAGAACGCTCTGTCCAGCAGCAACGGAATGCACATTCTTATCGTATGCACATGGGACCTTCTCCAGGATAGATCATATTTGAGGCCATTAAAAAAAAAAAAAAAGCCTCATTAACATATGCCAAGGACTGAAATTATACAATGATGAGATTGAAGTATATTTGCCAGCACAACAAAATTGAAATTAAATTTGTCCCAATAATACAAGGACATCTGGGATGTTCGCAAGCATGTGGAAATTAAGGAACACAATCCTAAAAGACCAGCAAGACAAAAATTTCACAAGAGAAATTCAAAAATACTTTGAGATGAATGAGCACAAAACCACACGTGTCAGGGTCCCCAGACCACCTTCAGGTCTGGTAATTCACTAGAGGACTCATGGCACTCAACAAATAGACTACAACCAAAAGGATACCGAGCAAAGCAGCAAAGGAAAAGGTGGAGGGGTGGCTGTCGGGGAGACCAGCCGCAAGCTTCCAAGGGTCCTCTCCCAGTGGAGTAACACAGGAGGAGTTAAATTCCTCCAGCAACAAAGTATAATCAGACGTGTGAAGTGTCACCAATATCTCATTAGAGACTCAGGGCCCAGGGCTTCTGCTGGGGCTAGACGTGCAAGCATACTCTGCTTGGCAAAAATCCAAATCCCATATTCCAAAAAGGAAAGCATAAGCCATATTGTCTGTACAGTGTAGGCATAACTCTTACCAGTTCTGGAAATGGGAATTTCCCCAAATGTAAGTTTCCAAATGTAGGCCAGGGGCCCATCTTGCAACCAGTCTTTCCCAAGAATAGTAATTCAGACCTGTCATGTTAATTAACTCTTTTCCACAAACATATCAAAACTTACGGGATGCAAGTAAAGCGTGCTCGGAGAGGCATGTACGTGGCATGTGCCGACAGGAAAAAGACCTCAAATCAAATAACCTAACATTCTACCTTGAGAAATTAGAAAAACAAGAGGAAACTACAGCCAAAGTAAGTAGAAGGAAGGAAATAATAAAGATTAGACTAAAAATAAATGAAAAAGAGGACAGAAAAGTAATAGAGAAAAAAACACAAGAAAATGAAAAGCTGATTCGTTGAAAAGCAACGGAACAGGTAAATCGAGCGGGATGAACAATGACAAAAAGGAAGGAGCCTGAAATACTAAAATCAGGAATGAAAGGGGGGAAAACTGCTACCGATCTTATAGAAATAAGGATGGTGAAAAATTCACATACATATTGTATGTGAAATTACATAACCTACATGAAATTTAAAATTCCTAAAAAGAAAGAGAATATTGAAACTGACTCAAGAAGAAATAGAAGGTCTGTACTGAGGTAAAACATGAGGGTAAATTCACAATCAAAGCATTTCCAACACAGGAAAGCCCAGGTCCAGACGGTTTCACGGATAAATTTCACTGAACCATTAGAGTAGAATTAACATCAATCCTACACAAACACTTTTGTTAAAAAAAAAAAGACTTCCGAAATTGTTCTGAGAAACCGGTATTACCCTGATACCGAAACTGAAGAAAGACATCACAAGAAAGAAAACTACACAATAATATTCCTTCTAAACCTAAACCCATAAATCCTGAACATAGTATTAGTAAGCCACATCCAGCAAAAAGGAATATACACCATGACCAAGCAATTTATCTTACGAGTGCAAGGTTGGCCTAATATCTAAAAATCAATTCATGTGGGGGCACTTGGGTGGCTCAGTTGGTTAAGCATCCAACTTTGGCTCAGGTCATGATCTCACGGCTCCTGGGTTCAAGCCCCGAGTTGACCTCTGTGCTGACAGCTCCGAGCCTGGAGCCTGCTGCACGTTCTGTGTCTCCCTCTCTCTCTGCCCCTCCCCCACTTGAGTTTTCTCTCTCTCTCTCTCAAAAATAAACAAACATTAAAAGATTTAAAAAAGAAAAATCAATTAATGTAATAACTGTATCAATAGAATAAAAAATAACAACTGCATGATCAAATCACAACAAGGAGAGACAATGGAGTAGAATTAAGAGTTTAGAAATAAATCTTTTACCAAGATAATACAAGAGAAGAAAGAATAGTTTTTTCAACAAGCAATCCTGGGACAACTGGATTTCCACAAGCAAAAGGAGGAAGTTGGACCCTACCTCACACCATATATACAAATTAACCAAAATGGATCAAAAACCTAAATGTAAAAACTAAAAACTATAAAATGCTTAGACAAAAAACACATCTTTATCACCTTGGGGTGGGGAATAGTTTCTGAGGACACTGAAAGCACAATGCACAAGGGAAAAAACAGATAAACTTGGCTTCGTCAAAATTTAAAACGTTAGTGCTTCAAGGGACACCATCAAAAAAGTGGAAAGACAGCCCACAGGAGAAAAGATTTATAAATCATATATCCAATAAGATAATTTGTATCTGGAATGACTAGTATCCAGAATATATAAAGAACAGTTACAACGCAATAAAAAAATGGGAACCTAATTAAAACCAGACAGAAGGTCTGAATAGACATTTCTCCAAAAGATATACAAATAGCCAACAACCACACGCAAAGATCTTGAACACCATTAGTCACTGACACCGGGGCACCTGGGTGGCTCAGTCTGTTGAGCAACTGACTCTTCATTCCGGCTCAGGTCATGATCCCAGGGCCGTGGGATCGAGCCCCGTGTCAAGCTCCATGCTGAGTGTGGAGCCTGCTTAAGATTCTCTCTCTCCCTCGGCCCCTCTCCCTGGCTCGCTCTCTCTCCACTTCACACATAAAATTTTCTAAGATTAAAAAAAAAAAAAAAGGCAATGACAAGTGCTGATGAGGATGTTGAGAAATGGGAACGTTTACGTATTGCCAATGGGACGGTAAAATGGTGCCTGATTTTGGAAACCAGTTTAGCAGTTCCTTGAAAAGTTAAACATAAAGTTGTTTTGTGACCCAGCACTACTTCCGCTCCTGGGTGAACACCCAAGAGAAATGGTAAAATATACCCCCACAAATACTGTACATGCATGTTCACAGCAGCAGCGTTCGTAATAGCCGAAGAGTGGAAGCCACCTAAAAGTTCATCAACCGATGAGTGGATAAACAAAACTGTAGAATGTCCACACAATGGAGTATCTTCAGCCACAAAAAGGATTTAGGGACAATTTGTACCACACCATGGATGAACCTTGAAAACATAACGCCGAGCGAAAAAAAGCGTCAGACGTCACAGGCTACATATTGTATAAACCTGTTTAGATAAAATGTCTTAAGCGGGCGAATCCAGAGACAGAAAGCAGCTGAGTGGTTGCCAGAAGTTGGTGGCAAGAGACAGACCGCTAATGAGTACAGGGCTGCTTTGGGGGCTGATGAAAATATTCTGGCATTAAACAGTGGTCATGGTTGTACAACTCTGTGAAGAAATGAAGACGGCTGAACTGTGCAGCTTAAAGGGCGACTCCTTTGGTATGTAAATTATACGTTAAAAAACAAAATAAAACAGAATCCCCACAAAACCCACAAAGGTGTCTTGTCCTTCAACTCTGATGTCAGGGCTCCAAACCCAGAACCAATTCAAAAGTTATGAAATAGAGCCCCAAAGGCATCAACAGGTAACTTCCCCAGGTGACAACAGCTTTGGAAAACTCTGTTCTCAGGGGTGACAAATAGACTAGAGGAGGTCTTTTTTCTTGCAGATGTGACCTTTATTCTGTATCTGCTGGAGGTCATGGGGTGAGAGAGGTAGGACCCGTCTGTCTCAGGCCAGGACTCAGTTCTTTTTCCTGGTTCCCTTGACCATGACTTTCCTCCTCACATTCACTTTCCAAGACTAGCTTATCCTTGGGGAAGACTGGATACAACTAAAAATGTCAGTTCTGTTGAACTTTTACAAGAAATTCAACACAAATTTTCCTATCTCTACATGCAAATTTTTTTTTTTAAGTTTATTTATTTTGAGAGTGAGAGAGGGAGATAGTATGTATGGGAGGAGCAGAGAGAGAAGGAAAGAGAGAATCCCAAGCAGGGTCTGCAACGTCAGCATAGAGCCCGAAGCAGGGCTCGAACCCACTAACTGTGAGATCACGACCTGAGCTGAAACCAAGAGTCAGACTCTTAACTGACTGAGCCATCCAGGCGCCCCTCTACCTGCAATCATTTTTAAATACGCACATAGCATGGGGCACCTGGCTCGGGTAAGCATCCGACTTTGGCTCAGGTCACGGTCTCATGGTTCATGGGTTCGAGCCCCACGCTGGGCTCTGTGCTGACAGCTGGGAGCCTGGAGCCTGCTTCAGATTCTGTGTCTCCCTCTCTCTCTCTGCCCCTCCCCAGCTCACACTCTGTCTCTGTCTCTCAAAAACAGATAAAATGTTGAATGACAATTTTTTTAAAGTCTGTAAAAAATATGCACACAGTGTGTGAGAAGTCACCCATTCTACCTGACCTCAGAAGTACCAGCACAGTGGATGGGCCTGGATAAAACTGTTTGTCTTTTTTTCCTTTTTTTTTTTTTTTTAAGTTTATTTATTTATGTTGAAAGAGAGAGATCGGGAGACACCAAATCCTAAGCAGCCTTCACACTGTGCCCGGAGTGGGGCTCGAACTCAAGAACTGTGAGATCATGACCTGAGCAGGAATCAAGAGTCGGACACTTAACTGACGGCCCCCAAACTGTTCGTGTTTAACAGGGGGGACTGACAGTCCCATGCCACGCGTACTCCCCACAAAGACTGGACGCAGAGAAAGTGCCTTTTCACGTTGTGTGCAGACCTCGGCTGGTGTTCCGTAAGCATCCAACGGAGGAGCCCCTGACAACTCCCACCAATATCATCTCACCATAACCGGAGCATCTTTGCACCAGGCTGCATGTGGTCTGTCATTTCCTGTCTTGAATGGCGCGTCACACGTTTCTTGTATTTTTAAAGCACTCAGATGAGGGCCGCCTGTGAGCAAGTTCTGAGCTTCAGAGAAAGTGTGTTTCAGGCAAGTGTTAGCAGACAACTCAGAAGAAATGTGACTCAGGGCAGGAGAGGCCGCGAGGAGTCTGAGCTTCTCCGGCTCGCCGACCCGCGCTTCACTTTCTGTAAATTGCACAAAGGTTTCATTCAACTGGGCTCGGAGGCTGGAAGTGAAAGTGGCCTGACTGTTTTTGAAAAGGTCAGGAAAGTGCACTCGCCCGCCTTCATATTCCTCTGAACCCTTTGCCTGTGAACATCACGGCGACGGGAGTCTGGCCCCGAGCCTCAGGGGGATGCCGCGGTGATTTCGCGACTCCCCTCGGCGGCCTTCGATCCCACTCTGCGCCACGGGTTCGCCGCATGTGATGAACGTGTCACACGGTGGTCTCCCGGGCCGCGCGTCAGGGCTGCGTGTCGGCCGCGAGGTGCGGGCGGCAGCCCCCGCGGGGAGCCTGCTCTGTTCCTGGTCTGGTCACACCCCTCCCAGCCTCTCCTCTGTGATGGCGGGGTACAGCCAGGCAGCCTGGGGAGGGCCGATCGGGCATGAGAACCCCCTCCTGCCCCCCACCCCCGCACCCCCCCGCCCTCAACACTGGTACCGGGAACACGGCAGCCAGCGGCACTGGGCAGCCGTGTACCTCCCGCGTCCTCAGCCTGCGTCAGCAGAAGGAACGCGATCCCGGTGACACCGGGGACACAGCACGGCCACATTAGGAGAGCTGTCCTCTGCCCCGCCTCGTGCTCTTACGGCCCTGCCGGGACTGCTCGCCTTCTGCTTCTGCTTCAGCCGCCGGGGTCGGGGCAACTCCTAGGCCCGGAAGAGCCCAAGCGGCTTTCCCTGCTGACCGTGGTCCTCAGCCTCATGTGGACGGCGCAGGGCCGCCAGGAGAAGTGTCACCGGGGCCGGATTCACACTGCACGTCTCCCAGCTGTCCCCGACTCCCCTTTCCCAGGGTGAACGCCAGGTTTCTGAATCGTCCCCGAGCCCCCTGCCTTGTCCCAGCACGGCTCTTCTGAAACGTGAAACAAGGTGCCAGCACAGCCGTGGAAGACGGCTCTCCCGCTCCCAGGCAGACACGTCCGATCTGTGTGCACAGCCGGTCACGAGCACCACGTAACAGCCCTCTCTACAAATGAACCAGCAGACTCAGATGACGAGACGCTTTGCCTGAGGTGGGTCTCCTCACTGACCTTCTAAGAAACCTGGTCAAAGGGCTCCTGGGTGCTCTCTAGAAACGCAGAGCGAACCCGTGACGCTCGAACTGAACGCGGGGCTCTGGGTGAGAGTGCAGAGCAGAGCGAGGTGCTCGCCACACTGCCCCAAGAGTACGGGGGACTCTCGAGCCACACGGGCTTCCTTTTTTGGTGAGTATCACACAAACCACGAGTCCCCAAACTCACGCTCTGGTCGCCGGCTGAGGGAGGCAATGCCCCGCTCCCAGCACCGTGGCCGGCCCCATGTCCCGCCAGAGCGCAGTGATGAGACTTTGGGGCTCTGGGCACGGCACCTGCCACTGATCCAGCCCGCCACTTTCTCGGCCCGCCAAGGGACAAACCCGTTCCCAAGGATCTCTGGGCGCTGGCTGCAAACACGCAGCTATGGGACCCAGCGGTGGGGGTGGGGGGAGAGCTCCCGATCCCACTGCCCTCCTGCACTCACTCTGTGCTCCAGGTTCTGCCCCCCGGGAGTCACCCGGAACTCTCCCTGTAAACCCAGCACGGGAACAGCCGCAGAGGTTTGGGGCCTCACACGCAGTGGTCATTAACCCTAACGACCAGCCCAAATTCCCTCATCTTGTCCGTATTCACATCTGCAGTGATCTTGTCCGTGTTCCCTCCAACCAAAACAGGCAACACACACTTGAAAACGGGACAGACAAGCTGGTGGCTGAGCTCACTCTGCTGCCCCACAGGGGCCAGTCAGCTCACTGAGGATGGCCTCCTCCTACCTTGTCTTCTTGGCCTCGCGCTGCAGGAACAGGACGATGGGGGCTGGCCCCAACAGCTCGAGCTCTGCGTCTTGGGCTGTCCTTGGCAACCTCAATTCCCCCTGCCGGGCACCCTGCTCTCTCACTGCCTGGAGAATGCACCTGAAAAATAGATGCCCCAAACCACGTGCTTGAGGGTGGGGAGCCTGCCCTCTAAGGATCTGTCGGGGGGGGGGGGGGGGTCTCCCAAAGCCAAGGACTCCGAAAGTACAAAGGGACGGTGGGTTTTCAGGGCCTGGGACCCACAGGTATTTTGAGCAGAGGGTTCAATCCCTAACACCCCAAACACCTCCAAGCACAGTCTGTATACAGCCTGTGTCGTCAATGCGGAAAAATGGTTCCCATTTTACCAAAACATTACCAAGGAACTTTTAAATGCTGTAGTTTTTCTTTTGGGACAAATATACAGTTATTCTGTAATATAAGAAATCGATTTCATTGCCGTTTTGATAAAGCCCAATAACGCTGACCTACACATACATTAATAGTTAACTTGGTAGGCGGACGAAGAAATACAATGGCACAATTAAATACGAGAAAGCGTCTGCCTGCCAGGAGTTTCAGACCCCGGATCAGAGCGACTGTAGGACCTATCACAAGAGAGAGCCATGGTCCAGGGACACAAAGGGTCAATGGCCTGCCACCAACAAGCCCGCATGAGACACAAGCATTTCCCATGGAGCATGGCATCCGTGAGCAACACCCAGCTACTTGGGTCCACCTACCTACAAAGCTCTAAGAAAAGTGGCCAGAAAAGTGATACTCTGTGACAAGCCATTTTGACAGCCAGAAGAGGGGGGGGGGGGGGGGAAGGACTAAGGAAAACTGTCTAGTTTTTAACAAACTTGAAATGATCCGTTAACTCCCAGAAATGAGTCAAGACAATCTGCGTTTTCTTTGGGCGATTATTGCAACTCTCCTTGTCTCCCAGCTTCTGTGACTCGCGAGGCCTCTTCTTTCCCAGAAAGGTTATAGATTAACCAGCACAAGCGTCCTTGAAAACCAGTGTGTCTCCTGCTCTGAGATGATGTGAAACGCTTTTCCCCTGAACGGGGACTGTGCTCAGTTAACCACCCTCCCCCCAGGTCTTCTTCATCTTCATCAGGACATTGGGGATCGCCACCACGTGGCCAGCGTGTGTCAGCTTGCCGTGGTTCTGAGTAAGGCCGCACAAACGCTCTGTGTGCCGGAGGACAACGTGGGCAGCAGCCCGCCCCGTGAGGGGCAGCCCCCTCGAGGAGCCACCGGACTCGGGCACAGCGTCAGGACCACCCTAGCTCTGCCGAAAGAAAGACCACAGGAAAGGCAAACTTCGCAGACAAGTGGGCACTTTCCCCTCGCTCTCATACATGAGTCTGTGATCTCTGCAGTCACAAGGGGAGGAGCTCTTTGCTTTCAGATCCGCTCTGGTGACTTCATCCAAACTTGCAGGAAATTAAATGGTGCTCCATCAGCAATAGACCACGCATCCGTGGGGAGAGACCAGTCATTCGGCACACGCTTGATATTTTCGCCATTCACGTGATTATTTCCCACTCCGCGAAAACGAACTGGCATTTGAACGTGTCACGGGCAGAACAACACGGTGCTGAAATCTTAAGAAAATAAGGAACAGTACTTTACTTGCAAATTATCCTGCATGAAGTGAGCGGCGCAAGTTTATCAGAAAACAAAGCATGCACCTCGCCGGATACAATCGCCAGGGCCGAACGTGGAATTTAGTAAGTCCCCATCACATGAGGCCAACCAGCTGAGCGCTGCCCCCAAACGTGCAGGGCCAGCCGCACAAGTGACAGGGAACATCGCGCTGTCCTTCGGCACCAGGACACGGAGAGTGGGGACGGCCAAAGCCTGGCCGGGTAGGCTCTGGCACGCGGCAAGTCCACACTTGCCTATCTCAAGGCTTTTCAAATGGAGGCGGAGAGTTCAGTTTCGCAAAATGAAAAATAATAATAAAACTTTCAAAGTCGATGCGCTTCCCGAGAGCAAGGAAGCATCGGTGCTGAGCGTGGGAATGCACAGGACAGGCGGTCACCCACGCGGCCAACCGCACTCGACAGCAACAGAGCACGGGTGTGGGATCGGGGAGGACGGTGGGGCACCACCACGGTCCGCTCGTCATGCAGTGCCCGTCCCGGGAAAGCGGGGCCTCCCCGGTGCTGCCAGCCTCGGGCCCGGACACAGGCTCGGGGAAGGCAGCCTGGTTTGATAACGTACAAAAGAAAGCTGGCCGGAATCTGTTTAGGGAGCTGGAACGTTCCCCCTGCACCACACACTGAATTCTACAGCTCACTGTGCCCTGCACACGTGGTACCTGCCCCCTCCCCCGGCGAGGCTGTCCGCTCAGACGTGCCCCCGAACCCCTTCGAATCTCCTCACTTTGCCTGGCCAGCGGTTAGAAGCGGGAGACGGGATGGCCGTGTTCACCTCCTTCCTCACTGAAACCAGATGCGCAAGAGCCAGGGGCGGGAAACACACTCCACGGCCGCAGGCATGTTAGGACAGCCCGGCCCCGGCGGCACGGCTCTGTCCCCCAGTCAGACTGGGGGATGGGGCCGCCTGCGCGGCGGTCGTCCAAGCGCGCCACCGCCAAGCCTCCAGTGCGCCTCACGAGGCCTTGGGCCCCCGTCTCTGACCGGGTTACCGTCCCACCATCCGCACTGCATTCTAAGACTCAAGAGGTCACCTCACAGAATGGGCATGCAAAGCTGGTTTCCTCTAAAAGCCAACACGCGATGATTTATTCAATTCAGAAAGAATGGGGTAAGAGAGAAATTCCCAAGTTTTCTTTTCACCGATTTTATTTATATTTGGTAATTTTCACTCAGAGAACCTATCAATTCCTCTTCCAGTCAGAGATGCATGTATGTGTGCGTGTATACACATTCCCTTAGAAACTTTATTTGGTATGACTTCACATTTTTTGGTATATAGAAATAATTTTATTTCGTATTGCAGCACAGTAGACATACAATCAATATTATTTCCTAGAGTGTGCAATATAGAAATTATTCACATTAAAAAATTAAGAACAGAAAGCCTCGTATGCAGGAAATATTTAAAACTGTGTACCTAACTTTGAATCGGTTTCTGACAGCGCAGACTACTAGCTTTATAAACCTGAATGAATATGACATGAGACACGTTTGAACAAAGTACACAGATGGGTCCGCTCCAGATGCCTAATTCACTAGACGGAGGGCGCGTTCTTCACTTTGGTCAGTGGGATTCCACGTGCTGAGGCAAATGTGGATCTGAAAGATACTTCCAGAAGTACACGTCTTACACTGGCATTTGAAAGGTTTGTTTCTTCTATTCTCCTTTATAGCGAGGGGACCTTTTCTCTTTAAAAGCAAGAAGACCTTCAAGCCTGTCTTTTGTTGAAATAGTCTAGAGAGACAAAACATTATGTTACCTAAACCAAAAAATAAAAACTGTAAATGTTGAACAAGCTTTATGTAAAAAAAAAAACCAAAAAAAAAAACAAAACAAAAAACAGAAAATAATCTAAAATTTGAATCCTACTAATCATTTGAAGAATTGTTACCAAATTGACCATTCTAATTCCAAATATGCCCCCCACCCTCATTTCAAATGTACATAAAAAAACCAACAGGCTTTATCTTTTACATAGTTTTAGGTTTACAAAACATTGAGCAGAAAGGTCAGCCTCCCATACACTTCCTTCAAGCCCCCGGGGTCTATTTGTCACACCTGAGGAACCAGTACTGATCCAGTATTATTCCCTACAGTCCAGTTTCCAGGGGCCGCCGTGCTGCTTCTGTGCTGGATTTTCACAAAGCACAGTCACATACCCACCACTACAGGATCATACAGAACAGCTGACCTGCCCTAAGCACACTCATCCCTGCCCTTCGCTGCCTTCTCCAGAAGGTCAGAGACTTGGAATCCTGCCGTATGTGACCTTTTTCGACGGAAGTCCTTCACTGAGCAGTATGCGGCTGAGGCTCTTTCGTGTCTTTTGGTGGCAGGATAGCTCATTTCCTTTTATCGCTGTATAAGACACCAGTGTATGGATGCACCTCAGTTTATCCATTCACCTTGGCTGCTTCCAAGTTTGGAAATTCGGAATAAAACTGCTAAAACAGTGTGCAGACTTTTGTGCAGATGTAAGGTTCAACTCACTGGGGTAAACACGCAGTAGTATGATTGCTGGGTCATGTGGTAAGATTACGCTTAGCTCTTAAGAGATGGGCAAATTGTATTTTGTTTGTATTTGCATTTCTTTTTTCTTTTACAGTTTATTTATTTTTGAGGGAGAGACAGAGTGTGAGCGGTGGAGGGGCGGAGAGAGAGGGAGACACAGAATCCGAAGCAGGTTCCAGGCTCTGAGCTGTCATCACAGAGCCCGATGCGGGGCTCGACCCCACAAACCGTGAGATCATGACCTCAGCCCAAGTCAGAGGCCTAACCAACCGAGCCCCCCAGGTGCCCCTGTATTTGCATTTCTTAATGACACACAATGTGGAGCATGTTCTATGCTTATCTGCCATCCGTGTATCTACTTTGGTGAGGTGTCTGTTCAGATCTTTCCCTTACTTTTTAATGGGTTATCTTCATATTGTTGAGTGTTAAAAGTTCCTTGTATGTATTGGACACGAGTCCTTTATCAGGCAGCTGTGAGGATCTCTTCCTGTTCTCTTCGCAGTGTCTTTGGCAGAGTGGAAGTTGGTAATTTTAATAAAATCAAACATTAATTTTTTCTTTCATAGATATTATACTTTTGGTGTTGTATCTTAAAAAAGCGATCGCCAAACCCAAATACACCTACATTTTCTAGGTGATCTTGAAGACATTGGGCCTATGGCCCACTTTGAGTTAATTTTTGTGAAGGTTGTGACGTCGGTGTCCAAGTTCATCTTTTTGTAGCTCAATGTCCATCTGCTTCAGTACTATTTGTTTTCAAGACTATCTTTTCCCCCACTGAATTGCCTTTGTTCTTTTGTCAAAGATCATTTTATTTTGTTTATTTATTTTTGAGACAGAGAACAAGTATGGGAGGGGCAGAGAGAGGGGTGGGGGACAGAGTTTCTGAAGCAGGCTGTGAGCTGTTAGCACAGAGCCTGATGTGAGGCTCAAATCTATGAACTGTGAGATCACCACCCGAGCCAAAGTTGGACACTTAACTGAGCCACCCAGGTGCCCCAAAGATCATTTTACTTTCTAGGAGTCCACTTATGTAACTATTTTATATGAATACACTCTGGACTCCTTATTCTGTTCCACTGATCCATTTACCTGTTCTTTTGCCAACTCCAAACTGTCTTGATCATTGTAGCTTTACAGTAAGTCTTGGAGTCAGGTAGTGTCATTCCTCCAATTTTGTTCTTCTTCAATACTGGGTTGGCTCATCTAAGTCTTTGAACTTTTCATAAAAGCTTTAGAACTGGTTTGTCAATACAGACTTGCTTATTTTTATTGGGATTGCACTGAATCTATAAATAAAGTTGGGAAGAAATGATTTCTTCGTAATGAGTCTTACTATCCATGAACATGGGATATCTATTTACTTAGATCTTGATTTCTTTCACCAGTTTTGTAGTTTTCCTCCTATAAACCTTGTACTTTGTTTTAAATTTACACTTAAGTATTTTGCATTTTTTTTGTGCTAAGGTAAATGACGTTATGCTTTTAATTTCAACTTCTAATTCTTTGTTGCTGGTATATAGGTAAGCAACTGACTTTTGCTTATTAACCTTCTATCATGCAACGTTGGTCTAACTGCTTATGACTGTTTTGTTCTTGTTGTTGTTGATTCTTTGGGATGTCTCACATGGACAATCATGTCTTCTATGAAGTTTTGTTTCTTCCTTCCCAATCTGTATATATTTATTTCCTTTTCTCATCTTCCTACATTAGCCATGATTTCTAGCAGATGTTGAAAAGGACACGTGAGAGGGATGCCCTTGCCCTATTCTTGCTCATTCAGCATGATGTTAGCTGTAGGTTCTTTTGTAGAAGTTCTTATCAAGTGAGGAAGCTCCTGTCTAATCACAGTTTGCTGAGTTTTCACTAAAAATGGGTGCTGGATTTTGTCACATGCTTTTCCCCCCAGTCTGTTGATACGATCATATGATTTTCCTGTTTAGGCTTTGATATAATGGATTATGGTGATTTCAGTGTTAAACTTGGCTTGCACATCTAGAAAAAAAATCTCATTTGGTTGTGGGATACAATTGCTTTTATACATTGCTGGATTCGATTTGCTAATATTTTGTTGAGAATTTTTATATCTACATTCATGAGAGATAAAGGTCTGTGGTTTTCCTTTTTTGTAATGTTGGGTTCTGATTATCAGGGTAATACTGGCCTCAGGATGAATTAGGAAGGGTTGTTTCTTCTTCTATCTTCTGGGAAAGATCATTAAAAACTCATATAATTTCTACCTCAAATGTTTGGTAGAATTCACTCGAGAAACTGGGTCTGGTGCTTCCTATTTTGGAAGTTTATTAATTACTGATTTAATTTCTTTAACAAGCATAGGGCTATTCAGATTATCAATTTCTCCACGTGTGAGTTTTCGTATGTTGTGTCTTCCAAGGAAGTGGTACATCTCATCTAGGTCATCAAATCTGTGGGCACAGAGTTTTTCACAGTATTCCTTTATTATTCTCTCAATGTCCATGGGATCACTAGGGATGGCCCTTTGGATGGCCCTTCTTGTATTTCTGATATGGGTAATTTTTATCTTCTCTTTTCCTTGGTTGGCCTGCCTAGAAGTTTATCAATTTTACAGATCTTTACAATTACCAATTTTTTGTTTTGTTGGGTTTTTTCCTTCTGTTTTTCTATTTTCAGTTTCATTGATATCTGTTCTAAAGCTTATTATCCCTTTTCTTCTACTTACTTTGAATTCTATTTGCTCTCCTTTTTCTACTTTCCTGAAGTGCAAAGTTATTATTAATTTTAGATCTTTCTTCTCTAATACATGCATTCGATGCTAAAATGCTGGTGTAAGCAGTATTTTTGATAAATTCCCACAAAGTCTGGTACTGTATTTTCATTTTGATTTAATTCAAAATATTTTTTAATTCCTCTTGAGACTTTGACACGTGTTATTTAGAAGTATGTTGTCTAGCCTGCATTAAAAAGATTAATCCCACCATTAATAGATGTGATTTCCCAGCTATCCTCTTGTTATGATTTCTAGTTTAATTCCATTGTGATTTGACAGAATGTTTAGGATTACTGTTCCCTTACATTTTGTAAGGTGTGATTTGTGGCCAAATATACTTAAAAAAGTTTTCTTCAGATGCTAAGGCTATTTGTAAGTGTGCAATTTACTTCATTCATGGCATGCTCATCACCAGCACCACCATGTGCATCAATAGATGGTAATTTATACAGAGACCAGGCATAGAGGAACACTCTATCTGTCCCTCCTAATTTATGACACTGCCATGATTAAATGGGAGGTGAAGCAATTTCCAATTCTCACTAAAGGTACAACAAAATTCTTTTGCTACTTTAGATGCCCTACACAAAGCTACATCTTTTGGAAGGGGAGGGGAGGGGAGGGGAGGAAAGGAGAGGAAAGGAGAGGAAAGGAGAGGAAAGGAAGATTTGTTCCTCTATACAAAGCCCTACTAATTTGTGTATGGAACAGAAAACTGCATACAGTGAGTCAGGGCACTGTCAGTGGGCAGGAAGGAAGGCTCAGAAACAATGCATCTCACACACTGACGTTCCCCAGCAGGCCCATGTTCGCTCCACTGCCCGCCTCCCACCTGTCTACACGAGAGTGAGGGTTCAACTCCATCTCCACAAAATACAACGTGAGCCAGAGAGACATCTACAGTATGAGTGATACTAACTTAATTAAGAGTTTTTAGAATTACGTAAACAAGAGACATTAGTGTATGGAATGGAATCAGGGATAAGAGCTGGTAATAGTCAAACAGCAAACACAGCTAATTTCAACCCATTTTTATGGTTTCGAAAGGGGCAGGAGTGTAATCTTGTTCAGAGAGACAATTCATCTGACTCATGCAGAAGGTACAGAGAATTTGTAAGAGGTGTCCTCACTGAATTAGTGGCTGTATTACATACCTGAGCATAACAAGCTTCTTCTATGGCTAATCCTGTTACTAAATCAACCTGAGAATAAAAACATAATATAATTTCAGCAGGAATTATTTTTTAAAATCTGGAACACTCCATATAAATTCAAACTAGTAACGCTTTTCCAAAAGAACAGAATTGATGTAAGACAACAAATCAAAAGTATGACCAGCATACGAATTCTGGAACCAGGCTGCCTGGGTTCAAATTCTGACTCTACCGTGTAGGAGCTGTGTAGCCTCGGGTAAGTTAGGTGATAAGCTCTCTGTGCCTCAGCCGCATCTGAACAAGAGACTAACCACAGCATCTACCAGGTGGGGGTACTGGGAGAATTAAATAAGCTAATCTAGGGGAAGGCTTTATACAGCACCCTGGTATGGCCCGGCACGAGAAGGCATCTGCTATTAGTGTTGTTATGATTATGCAAGAAGTCTTAAAAACCAAACACTCGGGAAATTTTTTAGGTTGCGTTTACTGCTAACAAATTCAATCTCTTTTTTACGGCTACGAAGCCCAGAGAGACATGGTGGTCTCTGAGTCCGCAAGGAAGAAGTATCTTTCTTTCTTCACAATTCCGTAATTTAGCCCAAACATCTGTTGCAACGAACGCCTGCTGTAAACAGGCACCTGCATTGCTTCCTTGCCCTGCCTGCTTCTCTCTGGCCTGGGGCCTCCACTCCCGGGAAGCCGCCTCCCCAGGGTAACCCCAGGACGCCCCAAAGTCTCGCCTTGTTAATGAGGGGTCCTTGCACAAAGCAAGTTGAGAAATTATAGGTAGAGAGAGCCGGGCTCCGCTCTGAGCTTGGGAGTTGTTCCTAGAATGCTTTCTCGTCATGCAGCACTGGTGTTGAGAATACACAGGATGCCCTTTTCTTTTGGTCTCGTATGAGCCACTAGCCAATAAATCTGTCTCTTCGCTGAATGGCAAAAACAGCCAGCATGTCACAAGCTGCAGGACATGAATGAAATTCCCTAATTCTGTGATGAAGATACTGGATCGGCAACAGCTAAGGCAGAACGAAATCGATAATATAGCTAAAGATACCCTCGGTAGCTTACGGTAACGGTAGCATTGAAATAGCTGGATTTACAACATTAACAAATAAACGGAATTAAGTCTCCACCACCGACTCCAATAGCAATCTCAAGCAGCAAGGCACTTACCTCCATCCCTTGATTAATTGCTAATTTTGCCACTCTCATCGCAACAGGTCCCTAAAATTCAATTAAAGAAACAGATTTTCATTACTATTTATGCAAAGTATGTTGTACAGCTCAGTAAAATTCAGAAATTCCCATCGCTGGGCCCGTGGCAAAGATGCAACAAAAGCTATAAGACGGTTAACGGGGGGATTTCCTTCGGGCCTTGGCACAAGTCTGCTGCCTGGACAACTGTACATGCCTGCAGGCCAGCAGGGGCCGTGTGCCCAGGAGCGGGCTGACCATTCTCCGGAAAAGCTCCCAACAGGTGAGGTAGGGCAAGGAAGAGGTGACGAAACACCACGGCCCCGGGTGCACAACAGGAGCGCGGGCTGGAGGGGACCAGCTGGTGTCAGCACCCGTGCTGGACACTGGCTCCACACCGGAGCTCTGTGGGCACCTGTGACCCAGCGTGACGATGATGTGCCCTCCAGGCAAGTTCCCCACACCACACGGAAGCTGACAGCCCAGAGAAGTCCTTCAGGACGAGGGAAGGTCACGGAAGGAAGGACCAGGTGTCCTCTGTGAGAAGAACGTTAACTTTTGTCGTTTTTGAAAACCACAACGCGCCAGACGGAATTTAGCTGTTTGATCACATTTGAAATTCCTCAAAACTGTTCGTGGGCGATGAGTTAGAATTCAGTGTATCTTTTTTTTAAGCGTCTTTTGAATTAAAATGCAAAACGGGCTCTAAATACCAGGCGCAACAGGGGACACCCATAAATGAACAAATAACGGCACGAGGCGTGGCAGAGGTCGCTTTCCCCTAGCAGGGCCTTCGATGGGCACCTTTAACCCGTCTGAATCCCCCTCCGAAGTCACATGCTCATTAATAATCTTTTTCAGAGACCACAGGTTTTCAAGGCTTGGACAAGTATCTCAGAATTCCTGACGATGTGACTTGCACGTGTGGAACACACACCAGGACCATTTTCTTTAAGATCGTCAACCCTTTCTGTTGTTGTTTTAAGCAGGGTGCTCCCGTCCGTGAGAACCTTCTCTACGCCCCGGTATCTCGCCGCTGACCCCGACCAGGTGCTTGTCTGACTTCCGTGCGCACGAACCCCCAGCCCCTCGTGAAAGCCCAGCGGGGGCTGGGGACATGCTTCCGAGGGACGCCTGGGCTGCTCGTCTACAGAGCACACTCTGGGCAGCAAGGCTGCCTAAACTGGAGAAACAGGAAAATGGAAAGGCTAGTAGATGATAATGCTTATTTAACCGGCTTCTTTCAAAATACAAAACCAGCACTTCTTCTGGACATCTTTTTTCTCAAGCAGGAAAACGGAAGTGACGTCCAATACAGAAATCAAACGGAAATGCTAATTTTAGAGAAGCTGTCCAATTATCTGGAAGACTCATCATTCAGTGACAAAAACCAAACGTGAAGAGTATCTTCCCTCAAATTTTGTTCTGTAACTTTTGCATGTCGTCCAGTTACACACTTTCTGGACCACGCAGCATCTCCCTCGGCCCAAGGAAAAAGTCCTCAGAGGCACGTCCCTCGCAGAAAAGGGACAGAGGGTGAGGACCCCGGGTCCGCCACGCGGTCAGATGGCGGGTGGGGAGGCGGTGCCCTCGGGCAGGAGAGGCGTGGGCAGGGGTGGGGCGGGGGGCGGCAGGAGATGAGCCATGAGGCACAGAGCCGCCGAGGGAGGGAGCTGAGCACCGCTGTCCAATGAGCAGAAGAGGCTGTGAAGGGCAGAGCAGGAAGGACACCACGACCTTGACCTTTCTTAACCACACCCCTTGTTTCAGCGCAGACGTGGGCTGATCTTAGAGCTTTAACACCAAGGTTTCAGTGAGAGCCTTTTTGTTTTTCCCTTAAAGCACCGAAAGTCTTTCCTATCTGCTCTCTGTCAACTGCGAGCGTGGGGCTGCGTGTTCCTCACACGGGGAGCAGACGACGCGGGGGGCCCCGTCCCGACAGAGCCCACGGCCAGCCAAGTGAGAAGCAGGGAAGGGTCCCCGGCAGGCGGTGTGGTTCCACAGGGCGACCGCGCCACGAGGCCCTGCCCGCCCGCGGTCGGGGACGGGCGTTCGTCTGGCCACGGGCCACCCGGGCGCCGCCCTCCGAAACGGGCGGCAAAGCTCTGAGCCAACACGGGAGGAGGACGCCTCTCTCCGGAGGGAGACTTCCCGAGATTCCCAGAAGGATCCCCGGCCCCCGAAACGGCTTCCGCAACCTGCTGTCTGCGTCAGGCGGCGCGGTCGGCGAGGAAGTAATCGTGCCCGCGGGTGCCGGCGAGGCGGCTACCAAACTTGAAACCGCACTCGGTTTCAACGGCAAATCGCTACCTGCTTACACAGCACAAGCCCTCATCCGCGATTTCAGAAGCGAGGCGTAGGCGAAAAAACACACCGGAGAGAAAGAACGCAGCCACCCAGAACGAGCCCCGCGACGCAGCGGCCGACGCGACGCGTCGGCGCCGTCCTTTGCGAGCGCACGCGCACCGCTCCAGGCTCGCAGCCTTCACCGCGGGGAGGGTTCGCCACACGCTGCGCCCGGGGAGACGCACGGCCGCCGCTGCACGGGCCCGCCGCCCCGACCCGGCCGTGGCCAGGGCGGCCCACGCTGCCGTGCTCAGCCGCGGTCTCCCCGGCACGGGTGTCCCCACGGGCTTCGCCCCCATCGGTCCAGGTACACGGCGCAGCTCAGAAGCCGCCAGTAGGTTCCGTCACAGGTCCCGACGCGCGTGGGACGCGTCGTCGGAGCGCGGCCGCAGCACGGGCCCCACTTTCTCTTCACATCTCGACCTTGAATTCCGAAGGCTCTTCGTGTGCGGCTAATCGTTTCCGGTTTTAAGGCTACCGCGTACTCTTCTACTTGGCACGCGCGACAAGCATATCACAGGCATGTGAGAGGGCTGTTGTGTCAATTTGCTATAAAGTTATTCAAACAGAGAGAAAACGGAAATGCAATTAGAAATACCTGAGGTAAAAACTCTCTTGCTAGGTCCAAGGCCTTGCGGTACGCAGCGTCCCCCTCCTGGTTCTGTTCTAGAACGTGGCTGATCAAGCCCACCGCTTTGGCTTCTTGGCCATCGAGCACGCGGGCAGAGAAGATGAGCTCTTTGGCCAGCGATATCCCGATAGCGCGCGGCAGGCGCTGCGTCCCCCCTGCGGAGAGAATGGGGGAAATGCGGGCAATGATTTCGCTCCTTGTAGTCTTAGCATTTCGGTGTTTCGCTTCTGCATTTATCAAACAAACCAGGGCCAGAAGCTTACATGTCAAAATTAGTAAGCAGAAAACTACTTCAAAGCAGAATGCAATTAGTTTATAAAATTAAAAATCCCCAAAAAAGAACTAGAGCACCTTCTGTAATTATTAAGGGATTCTGGCTCCATTTATTCCTTGTAACACAGCTGGTGTGTTCCCAAGTCGAATCCACAATCATCACCACGTCAGGGGCCTTACGACGCATAGCGGTGGGCAAGCAATACTGTCCCTTAGCGCATTTCACCCAGAGGGATGACAGGTCCATAAGGCGGGGCACCTTTCATTAAGTTTGGATAAAACTTGTCCAAGCCTGAAATCTAACTCATGTGCTTCTTTTTTAAAAATTTTTTAATGTGTATTCATTTTCGAGAGAGAGAGAAAGAGGGAGAGACAGAGCGTGAGCAGGAGAGGGGCAGAGAGAGAGGGAGACACAGAATCCGAAGCAGGCTCCAGGCTCCGAGCTGTCACCAGGGCTCGAACCCACGAACCGTGAGGTCATGACCTGAGCTGAAGTTGGATGCTTAACCCACTGAGCCACCCATGTGCCCCATAACTCATGTGCTTTTTAAGGAATCACTGACAGTAAACGAATTGCAAACTAATTTTAATTTAATAAAAATAAAGCTAGATAATTCTTCGTGAGACAACTCGGTGCTGGTAGAGAGTCCTCGTCACTCCTGGCGCACTACCCACCAGATCCATCTAGAGCTCTGCTCTGCTACCTACTCGTGACGAGGCCAGGATCTCGTTGAAAAGAAGGCTGGGCAAAAACAGGTAACGTTCTTATTCGGCAGCTTTCATTTCTACCAAGAAGAATATGGAAGCAGCTACGTTAGGATTCCCATAAATCTCATTCTGAAGACAGCCGCTGGGCTTTCCAAGGGCACTGGTGGCCAGGAAGCAGGGGAGCGGAGCGACTGTCAAGCTGCAGAGAAAAAGCAAGGTGACGGCCTGCCACCCAGACGAGGTCACTGTGTTTTGTTTGGCCCGCAAAGTCTAGAATTTTATTTTTATGTATTAGTTGCCAACATTTAAAAAATGGGTGGAGGTTTCAGGTGGGAACTGATTTCCACCGGGAGGCCCATTTGAGACACAATGCATCCATGTGGCCACAGCCCCTCTCCTCTGTTGCCAGGACTTTAGCCTGACAAGCTCTGCTTTCTGTGAGACAACTTTGAAAGGAGGGGCACCTGGGTGGCTCAGTCAGTTGAGCATCCGACTCTTGAATTCAGCTTGGGCCACACTCTCATGGTTTGTGAGTTCAAGCCCCGCATGGGGCTCTGCACTGACCCCCTGGAGCCAGCTTGGGATTCTCTCTCTCTCTGCCCTCCCCCACTCACATGTGCATCTTCTCTCTCTCTCTCTCTCAAAATAAATAAAATTTAAAAGGAAACCAAGATCTTTCTTATTCTCACCTCAATCAAAAGTGGCACCATGAAAAATAAAGATCACAAGTTGCAGAAAGCATGTTTCCCTTCAGTAATGAAGTATCTTCCTACGTTTTTAACGAACAAAGCATGTCCGCATTGGAAGAACACAACTTAAGATGCTATTATTAAGCAACTATGTTAAGAACCATGTGCAGCTATTTAGAAAATGTGGGTGATGTAGAAAAAAAGAGAAACAAACACAAGCTTCAATGAACTGGGGAAGGACTGATATTTTCAATAAGGATTGGTTTTGAGTGTAAATAAAATGAGTAGGGCTTCCGTAGAATACAGTTATTGTTTATATTGTTCAATTAGAGATGGTGATTTTATAAGTGTTTTACTTGATAAGGCAGAAAATGTGCGTCTGAAAAAAAATGAAGCATTGACAAACTTGAATCTAACTGTAAACAGCGACGTTGCTTGGCCTGGTAAAGACAGGTCTGAGAACGCACGGGACAAGCACCAGGGAAAAGGGCAAGTTATCTATGGCGTTTCCAATGGCAGCTGATGAGAACAGAGATATCAATAATACAACCCAGTATTTACTCATGGAGCAGATGGGAACTTCCATGAGATGGATTCACGAGAATGTACGCACATCGTATTCATGATGAGCACAACACTAGGAAATGATTCTCTTTCACGTTCTGTGGAA
This sequence comes from Panthera pardus, assembly GCF_024362965.1. Classification (NCBI taxonomy): domain Eukaryota; kingdom Metazoa; phylum Chordata; class Mammalia; order Carnivora; family Felidae; genus Panthera; species Panthera pardus. The sequence continues at coordinate 4,201,565 of NW_026526766.1, forward strand.
AGTTTGATGTAGACTGGTCAAAATGAACAAATGTGAGCTTCAGGGATCGTTGCTAATGCCGCACTTGTTATGCAACCGAAACTCGAGTCTTGCAAGGCGGCCAAGCTCACACCCATTCGTTATTTCATTTCATTCAGAGTATCGTTCTCCAGGAACGAGGGCTTTGTAGAAATTAAAGACAGGAACGGTAATGAAACGAAGACCAGAAAACGCATCCACCACCCTGAGCTGAACGGCACATAACTCAAGCTCTGCTCGGTGACACGGGCGAGGGCCAGAACGATCTGCTGGAGGTCGTGGCCTGAGCGAGGGTCGAAAGACAAGGGGAAGGGGGCTTTCTGTTCCTGCTGGAAACGACGCATCAGAGGAGCTGGGAAAACCCGCACCTTGGCTCACCGACTAACACTGCATCTAAGACTCAGCCTTTGGGGGGACATCGCAAGCCATCTGCCCTAGGAACCTCGTGTAAGTGGGCCATGACGGCCGCTTGTCCTTCTGTGTCTGGTTTTACTGCACTAAAGCATACCGTGCTCCAGGCTCACCCTGCTGTGGTGTGTCCGCGTTTCCTTTTAAGGCTCAGTAATATTCCACTGTGTGAATACCACGTCTTATTTATTCACTGACCCGGTGATGGACACTTGGGTCGCTTCCACCTTTCAACTATCAAGAGTAATGCTGCTATGCATATGCGCGACAAGTACCTCTTTGAGACCCTGCTTTCTTATTCTTTTGGGTAGATACCCAGAGGTAGAGTTGTTAGATCATACAGTAAATCTAGGTTTAACTTTTTGGAGGAACAGCCATACCGTTTTCCTGGTAGCTGCACCATTTTACATCCTTATCAACAGGGTACAAGGATTCCAATTTCTCCACATTCTCAGCAACATCTGCAATTTTCAGGGGTGTTGGTTTTTTTTGAAGAGGGGAGGGCGGGCTTGATGGTAAGCATCCTAACTGGTGTGAAATTGTACCTCACTGTGGTTTTTGATTTACATTTCCCTAATAACTAGTCGTGTTGAACTTCTTTTCATCTGCTTATTGGCCATTTGTGTATCTTCTTCAGAGAAACATCTATTTAAGTCCTTTGCCCATTTTTTAAATGGGGTGTTTTTTTGTTGTTGTTGAGATGAAGGGGTTCTGTATATATTCTGGATAGTAACCGTTTATCAGATAGATGATTTGCAAATATTTCTTCTCATTCCATGGACTGCCTTTTCACTCTGTTGATTGTCCTTTGAAGCACAAAAGTGCTTTTAATTTTAATTTCGATGAAATCCAATTTTTTTTTTCTTACATTGCCTGTGCTTTTGGTGTTGTATCCAAGAAATCATTGCCAAATCCAATGTCACAAAGTTCTTCCACTGTTTTCTTCTAAGAGTTTTACAGTTTCAAAACTGACATTAAGGTCTTTGATCCATTTTGGGCTAATTCTAATACGCGGTGTAAGGTAAGGGTCCAGCTTCATTCTTTTGCAGGTGGATTGTCCAGTTTTCCAAGTACCATTTGCTGAAAGAGGCACTCTTAAATAGTTACACAAATACATTATTTAATTCACTCACTCCCACAGAAATTCTGTCTTTAGGAAAACTATCTGGTGAAAACTTATCTAGCTCAGTTTCCTATGCTGCAATCAGTTTGTGGCAAAGACTGGGGTGGAGCTGGGGGCGACTTCCCCATGCTCCTCCCAATCATATAAAATTTGTGATCTCGAACTTTATAAAAATGACGTGACCTGTTTGGTTTGCCTTTCTCAGTTAATATGAACAGCTTTGAGCAAAGAGCCGTGCACGTGGAGGTTACTAAACCACGGGGCATTATGACACAAAACGCTACACATGATCAGTGAGGGATCTCAGATATCCAAAAGTATCTCAGGGATAGTCACCCTAAATAGAGAGTATTTTTATGTCAACATTCTACGCCAGCTCGGAAGTACTTCTGTTTACGGACAGCTATTTGACATAATACAATTAGACAAAACACTTGTGCTCGTCAGGGGAGTCAAAGCTCAGCGCAGCACCACGCCAATTACCTAATTATTTAACACAAAATGAATTCACTGGGGGAGTGTATATGCAGAAAACTAATCTGTCACCTATGAATTACACTTCCTCCTTCATGACATTAAGCATAGGATGAAAATAAACAAACACAGAACGATACAGCTTCTAGTAAAGTCACTGATAAGTCCAGCGGTGAGCAGGGTGGGCAGGCAGTGTGGGGGGGGGGGGGGGTAGAGCGGGGAGCCACTGCCCCCACCTGACGAAGCGGGGAGGTCAGCAACAGAGGAGGAACCACAAGCACCCAGGATTTGTTCACATCCGAATATAATTTGCTCCCGGCACTCGTATCCTGGAAGCAGGCAGCTGTGAGCCACGTCTGAAGCCACAGACAAAAATAACAGGATGAAAACACTCAAAATGGAGTCTGTCTTGTCTTGCTGCTTTTGCTTGTAATCTATCAACGGGACAAAAATGAATGTGTGGCTGCAGTTTTTAGTTAGTTGAGTCTTTTCCTTTACCTACTGATTTTCAAAATAACAAGGTGGTTCCCTAGCATCCTCCAGAGGTGACGAGTTAAGTTTTTAATCTTCGAGAACCATCATAATTTTACAGATTTTAACCTGTCTGATGCATCAGAATCAGTGCAGTTCTTATCTTTATAGACGGTCGACCACCCCATCCTTGGCTGGTGGAACTTAATGAGATTGGCTCTAGCGTCCTTCTGATGTGACCGTAACAGTCTTTGGTGACTTCTTGTTGCCCAGGACCACGGAATGTTCCAGAATCATCCTGTAGCTCTCCTCCCCAGGCCCCACATCGACCACTTGGCCCACAGCCCTCTGGGGCTGCGCTGGAAAATCTGACGCTTCCGCTCACATTGTGATCTAGCACTCTTAACAACAACCATGCTTTCGAATGCATGTTCTATATATTCTCTTAGTGATTCTGTGTTGAGTTTCCAGACTCCGTTCTTCCAACGAATCATGAGTGTGAAGGACGGGTGCTAATGTGAACATGGGGAGCAAATCCTCTGTCCGTGAGGACTCTGCCATGTGATGCTACCTCAACTTTTTCCCGGTCCACTCTGTTCAATCCAGCCTCTTTCACAAGACCTACAATTGTATTACACGTCCTTGAAACCTTAGAAGTCAATCACAAAGTCTGGGGCAGTTTTCTCAGGGCTGCATCAAGACCACAGATGGCTGCCCTAAGAAGTCAGAACCCAGGTCCCTACTGTTCCTCCTTTGTTGCCCTCCCCCTATGCATTCTGTCCTCCGTGTTACCTCATGGTCCAAGAAGGCTGCAGCAGCCTTGTCATCACGACTGCAAACCAGGCACAAGGAAGGGCAAGAGAGTGCTGAGTTTTCAGAGCCACTGATGAAGTCCCAGCCAACAACTGTGCCTCCACGTCACTGGCCAGAACTTGGGCACACGCAGTTGCAGGGGCGTGAAAGGTCACCTTCTTGCTCAGGGTTTTGCCTTAGCATGTGAAGGAAACCCGGGGCTCTTACTACTAAGGCAAAATGAAAACAGGTGTGCACTTAGCAGTTGCTACCTCAAGTGGTAAAAGTGTGTTAATCACATACCAAAATGTTTTCACGTTTACCTATTATTTGGATTGAAAATATATTGGAAATGTTATATTCCATCATTACTCTATTATTTTAAGAAGGTGTCAAGAATTTTTTTCCCCTATGTAATCTCTTCTGGGGTAATACCACTTAAATTTACTTTAAAGGAGCAACCTCTAGATTAGCGATGGCTGAAACACAGCAAGTGTGTTTTCGCCAACAAGGGCAAGAGGCGAAAATTTTCGCCCCGCTCCCCTGTGTTCGTGCTGACCTCCAGTGCCATGGGGAGCTGCTGGCCGCAATCTGGAGGTGCGATCCTTCTCCTCCCAGACCACAGTCCCAAACTCAAAGTCGAAAATAAACCAGACACAGATGCTACCTTCCTTTTGTTATATTTACATAATTTAAAGAGTTTAAAGCAACCTTTATGTGGCATTTCACCACCAAGCATAATGTAATACGTAAAGAACAGCCACAGTTTGCGGATTATAAATTATAGTTTAGTACTATTTACAAGGTAGAAAATGTCAAGTTTTTCTGTTTTTGTTTCTTAAGGTTTTTTTGTTCTCAAGAGTTATGTAGATACCACATTAAGGGCATTTATTGCTATAATGAGAAGAGATCTCAGAATTCTACAAGTAAATACCACTTTTGAATTATGTCTAAACCCCCTCTCAGAAATAGCCAATTAAGGTTACTTTTTCCTTGAACTGTACAAGACACATTGCAGGAGAATGTTAGTTTTGGATTATAATTCCTGTTGCAACTCTGTCAGAGGGCTTTAGGCAAGAGCTTTCTTGCTAGATCTTGGCTAGATGTTTACAAAACTGACTTCCTGCTGCTTTCATAATGAAACATCAAGGTCAAAGAGGAATGCACTATGTGAACAAACATGGTGTGTTTACTGGTCTCATGATGGACCATGTCACAATCATACAAAAACCATAAAAATATTTATCCTTCAATTGGTGACCAACATTCGCAGTGTGGTAAGACCTTCTGTTCTCTGAGGATTTCAATTTTTTTTTAATGTTTATTCAGTTTTGAGAGACAGAGAGAGACAGAGCATGAGTGGGGAAGGGGCAGAGAGAGGGAGACACAGAATCCGAAACAGGCTCCAGGCTCTGAGCGGTCAGCACAGAGCCCTACAAGGGGCTCAAACTCACGAACTGCGAAGTCATGACCTGAACCGAAGGTGGACACTCAACCGACTGAGCCACCCAGGCGCCCCTGTTGTCTGAGGATTTTTAGCATGTTGTAAAGTAGTGAGAGAAAACACGCACACACACACACACACACACACACTGGAAGAAGTAAGGGGTAAGTGAGAAGAAAACCCTAAGCAGGGAAAGCCGAGCAAAAACTAACAGAAATACATCAGTTTGGGGTGTATGTGGTTTATCCTAAAGGAGCATTTAGCAAAAGTTAAAAACTTTTCTTTAATGTTTATTATTGAGAGAGAGAGAGAGAGAGAAAGCACGTGCAAAGGGCAGAGAGAGAGGGAGACAGAGGATCTGAAGCGGGGTCTGAGCTGTCAGCACAGAGCCCGACGTGGGGCTCGAACCCACAGACCGTGAGATCAGGACCTGAGCTGAAGTCAGATGTTTAACCAACTGATCCACCCAGGAACCCCAAAGCTTAAAACTTTTAAGAACTGGGTCAGGGAAGAAAGGCTGGGTATCAAAAATAGTTTTCCAGAGCCAATTAAGCTGACTGGCAACAAATTAAAACCTTTGTGATAAAGCTTTCATTAATATGCATTTTAGAAAGCTGTCCTGAAAATTAAGTCCATCACTGTTAGAGACACAGAGATGCAAAGGTTTTTTTCATGAAGAAAAAAATTACAGGGGCGCCCGGGGTGGCTCAGTCGGTTGAGCGTCTGACTTCGGCTCAGGTCACGATCTCACGGTTGGGGAGTTCGAGCCCCACGGGGGGCTCTGTGCAGACAGCGCGGAGTCTGGAGCCTGCTTCGGATTCTGTGTCTCCCTGTTGCTCTGTTCCAACCCCGCTCATGCTCTGTCTCTCGCTCTCTCCTTCAAAAATAAATAAAAACATTCAAAAAAAATTTTTTTGAAGAAAATTACGTTTCTTTTCAGTGTTTACGTGCAATTTTTCCAACCAATATTTGAAGCGCGAGTTCTTTTAACTTTAAAGACCGTGTCGTGCTACAGCGGACGAAACGCAAGAGCTTACTTTGCGAAACCACCTGAAGGCGGCCACGGCGGGCATCGGCCCGCGTCGGGCCGCCGCGGGCCCCTCCGCTCCTCGCGGCAGCCGCGGGGGCTCTGAGCCCGGGCGCTCGCTCGGCCTGCGGCAGGGGCGGCTCCGAGGGGCGTCCCCGAACGCGGCGCGGACGAGCGGCCGGCAACCGGCTCCGGCCAGAGCGAGGAGGTGGCCGCCAGCCGAGTCCCGCGCGGAGCGACGGAAGAAAGAAGGGAACGGCCGGGCTCCCCCACTCGAGCGGGACTTCGGGCAAGCCCGCCAACAGCCGCGCTGCCCGACAGCGCCGCCCGCGCCGGCCGAGGCGGCGTGCGTCGGGGCTGTCCCAGGCGGGAGTCGCCCGCCACCCAGCGCGCCGCCGCACTCCAGACGGGACGGGACGGGACGGGACGGGACGGGACGTGACGGGCGCGGCCGAGGCTCGAGGCTCGAGGCGCCGTCCGTCTCGTCCAACTTGCAACGGCACCCGCGGTCCGCAGCCACGGCCCTGGACCGCGCGGGTCAGGCTCCCCTGTCCCTTCGGCCTCCCGGGAGCCCCTCTTCGGTCGCGACGCTTGTTTCGGTTGCAAAACCCAAGAGACCGTGATAGGATCTGCGGCTCACTTGCACGGGCACGGCGCCTTCGGCAGCAGTGCGGCCGCGGCACGGGCACCCGGTCGGCACGACTCCTGCCCCCCCCCCCCCCCCCCCCCCCACGGCTCACCCGTCGGGCGGGAGGACCGGGCTTCGCACAAAGGGAGAAACGAGGCAGCCCACGCCCAGCGACGGTCTCGGTAGTGAGAAGGGAGACGGCCGGAGACTACACGATCCTCCCACCTGCAAGAAAAGTGGGTGTCCGCAAACCGGACGGAAACACCACAGGTCCGCCTGAAGTTAAACCCGGGGACTGCTCAGAGAAAACGAAGGCCGCGGAAAGAAGCGAGCCAGCGGACTCTTCCCTACGCTGACGTCCAGACATGTATCAAATTAACTACTCTTGCGGGAACAGAAGTCTCCCTACGGTGAATATTCTGCGCTATCCGTCATAGGACGCTGCAACCTTGTACAAGGTTACCTCTTCTCTGCTTCAATCCCCGGCTAATTATACAGACGATATATTATATAAGATAAATACAGTCGGTTCAAGTCCTGTGAGTGCAAGTACATCGCAAGGATTACAGCTGGGCTGCGTATCCCTTCCTTTCTGAGACCACTCACAGGTATGTAATTATGGCGTCAAGTGAGAATACACACGCATGTATGCACAGACATGGCCACCCTAATGAAAACTCCTGGTTTTCTTTAACGTAGCGATATTTGCTAAAAATACAACGTGTCATGGTCACCCCCTGCGGTGAGCCACGTGATTACTGAAATAAGATACCACTAAATTCCACCTCTTTTTGAGTTGTATTTACCATATTATGCTTTAAAACAAACCTCCTATATATGGAAAACAGTTACGTGACAATATTCCCGAAGGCAAAAGAATGGCAAATGTGGCAAAGCATAAACCACGCGGTCTGTGCTTTAGGAGAGACTGTTTCATTACCGCCACCGATTCCGTAAGAACTACGGTTAAAAGTTAAATGCATGTTCCAAGTTACCGGAGAACTCAGTGGCTTAGAACAGCAAGCATTTAGTCGTGTGCAGTTTCTGTGGGTCAGGAATCCAGGCATCGTCACGTGATCACGTGGAAGCAACGGCCCCGGGTGTCTAGGCTCACTCGAGCCACTGCTGGCCTGTGGGTCCCGCCTCCCAGGAGCCACTCCACGGGGTCTAGGCTCACTCGAGCCACTGTTGGCCCGTGGGTCCCGCTCCCCAGCGGCCACTCCGTGGGGCTTCCTCTCAGCCTGGCAAGTGGCTCCCCCAGGGTGACAACTCCAGAGAGCAGACACAAGACGGACCTGGGAGGCGATTTCCCATGCCTTCTGCCACATTCTTTGGGCCATCGATATGCCCAGGCCTCACGAGGGAAGGGGCCCCACGTGGAGTGGGCACTTAGAGGCTGCCAACCACAGGCACGAGGCTCGAGTGCACAGCCCGTGATGTAAAAGCCATCTCTTCTTCTGCCCATCTGCCCATGAGCAACAGGCGCATTTTTCCAGAGCACATTCACACAGCATTTTCCAAAACTCTAAAATCATCCTCCAGTCTTTCAAACTCAAGGAAGAGATGAACAGAACATGTTAACCATTATCTTTAAAAAATAACAAAGGGGGCAAAAAGTGGAGAGAGTATAATATGGAAGACGTTCCTTCTGGAAAGCTCATCCCGTGAAAAATAGTCTTTGCCAACTACGGTCAGAAGTAGAGCGAGTGACACCCACACATCACCGGTGCTTCTAGCCTTTCTAAAAAGTGTTAATTTAACTGTATCAACAAAAAGAGAGGACACTCTGGTGTTTCGTACAAACTGCACCTTGACCACTTCATTAGATGAGGGTCTCAGAAAGGGCTGAGGACACAAGAATCCTCAATGTGCACACGTTTTCTCTCTGGATAAGGACCCTGTAAACTCTTATTGATAAATGAAACAACATACACAAATATTTGACAAAATGACTAAATAATGGAGTGGGCACAAAGATCCGAATACTTTGTTTTCCCTCATCAAAAGCTAGTCACGTGGTAAAAATTTAAAGATTCCGGCACAGCAGAACCATGATTGATGGAATAAATAACCACATTTAGTGAGAACACATCAGGCACTGCGTAATTTGACACATCATTACTTACTTTCGCAAGAATCCCGAGGCCGCAACGATCATCAGTCCTCATCTGACAAATGGGAGGACCAAAGGCTCAGAAGGGTAACTCATGCCCACTAGGCAGAGCAGTGGGTGAACGAGGGGAGTCTGGTCCTGCGGCCCACCTGCTTCTCCCGACAGCAAGCCGCCCCCTCTCCGAGACAGAAGAGGCAGGGCTCCTCGAAGAGCTAACTGTGGCAGGGCAAAGTCTTGGAGGGAGTTAGCGCAGGAATGCACCTGGATGACCGGAAGGAAGGAAAGACCAGCTGCTGGTACCAGGCCGTGACCGATGGCAGGGAGCGTCAGAACAAGAGTGCACGGCAGACAGTTCCCACCGCACCGTGCTGCCCCGGGGAAACGGATTTCCGTCAAGGTCCCCGGACCGAAGGCTCGGGCCCTCCTTCCACCTAGGTACCACCCCCTCCCCTTGTGCGGCCGACGCGGGCCCGCCGCCACCTGACCCTGCGGGCCTCAGGGCTCTCCCGGCAGGAAGAGGCCAGACGCCCGGGACCGGTGGGGGTGAGCATCGGCACACATCCAGCGAGGAGGGTGCTGGGCCAGCACGGCCAGCCCTTCACCCCTGCACTTTGAGGTCCCCTGGGAGGAACAGCTGCTTCTTTTTCCATTTTGAACAGAAAACAAACAGCAAAATAAAACAGACATGGTGTTTCACAGTGGCTGAAACCATAAAGATAACTAATTAGCGTTATTACTCCTTATCGGGAGAACAGCCAAGCGGTCCGTGAAATGACGGTACAGAAAGATTTTGTTACTTAGGGAACCAGTTGACAACTGTTTCCTATTAACAAAGGGGAATGAGCCATTCTTGAGCGCATATCCGAGGAGGATGAAGCAACTCTGACTTACTGGAAACACATTATTTTTGTAAGATGTATCCAATACCCGGTTCGGGTTCTCGTAACTCTAACTCCTGCTGCGAGACAGAAATCCTGTCAGAAACAAGCAACCTTCTCCCTACACCCGAAACAAAATAAAACAAACCCCCTACCCAGCGACCACAACCCCTTCCTCCACCAGCAACAACTACCCACAGCACATCGTAGCAGCTCACGTGCGTTCGCCCACAGCTCTGACGTTGCCGTGTTCGGCTGGGCTAATTCATGACAATTATCTGTTATGTATTTTCCCAACGTTCGTTGTATCCTATTAACAGAATACCAATTAAAATGACAAAACCGTCACAAAATGTTGGGGTAACACCCCAACGCCACACCCACAGACTTCCTGGTTACGCGCGACGCTCTTGGTCGCTGGCTTGCTCACAAATGCACAGAAACGTCAGGTGCAGGTTTAATCCAGAGGGTTTTATATATTTATTACAGGTTCGTACTTTAAACTACACTGAGGCTCAGATGGATGTAAAATGTATGTGAAATTAACTTGGCTAAATGCCGATGCTCTTTCCTTTTCTCCCCAAGCCTCACAGCTGGCTTCCCGGGTACGCTGCCGAGGACGTAGGTGAAGTCCCCAGAGAATTGGGCTAGCGGCTCCCCTCACCCTCTCCCGGAGTCCTGCTCATTACACACCGCACACGGGAGGCTCCAGAGGGGCAAGCCTGTCCTCTCCCCCTTCCGGTAGAACAGGCGGACGGCACTTTCAGACACGACAGCAGTTAATTACTGCCCTCCTAGAGAGAACAAAGTTCTTTTACAATCGTGTGAAATATGGCTTATGTCAACAATGGATTGACAAAGATGTTCCTTGGGAAAATTAAGTCGGAGATGCAAACATTAAAATTAGGCCATTTCGTCAGTATTTTAAATGGAAAACTCTTTAAACACTGGAAACATCATATGCATTGATAACACATTTCAAATACATACAGCAGAATTTTCTAGGACAGATATTTGGCTAGCTCACGGCTAACTCCTAGACTCTTTCTTTAAAACGCAAGAAAAGTTAGCGGAAAGCTCAGTGAGGGGGCAGAAAACGCGAGGAGAGAACAGCACTGAGGCAGAAGCAGCACCACCACCTCACAGCGTGATCACGACGCAGCAGGCCAGGGGACGCACACGACACATGTCACCTGCGGGCCACGCAGCCCGCAGCGTTGCACAGGCGGGATGACCTCAGAGCTGTCACAGCCCCTCTTCCACATGAGCACAGGAGTGTGAAGGCAGCCCCGTGACAAATTAAAAAGCGGAAACTTTTTGAGAGCCAGGCCTCTCTTCTCAGCTGCCTGTCCCACAGAGCAGTGAGATGCCACTCTGGCTTGCATCTGAGGAGAGAGGCAATCTGGAGGCAGAAGGCAGAAATGATCCTGATTACCTAACCAGTAATTACCTTCAAAGATCCACAAGAATTCCATGAAAAAAAAGGCAAATGTGAACATAAAGGAAACAAGATCAGAGGGGTCAGGATAAGTGAGTGGGAGAAGTGCCCAAGGGAGCGGTTTACAGAATCCCTACAGGGAGCAAACATCGGCCCTGAAGAGCAGCAACCTGGTTCCGTGTCACTTACAGGTATTAGCACATCGAGTCCTTCTCACCCTTAGGAAGCAGGACCCTCAGCCCCCTTCATGCAGACGGGGAAACAGGCCCCAAGTCAGGGTCAGCAGACACGGGGCCAGCACGCGATCCCAGCTGGCCGCTCCCCCTGCCCCCCTCATTCTAAGGCTCCCCAGCCCTCCCCTCCCGGCACACACACGCGCACACATGGAATGTGCCCATCCTTTATTTTTTAACATTTATTTATTTCTGAGAGAGAGAGAAATGGAGCATAAGCCAGTGAGGGGCAGAGAGAGAGGGAGACAGAATCCGAAGCAGGCTCCAGGCTCTGAGCTGTCAGCACAGAGCCCGACGCAGGGCTCGAACTCACAAACCACAAGATCATGACCTGAGCTGAAGTTGGAGGCTCAGTCAAGGGAGCCACCCAGGTGCCCCGCCCATCCTTTGTATCTCAAGCTGCCAACAGCGATACAGGGGCTGCAGGTGGGACACCGTGGGTGGCGGGGGGGTAAGGCACGAGCAGAGCCCTGCCCTCTGTCCCTAGGTGGGGAACAAGTGATAAAACGGAAACAGGTATGGCCCTGATAAGGGGGGAGGGGAGCCTGGGGAAGGCCTTCTACACAGCCGCAAGCGGACCACCTCCAGCCCCTGGGGGGTGAATCCTGCCACCCCTGCTCCCTCCTCCCGTGCTCTCGGATGACAGGAGCACGGGCAATACTCAGCCCTTAACACAACCGTCCCTCCCTGTGCAGCGCAACAATCCCAACAGAGGCTCCTGGGCGGTGAAAGAGACCCGGCATGGTAACGCTACAGAAACCCGCCAGCCTCCTCGCTCCTCCAGGCAAACCACACAAGCCACCCGCGGAGGACAGCAAAAGCACGGGGCGTGCCTGAGACACCACTCTTCGAGGAAGGAAGCCCAGTGCAAGAACTAATGGGAAAGTTCCCATAATTTAGACAAGACGTGAAATCAATACGTGAGACTCAAAGGGGCGAAGATAAATCAGGAGACCAGAACGTAAAGGAGCCCTGCAGCTAAGAAAAGCGCTAAGGACCAAAATAACACTACTCCAGCACTCACACAGGAGTCAGCAATGGCACAGCATAAAAGGAGCAAGGCGGAAGGCATCATGCTGAAGGCAAAATGCTGGCAAAAGAAGGTACGACACGCACCTGGGTAAGTTCGAGGCTGAGCAAACACGGGGCAGATGGCTGTTCCTCAAGGAACTCAAGCCGCCAGGGCTGAGCACCAAAAGCCTCGGGAGGGGGGCAAACCCGAAGGCTGGGAAGAGGCTGGGCCCCTCTCCGTCCACGCCAGCAACCGCCTTCCTGATTCTCACCTGAGGGACGCACCAGCCCCACTCCGGCTGGGTTCACCCATCTCCCCGGCTCCTCCCGTCCGTCCCCCCCACCCAGTCCTTCAGCCTCCTCATCCTCCGCAGTCTGGTCTTCCTGCCGCTGGAGGTCTTCAGCCACGTCCGGGCGGGGGCCGGTGATCTCCAACCTTCTACTTAACCTTGCCATTCCCTTAGTCGTTCTCTGCATGCGACCCTCTTGCGCGCCCTGATGCCGCATCTGCATTGCGGCACGTGGCTGCAGGAAATCTCGAGGTCTGGAGAATGAGGCCGCCCGGAGCTCAGCCCCCAGGGCCAGGGCACAACCCTGGCCCAGGAAGCCCTGGGGAGTACTGAACTCTCCTGCAATCCCGACCGCTCGACCCTGGTGGCACGGCCACTGTACCCCGTGTCTACAAGGCGGCTCTCCTCTCCAGCCCTCACGTAGGCAGTCAGCAACACTACAATTCACAGCTTCTCCATCCGCACGGGTCCTGTCTACTTCCCGCACCCCCTTCCCCATCTGCCCACAACGCTGGTCTCAGAACGAGGCCACACTCCTCATTTGAAAGGAATCCCTCTATTTCCTCCAGGATCGGAGACGTTGGATCGCCGTATTGTTTTTATTCTCTCGGTATTGTGGACCCCTCCTGCTTACGGGGTCTACTTTTTCTGCTGGTGAGTCCTTTCATTGCACTGACACACTGGCTCTTTACAGGGCACCCGGCAAACACTTAAAGTACAACAGCACAAATCAACATTTCAGAAATAGTGTTTGCCTGTCTACTGATGGCAACATCACACATTCCCTTTTCCCCCCCTTTTATTATGTTTTCTTCATTGAAGTCGGAGACATACAATGTTATGTCACTTTCAAGCATGCAACATCATGACTTAACGTTTACACACGCGATGAAGCGATCACGATAGGTCTAGTGACCATCCATTACCATACGTAATTATTATAACATTATCGATGGTTTTCTCTGTGCTGTACGTAACACCCCATGACCTACTTATTTTATAGCTGGACATTTATACATCTGCATCCCCTTCACTGACTTCATCCCTTCTCCCACTTCCCACCGCTGAGAACCACTCATTTGTTCTCTCTATTCGTGAGTCTGTTTCTGTTTTGTTTGTTCATTCGCCTTGTGCCTTAGATTCAACATCTAAGTAAAAGGCAGATGTCTTTCTCTAACTCTGACTACTTAGCATAATACCCTCTAGGTCCATCTGTGCTGCCACAAATAACAAGATCTCAATCCTTTTTATGGCTAATAGCCAGTGTTTATCCATTCAACTATCGGTGAACTTTATCCATTCATCTACTGATGGACACTCGAGTTGCTTCCATATCTCAGCTATTGTAAATAATGCTGCAACAAACACGGGAGTGCAGATACCTTTCTAAATTGGTGTTTTCATTTTCTTTGGATGCCCACGAGTGGGATTATTGGATCATACGGTATTTTTAATTTTTAAAGGAACCTCCATACTGTTTTCCACACTGGCTCTACCAATCGACATTCCCATTAACAGTGCAGGAAGGTTCCCTTTTCTTTTCGACACTACCCATGGTGACACGTGTGAGGTGTATCTCATTGTGGTTCTGATCTGCATTTCCCTGATGATGAGTGATGTTGAGCACATTTTCACGTATAGATTGGCTATCTGTTGGTCTACTTTAGAAAAATGTCTACTGAGGTCTGCTGCCCATTTTTTAATTATATTGTTGCTTTGGTGTTGAGTTGTATGAGTTTATATATTTTGGCTATTAACCCCTTAGGGAATATATCATTTGCAAATATATTGTACCATTCAGTAAATTGGCTGCCTTTTCATTTTGTTGATGGTTTCCTTTACTGTGCAAAAGCGTTTTGTTTTGACACAGTCCCAATAGTTTATTTTTGCTATTGTTGCCCTTGTCCAAGGAGACAGATCCAGAAACATTGCAAAGACTGATATCCAAGACGTTAGAGCCCACGTTTCCTTTTAGGAGTTTCAGAGGTCTTAACATTTAGGTTATTTTTCTGTATGGGGTTAAAAAAAAAAAAGTGGTTCAGGTTCATTCATTTACATGTAGCTATCCAGTTTTCTCAACACCTTTGGTTGAAGAGACTGTCATTTCTCTATTGTATATTGTCACTGATTAACTATCCCCTTTGTCATAGATTAATTGACTACAAAAGTGTGGCTTTGCTCTGGTGTCTCTATTAAGTCCCACTGATCTATGTGTCTGTTTTTGCACTGGTACCATTCTGTTCTCGATTACTGTAGCTTTGTAGTATATCATGAAATCAGTAGGTGTGAGGTCTTCAGCTTTGTTCTTTCTCAAAATTCCTTAGGCTATCTAGGGTCTTTTCCAGTTTTATACAAATTTCAGGACGTTTGTTCTAGTTCTGTGAAAAATGCTGTTGTTACTTTAATAGGGATTGCATTAAATCTATAGATTGCATTGGGTGTATGGGCATCTAACAGTACTAATTCTCCCAATCCACAAACATGGTATGTTTTTCCATTTATCTGTGTCATTTTCTATTTTTTTCATCAATGTCTTCGAGTTTTCAGAGTATAGGTCTTTCACCTTCTTGGATAAATTTATTCCTAGGTATTTTATTCTTTTTTGTTGCTATTGTAAATAGGACTCTTGATTTTTCTTTATACTGGTTTATTATTAGTGTATATATTTGCAACAGATTTCTGGATATATATTAGTTTCGTATGCTGCAACATACATTTATTACTTGTAATAGCATCTTGGTGGAGTCTTCAGGGTTTTCTATATATATTATATATATATAGATATATGTATATATATATATATATATCATGTCACTTGGAAACAGTGACAGTTTGACCTCTTCCTTACTAATTTGGATGCCTTTTATTTTTCTTGTCTAATTGCTGTGGCTCGTACCTCTAGTACTGCATTGAATAAAAATGGCAAGAGTAGGCATTCTTGTCTAGTTGCTAATCTTAGAGAAAAAGTTTTCAGCTTTTAAACATTGAATATGTGTAGCTGTGGGTTTGTTCACATATAGCCCTTTATTATATTGAGGTATCATTCCTTTACATCCAGTTTGCTGCGTTTTTAGCATAAATGGACACTGACTTTGTCAAATGCTTTTTTGCATTTATGGAGGTGATCAGATGGTTTGTGGCCTTCATTTTGTTAATGGGGTATATCATGCTGATTAGTTTGCCTACATTAAACCATCCTTATATCTCTGGGATAAATTCCACTTGATAGTGGCATATGGTCCTCTGACTATATTGAATTTGGTTTGCTAGCATCAGAAATATTGGCCTATAATTTTTTTTTTTTTTAATGGTGTGTTTGGTTTTGGTATCAAGGTAATGTTGGCCTCATAGAATGAATTTGGAAGTGTTCCTTCCCCTTCAATTTGTTGGAACAGTTTGAGAAAAATAGGTTAACTGTTCTTTGACCGTTTATAAGAATTCAATGGTGAAGGTAACTAACCCTAAACTTTAGTTTGTTGGGAGTTTTTATTACTGATTCAATTTCACTACTAGTAATTCATCTATTCTGATTTTCCATTTCTTTCTGATTTAGTCTTGGAAGATTGTAGATTTCCAGATTTCCAGGAATTTACCCATTTCTTGTAGGCTGTCCAACTGTTGGGTAATAATTGTTGGTAGTTGTCTCTTATGATCCTTTGTGTTTCTGTGGTGTCAGTTGTAAACTTCTCCTCTTTCGCTTCTGATTTATTTGAGTTCTCTCTCGTTTCTTCTTGATGAGTCTAGCTAAAAGTTTATCAATGTTGCTTATCTTTGCAAAGAACCAGCTTTTAGTATCATTTATATTTTCTATTGTATTTTTTGTCTGTATTTCTTTCTTTGCACGCTCATCTTTATTACTTTCCTCTCCCCCTTCTACTAACACTGGGCTTTTTGTTCTTTTTCCATCTCCTTCAGGTGTAAGATCAGTTTGAGATTTTTCTTGTTCATCAAGGCAGGCCTGTCTCGCTATACACTTCCCTCGTAGAACTGCTTTTACTGCATCTTGCTATTTTGGAACATCGTGTTTTCATGTTCATTCATCAAGGCCTTTTTTATGTCATTGATTTCCTCATTGAGCAACTGGTTGCTCAGTTTCTATGTGTTTGTTCAGCCTCTATGTGTTTGTGTTCTTTCCACGCTTTCCCTGTTACTGATTTCTAGTTTCACACTGCTGTGTCCTGAAAAGATGCTGGATAGGATTTCAGTCTTTAATTTATCGAGACTTGCTTTGTGGCCTAACGTGATCTATCCTACAGAATGTTCCATGTGCACTAAAATACTATATATTCTGTTGCTTCTGGATAGGATATTCTGTATATATCTATTAAATCCATCTGGTAAAATGTGTTATTCCAAGCCATTCCTCCCTTATTTTCTGTCTAGATTTTCTGTCTAGATAATCTGATCCACTGATGTAAGTGGGCTATGAAAGACTCTTACTATTATTGTACTGCTGTCATTTTCTCCCTTTATGTCTACAACATTTGCTTTGTGTGTTTAGGTGGTCCTATGTTGGATATAGAGATATTTACAATTGTTATATCCACTTTGTTAGATTGACTCCTTTATCTTTATGTAATGCTGTCTCTTGTTAGTTTTTGTCTTAAAGTATGTTTTGTCTGATATAGGTATTACTACCCCAGCTTTTCTTTTCATTTCCATTTGCATGGAGTATCTTTTTACAACCCCTCACTTTCAGTCTGTCTTTGGGTCTGAAGGGAGTATGGTAGGAAACATATGATGGGTCTTACTTTTTTATCCATTCAATCGCCCTCTGCCTTGTGTATTATTTATTCTCTTTACATTTAAAATAATTATTGATTAGGTATACTTATGACCATTTTGTTCACTGCCTTCTGGTTTTTTATAATTCGCTGTTCCTTTCTTCTTCTCTTGCTCTCTTCTGATTTGATGACATTCTTTATTGTTATGTTTAGATTGTTCTCTCTTTGTGTAGCTATCATAGGTTTCTGGTTTCTGGTTACGTGAGATTCATGTAACACCCTATGTATACAGCAGTCTATTTTAAGTTGATGTGGCTTCGGTTCAAACACATTCTAAATGCACTACGTATTTTCTCCAGGTCTGTGGTATCCTTCCTTCTTGTGGGCTGGACATGGGTCCCAATCAGACCTCAACTCTGCCTCTCCTGCCCTCCTTGATGTGGCCTTCTCTTTGTATGTCAGCCCCTGGAAGAGCTGTTCAGGTCCTTCTCAAGGAGAGATGCTCTATATGTTGTCTGCAGCCTCGCTGTGTCTGTGAGAGCAAGTGAACTCAGGATCCTACTGTGCCATCGACTGGGAATCTCACACGTTCTCATTTAAGTAAGCTGATTTGAGAAAAACTAACTTTACCCATTTTATTATTTTCGTTGTAGTAAATGATTTGTCATTGTAACAAGACACATGAGATACTTCTGGTCGAAAAAGCCTTCATTTTAGGGAAAGGAAAAAATGTGCTATAGAATAGATGGCGATTTTTCATTTTTAACATTTTAAGTTATATTTCTCAAGTAATTCTGAAAAGTTTCCCTCAAAACAAAGTAACACATCAATTTTGGATTAAAACCGAGAATGGTGTGTGTGTGTGTGTGTGTGTGTGTGTGTGTGTATTTTTTTTTTTTTTTTTGAGAAGAAAAAGACCAGACTGCAGCTGCTATCCTCCCTGGCCCTGAGTACAAGGGCTGCACTGGGGCCCCCGCCTCTGCCCCCGGCAAGGACAGTCAGGTGAACTGCATTAGTCAGTGGTGCAAACAGCAGGGGCTTCACCAACACCTACAGGTCTCCACCTACACTCAGAACAGGCCCTAACCAGCCAGCCTGCAGGAGGAGGAAGGGCGGGGGAAAGGCTGAGTTATGGTAGTTATCCCGGGGGTCCATCTTGGGCCAGCCACATGGGCCGCCACCAGATAGGTGAGCGGGCCGCCCAGGAGGACCAGACCTGCTCGATGGGCCCAGCCTAAATCGCTCCTGCATATGCACCAGATCGAAGTAAATGGTGGTTGATTTAGAGCCACTGACTCTAGGAGTGGACTGTTAAACAGTAATATGGTGGCAACAGATAGCTGGAGCACTGACAAAATGCCTCATAGGGAACAATGACTAGAAACAGAAAGACACAACTGTACTGGTATCTTCTGCAACGTGTCCTGAGAACACAGACAGTAAATCCACAACGAGCAAGGGAAGTTTTGATCCTTCGTATCAGAATCCAGTACATGAAACAGACAGATGCTGTAAGGACACAGATGAGGCCCGTCTGCTGCCTGCTTCAAACACTGTTGTGGCGGGATGCAGCCACACCCACCCTGGTGTGTGGTCTACGGCAGCCCCACGCAGCAGCCGCGGAGATGAGGAGTTGGCCCCCCAACTACTAACGGCCCCCACAGCCTGACAAATTTACCAACCAGTCCTTTACAGAAAGTTTCCCCACCCTGATACAGACGATGGGAAAAATACAAATAACAAGTTTGATCTAAAGAACCCTGCACCCCATCTTACTTTCAAATATTTGGGCAACGTGCATGAATGCTAACTGTGCCCTCGGTCAGAGAGAAAACCTCCGCAATGACAAAGTAACTTGTACTAGATAATCTGTCCACAAAGTAACGGAGACCAGATATCAAACAAAAACAGTCTCTAAAGCTACGTTTCCATATTAAAAACATACACAGGCACCTGGGTGGCTCAGTCAGTTGAGCATCCAACTTTGGCTTAGGTCATGATCTCACAGTTCATGGGTTCGAGCCTGGCGTCAGGCTCTGTGCTAACAGTTCAGAGCCTGGAGCCTGCTTTGGATTCTGTGCCTCGCTCTCTCTCTGCCCCTCCCACGCTCACACTGTCTCTCTCTCAAAAATGAATAAACATTAAAAAAAAATTTTTTTTAAATCTACAAATAAGCTAAATGACAAATAAGTATACTAAATAAAACAGTCAAAATACAGATACAATTTCTAAACAAGTGACTTATAACAAAGCACCTAATATGGTAAATATCTCAATCCTAAAATTTCTATGTTTAATGAAAAGCAAAAAAGTCTAATAAGTTGAATACAGTTTTGAAATAAGATATTTGGATCAGACAATTTTCCCTTTGAAAACAAACAAAAGGAATGCTGGGTTTCAAGATTAAAGAAAAAAAATACGTGTGTGTGTGTGTGTGTGTGTGTGTGTGTGTGTATTTATATACATATATATGTAAAATAAGCACTAGAGATCTGAAAGAACGGCCATTTTACGGATGAAACCAGAAATCACCTAAGTGGGCAGAATACAGGAGCCCCTCAGTCACGGACGCCCCAGGCTAAGTCACACGTACTGAACCCTGGCTCTTGATCCAGGTTCCAGGGCCACAGGGTTGGAGGCAAGGAGTCAAGAGCTAGAGCCTGATCCAGGTGGGGAGGCTAAAGGAGACCCACCCATCGTGCAGGACTACAGAGGCTCCGTTCTAGGAAGGTAAACCAGATCTCCAACCTCACAACCACAAAGCACTGCATAAAAGGCTGTCCTTGTGCTAAACAGAGCCAGAGGAGGGCTAAAGAGAAAGAGGAAAACTGGGGAGTTACAGCCACAGAACTGCAACTGTGTAGTTCTGCCTCCCAGCATCACAGAACCTGGGCACCCACGGACCCTGAAGAACTGATGAGAAATCCAACTAGCCCTGCCCTTGGGCCAAGAGCAGAACAGATACAAACCTCTCCGGGGCAGGGCACATTCAACCCTCGTCAGAGCGCCTGCAAGTAAATTTTCCCAGGAATGACCGGCACACAAAGATACTCAGACACAAAAAGAAAAAGACAAGAGCGAGAACCAATAGAAACAATAAAGAGGGTAAAAAAGACTCACAAAGACCAAAAACAAAATGATCAGGTCCAGGTTTTAGAACAAATACATCTACCATAGGTGAATGAATGACAAACTTAAATATATTTGCAGGAAAAAGAAAACTAGAAGTGATTTAGAGATTTTAAAATGAACTAAACAGAGTTTCTAGAAAGGGAAAACACAGTAACTAACATGAAACACTTCAGAGATATACTCAGCAGCAGGTTGAACACAGCATAAGTAAATTAGAATTATCCCAAATCCAGCATACAGAGGAGGAAAAACAACGATCCGGTCTTGCATAAATTTAGCAGATTCTGAGATGAAAGGAAAGAAGGAACAGACAAAGACAACATTTGAAGAGGTGCTCACTGGATATTGCTAAACACTGAGGGGAACCAATTCACCTATTAAGAGTACCAGTGAATTAGCGAGATAAATAAAATTAAATCTATACCTTAATAAATAAAATGGTAATCCAAGAAGCCAGAGAGGAAGAAAATAAAATGTAAAGGAAGCAGGCAAACAAAACCAAAGAAACAAACAAGAAAAGAAAAACCCTAACAGATTTCTTCAAAGAGCCAAAAATGACACTAGAGCCAACTTCTCAGGCAGAACAGATGCCAGCAGAGAGTGAGATACTGTCACAGGGCTGAAAGGACATAACATCACCCCAGGAGCTGTTAACAAAGGGAAAAACGACAGGCTCAAATGGAGTTAGTTGCGCTAAGCCCAGCTTGAGCAAACCGAGACTTAATCCCCAGCGCACGTGCACCCTCGGCCGCTCCCAGCAACGTGACCTTTGTTGAACCGGACCACGGGAATCACCCGGCCGGCACCAGTGGGCTAACTAACTGCCTGGCAGACCCCCACCTTCCCGGGAAGGAAGGCCAGGGACCTTGCCGGGAACAATCCTCTTCCCGCCCCCTTCTGCCTACAAAAGGCTTCCATTTTGCACAGCACCTCAGAGCTCCCGTCAGCCAGGATGTGAGGCTGCCGAGTCACGAGCTGTTTGGCAAAGCCGACTGTGTCTCCCAACTAACCGGGTTCAATGTCGTTTAACAGATTCAATGGCAGCGGTGGGATCGAAGGAGACTTCCGTCAGCTTTGAGAACAACAAGAAGCTCAGGTATGGCACCTGGGCACGAATTCTCTACCATTCCTGTCTTTCCTGAGGGTCCGGGTCTGCTCTCTTGGCATCAAGCTCTCGATCTGATCGGCTCTCTAGTCCGGGCAGGTCAGCTTGAGATACCAGGCAGTTCCATCTGGAACCGAAGCCACCAGTGCTTCATACAGACCACAGTTCACCGTCTGACTAGAACACCCCGGATTCCATACTGGGGACAGCCAGTGGCAGCTGTCGCTCCCCACTTGTTGGGAATCCGTCTGCAATCCGCACTTTGGGGTCTCTGGTTCTGCCCCTTCCCCAGGCCACGGCTCCACAGGAATCGGAGGTACACGCCGGGCCTCCCCTAGGCCGGGCCGCAGTAACATCCTGAGTAACTGTGGGACACACGTGTGTCTTACGTCGTGTACGTAAAGGCTATCGCTGGCGAGTCTCAGAGGCTAGAAAGCCACAAGGGCCGGCAGACACGGGTGCAACACTGAAATGCTGTTACGTTACTCCCCATCCAGCCTAAAACTCAATCAGGGTAAGTTGTACGTGGAACAGGTTCAACTGACAATAGCTGTTCACCTCGTGAAAACGTCTCATCACCTACAGTAACAAGGTAAGCTGCAAAACATCACATCATTCCCTCCCCACGGTACATCCCTTTTTGGTACTAGTTTGGCTTAGCTAAAAATAACGAAACTGAACTAATTAATAAGAAGAAGAACGGAATCCTTAAGTTCCAAAGAGTTGAGCGGGTCACTTTCCAGCACTAACGACAACCCAGAATTACCACGGCCGTCATGAGGACCATTCTAATCAGACGAGATCGCTCACGTCGGAAGTGCCCTGGAGAGCAAGGGTTCCCAGATTAGACAAACTGAAAGGGACACCTAATTTTTTTACCGGTATACTGAAATGTTAAAAAGCCTTCAAAAGTCCCAAATAGCTTCATTAAAAATCTCTTTGCAAAAGGCTAATGAATATTTAAAAATGCGAGATCATGAACACAAGTCCGCTAAACTGTTAACTTTACAGCTCCAAGGCCAGAGGCCTAAGTGATACCTGGGTCCTGCCTCATCCCTCCTACGGTGGGGTCCATCATGGAAACACTGGCCCAGGGGGTCCAGCATCTCTACTGTAATCAACCAGGGCCGTGGGAAAACAGACTGTCCTCAACCGGCCTGTGCAAACGTTTCAACATCTGTGCCCCTAAAGAAGAGCCCCCATATGGGCCGCTTCTCCAGTTGACAGACTCCAAAGGACTCTCGGATGAACTGCTACCAGTAATCCCCTTAAAAGAGCAAAGGGGTAACTACATATTAAAACGAATGAAAGAACTGGCCAAACTCGGGTAGATTGCGGAGCTATCCTCTCCACCTCAAACCTCACTTGCAGCCTGCAGACGGGATCCTGGAAAACACGAAGGGGCTGGCTAACATTGAAACATCACAGAAGGAAAAGTAGGATGTGGGTTTCTGGTAAGAGAAGGTGTGAGAAACGGAGATCTATTTTTTATTGAGGGACAAGAAAGTCATTTTGTCCTAAAGGGAGGAGACTACAGAATGGGGGGGGGGGGGAGAGAAAAAACCCCAAATCTGAACACAAATTACAAAGTGGTAGATTTGTAGCTCAAGCTGGCTAAGTTTGAAATGGACCTAATGATTAAATTCAAAAAAGTAAATGAATTTTATTATCAAAACTACACTGGCACAAAATTACACTTGGCTTTCGTCTGTCAACAGGACAAAGTTTTCTTAGATTATTGGTCTGCTCCTGACTAGGGACTCTGAAGGGTTTTCTTTAAAGCGATCTTCCTAGAAAGCAGAGTCTGTGTTTTAACAAAATAATCTCCTACACTCCATGTTGTCACCATCATCTCTTTGACTTACTGAGACTTCTCAATTAAAAGAGCCAAGGTTTATTTTTTACAATGACTTAACTTCCTGGATTTGCCCCTAAAGTCCTTAACTGTCACTACAGTTAAATACATGACTAAGTATTGTTTCCCCTGCGATCCTATCTGACCAAGTATTTTAAAGCCTTTAGGTAGTTTTGACAAATAAATCAGATTCTAAATCAAGTCTTCTTGACCTTGAACTAGCTTTGGGATTCTCCAAAGGGCCAAACAGCTCAAGAGATCTGCTCTCTCTCCTTATGAAAATGGAGATGTTAATCTAATTAAGCTTATGTTAAATTACATGGGACGCATCCTCCAAGAAGAATACTGAGCCCTTTTTCTGTTGTATGTATCTTAAAATATTCTATATTTTGGACGTGATCTTATTTTTTGTAAGTTTGTTTGTTTGTTTGTTTAGAGAGACTAAGTGAGCAGGGAGGGGCAGGGAGCAAGAGAATCCCAAGCAGGCTCCGCACTGTCAGCACAGAGCCCAACACAGGGCTTGAACTCATGAACTATGAGATCATGACATGAGCTGAGCTCAAATTGGAGGCTTAACCAACTGAGCCACCCAGGTGCCTCTAGACATGATCTTAAAATACTGTATTACAGAAATAACTACGTTTCCTTATCAAATGAACTCTGGTCAGACCTTTAACAGTGGGCATTGCAAGTTTCTGTCGTTTACAGAGAGTACTTGCACTTAGATGCTCTCACAAAAGTGTTCCTGCAAACGTGCTTCATCTTCAGAAAGATCCACAGAAAGGACCTGGACAACAGGATTCTGAAAACTTTAAGATAACAAAGCTACTGGGTAAGAATTTCCAAAACTAATGGAAAAACTAGATTCAAGAAAAGATTAATTACATGGGACTGAACTTATTAGCAGGATGATGAGAATTCTTTTTTTTAACAATTTAATAACATGTACCTTTGTAAACAAACATGAAACATTTACCTTTTCCCCCCCTCTCTGATCCATCCAGATTTTAGAAACTCTTGAGTATTCTTTTCATGGCAACGTAATTAGTTATTTGCTCCAGTTCAACAGTAATCTGTTTTCCTCGTACAGGACACAATTGGAAACACTGGCTATATTACCAAAGCTTTCACTGAAATGGTATTTGCAGGTAAAATCTGATGGGGAGGGGCGCCTGGGTGGCGCAGTAGGTTAAGCGTCCGACTTCAGCCAGGTCACGATCTCGCAGTCCGTGAGTTCGAGCCCCGCGTCAGGCTCTGGGCTGATGGCTCAGAGCCTGGAGCCTGTTTCTGATTCTGTGTCTCCCTCTCTCTCTGCCCCTCCCCCGTTCATGCTCTGTCTCTGTCTGTCCCAAAAATAAATTAAAAACGTTGAAAAAAAAAAAATTAAAAAAAAAAAAAATCTGATGCGGAGTCCTTGGCATGGCTTCCTGGCCTCAGGGAAAGGTTCCTTATCAAAGTTTTCAGCAAAGGGGCGCCAGGGTGGCTCAGAGCATCGACTTGATGTCGGCCCAGGTCATGATCTCGCTGTTCGTGGGTTCAAACCCCACATCAGGCTCCAGGCTAACAGTGCAAGGCCTACTGAGGATTCTCTCCCCAGCCCCTCCCTTTTCTCTCTGTCCTTCCCTTGCTCACTCACGCTCTCTCACTCTCAAAACAAATAAATAATTTTCAGCAAAGCAGTCTTTAAAAAGAGCTATGTGGTCAATCTGTATTCTTCTACTTACGTAAATAACCTGGCCAAGTTGAATGCAAATAAATTAGTTTCACTGTGATTATCTTTAGTAAAAATGTAGGGGTGATCAGAGAAAGAAAAATTATGTCTGTACCTTTGTAAATATCAGATTCTGGTCCTGTCAACTGTCTCCCAGGTTTTGTTATATACCTGTAAACTGGGCTGGATCCCGGACTCTTCTGATTTCCTCAAATGTCTGGGGATGACTTTCTGAACTAGTATGTCCAGTGTTCTCCCATCCTTCTAATTTGGAATGACGAGGAACAAAGACTGCCCTTGGATCTCCTTGGAAGGTGCAATACCGGGTGCTCCTCACTACTCAGATGGCAGCCGAGCTTTAGCGACTGGAACCTTGGGTACACATCTCACAGCTGAAGAGAGCTCCACCCGACATCTGGTCCTGTGTAGATGCTAGAGACCTGCAAATAAAATTGACTAGGAAGAGAAGTAGCCGACATCAAGGTAGCCTGCTTCCTCCCAAGACGTCAGATCAAGACATCGTAATTTCACTAAACGTGAAACTCTTTTTTTCTTCTCTGTCTTTCCTTTACTCTGACATCTGACACTGGCCTGTAAAGGTAATGCTCTCAGTCATATTCCCCAGGCCATTGCTGAACGAAATGACCATTCGGACTGTTGGATTTGTAATCGGACACTGACCTCTCCATGGTGCTGCACTCCATTAACAGTGCCACGGTACCGGGCAGGGTTTGTGCACCGACATGATTTCTCTTTGTCTGCGGTAGTTATCGTTCTCCTCGGACCTGTGAATACCTAGAAGGCTGGCGCTTAACTGGGCAATGCCTCTTAGGATTCTAACTGCGCCTGACCACAAACGAATGGAGACACCTCACGTGTCAACTGTCCAGGATTTACAGCATCGACTTTAAAAAGGAACCTCCCAGCTCCTTTCATAATCCTCTGGCAGGCCCCAACTTCCCTGGTTGGGAGTAAATGTAAACAAGGCTATCGTCAGGAACCTCTCCTGAACTCGTGAAAGCACTGCAGAATCCACCGCTAAGACAGCTGCCCAACAAGAACCCGAGACGCTCTGGCCAAAGTTGTTCTTGAAAACAGGACAGACCTTGACTTGCTTTTGGCTGGGCTGTGGCAGCCACCACCTGTTGTACCTGGATTAACACTCTTGGGGAAGTTGAAACTCAGCTACATGGGATCACTGAGAGAGCCATTTGGCTTAAGAAAAGCACTCCTTCAACGGGGTCTTTCTATGGCTTATTCGGTTCTGACTGGTTTGGGTCATAAGAACCCGTGTCCGGTATCTTTGCCACAAGCATCTGTGCCACCAACATTTTTGCCACGTAACTAACCGCCCATAAAGCAATTTGCCATAAAAGATAAAGTAACGTGAAAGAGGGACACTTGTGAAAAAGGACATAATGAAGCATGAAAAATAAGTAACGAAAGTAAAGAGATTTTATCACGCATACAAAACATTACATTTAAATGTGTGTGGATTCATGGCAATACTGTGCAAACACGTGATACTATTTTGTGGACTGTACGTAAGCACTTGGTTCTAAAGTCCTTTGTTCAGAGCAGTATATATATAGATTCTTTGCTTGTTGATTTGTTACCTCGTTCTGTGCTGTACGTTTTCTCTTCTTGATGAAATTTCTCCCTTCATTAAGAGAATATCCGTTTCCAAACGCGAGGAGGCGTATTTGTCGCTGAGCTTTGTGTTGTCTTGCCAAAGCTTTCCGTGCCGTCGCGTGTTCCTGGCGTACTGCCCACGTGTCCGTGTACAGACGTTCCAAAGTTCTGTGGGAAATGTGGCTTCGCCTCTGCGCCTTCCGGTCCCTCAGTCTTGCTCCTCCAATCCAGGGTTTCAAAATAAGAAACGAGCGCCTGCCGCAGGTCCGGCAGGTCAGGGTCACACGTCGGCTCCACGAAGCCACGCGTCACGTTGCCAACTGGAAGGAACGCTAACGCTGTGATGCATTTGATTTTCTGTTAAATTCAGCCTCTGTCTGCCAGCACAACTTCTATCTGACACCAGTGGTTTTGGGGTCAGGGTTTTTTGCCACATGAAACAAACAGCCAGTTAGAGTGGTATCCAGGTATTCTTCTAAAGGAAGAGACAATACTTTTTCCTCAAAGTCAACCGTTAGGGCCTCGGGGCCTACTCTTGAACATTGAGCGCTTTAGTGTACAAAAAAAGTCCGCTCCCGGAGGTAATTCGAACAGACAAGAGCCACTACTGTTACTGATCGCTACGTGCGACATACGCTTCAACGTTCCACCACGTGACCCGTCCCTTAGAGTTCACCTAATCATCAAAGGCAGATTCTGTGTAAATACCGGAATTCTGCCTATACCACGTTCTCCGCTACCAAACAGCAAAAAGTTTTCAGCATTTTCCAGAAACATACTCCTCAGGAATGACACAACCATTTCTTTTTAGGAGCTAAGTGGAACTTGACTCTTCTTTTGCGGCAACTACAGATACTGCTGAGTGAATTGGTAAAGACAGCACTGGAGAACAAGCGATTGTGTCTCAATGAGGCAAAGAGGCAGTAATTAATGCTCTCAAAAATCAGCTGCATCCTTTATATTGGCCATAGCTCAGTAAGCTTTTGGTTTGGACGAGTGGGAGGGGAGGAGCGCTGGGCAAGGACCCGCAGACGACAGGCTATCACTCTGGCGCAGTGCGCAGTCTGGCTGTACGCTCCCACCCCACGCCACGGCGTCACCCACCATCTGGGGACCGCCACATCGACTCATCACCGTATAGACCGCTACGAGATCTAAGGTTTATATGAAATTAAACATGGGAGCACCAAGTTGACAGAAAAGTGAAACTGTCAACCAGTTGGGTTTTTTTTTAATGTTTTATGGCAAAAGTGCCTTCCAAGCTATTAATTAGTTAATGCCTTAAATTTTGATCCCATCTCTCTCAGTTAAGCTCAGAGTCTAATCAAAAGTGAGGAACTGTTTAAAAAATGCAACAATGGGCCCAAAATGGGAGTCACTTGTGCCAAGCCCACATCAACCAACCAAGACTTAATACCTAACCTAACCGTAGCCTCGGCCTCTCCCAAACACGTCACCCCTAACCAATCAATTTGGGATTGCCTGGTCAGCACTAGTGAGGCCACCTGCCTGACAGACCACTTCTTCCTTCAAAGGAAGGTGACCTTGCCTAAAACAACCCACTCTTTGCCAGAAATTTCCATTTTCTGCCCCTTCTGCCTGTAAAGCCTTCCATTTTATACAGCTCCTTGGAGCTCTGTTCTGTTTGATAAAATGGAATGCTGTCCAATTCACGAATCACTAAATAAAGCCAATTAATGTTCGAATTTACTCAGTTGAATTTCTTCTTTAACAGAGTCTACACCCAATGAACATATTCTTCAAGAATGAAGGCAAAAACATGAAGATAAAACTCTGTCCATTTCTCATAGCAATATCAGACTGAAACAAAGCCATTCAAAAACAAACATACAAAAATGAGAAAAATCCTTAATAATGTGGATCTATAGCCCCAAACTTATAGGTAGTAAAAAGGATTAATGCATTTTTAAAAAGCTCACAGGGCGGGGGGCACATTCACTAAGCAAAGTTTGAAGACAAATTAGTAAAGAGGGAAACTGGTAAAGTGGGGGTAAATGGGCAATTGGGAAAAAAAAAAGGCACAAAGAACTAATTCTTAATACACAACAAACTACTGAAACTCAAGTTTCAGTACAATTTAATAGTAAAGGAAAAAAGCAAAAGCTGTGAGCAGACAATGGAAAATTCAAATAGTCCACAGGGGACCAGAATATGCTACTTTGAAAACTGCCACTTTGGCATAAGGATTATTTTGAGCTGAAAGCAACTGAGAAACAGCAGACACAGGAAAAGCTCTAAAACAGCATTAAGTTTTCCTTTTGTAAAAGCAAGGTACATTTGTACAGGAAATTTCCATTTGTAACGGCGTCTCCCTCTCCAGCACTGGGAGGAGGAGCACAACTCAACACTCCTCTTCAGCGGAGAAGGCAGCAACACAAATCTGCATTATGAGCCTCCCTAGACAAGGCTTTCCCCATACATTTCCATAACCTACCTCTCACAGAAACCCAAACCCTTTTCCTTTCGTTTCGCCTAAGATGGCATCTGAGCCCCTGAGTTCTAGCCACCTCCTGGAGTTACTAATCACTGAGTTTTCTCCCACGTAAAGGCACACGGTAACACAGTTTCCCTGTTAGTCTGTCTTCTGTCAGCATAACTTCCAAGACCCCAGGCAGAGAACATCAGAGGGCAGAGGAGTGTTCGCCCTCCTCTATAGGCCCTTATAAAGAGAAATGAAAGTTACATAACCATGGAATGTCCTTCCTGACTTGTGACACCGCAGACATCCCAAGACCAGCAACTGTGTTAGCGAGGTGCCAGGGGTGCTGACCCCTGTGCAGGAAGGTCAGCAGGACCTGGGAACAGCACCCTCAGCCTTCTCACTTCTCGGACGCTACTCAACGACAGACCAGTAATGACATGAGATGCTGTGACACACAGACAAGTTTTTCCTAGTGACTGCATAATTACAAAAGACCAAAAACAAGGCAAGTGCCTATCAGTAGGGGCAGGCTGAGTGGATTACAGCACATCTACATGACAGAAAAAAAAGGAATGAGGAAGACATCTTTGCGAGCATAGAAGTAAGGGTTTTTGCTGTCTACACACTGCTATCCTGCGTAGATGATGCCTGGGTCATATGGGTCACATGGCAGGTGTACACACAACTTCTTTAAAAATGCCAACATGCTCCCTAAAACTGGCTGTACCATTTTACAATCCTGTGTGTGGTATAGGAGAGTTCCAGAAGCCACATCCCTGTCACCATTTGGTACAGTCAATGTTCTTAATTTGAGCCACTCAGCTTGGTATTCAGTGGTGTGCCATCGTGGTTTTAGTATGCATTTCCCTCATGATGGACATTTTGTCATGTACTTATTTTCCATTCATAGGTCCTCTTTGGTGAAATGTCTTCTCCAATCTCTTGACTATTTTTTAATTCGTTTTTTTTTTTTTTATTTAAATTCAAGTTAGTGAACATACAGTGTAGTCTTGGCTTCAGGAGTAGAACCCAAATGACTCATCTCTTACATATAATACCCAGTGCTCATCCCAACAAGTGCCCTCCGTAATGCCCATCGTCCATTTAGCCCCCCCTTCCCCCCAGCAATCCTGTTTGTTCTATTGAAGAGTCTCCTATGGTGTGCCTCCCTCTCTGTTTTTATCTTACTTTTCCTCCCTTCCCTTATGTTCATCTGCTGTGTTTCTCAAATGCCACAGATGAGTGAAATCATATGATATCTGTCGTTCTCTGACTGACTTACTTCACTCAGCGTAACACACTCTAGTTCCATTCATGTTGTTGCAAATGACAAGATTTCATTTTTTTCTTATTACTGAGTTTTGAGAGTTCTTTACATATTTTACAGGCTGCAAGTCTTTAATCAGATATGTGATTTGCCCCTATTTTTTCCCAGTCTGGGACTTGTCTTTGTATTCTATTAACAGTGTCTTTTGACAAGAGATTGGTCAAGCCCAATATTTTCATTTTTTCCTTATATAGATTGTGCTTTTGGTCTCTTTTCTAAGAAATCTTAACTTTCTAACCCAAGAGCACAAAGATTTTTTTCCTAAATTTTGTGCGGAAGTCTCATAGTTTTAGGTGTCACATTTATGTCTATGATCCATTTTGAGCTCATTTTTATATACAGTGAGAGATACAGATCAAAGTTAATTTTTTTGCATATGTTCAACCAATTGTTGAAAAGATTATTCTTTCCCCTAATTTTTAGACTTTATGCCAAGCTTTATTTTTAAATGTTTACATTTGGGGGTGCCTGGGTGGCTCCATTGGTTAAGTGCTTGTTTAAGTGCTTGACTTCAGCTCAGGTCATGATCTCGGGATTCATGGGTTCGAGCCCCGTGTCGGGCTCTGTGCTGACAGCTCAGAGCCTGGAGCCTGCTTTGGATTCTGTGTCTCCCCTCTTCTCTCTCTGCCCCCTCCTCCACTTATGCTGTGTTTCTCTCTTCCACTAAAAATAAACATTAAAAATTTTTTTTTAATAAATTAAAACAATAAGTGTTACATTTGTATTATTCATTCTTTTTGTCTTTCAGGGGCCTGCTGAGCATGTCCCAAAATACATTCCTTCTTCCTCAAAATGTCTAAAAGTATTAGTTCTATAACAAAGAAAAACTAAAGGCACAGATTCTTAACAGCATTGGATTTTTGACAAGGGACGCCCTAGCCTAAAAGCTGGAATACAAAGAAAGCCTGAGGGCGGGCGAGTGGCTCCAGAGGCATTGGACATATGGCCTAGGACACGGTCGGGGCTACGGGTTGAGACACGGAAATTTCAAGCGTTGGCAGGCAAGCCTTACGCTCTGGCCACCTCTCACGTACAGAACACTAATGCGTGCTTACTGATCCCCACTAAGATGCAGTTACACACACGCGCACACACGCGCACACACACCAGAGCACTGCTATAATTCGTACGCTAGCCTAATGGCATTTCTCTGTTCACGGTCAACAGTATAACAAAGCATCTATGTCTGCAGGAGAGAGCTCACGTAAATGCCGAAAGAGAGAACACTAGAAGAAACAGGTCGAGAAAGCGAGACTCCTGAACGCTGGCCCGGAGCTCTCTGACAGCTCTGGTGGCTGCGGGAATAGGAAGGCCACGTGGCCCCGGGACTCACTGAGGAAACAGTGTCTCACAAACCATCGTGTCAGCCTCCTTTTCCTGCTACCTCACCCCTGCAGCTGTTCTTTTAGCTGACTGCACAAAAGAATGTTTGTTCAGGTTTTTTGTACGGTAACGTAAAATCAACCATAAAACAGATACACTAATACATACTTAGTGACCAAATACATTTTGTACCTTTCCTCATAACTAGGAATGTGACAGATAAAAGTAGACTTAAAGTGTACGTTCAGAATATGCTTATCGACCACTCTTTTTCTTAGTTTTAAATTAAAAAAAATTTTAAATTAAAAAATTTCTTAAACTCAGAGACTCTTTGGAAATTGTAGTCTGTGCTAACCCCTTCTTTTGGGAAACAGAAAAAACTGAGGAGATAAACGGTCTCCAGGTCCAGAGTGAAGGGCAGAGAAGCTTTAAAAGGACCAGCCTGCGCCAGAGAAAGCAGGTGGCGCGTGGCCACCCGCCCCCTGGTGATCCGGGGCATCCTGTGAAATCCCACCACCCCACTGGCCCCCCACAGCCTGTCCTGGTGAGCACATTCCTCTCACTCCTTGAGAAGCTGTCTTATCACCACAGCCCTGTCAGGGTCATAAAGGTCACTGCATCACTTGGCAAACATTTAGGATGTTTTCAGAGTTCTCACTCTCTGCCAGGTCTGGCATAGGGCTCGGGAATACCAAGGAAACTTCCTCCTCGGTGTTTCCACACATGCACACAGCAGAGTCCCCCGTACCCCCAGGGAGCTGCAGGACGCGTGACTTATTAGCTGCAGTCCCGTGTTTTCCAAGTATTTGACTCTAAACTGGTGGTTCAAAACCTTAAAACAAAATGGTGAAGGCATATTCATTATGTTTTCTTCTCTCTGGAACACAGCGCTCATAATTTTCATCTAAGAGGAAGAGAACTTGAGGGCTCCGGGGTCTCCCGAGTCGCAGACTCTCTACTTGCAGCCCGTCCCTGCCCGGCGTCCTATCAGACCGTGCACTGCTGGGATGTGGGACTAGCTACCCAGGGGCTCTGTGTCCTCCGACTCAGAAAGGGGTCCGTCCACATTTCCCACCGGGAGGACTCCTGGTTACACACCAACACACCCCTTCCGGGAGTTGCGAAGGCACAGAAAGGCCTGATAAGGAGAAATTATTCGTGAACAAACTGGAAACTTCCCTCAGCGCATGGAAAGGCCATGAGCCCGTCGACATCCCTGCCGTGGCCTAAGAGGAAGGATGCGGCCCCAGAGTCTGGGGGCGGGGCTGAGGTCCCCGCAGGGATGCCGCTTGGCCTCTGTAGTAAATCAGTGTCATCATCTTGCAGGGGAGGAGGCTGGATGACCTTGGCGCCATGACTCCTCTGCAAGATAGAGCCCGTTGGCTCCGGCCAGTCCCTCCGGAGCAGCCGCACAGGCTTCCCGGAGCCGGGAGTACACGAACACACATCCGAGCGCTGGGCTCTCTGCCAGGACTGGACAGCGAGCTCTGGTAGCTAGCTCCAGTGTCAGTAGGGAGCTTTCTCCTCTCGTAGGGCCTTCAGCGGCACAGGGGTGGGGTTTCTGGGGTGCGAGTGTCTGTACGCTTACTCCTGTTGGGTCTGTACTACTTACAAAGTGGCTGGGTTTCTGAGAGGAGTCATTGGAGGGTGCAGAACACAAGTCAGTCACTGACCGTGTGTTCACTACAAAGCCAGAAGCTGTGGTTTCCACTGATATAAACTCCCAATGAGCCTGTAAAAGAAAGAGGAAAAGGGAGCCGAGTGTGGCCGCAGGCCAGGACAGAGGGGCTGCCCTGCACCCCGCGCCTCCTCCGTACCTCCTTCCTTCCCTGAAAAGCCCACGGCCCCGAGCTGTCCTTCAGTTCAGCACACAGTTCGGGATACTGCACAGGGCCCTCGGCACGGGGGTGGTCTGACTGCACTGTGGGGCAGCTTACGTAACTACTTTCACCGTCCCTCTCCTCTGAAGGGAGGATTTGAATCCTGCCTTTCGACAGTTTTCTGTGTCTAGCTGAGCCACAAAAGCTGTTGAGGAAACCTACCCATCTACCAATCTTTCTTTTCTTCCCCCTTTTTTTTTTTTTGAGGGGTGGTGACAGGTAGGGGGAGAGAAGCAGAAGTCATTTTTGAAAACTGTACCATGTGATCAAGGGAGAGTTACATGAGAATAACGGTGCCTTGTGAAAGAGCATTCATTAAACAGCAAGGGGACATTTACCTAGCGCTTCTGATGTGCCTGGCCCTGTTCTAGGTGCTTTGTAAGTTCACTTAATTCTCACACCGAGTCTGTGGGGTGGTGCCAGAACCCCCGCTTCGGGCCCCAGAGGCGATCATGAGTGCGGCTACGTGTTCATACACGGGCATCACTACTTTGCAAGACTGCCGACCTCACGGAAACCCAAACCCCACGGGCTGCGGGAGCAGGAAGGGTAAGGGACACCTGGGTTACCAAGGACGTCACATACTGGAAACAAAAAGCAGTGAGATACCTCTCGACATCGATAGAATACATGTCTGGACTAAACTGGAACAAAGTTATCATGAAACCCTAAAGGCAAAGAAACAAAGCCATTAAAGTTGGCCTTTAAAATGGAGATGCCAGAACAATCCGTTAACGTTCATATTCTTACTACTGGACCAAAATCACAGAGAGAATAGATGAACATTTAATGAGAAAACTTCTTGCTCCTATACCAATTGTTACTAGTGTTGTTTTTATTTCCCTTTTCCTTTAAATCCAATTTAGGAGTTAGAATATTTAGAAGTACACTAAGGTCTATTACCCTCTGGAAAACGACTCCTCATACAGTTTCTTCAACAAGATCCTCTCGTTGCTTGAAGGAAGTTTAAAGCAAGCCAGTATCGAATATACATTCCAACCTCAGATGATATGCAAACGACTTGTTTCCTATCCAGGAGAACTCCGGAGAGCGCAGTCCGGTAGCCATGTTCACACTTACTAAAATGCACACTCAGGGGTTCTCTACACAGAACAGTGAGAAGTGAAGCGGACGAACTGCGACTCTCTGGGTTTAGCAGATGCTCAGACTCCATACCTGTCAGGAAGTCATGACATACGCTCAAAACTAAACCTGTCCACGGTATGCTCCTCTGTATGGTGCTGAGTTCACAAGCATGGCCCACAGACCCTCTGTGCAAGCAGAAACTAAATTACGGCCTGGGATAGAAAACTCCAGAGACACATGCGGGCTTCCTAACGGGACGGAGGGGGCCGTGCGGCCCCCTCACCCGCAACAGGCATCGCTCTGTGTCCACGGACTGCGATTCTCATCAAGTGTGGCAAGACGCTGGCTCTCGTGGTCTCATGGCTCTTCTGTGATCCCCAAACTCGAGGGCTGCGGGTGGCTCCCCGAAGCCGTTTCCTCACCCCCCTAGGGCGCCTTGCAAAGGGACACTCCAGAACCTTCTCCGAAACTAGTCCCTCAAGGTAAGCTAAACAGGTCTCTTTGCAGCAG
This sequence comes from Panthera pardus, assembly GCF_024362965.1. NCBI lineage: Eukaryota > Metazoa > Chordata > Mammalia > Carnivora > Felidae > Panthera > Panthera pardus. The sequence continues at coordinate 4,236,641 of NW_026526766.1, forward strand.
ATCATCTCTGTGTTCCTCAAAGCGTTACAACAAGTAATTCTCCTGCATATAAACCGTATTTTCATGGTACTAAATAGAACATGATCCCAAGAAACTGTAATTATGTAAAAAATCAGCAAGGAGTGAACAGAACTACATTTCAAAGTAATTAAAATGGAAAGAAAACCAACGTCCATTTTGGCACACTTAAAGGTCCGTATCCAAACACAAGAGCGGCAAGAATATAACAAATAAGCGTGGGTTGTCCTGAACACACGACTGCGGAGACCAGACGGAAGAAAATCTGCCAGAGTGTTAAGAAGGTCACTTCTGGATGGTGTGCACAGACTTACTCTGCTCACCTTAACTTCCTCGACTTTGTGACTTGGGGCTACAACGGCAAGGTATTCTAAGTGCTGTCACCAAGTGGCATGCCGGGACCCAGGCAAGCCTTCGCAGAGGAGGGGTGCGGTGGGGACTGAAGGCAGCAGACCTGTGCGGCTCGGCCCGCAGCCCCACGACAACAGGGAGGGTCTCCAGAGGCTGGCGGGGGCGGCGGGGGGGGGGGGGGGGGGGGAGGGTGCGTGGGCACCGGGGCCCAAAGGGCAACGCTGGGAAGAAAGCTCCAGTCTTCGATGCCAGGGCGAGGTGATGCTTTCTTTGGTGAGGTCAGCTGCTGAAGGTTCTGGAGTAAATTAACTCGGCAATCACCATAGGGACATAAATGCACCACGGAGAGGACAGAATCCCAGAGCCCAGTTACAAGACGCCAGATGTGCTCAGGGCGCAGGGAATGAAGTCTGGATTAACAGAGTAGTAGAGGAAACAAAAATGAATTCTAAACGAGAGACGGTTAATCTAAGCCACGTGTCCAAGCATCTCCTCAGTTAATAGAAAAAGGAAACAACTACCTATATTAGCAACCACGTATGTGCTGTCATGCAGCACGTTTACAAGTGAAGAGTATCTTCCTGCCGCCAGAACACTTCTCTCAACCAACAACAATCCTGACTAGTAGAGTGGGGCCATCAATCCATCAGCGGGATCGAATACCTGAAATAGCTATGGGGACCCTGGAGAAGGTTCAAAGACTCAGTTTCCACAACCGTGACATGGGACGAATCTACCTCTTTTGGCTTAATGGAGAAATACAAGGCAATGAGATAATGCCCATCGCAGGACCTCGCGTACAGAATAAACTCAAAGGTCAACTGAATCAGTTTATATCCTGGAACTGAAAATATTCCAAAGTGTCGCAGGAAAGTGGCAGTGAGTCCTAGGTTTAGGCTTGTGAAAGAGTTTACATATTCCCTAAGTTCCCATTTGGGTCACGGGTTTGGAAGGGTAGCCTTCTGACAGTAATACAAACTCACTAAATGTACACACCAGTATGTATACATCTCTTAGCGTTAGAGCAAACTAATTAAAAATGTTGGCATGCTATCGACCCTTAGGATACTAAATATAGTCCCAGCTAAACTCAGAATAACAAGTTTCATATTCAAAAACCTACGAATGATAATCCACATTGCTGATTATATCTTTGGTTATGGTTGAAAAAATTTTAATATTTCCGTTTTAAATGGTCTCAAAAGAGCAGTTTTTCCATGAAGGTATCTTGAAATACAGTGACATCATATATTTTATCTAGTGCTACAGTTTACTCGCTTTTAATTTGCTGCCCAAATGTGTAATATGTGAGTGATGGCAACACCACAAAAGAATGTCGTTTTTAAAGAAAAAGCTTTGCACAGCTGCTTGTAATAAAATAACCAAACCTCGGAGCAAGGCTGATTAGATAAAGATAAATATAGTAACACATGCAGAAGTCTGAAATAGATCTGAGAAAAACTGTCACAGAGGACACTTCCATGACTGTCCTGACAAGTGATTTTTAATAATTAAATGAGCCTATACATGCATATGCATAGTTTTACATAAAAGCTATTTATAATATCCCCTTACGACGTCACAGAATCATAAAACTGTGCATTTCATTTTAAACTCAATTGCTAACTTGGTACACAGAAATCGTTTATAAATGGCCTTTATTATTTAAAGTCGTACGTATAATGAGAATTAACTTAGAAGTCTTATTTTAATTTTCAAAAACAAGCTAAACGCTCATGAAGCAAGGCGCTATAAATTATGTTGCTCTATTTTAAACACAGATAAAGAACAAGGTCTAACTTCTGGCATGTTATCCTCTATTTATAGGAATTAAATACAATTAAATTTAAATCATGTCATAAAAACATCTAGCTTCAGTTTCTCTCATTTTAGAAACAACAGAAATCGATCTCTCTGTAATATACAGAAGTATCTGAAATTGCTTTCGGCTAGTCTATTAAAATCAGTGAGTGGGGCTAAACTGTAAAACAAATACACATCTACCCAGATTGCACCAATTAAGCTTATGTTTTATTTAGTGGCATAAAATAACACTTCACATAACTCACCCTAAATTAACATTTGCTAATACAACTATGACCCAGATTACTGTGAAACTCTGACACTTCTTGCAAGGAGAGAAGTGGGACTTCCTTTGCCGGCCCCTTGCGACTTCTGCTCCCTGACCCCACATGCCTGAGTCTCTTCCCGCGGTCCGTTCCCACACCAGAGTCATGGTGACTTGTTTTCTTTACCTTTATGCTAAGTCTTGAGATCAGGCCTTGTAATTCAGCCAACTTTGTTCTTTGAATCTCCGTAGACATTTCGGAATCACTTGGCCACTTCACACAAAAAAGGCTAAAGTTGCACTGACCCTATCGATCAATTTGAGGAGAACTGACAATTTTATAATTATTTCACCTTCTGACATATGAGCAAGTGCCATCTCTCCGTTTATTTTGATCATCTTTCACTTCTCTCTGCCATGTTTGATGGTTTTCGGTGCACAGGTTTCACACACATCTTGTTACATTTATTCCTAAACATGTCATATTTTCATGCTATTGTACAAAAGAGTAACTTATAAAATTTCATTTTGCAATCGTGCATCGCTAGTGTGTACAGAAGTACAACCCATTTTTACGTCTGACCTTGTAGTCAGAGACGCTGCCGGGTTCACTTACTAGTCCTAACGGTTTTTGGTTAAGATCTTCTCTGAACATGAATCGTGACACCTGTGAATGCAGGATTTGAATCCTTCTTTCCAATCTGCATGTCTTTTATTTCTTCTTGCCTCACGGCACTGGCTAGAGCCTACCATGCAGTGTTGAGTCTCAGTGATCAGAGTGGACATTCTTGCCTTGTCTCCATTATTAGTGGGAAAGGGTTTAGCTTTTCATCACTGACTGTATTAGCTATCAGTGTTTTATAAAGGCATCTGATCAGATTGAGGAAGTACCCTACTTACCAAATTTAACTAAGAGCTTTTTAAAAATCACGAATCAATGTTGAACTCTGTCAGATGCTGCATACCTGCAAATACGGAGACGATCATACAAATTTTTATTGTTTATATGATTAATTATACGGATTCACAAACGAGATAAATCCTACTTAGTTGTGATGTATTATCTTTCTTTAAATTTCTTTTTATTTGCTATAGAGGTTTATTGATTTTTGACTCACTGAGGACTGGATCTGTGGTGCCCAGAACAGCCCCTGGCACTTAATACGCTTTGACACAATTTAATCGGGGTGGGTAAGTGATAGAGCGAGGGTGCATGCAACAAACAAGTGGCAGGAGCACGGCCAGACGGAGGTCTTCAAGCTCCTACCATGTAGCGTGACATCAGTGACGCCCGAGTCAGTCATGACCCCCCACTCCCCCGCCTCTAGCCCCAGCCCGCTGGCATTTCAAACACAAGAAAGCAAAAGACACAAGGAGAAATACAGCCGCAGGCTCCCGATGCCGAGAAGCAGAAGCTCCCTCCCACAGCACCTCCTTCCTGCGCTCACAGTAATGTTCCTGAATGCACATCCGTCAGGGGCTCCTGTGAGGGTGTACCTCCCATACCCAACTTACCTGTTTACAGATTACTGGGTCTGATGTGCTGAAATTGTTAGGAATCATAACATCTGTCTTCACGGGGGATACTAGTCTGTAGATTTCTTTCCTTTTAGCCACCTTTCTCTGATTTGGCAAGAAAGTAATGAGGACCTCATAAAATAAGTCCAGACCTATTCTCCCCTCTTGTGTTTTCTGAACGGACTCAGGTAAGACTGCTAGTGTTTCTTCCTTAAAAGGTTGATAGATTCCATCAGTGAAGCCATCTGGGCCCACCGTTTGGTTTAAGAAAAGCATTTAATCACAAATTCACCCTCTTAAAAAAAATACAGAAGTATTCAGATTTTCTATTTCTTCTAGTATCAGTTTTGGGTTCTCATAGGTCTTTCCAGTTGGTGAATTTCTTGGCATAACGTCATGCATGATATTTTTATTATCCTCTAATAGCTATAGGATTTGTAGTGATGGCCTATCCTCTAATCAGAATATTGATAATTTAGGTCTTCCTTTTTTTGTTTGTTTCTTAATTATCAGGTTAGCTAGCATTGTTAAACACTTTTTTTTCCCTTTTTGCCCCTGGTTTTATTGAGTTTTCTGTATTGTTTGCGCATAGTCCTTCTTCACGAATAAATTCCCTGCTCTTTGTTTTCATATTCAAGTTAGTTAGCAAACTAATTCCCTGCTATTGAAAATAGAGGTTTAGTTCACTGGTCCTAGATCTTTCTTTTTTTCTAATGTAAGCTTTTAAAGCTGTAATTTCTCTTTAAGCATTACTTTCTCACATAAAATTTAACGTTGTTTTCATTTTCACTAAGTTCAAAATATCTCCTATTTCTCTTGTGATTTCTTCACTGACTGTCAGGTGTACTTTGAAGTATATTCTTTTATTTCCAAGTATTTGGAAACTTCCATATAGTTTTCAGTTACTGATTTTTAATTCAATTCTGTTGGGGTAAGAGAATACAGTATGTATTATTTCAATCTTTCAAATTTAAATTAACATTTATTGAGATTTAGTTTATGTATTTAACTCCCATATTTCTAATTTTTTTTTTTTTTAGAATTTTAGGGATTTCTGGGTTTTTTAAATGTTTGTTTATTTTGAGAGAGAAAAAGAGCACGAGCAGGGGAGGGACAGAGAAAGAATCCTAAGTGAGCTCTATGCTGACAGAACAGAGCTCGACACGGGGTTCAAACTCACAAACCGTGAGATCATGACCTGAGCTAAAATCAAAGAGTCTGACACTTAACCAACTGAATCACCCAGGCCCCCCTCCCATATTTCTATTTTGATGAATACTCCATGTACAGCTTCAAAAGAATGTGAATTCTATTGTTGGGTAGAGTTCTCTGAAAAGATCCATTAGGTCAACTTACTTCATAGTGAAGTTCAAGTCTTCTATATCCCCACTAACTTTCTTTCCATTTGCTCCATCAACTATGTAATCTACAGCAAAAATAGCGGATTTCTTTATTTTTCCTTTTAGTTCTAAGAAATTTTGCCTTGTGTGTTTTGAAGTTGTGTTATTATACTCGCTTTCAGGTTCGGGATTTTTATATCTTGTTGAATTCACTCTTGCATGACGATGAAATGTCTCTCCATGACTGGTTAAGATTCCTGGTCCTGAAGCCTAGTTTTATGGGATGTTAAGCTCATACCGTTAGCACGGCTTATCTTCTTCCATCCTTTTCGTTTTAACCTATCTGTATCTTTAAAGTGTGTGCGTGTTTTTTTAAGTTTATTTATTTACTTTCAGAGAGAGTGAGAGCAAGAGCGAGCATGGGCTGGAGTGTGAAAGGCAGAAAGAGAATCCCAAGCAGGCTCTGCATTGTGAGCGTGGAGCCGGACACGGGGCTCGAACCTACAAACTGTGAGATCGTGACCCGAGCCAGATCGAGAATCAGATGCTTAACAGACTGAGCCACCCAGGCACCCCTGGGTGTTAAAGTGTGTCTCTTATAAATAGCATATAAATGAGGCTTACTTTTTTAAGCACTCTGACAGTCTCTGCTTCTTAATTACACTGTATGGAAAAATTTACATGAAATATAATTACCAACATGGTTAGGTTTAAATTTACCATCTTGATTTGTGTTTTCCATTTTTCTCATCTGACTTTACTTGTTCTTCTTTTACTGTCTCCAAGATTGATCACTTTCAAGTATTCCATTTTATCTTCACTACTGGCTCATTCGTTGTATGTAAAGTTAGTTCTTTTAGTGGTTGATCTCAAGTAGCCTTTCTCAAATAGAGTTTTGTGAGAATAAAGCTAACAGGAAATGATATGAATGAGTATTTTTAAATATCCCAATGACAGTATATAGCTCTTAGATGCAAAGAACAGAAGATACAATAAAGAGCTTTAGTTTTTATCAAATATGAAAACACTTTGGTCATTCTTTTGTCAAGTATTTCTTCTTTCCCCACCTGCACTGCGCTGTGACTGCAGGTAAAATCTATTAGACCACCTGATACTACTCCACAGGACACTGAGGTTCTATTCATTTTCTTAAACCTTAAAAAAAAAAACATTTTTTAAAGTTTTATTTACTTATCCAATCTCTACACCCAGCATCGGGCTTGAACTCATGACTCTGAGATCAAGAGTTGCATACTCCACGGATTGAGCCAGCCAGGTGCTCCTACACTTTTCATTTCTTTGTGTGCGTTAGTTTTGATTTTCTACTTCTGTGTCTTCAAATTCACTAACTTTTCTTCTGTAATATCTACTCTGCTATTAATTCTGCCATTTTTTTTTTCATTTCAGAGACTGTAATACGTAGCCCTTGAAGTTCTACATGGTTCTGTTTTATACCTTGCAATTCTCTCATTATGCTCATTTTTCTTTTAAATCCTTAAGGACCAATACAAACAAGTGTTTTGAAGTCCTTTTCTGCAAATTCCACCACCTCTGTTGTAATCTGTTTCTTTCTGTTCACTGCTTATTCTCCTGCATCACATTTTTTTCTGTTTCATTGTGTCTACTAATATTTGATTGGTTGCTAGACATTATTTGACTAAGTTGTGTTCCACATTTTGTTGTTTTCCTTTAAAGCATATTGGGCTTTGTACCACAGGCAATTAAGTTCTTTGCAAAACTGGTGGGTCTTTGCAAGGTTTGTTTTTAAGCTCTGTTAGGGCAGGTGTAGAAAACTTGTTATTTTACGGCTAGTTTGGCCCTCCTACAGCATAATCCTTCCAGATATCCACTTAATTCAGAGTGTGTCCTACAAAGCCTCTCAGAATTTGGAACTTTTCCAGTCTCTCTTTATGAAGTCTGGGAATTATTCTTCTTAATTAGTTAATTAGACCAGTTACCTGGTCATTCTCCATCTGGCCTATGAAAGCACATCCTAGTATTCAGCAACAAACTCAAGGTCACCCGTTTCTGAAGCTATTCTTCTGTGTAATCACTTCCTCTCCTGTACTGTTCCCCACATGCTTAATCCATTTCAGCTTCCCATAAGACCATTTCAGACTGCTTGGGTTTTACTTCTTGGAGTCTAGAAAATGCCTCTAGGAAGAAAGCTGCGGTGATTTTAGGGCTTTCCTTGACTGTTTTATCTCAGGATCACAATCTATAGTGATAGTGTACTATCTATATCCAGTTGTTTCATCTATCTGCCCAAGTTTCTAGTTTATTTAAGGTGGTTTATTTAAGGAAATCTGGTCTCTGTTATTCCCGCTGTGGCTAGAAACAGAACAAGGATACACTCTGAACTGGACATACGACTGAAGCTTTGAACTGAGCTAAACTGAGAGGAGTCTTTCTCTTATAAGAAACAAAAAGTGACTAGAAAGTTACTGAATCAATCGAGAATTCATTAGCAGATGGAAAAGAAGATTTTAAAAAGCTCAGTAAGGCCAAAAGTAAAGAGAAATACAAGCATGTCTGGCTTATATTCCACTGGGTTCATACTTTTCAACGTACTCCTTAGTTCTCTAAATATATTTTTTTGCAAAATGTTATCAAAATACATCACAGTTACCTGAAATATCTTTAAAGGGTACTTCGTATACTGATTGCCTGCCAGCCTTAAATTTGTATTAGTCACGTTCCTATAAAATTTAGTGTAACCTGAGACAATTTGCGTTGAATCTACTTCCCAAAAGCAACATTTTAACAGAGCATTATATTCCTAATCACGGAGAGGTTACTTGAGGATAGAAGGGTCATTTACAAGAAGTAGCAAAGACCTGGGCTGGTTGCCATGGTCTTTTTCCCCTCAAACACAGTTAATTAGACAGTATTATTTCCAGCCAACATAGAGGTGGCCTCCAGGACTCTCACCACGGTAAGTCAGCACATGAGAGTCAACTTAACAGCCACTCGTGCCCTATTTCAAATAACAGCCAAACGTAAAGGGCAGGTGCATGGCCCAGGCACTGTTCTGAACCACCTTACATATGTTACGTCGTTTAACTCTCACAAAACAGTGTGGTGTTGGTACTTCCACGAGCTTCGGCTAATGATGACAAAACTGAGTCCCACAATTAGTGGGGAAGCTAAGATTCAAATCTAGGTAGTCCAGTTCCAGAGTCCATGTTCTTAATTACTGTAACAAAGACTGGCAAACCGTGGCCTGCGGGCCAGCTGCCTATTTTGTGCATAAGAAGTTGTTTGGGCCAGGATGAGGGAATACATCCAGCTTTTGGAAAGAGTCACAAAGTAAGAAGGCCCCGACGAGAACTCTGCTTGGGGAGGGACAAGTGGGACTCATGAATCCCAAGTAAGGGAACATAAGAAATGTACAGCCATGGCAACAGATGTCTTTCCTGAGTGCTTGGAGGCCCTTTGGTTGTGCTGATGTTTCTGCACAGTGTGTCTACGTTTTGAGGTTATCCACATGTTCTTTCTGGTTAACGCGACGTAGGTTTATCTTCGGAATGGAGAACGAACAGCACCAGGACTGCAAACACATCTTCCCTTTTGAGTCAACCTGGAAAGGACCTTGTGGCCCATCCTCACTCCCAACACCTTGCTTACCAAACAGGATATTATTTGTCATCGGCGTACTCAGTCTACCGGATTCTGGGCTGAAATTCGAATCTATTACAATAAAAGTAGGCTGAATTTGCTGATACGCTATCCGCACAACTGACAGTTACAGAAGCACAAATGTTTTCAGGGGGAAAAACTGTTAGGGTTAGTAATGGAAACAAGAGTTACTCACTCAATGTGTTGTTGTTGCTGTTGTTGTGGTCCAAAGTGATGACTCAGTTTAAAAAGCCAGGAGCAAAGCAAAAGTTTCATGTTACTTTGTTTGCTAAGGTCACTGTCACACTAATTCAGTCAATTACTTAAACGGTTTAGTCTCTTTGGTAAAACTTCACTACAGGTCTGGATTAGTGAAACACTAAATTGGGAAATATTTTTAAATGTTTTGTTTTCTCAAAATATGCACATGTAGAACAAATCTAACACAAAAGAATTGATGTGTTTCCACCCTTCCTGCCCACCCTGAGTCCCATTCTCCAGAAAAAAATTTGACCGTTTTTTGTTCCTCTGACAGTTATCTCTACAACTCAAAAAAATGAACATATTTAGGTTTCCAGGTTGAATAACCTTACATAACGTCTACTGATTTTCCTAGATTTAAAAATCAGAATTTAACTCATCTTCACCGACCTTCAACTAGGACTCTCAATTTTGAGCCCTTCTAATACTAACTGCGATTTTAAGTAAACGGAATACAAATTCCCGTTCTGACAAGCCGGCTCTGGATGCTGGAGTCGCCACACTTTTCCTCTAATAGTGTGAAGACGGTAACCATTCATACCTGGAAGTAAACAGCACCCAAACCTTCCGTGTCGCAGACTTGTTCTAAATGTTGACAATCCACAACCAGCATCTACATTATAATATATACGTATCATTTAATGCCAAGCAAAGGGGTGCGTCAAAATTACATTGAATTCTTTACAAACAAATGCAACGGCGTGACCTCCTGACCACTCCAAGAATAAAAAAATTCTAGTTTTAGGACTGAGGGGACCTACTTTTCCCACTGATCACTTAAAACCATGGCCTTTCTTCTGACAGGCCCCAACTGGAATTCTTCCTAAGTCTCGGAAGGCAGGGCTGGGGGGGCCCTCAGAAGCCTTGTGCCCCAGCTCCACTTCGGACGCTGTCGTCTGGACCTGGTTCACAGCCGGTGCTCTTGCACTGGCTGCTCAGGTAGGTTGGTTACTCCGTGTCCTGAGGGCCAAGGCTGTCTTTCTTGGATACTCTCCCGTTTTGCTGGGGTGCACACTCAACCATCTTCTCAAGAAGGGTCCTTGGGAAGCTAACTTATCTAGTCCTCGTACATCTCAGTATGTCTTTATTCTGCTGTCATAACAAACAGTAGTTTGTCAGATACTGAACTGAGTCGGTTTACCTTCGGATCCCGTGGGCAATACCTAGGGCATCCAGTACCACTGATGAACACTTTGACGCCAGTCTGACGTTCCTTCACACATGGAGAACTTGTCTTTCTTCCTCTCTGAACATTTTTGCAATCTTACCTTCCTCCTTAAAGCACTGAAATTTCACAAAAACATACCCACGGGTGTCTTGTTTTTATTAATCATGCTGGATCTCGGTGGGTCCCTTTAATACAGAGACACATACCTCTCCTGCCTCTGGAAATTATCTTCCTTTACTTTTTTGATAATTTCCTCTCTTTCTTTTTCTCTAACTTCTATTAAGCCAAATACCAAACCTCACAGGTTCATTTCTCATGTCTCTGTTCTTGCATTTTGTTGGTCTTGGCTCTCCATTTTTGGGAAGATTACTTCACTTTATTCCCTCGTATTTTTTTACTGACATTTCCATTTCAGCAATTCCTTTTAAAAATGAATCTAATAGCCCTTTTATGTAATATCATTGCTTCTGCATTAGCCATTCTCCTTAAGGCCCACCTTTTTCTTTCATGTGTCAAGTGTCATACACTCGATGACCCGTGGGTCTGTATGTTCACTAGAGACGGGAACACAGGAGAACGGGAGTCGCTCTCCTCCACTCTTGCGTCACTGGGTATTTTAGGAAGGCCTCTTCTCTGACTGGAAATTCTGAGCTTATGTGTGACCAAGATAGGCTTTACTTGGCATAGGCAGAAAAGAACCTGATTGGTGAGCAGCAGACCCCAAAGAAGGAGGAGGGCTTTGCAGTGGAACCAAACTCCCCATCAGAAGTCCTATTTTCTGAAGTTAGTTTCCTATCTATGGAAGAATCGGCTTTTGCCCATTTTGCCTGACCTTGCACACCAGCGGCCTCTGCCTCCAGGAGTGCGCACACCTGCGGTGGGAGGGTGGGGTGTGGGGGACTGGGGTGGGCGACAATTGTACACCCGGCCCTTCGACTGTACCTCGTTTTGGGAAACCTCATGTCTAAGTTTCTAAGCTCTAAAACAGCTGCTGACTCTGAGCCCCTGCAGGGGACGATGCCTCCCGCATCTGCACAGGCCCCCTGGCAATACACACAGGCTAGCGCTTTGCAACCCGTCTCATCTCCCAAACCCCAAAAACTTTGTTGAATCTCGTTGGCTGATGACCTCTCTCCCTTTGGTTTGCTATTTATTGGCGGATGGTTGTACCTTTCGTCTCTTTTTGTTTTTAAACATTCTGTGCTTTCATTCTGATGAGGCTTTAAAATGGACAGAGAGCAATTAACAGTGCTCAGTGCCTAGCCTACCTTCTTGACCGGAAGCCTTCATCATTTTTAAGCTTATAATGGAAAGTTACAATGACACACAAAAATAGGACACCGTAATGAAATGTCATGTGCTAATGACTAACTTTCCAGAATATTTTAAGCAAGTAACATTTGATAACTTGTGGCCTCTACAACAATAAACTCTATTGAGCAAAGTCCTCTGTGACCGACCTATAAGGATGAGAATTACACAATATGTAGAAACTGCTTTGTAAGAATGAGTGTGTTGTATAATTTGATTTTGTAATCAGGTCAAGAGTTCCTTGCAGTATCTGTTACATGGGCTCTCACAGAAAAACTGCCCAGAAGGGGACACAGGACACAGTCAATCCTCTTCTGTAACAAGTAAGAGCGGCCCAGGAATCAGGTGTATGTGCTCATAGGTCTAGAGGCACATGAAGTCACCGGCTAGGGCAACCCCATCTTGTCCACCAAGTTAACAGCAATCGCCAGAACCCCCTCCCTCTTTTTAACATCTTACTGATAGGTAACTTAAAAGGTATATGCAATTTAATATAAATATTGCTTAGGCTAGATTGCAAACTTCACACAGATTGTAAAATAAAATGTGATTTTAGAAAAACCATGAGCCTGTGGCAGACTGCTTGAACACCCTATGCGCACGTGTTCCTTTTTAGGTGTGCTTTGGTGGGAAGTTTGAGAAACACAATGCTAGTCAGGAGCAAAACTAGATTTCCAGCCCCATCATCCTGGTCTCTCGACTCTAAGTCCTGAGAGCAGAACAGGAAGTGTCAGCTTAACCCACCGATGCATCACCAAGACCTAGATTCAGTAATGCAAACACTAGGAAGGTTCGCCAGCTTACAGATGTAAAACTCCATGGAGAAACGAACACTTATCTGGTACTTCACAGTTTACAAAGCCGTTGTTAAAAGGTGGCAAAGATAATAAACTTTGCAACAGCTTTGCATATGGATATTATCATCACTCTCATTTTACAAAGAAAGGAAAGCTCGGAGACCTAAGTAGCTGGCCATCATGAGTAACCTGCCACAGTTAGTAAATGACTTAAGCCCAGTCCCGATTACGCCCAAACTTTCGCAGTGCAGCATGCAGCCGGTCTCCTGCCTTGACCATTCACCTGTTCCCTTTGCGTGGCGTCTGGTTCTTGTTTGATGGCCGTAATAGGCAAGGAGAATAATCCAAGGTTTTCATATGTGTGCTTTCAGCTGCTTGCATTTTCCAATTCCTTTGGGCCTCACCTACTTGCCCCCGCAGTGCTCCCCAAGCGGAGAGTGGATGAGAAGCTACCGGTGGGCATGTGTACCCTCCCTCCTTGGTCGTGGCTGCAACTAAAGAGATCAGCACCTTCAACTTCCAGTTGGTGCCCAAACAAGCCTGTGTCTCACACTGGTTCACAGGGAAGAGGCAAGTGAATGTCTCCACCTCCCCTTCCTGCTCTCTTCCCTACTCTGGAGGCTCCCCTCCTCCTCCTCGGGCCACTGCCCTAGAAGGACAGCAGTGTGGTAATGGCTGGTTCTGTCCCCTCCACCCAAATACCACACTCCTGCCCAGAAGCCCTGATCCTGGACTCACAGGTCGGTCCCGCCGTCCCCCAGCTTCAGCGACACGCTGTCCTGGTTTTCAGACATCGACGCCAGCTGACTCTGAGGACGCCCTCCAGGAAGGTAGGATGAGGATCAGACCAGAAACCAACGGAGCCAACCTCCCCTTAACAATATCACCATCAGGGTTTCCTCATGCAGAACACGGTTTCTTTCTCTTAGACAGCACACACTGCTTCTCCAAGGTTTGAATTAAGTAGGGCTCCAGCACGATCCACAAGCCTCTCCATCCCGTGTAACAGTTCGATAATGAAAACATCCTCTTTGCTTACAGTCAACTCACCGACTTAATTCACTCCTGCACTGGGAAGGGTGCAAAACTCGAAGTGTCTGCAAACCTCACGAATGTGCAAAGAGCCCACACGTACACGTTCACGCTGAGAATGGGACACTTCATACGCGGACTGTTGTAAAACCCCAAGCTTCTATTTTTATGCAATTATACCCGTTGCCACCAGGTCACAGTCTTCTTTTGAAGGCCGGGGCGCCTCTCCAGCGCAGGCACTGCTGCATTCTAGGTCTTGTGAAAACTCCACCCTCGCTCAGTGGCGAGGAGTCTAACTATATCCAAAGACACCGCGCATAATCCAACAGCTACGCCTGGGAATAAGACGGACCGTGACAGGAGACGCTCCCCTGGGCGTTCTTCCACCCGGGTCACCTTAGAGGTGACAGGACTCAGACAATACACTCTTCCCGAATGTCTGAGAAACTATTTCCCCGAGCCCCTTCGTAAGAGACGGCTTGGCCAGCGGAGTGGCTATCTGCCCAGACGGCCGAATGCAGAGGGCTGTGAGACAGTCGGACAGTGACCTGGTACTAAACCACGCAGTGACAGAGCTAAACAGAAACACAGCTTCCATTCCACTCGTTCATAACGACTGCAAAAAACACTCCGTTTCTTTTCAACACACAATTCTTCCAGCAATACCTTAGTTTTAGTTGGACACCAACGCCTTCAATGATAACAGTATATTTTATTCTATGTGATGAATATTAAAATGTCATGCTTCCGGTTCAGTCACCTTACAGGTTTAGCCCTAAAACTGTCACTTATAATTACAAGAGGGAAAATGAAGTATTTATTGTACTTATTTTTTCAATTACATTACACAGAAATTAGGTGGAGGGAACACTTGATTTCAGCAGCCCCTTCACAACACACACCATCCAACAACTATCTGGCTTTAAATACTGGGGCACTGGGAAGAGTTCCTAAGAGTTTACATACAAGTCAGCAAACAAATGTCTTTCAGGTCTGCTCTCCAGACCTGTCCAAACCATATCTTTAAACACTAAATTACAAGGGAAACCAAGTGTCTGCCGGGCGGGGCCCACGGGCAAGTGGAAGGGATCTGAGCCACAAGCCGTAGGAGCCACAAGGACACTTCCACTAAAAATAAAATTTCACTTCAGCCTAGTAAAGGTTATGCTTCATTAGCCAAGCCATGTTCTCATGAAGGTGATAAGCAACTAAAATGGACTCTGATTAGCACAAGAACAGGGGGGATTTCTGGAAGAATCTCAGAGAATCAACGAGGACTCTGGAAGGTGACAGGCAGTCACCAGGCAAACACAACCAGCAGTGACACAGTCAGACCCATGCTGGGGTGGGGGTGGGGGGCGGTGCCTCTACTGGTCCCTGGAGAGTCCTGAGGAAGAGCCTCCCCCTGCTGCCCCACCCTGGAGTTCAAGGTTCCTATGGAGGTGGGGGGCAGGGAAGGGGGGGGAGGGGGAGCGAGCACCCTCTGGCTCCCTCCTTAGTGCAAACATGCCCAATGTTCTACTGGAAACTGGGGCGTTTTCAGGAAGGGGAATGGATACCAAGCAGCTGAAAGCAACAAATGTCTACTATCGACGATCAACATCTAGCAATACTGAAATGTTTCTCAGTGTGAGTAAATCAATACACGTAAGCATATTCACGCGGCCATGGCTCTCAAAGGACTCAAGCTAGATGCTCCCTACAGGGTAGTAAAGGAATAAACACCTTCTGTTTGGGCTCTACCTAGAATTTTTGTCCAATTCAGATTGTGATCCATGTGAATAAAGAACCAATCTGGGACAGACTCAGGGGTAGCCTACCAAGTGCCATATGTAGTTAACTGTCAAATCAAACACTGTCGTTATTCACCCACGAAAACAGACTTGCGTACGATCCAAATAAATTTGCAAACTGATATTCATCACCGTGATACAGAAAACACGCTTGTCTCAATGCTTTTTAAAAGACCTAAATTTCATGAAGATTAAATATTATTATAGAAAACTCAATCCTTCCAATCAAAAAGGAAAGAGAAAGTAAACATTCTAACATGAACAAACTGCATAATGTATACACCGGAATTCACAGATCTAGAAAAACCTAATGTATAAATCGGATGTAAAAACACTAATGTATAAATTGAAATTCATAGATCAAAAAAAAGCTACATATTAACAGTTCAAAAAGGATATATGTACACATATATAAATCTTTATTAGAAGGATGTCTCAAAACACTTGTCTACAACGATAACGTCTCTAAGTTCCCACCTCCAAATACTCAGTTCTACAGAACCCAGAAACCCACTTACATAGAGGGACTCGGGATTTAGTGGAAAGCACTTCTGTTTGTCTGCTGGAAATGATGCAAAAAGTGAATGTGAACTCACAGCAGCATCCGTCCAAACCCTATCATAAAATACTCTGCAACACATTAAATACAAAAGAGCGTGCTTCCAAATGGTGGCTGCGGTATGTGCATTTGCTCGCAGACACGTTACTGCGTGCAGCCGGCACTAACCTTCCCGAAGCTTCAATCGAGGCCTGACAGCTACCAGTTCCAGTTCGCACGGGGTAATTAGAGCAAATGGCGGCTGGGCTTAATGTGCTGCTATTTCTTTTCGTTCTGGAATGTAATCAACAAGATATTAAGATCGCTTCTGCTCAGCTTTTCTTTAATCTCCATGCTGACAGAAATAGACATTCAATCGTCGGGCACCGAGCGACGAGGGCAGGTGCTCAGTCGGGTTCTCCCGACGGCCATCCCCACAATCGAGGTCCTCACGCTTTCTGCAGGACAGCATCTCTTCCCCGTCTGACAGGGAGACAGAACCTTCACGGGGCCTCCGCTCCTCCGCACCTCCTAGGCTTCTGGACGTCTCCCGCACCAATGTGTGCGCATCAGGGTGACCTGCTCTCGCGGGTCCAGGAAGGAAGAGCCGCGGCGGCTGCCCCCCGTGCTGTGCTACCGTAAAACCCGGTGCTCCCACACGGCTGTGGTGTGACAGGACAACTGAAGGACACGTGAGGATGGCGAGCGTGCGGCCCGGATTTCACAGGCCATGTGCCGGCGTTCTTCACGCATTGGAGTGTTAACTCTCCCGTCCTCATGGAGACTGTACAAACGCATGTGTATTTAATCCCCTTACCCCCACACTTGCTGTGAGCGCTCTGTGCAGCCTCACTCCTTCCTGGGCCTCCGGACCGTCCCATGACACCAGCACTGTCCCCACTCTGCCGTGAGACCGCCGGGACATCTCCGCCATCCTCCCGGGTCGTCCCTCACCTCCCAACGCCGACGGCCCTCAGCTCAGCACTCCCCGCACTTCATTCTATCATCAGATTTACTGCCATCAAACGCGACTCCGTATTTTATTTGTCAGTCCGCCTCCTCGAACTACAATCCGTGAAGGCAGAGGTCTGGTCTCTTGTTTCCTGCTCTATTTCTCCAGCCACTACAAGCACCGAATACACGGTAAGTACTCAGTAAAACACTCGAACGACAGATGAATACATGTCACAGACTTGTCAATCAAAAAGAATACTGGAAAATCAGTTCAGACATCCTAGGCACACAGTATACCCTAAAGAAAAAGGAGAACAAAATTCTGAGTACATAACATTTGCACCTGAACCTCAACTAACTTCGTCCGTTGACGTGGAGGTTGATGGACAGAATAAATGGTCGGTTGGGTCAGGCTCTGTGGCTGTTGGCAATGGAAATCAACACAAAAAAAGAAATTTACTAGGTTTCTGAGTGACTCCAAGAATTACCAGCAATGCTGAAGGATGACGTTCGAAAACACATAGGCAGCAAGACTACCCTACACAGGAGGACAGGCCCCCACACCAGAGGCCACCTCCAGTAAGAACTCTGCTGCCTGGGACTTGGACAAAGACCACAGCACTGGAAGGAAACCCCCCATCCACTGCCCCAACCTCTGAGATCAGGTTTCAACACAAAATCTTGAGCAGAAACTTCAGCTAGCAGACACCCTCTCAGACCCATAGAGCAGGGACCCAGACTTGGAAGGGGGACCCAGACGCCCGGAAAGCCAAACGAAAGCAAAACAGGTTCATCACGATAGAAGAGTAAAACACACTTCCGTCGGTGGAACTAGCAAAGAGGAAGTTCTTCCTTGGAACGCGTAAGTGCCCCAGTATCTGCACTGCAAAGGCCTCTGCCATACTCGACTAGTAGTAGAGTAGTGACAAGTTCATTCTTGCACCGGGCGGGAGAATGAAAATCAATATTCTAAACTTCACGTGTTTGAATGGCCATTTCAAGTGGCATTAGAAATGCTACACCTACTTAAGGTTGCACAAGATAAAGGTACCACTAAAATATTTTAAACCCTCCCTGTCTTCGTAACTCAACAGAAAGGTTTTTAAAGCATCAGAAATGACATGAATGTGTGTCCATTCGTGAAGCGAGTCATCGAAAAATTATCACACGGCGACCCAGATAACGGGGACTGGGAGGGGGTGACAGCTCCAGTTACAGAGCAATCACTGACTCACACAAATTCGGCTGTTCGCAGTTAAGAAGAGTCTGAGCTCTTGCACTAACACTCTTTCTACAGCTTTAATTTTGTGCAGCCACAAATTAAAGTGACTCCTGAATCTGACTCTACTCTCTTTTCTCTCTTCTAGGAAGTGTGAGAGGGCTGGCCAGGTACACTTGAGTTTAAGAAAGACAATCTGTTCCTTTCTTCTTTGGCCTCCTCAGGCTCCAGTGATGTGCACACAAAGCCCTCTCAAGGTCTGCAGAGCGGGGCAACGGTTTTGACACGCTCCCTGGAATCTCAAGAATGTATCCCCGTGGGCACTGAAATAGGCCTAGTTTAAAACAAACTATACCAAGGAAAGCAACAGACACAGAATACAAATGTGCTAAACACAAACAAACAAAGAACAAAAAACTAATCCAAAGAACATGTAAACATAATTTCGGGGTATGCCTCTTAAAACTCCTAGAAAATACAACATTAAAAAAACAAAAACAAAAACAAAAACCCGCTTGGCTTCATTCAAGGAACATTTACTAAAAACACCTACCATTTAGCACACAATGGGGCTGCAGCCAGCCCACCAAATGGACCAGTTCCTTCCCTGGGCACACACACGCAGGGTGCGGGGACACATGGAGGGCAAGATCACACCAGCAGAGATACAATTTGTTAAATCAACTAAACAAGGCCATGTGACTGACGTGGCTCCAAAGCCCTGGGAGCCCATGTAAGCAAACCAAAACCTAAGCCCATCAGTGTCTCAAGATTACAAAATCGGGGTGCCTGCGTGGCTCGGTTGGTTGAGCGCCAACTTCAGCTCAGGTCGTGATCTCGTGGTTCGTGGGTTCGAGCCACATCACGCTCTGTGCTGACAGCTGGGAGCCTAGAGCCTGCTTCGGATTCTGTGTCTCCTTCTTTTTCGGCCCCTCCCCCGCTCGCTCGCGCTCTCTCGCACTCAGTCTCTATCTCAAAAATAAAAATAAAACATTAAAAACAATCAAACTGCCGCCATTTATTCCTTCCATCAGCGCAATACCATAATCGAATACTCGGGACTATTATCACACTTTATAGATTAGGAGCCAGAAGCACAGAGAAGCAAGTCAGTTTCCCCAGGCCACAGAGCACGGATTCAGCCCACTCCAGGGCCACGCTAGGTGAGGTTAGTGGTTTTACAATAGCTCATATTTTCTCCATCTCTTTCTGAAACACTGAACTAATTAATATGTGACTGATTTCAAAGAAGCTCATTTTAACTCTCAGGTATTTTAGTAACCACAGATGATTAATTTTAGAGGAGTCCTCTGATTATTCCCTATTTTTTTCAAGTACTGGCTTCTGGCTGTGAATGAACAGGGAACTTCCCTGATCATGTTTAAAGTTGGCCACAGTAAGGCAGAATTCAAAAATACACATATTAGGTGAATATTCTGAACTGCCTGAGCCGTGGATCCTGTCATGGCATCAGGCAGAAGTTTGCTTAATAAAAACACTCGGCTTCCCTAAGATAACTGTTTCAACAGGCCAAACCTGCAAGTTGAACAGAGACCCCGTAACTTGTCATCTAACAGGGGGACCAGGACCATTTCCAGATACTTCTTCTGCCTCTGAAATGCTCATGACCAAGTGTAATTATTAACAGGTCAAGGAATAAATTAATTCCAGGGCACTGGAAATTATGTTCATGAAACGAACAGTGGCCTTGCTGACATAGCGTCACTATTTCTAGACAGCACACTTGAACATCAAATAAATCTCACATCATGAACATGTGCCAAAAGCTAGTGACCTAGTTTCGTTAGGGTGGGAAAGGAATAGGCAATCTGTCCTTCGAGACCAGTACCAAAATAGCTCCCTAAAGCAGAGCTTCGTGCTCTTAAAAAGTTGTAAATAATTTTTCCATGCAAGAGCAAGAAAAACAGCTAGAGTCAGTATCAAATAATGAATTTCATTTGTGTAACCCCATACGTTAAGGCTCGCTCTCACGATGCTCTCTCTATTTTCAAATCTTGGAAAAAATAAAGGATGAGGAGAATTACATAAGCAAGTATTTTCAACATCTAATAATGGCCACACCAGTAGACCAGCATTCTTTTTGAGAAACTCCACAAAGATAATTTGCTAACTCTGGCAATTCCAAAGAAAAATGCAAGTAACAAAACTGTTTTAAGTATATCACACCTACATAAAAATATAAAGAACTACTGAACTAAATCTGGCACAGCAGACACTGGCAAGAGGCAAGAACAATTTCTTTTAGCAGAGACAGGGCAGGAAGCGAGCGTGAAAGACATCAGCACTATGAAACACGTTTACCGTGGGGTTTTCTTTCTGAAATAAAGAATGTGGTAAACAGGATAGAATTACCTCTCAGAATTCATTTCATAACAGCTACAAACTTTTTTTTTTTAATTTTTTAATGTTTATTTATTTTTGAGACAGAGAGAGACAGAGCATGAACGGGGGAGGGTCAGAGAGAGAGAGGGAGACACAGAAGCAGAAGCAGGCTCCAGGCTCCGAGCTGTCAGCACAGAGCCCGACGCGGGGCTCGAACTCACGGACCGTGAGATCATGACCTGAGCCGAAGTCGGACACTTAACCAACCGAGCCATCCAGGCGCCCCTAAGACACATCTTTTAAATTTGACAGATAAAATACACAAAAACTAAAAAAATATATATAATTAATAAAATACACTTTATAAAACCTCACCTATACTATACAAACAAAAAGAAATACACTTTCTTTTCGGGGCACCTGGGTGGCTCAGTCGGTTAAGCTTCCAACTTCAGCTCAGGTCACGATCTCTCGGTTCATGAGTTCAAGCCCAGCGTTGGGCTCTGTGCTGGCAGCTCAGAGCCTGGAGCCTGCCTGGGATTCTGTGTCTCCCTCTCTCCCTGCCCTTCCCCCTCTCACACTGTCTCTGTCCCTCTCTCTCTCAAAAATAAATAAACATTAAAAAATTTTTTTAAAAAAAGGTCTATATAAGATAAATATATCTGAAAATCTGGGTAACTATACTTCTCCAATAATGTCATTTATTAAAGGAAACTTTTTTTAATGTCAAAATATATCAAGACACACAAAATGAGAACAAAATTTCTAAGACACGTTAATGCCATTATAATCTCAACCATTCCAGAAACTAGATTAATAAATCTTCTAAATAATTTTAAGATGCTAATATTTAACCGCTACCAAAATCTTGCAAGACAACATATGAAACAAAATTCCAAGCTAATCTGATCTATGAAAATAGATGCAAAAGATTACCATTTCAAAGAATAATACACCATTGCCAGAATGGGTCGTTCCAAGAAAGCTAGAATCTTTCAACAACAGAAAATCTGCATATTTCAAGGACACCAAGAAAATTCAACATTATTAGCGTGTCATAATATTTCCTTCATAAGGTTATGGATGTATAATCTCAAAGTAAAGACCAGGAGACTGCTTTATGGTGAAAACACCGGGAGCTTTTCTACCAGAATTATAAATAAGACAAGGAGAGATATCTAAATTCTACCATTAGATCAAAACCAGCGAGTTGCAGAAGAGAAAGTGTAATATGATCATACTTTTAGGTAAAACAAGTCTAGGCATCGCCTGCATTAATACACTGGTAGATGCATTTTTAAATCTGAAGTGACAGGCTTCAAACCATTAATCATGGTTACTTATGAGCTGAACACTGACTGGAGCAAAATCAAGTGACAGTACACGGCACCAGCAACTGCTCTTAAGAAATTCTATTACTGGGGTGCCTGGGTGGCTCAGTCGGTTGGGCGTCCAACTTCGGCTCAGGTCATGATCTCGCGGTCCGTGAGTTCGAGCCCCGCGTCGGGCTCTGTGCTGACAGCTCAGAGCCTGGAGCCTGTTTCGGATTCTGTGTCTCCCTCTCTCTCTGACCCTCCCCCGTTTATGCTCTGTCTCTCTCTGTCTCAAAAATAAATAAACGTTAAAAAAAAAAAAAAAAAAAAAAAGAAATTCTATTACTGAAAGATTAATTCTGAAACTCCCCCCAAACTGGCTCCTGTTATTATTTTGTATTTCTCATCATACGTTGTTAGTGTTTCTGTCTTCCTTTTTTAAAACCCAGCAATATTACTTTTGTATCAGATGCTCTAGAAGGTAAATTTTCAAGTCACACCACCACTTTCTGATTAACTGCGGTTACAACATTTCTTCCAGAAGACCTCCCAGAGTGACACGGGCCCTGCGGGAAGGGCGGCCCTGGTTCCCCCACTGGAAGGGTCACGATGGAGAAGGCAGGCGATTTTCTAGTGGTGAGCCATCCGGAGAGAAACAACAGAAGGCAGAAGACCAGGGGAAGGAAGCGTAAGGCAATAAGCAGAACTGGCCGCCGGCCACGGGCCACGCACGACAGGATCACACGGCAGCACCACCACAAAAGGCGGCCGTGGCCGGTGGTTCACGAGGGTCCAAATACATACTCACAAAGTGCCACTGAAATGAAAAATTAGGCAAAATGCAAAGGCGAGACACTTGACTATAAAATCCCATTCTGGCTTGGCAATATGACCCTACAGGCACCAAAAAGCTGATCCAATAAAGGCCAGTTTTACGTACAGAGAAGTCTGAATATTAACAGGACGGTCTTCAGCTCCGCCACAATGAGGACAGATGGCGCTCGCCTGGGTGACAAACAGCCTGTTTCCTTTGAAGAACTCACGGCAACGCCTTTTAGGACTGGTGCTCTTAAGACCTCACCTCTGGAGACAACAGACCTGGAAGTAATTTGGTGAGATGTCCGTGACAAAGAAACAGCGGCCGTCTGGATGTATAGATTAAGAAGACTTTTCTGATTAAACCGTCAGTTGTTTCATAAAAACAACACGCCAGGTTTCCAGGTCAAGACAGTGAACTACAGGGCCCTGAATGGCCTCTTCCGGGATGCGTCGGATCTACGGCTAAACATACACCAGTTCCCTGTGAAGGACGCTCAGGAGCCAGCTGAGCAGCTCGTCCCCAAGGGGCCAAGGGGAAGAGCCCAGGTCAAAGCAGCAGGACAGGCTGGGACACTCCCCCCACAAACCTCAGCCCAGCATAGCAGCATACAACCGGGAGTGAGCTCTCGACTCCGGGCTGCCCCCCGAGGAAACAAGGGTTTGAACTTCACACTGGGCACCCCAAACTTTAAGACCTGCACCCTGACAGACAAAAGCACAAAATGTCCAGCTTTGAAAGTCATCAGGCTTCATGGCAGAAGGCCCACAAGCTAGGGTGAACGGAGAGACGGACAGACAACCAGAAAGCGCCGGGTCTTCCTGTGGAAGGTCCATCCTGGGGGGCAGGCAGCTAATTCAGCACACACCCAGCGGCCTCTAATCCTCTTCAAAGACTAAGGGGCCACGGGCACCACCGATGCGCCCTCCCCCGCCTCTCTCCAGGTCACCGGCGTCCCCCAGAAACGAGCCTGTGCACACACATGGCGCCCCGATTGCTGTGGCCGACACCCCCGATCACGCGGCTCTGGTGGCAAGCCCCACGTTCCTGGGTTCCACACGACCACAGCAGTGCAGGCGGCAGCCCGCAAGGCCCAGGATTCTGGTGACAGAGGCCCATCCGCTCATCTTCCCGGCTGTGGCGTGAGGGGCCACACGTCAAGGAGCCACTACATTCCCTGCCAGAGACAGAAACCAGCAGGTGCCACCTGAGAGCTCTGCATCTGTCCTGCCCCAGGTCACTGAGAAAGGACCTTGTGCACATCTGGAGCCCCCGCTTTTGCGGCTTCTGTCCAGACAGCCTGGGTAGGGAGGCCAGCTGGGCCATGTTAACAGGACCGACAGGACAACAGCAGTAAGAAACAGCTCTTGCCTGGCCATCGCCTCGGGGTTCAGAATTCAGGAAGCAGACAGAAACACCCATCTCCCGGTCCTCCTGTGGGACGTCCGTTTGCAGACTTTAAAAGCTCCTGTAGCTTCCCGTCAGCCTGAATCCAGACGCTAAGATCCTCCCCTTGGGGACACTGACAGGACTCCCCACACCCTCAATTACCAGGAGCCAGGAGCCACTCAGAATGAAGCGAGATGCAAAGACAAAAACAATGTTTTGAGAGACAACCAAGAGCTAGGGCAGAGGTGAATGCCAAGGTTCATTTCCAAGCACCCTGGAAGAGGTTGGGAGAGGTGGCTGCTTCAGCTCATGCATAAAAAGCCAACACAGAGTCAAGGAAAATGAAGAACCACAGGGTATATTCCAAACAAAAAATGAAGAAGACACCTCATCCTCTTAAAAAGACCTCCATGAATGGATATGAGTGATTTCAAAATCACGATCATAAAAATGCTCAGTGAAGATGGGAGAAGAATCCATGCACAAAGTGGCAGTTTTTTTTTTTTTTTAATATTTATTTATTTTTGAGAGACAGAGTGAGACAAAGTGAGACTGGGGGAGGGGCAGAGAGAGAGGGAGACACAGGATCGGGAACAGGCTCCAGACTATGAGCTGTCAGCACAGAGCCCGACGCGGGGCTCGAACCCACAGACTGTGAGATCATGACCTGAGCCCAAGTCGGACGCTCAACCGACTGAACCACCCAGGCGCCCCACAAAGTGGCAGTTTTGACAAAGAAAATAGACGAAGGTACCAAATAGAAGTCACAGTGTTGAAAATCACAAGAGCTGAACTGTAAAATACAACAGAGGGGTTCAAGACAGATGATGAAGCAGAAGAAAAAAGCCATGAACTCAAAGACAGACCAGTGGGACGCATACAATCAAAGCAAAAGGTGGGGGGGGAGGGGAGCTGTGGATAAAAACACGTGAAGAAATCTTAAGAGATTCATCGGACAACAGGAAGAAAGCTAACAACCACATGATAGAGGTCCCAGGAGAACAGAGAAAGGGGCAGAAAACTTTTTGAAGACATAATGGCTGAAAATGTCCCAAACCTGGGGGATTAAGGGCCTGAGGTTCCAGGAAGTCCAGAGAGCTCCATGTGAGGAAAGGCCGAAGAAACCCACATCGAGACATATAATTAAAGTGCCAAAAGTTAAAGACAAGGAGAGAACCTCAAGCAGCAAGACAAATACAACTCGTTGTAAACAGGGAACCTTCCACAAGCCTAGGAGCAGATTCTTCGGCAGAAACTCCACGGCAGAACGGAGCGGGCGTGGTACGATCCACGTGCTCAAAGAAAGGCATTTCCAGCCGAGGAAACCAGGCAAACTGTCCTTCAGAACTGAAGGAGACAGCTTTGGAAAATCTCTAGACTGGCCTCACATAAAGTAAATGTTAAAGAAACTGCTTTAAGCTGAAATGAAAGGGTGCTAATTAGTAACAGGGAAATATATGAAAGTATAAATCTCCTCATAAAAGTAAATAAACAGCAAAATCCAGAACAACTTAATGTTGTAAAGGTGGCGAGCTAATCACTTATATGACTAACATGAAGAAAAAAGTAGTAAAAGTGACTGTAACTACAATTTTGTTAACGGAGACACAAGATAAAAGGATGTAAAATGTGACATCAAAAACACTAAACATGGAGGGGGAATAAAAATGTAGGATGCGTTTGAACTTCAGCTGATGTTTGTAAGTATAAGTTCTTTCATGTGAGCTTCATGGTCACACCACACACACACACACACACACACACACACACACACACACAGCAGAAACACAAAAGATAAAGAGAAATGAAGCTACATTCACCACTACAGAAAACCATCAAATCACAAAAGAAGAGAGCAAGGAGAAGGAAATAAAGGAATTACAAATGGCAAGAAAACAGTTAACAAAATGGCAGTAAATACCTACGTTCAATAATTACTGTAAATGTGAAACAACTAGATGTCCAATCAAAAGACCCAGAATGGCTGAATGAATTCAAACAAAACAAAACATATGCTGCCCACAAAAGACACTTCAGATCAGAGGACACGCACAGACTGAAAGTGAAGAGACAGGAAAAGGTATTTCACACAAATGGAAACCAAAAGATGGGAGAAGTATATTTACATCAGACGAAATGAACTTTAAGACAAATAACGTAATAAAAGACAAAGAAGGTCTTTATATTATGATAGTGGTCAATCCAACAAGACAATATCACATTTGTAAATATCTATGGGCCCAACACGGAAGCACATACATATATAAAGCAAAGATTAACAAACTTAACGGGGAGGGGGGCACCTGGGTGGCTCAGTCAGTGAGCGTCCGACTCTTGATTTCGGCTCAGGTCATGATCTCATAGTTGTGGGACTGAGCCCCTGCATCGATCAGCTCGGCGCAGAGCCTGCTTGGGATTCTCTCTCTCCCTCTCTCTGCCCCTTCCCTGCTCACACGCTCCCCCTCTCTCTCAATCTCTCTCTCTCTCTCTCTCTCAAAATAAGTGAATAAACATTATAAAAGAACCCAAAAAAACAAAAACCTTAAAGGGAAAAACAGACACCCGTATAGCAGGAGGGTCCTTTGACACCTAACTACATCAATGGATAGATAATGAAGACAAAAAAATCAATAATGAAACACTGCCTTAAATGACACATTAGACCAGATGGACTTAACAGTCATTTACAGAACATTCCATCCTACAGCAGGAACTTTCTTCTCAAGCACACATGAAATATTCTCTGGGACAAATCATACGTTAAGCCACAAGAAAGGTCGATGAATGGGAGATGACAGAAATCAGATCAAGCATCTTTCCGACCACAATGGTATGGAATCAGCAATCACTTAAAGCAAACAACTGGAAAATTCATAAATATGTGGAGGTTAAACCACACAAGCTGTGCTGAGCCACGGAGAGTGGGGGAAGACTGTGGGGTCACGGACAGCGGGGGAAGACAGTGGGGCAAGGGGTCCTGAGCTCTCTTCCTGTCGTGGACACGCCAAGATAAACGCCACATATAAAGCAACGCTCTCTGAAAACATTCTGAACACTAGCAGAACGGATCACTCACAGCCAAAAGCCACATCCAGAAAGGCAGGGATGGAGCAGGGAACCAAGCCTCCAGCACGATGCCCCCCCGCAGGAGGGACAGCGCAGGCCAGGAGATCCTCCCTGAGGAGCCCGGGGATCGAGCCCCACGTTGCACACCCCTGGCCCTGTGGACCTGCACCAAGAAGAGTCCCAGCACCGTGTGGCTTTAAAACCCAGCAGGGCTTCACCCCCGGGAAGGCCTGAGGACTACCGAGAACCAAAACTGCCTCCAAAGGGCCACCAGTTTCCTCCCGTGGTCTCAGAGCCAGCACAGAAGCAGGAGTCTGGAAACCGTCTGGGCTCTACGGGAAGGAGATGTACTGACTGACTTCAGGGCGGGCACCGGGGGGCAGGAACCTGTGAGAAATCAGCCCACACCAGTCACAACTGCCGTTAACAAAAAGACAAGAAATGACAAGTGCTGGCAGTGATGTGAAAAAGGGAAATGCTCAGGTGCTATTGGTGAGAACGTAAATTGGTGGTACCACTGTGGAAAACAGCATGGAGTTTCCTCAAAAACTTAAAAATGAAAATAACACGAGGGGCACCTGGGTGGCTCAGTCGGTTAGATGTCTGACTTGGGCTCAGGTCATGATCTCGCGGTTCATGGGTTCGAGCCCCGCGTCGGGCTCTGTGCGGACAGCTCGGAGCCTGGAGCTGCTTCGGATGCTGTGTCTCCCTCTCTCTCTGCCCTTCCCCTGCTCACGCTCTGTCTGTCTCTCTCTCAAAAATAAACAAACATTAACAAAAAAATTTTTTAAAAAAGTATGATATAGTAATTCTACTACTGGATATTTACCCAAAGAAAATAAAAAGATTAATTTGAAGAGATATATGCACTCTTATGTCTACTGCAGCATTATTTACAAAAGCCACGATATGGAAGCAACCCACGTGTCCACCAAGAGGGGAATGGATCGATGGAATGTTACTCAGTGCCAAAAAAGAATGAGATCTTGCCATCTGCTACAACATAGAGAGTCCTAGAGGGTATAACTAGCAAGTCAGACAACGACAAACACCGTATGATTTCACTTACGGTGTGGAATCTAAATACTAAGGCAATCAAGAGGAAAACCGAGACTCCTAAATACTGAAGATCAGCGCTTGCCAGAGAAGAACAGGTGGAGAACTAGCCAAAGGATTAAGAGGCACAAACTTCCGGTTTTAAGTCAGTCACAGGGAGGAAAAGTACAGCACAGGGAGCCCAGTAAATAATATTTGAGTAACTTAACATGGTGACACACTCACCATGCTGAGCAGTTTGTAACATGTGTAACTGCAGAAACCACTGCATTATATACCTGAAATTAATACGTTATATGTCAACTATACTTCAAATAAAAGTGTGTGTGTGTGTGTGTGTGTGTGAGAGAGAGAGAGAGAGAGAGAGAGAGAGAGAATGTGTAGATATTGGTGGGGGGGAGGGGGGGGAGGGTGTCAAAGAAAATAGAAATACAAAAATACCAAAACCTACGGGATGCAGCAAAATCCGTCACAAGAGAAAAGTTTATAGCAATAAATGTACCTCAAGAAACACGTAAAATGCCAAATAAACAATCTAATCTTAAGGACCAAGAGAACAAACAAAGCCCTAAGTTAGAAGAAGGAAATAACAAAGATCAGAGTCAAAATAAGTGAAATAGAGACTAAAATTAAAAAGACAATAGAAAAGATCAATGCAACTGAGAGCTGGTTTTATGAAAATAAACCTTTGGTGAGACCCACAAGAAATGAAAGAGAAGGCTCAAACAAATGACATCAGAAATGAAAGCGAAGATGATATAACAGATGCCACAGAAATACAAACATCATGACACTACTACCAAAAATTATGAGTCAACAAACTGCACAACCCGGAAGAAATGGATACATTTCTGGAAACATACAACCGGGCAAGACTGAACCAATAAAGAAACAGAAAATCTGAACAGACTAATTACTAGTAAGGACACTGAATGAGTCATCAATAACAGACAAACAAACAAAGATCCAGGACTATTTGACTTCACTGGTGAATTCTAGCAAACCTTTAAAGAAGCATTAATACCAATCCTTCCCAGGCAAACCAAGAAAGAGAACTCTTAACTCTAGAGAAGAAACTTATGGTCATCAGAGAGGAGGTGGCTGGGGGAGGGGATTAAGGAGGGCACGTGTGATCAGCCCTGGGTGATGCATGAAAGTGGTGATAACTACTTTGTGCACCTAAAACTAAAACGAATATTATGTAGGTTAAGTAACTTGAATTTACACGAGAACTTTAAAAAAATACCAATCCTTCCCAAACTCTTCCAAAAAATAAAAGAGAAAGGAACACTTCCAACTTCACTCGATGAGGCCAGCATCATCCTGATAACAAAATCAGACAAGGACATCACAAAGAAAACAAACTGCAGGCCAGGACCCCAGATGAACACAGATGCAAAAATCTTCAACAAAACATACCCAAACCAAACCCAACAACACATTAAAAGGACGTTCACCACGATCAAGTGGGCTGCATTCTAGGGACACAAGAACGGTTCAACAGCCACAAAACTATATGACACACCACATTAACAAAATGAAGGATAAAAACCACACAGCAGATGCAGAAAAAGCACATCACAAAAGTCAACCTTCGTTCAAGATAAAAACTCTAAACAAAGTGGGTATAAAGGAAACATGACTTAAGAAAGGTCATATACACAGATACACCATACTCAATGGTGGAACACTGAAAATTTTCCCTTTACGTTCAGAAACAAGACAACATTTGCCTCGTTCAGCAACACGTCACCTCTTGCTATACGGTACTGGAAGTCCTAACTGGAGCAATTAAAGGGAGAAAGCTAAAATGCATCCAAATCTAGAAGAAAGAAAACAAAAAAAGAACTAATAAAACTGTCACTATTTACACATGATCTATTGCATATGAAATATCATAAGTAATCCACCGTAGAAATGTTAGAACTAATAAATGAATTCAGGGAAGTTGCAGGATATAAAAGCAATGTACAAAAATCAGCTGCATTTCTGCACAACAACAACTATCAGAAAGAGAAATTAAGAAAACGATCCATTTATAATTGGATCCAAAAGAATAAAATGCTTGGAATAAATCTGACCAAAGAGGTGAAAGACCCGTCCACTAAAAAGTATCTGACATGAGTAAAAGGGACTGAAGACACAGAACAGATACAAAGATACTCTTGCTCATGGACTCAAAGCAACAACACTGTGAAGATGGCCATGTTACCCAAAGGAATCTACAGATCCAATGTAATCCCTGTCAAAATTCCAAGGGCATTTTTCACAGAAGTAGTACAAAGACTCGCAAAATTTGACGAAACCACTAAAGACCCCAAATAGCCCAAGCAATGCTGGGAAAGAAGAACCAAGCTGGAAGCATCACGTTTCCTGATTCCACATTTTCTTACAAAGCTTTAGTAATCAAAACAGTATGGTTTGGGCACAAAAAGACCTATATAGCAACAGAACAGAACAGAAAGCCCAGAAATAAACCTATGCATATACGGCCGATTAATCTGACAAAGGAGCCAAGAATATGCAATGGGGAAAGCACGGTCTCTTCACAACGAACGGTGCTGGGAAAACTGACCACCCGTATGCAAAAGAATATACCGGTTTCTTACACCATACACGCAATCGAGACAAAATGGATTAAAGACGTGAAGAGAATATCTATAAACATAAATCTTTTGAAGGAAAAACACAGGCTGTAAAGCTTCTTCACAATGGTCTCCACGGTGACTTTTGGATTTGACACGAAAAGCAAAGTTAACAACAGCAACACTAAACAGCATAACTACCTCAAACTAAATCTTCGGGGGCGCCTGGGTGGCTCAGTGGATCAAGCAAATTAATTTCAGCTCAGGTCATGGCCTCACAGTCATGGGATCGAGCCCCGCGTCAGAGGATTGTGCAGCCTGCTCGAGATTCTCTCCCTCTCTCTCCCTCTACCTCTCTCCCCACCTAGCATGCGCGCATGCTCTCTTCTCAAAAGATAAAAAATAAAAAACTAAATCTTCTGCATGGCAAAGGAAACCATCAACAAAATGAAAAGACAACCTACAGAATAGAAGAAAATATTTGAAAATCATGGAACTGATAAGGGACTAATAGCCCAAAATATATACAGAATTCACCCAACTCAACACCAAAAGAACAGATTACAAAATGAACCGAGGTTCTGAACAGACATTTTTGCAAGCAAGACAGACAGATGGCCAACAGGTCACACAAAGGTCACACACGCAACATCACTCGTCATGAGGGGACTGCAAACGAAAGCCACAATGAGGTGTCACAACACACCGGTCAGAACGGCTAGTGTCACCAGGACGGGACATGACAAGTGCCGGCGGGGGAGTGGGGACGAGGGAGCCTGGTGCACGGCTGGTGGGAATGTGACGTGGTCCAGCCACTGTGGAAAACACAACGGAGGTTTCTCAGGAGCGTCAAAACAGAACTACCCTGCGGCCCAGCAACTCCACTCTGGGCACTTCTCCGCAGGAAATGAAAACACCGTCTTGAGAAGAAACACACACCTTCACGTCCACTGCAGCGTTAACTACAGCAGCCAAGACAAGCCAGCAACCTACGCGTCCACTGAGGGATGAATGGATAATGAAGCTCTGGGTGGAATATTCTGCAACCATAAACAGGAGGAGATCCTGCCATCTGCCACAACGCGGACGGACCCCGAGGGCACTATGCTAGGTAAAACATGTCAGACCAAGGAAGACAAACAGCGGATGATCTCACTTATATGAAGAAACTTGAAAAAAGGAAAAAACCACAAAATCATAAATACAGAAAACAGACTGGTGGTTGCCAGAAGTGAGGGTGGGGACTGGGAGTAAAGGGCGGAGACGGTCAAAGGTACAAACTCCCAACTACAAAATGAATAAACCCTGAGGATATAACGAACTTTATGGTGACTGCAGTTAATAATACTGTGTTGACCACTTAAAAGTTGCTACGAGTAAATCATAAAAGCTCCCGCCAGAAGAAAAAACATTTTGTGACTGTGTGGTGGCAGATGCTAACTATACGTACTGTGGTGACCATTTTACAACATATACATACAAAGAATCATTACGTTGTATCCCTGAAACTAGTATTATTTATCTAATCGGTAAAAGATTAGATAAATAATAAGTAATACATGAGTGGACACATGCTTACGTATTCATTCACGACATCATGGCTCTTCCACTTCCAGCCATAAGGTAGCAGAGACTGGATTTACCTTCTGCCTGATACACCCGAAACTCAGTATTGATGACGCTGGACATGAGGCAACATGGGACAGTGATGACTCAAGACCAAGCAAGGTGAGCCCGACTCCCGCACAAGCGTATGGTCCAGAAAGAGCTGCCAGGACACAGAGCAGAGAGGTGGACCCCAAGCCAGCCCAGCGCCCTCTCAGTTAAAGAGGAGCCGTGAGCCCAGGGGGACACAGGTAACTAGTGTGCAGGATGGGGGGCAGACTCCAGAAACCTGGAGGGGGTCCCTCCTGAGTGTTCACCAGAGTACTGAGCACTACACGTGTGAAGAAACTCGGGAAAGACCCACCTAAAAGGGGGAGAGGGTCGAGGAGTTTGAGGCCGAGCAAAAGGACCATGACGAAAACTATTCGAAGGCACGCCATAATTCAAGTCGCCCACAACCAGGGATAAGGAGAAAAATCATAAGGCAGGTCTAGCAAAGAAACACACTGTTTCAAAAGAACAAAGAAAAGGATGACGGCAGATTCCCGTCAAGGAAACAACTTCAGCTAAGACGGTGGTGTTGCGACATCGCTCACATAAGGAGAGATAAAAATATTACCAACCTGGAGCTCTGCACCCAGCAAAAACATTTCCAAATACAGAGCGAAAGACTTTTCTAGATCTCCCAAAGCCGAAGGAGCCCAGCAGCAGCTGCTGCCATGCACACAGAACTGTTACGGGAAGATGGATATTGGTAATAAATTCAAGTATGTGTCTACACAAAGGAAGAATCGGGAGAGGAAACAACCACAGGAGTAAATACGTGACATTTTCCTGATGACTTAAATCTCTTTTAAGAATAATTGATTTTTTTTAACAAAATTAATCATGAAGTGTGGGGTGAAAGCATATGTAAAAGTTTAAGTGCATAACAACGAAGGCACAAAGAGCAGAAGAAAACAATACAAGTACTTACTACTGCATTCTTGTGTATGAGATGTTTTATTCATGGGATGGTAGACTGTCCTAATGGAAGATATACAGTACCTGTCCTAAAGCAATCAATGAAAAAAAGTAAAGAATAATAGTGAATAAGTCAATAAAGGACATGAAATAGAATAAAAAAAACCCCACTCAATTCCAAACAATGGCCAAGAAAAAGAAACAAAGGGGAACAAAAACAAGAAACAGAAAACAAGTAAGAAAATGAGAAAGATTTTTTTTAATGTTTGAGAGAGAGAGAGAGAGAGAGAGAAAGAAAGAGAACGAGCGGGGGAGGAGCAGAGAGAGAGAGAGGGAGGCAGAATTCGAAGCAGGCTCTGTGCTGACCGCAGACAGCCCGATATGGGGCTTGAACTCAAGAACCATGAGATATGACTGGAGCCGGAGTCAGATACTCAACCGACTGAGCCGCCCAGGTGCCCAGAATATGAGAGATTTGTGTAGAACAGTATCAATAATCATATTAAAAGTAAACAGTCTAAATATTCCAACTGAAGGCAGTCATTGTGATGGATGGAAAAGCGGGACCCCACAATATGCTGCCTACCAGGAATGCATTTTAAGTAAAAAGACATAAAGGCTTATGAATAAAAAGACAGGAAAGGACAGATTAGGCCGACACCAAACCAAAGTAAACTGGAGTAGTTACATAAATACCAGGCATAGTCCAATTCACAACAAAACATATTGCCAGGGATAAAAAGGATTATTTTAAGATAATATAGAGAGCAATCCGTCATAAGACACGACAAAACTAAACATTTCCAAACTTAGTAACAGAGTCTCAAAATACTTGAAGCAAATACTAATGGAACTGAAAAGAGAAACAGAAAAATTCACAATTATAGTTCATTCACATTTACAGAATGTTCTGCCAAACAACAGAACATAAGGTCTGGTAAGAAAAATTAACAACCTAAGGAAATAGTTAGATGGTATTCATGGGTCTGAGGAGACAATAAAGCCAAGGTCAAATCTCTACAAATTAACCTATAAATCGAGTACAATGTTAACGCAAAAATCCCAGCAGGATCTTTTTCTTGAAATTGGCCTGCTGATTCATATGGAAATGCAAAGGATCTAGATTAGGCAAAACAACTTTGACAAACAAAGAAGGGGACTAAAAATACCTATTTTTAAGATTTATTTTAATGCTACGGTAATCAAGATAGTATGGAATTGGTACCAAGATAGGCAAATAGAGTAAGAGAACTGAAAAGAGCCCAGAAATAAACATACACAGAGCGGAGTTCTCACCTTTGACAAAGGCGCAAAGGCGAATCAGAGGAAAAGGACATTCTTTTCAACAAATCCTGCTGGAGTAACCAGATGTCTATCAGTCCATACTTCACACCATACACAAAAACTGACTGAAAATGGATCATAGGTCTAACTGTAAACCAAAACCATAGAAGTTCTAGAACGAAACAGAAGAAAACCATCTGTGACTTTGGTTTAGGGAAAGATTTCATTGACACACCACCAAAATCACAAACCATGAAAGGAAAAGTCGACGACCTGAACGTATCAAAATTAAAATCTACTGTTCTTCGAAAGACCTGCTAAGAGACTAAAAAGTCAACTCACAGGTGGAAAAAAATATTTGCAAAGCATCTACTGGATAAAGGACTCGTATCTGTAATACTATGAAGAAAACACAGTAATAATTTAAACCCCAGCAATAAAACGACCCAGTTAAAAATGGGTAAAAGATCCAGGGACGCCTGGGCGGCTCAGTCGGTTTAGCGTCTGACTCTTGGTTTCAGCTCAGGTCATGATCTCATGGTTCGCTGACAGTGTGGAGCCTGCTTGCTTGAGATTCCCTCTCTCCCCCCCGCCCCCGCTCTCTCTGTCCCTCCCCCACTCGCTCGCTCGCTATCTCTCTCTCTCTCTGTCTCAAACTTTTTAAAAAATGGGTAAAGGATTTGTACAAATACATCCCCCAAAAAGAGACAGAGCTAGATGGCAAGTAAGCACATGAAAAGATGCTCAACATCATGAGACACCAGGGAAACGACATCCACAACAAGCCCACGCCAAGCCTCGGTGAGGACGCAGAAGAAAAGAGAACTCTCGTTACCGCTGGTGGGAATTCTCAGAGGTGCTGGTCACGCAGTAACAACGGAAACAGACACTTACCATATAAAGCCATTCCGCTCGTAAGCACTTACCCAAGGTAGCTGGAAGCATATGCCCACACAAGCTGCGACGCAAACATGCACAGTGGCTGTACTGATAAGACCCCCGAGCTGGAAATACTCCAAGTGTCTACCCACGTGAACAGCTTAGCAAACTGTGGTACACCCAGCCACTGCAGTATCATTCAGCAGTAAGAAGGAATTAAGTATTGGAACTCACTACAAAACGATAGATAGCAAAATAATTACGCAGAATGTAAAAAGCAAGCAAAGATTACACAGCATATAACATTTCTGCAGGATTCCAGAAAATGAAAATTGACCTGTAGTGACAGACAGTGGTTCAGTGGCTGCGCGAAGAAACTTTAGGGGGTGACAGAGCTATAGATGTATTCACCATCCTGGCTGGTTATGGTTCCACGGGTGTCCACACGTCAAAGCTTGCCAAGTTTTCTTGCTAAAAACCCATGCAGTATATCGTACACCGATTGTAACGTAGAGCTGCTAAACGTATCTCAGAAAGAAGAAAAATTAGAGCAAATCAGCACCGAGAACAACACAGACCATAATAAAGTGAGTGTGGGTCCAGCCAACGTGCCAGCCAGCGTCTGACGCACACAGAATCTCCTCACCTGTTCTCTCCGCGGCCGTGCGGTACAGACGTCATCACCTTCATTCCACAACAGAAGAAACTGAGAAACGACGTTGAAAAAGAAACGTGCCTAACGAAACACGATGCAGTGAGGGAGGTGGGGTTCGAGCCCAAAGACGCTCAGCCCAGGGCTTCTCCCTTGAACTACGACTCTGCCTACAGGCAGGGACAGCTGCTCATCAGCCATTCAACCATGAGCACCGCTGCTGGGTGGATAAAAGTGGGTGTAAGTGAAACGAATATAATCGGACTCTACCGCCTGCTCAGGGACATGCACGGAGGGTGCCTGAATGCTCCACACCTTCTATTCCACTTTACGGGCATTACAGCTTCAAAAACTAGTCACCAGGATGAGTGTTTGGTGAAAAGCAAATTCAGGTTTTTTTTGTATTTAAAAAAAATTTTTTTTAATGTTTATTCTTGAAAGAGAGAGAGAGAGAGAGAGAGAGAGACAGAACACAAGTGGGGGAGGGGTGGAGAGAGAGGGAGACACAGAATCTGAAGCAGGCTCCAGGCTCTGAGCTGTCAGCACAGAGCCCGACGCCGGGCTTGAACCCACGAAGTGTGAGATCATGACCTGAGCCGAAGTACGACGCTCAACTGACTGAGCCACTTAGGCACCCCAGTTTTCTTTTTTTTTACTGTTTATTCATGTATTGAGAGAGAGAGAGAGACAGAGAGAGAGAGACAGAGAGAGAGACAGACAGACAGTGTGGGGGAGGGGCAGAGAGAGAGGGAAAGAGAACCACAGGCAGGCTCCGCGTTGCCAGCACAGAGCCCGATGTGGGCCTCAAACTCACCAATCTGTGGGATCATGACCTGAGCCGAAATCAAGAGTCAGATGCCTAACTGACTGAGCCACCCAGGCACCCTCACCTTCATTCTTAAAGGGCATTTTCTCCAAACACAGAATTCTGGGTTGACAATTCCTTCCTTTTAGCACTTCAGTGATGCTGTTCCACTGACTTCTGGACTGCATCGTTCTGATGAGAAATCTAGTTCATTCAAATCACTGGTTCCCTATAAATGATGTGTCATCTTCCTCTGACTTTCCAGGGTATTTTTTGTGGGTCAGTTGGTTTTTGGTCGGTGGTTTTAAGTGGCTTATGAATGTGTCTGGTCAGGGATCTCTTGCGGCTTATCTTGAGTGGGTTCAGGCACTTCTTAAATCCTTGTTTATGTCTCAGCAAATTTGCGAAGTCTTCAGCCATTATTTCTTTAAACATTTTTCTTCTGAACCACAGTTTCTCCCTTCCTTTCAGACTCCTTGTGACACAAGTGTTAAACACTTCAGTACTATCCTAGAGGTTCCTGAGGTTCAGTTCGTACAGACAAGGCTTTTTCGTTTCTCTGACACTCAGACGAAATACTTCCTACTGAGCCATCTTCAGGTTCATGCCCTCTTTCTTCTGTCATCTTTACCTTGTATTCAGTCCATCCAGGGTGCTTCCTATTTTGGCTAATGTACTTTTCGGCCCTTTTCTTTCTTTTCTGAAACTTGCCATATTTCCATTTGCTCATGCGGTGCAAGGCCTACAATAAAGGCCCAGTATCGTGTGCTTCCTAATATCTAGGGAAACCAGGTGAACCACAACGGCCTGACCACAGGCCCCCTCCCCACTCTGTTCCCATGGGTTAATCCCCTAGACAAACAACTCTCCCCATCAAAGAGACCAGGCATGATTCCTACTTATCCCTGGGGGGATGGGTTCCAGTTCCCTGCCAGACCATGGAATCATTCAAACATCAGGGAGCCTGGGTGGCTCAGTCAGTAGAGCATGTGACACCTAAGCTCAGGGTCATGAGTTTAAGCCCCACGTTGGGCATGGAGCCTACTTTTAAAAAAAGGAGAATTTATACGTATATATGTATATATATACACATACACATATATACACACACATATACATATATACGTATATATACATATACATATGTGTATAAATGTATACACGTATATTTTATATATACATATATACATACACACACACACACACGCGCGCGCATATATATAAAAAAAAAACAAAAAAACAAGCCCATCACGTCCTCCCATGGGACCCAGGGGACAGCCCACCCTCCTGTCCCTACACAGCCTGCCTCTCCCAGACATGCTGGATCACTCTGCTCCAGATCACACCCTCTTCGTGGCCCCGCGGGGTGCGTGCAGTGTCCCCCTACCCTGGCACGGGGAGCAGATGTGACTGAGGAACTGCTGTCGATCACATCTGTCTGGGGCCAGGTGTCAGGCGTCCGTCATCCCCAGAAACCTAGAACAGGAATCCCTCCTGCATCAACCAGGTGAACAGCAGGAGACTGAGACAGTTCGCCCTTACTTCCCGGA
Source organism: Panthera pardus (assembly GCF_024362965.1). Taxonomy (NCBI): domain Eukaryota; kingdom Metazoa; phylum Chordata; class Mammalia; order Carnivora; family Felidae; genus Panthera; species Panthera pardus. The sequence goes on from NW_026526766.1 coordinate 4,274,934, forward strand.
GCATTTCTGCAGTAACCGCTTTTACATCCTTCTCCGAGAATTCTAGCACCCGTCATCGTAGATGGCCACCTGTTGAATGTCTTCTCCCTTGCAAGTTGAGACTTCGGGTTCTTCACATGCTGAGTAATTCTGGCCTGGACATTTTTGTTTCAGCACTGAGTCAATGCTAAATGTTTCCAGACTGCACATTCCAAACTCCTGTGGACTGTGATTTCAGTGTTGCCGGGTTTGCGAGGACTTTGGCCAGTTTCAGATCTGGGCAGTGGCCCAACTCCTGGTTCAAATTCTCGGTATCTGGTCTGCTGTTTAGCATCAGAGACACACATGCACAGTCCAGGGGTAAGTCGGGACTTGACAAACGACTTAATGGGATCCCCTCCTGAGGTCCTCTCTCTCAACCATCTCCTGGTGCTTTCTGGTACCCTGCACCCCACTCTTTGGGACCGCCGTCCAGAACACTGGGGTTGTATTTACCTTTCACTTCCAACAACTACACGTACGTCCAAGGCCAAACGCAGACAGGCAGAAAAAAGAGAGGCAGCGGGAACTTGCCCCCACCCCCTTGAGACAACAGCTCTCGTGACTGAGGAAGGTTCTCTTCCCTCCCAATTCCTGGTATTTGGGGTCCTGGCGGCCACCATGCTTACTACCAGGACATCGGTCTCCCGTTTCCCAAGCCTGAACTAGAGGGATTCTCCTGGAGTTCTCTCTGGCTGTGCCAATGTCCATTTCTGGGCTTATTTTTAGACCAGGCCAGTGGATGCCAGGAAAAAACCTAATTCACACTTTTATTTTCAGCCCAGACCACTCTCCTAAACTCCCCGTTTGCACAACCAACTGCTTCATTAATACCGCGCTTGGATGTTTAACGATTATTTTTAACCAAACGATATTCCTCACTGTCTCTTCTGAACCTTCTCTTTCTACAGCTTTCCACATCTCAGCTGAAGGGGACTCCTTCACAGTCACTCCAGCCAGAATCCTTACGGTTCCTTCTTTATACTCCTCATCCGATCGGTCGGGAGATTCTCCAAATCGGAGCACGCCGACCACCGCAGTATCCTAGTCCCGGCCCCACAGCCTGTACCCGAACCACAGCTCCGGCCTCACACCTGGCCCCAGCGATGCGGACTCCCAACATGGTGCCCAGACAAATCTCTAAACGCCTAAGCGCGTGCCTCTCTGCTGATTAGCTGCTGCGGGCCCTTCTCGCTCAGGGTGAAAGCGGGGCCGGCCCTGTGTGAGCCCCCGCCCTGCGTCTCTGTCGCGGTCCCCTGTCACTCTCCCCCATCTGCTGGCTGCAATGACACGATCCCCCGTCACTCTCCTCCCGTCTGTTGGCTGCAGTGACGGGGGAAGGTTGTGGGTGTTCCCGTCCCGGCCCTGTATCCCGTGTGTCTTTGTCTGAAACGCTCTTCCTCCTCTCTGTACGACCGACTGCCCCAATTCCTGGCAGTCTGATCTCCAACGTTACCTTCTCGGTCAGGCCTCTCCTGACCCCCTATTTCAAAGTGCAAGCCCCCAGCCCTGTTTCTTCCTCTACAGCACCTGCGCTCCCGCCTAGTTCACGACCGACTGCCCGCCCGCCGCCCCTCTGCTGGAGTAGCACCCGCCCGGCACGGCGATCTCTCCTTGTGCGCTCAGTGCCTGACCAGCGCGCGGCCCAACAAGTATGTGCTGTGGTGAGTGGAAGAACAGCCCCGAGCACAAGCCCGTGAGCCAAGCACACGGCGGGAGGGCAGAGGCCTAGGGAAGGGCTGAGGACCCCCTCGCAGGCCCCTAAACTGACGATCACAGCTGACGGAATCCACGCTCGCTTCTCCGGCTCCCAGCTCCCAGCCGTGAACTGCCTCATTCCTGCTCGACTCCAACACTCTTCTAACAGGGCAGCTATGACACTCGCACATCTTGGCTCCCCTGCCAGATTCTGGATGGAGAACTCGAAGGGAGCGCTGCTGAGTCACAGACATACGTACGCTTCTTCCACGGCGACCCAAAATGGTCTGTCAACGGCGTAAAGTCAACAGAAACTTCCAAAACACCCTAGTTAGAAGTGGTCACTGAATTACATTTTAAAGTAAAAAGAAATGAGCCTCTGCGGCATAAGAAGCGTGTTAATAAACGTACTTGACTTCGGAGAGCAGAAGGGAGTGCCGGCCTGTGCAGAGGTCAGCTGGGAAGCGGTCCACTTCACGACACGGGTGAATGTGTCATTTATGTGTGTCATTACATGAGCCTCTTAAGAAAAACAGTCTTATTTTTGTTGTTACGCTTTTCTCCCTCCTGAAATAGTATGACCTTCTTAATCAGATTTGGCCCAGAAAGGTCTTTTGCTATTTATGAAAATCAAATTCACCCTCGTAGGATAAAGATGACTCACCACGGAGGATATTCGGAAGAATAAGCTCACATTCTGATGTAAACGCTGAGAGGATTTCAACAAAGGTCACAAACAAAACTTTCCAAAATGACTACCGTGTTCAGGACAACACGCACGCAGGATCTAAAAATCCACATTACTTCACGGACACACCTTAAATACGGTTCCTGGTAACCATGCCAAGAGACTGCCTTACTGGGAAACGCAGCTTGCGGCCAGGCGACCAGTGATGTCCTCTACCCCTCGCCTGTTCCCAGGACAGCTCAGTGCTCTAATTTCCTTCTCTCTTTTTTAATGTAGGGAATGGTCAATGCCAGTAGGAATTATTAAGCATTCTTTTCCTGAAAAGTTTCTAAGAAAAGAATGTTAGTCACCATGTGAACCAAATGATCAAAATTACTGTCACCCAAAGCGGGATACCCCAATATCAAGTGCCATCAAATAAAATGAAAATGAAAAGCAGAGCATGGCCCGTTGAGTATTCTTGGCAAAATATTTTAACCTAGATCTAAAGTTGAGGAAATGACTCAGTCAAATCCAGAATGTGCAAATGTCAGTAACATAATTTGCCTAAATTCTTAAAAAAAAAAAAAAAAAAAAAAAAAAATTGTTATAAAAAACAAAGAAATGGAAGACTTGTCGAGATTTAAAAAACAAAACCACCCCCGCCCCTCCCCGCCAATATATCCAACCAAATGCAACAGGTTTGACATTTAACTGGATCCTGAATTGAAAAAGCAAAGCCAGGGGCCCCTGGGTGGCTCAGTCAGTTAAGCATCCGACTTTGGCTCAGGTCATGATCTCACGGTTTGTGAGTTTGAGCCCCGAGTCGGGCTCTGTGCTGACAGCTCAGAGCCCGGAGCCTGCTTCCGATTCTGTGCCTCCCTCTCTCTCTGCTCTTCCCCCCTCATGCTCTCTCTGTCTCTCTCTCTCAAAAAATAAATAAAAAGTTAAAAAATAAAATAAAATAAAATAAAATAAAATAAAATAAAATAAAATAAAATAAAATAAAATAAAACAAAACACAGATCAAAAATAGGCATGATGTAGGGAGCTTTAGTGACCGTAACGCGAACGCACAAGTGAACCAGTGCCTGCATCTGTTTCACGTGAATGTGAACGTGGCCGCCGTGGAGTTCTATGCTACACGGGCCGTGCGACGTTGCACGGCCTTACATGCCGAGCTACCAACCGGAAAGCTTCATTATATTAAGCAACTGAAATACATTCCCTCAGACTCAGGAGAAAAGAAAGAGACAGAAAGCTATCCTTTATACACAGACAAGAAAGTCTTCAAGCATTCTGACTTTTATGCCACACAAATTCATTTAATAAAAACTTTAGAAATACTTGTAACCATGAGGATACACAGTCCAAATCAAATCAAATTAGCAATAAGTGGGTCCTAATTCACGGGCCCCGACTGAGGAGGACCCTAAGGAACTTGAGTGTGCCAGGAAGAAAATGCTCCTTTCTAACCCTCAAAAGACACAGACGTGTGTGAGTGCCGACGGAAGGCACCAATGCCACGGTGATCAGGCTTCCTGGGTCTAACCCGTCCCAAGGGTGCTCTGGTGCAACCGTTCGACCTTCTTGGGGTCCGAACACAAAATATTTCCTCTCCAAGACACGACAGATAGAAAGTACGTTACCGAGTTCACCTTCCTCCCACCCTCTAACCGAAACATCAGACACCACCGTGTTGGTCTATAGGTGCTGCTGTAACAAACGATCACAAACTCGCTGGCTTCTAACCACAGAAACGGTCTTCCCTCACAGTTCTAGGGGACAGGAGTCTACATCCAGGCGTTGGCCTCCTCCGGACGGCTTGGAGGAAGGACATCCCGGCGTCCTGTGGCAGCCAGTGGCCCTGGGCTTTCTGCCCTCGCAGGCGCCTCCCTCCCACCTCTGTCTCCAGGCGGCCCTCCCATTTCTCCTCTCTCTTCTCTTCTTGTAAGGACACTTGTTAGTAGTTTTTAGGTTCATTCAGATAATCCAGACCGAGGTCATCTCAAGATCCCTGTCCGCAAAGACCCCCTTTCCAAATAAGGTCACATTCACAGGTCCCACGCTGACCTGTCTCTGGGGGGTCGCCACTCCCCTATAGTTACTATCTTTCTAGGGCTGGTTGCAGCCTAGTTAGCAATAAATGCATGCTTCTTAAAAGAACTTTAGAAACATATCATATCATCCTTTCTCTAAATCTTTTTAGATTTAGATTTTTTTCCAGTATTAGTTATCTGATAATTCTTTTCAATTGGATCCATTTCCATATAAATCCTTTTGTGAGTGTTTTCATTAGTCACTGTGGAAAAGACTGGCCTGGTGGAACAGGTAGGTATTTAAATGCTGCAAGAATAGCATTTTCACGGGTTACCGAGGTGGAAACCTTCTAGTGAGTCTGACACATTGACCTCCTGGTCACCACTTTCACTGAATTGTGTTTTAATTCCTACTTATACACCTAATCAGTTTACTCTTATACACATCAGGTTAAACACACAGTTTTCATCTATTCAGGTACAAACATGACTACTCAAACGATGCTTTTAATTTTTACACCGTTACTGTTATCTCATTCACATGCTGCTAAATCACCAACACGCACATCTCAAATGAGGTCTACATTCTCGGAGAGCGACTTCACGAGACAGGAACAGCTCCAAGTTCTCTCATCAAAGAACCAAAATTTCCGACTTACTGGGTGATGCGAGATTTCATTATCATTGTCGGAAAAATTACTTTCTTCAGTGAGTCTTCCGAAAGAAGCAGTTCACCTATCTTTTTCTGCAGTGACAGGAGAAACACCTTGGGGAGCCTGGGTGGCTCAGGCAGTTAAGCGTCCGACTCTTAAGCGTTCGGCTCAGGTCACGATCTCACGGTTCGTGAGATGCAGCCCCGCGTCGGGCTCTGTGCTAAGCATGGAGGCTGCTTGGGATTCTCTCTCCCTCTCTCTCCCCCACTCACTCGCTCTCTACCTCTCAAAATAAATAAACTTTACAAAAAAAGAAGAAACACCTCAGCTCCAAATTCAGGCCATCCACTCACCCCAACCTTTGCCCTGCTGCAGGGAAACTCAGAAAAGCTGGCACGAAGCCCGGGTATCCCCGCCGCCCCTCCCATGGGGTCTGTGGGGGCACCTCTCTGAGGGCACGTACGTTCATACACCCACACGAAGTTTCAAATTATCAGTGCAATCTCCAAGACTAATGTGACTGATGCAATAATTGAAAAATTAAGAAACTGTACAGAAAAGCACAGGAGACCCCGCAAGCAGACAGCAACGGCCAACACGCCCGCCATCTTCCTGCCTACCTAAGCTAAAAGAGCACGTGGTGAACGGGGACTTCGCTACAAAAGCTAACGGTACAGCATGAGTCCCTTTATCCAAAATGTTGCCTCTTCAATTAACGTATTTTTGCCTTATGCCGTATTTTTGCCTTATGCCCTGTTGTTGAGAAGAAATCAAGATGGGTGTGAACAATTCATACCTCCACCGGGAATAATTGCCAACTTTGTTTCAACCAAGCCCATTTTCGCAGAGGAAGCTGAAAAGGAAGGAAGAAAATTAAGTAACATCCGGATCATATATTCAAACATTATGACTTGAAGAAGTTAGTAAAATAAGCTACACATACTCTGTTTACTAATTAAACTCGTGTCACAAATCTTTTAAAAAGTCACTTCAGAAGGCATTTGGTTACGGAAATAGGTAAACACTCTAAATGATACATATATTAAGAGGTTCACATAACCTTTTCTGTAAAAATTGCTCGGCAGCGAATTAATTTTTGATGCAGAAAGGCCAGGGCTGTGACTACATAATTTGACCGGATGCTGCCAAGTCACGTTTGAAGGCTCAGACCCCGCTAACGATTGAGGACGAGGAGAGAGGCTTCTGACAAGCAGGAACACTCTTCGGCTGCCTGAAGAGTCCTCGAAGCCAAACAGCTTAATACATCACACCAGATACGGCACCTTTTCAGGACCAAATCTCCAGTCACTTCTGACAAATGGTTTTACTGTTCTGACAGCCGGGCAGGGTTCCTCTTTCCGCATTTTGCTTGCACGACTACTTTAACACATCTTAATTATTTATTTGCATATCCAAACATACTTGGACCACTTCCCTTATCCTAATTCCCAGAATCTGCACCCTTTCAGAAAAGGGTTTCACGGACTTTAGCTTCTCCATTTAAAACTCAGGATTTGAGACAATTAGGGATCTGAAGGGGAAAGTCCTCGTGGACCAGCAGCTACCAACCCCAAGGAACAGTCAAAACTTACTAAAAACATCATCATATTGACCCTACTTTTAACAGGCAGCTGCTTCAGAAGTGACAGCAGGAGCCAGGAGAGGTCGGTGACATATATCTGCTGCCTGCTTCGCCCGGTCCTTGGGCCTGGGGCCCCTGTCCGTCACCCCGAAGTGACCGTCTGGCGGCAGCAGTCTCCAGGGCTCTGGCAGGACACCAGGCGTGACGGCCCCGGCACGGGAGCGCCTGGGTTGGCGTCCCAGCTCAGTCACTGACCCTGGGCGCGCTGCGTCTCCTCTCTGGGCCCGAGCCTCCGCAGGGACCGAAGCACCCTTCGCACAGCACCACTTGGCCGATTGAGCGACTTAATGCAGGTCAAGTGCCGAGACTAGTATGAGGGTCAACATTCAGCACACGGTCAGCATTAATTGTTTTCCCCGTCATTTTCATGATCACCTCATCCAACCTTCAGGAGACCGAGCGAGAAGTGGACCTCAGGGCGGTGAAGCTGTCATGACGCAGCGAACCAGAGGTAAGTGCTGGGGCCGGGCACGTGCCACACGTCAGCTCACCCGATCTCCACCACGGCCCCTGCCGGTCCCCCACTGTAGAGGAGCCGACGGCTCTGAGCAGGGCAGGCCCTGCGGTTCAAATTCAGGTCTGCCTGCCCAATTCCGGCTGTCCCCTCCCTGGCCGAGACTAACAAGAGACTGGACCAGACTGTCTCCTTAAGTGGGGATCTTCAACACTCCCTTAAGCCCAATGGGTGACTTTTTCTAAATGCTCTACTCAACGAGAGGAAAAGAACAGAACACATCACTTGGAATTATCTGAAGATAACCGCCGGGATTAATTCTCACCTGCTACACGTATGTCACATGCTAGGGCCAGCTCAAGGCCCCCCCCCAGAGCAAGTCCATCTATCGCTGCAATCGTCGGCACTGGAAGATTAGCTGAAACAGAAGGAAAGAGGTTATGTTTCTTCAGGAAGACAGTCACCGTACGATGCAATCTATGTTACCTGTTCTTAACTGGGATACTGTCCAGAGAACTTTGCATCCCTTTTGCCTTCAACAAAAGAGTCATTTCCTTCATCATGATTCTTCAAAACCATGCACTGACTGTAGAGAGTTCCACCATACAGACATGCACTAATATCTTAACTCCTCCCATATTACAGAAATACTTTCCTAAATACTTGTCGAATTAACACACTCACAGTTCTGGCTGTAATCTTAGAGCCTGGAGTCTTTTATGAGATGCTTGATTCATACACACTCCTATTCGAAATGACTTAGGTGTGACTGCGAAATTTCGAATCCTTCAAGAACTACCCTGGTACTCAGAATGACAGTCTCATTCAGCGGTAACATGCCTCTCCATTCAAATCGGCCAGGAGGAAGTCAAACTCTCACTCTTCGCAGACAACATGATACTCTATGTGGAAAACCCAAAAGACTCCACCAAAAAACTGTCAGAACTGATAGATGGATTCAATAAAGTCGCGGGATATAAAATCGAAGTACATAAATCTGTGGCATTTCTATACACCAATAATGAAGAAGCAAAAAAAGAGAAATCAAGGAATTGATCCAATTTACAACTGCACCGAAAACCATAAAATACCTAGGAATAAACCTAACCAAAGATGTAAAAGATCTGTACTCTGAAAACTATAGAAAGCTTATGAAAGAAACTGAAGAAGACACAAAGAAATGGAAAAACATTCCATGCTCACAGACTGGAAGAACAAATATCATTAAAATGTCGACACTTCCCAAAGCAATCTACATATTCAATGCAATCCCTATCAAAATGACACCAGCAGTCTTCAGAGAGCTAGAACAAACAATTCTAAAACTAGTATGGAACCAGAAAAGACTGTGAATAGCCAAAGTAATGTTAAAACAGAAAACCAAAGCTAGTGGCATCACAATCCCAGACTTCAAGCTGTATTACAAAGCCGTAATCATCAAGACAGCATGGTACTGGCACAAAAACAGACACTCAGATCAATGGAACAAAATAGAGAACCCAGAAATGGACCCACAAATGCATGGCCAACTAATCTTTGACAAAGCAGGAAAGAATGTCCAATAGAAAAAAAGATGGTCTCTTCAGCAAATGGTGTTGGGAAACTGGACAGTAACATGCAGAAGAATGAACCTAGACCAATGTCTTATACCATACACAAAAATAAACTGAAAATGGATGGAAGACCTAAACGTAAGACAGGAAACCATCAAAATCCTCAAGGAGAAAGCAGGCAAAAACCTCTTTGCCCTTGGCCGCAGCAACTTCTTGCTAGACATGTCTCCAGAGGTAAGGGAAACCAAAGCAAAAATGAATCATTGGGCCCTCATCAAGATACAAACCTTCTGCATGGTGAAGGAAACAATCAACAAAACTAAAAGGCAACTGACGAATGGGAAAAGATATCTGCAAATGACATTATCAGATAAAGGGTTAGTTTCCAAAATCTATGAAGAACTTATCAAACTCCACACCCAAAAGGAAATAATCCAGTGAAGAACTGGACAAAAGACATGAATAGACACTTTTTTAAAAGAAGATATCCAGATGGTTAACACACGATATCCAGACACATGAAAAGATGCTCAACTCACTCATCATCAGGGAAATATAAATCAAAACCACCATGAGATACCACCTCACACCTGTCAGAATGGCTAAAATTAACAACTCAGGAACAACAGATGTTGGCGAGGATGTGGAGAAAGGGGAACCCTCTCGCACTGTTGATGTGAATGCAAACTGGTGCAGCCGCTCTGGAAGACAGTGTGGAGGTTCCTCAAAAAATTAAAAATAGAACTACCCCATGACCCAGCAATAGCACTGCTAGGGATTTATCCAAAGGATACAAAAATGTTGATTCAAGGGCCACATACACCCCAATGTTCATAGCAGCACTATTTCCAAAGCATGGAAAGAGCCCAAATGTTCATCAACTGATGAATGGATATTAAATAAGATGTGGTGTGTATATGTATGTATACGTACACACACACACATACACAATGTATATTACACACACATACATACATACACAACAGAATATTACTCGGCGATCAAAAAGAATGAAATCTTGCCATCTGCAATAACGTGGATGGAACTAGAGTGTATTATGCCAAGTGAAGGAAGTCAGAGAAAGATAAATATATGATTTCACTCATGTGTGGAATTTAAGAAACAAAACAGCTGAACATAAGGAAAGGGAAGGAAAAATAAAAAGAAAGAAGGAGGCAAACCGTAAGAGACTCTTAAACACAGAGAACAAACTGAGGGCTGCTGGAGGGAGGGTGGGGGGATGGGCATCACTTGTGACGAGCACTGGGTTTTGTCCGTAAGCGATGAATCACTAAGTTATATTTCTGAAATCATTATTACACTAGATGTCAACTAGCTTGGATTTAAATAAAATGTTAAAAATAATTACACCATAAAGAAAACCAAACTCAGAAGCCTTTCACAGCAGGCAGCGGCTGTGCGGGTGCGGCCGGGGCACCGGGCACCTCTCCCGCCGAGGAGCGAGCACAACCGGGCAGCTAGGAAAGGACCAGCTCCACCAACGGGCACACTCACACGAAGAGGCTCTCAGTTCCGAGACCCTGCCCAGAAGCACGGCTGGGGAGCCGTCAGCCAGCCACAGAGCTCAAAACTAGACTCTCTCTGGCCCCGAGTATTGCTTTCAGGAGGCTTCTGTACAGAACTCTTTCATAACTGGTTCAAAAACTGACTGGTTAATTATTCTGCGAAGCAGACTCCTTATTAATTTTGACGATGGGAATGTGAAGCGAGGCCGGCCAAACTTCTTATGGTATGAACAGAACGTGGTACGTCTCTTACTGCTCTGACGACGAATAAGAAATAATAATCACGTGTCCCAGCTGCTGCTACAGGGACAGTCATACCGTAACACGCAAACACAGCGACACGTACATACCTTAAACTTACATGATATTATATAGCAATTCTAGCTCGGTTTTTAAAAATAAATAAAACATAAGGAAGGAAGCAAGGAAGTAAATAGACACACAGAGAGTACCATCCCTCAAGATCTCTCTTCCGCAGGTATTCTGAAATAGGAAATTCCAGTCAGAGAGGTTGATTCTTTGACTCCTTTTAAAATACACAAACTTGTTGAAGCCCACGGAGTGTTATTCACACGTGGGGGAATTTATCGGCTTTATTTTAAGAGCAAAGGGTGACCAGGCCGGGACGGGGCCCATTCCCAGGCTGCCACGGAAGGCCAGGGTGTTCCCGGGAGCGCAGGGACGGACGGGGCTGTGGAACAGGTGCGCTCCACCTGTCTGTACCTGTCTACGCATTCGGGGGGGAAGTGAGGGTGCGAGAGGCCAGGCCAGACTCACACGTGCTCCCCAGAGTGCACTTCACGGCACACTCGGTGACAAAAGAAACAGCCACGTCAGGGTCTACAGTCAGGAAATGAATTTAATGGAAAACCAGGATCCAGTTAATTTTATCTGACCAAAAAAACCACGAACAAATAAACATCGATCAAGAATATAACAGAAAGCTAATCTGAGTGGCTCCAAGGTCACCTCACGTCACGACAAGCCACCTCGGCCCTCAATCCTTTCTTCCTACAGGCCTCGGGTATTTCTAGATTCCTCTAGTCTCCCGCCTCCCCAGTCTCCTGTCTCTGCCATCAGAACCTTTCCCTGGGCCTCCTTCCGGCCTCGGCTCACGTCCTTCTAGGACCAGCTTCCCGAGGAAGGACAGTAAATGATGCCCCCACCGTCCCTCGCCCCCACCGCAGAGCCTCAGTCCCCTCTGCCAGTCTCTCCAAACCCGCTCTTGCTTTGCCTGCCAGTGACACTGTGTGGCTGTCCTGCAACCAGTGGGCGCTATCTGGTCCCTATTAAACCTGCTGCCTCCGATGATCAGGCATTCGTGCCGGGCACTCCTCCGTGAGTTCCTCTCTTCGACTGCCTGGCGAGTCCCTGTCAACTTTCCTGTCTTTCCTTCACCTTCTGGTTATTCCTCAGCCTTCTTTCCCTCTCAACAGAAGCTCCCCAGGAGGTCTCCTTCCCACCCGTAACCTTTACCACCTAAAATACCAATGATGGCCAGATGTCCCTCTCGAACCCAAACTTCAGCCTCAACTGCATCTCTGTAAGCACCTGCCTGTTGGGACATCTCCACTTGAATGCTTTATCATGTTCAAGCCAGCTTGTCAATCCTTCCAGATTCTCTTTCACACCTGGCACTACTTCCATCCACCAACCTCCCCCAGACAGACACCCAGAAGTCATCATGGAAGGCTTCCTTTCCACAGCTCACAAATCTGCAAGTCCCCCCCTTTCCTGCAGCCGGAGTTTTGGGTCCCCTCATTTCTCACCGGCGTACATCTGGGCCTGCGACTGGCTGGCCCCTTCCTGTGCATCTTCCCTATTTCTTGCAGTATAATCGTTCTAAACGGCAAACGCCGTCATGCTACCCGCTTCAGAACTGTACAATGATTTGTTCTACACTCGGGATAAAGACGGAGGAAACAATTAGCATGGTACAGAAGACACCCGATAAACGAGGTTCTGTCCACCAGCCCGACCTCTTCTCCAGCCTCAGGCACATAGTCCACGTTCTGGCCCCAACCTACTTACAGCACCTGCAGAAGCTGTCCCAGCCATACCTGCGGACAAGCTGGCCTGTGCCCTGAACGCCCAGCCCACAACGACGGGCCGTGCCAGGCACTGCTCACAGCCCCTTCCTTTGCACTCCAGGGGGCTCGGTACCCGCTTGTCCATCAGAGCACTTACCACCCTACCGCCCGTTCTGGAATGGACGTTCACGTCGCACCGATGCCGGTCGATGACATTCTTCTTTCTACTCTGGGACCGCCTCTTCTGTCTTTAGCGCATGCCGCCCCGTAGTCTCCCTACTTGGCTTTTTTTCATCCCCTTCTTTCACTTAGTACTTTAAAGACATAACACGAAGACATGTAGCCCGAGGGAGCTACACGGAAAAGAAAAGCTGCAAAGGTTCCTGACCAGGAGAGAGAAGAAGTGGCCGTGTCCCCTCCTGGCCACAAGAAAATGCCACAGGCACTCGCCGGCCACCTGCGGGAAGCCGACTTGTCAGAGACAGAAACCACAAAGGTGAGTTTAAAGGAATCAAACCCAGGTCTGAAATATACGTACTACTGAGCTCCAGTTCCTGAGAATTCCAACTCTTAGCTAACGGAGGTTGTCTCATAGTCTTTAGACACCCTCCCAAATTAGGAACAGATTCATACGCAAAGAGGAATTTTTCTTCTCATCAAACCGTGCGCTGAAAATGTAGACTGAGTAGAGGGGTCGAAGGAATAAATTGCCCACAAATTCCAAAAGTAATATTCCACAACTTCACAGGCCCTGAAGCACAACAGGAAGCATACAGCAAGATTATGACTCCTGGCCATCTGTAACGTCCTCAACACCGCATCAGGGACGGCTGCCTCGGAAAGACTTGGCAAGGCCTTGCTCTACGTTTTTATTAGTGAATATTCTCAAAGAAAGATCATCCTTAAAAACCACACGTAGCCAAAGAAAGTTAAAAAGCTATCATTTTTTTGGAAGGATAAAATGTCATTAAGAAGAAAAAAAGAGGTAATGCAGGTAAAGACACAAACGAAACGGATTAGTCAATATACCCTCCCTCGAGTTGTAAGAGGTGCCATAAACATTATGTTGAGAAAATAAAATGATGGGGGAGAGGGCGGAGCAACAGGCAGGTTTCTGGTTCCTCCTGACCTGGAGTAACAGGTAAGAACTAAGGAGGAATAAATAAATGTGCTGATTGTGGATGGGGGGGGGGGGGGGGGGGGGCGGGGGCGCTGAAATGAGTCTCGTGCGCATGTGTTCTTAATTCTGAAGGTAGACAATAAACACTTTCCCTACATGCTTATACTCTTTGGATGCAATGCAAATTATTTTCAAATTTGATAGTTAAAAACCTCAGAAATTTTCTCAAGGGGCTATAAGTTTTGAACATCACATCTTATGTGAAATATATAAGATAAAATGACAGGAAACGTCAGGTCCTTATGCAAAAGAAGAACAAGGAAAATAGAGTATTAGCACACTCAAATCATTAAACAGGTAAATTACCTGCTACTTTCAAAGGCTGATCAACATAAACTAGCATTATATAAAGCAGTCTATAAAATTTTTCCCACTAAAGAATTATTCAAGCAGAACAGCTTAATTAGCTTTCGATGAGTAAACTGAATTTCAACCATTTGACAAGATTATAAATTCTGAAGTTCTAGTGTGTCAACTACACTTCAATTAAAAAAACTTTTTTTAATTAAATTTAAAAAAAAATCTTCAATTTTACATAATCCTAATCTTTCCCTGAGAGACGTTTCTCTTAGCAAATTTTCTTCAGGAAAAGATGAGTCAGCCCCAAGCGCACACTAGTTTCACGGTTACCTCATACGCTTGTTTTTACATCCAGTACTTTCTCTGCTTGGGAGCACTTCACGATCTCAGCGGACTCGCCGAGACACTGCAGAAGGCCCAACTCCCCACCTCACATAACTGAGCAGTACGGCAATGGCAGCGTGTGACGGCAGTGTGTGTCTGGACGACGCCGGACGGCCAGGAGCGGAGGCCCCGGCCAACCGCAAAGGCGAGACCCCGTGACCCGACGTGGCACAACCCACAGGCTCAGACACTATTTTGAGTTCAGTACAGGAAACGGGCCAGGTGTGACAAAGAAGATAGCAATCCTTTGAAATGCTCCTAAAAATGTAATTAAAGCAAACAACTAAAGCTCTGCTATTTTAAGAGAAAAATAAAGGAGGTGCCCAGGAAGGCTCTGGCCTACCTCAGTGGCCTGCAGGAGGACGCCCAATGACGGGGGCCACTCGAGTCAGGAGACCACAAATGAGGGGAAGAGCAGCGAAGGCCTACTTTCAGCTCTGAGAGAGATAGCACAGGTGACGGAAATTTCCAGATGTTTCCAGAAAAAAATAATCCGATTATCAAGGGAAAATGCTAGCGTCAGTCACAATTTTTAAATACGGTTCTTATATAAAACAGAGACATCAAATATTTCAAAAGAAATGCCCACATAATATACATGAAATCTGACTTCATTGAAATCATTCCAAAAAAAAATTAAAAATAAAGTCAAGGTTAACTGAAAATTATAATAAATTCCTACTATCAGTAACTCCAACTAAAACTTTCACCTTCAGCCAAAAGTGCCCTCCCCCATTCCCATCATCACATTTCCAAGGAACCACAGACACAAAACCGCTCCTGCCCAAGCCTGCAGGTGCTGGGCCTGTGTGCCCCACGGCGGGGGGGGTAGGGGTCAGGAGGCTGTGTGCCCCACGGTGGGAGGGGGGCGGGGGGGGGGGGAGGCGTGTACATGGGAGCCACCGTGCCCAGGCGTCAGGGAGCGCTCGCTGTACAATCTAAGGGAAGATCCTGGATGCTTCTAGGCCAACCTCTTATGTACCTGCCTTCGTCATTTCCCATCTAGCTACCTACAGATCTAGCAGGTGCGAGAAAGTGCTTACTCCATGCAGGCACTGTCTTAATCACCCGACAAATATTACTGAAGCCTCCGGCCAGCCTCATGACATCAGAACCGTTATGACCCTCACCACCAACGGGGACATGGGGCAGAGGAACTGCCGTTACTTGCGGGGAAAGGCCACCGCTGGAGCACAGATGGCCTGACTCCAGGCACTTGCCCTTCACCAGTTCTCACGGCCTGCACCCCGAGCCCGTGGGGAAGGATTCTGCACTGCGAGGCCACCTTCCGTCCTTCCTCAAGGACCCGGGGACCACGAAGCTGAAGGAAGGGAAATGCCGACACCCCGGCGAAGTCTGAGCAGCACACCTGCTCGGAGCCCTGTGAACTCCGGGAGCCCTAGAGCAACGTGCAGTCCACGCAGCCCGACCAAGGCAACCAAGTGCACCGGGTGCAAGGCAATGGTCAGCTGGCTGGAGCAGGACTCTGACCTGAGACTTCCCTGCAAACCTCCGACCCGGACCGTCCCGAGAGCCTGACTGCAGGTTATCAGAGAAGGCCAGCACCAGATCACCCGTCCCTCCCCAAATTCCCAATCAAATAAAGCCGCCCCGGGGCAACACAGAGAAGAGAGAGCAGCAAGGTCAAGGCCCCCACACTCCCCGCCAGCCCCGTCTGGAAGACTGTACTCAACATAACCGGACGGGAACCTCCACTGTCCACCGCTACTCCGGGTGTTCACTGCGATGGAAAAGAAAAGAAAGACTTCTCGGCACGGGAAATGTTGCCTGACAAATGTAGTTTTTTCAATTTCTGATGAAAACCTCTCTAGAAGTAGTCTACGTTTACCTGGTAGGAAAAAATACGCCATTCCTGCCTTGCTTCGCAAAGTCTCAGGCCCTGTGTCCTTGCTTTGCAAAGCAGTGTGGCCCAACAGCATTAGCATCCCCTGGAAGCCTGTGGAAATGGAGAAGCCCAGGTCCCAGCCCACAACTACCCGACCAGCAGTTGCGCCGTTAACGAGAGCCACAAGCGGAGCTCTGGATGCCCAGCTAACCCACAGGGAGCCTCACCAGCTCACCATCCCGCAGGATGGCCCGCCGACCCCTACGTGGACGGAGGAAGCACTGAGAACCAAATTCTTTGGGTAAGACTCGTAACAGTAAAGGCGGGTAAAGGCTTACACACAGACGTCTAGCAGCTGTATGTGGTACATCCACCGGCTAGGCAATAAAAAGGAACCAACTACTGACCGACCCGTGCAAAACATCGATGACTCCAAAAATACACTGAAAGACAACTGGCAAATTAATACATCCTGTGCTCCATTTATGAAAACGTCTGCAAATGGAAACTAGTCTCTAGTGATGGAAAACAGCTCAGTAGTTATGTGGGGACAGGCAGGGAAGGGGCAGGGGCAGGAGAAAGGGATCACTGGAGGCCATGAAGAAACTTCTGGGGGTGATGGCCTGTTCACCATCTTGATTTGTGGTGATGTGTCCACAGGTCAGAGTCAACACACTGTACGTGTTAACACGTGCAACTTACTATACGTTAGGTATTCCTCAACAGACCTCTTTGTTAAAAATCTAGGACGTGAACAATATGAAAATGATAAATCCAATGCAAGAAAGTATACTAGTTTCCTGATCTTTTATAAACAGGGGTCAATTATTCGTATTTATATTTATATGGAGATAATTCAAATTTGACAAATCAGGTAACATGGATACGAGTCAATTTAAAACTATAAAGAAAACACTAAGAAACATGATGAGAAAAGTAAAAGGGAAGAATATTGTTTTAATCGAAATACAACTGACACGCCATGTTATATTAGCTTCAGGTATACAACACAGCACTTCGACGACCCTGTCCGTCACTCAGTGCTCACCCGCTAAGTGCTCTCACCATCTGTCACCACACGACGTTATCGCGATATTACCATTCCCTATGCTGTACGCTTCAAATCCACGACTCACTCACAACCCAAAGCTTGTACCTCTTGATCCCTTCATCTATTTTACCCACTCCCACCCTCCAACAACCTCAGTTTATTCTCGTATTTAATATTTAAATATTTAAATATCTGTATTTAAGCATCCAGTTTTTTGTTTGTTCATTTGATTTTTTAGATTCCACATATAAGTGAAATCGTACGGCATTTATCTTTCTCCGTCTGACTTATCTCACTTAGCATCACAGCCTGCATGTCTATTCATGTTGTTGCAAACGCCAAGACCTCCTTCTTTTCTATGGCTGAGTAATATTCGTGTGTGTCTGTGTGCGGGGGTGGCGGGGGGGGGGGGGCACATGGCATATACACACCACATCTTCTTTATCCATCCATCTACTGATGGACAATTGGGTTGTTTCCACGTCTTGGCTGGTGTGAATAATGTTGCAACAAACAGGGCGGCAGATATATTCATGTTTCTGTTTTCTCTGGGTAAATACCCAGTAGGGGGACTGCTGGATCATACGGTAGTTCTGTTTTCAACTTTTTGAGGAACCTCCACGCTGTTTTCCATACTGGCTGCACTAATTTATAATCCCGCCAACAGTGCACAAGGATTTTTCACCACATCCTGACCAAAACCCATTACTTCTTGCCTCTTTCATACCAGCCGTTCTGACACGTGTGCGGTGACATCTCATGGTGCTTTGATCGGCATTTCCCTGATGCTGAGCGGTGCGGAGCATCTTTTGGGCGTCTGTTGACCATCTGGGTGTCTTCTTCGGAACACTGTCTATTCAGATCTTCTGCCCATTTTCTAATCAGATTGCTTTTCTGGTGTTGGGTCACAGAAGTTATTCATATATTTTGGATATTAACTCCATATCAGACATATCAATTGCAAATATGTCCACCCATTCACTAGGTTGCCTTTTTGTTTTGTCAATGATTTCCTTTGCTGTGCAAAAGCTTTTTGTTTTGATATAATCCCAACAGTTTGCTTTTCCTCCTTTCCCTTGCCTGAGGAGACACACCCATGAATATGTTGTTCAGGGCAATGGGGAGGGAGGAATTTAAACTGGAAATATACCAGTTCTGGAACTGCTCATAGCAAGACGTCAACAGAACTTTCCAAAGGAAAGGATCGAGTACACTATGTAAAGTTATAATAAAAATAACCAGGTGGTCCAAAAAACAACCCTTTCCCATTATTAGAATAAACCCACAAATAGAACAAAAAACAAACAAAAACTACGTAGCATATTTAGTATGATTTTTAAACGTAAAGCCACCAAAATCAGAAGGCATAAAAAATCATGACAGACATGAACACCAAACATATCAATACATTTAAAGAAGATGTGATCAACTAGTAAGGAAAAGACTCCAAACGGATCACAGAGCAAAACCCAATTATAAGCAGAACACTAGAGAAACATCTAAAGCAAAAGAGAAAAAAGAATTTATTTTTAATTTGAAGGACACGTATGGTAAATCTCCGAGTCAAGTACAAAGAAAACATCTCATAATCTTACTAAGCAAAGGCAGCATTTTAAATGGGCAAAGAAGCAGCACTGTGTAAACTTGATGAAGGAGGAGGCCACAACAAAGATCTAGGAGCAATAAAGTATCTACGCACCAACACGGCAGCGTCCGCGAAGCACAAACGCAATAGACAAATTCAAAACAGCACAAATATTACAGCCATTCTCCGACCATTATGTAGTAATTGAACTAGAAAATTACAACAAAAATACTAGCTAGCCGGGGATAGAAAATAAAGATGGCCCGAAGGCACACTCTCTTTCCCACTTAGGAGCTCAGCAGAGAGTGGGGCCCCAGTGAGGATCTACCCAGCAGAAGCACAGGCTCCCGCCACCCACCTGTACAGGCAACCCTCCGACAAGGCCACTTTCCCGACGGAGCGTGTCCAGTGCAGAGGGCGCTACCCAGGTACCCAGGTGCTACCTATGTACAGCATGGCAGAAGCGGGTCCCATGCCCCTGTAACTCTGGCCCCCAATTCCTTCTACCCCAACAAATTTTTTATTTATTCAAGTGGATGAATGTTAAAAATACGAAATGGGCTTATCCTTAGCTCAGCTCCTTCTTCTTTCCCAGAACACGGGTTCTCCTCCATATGCCTACGTGCAAAGCACCCTGCTTTGCAGTGTTGTGCAATGTGGGTGCTGGGCCAACTGGTGCAGGAGGCAGCCGGCGCCCACCCAGCCTAGCTGTGACGGCGACGCCCACCCAACGTGGCAGATCCAAACAGGCCAATCCCCTCATCAACAGATCTAAGGCCACAAACTTCAACTGAGCTCACATCAGTAATTAAGGGAATAGTTTGCCCCTTTTTCTACATTTTATTTTTCAATTTATTTCAAACCTTAGAGAGAAGGAGGATTTCTATTTATTAAAGCTCCCTCAGATCCCATAATGATACGTATACTTTCTACACTGCTGTTTGTCATAGTAAAAAACGAAAAACTACCTAAACGCCCATCAGAAAAAAATAATTATATGCATTATGGCATGTCTCTAGCGAATAATACAAGAAAACAATTTTTTAAAGTGCAGTGATAAAAAATTCCACATTGGAGAAAACTAGACTCCAAATATTCCCAGAATTTTTCAAATACAATCTCGACCACTCAGCCAACGGATAACCAAGAAAACAAGACAGGGGACACCTGGGTGGCTCAGTGGGGTGAGCTTCCGTCTCTTGGTTTTGGCTCAGGTCACGATCTCCTATCAGGCTCTGTGCTGATAGTGCAGGGCCTGCTTGGGATTCTCTCTCCCTCTCTGCCCCTCCCCCAGCTCACACTCTCTCTCAAAACAAACATCAAAGAAAGGAAAGAGACAAAAGGGGAAGGGGAAGGGGAAGGGGAAGGGAAGGAAAAGAAGGATACAAGATGTGGTAAGAACCAGTAGAAAGAAACCATAAGAAAATACCCATCCAAAATTGAGATCCACAATCTTCAAACACTGATTCTCGTATCAAGACATGAAGCCAAGCATGACACTGTGAACTATAAAGAGGGACTTAATAATTTCTAAAAGAACCGAAAAGTATTTAAATGAAATAAAAAAACCTCAATGTGTGCACCGAGTTAGGTACAGCTTAGGAAAAATCAGTGAGCCTGTGTGTGGTGACAGGACACCATTCAGAGAGGGGTGAGGAGGAACAGGCAGGTGGCCAGGTGGAAGAGGGTGCGTACGGGCGCCGTGAGAACGTCTGATACGTGCCTCCATGGCAGAAAATGTGGGAAACCAACACCCACCTTAATGAGGTTAAAAGAAAGCAGCAAATCTAACCAGAAGGAAAAAGGGTAATAAAAATGAGGGTGGAAGTTAATAAAACAGAAACAATACGGGGGATTACTAAGGCCCAAAAGAGATTTCTGAAATGCACCACAAAAACTGCTAAGGCTCTTCAGAGACCGACCAAAGAAAACAGAAAGAGGACACCAGTAAGCAAAGCCAGGAGAAAAGAGGACAATCACCGTTGACTCTTCAGATAATTAAGCAGTAAGAGAATGTTATGAATGACATTATACCAATGCATTTCAAAGTCTCGATGAAATGGATGAATTCCTAGGGAATTATTAATTTCCAAAAATAAAATTAAAAAATAGAAAACTTGTTTATGTGGTTATTTTCGCATATATACTTGCATATAATGTATGTATCAATGCATGTATACAAATATATATTCACGCAAGGGCCAAGAAAAGGTCTAAAAATATTAAAACAATTAAATATTAATGAAAATATTAAGTCAGGGAATTAGCAATAATAACCTGGGTGGACAGAAAGATAATGGAGGAAAGCTGCTTTAAAAAGTTCCAAATTTTCACATTAAACACACATTCAGATACTCCTCATGGAATTAAAAGCTAACAAACATAAAAAAGCCAAAAAAGAATTGAAGCGATTTCCCTTTTTGGTCTTGCAAAATTCTAGAATATTCCAGGGTAATATTTTAAAGTGACAGAGCTTGGTTGATAAGCGCATTTCTTTGGCTATATTTAGCAAAACAGTATAGTTTCCACACGACCATCCAAAATCATAACATGATTAACACCCAGTGAAAGTCAGCAAAGGCAGTAAAATCCCACAGACAAAAGGACAGAGATCCTAAGTTGCAAAGGGAAGTGCAGCTCTATTTGAAACTATGACACAACAGGCGGGGGATGTTAGCACTTCTGAGGAAAAACAACAGGCTCCTGGATACTGTCTCATTTTACTGTTTTCCATCATTCCTGGCCAAAGGATAAAGAAACTGGAAAGTGAGATCTGGAAGTTACCATTTGGAAAACTAAGTACATTCAACTAGAGCGTGCTGTCAGTCCGCGTACCGTAATTTCGCACTTTCAATTTCTAGTTATTACATCAAACTGGGGGGGGGGGGGGGGATGTAAACTACAGCTAGATTGCATCCAATTTAACAAAATTAACTCCTTATTTCAAAAATCTCCTTGGGGCGCCTGGGTGACTCAGTCGGTTGTGCGTCCGACTTCAGCTCAGGTCATGATCTCACAGTTCGTGAGTTTGAGCCCTGCATCGGGCTCTATGCTGACAGCTCAGAGCCTGGGGCCTGCTTTGAATACTGTGTCTCCCTTTCTCTCTGCTCCTCCCCCGTTCATGCTCTATCTCTCTCTCTCCTTCAAAAATAAATTTTTAAAAAAACATTTAAAAAAAATTTTTTTTAAATCTCCTTGACTTCAAACAAAGGAAAAAAGCATAATGAACACACACATTTCGGGTCAACCGGGCAGACTGACAAATAATTCTGCAAACTTTAAAGATGTTCTTTACTAAACAATTCTTAACACATCTAAAATAAAAGTCAAGGGCGCCTGAGTGGCTCAGTCAGTTAAATGTCCGACTTCGGCTCAGGTCACGATCTCACGCTTTGTGAGTTTGGGTTCCCGCGTGGGGCTCTGTGCTGCCAGCGCAGAGCCTGGAGCCTGCTTAGGATCCCCCCCCCCTTTCTCTCTCTCTCTCTGCCCCTCTCTGCTCTCTCTCTCTCAAAAATAAACATTTAAAATAAATAAATAATTAAATAAAAGTCAAATAATCAGGGGACAGCAAAAATATATACTAAGTGCATAATCTTTCAAATTATATGTGATAACTCATTGTGGCACTAATTATTTTCTTTTTTTAAATTTTTTTTTCAACATTTTTTATTTATTTTTGGGACAGAGAGAGACAGAGCATGAACGGGGGAGGGGCAGAGAGAGAGGGAGACACAGAATCGGAAACAGGCTCCAGGCTCCGAGCCATCAGCCCAGAGCCCGACGCGGGGCTCGAACTCACGGACCGCGAGATCGTGACCTGGCTGAAGTCGGACGCTTAACCGACTGCGCCACCCAGGCGCCCCTATTTTCAAAATAAGCTTTATTTCAGATCAAGTAAAACACAAATTAAGTATTTGAAAAAGCTCTGAACTGTCAAATGATGGTAAATTACCAAACTCTAACAAAAAAAATCAATCAATGGGGCACCTGGGTGGCTCAGTCTGTTGAGTGTTTGACTCTTGACTTCAGCTCAGGTCGTGATTTCAAGGTTGTGAGATCAAGCCCCACATCGGGCTCTGTGCTGAGCATGAAGCCTGCTTGGGATCCTCTCTTTTCCTCTCTCTCTGCCCCTCCCTGCTCATGCTCACGCGCTCTCTCTCTCTCTCTCTCTCACACACACACACACACGCCACAGAAATAAACATTTTTTAAAAAATCAATCACCTCTGGATTTTTTTGTAAGTATCACATGCTTCTAAATCAAATGCAAAGCTTAAAAGGAACATATCTGGAATTTATGCATACCCGTTTGCATTCATTACTCAATCTCTCCATCTTAAGATGGGACGCTAGGGAGTTACAACTGGATTTATGTATACCTTTACAGGTATTTATTTATACCTTTACAGAGCACAGGCCTTAGTGTAATGGGTTATGTAATTAACAAGAACAGAACAATTAAATGCATGAAGTGACAAATACAACACTTTACCTTTTCATAAAATGTTATTCATATTTAAAGGCTCTGCATCTGACCTCAGAGAGTATTATGAAGCCATGATAAATCAGCCACTATGCTTCACAGAAAGCTACATACTACTTTTGAGAAAAAACTTCCCAAACACTATCATTGATAGTTGTTGTTTTTTTTTTTAAGAAATCAAATTATGGGAAGTTTTTATCCATAACCAAGTTAAGTTCCAGATAACTAGTTTTCTCTAGACGGACCTACACCAAAAAGCCCAACGGTAAGATAGGGGGCCTTTCACAGTTGTCCAAGGAATGGATCCCTTTCGTCCTGGGCCAGCCCAGGAAGCGGCTGCCAGCAGCCCCAACACGCCTCTCCACAGGGGCCCTCGTCAACGACGCTGGCGACAGCTGTGCCGCAAAATGCAGTCGTCCGTTCTCTCCACTCACCCTCCCGGACAGGTCAGCAGCGCGTGATCGAGGCCTGTTTCGTGAAAGACTTTCTTCACCGGGCTTTCGGAACGCTGTTTTCTTCCTACCTCCCTACCCTGGCGGATCTCTCGGAGTCTCCTTTCTGGTTCTTTTTCATCCCGGTGTTGACACATCACAGGGCTTCAGACTCTTCTCTCTGCAGTAACTCCGTCAGGGCCTCGCCCGGCGTCAAGCCTTCATTCATGTAAGGTGAGTGTCCTGAGCACTCCCCAATTTATGTCGCAAGCCTAGAACACGTGCCCCGACTGCAAACTCCTATCTAGCTGCCTGCTCGACCGCACCACTTGGAGGTCCACTAGGCACCAACCCTCACGCTTCACACTGGGACTCCTGAGTTACCCCTCCCACAGCCGTCGAGCAAAGGGGCAGTTCTCCTATTTGATGAATCACAGTAAAACAGATAGAGTCAGCTCTATCACCCTCGGTCAGATCCTACGAGCAATGTGAACCGGGGGACGAGAGAAACCCAGGCCAGGGCGGGCATGATTCTTGGGATCCGGAATAGAGGCGAACAGAAAGGGATTCTAGAGGACCCACTGTGGAGGAGACAGGAAGGTTCTCCTGTCTACACCAATGGACCCCAGTCACTTTCCCTTTCCAATCATGGACCCACCAGCCAGCTGCCAAGCAAGATACCAGGTATACAGATGGAGAAAAACCCACTGTGTTCTCACAGCGGGAAGGGGCCACGGAAAGTACCGGATGGTTAAAGAAAGACTAGAATTCACATCTTCTGCCTCGACCTCAAGAGATTTCCAAACCGTATGCCTCCATAAACTGAGATCAAAACTATTCCCAGAAGCTCACCACATATTGGTAACACATAAACTTGACTTTGTTGCAACAAAATTAACATCTTACGACAATGTCCTTGGGAAAATGTTAAGCTGAGCCGATGTTCTGACATCATCGTAAGAGCAAGTTTATACGATGAGATATAAAGTGCTTCCAGCTTAAGATTAAGATGGCAGAAAGATCACCCGGTTACCAAAACATCAAGGAGTCCTCTCGAGCACCCGGGGGCTCAGTCAGCTAAGCGTCCGCCTCTTGATTTCAGCTCAGGTCATGAGATCAAGCCCTGCGTCGGGCTCCGCACACTGAGCACAAAGCCTGCTTACGATTCCCGCCCTCTCCACCTGCTTGCGCGTTCTCTCTCACTCGCTCTCTCGGGGGAAAAATATTCTCTTGTACAAAATCAGCCGGGCTGGGGTGGGAAGAGTTTGGTTCTAGTAACAAGCCTCTGCCAAAGGGCAGCCAAGATAAAAATCTGGTACGAGTGCACTTCTACCATCCTATGATGGGTTCTTTTTTTCTTTTTAATTACTAGTGACTTATTTTGTAATGCGTTGAGTCAACTCTAAAACTCAGGTGTGTCTCAATCCTGAACTTCAAAAACATGCTAAGGAAAGTAAAATAAATGAGAAGCACTACTTGAGAAGAAGTTCATCCCATGAAGTTTACATAAGTGTTTTCATACAGAATTCTGCTCTTCTGTTGTACAAAAATATCTTCTATGCATGTGACCTGAATTGACAGACTTTTCTGATAGAAAAGTGCATTTGAACAGTAGGCTTTCAATCACATGGAAAAAAGCTAATCAGAGAATTGGAAAACTTGCAAAATTAAACTATTTCCTTCTATAACACTTTATAGTATTATAAAGTCTTTAAAAAAGAGATGTTTGTTAAATGGATACATTTTCATTTATTTATGTCCCTTTTACCATAATTACCTATATTTCAATGCAGATTCAGCTCTGCATTTACATAACTAAATTAAAGCTTTTGCAATTTTATTTCATCAGAAAAAAAGGATAAGAAAGCTGGAAATGCCTGGCATTTTAAACAATTACTATGGAGTACCATTTACAAAAAATGTGTATCACACCAGGTTCTGTAATTTAAAATTCTGGTGAAAACCTATTTTAAACACCTTTTTATCATCAGATGGCAATTCTTTGAGGCCTCAACTCGAGAAGTACATAGGCTTGCCCGCAGTTTCCACTTGAGAGAGAATTCCAAAACGTTTTCTAGCTCTTCACAAAATAGCACCTAATGGGACAAGACTGGCCACAAGGAGGGAATGAACACCTCTGCTCCCCACACTCCGTATCCCTAATTTGCACGGCAGGAGTCCCAACCGTGGCAGGAGCACTGTCACGAGTGAACACGGCCAGGAGGTGTAAGTTAAGGAACGGCAGCTTTTAGTAGATGCAAATAATCTCATGTCTGTGCATCTGTGATAACTTGCTCAGGCCTAAGATTTCAAAATAAGCCGTTACCGCTGTCAACCTTAGGCACCCCACACCTGAAAAGGGGAGGGGGCCTGGAACAATGTCTGAGAACTTGCCATTTCTTTAGAACAAAACGTCTCAAAAAGAGTCATAAGACCTTTTTTTTTTGTCTGAAAAGAGCAATAGAACCAAATTTGTTCTAGGATTTTGGAATTACTTTTTAAGAAGAGGCTTTCTAAGAAGCTAGGAACAGTCAAGTAAGGCACTTAGTGATTCAGAATAAAATACAGAACTTCTTTCTGATCTCTAGTTTAATAACACAGAACAGCTTTCCCGTGAGTTCGGTACCTGTAAGTCAGTCCCTTACGGACTCTTTCATTAAAAACAAGCAGAGCACAGTAGTCAACAGTAGTCACCAGGGCCAGGAAGAAACTCCATGACCCTCGAGACCCTAGAGAAAGATCCCCCAGGGGTGGAAAATGCACACGTAACGGGGGCAGGAGGGCAAAGTGGTACGGGACAGCCACGAAACACACTGATTCATACGGTTACTGATGACGCCACAGCGGCTGTGACAACCAGCTCACAAAATCCCTGGAATCTTAACCATCACCCAGAGTCTCTACAAACAGCCCCATGAGTGCAATGCAGGGTCCTCACCCACCGCATCCACTCACCTCCAGCAGACAAGACCACTCCTCCCATGGAAACAATCACCCCTGGAAACCCTGCTCCACAGAAAATCAGCTATGTCAGGGGACCTAGTGGAGAGGGGCCAGCCAGAAAGCCGGAGGCCTATGTGAGGAATGTGGTCCAAAACCAAGGTTGTCTGACATTCAAAGGGTCGTCTTCTTCTCCTTTCCCTTGAAAACCCTTAAAAGTGGGCGTTATTTTCTAAGAATCTGGAATTCTGGCCTCGCTTTATTAAAAATAAGAATCAAGGAGGGAAACGCAGAAAATTATTTGAGAAATACCATTAGAAATGTTTGCAGGATTCAAGATAGAGGAAGATTTTAAGAACTGTTTGCTCTAATTTGGTAAATACAAAGAATGTATGTAGCATACACACATAATGAAGCATAATAATAAAAACTGCCTTAAAATCACCAAAGTAAGAACTAGATCAGCACTAACACCCTACTGGCCAGGTGTTCTCACCTACTCTTCAACCTGCCTTCCCAAACCCAGAGGTAATCACTACCATGAACTCTTATGTTTATCATTCTCATATTTGTACTGTGTGGGTATGTGATTTCAGTATACACACATTTCTAAACTACATGCTGTTTTCTACGCTTTTAGTTTCATAAAAAATAGATTACATTGTTCTAATTCATTGTTTCAAAGACTCATCCGTGTTGTTACACATGGAAGTGATTCATGTATGCTCAATGCTATCTACAGTACAACTGCACAAATATACCAAAACATTCATCCATTCTCCTACCCCTGAAATTTGGCTGTCTTCAGCTTTTTATTATTAACCATATGCTACTATAAACAGTCTTTTTCTTATATCCTGGTATAAGCTTCCCTAGGACATATATGCAAAATGCCTATAGACTAGTGTAGTTTCAAATTCCAACTAGTAATCCATTCATTGGGTCAAAATCAGGTATTTTTAAAAATAAAATAGTATAATATCCAAATACAGTGCACAAAGGAAGGTGACTATTTCATGAACCTTTGATGCCCACCCTATGCGTTCACTGGGCTAAACTGTGTGTGTGTTTCTTACTATGGGTCTAGTAAAAACAGTGTTAAAGGCTTACCCTCTAGGTAAATGCCTCCTAAAAAAGTGAACTATCAAGTCTTATGGGAAGTGAATATTCAACTTTGTAAGACAATACCAAATTGTTTTCCTGAACAGTCACATCACTTTGTACTCTCATTAGTGAGTAAATCTGCTCAGTGACCCACTTCCTCCCTAACTGTCTGTAAGGTCAGGCATAAGAATATGTGGCTTATCTGACAGACGTGTGAAACATGATTCTCTGTTGTGTTGTCTTACAGACTCCCAGGCCGCATGCACGCGCTCATGTGCTGATTACACACACACACACACACACACACACACACACACACACACACACACACACATATATATCCTTGGGCAGTTATATGTTTCAAGTATTTTTTCCCCGTTAACGCCTTTTCTACTTTCTTTACAGCACCTTTTAATGAACAAATTTTCTTAAGCTTAATAAGGTGCAATTTATACACCTTTCCTTTTATGGGCTGTATTATATGTTTGACAAATTTTTTCACTCCATCAAGATCATAAAAGTTCATCTTCCTCCATGCATGTAGTCGAGTCTTTGCCGTCCCCAGTGAACACCTGCTCTCTCCTGTGGCAGTTCCCCTATTTATCCATGGCCTTCTGTAGTCGCTCCGGGGTCCATTTGTCTATCCCAAAGCCAGAAACATGCCATCTTAATTTACAAATCTTTAAACAAGGTCTTGAGTGCTGATGAAGCAAGGACCCTCACTTTCTTCTTGAGGAATGTTGGGCTATTCTGGGGCCTCATTACGCTCATCAGGTTCCTCACAAAATTAATGCTAGGAATGTAAAGGTAATTACTTTGCATCCGTATATTGAATCACTTGTGAGAATCATCTTGGGGCGCCCGGGGTGGCTCGGTAGGTTAAGTGTCTGACTCTGGCTCAGGTCATGAATTCACGATTCACGAGTTTGAGCCCTGTGTCAGGCTCTGTGCTGACAGCCCAGAGCCCAGAGCCCAGAGCCTGCTTCCGATTCTGTGTCTCCCTCTTTCTCTGACCCTGTCCCACTCACTCTCGTGCTCTCCTCTCTCTCTCAAAAATAAACATTAAAAAAACAATGGAATCATCTTCTTAATACTGAATCCTCCTATTCTAGGAGATAATGAGTCTCCATTTAATTTATTTAATGTCTTAGGAGAAGTTTCATAATTTTTCCCTATGGCTTGTGTACATTGCTAAATCCATTTTTGTTCCTGTTGTAATAGTATATTTTCTTGACTGACGTTTCCTGGATGCTACTGCTGTAAAGAAGTGTAACTGATTATTTTTAAATATGGATCTTACATTTGGCTATCTTGAGACACTCATTATTCCTAATAATTTGTTGATCCTTTTAGATTTTCAGTGGAGACCATCATACCACGTGAGACAGGCAGTGTTATCTTTCTTCTCTGTGTCACTCTTTTATTTCCATTTCCTGCCTTTCCACACAGGCCAGGATTTTCAGAACACTGTTGAACAAAGCTGGTGACAGTGGGTCTTTTGTCGTTTTCCTGGCTTTTGGAGACTACTTTTACTTTTTACTACTAAAAAACAGGCACCTTTCATCAAGCTAAGGAAGTTCCCTTCTATTTCTAGTCTGCCTTGACCTCCTTCTAAGAACAGACTTGACCTCTCTCAAATTCTTTTCATCAATCTGTTGAGGAAAAACATCATTTTATTTTAACTGGCTAACGTCACAAATGAAATTTAGTATTTTCAAATGGGAACCTCCTCCCCCCTTGTATTCTTGGGAAAATCCAACTTGGTCTTTTTTTTTTTTTTTTTTTTTTTTAACCTACCGTTTCATCCATGTTCCTGATACGCGAGACTGGCCCCTCTCCTTTCCTCTATTGTTTCTGTTTACATACGAAGGTCACGCTAATCAGAAATCATGAGTTTAGGAATAAACTCTCGCTGTACTGTTGTGTGGAGGCGTCTGCATAAGACTGAAATGATCTGTTCCTTACAGGCTGGGGCAAACATCTGCAAGCAAATCATTTAACACGTAAAAGCTGGGCCTGGCACTTCCTCGGCGAAGAAACATTCAACTACTACTCGGTCCTTACTGGACTACTCCAGAATGTGACTACTTCTTGAGACAGAAATTTCACATTTATTGACATAAAGATTCTCATAGTATTTTCTTATAAGCTTTATAATCTCTGCTATACCTGCAACCACAACCCTCCTCTCACCTGTAACACCTACTATTGAGTGTCCTTTGCCCCTTGCAGATTCTCCCTTCTGCAACTGCAGTTCGATCCCCCTGATCTCAGATCCTCATTTCACTGCCTTCCTTCTACTCTGTTTGGACACAGAACTTTTTACGGTAATGCTCAGCTACTTATGGCCAGCGGTTTCCCCTTGCTAACATAGGCATTAAGGTTATGAATTCCCCCTCAAACTATTACTTTAATCAAATCTCAGAAATTTGGGCATACAGCAATTTTATATTCATTCAGTCTTAGTATTTTTTCCCATAATTCTTCCTTCTTTGAGTCATGAGTGACTTAACAGTCCTTTTTAAATTTACCAATATATGGTTTTTAAATATCTATATTATGTGTATTTTTATTTCTAAGTTAACTGCATTTTGAACAGAGAACGTGGTCTCTATATATTAAACTTCTGAAATTTAACAGAGATTTTAGGGTCCAACACATGATCCATTCTTGTAAATGTTTCATATGTTGATGAGAAGCATGCATATTCTCCAATTTAGGGTTAAGAGTCTATTAAATCAACTTGATACATTGTTCAAATCTTTATTTTTATCTTCTGTATATCTCATGATTAATTGGGACAGATGGGACTGAACTCATCCACAATGAAGGATTTGCCAATTTATCCTGTATATATCTAATATAATTTTATTTGTATATTTTTCATTCTTTTTTTTTCAGGAAGATGTAAGTTTAGTCTTATGAAAAACTTAACCTTAAACTTAACATGCTGTCTCTTACTAGTAATGGTTTTTGAAAAACGCTACAACAGATGTGGCTACTATTAATAATATACAGTTGAATTAAGTTTCTTAATCAAATCTGAACATCTATGTTTTTAACAACAAGTTTAGTCAACTGGCATCAATGGTAATTACTGGACTTATTTCATCATCTTAATTTGTCCTGAGGTTGTGCCTCTTCTATCCTCTTTACACTTTGTTAGGATTTGATGAACTTCGTTTCAGTTTTTGTTTTGTTTATTTTTCTTACTCCATTCTCCATCCTCCAACTCATTTGTAAGTCTTATGGCTCCATTCCTGCTCTCTGAATAATACTTCACACTCTCTAGCAAAGGATACAAAGACCTTAAAACCTTCAAATCTCCAAAATGCAAAAACCAAAAAGGCCTGAGCCAAACATGAAGGGAGTTGTCCAAATCAGAACTGCAAGTCAGTAGATTTCTTAAATATAAACAACAGTGGAAGACTAGAATTCCCAAAAACAGGAGAAATAAAGAAGAAAAAGCCATCTGAGATGGATGACCAGATGAATAAATGGAAAGAAGGAAGGGAGGGAGGAAGAGAAGGAAGGAAATCAGACCCAGTGACTGTTTTAGTAAAACCTGTAAGCTAATATGGTTTGTATACTTTTAAACAGCTGGGAAAAAAAAGAAACAAATTAAATATATTGTTTTATAACACATGGAAACTATACAAAATTTAAATTTCACAGTAAATATAATTTTACTGGAACAGAGAAACACATTTGTTTACATTTCGTCTGTGGCTATTTCAGCACATGTAAAAGTTGAGTGCCTAGTACGAGGCAAGGATGTGTCTTCTCACTTGTTCTTTTCAACATCATGCTAAAAGTCCTTACAAATGTTATTAAACAAACAAACAAACAAAAAAAAGGAAATAAAAAGTAATACAGATTGGGAAAGAAAACATAAAACTGTTTTTGCTTGCAAATGATATGACTGTCTACCATGCAGGAGATATGAAAGAATTAACAAAAAAATTCCCGAAACAAATACACGATTATACCAAGGTTGCAGGACACAGGGTAAACATACAAAAGTGAATGACTATTCCATATACCAACAATGAACAAGTGGAATTTGAAATTAAAAACACAATACCACTTACACTAACATGCCCCAAAATAAAATACTTGTAGGTATAAACCCAACAAAATATGTGTAAGATCTCTGTGAGAAAAAACTATAAAACTAATGTATGAAATCAAGTAACTAAATGGAGAGATAGTCCATGTTCATGGATATAAAGACTCAATACTGTGAAGATGTCAGTTTTCCCCAATTCAATGTACACATTCAATGCAATCCCAATCAAAATCCCCACATGTTATTTTGTGCCTATCAACAAACTGATTCTAAAGTTTATATGAAGAGGCAAAAGACCCAAAATAGCCAACACAATATTGAAGGAGAAAAACAAAGTTGTGGGACTGACACTACCCAATGTCTAGACTTACTATAAAGCTACAATAATCAAGACAATGCGGTTACTGGCAAAAGAACAGACAAATGGATCAAGGAACAGAACAGAAAGCCCAGACACAGCCACCCAAAAATTAACCAATCTTCAATAAAGGGAAAAAGGCAATACATTGGAACACAGATAAATTTCCACAAATGGTGCTGAAATAGTAACATCTTCATGCAAAAGTAGGAATCTAGACAGACAGGCCTTACGCCCTTCACAAATGTTAGTGCAAAATGGATCACAGATCTAACTGTAAAGCACAAAATTATAAAATTCCTAGAAGATAACACAGGAGAAAAGCTAGATGACCTTGGGTATGGCCAACTACTTTTTAGGTATAACACCAAAGCACAATCCATGAAAGAAAAAATAAGATGGACTTTAATAAAGTGAAAAACTTAGGCTCTACAAAAAAATGTCAGGAGAAAAAGAATACAAACTACAAGCTGGGTGAAAATATTTACAAAATATTCTGATATCCGATAAAGAACTATTATCTAACGTACAAAGAACTCTTAAACTAAGCTATAAGAAATACAAACAAAATAAGAAATACAAACTATGCATTTTTGTAAACAAAAATAAGAAATACAAACTGGGTGGCTCATTCGGTTAAGCATCCGACTTCGGCTCAGGTCATGATCTCACGGTCACGGTTCCTGGGTTCGAGCCCCGCATCAGGCTCTATGCTGGCAGCTCGGGGCGTGGAGCCTGCTTGTGTATCTCCCTCTCTCTCTGCCCCTCCCTCCCTCTCTCTCTTTCTCTCTCTCCTTCTCTCTCTCTCAGAAACAAACATTAAAAAAAGAAAGAAAGAAAAGAAAAGAAATACAAACAACTCAATCGGAAACTGGGCTAAAATCTTAACAGACACCTCACCATAGGTATACAGATAGGAAATAAGCATGTGAAAAGATGTTCCGCATCATATGTCATCACAGAAATACAAATTAAAACAACGAGATGACACTACAAACCTGTCAGAATGGCCAAAATATGGAACACTGATAACACCAAATGCTGACAAGGATACAGAGCAGCGGAAACTCTCAGCCACTGCCGCTGGGGACGCATCACAGCACACCCACTTGGGAAGAGAGTCAGGAAGGTTTTTATACGAAACTAAACACTCCTGCCATGGGATTCAGCATTTATGCTCCTTGGTATCTTCCTAGAAGACCTACGTCCACACAAAAACCGATACATACATGTCTGCAGCAGCTTTATTCATAACTGTCAAAACTTGGAAACAACCAAGCCGTCCTTCAGTAAGTAAATGGACAAATCAACTGTGGCCCATCCGGACAGTGGAATACTGTTCGGCACTAGAAGCACATAAGATATCAAGGCATAAAAAGGGAGAAAACTTTAATATGTCTTACTAAGTGAAAGAAGCCCGTTTCAAATGGCTCCGTGCCGTAGGATTCCAACGATATGAGATTCTGGAAGTGACGGAAGAACAGGTTGTCAGAGAGGAGAGAGGGGAGAATGCACTGAGCACAGAGAAGCGTTAGGCCGCCAGACGTACTCTGTGTGACACCAGAATGCCAGATCCACGTCATGATGGATGCGTCCAAACCCACAGACTGGACAACACCGGTGAACCCTCATATGAACTGTGAACTCTGGATGATTAGGACGTATCAGCAGAGGCTCACGAGCTGTCATGAATGTACCGTATCGGCGAGGGATGCTGACAACAGGGGAGGCCGTGGGTATGTGGTGGCAGGGAGTATGAGAGAAATCTCTGTACCTTCCCCTCGATTTTGATGTGAACCTAAAACTGCTCTAGAAAAACAGTCTCTGGGGGGGAAAAGAAAAAAGTTGAGCAGCTGTGAAAGAAACCATCATGGCTCTGCAAAACCTAAGATATTATCTGTACCTTTAAGTCTGCCTGCCCTGGTTTAATATATTAAATGAGTAGATTAGATCGAAACACTTAGCTTCCATCTGCCCCTCAAAATCTCATTAAGCCACCACAAAAGACAACTTAAAATGTCATGTCCAGTGTAATGTTCTAACAAGAACCATCACTCATAAATACTGGGGAACTCATGGGACAGAAAAATATAGACTGGATGAGAATCCAAAACGGAAATGCCACAGCTACGGTCAGTCACTGAGAAGAAAATGCCACTGCAAAAACAGGAACCAGTCTTCATTTTAAAAGTCCCAGAAAAATTCTAATTTCAAAATTAATAAAATGGAAAGAGGCTTGGAAGAAACATCAAGGTGATATTCACAACTGGCCCAGCCTCAGCCACTCCTCCTAGCATACACATAAAGTTAAAGACAGGGTCGGCTTCCACCTCCAAGACCGTGCTCTCTGACCAACATGGAAACCAAGTCCATGGTCTGCCTCGGGAGACCTGGGATCTGACCACAAGGCCCAAGCTGGAGACAGCAGCACAGGAGAGCCGCCGGTGACAGCAGCACGGGATGAAAAACAAACACACACAATACACAAATATATCCTAAAACTTAGCTCCAAAAACAAACAAACATCCAAGTAAACAATAACAAAACCACACAAGACCCCAGAAAGATATTACACGGTCAAGTTCCACTAACCTTTGAAATAACAGAGGACTTCCCTGTACAGCACAGAAAAGCTAAGGTCGTTCTGTGAAGTTCAACAACCTTGATATCAAACCAGAAAAGGATGACACACAAAAAAAGAAGCAGAAGATCAATCTCATTTATGATGATAGCAAAACATATAAAAATGGAACCCAGCAGTGTATATCAAAAACCACTATAACCACTAACCACAACGACCAGGTAGGGCTTATTCTAGTCATACAAGGCCAGTAGAGCATTATAAATTGTATTATTACATGATATATGAGATAAATTCTAATATATACCACTTAAAGGTGATCCTTACACAGCAGTTTTGAACTGTGCTGGTCCACTTATACATAGGTTCTTTTCAATAAATACAGTACAGTACCGTAAATGTATTTTCTCCTCCTTACGATTTCCTTAATAACATTTCATTTCCTCTAGCTTACTTTATTCTAAGAATATTATTATTACAGTAATATTAGGAATATTATTATTAAAGTATTACTACTTTGTTGTGAGAATATATACGTAACATACTGACTATGTGTTAATCGACTATGCTACCAGTAAGGCTTCCAGTCAACAGTAAGCTACTGTAGCTAAGTTCTGAGGGAGTCAAAAGTCATACACAGATTTTCTACCATGTTGGGGTCAACATCCCTAATCCCCACATTGTTGAAGGGTCAGCTGTATCAGAAAAAAGCATTTGACAAATTTTAACACCTATTCCTGATCAAAAGACAGCAACAAATTCCTAATACGATGAAATGGAAGGAAACTCCCTGAACTTGATAATTACTGGCAAAATATTAAAAGCATTCATCAAAGTCAAATAAAGATAAGGATGGGGGCGCCTGGGTGGCACAGTCGGTTAAGCGTCCGACTTCAGCCAGGTCACGATCTCGCGGTCCGTGAGTTCGAGCCCCACGTCAGGCTCTGGGCTGATGGCTCGGAGCCTGGAGCCTGTTTCCGATTCTGTGTCTCCCTCTCTCTCTGCCCCTCCCCCGTTCATGCTCTGTCTCTCTCTGTCCCAAAAATAAATAAAAAATAAATAAATAAATAAATAAATAAAATAAAAAAAATAAAGATAAGGATGAACACAGTCCAGCGACTGAATATTGTACCGCAGGGTTCAGCCAAGGTAAAAATACAGGGAAAATATGTAAGATTAAGAGGTTGGGAAAGTAAAGACAACAACAGCATTACTTACAGATAATGAACTTTCATCTGGAAAGCACAAAAAAATTAACTGGGAAATATTAACAGCCAGTAAAAGTAATCATCAAGCTGGTAGGATATAAAATAAGCACTTAAAATTTAGTAACTTTCCTACAGAACTACAATAACCAGACTTCAACAGAAATAAGAGAAAAAGTGCCATTCAAAGGAATAAATGGTATAAAATAGAAAGAATAAATTGGGGGGTTGGGGGTGGAGGAAGACACGAGACCAAGCAAAACCAAAGCAGAAAAAACTTTCTTGAAGGACACTAGAAAACCAAATGACCCCTACACAGACAAAATGAAACCCATACACATACATACATCATGGATGGAAAAATTCAATACCATAAAAATGTTAATTCTTTCTAAATAAGACTTAGAGAAATCCCAATCACAGTCCCATGACAGTATTTTTCCTCCTTGTTTTAAAAACTAATAATTTCAAATTCATTTGGAAGAATTGATGTGTAGCAATTACCAAAGAAACTCCTCAAGGAAAAAGGCAAAAGAAGAATGAAGAGAACTTAGTACCCTCTAGATATTAAAAGTTTTCCATTTAAATACTGGAATTGAATCAGGGGTGCACATTAGGAGACAACATCTGTAACACACTTAACAACAAAAGACTACTACAAAGTGGCTTTTAAATAAATAAGCATAGCTAATAATGCTACAGGAAAGAGGAGTATGGATGTGAAAAGGCATCTGCAGAAGGGAAGAGGCAGGTCTAATTTGAAAAGAAAGAACATCACACAGGCATCTGGGGAAAAGCAAATTAAAATGCTAAGATGTCCAAAAAAGTAATTAATTAAAACAAAATGAAATAAAATAAAATGCTAACATGTCTTTTTTTTGTTGTTTTTTTTTTAACCGTGGCAAACTTAAAAGTAGCAACATTAAATGCTGGCAAATTATGAGGAAACAAGTCCTGTCATGTAATTGATGGGAATGTAAGTTATTACAATCTTTTTGGAATATAACGTGGTGAAAAGGATTAAAACTGTAAAAGAAACACATGATACTTAGAAGTGCAATCCCACGTTTGGGAATCTACCCTACAGATACATGTACTAACGCTCTCAAAGACTTAATACAAAGACATCCACTGCTTTGCTATAAATAACAAAAATGGAAAATAAAACCCCTACACATTAATAAAGTAATTTACAGTTTTGGATAACACAATGTTACGGACTACTACACCACAATATATTAGAAAGTGTTAATGATAAAGTTGATATGTACCGAGACACAAATATTACCCAGAAGTCTATAACTCTAAGAAAACGGTACGATCTTATTTATATAAACAACAAAACAACTCTGGATCAATAAATGTGTGTCTATGCAATTATCTAGGAGATATTCTCTTTGTTTTCCAATAACTACCTTCCTATGCCACGTCATCATACATAGGAGGCATTTTTAATTACAAAATATTGTTCATTATTTGTCAAATCAAACATATTACATGCCGTTTTACAGCAACCGGCTACAGGCCCTGGTTATCTAATCACGTAAGTATTTTGGCCAAAGTGTACACATAAAGACAATGTGCGGCTTTCTAAATGTGACATTTGAGGTCATCTGCAGCATGCCAAAAGGAGCGTAGTTGAGCTTACCGATCTCATTAATCACCGCTCTTATTTTGGAGACAAAAGGACCAACTTCACTGGGATTCATCTTGACTCTCTCCTTAAGGTCGGCACCTGCAAAAAGTGTTGTATTTACAAATATAATCGAGTTATACACAAAGTTTCAAGGCAATGAATCGAAAACTTACTTAAGATTCATCTGTAACTTGAATATCAACTTAGAGACCAGCATGAGGAGGAATAAAATGCGCGTTCACACATCTACCATGTGCTTCAAGCAGTGGTTCTCACACTCCGCGGTCTCAGGGCCCCACGCTCTGAGAAGAGACCTACTTTAGATGATATCTACCAATAGTTACTCTATCAGAAAATAAAACTATGAAGTGTCCTAAATATTTATCCACTCATTGAAGGATACAAATAAACCCATTCATATTGACATAAATGACTACAGACTGGGGCACTCCCTCCGCTCTTACAAAGACTCTGGCAGTTTTCACCCTCCCCTTGCCTCTGCCCCATCAGGGTAAACGTCAACCCTGTGAGAAGGGCTAATCACTGTAAGAATCAGTCTGACTTCATGGATCCCCGCCCTGGTGACCGCAGATCATGTTTCAGAATCACTGGCATGAACGTAGGAGCAAACTGACAATTTCATAATTATGAGCTTATCACAGAATCACACATTTGGAACAGAAAAAAATAAATGCGTAAGGGATCCCTTACTCTGCGGCTCAACAAAGGCATTCTTCCTAATGATGTTAAACCATACGAGAAAAGGAAGGCCCCCATTTAAATGAACAAATACAAAACAAAGTAGAATTACAGCACAGAAGGTTTACACTCAGCGACTGACTCTCTTATACATCCATTATAAAGTAATCGTGACTGGATGTAGCACCAGTTCCCAGCCCAGGCTGGACATTCTGAGCCCATACACTTCCTGTGGGAGTGTGAACTACCATGCACACAGCACATGCCCCACAATCCATCGGTTCTAGAAAACCTCAAACACATGCCCAAGGAAAGAAGTACAGCAGCACCATTCAGTGCAACATGTATAAAATAGCAAAAAAATTGGAATTAATCTCAATATCCATCCGCAGGATCTCTAATAAAAGATGTATTTATATAACAGAATAATACATGTTCGGCATGAAAACCAAGAAATCAGAGCATGAATATGGATGAATCCGGATGTTGAAGAACATATAATTATGCAATTAATATAGAACATTAACATATATTATATTTATATATTTAACGATATAAATTATTATATATTTACAGAAAGACACAGGATAACCATTTGCGCAACTCTTTTTTTTTTAATTTCTTAACGTTTATTTATTATTGAGAGACAGTGAGAGACAGAGCATGAGCACGGGAGGGACAGAGAGAAGGGGAGACACAGAATCCAAAGCAGCTCCAGGCTCCAAGCTGCCAGCACAGAGCCCGATGCGGGGCTCGAACTCACAAACGCGAGATCACGACCTGAGCCGAAGTCGGACGCTTAACCGACCGAGCCTCCCAGGCACCCCTGCATAACTCTTTTTAAAAGAATTGCTATTTAGGGGGGCGGCTGGCTAGCTCCGTTGGTGGAGCATGAGACTCTTGACCTCGGGGCCGTGAGTTCAAGCCCCACGTTGGGCATACAGCTTACTTACGTACACATATACGTACACGAGTTAAAAACTAGTAAAGAATGCTACTTCGGGACATAAAATATGCATGGGAATGATAAATACCAAATTTGGTTGGTGGGGACCTCTGCAGGGAAGGAGACGGAGGTGACTAGCAAAGGTCACAGAAGACTCCAATCTTGTTTGTAACACTGTATGGTCTACGTTAGGTGGTGAGTATTCAGGGTCAGCCTTTAAACATTTCTGTCTGCCTGATACACGTGTTCATAATTGACTTTTTCCAGGAAAAATTAACATTTAGCATCAAAGAAAAATGTTTGCAGGGGCAAAACTCTAGACCAGTAGGATGTATCTGTCGGAAGAAAAAACCGTTCGACTCACTGCCGTTTAGCCCTGAGAACATAATTTACACGTTGCTCAGTGCCGGCTGGCTACTCCACATCGGCTAAGAAAAGCGGCCGAACCCCGTGCCGTGTCGGGGAGCGGAGCAGATGAGAGAAGGGCCGAGGCAGCGGAGAGGAGGGCGCCGATGGGGCACACAGGGGCTCTGCGTGAGGCGGTCCTGAAGGAGCCCCGGGGAACCGCATCGCGGGATCCACCAGATCCTCCAACGTCGGCGTGGGCTACGCCACGAGGGGGCCCTCCGGCACACCGGCCGGCTTGGCAGTGGGGGCTCTCAGCGGCACCCACGCTTTGAAATTCACACCCAGCTCTCCGAGCCTGGGTGCGGAGGCCATGCCAGGAGCCAAGGGGACCTCGGCCAAGGGGAGCCAAAAGGACCTCGGCCAAGGGGAGCCAAGGGGACCTCCTCCGCACCCGAGGAGCCCATTCACGCACACGAGTCCCAGCAGAGCTGGGAGCCTCCGTCTGCTTACCGAGCACAGCCCTAACCCACACAACTGTGGGAGACTTCCCTGGGAGTCACAATTTGTTTCAGAAAGAATCAC
This sequence comes from Panthera pardus, assembly GCF_024362965.1. Classification (NCBI taxonomy): domain Eukaryota; kingdom Metazoa; phylum Chordata; class Mammalia; order Carnivora; family Felidae; genus Panthera; species Panthera pardus. The sequence continues at coordinate 4,314,942 of NW_026526766.1, forward strand.
CCTTCTCCATGGGACATTAAACATCTGTGACCCAGAGACCACTCTTCGGTTTTGCTTTAGAAACGTGCCCTGCAATCTCGAACGTTCAGAACCTAAAAGTACAGTTTCGCTTCTATCCCCCCAGATGACAAGTTCCTCGGTTGATAACATCCAGTTTTATCTGAGGGCTGGCGTGTCTCAGCGCTTTCACTTTTTAAATCCCCCAAGTCCATGACCGCTCACCTCAGCTGAGCCTCTGTGCTGCCGGGCAATCCTACTGTACCTCCCTACACCGTCCACTGTCGTGTTCATCTACAGCCCATTTCCTAACTCCTCTCTCTCCTTAAACCTCAAACCTCCTACCCAATCCTGACACCAGGTTACTAAGAAAGCAGAAGTATTCAGAAGAAAACCTTCACCCACACCCACCACCAAGTCTAACCACCAGGATTAAGCCCTTACACTCTGCCCTCCCTCCTGTTCCTACAGATGACCTAACCCGTGACGAAGCACCCCGTGCACTAGATTCCACCCCTCCTGTCTGTTCAGGGCCATCACTCCAGCAGCTGTCCTCTTCCCGGCTGACATCACCAATAATATCCCTCTCTACAGAACTGTTCCCATCAGCTGCATTAACGCTGTAACACTGCTCATCTCAAAAAAGCAAAGAAAATTATGTAGACTTTCTCTGCCAGCTTTAAAGAAATAGCTTATTATCAGACGAATTCTTTCACGAAATCCTAGATAAAACACATTAAGACAGCTGTTTGAGGGCAACGGAGAACAACCAAGGCAGACAGAGTGTAAGTTTCTAAACAATCTCACGGGAATGGGGGGGGGGGGGGGGATCGGAGCTCAGGGCTTGCCAAAGAGGAACACTGCAGTCTTTCACTTGGGACCTCTCAAAGTTAAATATAAAACAGAGTAAACACAAAGAGAACCATATGAAGACCAACTGCTAAAAACGAAAGACAAAAAAAAAAAAAAAAGAAAATTAGAAGCTGCCAAAAAGAAGAAGACTGACAGCTGACTTCTCAACAGAAAATGAGTGATATCTCCAAAGTGGGGAAAGAAAATAACTACCCACCTAGAATTTTAAACTAAGCAAACCCATCCCCCAAACATGACACACACAGGCAATCTGTCACCAGCAGGCACACACTGACAGAAACACCACAGGGGCTTCTTCAGGCAGATTATGAGAGTAGAGTTTAAAATCCTATTTTAATTTTTTTTACATTTATTTATTTATTTTTGAGAAACAGAGCGAGACAAAGCATAAGCGGGGGAGGGGCAGAGAGAGAAGGAGACACAGAGTCTGTAGCAGGCTCCAGGCTCTGAGCTGTTAGCACAGAGCCCGACGTGGGGCTCGAACCCACAAACTATGAGATCATGAGCCAAAGTTGGACGCTCAACCGACTGAGCCACCCAGGCGCCCCTAAAATCTTATTTTATACAACTCCTGAGAGATATACCTTAAAAGATAAGGACACAAAATGGCTAAAGTGAAAGGTTAAAAACCAGGCAAACACTAACCGAAAAGGAAGTGAAATCATTGTTAATACCTGACAAAAGGGACCTCAGGCAAAAAATACCATTCAAGGGGCGCCTGGGTGGCGCAGTCGGTTAAGCGTCTGACTTCAACCAGGTCACGATCTCGCGGTCTGTGAGTTCGAGCCCCGCGTCAGGCTCTGGGCTGATGGCTCGGAGCCTGGAGCCTGTTTCCGATTCTGTGTCTCCATCTCTCTCTGCCCCTCCCCCGTTCATGCTCTGTCTCTCTCTGTCCCAAAATAAATAAAAAAACGTTGGAAAAAAAAAAAAAATACCATTCAAGCTAGAGGTTCACTTTATGATAATAAACACGATGACCCACTAAAAGCCATAGGAATTCTAAACTGGCATAAAATAAGACAGCCCCAAATGTATGAAGCAAAAACTGATGAGCCAAAAAGAAAAACTGACCCGTCTACAATCACGGTGGAGTCAGCAAACCCCCATGGTAATCAGTAAACCAAGTAAGCAAACACCCTCATTGAACATCCCTACCAAGAAATAGGAAATAAAAAAAAGAATTAATCCCCAAGTAGAAGAAAGAGCAAAAACTGGAACAAGAAAAAAAAAGTTTTTATGTTTATTTATTTTGAGAGAGAGAGAGAAAGAGAACGTGTGCTCACAAGAACCAGTAGAGCAGGGACAGAGAGAAAAGGAAAGAGAGAACCCCAAGCAGACCCCACACAGTCAGCACAGAGCCCGACACGGGGCTCGATCCCATGAGCCATGAGATCACGATCTGAGCTGAGATCAAGACTCAGATGCTTAACCGACCTAGCCACCCAGGCAACCCTGGAGCAAAATTGTTTTAAGAAACAGAAAACAAACATGCAGGAGAGAAATATCAAAGAAATTGCTCATTTGGGGAAAAAAAAAAAAAAAGCTAAAACAAATGACAGTCCTTTAGTAAGACTGATCATTGTGGGGGCGCCTGGGTGGCGCAGTCGGTTAAGCATCCGACTTCAGCTCAGGTCATGATCTCATGGTTCATGAGTTCGAGCCCCGTGTCACGCTCTGAGGTGACAGCTCCGAGCCTGGAGCCTGCTTCAGATTCTGTGTCTCCCTCTCTCTCTGCCCTTTCCCTTGCTCGCTTTCTCTCTCTCTCAAAAATAAGTAACATCAAAAAGCTTAAAAAATAAAATAAATAAAATAAAAAAAGACTGATCATGGAAAAATCCAAGAAGGCACAAACCCCAACAGCAAGAATGAAAAGGAGAATACTACTAAGGCTTTTACAGACATTAAAACAATAAGAGTATTAGTAACAACCGTGGCCCAAAACATTCAAAAAGGTACATGAAATGGACACATTTCGAGAAAAACACAACTTATTAAAACTGACAGAGAAAATCTGAAAACACAAACACATATTAAAGAAACTGAATATGTTTATTCAAAACTTTCCTACAAGAAAACCACACGCCCCTGTGGCTCCAACAGTATATTCTCCCAAACATAATGAAAACAACTGGGGGCACCTGTCTGGCTCATTCAGTGCTGTGTGCGACTCTTGATCTCAGGGCTGTGAGTTCGAGCCCCACATTGGGTGTAGAGATTACTTTAAGAAACTGAAAACCTAAATAAAAAAATTTAACATCAATCCTACATTTACATGGAGAATTGCAAAACAAACACTCGATAAGAACATTATAAGAAAAAAACATGACAGGCTAATCTTTCTCATAGCCTCAAAAATTCCTAAACAAAATATAAGTAAATCATACCTAGTAGTAACATAAATAAAATACAATATATCAAGACCCAGTTATATTCAGTCCAATACTGAAGACTGGTTTAATGTTAAGGGCTAATAATAAGTGTTTTATTATTTTTTTTTTTTAGTTAATAGCATAAAAGTGAAAAATCATACAAACTTTCAGCAGGTGCAGAAAAAAGTAGTTAAAATTCACACTCATTCTTTTAGCCTCTTGAGGTAGAACTGACATGAAGTAAAATTCAGTCATTTTAAGTACACAATTCAATAATTTTTATTAAAGTTACAGAGCTGTACAGCCATCTAATTTTAGAACGTTTCCATTATCATAAAAAGACCCCTCACACTCACCTGCAGGCACTCCCCGTTCCCACCTCCACCCCCTAAAACTTTGCCTTCCACTATTCTCCTAAAACTTTGTCTTCTCTGGACATTTCACGTGAATAAACTCGTACAATACATGGTCTTCAACATAGCAAGCATAGTGTTTTTTCACTATGAATTAGTATTTTTTTTCTTTTCATTACCGAATAGTATCCCCTTGTAGGGACAGAGAAAACCTTTGTTTCTCTGGTCATCGGCTGGTGGACACTGGGGTCTTTCCACCTTTGGCTGTTATGAAAAAATACTACCAAGAGCATTCGCGTACAAGTTTTCGTGTATACAAACGTTCTTATTTGTCTTGGGTAGACACGAAGGAGTGGAACTGCTGGGTCATATTGTAAATTTCTATTTAACTTAAAAAAAAACAACTGTCCCTGTTTCTCCACAGTGGCTGCACCCCTTCCCCTTCCTATCAGCAATACGCAGGGGTCCCTGGTGCCCTTACATGGTCACCAACACCAGTCTGCTCTTTTTTTATTACAGCATTTTAGTGGGTGTGAAATGGTATCAATTACGGTTGTAAATCTGCATTTCCCTAATGACTAAGGAGGTTAAGTATCTTTTCATGTGCTTGTTAGCCATTCATACAGGTCCTTGGTGAAATGTCATTTCAAATCTTTTGCTCATTTTTTTTTTTTTTTGTACTGGATAATTTGTTTCCTTCTTATTGAGTTGTAAGAGTAATATCTTGGATATGAGTCCTTTCTCAGAAATATGATTTATAGGGACACCTGGGCGGCTCAGTCAAACGTCTGACTCCTGATTTTAGCTCAGGCCATAATCACAGTTTGTGGGTTCGAGTCCTGCACTGGGGTCCGTGCATGGAGCCTGCTTGGGACTCTCTCTCTCCTTGTGCCCCTCTCCTCACAACTGTCTCTCTCAAAATAAATAAATATTTAAAAGAAAGAAATATGATTTCCAAATATTTTCTCCCCATCCATGGCTTGTCTTTTTACTTTCTTGATGCTTTTTGAAGTTTTAATTTTAATGAAGTTCAATTTCTCAACTTTTTCATCACACGTGCTTTTGCTGTCATATCTAGTCAACAGTCATTCTTAAATAAAAGTTCATAACAAACTAGGAAAAAAAAGAAAATCTTTTTTAATCTGAAGGGTAATTATAAAACATCTGTAACTAACATCACCTTTAAAGGCCAATTACTGTAAGCTTCCTCCCAGAGATCAAGAGTGAATCAAGGATGTCCTTTATCACTTCTAAAGACAGTCGCAGATGTACAAGTCAGTATAATAAGAAAACTTTTTAATTATAGATCAAAGGGAAAAAATGAAACTGTCGTTATCAGCAGATGGCTTAACTATACGTGAAGAATAGCCAAAAGAATTTAGAAAACATGGAAACAAAAGAATTTAGTAAGGTTGCTGAATACAAGTTCAACATATAAAAATCAACTGTCTCTTTATAAACTCACGAAAGAAATTTGTGAAATTTAAAAAAAAAACACTATTTATAATAACATTCAAAAATCAAGGAGCCAAGGAACACATCTAATAAAAGATGTACAGGATCTTGACACAAAAAAACTAGAAAAATCTTCTGAGATAAATTAAAAACTAAGTAAGTGGAGGAACATATCATGCTCATGTATTAGAAAACTTCGTACTAAAATATGTAAATTCTCTCCAAATTAATAGAGTCACTGAAGTTCCAATCAAAATCCCCACATGCCTGGAAAATGACAAGCTGAAAATGCAAAGGGCCAATAAGTAAAGATACTTCTGAAGAAGAAAAAGTTGGAGGGTTTACACTACAACAGAAAGATGCTATTATAAAGCTACTGTAATTAAGAAAATGTGATACTGCCTCAAAGATAAAGACCAATGCAACAAACAGCAAGTCCCAAAAAGACCCGGTTGATTTGTGGCAGACATTTCAAGGACCAGATGGACTTTCTGATACATGGGGCTGGAGCCGCTGAATGTTCATGCGAGAAAAAAAGATTCCTGACCCTTCACACCACACACACACAAAGGAATCAATTCATGGTACATTATGCAGCCTAAATGTGAAAAGTAAAACGATCCAACTTCTAAATGAAAACTAAAAATACCTTCAGGGAGTCTGCATGGCTCAGTCGGTGAAGCATCTGACTCTGCATTTTGGCTCAGGTCATGATCTCACGGTTCATGAGTTCAAGCCCCACATAAGGCTCCGTGCTGGCAGCGTGGAGCCCGCTTGGATTCTTTCTCTCCCTCTCTCTGCCCCTCCCCAGCTCCCTCTCTCTGTCAAATTAAATAAACTTAAAAAATATTTTTAATAATAAATAAATTTAAAAAATAAAAATATCTTCAACACTTTGGTATACACAAAAGTTTTAAAAGATTTCTCCGTAGACTCAGGAAAAAACCGGACTTCATTAAAATTAAAAACTTCTCAGGGTGCTTGGGTGGCTCAGTCGGTTAAGCATCCGACTTCGGTTCAGGTCATGGTCTTGCAGTCCTTGAGTTCAAGCCCCACGTCGGGCTCTGTGCTGACAGCTTGGAGTCTCGAGCTGCTTCAGATTCTCTGTCTCCCTCTCTCTCCACCCCTCACCCTGTCACGCTCGTCTCTCACCCTCTCCATCTCTCTCTCTCTCTCTCAAAAATGAATAAAACATTAAAAAAAAAAAAACTTCTGTTCATCAAAAGACATCATTAAGAAAATGAATATGCACATGAAAGAATGAAACACAAGTCCTCCACATAGAAAGCACTAAATAAATGTCAGAAAGAAAAAGATAACCCAAGAACAAAAAGCAGGCCAAAGATGCAAATACTTCACAAAAGAGGACGTCCAACTGGCTGATGAAGAGATGACAAGAAACACAACCGGATTAATTATCTAGAAAACGCAAATTAAAAACACAGACCGCTTTATAAGCAATCCACAGCTAAAGTGTTAGGGAAGGTCGAGAGCAGTGGCACTCTGACTTAATGCTGCTGGGAGTAGAAACTCGTAAAAATCACTTTAAAAATGCCCCCCCGCAGAGGTGTACGCCCACCGAGATGCAGGCTGCGTACAACACAGCGTGTTCACGGAAGCACGCTTCGGGACAGCTCAACCGTGGCGACGCTCCGAAAGCCCGTCGACAGCAGACACACAAATTGTGAGACGTTCCCACAAGGAACAGGATTGTACTACCCACTCCCAGATGAACAGCGTAAACCAAATCCCACCAACACGGTGAGCGGAAATCAACCTCAAAAGAGTACACGCCGGGTAATTCCAGTCGCATGAAGTTTGACAGTAAGCAAAACTAGTATTTGGTGATAAAAACCAGAAGGATCCCCGGTACGCTTGGGTGAAAGATGGTTAATGGACTGTGGCAGGGCGATAAAGGTGACGTCCATCTGTTAGGCCGGGTGGTGACTGCCCAGCCCGGTGCATTTCACAGATCTGTATTACACTTGAGACTTGTACAGTTTCCTATTCGTATATTATAATTCAGTTAAAAAGTTTGTTTAAAACAAATTCCCATATGTTCCACCTGCTCCAGCTACCACCAATTCCTCTCTCTGTCAAAGCCAAAGCCTTCAAAAGGGTTGCCCTTTCTGTCTCCTACCCTCGCCTCCTACACTAGGTCTTTCAAGCAGAGGAGACAAAGAGACAGCAAAAAACTAAAGAAATAACCACCAAAGGAAGTGGTAAACGCCTTGGGTGAAAAAAAGAACAGGAAAGCGTCGACCTAATGAGGGTGTGGACCACGCTACGGTATTAAATAGGGTGATCGTACTGGCGTTGCTGAGAAAGTATAATAAATCAAGAAGATCTGCTTTTCACGTTACTGAAAATGCAGTATTTGGTTCTAAGTTACATATTTTTTTTAATTTATTTTTATTTTTTTATTTTTTTCTGTTCCCATTCCTTGTTTTATTTTCTATTTTTTTATATATAATTTGTTGTCAAACTGATTTCCATACAACATCCAGTGCTCATCCCAATAGGTATGTTACATATTTTTAATCATACTATAGTGCTACTGCAGTTTCCGTTCTATTGCAAATTCCTTTCATCTAAATATATAGATAGGTAATACACCGAGTAGACAACGCACGGAGTTTATTATTAAACAATTTTGAGAAAGTATCTATTTACTTAAATACTGCCCCCTAAAATGTCCTCTCCTAATTGTTTTATATAAATTTTATATGAATTTTTTGCTTATTGTTTTATATAACTTCTGCCCTTTAAATATGCTTTAAGATTACTACACATTAAATTTCTACTTGTTTAGGGGCGCCTGGGTGGCTCAGTCAGTTGGGCGTCCGACTCCGGCTCAGGTCATGATCTCACGGCTCGTGGGTTGGAGCCCCGCGTTGGGCTCTGTGCTGACAGCTCGGAGTCTGGAGCCTGCTTCGGATTCTGGGTCTCCTCCTCTCTCGGCCCCACCCCCACTTGTGCTGCGTCTCTCTGTGACTCTCAAAAAATAAATGTAAAAAAAAAAATTTTTTTTTTAAATAAATAAATTTCTACTTGTTTATATTTGCAGTGGACTCGTCCTGCGAGCCTTTACAGAAGTTATGAGAAACACTAATATTCTTTGTTTTGCATTTTAGGATGTTTAGCTTCCTTGGGCCTCAATAACCAAAGGACAGCAAAGCCCCTCAGTCTCTCTCAAAACTCCAACATGCTCCCCAACAAGTGGCACCATCCCTCTCGAGTGCTGAGGCTTTAAGTAAGCCAATGGTCTTCAACCTGTTTGGTTCCCAATACAGCCAAAAAGAGACATGTACACATTTTCATCATGTGAGTTTAAGCAGCTGCAAAGACGGCAGTGTGCTTCTAAGCACTGGCATGCATCCCAGAGGAGAACCTAGATCACCGTCAGTGTGTCCAGCGGAATCTACACCCCACAGGGATTGGATTCGCAGAAACCATCCGGGTCTAAAACACGCAAACAAACCCTTGCTTTACAGTAAGAAATAGTACATCGTTTCTTTAGGAACTGGTGTCTGCCCCACTTTCCTGTAATTATTTTTTCTGATGTAATTAGTGTGGATGCATGAAACACTTCTACTGGTTACTGTCACATCTCTTTGCAACAAAATATGTACATGGACTGTTATTGTTTAGAACAATCTGGCTTTTTAAACGTGTTTTTGTTTGTTTACGAGAGGGGAAGGGGCAGAAGGAGAGCCCAGCACAGAGCCCGACGCTCACAACTGTGAGATCATGACCCAAGCCAACGTCCAGAGTCAGACCCTTAACGGACCGAGCCACCCAGGCGGCCGTCATATTTTTAAAAATCCCCTTTTTGGCAATTTGGAAGCTTTCTCCCCATCTGGAGCGAGGCAGTGAAGTAAGATCAGCTGCAGCGAAGTAAGATCAGCACTGACTTGTGCCACGCAAGGGCAAGCAGGAAAGAACGACGGTAGAGAGTAACTGTGACCCACAGAGCAGCCTGAAAAGTTTCACGGAGGAACACATACCAACTAGATCAGTGGAAAACTAGCTGTGCCTCCTGAGTGCCCAGAAACGCCCCCGCCGCGGTGTGGTGGCTCACCTTGCGGAGTCGCGGGTCCCGACGGCGCGGTGGCTGGACCACAGGGATGGAGAAGACCATCTTCCCACCTGCGCACCCTGCCGGCGGCAGCACGCCGTTCTACTCCATCGCCTGTGCCCGGCACCGTCCCCCCCCCCCCGCCCCGGCACCCCCGGTACGTTCTGCCCATCTAACGGAGAAGAAACGGCAGCTTGACGTTGCCTTGCCCTCCACGCCAAGAGACGCAACGCCTCACCATCTGCACGGCGTGGCCGACAGCGGTCAAAGCCGACATCTCCCAGTTGCTCTAGCGGGCACGCGCCTGTGTCCATCCAGACGCCGCGGTCTTCCCCGCCCCCACTCCAAAAGGGCTCTCGTTCCCCCCATTCAACCAAACGTGGGCTCAACATGCCCACGGATGTGCAGGCAGCTGCACCTGTGTCCTCACCTCCCCGCGGCACCAGACAGAGCGGAGGCCCCCAGGGACCCCGGGAGGTTCCCTCTGACACCTCTGACACACCGGGAGCCTCCCCGGTGGTGCTCGTGCCAAGGTCAGCCTGGAGGCACAAAGGGACCTAGGCAAGGGTCTGGGTGTTTCTATTTCCTCAAAGAATGTACATGAGATTGGAATGCTCTGTTCCATAAATTTCTAGGTAGAACGTCTTCCTGCAGTCACCTGGCCAGGTGTTTTCATTGTTCTGGGATCAGTCAAGTTTTCTACTTCTTAAGTCAATTTTGGTTAAGTTTTATTTGCGATAATTTATCTATTTCACCTAAAATTTTCAAATTTGTTGGCATCAGTTATTCTTAACATTATCTTACCAGTTTAATGTCTGTGGAATTTATATATACCCGGGGCCTCTTTTTTCAATCTGAGTGTTGTTTCTTTGTTCTCTCACCCTTGCTTTAATCTTGCTGGAAGTCTGACCATTTGAATTTTCAAAGAGCCAGCTTTGGGCTTTATTATCCTCACTACTTACTATGCGTTTTCCGTGTCATAAGTTTAGGCTCATGTTCAGTTCCTTCCTTCCGGCCTTCATTTTTCCTCAGAGTGACATGTCCGTTTACCATGCCCAAACCCAAAACTTCCCTTCTACCCAGCGTCCCAGGCTCTCTGGCTTACTGGAAGGCTTCTCCCCTAAGGTGATGCCACTGTTGTCTCCCCTGCAGAATCGCGGGCAGCGCCAACACTCCACGCCCACCGTGGTAAGATCTCCATCTTCAGAAGGGCTCATCAACGCCTCATGTACTTCCAACTATCATCACATTCCTATGAACTATTATGGAATAATTTCTTGAAAATCTGTTCATTTGTATTACTTTTAGAAGTTTTCTGTAGCGTCCCCTTCTTTTCTCTTTAATATTTCTCCTTGGGTAGTATAGTGTTATCCCTTCTTAGTGCTATTTAAGCCACCTTTGTGCCGAAGGCTCAAGACTTTTCTCCTCAGCCTGACCTCTTCCTGGGCCATCAGTGTTCTGTATGCAACCATCCAACAGAGGCTTTCACTTGGATTTCTAACTGGCATCTCCAGATTCATGGGTCTAAAACAGAAGTCTTGATTTCTCTCCAACCATCGCTGCCCAAAACCTCCCTCTCCCCCAGGCCTTTCCGTCTCAATCCAGGGAACCTCTCTTCTCCTAATAGCTGAGGCAAAAACCTAGGAGGCATCTCTGATCTCTCTTGTCCCTTTATTCACACCCAATCAATCAGCAGTTCCTGTTGTCCTCCCTTCGGAATATAGCCCCAGGTTCTGCACCTGCTCCCGGGGAACCCCAGAGAACCCCTGCCCTGGGCTACCTGACTGCTACGTTAAAGCCCACACTCTTCAGAACTGCTGTGTTGTCATAGGGGATGCGACATCGGGGGCTGCGTTTGGCTTTATGTGGGTCCTGTGTTGGCAGAAAAGTGGAAACCACTGGCCACGGGCAGAACCTTAGGAAGCAAGGAGTCCCCAAGGGCAGGCAGAGGAAGAGCTGTTTGCCAAAGAGAATGAGAAGCAGGAGATATACTACTAACTGAAAAAGTGCAAAGACCATGTATAGAATGCTACTTGCCTAAGACAGAATGGAAGTAGCAACAGAGGCACATCCTTAATTTTGCAAAAGAAACACGTGACGCATAAACTAGGAACTAATGAGATTCATTAACGCCCTCGCGAGTGGCAATGTGGTGGAAGGGGCTGGAGGGAGGAAGTGGCCAGTGACACTTCTGTGCACAGCTCTGACTTCTGAAATCACGCTGATATTTCACATATTCCAAGTAAAAGAAACAAGAGGAAACCTAACTTTATTTCCTATGAATAAAGCATTAATTACACTGAACAAGAAGTAACACAAATAACTTCCAATAGTGTTTTTACTCTACACCCTCAGTCTAAAGATATAAACGCTCTAAATCTTAAGCTCTAGTTAGAAAGTGTGTTTATCCCAGTGGTATCGATCTAGCCACTGTGAAACTATTTTCTGCTATTACACACTTGAGCAAATGAGTAAACACATTTCAGATAATGTAAGTGTAGAGATGAGCGTGAAGCCCATGGTGACGAACAGGAACTGGAGTTATCAGCACGCACTTGCGGCTTCGGATACAGAAGCGCAAACGATGGTATGAGTGTACGTGTGTGTAACGTAAGGGTACTTTTCTACCCACGGGTCTTAGCTCTATCTGGCGCAAGGGCCTTGAATCAAAGAGCCCAAGGGACAATGAGCACAGGTGAGCACCCAGCTCTTGGTTCTTAAACACCATCCCCACCAAAGGGAACCGAAAACTGCCAGCTTTGACCATGCTGGAGTAAGTGATGCTGGACTAGCCCTTCAAACACGTGAAACTTCTTTCAGATGCCGATCAGTAAGTAGCGACACAGTGAAGGGGAGGCCAGTGACTGCTCCAGCTTTCTCAGGACACTTTAGAGGATGGGGTGCAAGGCAGGGGGACCTGAACAGAGCAAGCAGACTGATCTGGCTGACAGAAGCAGATGGGAGTTCAGGCAGACTGGGTGGCTGATATTTACAGAAGAGGAAACCAGACAGGAAAGAGTCACTCAGAGAAAGCGCCCCAATAACCTGCACAGGTTCCCTCAAGCTTTAAGCTGAAATGCCCATTCACAGGCAATTACCAAGGAAAGAACTGTCCATGTTCCAACAGAAGGAACTGGCAACTGCACAGAACACCCCGGGCCCCCAGTAAAGACATCAGAAGCTTTTCAAAGAAACCTTGAAAGGGTCAGGCAGATCCTCCAGGAGAGCGGTCATCTGCTGCGACAAAACAAGAGTTTAAGAAAAACACCAAGTAGGGACGGGCCCACCTACTGCAAACATTCACCAATCTCAGATATTTCATAATTCGAGAGCAGAAAGTCAACAAAAGTTTATAGTCGGGAAGAGATAACAAGTGAAAGCACATGATACTATTACAAACGTTTTAATGAATACTTTATATCGGTATTTAGTGTATTTCTCATGTTGCCTTTACTTTTATTTTAGAGAATGTGAAAATACTGGCTACCGCCATCTCTCAAACCTTATTTTGCCCTGAACATCCCAAGCTATTCAAATGGAAACTCTAATCAAGGGGTTTCCAGGAACCTGAACGTCAAGACCCTGTCAAGACCCTGACTGGTCGTAGCTGGGGAACCCAGCGCTCACCCAAGCGACTGCATTGTTGCACATGACATTGGTACGAGAAGTACGCATTGTAGAGCCTTCTGCAGGATCGTTCATCCACCACACAAGAGAAAAGGGCACTTTCACTGCATGTTTAGAGACACGGCCTCCATGGGCCAGGCATGTAGCATCTTCCCGTGGAGCTCAATGGACCTCAGCCTGGCTTCTCTAGCCGTAGGTGAGGGCCCAGGGCTCGGGGAACGGACTTGGACCAGCAAAGGGGAGAAAGAAATTGAGTCTGGACCAGGGCGGGGGAAGCTCACTATAGACTGCAGGCCGGTCTGCACCCAGTGTTTCTATGGCCCTCGAGTTAAAATTGGTCATTCCTTTTTTCTAAAGCTTTATAAAAATAAACGTTAAAGAACTGTCATATATTTGTGTGTGTGTGCGTGTATATATATATACAGACGTATATACATACCTAAGACAAAGACTATGAGAGGCCCAGAAAGCCTAAAATATCTGGCCCTTTACCGAAAACTTTGCTGGACCCTAGTCTAGACCAAGTCTGGCTCCCAAGGGAACCAACCCCTCAGAAACCAAGCTGGGGTGCTAAACGGCAGGAGCCAGAAGCAGACTGCTGAACACTGCATCTGTTTCTAAGTTTAAGCTCTGCCTTCCAGCTTCTGCAGCCGCACAGAGCCTCAGCCACGGTTACAGGTTCGATTACCCCCCCAGCTCTCCGGTGCCCTCGTCTGCGCCAAGGCAGCGGGACCTCACTGGGCAGGGCTGGCGAGGGGCCTGAGGACAACGGCCCGGGCCAGCCTCCTCTGCAGGGGCCCGTTCTCCCCTCTCCCCAAGAGAGGCTCTGCTCCTCTGAGACATGCCTGCAATTTAGAAAGGTCAGCTTAATAACAGAACTTGAACAAGTCACTATTCTTCCCCACAAGCCACCTACACATGGACTGTATCAAAATATAAGCTCACTTTACTTAACCGTGACACTCTGCCAGTTTTACCTCCTCAACAACCAGAATCTTTCAGTTCTTGGTCCCATAAGTTCAGTACCTTCGACGGTCCAGGCACTGTTCTGATAATGGGTCCCTGCCCTAATTCCAGGGAATCAGAGGGTCTGCAGAAGCGGCCCAATCACAAAATCACAAGTAAAAAAAATACATTCTGGAACCGAAAAGCGCCAAGAAGAAGCTAAAATAGGAAACTGTGGCGGAGGGTGGGGGGAGCAGGGAGGGCTGCTTGGGCCAAAATGACAAGGGAACAGCTCCCTAAGGAGATGACATTTGTGCAGAGGTCTTTCCAAGCTAAGGGAACAGAGGGTCTGACAGGAGGAGTTCTGTCAAGCACAGGCCAAGGTCGGGCGGAGCAGAGGGAGAAAGAAGGTGGGAGATGGGGCAGCGGGGGGGAGTGGCCAGAGCGGCAAGACCGTATAGACTTGGTATCAGTTTCCTACAAACAACTGCCAGCTCGGTGGGATCATCCTACAGGTCTGGGTCGGAAGCGTAAACTGGAGGCTTTCCCAACTCCTGGAGGCTGTCCACACTCCTTGGCTTGCGGCCCTTTCCCTGCACCTCTACAGCCTTCCCATCATCCTCTCTCCTCCCAGATTCCAACCCTCCTGCCTCCCTCTTATACAGACTCTATCCTTACACTGGGCACACCAAACAATCCAGGGTGATCTGCCCCTACCGCCACATAAGGTCAGACGTATTTATAGGTTCCACGGGTTAGGGCATGGACAACTTTGGGGGGCCATTATCCAGCCCACCACACACTTTATTCCTGAGGATTATTTAAAACAGGACTGGGCTGTGTTGTGGCGGGACATGCTAACGTGCTACAGTGGGACAGGGGTGGACTCAGGGATATATCAGCAGATTACTACTAATACATACTTCCTATTTCTTCAAAAGAAATACTACCTATAGAGCCTAAAATATTACTTGGGAATTTTTTTTAATGGAAATAGGGTTAGAAATGAATTAGCAACAGCCAAAAATTACTTCTTCAGAAAGGCCGTGGGTACTCTTGAGTCCTTTTTAATGGCATCTCTGGCATGCTCAAATGAAAAACTTAAAATTAATTATAACATTAAGAGCTTATATTAGGAAAGAAAAAGGGTTTAAAAATCAATGAACTAAGCTTCCACCTTAAGAAGCTAGAAAATACGGAATAAATTAATACCAAAGCAAATAGAGGAAAGAAAAAAAAATGAAACTCAAAGCCAGTTCTTTGAAAAGATCAACAAAAATAATAAATGTTTTATCAGAGTTTAAGAAAAAGACACAAATTATCAATATCAAAAGTGAAAGATATCACTGTAAGTTCAGTCGATATTAAAAAGATAATAAAGGAATATCATGAAATTTATGCCAATAAATTTGAACACTTAGATAAAAACAGATAATTTCTTTACGACACAAACTACCCAAACTTAAGAAGAAACTGACAACTTGAACAGCCATATGACCACTAAAGTGATTAAATTCACAGTTAAAAATCTTCTCACAGAGAAAATTGGACCAGATGACTTGGATTTTACCAAATAACTAAATAAGAAATAATACCAATTCTATTCAACCTCTTCCAGCAAAACAGAAGAAATGAAATTGGAACACTTCCCAATTCATTTGATGAGACCAGCAATACCCTCACACCAAAAACAGACACAGACACTACAAGAAAACTACCCCTCATCAATTTCCCTCCTAAACACAGTTGTAAAATTCCTGAACCAAACTGTAGCATACCAAATCCAGCAATATATAAAAACAGGAACACATCATGACCAAGAAGGGTTCATTCCAGGAACACAAGGTTGTTTTAATAGCTGAAAATCAATCGATAAGTAACCATTAAACACTGGGGAAAAAAGGTATCATCTTAATAGATGTAAAAGAAAGAGATTTGACAAAATTCAACACTTATTCATGATAAAAATAAAAAAACCTCAACAAACTTGGAATAGAACTGTTTTCAACCCAATTAAAAGCAAATTTATGAAAATACTACAGCAAACATTATACTTATTGGTGAAAGACTGAATGCCTTCCCTCCCCAGCTGAGACAAGGCCAGAACGGACATTCTCATCACCTTTATTCAGCACTGTAATGAAGGTCTCAACTGATGTAATTAAAAAAAAAAAAAGGCCAACATACTAAAAAGGAAGAAGTAAAACTGGCTACAGATGACTATCTACATAGAAAAATCCCAAGGAATCTACAAAAAAAAAATGATTCCTAGAACTAAAAAGCGAGGTTAATAAAGTTGCAGGATACATAGTTAATATATGAAAATCAACTGCATTTCCACATGCTAATAATAAAAAACCAGAAGTCTAAATAAAAAATGCCACTTACTGTAGCACCAAAAAACATGAAATACTTGGGAATAAATTTAACAAATATGTCCAAGACATGTACACAGTAACTGACACTGAGCAGCATAGACAGCCTTGGGTATAAATCACATGTATCTGGTCAATTGATTTTTTAGGAAGGTCCTAAGTTAATTCAATGGAGGAAAAGTTAACCTTTTCAATAAATGGTGCTAGAAGAATTGGATATGCACATGCAAAAAAGTTGTGTGTTTTTTTTTTTTTTTAACCCTGTGGTATAATACAAAATATATTTGGTCTTTTTCACAGGATCCTGGCACAGAGCTCTAAAAATCCTTGAAATATCCTGAGTGATAGAAGTGTTTTTATTTTTATTTATAATGAGCCCCTCTCAACCACACCTGAGTTTATGCTAATGAGGTGACTGTTGGAAGGCCTCTAAATGGCTTCCGGATGGAGGCTGGTCACCAGAAAGACCAAGCCATAGTTAGAGGGTTGGGATTCTCAGCCCCACCCCTCAACCTTTGGGGAAGGGAAGGGGCCAGAGACTGAGTTCAGTCACCAAAGGCCAAGGTTTTAATCAATCATGGCTATGTAATGGAACCTCCATAGAAACCCATAAACAATGGGGTTCAGGGAGCTTTCAAACTATTGAACACATGTGTTAGGAGGGTGGCAGGCCCAAAAGGGGACATATTCTCAACACCAAATTAGGGGGTGAGGGGAGGGTCTCCACACCAATTCTCCAATTAGCTATACCAACTGAGTGTCCAACGATTTAATTCAATCTTGATGCTAACTCGACATTAGTACAGACCCTATAGGTTAAGGGCTCAGTCCCACGAGACTGCTTTCACATCACATGCCAGTCACCTGTCCCAGGAAGCACCCAAAATTTTAACTGACAAGCTATGAATTCAAGGGTCTCCAAAAACTCCTCCTCAGGTTCACTAATTCACTAGGATGATCCACAGAACTCAGGAAAACCCTTTACTTACATTTACCAGTTTATTGAAAAGGATACGCCTCAGGAAGAGCCCAACAGAAGAGATATACAGAGCAGGGTACAAGGAAGGGGAAACATGGAGCTTCCATGCCCTCTCTGGGCACACCACCTTGCCAAAACATCGATGTGTTCACCAACCTGGAAACTCCCCATTGTTTATGGGGTATTATAGAGTTTTCATTACATAGGCACAATTGATTCAATCATTGGCCTTTGGTGATTGAACTCAATCTCCAGTTCCTCTCCCCTCTCCAGAGACTGGGGGCGGGCGGGGGGGGGGGGGGGGGGGGTAGGACTGAAAGTTCTAACCCTCTAATCCCATGATTGATCTTCCTGGCAACCAGCCCATACCCTAAAGCTATCTAGGACCCCTGAAACCCCAGACTTGAATCAACTCTTTAGTATACGAAAGGCACTCTTCTCACTCAGGAAATTCCCTGGGTTTTAGGAGTTCTGTGCCAGCAATCTGGGGCAAAGACCAAATGCATATTTTATTATACCACAATACCTAAATCTACATCTTGCAACATAAACGAAAATTAACTCAATGCATCAAAGGTCTAAATGTAAAATATAACAACTAAAAAAACTTCTAGAAGACAACATAGTTTGAGAAAGTCTTTGTGCTGTGGAGGAAGAAAATATTCTTAATTCACAAAATAAGTACAAGCTCCATAAAATACAAATGGATAAATAAAACTTCAAATAAAAACTTTCGTTGTTCATAACAAACTGTTAAGAAAAAGGCAAGTTATAGAGTAGCAGAAAATACTTGCAAAACATACATGGGATAAAGGCCTTGTAGCAGGAATATGTAAAGAAGTCTACAACTCAGTAACAAGACATTCTGATAAAAACAAGGGGAAAAGATCTAGCTGAACACTTCACCAAAAACAAAAACAAACAAACAAAATACATGTGACAAAAAAGCACCGGAAAAGACGCTCACAACCATTAGCCATTACACAAAGTCAAACTAAAACCACAGTGACATATAACCACATGCCCATTACGATGCCTAAAATTAAACTTAAAACGGACAGCATCAAGCACTGGCGGGGACGTGGAACACCCAGAAGTCTCATACATTACTGGTGGGAATGCAAAGTGGCAGTCACTCTAGGAGACAGTTGGCAGTTTCTTACAAAATGAAACACAGGTATGAACTAGGAGGCAGTTGGCAGTTTCTCACAAAGTGAAACACAGGTATGAAAACCCAATAATTCTACTCCCAAGTATTTATCCAAGAGAAATAAAAACTGTTCCCATAAAAAGACTTGTATGTGAATGTTCACAGAAGCAGTACTTACAAAAGCCAAACTACTGGAAAAACCCACAAGTAGATAAACCGTGGGCTATGCATACAACGGATCACTCAGCACATACAACAAACACGCCGCACTGAAACAAGACTACTGCAACACATCACACAGTGAACCTCAAAGCATTATGCTAAGTGAGGAAGCCAAAAGCAACCATCACCTAGAGTAGGATTCCATTTAGGAGACACTGTTTGGGGTTTTTTTTTTAAGTTTTATTAAAACTTAAATGTCTACACCCAGCATGAGGCTGAACTCATGACCCTGAGATCAAGAGTCACATGCTCTTCCTACAGAGCCAAGCCGGGCACCCCAGAAGACATTTGAGAAGAGGCAAAACTATCGGAAGAGCAAGGGAAAGAGGGGTCGAAGGGGTCAGAGTTGGGGAAGACACTAACAACAAACGGGCACGAGGAAGATTTTTAAGTGATGAACATCCCCAAGAGACCATACTACGACCACGGTCTAAATATCTGCCAACACTCAGCAACTACATACTTAGAATCAGTACTTTTTTTTTTTTTTGAAGTTTTTATTTTATGTAAGTAATCTCGACATCCAAAGTGGGGCTCAAACTCACAATCCCAAGATCAAGAGTCACACACTCCACTGACTGAGCCAGCCAGGGGCCCCTAGAATTGGCACTTTATTGCAAGTAATTCCGTATCTCAATAAAATAGATTATTTTAACTCAAAAAAACTGCTAGATAACAACAGAACCCTATGCTACACTATTAGGAATCTGTGGGCATCTACCCTTTTACTTTATTTATCACACTTCCTAGGGGACTGACATTTAAGCACATAAATACAACGTAGCCTGATATTCTGAAACAGGATCAGAGAACTTCACTAGTCAGAGGCCCCACATGACATCTGTCTCTGCTTGAACAATACGCACAACATTCAACAAAGCATGTTGACAGTTTTAGTGAGAAGTTTGTAGTCAAATCATAATTTAGTAGAATTCAAAAGCAGAAGCAAAACTACCTTTACTTTAAAAAAAAAAATCCCACACTAGTATGTATAATTCAGCGAAACACTCAATTTAGAGTTCTACATATAAGATCAATTACCAAGAATTGTTATAATCTATTTTAGTAATTTCAAAGGAAAAAAGAATCCTTAAATCCTTATTCTCAGTAATTTCTCATAAAATCTCATTTCAAAAATTTGATGGTAAAACCAGTACACATGTCCTTTAGTACCTAGTGTTAGAACACCAGAACAAAGATAAATGGCGAGGGTTACACATTCACATCAACTTCCGTACCCAGAGAACTTTTTCACAATTTCATTAGAGGCAATATATTAAAATTGTGAAACAGAAGTATTTCCGCTTTCCTTTGTGTGTGTATGTGTGTAAGACAAACATTTTTTAAATGAACGGGGTGTGCCTGAGTGGCTAGGTCAGTTAGGCGTCCAACTTGGGCTCAGGTCATGATCTCGTGGTTCACAGGTTGGGCTCTGTGCTGACAGCTCAGAGCCTGGAGCCTGCTTCCGATTCTGTGTCTCCCTCTCTCTCTGTCCCTCCCATGCTCACTCTCTCTCTCTCAAAAATAAAATAAAAACATTAAAAAAAATTTTTTTTTCATTTTAAATGAACACATAATATGTAGACTGTGCAGGGAAGACAGCACACAGTTTGGCCGATCTCTGATCTAATCTACACAGCCCGGGCTTCACGTGAACTTGGACTATCAAGATGACAGGTCTCAGTATTCTAAGAGAAGAACGGGCGAGCTGTGAACCCAGAAGCGGGGTGTCTAACCCACACGGAAGCGTATGCTTCAGTGATTCCCAAGCTGGAGTCGTGCTGAGGATATGGCATGGGATCTGAAAACACGCATGTACCGGAAACGGCGTGCACAGCCAAGATAATCACACTTTTTCCTCTATCTAGACGTCACTGTGAATAACAGAAGATTCACTTAAAAACAGCGCTAAACCCAGAGTGGCATTCTGACATCACAGAACTTCTCAATCAACGTAGCACCACTATGAGGCCTGTGTACACGAAATGTTCAGAATTTAAAAGAGAGACCTCATGCTCCAAAGGATTAGAAATCACCGGTATGGTCAAAACACCAACCACCACCTGCCCTAGGGGTCAGGAGTAGTTCCAGCTGAGCCACCACCTTCAACCAGGCCCTTAACCTCACAGGGATTCTGTACAATGAAGGCATCGGAATTGTTCTGTCAAGTCCTCTTATTCTAAAAATTTTCCAGTAACAGTACTGTTATTGTTGTAACAATAATTCAGAAACTCAGTTAATGTCACAATTTCAGGAGCCAAAACCAAAATATACTAACATACCTGGTGGTTTCTTTTTCCAAATTTACTTACTTTATATATATTCATTTGCTTGATACAACTCGCTACTGTAAGATAATTATTTTACAGACAGCGTGGCGGGTGGCGACAAGACCACAGGGCTCCTAGGCCACCATCTCACCAGAGCCGCGTGCACAGCTCCAGTGTAACGGCCTGACGTCCTACACACGCCGCTGCCTCTCTCAGCACGCGCTTCCCACGGGCTACCACAGTCCCCAGGTCACTTTAAATAGTGCCTCCTTGTATCAGTGTGCATATCTGCCTGCGTCTGTACAGTGAAATACGGGAAGGATTGAAAAGAATCTAATAAAAATTCATATTTTTATTAGGAGAAGAATGAGCAGGGGGTAAGGGTGGGATTTCTCTCTTTGTATACATTTCATACATTTTGTATGCATTTTGACCTACTGCCTATTTTTTTTTTAAATAAAACTTTATTTTAAAAATTGGAATGTAAGCGAAATACGGTTATTGAGTTTAAAAGAGTCTATTTAAAGGGGAAGTCAGAAATCACTCCATCCAACCTCCAGGGCACCTGGGGATTGCTTTCATGGTGTTTACTCATCTGCTTTCTGGCGTATTAGGAAAAGGACGTAAATTGGGGCGCCTGGGTGGCTCAGTCGGATGAGCGGCCGACTTCAGCTCAGGTCACGATCTCACGGCCCGTGAGTTCGAGCCCCGCGTAGGGCTCTGTGCTGACAGCTCAGAGCCTGGAGCCTGTTTCAGATTCTGTGTCTCCCTCTCTCTGACCCTCCCTCGTTCATGCTCTGTCTCTCTCTGTCTCAAAAATAAATTAAAAAAACATTAAAAAAAAAATTTTAAAAAGGAAAAGGACGTAAAAAGAATGAGCAGAAGTCAGGGGCCAGAGACACGATCAGGACACAGGGGGCGGTGGAAGACAACTCAGAGAAGCCGCACACCATCCAGCGGCCCCTGACTCACGGGGAAAAGGTGGGTTAATCTCAGCAAGTACACACTGAGTCCCCCTTCCGGCCCAGTTCCCCCGAGCACAACGATGACCTTCAAAGAAGAAAAAAAAGGAGTTCCTGTCCTCAAGAAATCGGAGGCAAGACCACTTCATAAGCCTTAGGTTTTGGGAAACAAACACATGCCCCTGGGATACAGATGGATGGAGAAGAGAACAGAAACCTCCAAGGGGGGAAAAAAGGGGAGGGAGACGGAGGGACTGGGCGGCAAGGCGGCGGGGGGGGGGGGGGGGGGGGGGGGGGGGGCTAAGAGAATAATCAGTAAACGAGGACACTGTTTTCAAGCATTTTGTTTTAGAATGTTACTACTCCAGAACAGAAATTAAACCTCTCATTTTTGAAAGTCTGTATTCTTCAACAATAATAAATGAGGCCTGACTAAATTCAGACTTTTATATTGGTGATAAAACTAGGATAAATTTAAGCATTCATTTTAACTATGCAAAAACATTTTACTTATCTGGACTTATAATTATCGTCCATATTAATAATGACATATCATTACCATAATGACATAATAATAACACAGTAATAATGACAGACCTATCTCTCAAATATACGTAGGGAAAAAAACCTTTCAGAGAAATCTGAACGAACAGCTCCACTATATACACTGAGTTACTAAAATAAATGACTTGCCCCAATTTCTCCTACAATTCAAACATTGGTTTTTGGGTTTTTTGTTTTGTTTTGTTTTGTTTTTTTTAACAAAATACAGTCACAGGGGCGACTGGGTGTCTCAGCTGGTTAAGCGTCCAACTCGATTCCAGCTCAGGTCACGATCTCATGGTTCATGAGACAGAGCCCCGCATCAGGCTCTGCACTGACAGCCCAGAGCCTGCGTGGGATTCTCTCTCTCTCCATCCCTCTCCCTCTGCCCCTTCCCTGCACACTCGCTGGCTCTCTCAAAATAAACTTAAAAAAACGAGTGACAAATCTCATGAGTTAAAATATACAGATTATCCTGATCATGCAAAAGTTACAAAGCACATACAGCAGAGAAAATAAATCTGATTAACCCTTAAAAAAACAGTATTCAAGGCTAACTTGTTAATCTGGTAAGAAGCATTTGGTGTATGATCTCGTACGTCCCCAAAAAGTCGACCTATAAAAAAAGAGCTGCGAACTGTACTAAACGTCAAGCCTTTTCCAAAGAATATTAATGACGTGAAGCAAAACAAATGGGCAGCAAACGAACAGGTAAAATACGAAGAAATCTACCAGCAGTCACAGTGTTACAGTGACTAGGCCCATTACCAGGAGACGGTAACACCACTTCCCTCCTGCCTTCACAGTGTCACTGTCACCGCTCAAACGTTCCTACCACCGCGCCTTCCTCGGAGGCCCCCAGACCGCTCTGCGTCCTTCTTCCCATCGAGGCCCCAGCAGCCCTCAGAGGTCCTAAGTGCGGGGACGGCCATCGCCACGTGTGAGCCTCAGTCACCTGGAGACATATTCACCTGGTCCTAGACTCACAGATAACGAGGGTCCTAACTGTCTCAGGGCAAGTCCTCCACATTTGGTTAATTGTACGCGAAGCCCTCACAAAAACAAGCAGCTCTGGTGCAGCGGCCACCGCAGTGTGCGGGGGAGGGGGGGGGCAGCTTCCCCCACCCTCCCCTCCCTGGCAGACAGTGCTCCCTGCGGTGACGGGGTGAAGACGGCTAGAACGCCCTCACCCAGGCCCTCACCCAGGCAGCTCGGGAAAACCATCCCCCTCCCACCCCCGCCACTACCCAAGTGCAGTCAAACTAACGATTGTCAGGTGTCCCGCGTTCCACCGAAAGCCACAACAGAACTCATTTACACGGAATGTTCCTCAATACCACAAAGTTCTGCAGTACTTTAAGGTGGAAGCCACAGAGGCTGAAGCCCGAACGCCCGAGGACTCTTAAGAACGAAACTGATGAGTACTGGCCACAACAAAGACACCTCCCGAAACCTGTCGTCTGAAGGAGTGCTGTGTTCCCAGCATCGTGCTGGGGGTACTCGACGGGTTTGGTACTTGCCGAATGAATGAAGCACCGTAGGTCATTCCCTCAAATGCTTAATTATCTGCAGGGGATTATCTCATTTCTATTTTTACCGGAGAAAAAAAAAACTGTTGATGCTTCGGCCAACTTCTACGTTCATCTGCTTGTTGGTAAACAATGATACTGCACATTATCAGCATTTGCCTTAATCGTCTGCAGCTTTTACTAGTTTTACTAATTGGAAAAGATTCATTCACTCTCAGGGCGTAGAAATAATTACAAACACGAAAAATGCAGGACGACTTAACCTTTAGCTGTTGGTAATACAGTACAACCGGGGGGAAAAAATCATACCTTTTGCTGCGGTGGATGCCAATCTAAAAATACAATCCATGGACACATACTTAAGTAGGTGCTACTTCAAACACCCTTCAAAGCACATGTCTACATTTAACACTCTTTACTGAGGTGGCTTCTGCTACTCAAAGCATTTTTTGAGCAACAAATAAATACAGGGCACATTGTTGTAGGGAGGAGACTCAACTTTTCCCTCCCAGCTGATCTTTCATAAGTACCATGCATTATTATAAATACTTTAATGGCTCAAATTATGTTTTCAACTTCCCCAACAATCAACATGTTGCCAAAGTTTCTCAACTAATACAGACAAAGCATTTTTTCTCTTGTAAAACGGTAAAAACAAAGAAATTGTCGGTAATGCGACTCAAATCACAGAACACTTTTTAAAGGAAAACAGGTGATCACTGAGGGAAAGTCAATTTCATAATAAGATTTATTTACATACCAGCACAGAATATCCCTGGAACTTCGCTCCTGACTATTATGGTCCGTACTTTCTTATCAGATTTCAAAGCATCCACAGCTTTTGAGAGCTAAACAGATACAGGGAGGGCAAGGAGAAACAAAGAGGAAAAATCACTTTCAGGTTGACGTCAACACTGCATCTTAATATTAGAAGCAGACAGTTTAATGTTTACACTCACCATTTTTACCAGATTTTTACTGAATGAGTTTTTGGCATAAGCTCTGTTTATTCCAAGCACCACAATTCCTAGTCAAGAAAAAAAGGCACACCGGAGTTAGTGAACTCGCAGGGCACAGACTCCCACACACACAGCTAGTAGACTTGGGACTTAGGAAATCTGCCCCTTCCTTGAGGGTCACACCAACAGCTTCGTCCTGATTTTTGTGTTTACCCTCCTTTTCAAGATAAGCACATTTTTAAAGACGGTGGTAGATGTACGTAACCTGTAAAATCAGCCTAGTAATCAATGCCCACCTCTTCTGCCTGTTAGAGGAGAACTTTACGACATCGTGATGCTTTCAGTTCACCCCTTCCTAAGCACCACCAAGATAATCCGCACATTGTACTAAATTCACTCATGGGTGAGAAGAATCCTCCGCTACAGAACACTGTCTAAAATATGGTCTCATCACCTTCAAGTACATGTGGAAGAAACAGCTGACGAACCCTTATCACAGGCAAGCCCTGCAGATCAGCTTTTCGGCTCGTCAGTATCCTCACTCACGCTGTCTGTCATCCCGTCCCCAGTATCTCCATCCCAGTTTCTCTCCTGACTCTGTCCCCCACACTCAACCCGAAGGCGCGTCCACTTACAAGTCCAACCAGTGATTCAGCCTCAGTCTAGAAAAGCAGAGTTCACTCCCCGGGAAGTTGCGCTCTCCCTCCTGAGGTTCCTGACTCAGACCAGCCTCCCATTCCAACTGCTTCAGTCTGATCGATTTCCCAAGAACAATTATGCATAGAATCCACCCCCTGCTTAAAATCCTTTATTTATTTGCTTCCGAAACATTTGCGCTCAGAGCCCTACAGAGCCTGTACTTGACCTTGCCTGTCCCCGGAGTGAGCACAAAGGTTCCCTGTGTAACAGGAATGCCTTCCACCTCTTTGGGGGGGGGGGGGGGGTATGACCCTTATTTGTTACTAAGTTACACTGAAGACAACAACATGTACACACATCTTCTCTATGCAAGACATTGTGCAAACCTACTTTGCAAAGAAAGTGCAAAGATAAACCACTCACGGAATAAATTTTCAAGAATTCTAAATGCTCTCAGCATGGAGAAAATCAGAAAGAACCTGGATGTGGGGCAGGCTCTGCATGAAACCCCACACTGACCTCGGGTAGGCCCCCCACTCAAGGACAAGAGCCGTCACTAACCGAGCACTTGCTGACACTGTTCCCAGGGCCTTATGTTTATCGAGTCACGTGATGCCCACACAACCCAAGAGGTGGACACTGCTTTCATCCTACTGGAGAGAAGGAAGAAACTGGGCCTCGGGGAAGCTAGACCGCCAACCACCTCCACAGCTGAATGAATGACGCGGCTACAGCGTTCAAGCTTCCGCTTCCTCACGAACGAAACCCACCGGGTAAGACCAGACACGTCATTTATTCAGCTGCGTCGAATACACATTACGGTGCTCAGCCCTCAGGGAACTCGAGTCTAGGAAGGGACGACAAACGATAAAAAACGTACAATTCGAAATGCTTTACATGCTGTAAATGGTGCTCCAGTAACTTCTAACCAGAACCGTTAAGATACGGGGGCTGCAGTCCAGCCAAGAGAGAACAGGTTTAGCTGAGGTCAACAGAGTCAGGACAGGAAGCAAGAGGGTTCAAGAAGTAGAATTTCAGTGAGTTAGTGATTGACCGGACTGAGAACTGACCGCACCGGAACGTGTTAGGAGCGTCTACGAGGTTTTCACTTCAGCTGTTGGATGACAGATGACATTTCAAGACAGAACCATAAAAAAACAAGAACCAGGGTGAGGGTGGAAAGGGCGAGAGTTCACGAATTTGGTTTCGAATTCAAGTGAATCTGACGTGCCTTGGAGATATCCACGTAGGTATCAACTCTTAAGGGTACATAGAGGCTAAGAACGCAGACTCTGAGGTCTGGTTGCTAGCGCTGAACTCCCAGGCCAATGCTTACTAGCTGTGTGACCTTGGGCAAGTTACTTAACTAACCCCCCTGACCTTCAGTTTCTTACTCTGTTGAGATACGAATGGTTCCCAACTCTGTGGGACTGGTGTGAGTGAGGATCAGTGATAAAACAGACGTAAAGTTTACAACGTAAGCGTTCAATGATTATTGTTCCTCCTAACACGCTTTGATGCAGTAGAGTATTACCATGATCTGTTGATATGGAAGCTTCTAGAAAATGTATTTCCATACAGAAATAAAGAGTGGTGTGCTACGGCTTTGGTCATGGTTGATATTGAACATAAGTGAGATCGGAGAGTATCTTCTGCTCGTGCTGATCTACATAAATGGGTCACACATATTTCCTTTATCTTCTTCATTCAGCCATAAAGAACTTTATCAAGATATTCTTTTTAGTGAATAACATTCTGTGAAATGAATTTCCATTATTTAGTTTCATTTGATGAGCATTTAAACTGTTCCTGAATGTTCCTTAAAAAAAGAAAAGAAAAGCAATAAAACAAACCGTTCCTAAACTGTCCTAAGTCCTACAATCCTGAATTTTCCTAAATCCTACAATGCTGCAATAAACATTCTTCAAAGTTTCCTTTCCACAGGAGTGTAAGTATTTCTGACAAGTATCAAGAAGTAGAAAGTCTAGGTGTGCATTCTTAATTTTAACAGATACTCCTAAAAAATATCGTCCCTATTAACTGCCTGGCCAAAGCACTAATACCAGTTTGTTCACAACAGCAGACCTCAATGGGATGAAAAACCTCTTAGAAGACATTTGGAAAATGTAAAGGAGCATCTTGAAACTGTGACCAGGTGGAATCCAGGGTTGGCAGGGACTGAAATTTCTAAAATTTAAGGAGCCCCTGTAAGTAAAAGAATACAAAATTACACACACGGAATTAGGGACAGATGTAAATATTGAAACCTTCAGAATTTTAAAAACTTGAGAAATAGTACATTTTCTTTCCAATTACATATCTGAACTACACAAGGTCACGTCCTTCCCTCTGTATATGAATTTTTGCACATATCAATAATTTGAAAAAATATACAAAACCAATCAAATGGAATTGGAAAGAGGAAAATGGAATTGGAATTAACCCCAAAGAGTCAAAACAATCTTGAAAAAGAAAAACTAAGTTTGAAGTCTTAGTTGAAGGACTTAATCAGGACACTTCCTAATTTCAAAACTTACTACAAAGCTACAGAAAAAAGCCAAAACAAAACCAAAAACAAAAACACCAGTGTGCTACTGGCGTGAGAACAGACATACAGACCAACGGAATTGAACCGAGTCCACAAATAAACACCTACGCTTATGGTCAACTGGCTTGTGGAAAAGGTACAGAGACCATTCAATGCTAAAAGAACAGTCTTTTCAACAAATAGCAGTGGGACACCTAGGTATTAGCCCGCAAAAGAATGAAATTGGACCCTGTCCTCACACCACGTGTAAAAATTATCTCAAAACAGACCTGAGACATAGTGTGAGAGCTAAAACTGTGACTCTCTCAGAAGGAAACACAGTTCCACATCTTCAGGACCTTGGGCCAGGCAACAGTGTCTTAAATAGATTTGACAACAAAACCACAAGCAACAGAACAGATAAATCATAATTCATCAAAACTATCAAGAAAAAGTGAAAAAAAAAAACCACGCAGAATAGAAAATATTTGCAGATCGTACATCTGACACGGGGTTAATAGCCAGATTATAAAACAATTTTTACTACCCACCACAAAAAGATAAACGAATGGGCAAAAGGTTTAAATGCAGATTTCTAAGGGAGATACACAAACGCCCAACAAGCAACATCATTTGTCATTAGGGAAAAGCAAATCAAAACCACAACGAGGCATCGCTTCACCGCCAGCAGGTCGGCCACGATGGAAAACTGTGGAAACAAGTGCTGGCGAGGGTGTGGGGAAACAGGACCCCTGGGGCACTGCTGGTGACACCTGAAAATGGTGCAGCTGCTGTGGGAAACCGTGTGGCAGATCCTCCAAAAACGACACACGGCCCGTTGATTCTACTCCTAGGTATCCACCCAAGAGAAATGAGCACATACGTTCAAACAAATGGCTATACGCTGGTGTTCAGCAGCATTCTTCATATCTAAAAAGTAGAAACAAAATGTGGCATATCCATTCAATGGACTAAAAAGTAAGAACGGTGGATAAGATTACCATTCACAGCAAGAATGCAAGAAATGGTTAATGTCTTGAAAACAAAGGGCTGGGACCCTCCCACGGTGCTTTCATTGTTTAATTTTACCACCATGTGCATATATTTTTACTTTAGAAGTTTTGTAAACTTCAATAATTTAGCTATTGTTACTAAACAGGACATGTAATTACAGGACATGTAATACACAAAGTACTGAAAACCAGTGACAGAAAGAATATCTCCGATAAACCACATACAAACCTAGCTTCTTCCAAATATACCATTAAAAAGTGAAAAAAATGGTGGCACCTGGGTGGCTCCGTCGGTTAAGCGTCCGACTTCAGCTCAGGTCATGATCTCACGGTGAGTTCCAGCCCCACATTGGGCTCTGTGCTGACAGCTCAGAGCCTGGAGCCTGCTTCCGATTCTGTGTCTCCCTCTCTCTCTCTGCCCCTCCCCTGCGCACACTCTCTCTTTCTCTTTCTCTCTCTCTCAGAAATAAAACATTTTTTTACATTTTTTTAATTGAAAAAAAACAATTTTTTACGAATCATTTATCTGATAAGGGACTTGTACCCATAATATATTAAAAACTATTACAATTCAACAATAAAAAGGCAAACAACCCAGGTAAAAAAAAAAAAAATGGGCAAAGATTTGAGATGTTTCTGTAAAGAAGATACACACGTGGCCAATAAACACATGAAAAGATATGCAACATCATGCACCATTAGGGAACTCCAAAACAAAGCCACAAGGAAATATCACTTCCAATGCACCAGGAGGACTACAATCAAAAAGCACAATGACCACAAGTATTGACCGGGATGCACAGAAAGGGGAGTCCTGAGGCCTTGCTGCTGGGCATGTGAAATGCCTCAGCCACGCTGGAAAAGTCTGGTAGTTCATCCATATGCTAATCACAGAATTACCAGAGAACCCAGCAATTCCACCGTATGGAAATGAAACGTCCACAAAACCGTACACGAATTTTCTAAGCAACGTTGTCCACAATACCCCAAAAGTGGAAACAACCGAAATGTGTATGAATGATGAATAAACAAATTGTGGTCTGATCTACCCAAAAAATGGAATGTCATCGAACCATAAAAAGAGATGAGGTACCGATACATGCTACCGCAGGGATGCACCTTGAAAACATAATGCTCAGTGGAAAAATCCACAAAAAACCATAAATTATTTCCTCATATGAAATGTCCAACATACACAAAGCTACTGAGAGAGAAAATAGACAAATGGGTCCTATTCTGGGGGGAGACAGGGTATGAGAATGGGGAGTCGTGGCTAAAGAAAACAGGGCTTCCCTCTGGACTGATAAAAATGTTGCAAAATTGGATTGTGGGGATGTTTGCACAACTCTCTACACACACTGAAATTAACTGTACACTCTGAATTTTGTGGTACGGGACTATGGGTCAGTAAAGATTTAAAAATATATACATCTTAATATACGTGTTTATCAACATAATTCCCATGCCATAAAACGTATGAAAATATGTTGTTAAAAACATGATAAAAATACATGACAGAAATCAATCTGCTGAAAATGAAAAGTAAGTAGATGTAGGAAGACCAGCCAGCCGACCCCAGCGACAGTCCGCCTGGGAGAAGGTGCTGGCTCGGACAAGAGCCGTGTTGGTAAGGAAGCACGTGGAGGAAAGTGGAAAGGTTTCAAAGACACTCAGGAAGTCTTGATAACCTGGATACGAACGGTAAGCAAGGAGCAGGCATCAAGGATGCCTTGCATGACACAGCTGCTTATTTGTTCTAATTCTGCCAGAAGTTTTTCCAACGCGGTTCACAATGATCTCTGAAATGGGTCACAATGGGGGCCCCTGGGTGGCTCAGTCGGTTAAGCGTCCGACTTGGGCTCAGGTCATGGTCTTACTGTTCTTGTGTTCAAGCCCCGCATGGAGCTCTGTGCTGACAGCTCAGAGCCTGGAGCCTGCTTCGGATTCTGTGTGTCCCTCTCTCTCTGCCCCTCCCCTGCTCCCGCTGTCTGTCTCTGTCTGTCTCTGTCTCTCAAAAATAAACATTAAAAAAAAACCCTGAAATGGGTCACAATTATGAGTAGAAGCTTGCCAGACTGGGAGAAGTTTAGAAAGGGGAAGAGAGGTTATTTCATTCCAGGAGGTGCATGCAAAAGCAGAAAGCAAAGAGCAGGAAAAGTCAAAGCTTAGACGCAGCTAAAGGCAGACTGGAGAGGAGCCTGCAGGCAACTGGGAAGTCTCTAATGGAGCAGAGCAGTCATCCTTGGCCTAGAAAACAGGAACCCCAGGCACCAGTGGGAAGAATAAACTGGGAAGGAGAATGACTGGCAGGAGCCGGCCTAAGGAGATGCCTTCGTAGACCAGGGCGAGGACTGATGTTCTAGAACTCCTGGTGCCCCGGACAACAGTACAAGAAATCACTGCTAAGGAAACGTGATTATATAACCGCGCTTCCCCAACAAACATAGAACCCAGACAGCAGAGGAGTGCTAATATAGCTCACATATTCTGCACTCACTCCCCGCCACCAGCCTCAAGAGGGCAAAGGACAATTTGCGGCTCCTCGTGTCAGAGGCTGCTGAGAGCCTCCAAGAGAAGCAAAGGCATCAGGAGACTCCTCGACCTGAGGATTCCTTGACCTCATGTTTTTCTTTGCACTGCTTATTTATTGCTGGTTCACCAGTAAAGCACAGCATTTATCATGTTAGCCAAGCCTGAGTGGTCATCCCTGCCAACTTTCGAAGGAAGTGGGGTCCATTTTCTTAAGAAGCCATGATTTCCTAATAGTGGATCTTTACATTTTGGGTAACTGTAAACATCTGAATTTCTTGAATTCTCATATGCTTTGATTTCTTCTCCTTAATCCAATTGATCCTAATTTAAGGACTTTCCAGTCATTTTGTGAAAGTTTACTTTCAACTTGCATTCATTTAAGTCATATATGATGAAGTTTTGGGGTGATGGGGGTTTGTGGAGTCCAGAGATGACAGCCAAGAAAGAATTCTTGAAGACATCTTCGGTGCAAAAAGGTGATTTTATTAAAGCATGGGGACAGAACCCATGGGCAGAAAGAGCTGCACTGGGGTCCTGATGGGTAACTCATTATACACCCTCAGGTTGGGAGGGGGTCAGGGATAGAGTAAGTCTCTTAAAGAATTTTGGAAGCAAGGTTTCCAGGACCTTGAGGGGCTAGCTGTTGCTAGGGAAACGCCATTTATTACTATTCAATAAAACCTCAGTCATGAGACCTTTCGGTCATGAGACCTATATGGAGAGGGGGGTATAGGCTGGGAGTATGATTGCCAGCATACATCTTGGGGCAGTTGAGATAAAGGAAGTAGACTTACAGGATCCTCGAGGTTGGGATAATGTTAAGCTAAGGTTCTCTTTTGCCCCTAGCAAAGGGTAGAGGGAGGTCACTCTGCCGGTTTCAAGGACTTGTCAATGGGCCATAGGCAGTAAGGGAATTTCATTTTTCATTTGCCTTAGTTTCCCACATCACCATGGCAAGCACTTAAACCCCTTTCCTTTGTTCTTGGGTAGCTGGGAGTGTCCAAGGAATATCACACAGATCCCACCCGGGGTGGGGACAGGGGGGTGCTACCTTGGGCTTTGCCCCTCCGCCTGCCTCATGCTCCCCCATCACACAGACGATACAGAACTGGATGCACCTTACTGGCAGAACGGACAACCTCTGTACCTAATGCACTGCAGGTACACCTAACATAACTGAAATGCCAGTGAGACCAAGCTTACCCAAAAACGCTCTAATCGTCCCAGCCCCGATCTACTTTCCAGCCGAATTTCTCAATATTCTGCCTGTCCTTACACTACGGCCCCACGTGCCCTACGTTATTTCCCCCCAAAAAAGCACAACACGTTCCATTCCACGTGTTTGAACGTGCTCTGGTCGCTGGAGTAAGAAACAACAAATGAAATAACTCATCATACTCCACCATGAGCATCCACTGTGAGCTAGACACTTAGTGGGCAATCTGTATTAGCATCCTAATCTAATCTTCGCAGCCACCATACAACGTTGGTATTACTTTTCCTATTATAAGCACATGAAAGTTGAGGCACAGAGAGAGTTTGCCTAAGAACCCGCACTACTCCCAAATTCTAT
Organism: Panthera pardus; assembly: GCF_024362965.1. Taxonomy (NCBI): domain Eukaryota; kingdom Metazoa; phylum Chordata; class Mammalia; order Carnivora; family Felidae; genus Panthera; species Panthera pardus. Next base: position 4,347,912 of record NW_026526766.1, read on the forward strand.
TGCCTAGTAAGGAATGTCTGGGAACCCAGTTCATCTGGAAAATCCTAACTCGATGCTCAGAATCCCCCTGTCAAGTCCTCCAATCCCCAAACGTTACTGATCACAAGCCTCTTGGGGGTATTCCAGCCCTTCAGCTCTCCCCAAATTCAAAGTCAGCAAAGCCTTTGGGTCAGCAGTATCTCCCTCACTCTGCTGGAAGACGCTAACAGCAATCATGACTTAACTCCCTTTGCACGTCTGCTTAACAGATGATGGGTGCTCGATAACTACACGTCGAAATAAATGACTGGTCCTCTGGCAAGCCGCTATTCCACCTTTCGCGACCCAAGTGGGCAAGAGAAAGGAACCGAGCTCAGGCAGACAGTTCCGTCCTTCCCAGCCCTTCCCCGCCCCCTCCTGCCCCCTCCTCCACCCCCCCCCCCCCCCCGCGGTACTGTATGGCCAATGCATCTGTCCCCTCCGCCGCAGGTAGCTCAAGGGCAAGACCAGTTACCACCCACAACTGGGTCCCCAGGGCTTAGCGCGGTACCCGGAACACAAAAACGTGCCCAAAAATTGTTTAAGGGAATCGCAATCCAGTCCCCCAAACTAACTTTCTCAAACAAACTAGGGGAGAAACTGCTGCGGCTGAACAGCTTTACACGTGAGATTCTTCAGAATGAAGTGCATTCTCACTGCAGCTCCTGGAACTCTCCCCGCCCCCCCCCCGCCCGCCACCACCTCCACCCCCGATATCTGAGTTGACAGATTGCACAGCCAGCACAAAACCTGGAAGCAAATATCACACACCCGGTTTATTGACCTTGGCTCGTCTAGAGATGAGGGCGCAAGCTGCATTTCTGTCTTCGGCGCTGAGTGGGGCCACTTTTACAGGTAAGCTGCTCCGTAGCACACCTTTAGGCACCGAAAGCACTACCTGGGTGCAAAGCTGGGGTGGGGGAGGGGAGGGGTCTCGACCGGGGCCGCGCAACAGACGCTGACGTCAGCCCGGACGCTTGACCTTGCGACCCCTTCCCAGGACCCGCGGCCGCCAGCGCCGCGCCCCTCACCTCGGTTCTCCTCCTCCAGGTACCGCACCCGCAGCTCGTCCTCCGTCTTCACCTCAGAGCTGTAGCCCCTCCGCGCGGCTGAGCCCCCCGCCACGGGCGCCCAGCCCCGGGCCCACATCGCAGGGCCGACCCGCGGGCCCGTCAAGGAGCCGGGCAGCCTCCACCCGGGGCCGAGCCGCGCACAGCAAGCGGCCACCAAGCGAGCGCGGCCGGCCTGCAAGGCGCCCAAGGCCCCAGGCGCCGCTGCCGCCGCCGCCGCCATCTTGTATGTTTACGGCGTGGGCCCGCGGCTGCCGCCCCGCCCCCGCCGCGCGCTCGCCGCCGCGCGCACGCCGGGCACGCCCACGTCCCGCCCCCCGGAGCCTCTCTCCGGTGCCCGTCCGCGCCCTAGGCCCCGCCCCCTCACCGCCTCGCCCCGCCCAGACCGGATGACGGAGCGTTCCGGGAGCCTCTGGCCCGGGCCTCCCCAGCCTGGCGCGTGCGGTCAAGGCTCATCCAGCAAAGGCAGGAAGAAGTAGTTTTCCCAGGCTGTGGAACGGTTTAGGAGGCCGTGTTCCATAAGAACTCCACGCTCTCCCCGGCATACGCCCTGGGGTCCCAGCTTAGCTGCAAAGGTGAGCTGAAATGTTTGAGCTCCCGTTTGGCTGGCTGGGGAGCAGCTCTGCGCCGGACTCCCGTTTACCCGTGTACGTAAGAGACACAGGTCATCCGTTAAACGTGCCCGTGAACATCCTCAGGGCATGCTGCGCGGAGTTCAGGAAGGGGGTGGGAACAGCAGGTGGACTCGCCTGCCCGGAGTCCAGAGTCCTGGTAAGGCACCGTGGTCTTGACAAAATGGGCTCAAGCCAAACCATCTGCTGAGGCGGGACAGAGAGCATATGGCTCTCCCCTCGGCCTCAAGCGCAGAATGTCAATCCCTTGTGTAGGTGTTCATCAGAGGAGTTTGACATGTTCTCCTGCGTGGTTTCTCTCCGATCTCAGCCAAGACAAGGTGGGCTTAGGAGGACTGTTTGAAAAGTATGCTGCTATGAGCATACTCCCACTGCCACGCACGTTTCTGCCGTAGGTCGACCACACGTTTGGATCCTGAGCAAAACCTTCTTTCATGTTATACCTTCAGCTCTGCCCAAAGTGGAAAGAAAAAGCCAGCTGGGTCCCATGAGTGCATCTGCTGTGCGGCTGCTGTTGAGGGCACCTTTTATGATACCTTGTGTAAAGTGCCACTTCTGAAATTTCTCTTGAAGCAGAGGACAAGGAAAAACTTTGCCTCTTCTTATATCTTTCCCCTTTCCTTTCCTTGTTTTTGGTTTTTTTTTTTTCAGGAATACCTTGATCAATTTATTTAAGTGATTTTTCATGTATGTGTAAAAGTTATGTATGATTTTTAAATGTATATCTGACAGTCCTATTGGTAAGCATAAAAAATCCTAAATGATAAAAATTCATCTTTCCCGTCTTCTGATACTCATGTTCACTTTGGTGCTGAGAAACTCAGGAATTTTATTTATAGCTCAGCTGTTGGAATTACTGTACAATCTAAATTATTGTACACTTTTATTAGAAGCTAATTACTTTGATATCTTTATGTTGGCTCATCAACTGATTATAAATTCAAATACAGGTGTTCCAGAACACCTGACATAATGCTATTTAAAATAATATAATCTTGGGCGCCTGGGTGGCTCAGTCGGTTGAGCGTCTGACTCTTGATATCAGCTCAGATGGTGAATTCTCCTGCTGAGATTGAGTCCTGCATCAGGCTCTGCACTGACCACTTGGAGCCTGCTTGGAATTCTCTCTCTCCCTGTCTCTCTGCCCCTCCCCTGCTCTTGCTCTCTCTCAAAGTAAATAAATAAATAAACTTTAAAGTAATACAACCTCATACAAACTTCCAGGTGTAAAACAGATAAGTCACAGAAAGTGCAGGGCAGGGATAATAGTCAATAATACTGTAGTAACATTGTATAGCAACAGATGGTAACTGCACTTACTGTGGTGATCTTTTGTGATTCATATAATTGCCAAATAACTATGTTTTACACCTGAAACTAACATCACATTTTTTAAAAGACAGATAAAAAAAATTTTAATTGAGTGCTATGATGCTAAATAAAATATTATTAAAGAAAGAAGCAAGTAGGGGCACCTGGATGGCTCAGTCGGTTAAGTGTCCAACCTGGGCTCAGGTCATGATCTCACAGTTTGTGGGTTCGAACCCCGTGTCAGGCTCTGTGCTGACAGCTCAGAGCCTGGAGCCTGCTTCAGTTTCTGTCTCCCTCTCTCTGCCCCTCTCCCACTCACGCATGTTCTCTCTCTCTCTCTGTCTCAAAAATAAACAAACATTAAAAAATTGTTTAAAAAGAAGCAAGTAGATGAGAACGACTGTTTGGTTGCTTTAAAGAGCTATGTAATCTCTCTTTTGCCCCAATAATTGAATCTAATTACAGTGATCGTCTAGAAGGTTTTATTGTAGAACCAGGAATGTTACACACTGAAATTACCACACTGCACAGCGTAGGGAATAATAGTCGCTGGTCCTGGAGGAGGGCTGTGTGGTGACACATGGTAGCTATACTGTGGTGAGCAGGGCATAAGGTATAGAACGCAACGTAGAGACTCCAGCTCCTTCCTGAACGGTTGTGACTCTGGTTCTTACTGAAAGCAGTCGTAAGCATGTCCCAGTCTGTGAGGATTGGTTCTTCAAAGCTGATGCAAATAACAGATATCACCATGACCGTTACAACATGTCAAGTCAGACGCACTCGGCTTTGGATCCGATCTCAATAATTGCTTCACAAGTTACTTAAAGACTCTGTGCTTCCATTTCTCCATTTGTAATGCAGCTAGTATGATATCTGTTTCCACTCACGAGTTCTTTAACTCCAATTTCTTCATCTGTAAAATGGGAGGGATTGTGCCCATGTTTTATAGGCTTGATGAAATAAGCATACAAAATCTTTGGCATGAGGAAATGAGAAGAGAATAGATACTATTAACTACCACTTATCAGCTTCCTTCTTAGTCCACTTCAGACATTTAGATACGTTATTTTACTTAATGTCCAGACAACTTTGAAGTTGGTATTATTACCCCCATTTTGCAGATGAGGGCACTGAGATCAAGTTACTTAATCAAACTCTGCTGCTAGTATGTCGCGAAGCCGGAATTTGAACCTCGATGTATCTGACTCCGATCCCCATGTTCTTAATCACCGTTTGCACAGTCTCTCCCTAAATGCTAAGGCGGCCAATGAAATTTAATTCCCTTTTGTTCCTTTCTCTTTTTCAGTAAAAGATGTGCACCAGGAGCAGAGTAGGAGCCAGGCACAAGAAGCATCACTTTGGGAGAGGAAGGTAGGGCCGGAGTTTTGGGTATCCGGTTACTGTTACTTCCCATCTGTCCATAGGATTGGCCCCCTGGCCTCCAGCAAGCTCGCGGCTGACAGTCGTTTTGATTTGCCACATCCTTGACATTTTTCTAAGGCTTACTTCTATGTAATATGAAATGGGTATGATTCAGAGTGGCCAACCCTGAGCTCTTAGAATACAGCCAGGCCTGAATGGCAGAAGCCACCCCTTGTAGAACCCAGCTCTGTTGCACAAAACACGCAGGAGAACGTAGGTGTCCCTGGTAAAATGGACACTTGCCAACATGTTACCAACCACAGGTGGAGAGACAAACTAGTGTAGCAAAAGCTATGTGAGGAACAAAGCAGAACTCTGGACTTTTGGAAAACGAGACTATATTTTAAAACTATCTTGGGGCGCCTGGGTGGCTCAGTCGGTTGAGCGTCCGACTTCAGCTCAGGTCATGATCTCATGGTTTGTGGGTTCGAGCCCCGCGTCGGGCTCTGTGCTGACAGCTCAGAGCCTGGAGCCTGCTTCGGATTCTGTGTCTCCTTCTGTCTCTGCCCCTCCCCCACTCGTGCTCTGTCTCTCTCTGTCTCTCGAAAGTGAACAAACATTAAAAAAAAGTTTTTTTAAAAGAAACTGTGTATACCCTGTTAAATCTTAATGACCTACCTACACAGTGACACACAGGTACACTTGTAATCTACATGTTCTATGATATAAAACTATGCGAAGATGATAGAAAGAATATGTATACGATTGTGTTCGAGATCACATGGTTGTGTAATTTTAATGTAAAGCTCTTTAAGTATTAAAGAGGCATTTTAAGTATTTATAACTTTAAGGCACAAAAAATGGTCACGGTACATTCAAAGAGGGGTGGAAAATTTTACGCATGCTTTAGTACCAAAATAAAAATCACAACAGCCCCTCTGAATTTCTTTGGGCCTCTTTTTAATGCTTTTAGATAGTCTTGTTTTTCAAGGGTTCTCTAAGTCTCCAGAGTGGATTTCCTCCAGAAGCTCTCCCTTTCCCACCTACCCTGAATACTCACCTCCAAGAGGGAGGGATTGAATGGCAAACCCAGTAAACCCCATGCCCCAAGTCTTGGAAGGTTCCAGTAAGCCTCACCCGAGGACATTGTCCCCACAGAAACAGTATGGTAGGGGACACCCTCTGAGAAGGCCTCTTGACCAGACACTGCACTCCACACCCTACCAAGATTTTGCAGGTTCAACTTATAAGTACCAACAATGACCACATGTGCCTATGAGCTCCCTCCACCTACGAGGCAAAAGACAGGGAAACTGAGGCTTTAAATTGCTGAGAGTTACATAGCTATACATTACAGAGCGAAACCTCAAATAATCGACTCTAGAATCCGAATTACTCATTGTTACCTTGTATCATCTGCTTTTCTCAAGTGATCCTCAGGGCTCTGCCCTACCCTTCCCACGCCCCACTGCCAGCTGTGGGGAACTTGACCAAACTCCTCCGTTATCCTCCTCTCTGGAAAGCTTACCCTCTGCATTAGATCCTCTGTGGTCATAATTTCCCAGATACTGCCTCTTCCTCCTGCCAATCCCTTAGTGGCCATTTTTGTGTGACTCATACACACAAACATACGTGTACATGTACACCAGGCTCTGAAGACACAGGCCACCATGTAGACTGGGAGGGATGGGGACATTGGGGGATGATCAAGTATACGTGGCTTCTTTGGGGGTGATGGAGATGTTCTAAAATTGAATAGCGATGGTTGCGTAACTGTAAGAATATCCTAAAAACCATTCAATTGTACATTCTATTTGTTTAATTTACGTACGTATTTTGAGAGAGAGAGAGAGCAGGCCGGGGGCATAGAGAGAGGGAGGGAGAGAATCTCAAGCAGGCTTGGAGCCGTCAGCGCAGAGCCTGACGTGGGGCTTGAACCCACAAACCGTGAGATTGTGGCCTTACCGAAACCAAGAGTCAGACATTTAACTGACTGAGCCACCCACGTGCCCCTGGATTGTACATTTTAAATGGATGAATTGTATGGTATGAAAATTATGTCTTAATAAAAAGAGGATATGGATTATGGCTTCTTCAATAGACGGCTGATTCTGTATCTGAGACAGAGAAAACACAAGGCAAGCCCAGAATATCTTATTGTGCGAGAATACAGTGAAATGCTCAAAGAATGGCAGCGGTGAGAAAGGACACAGACTGAAAGCGATCCTTCTGGCCAAATCTGGGACAAGTGGAGCTTCGGTATGAATAATGCCAGCAATGGATACTAACATTTAGATTTTTTTTCTTAAGTCAGTGGACAATTGAGTAAATGGTGGAGGCCAGTTTCTCCCTGCTGGAGTGGGAGAACACAGATAAGCCAATGGGGCAGGCAGGTGGGGGGAGGGGGGGGGAAGGGGGGTGGGGGAGGAAGGGGGGGCTGCTGCTAGGATCACTCATGTGATAAAGGAATGGCATTGGAAACATCAGTGTAAACTCACATTTAGCTTAGTATAGATGCAGATGATTACAATAGAAATATTGAGATAAGTGTGTATACATTGGTTAGTATGTACACATATATGTCCTTGCTCTCAGCTAAGATGACCCCGAAGCAATGGCAGCTCAGTAGCAATGAGCACACTTAGTGCCCAGATCTTGGTTTCTAATACCATTCTTCGGTAAAAGTGCTCCTTGGAGAAATGGCTGGTTTTAGGATGGGGCATTATAGAACATTTACAAGATGAGCTTGAAGGATATTGTAGAGCCAGAAAGTAAGAAAGTGCTAAACAAAACAAAACAAAAACCCACAATCATGGGACTATGTCAAAGAGACTCAGAAACCAAGTGAAAGACGTCCCCAATGGCCAGATGCGGAACAAGTTGAAACAAAATAAATAAATAAAGGAGTGTAGGATTATAAACCAAAGTGGAAAATAAGTATTCATGAATCCCATTGATATAAATAAATGCCTGAATAAACAAATAGGAAAGAAGAGACAGATCTCCAACGCAGAATTCCAAATAACTTACATAGATACTCTGCCCCCGGGGAGGAGGAGCGTAACCACTATTTAAACGTGGGCTGCACACTTCCTCTCCATTTTGCTGTTAAACCCATCCAGTGAATTTTTTAAACTTCAGAGCTGTAGATTGCTGAGATTTCTTAATCAATCACTTATTCTGAGCACATTTCCATTTAAAATTTTGAGCATATTTATAATAGCTGCTTGTCTGCTAATTCATTTAATTTATTTTTTAATTTACATCCAAGTTAGCCTATGGTGCAACAATGATTTCAGGAGTAAATTCCTTAATGCTCCTTACCCATTTAGCCCATCCACACAACCCCCCACAACCCCTCCAGTAACCCTCTGTTTGTTCTCCACATTTAAGACTCTCTTATGTTTCGTCCCCATCTTTGTTTTTATATTACTTGTCTGCTAATTCAGACATCTGGATCATCTTGAGGTCTGTCTCCATAGTTTACATTTTCGCTTGTGCAGAAGCTCTGGAAAGTATGGTTTGCAGGCTCCTGAAGTTCCTCAAGATGCTTTCTGGGGGACTGCAAAGTCAACACCATTTTCATAATAATACTGAGATGTTATCTGTCTCAATGTGTTGACATTGGCATTGATGGTGCAAAAGCAGTTGTCCATAAAACCACTGGCACGTTAGCATGAATCAAGGCAGTAGCACTAAACTGTACTATTGGCTAGTTACTTAAGAATTTCTTTGATAGGGGCACCTGAGTCACTCAGTTGGCTGATTGTCTGACTTCAGCTCAGGTCATGATCTCGCAGCTTATGAGTTCGAGCCCCACATCAGGCTCTGTGCTGACAGCACAGAGCCCACTTCAGATCCTCTGTCCCCCTCTTTGCACCCCTCTCTCAAAAACTAAATACATATTTAAAAAAAGAATTTCTTTGATAAAGCCAGATAAACTATTAGTTTCTTTAAATCTCAACCTTTGGGGGGCGCCTGGGTGGCTCAGTCGGTTGAGCGGCCGACTTCGGCTCAGGTCATGATCTCACGGTCCGTGGGTTCAAGCCCTGCGTCGGGCCCTGTGCTGACAGCTCAGAGCCTGGAGCCTGTTTCGGATTCTGTGTCTCCCTCTCTCTGACCCTCCCCCATTCATGCTCTGTCTTTCTCTGTCTCAAAAATAAATAAACGTTAAAAAAAAAAAATTTTTTTTAATAAATAAATAAATCTCAACCTTTGAGTACACATCTTTTTAATATTCCTTGTCACAAGACGTGACTCATGCATGAGTCACTTTTGCTGCACAATGAAGCAGATAGAAAAAGTATGTGGTTGATTCAGCAGAACTAGCTGACTCTTTCATGAAACATCATTTCTAATTGAAAGAACAATAGGTTGTGGCATCCGGGTGGCTCAGTCGGTTAAGCATCTGACTCCTGATTTCTGCTCATGTCATGATCCCACAGCTTGTGGGTTTGAGCCCCCCATCAGGCTCTGCTCTGTCAGTGCAGAGCATACTTGGGATTCTCTCTCTCCCTCTCTCTCTGCCCCTTCCCCACGGGGCTCTCTCTCAAAATAAATAAATAAACATTAAAAAGAGAAAAGAACAACAGGCAGTCCCCCTGTTCTCTCAAAATTTAGCATTTGATAGATATTTTCTAAAAAAAAAAAAAGAGTCATGTGAGTGTATAACTTCAAAGAAAGTGACAATATTTTTTGCCCACAATAAAATTTGAAATTTCAAATGAAAATTGGAATTTTGAAAAACTTGTATCCACTATCATGAGCATAAGAGTTTCCTGATATGTAAAGATTTGCCTGATGAGATCAGTAATGATATTAGTGAGTTATTTTTTTTTAATATTGAACAATGAAGTGTGCCAATGTTTGAAAGACCTACATAACTCAATGAGTCAGTATTTTATAAACGGCCAAAGCTAATGTTGTAAACTGTGCATGAATAAAAGATCCCCATTAAAAGTGCAGTATAAAATAATGGATTTTAATAGAATAGAATGTGAAATATTGCAGACTGTGATACAGCTTCAAATTCCACACTGCAACAAACATTTAAGAAACTAGCACTTGTCAAATTTTAGCATAGTATAAAAGAATATCCACAATTATCTGGAAAGGCTATTAAAATATTTCTATCTTTCCAACCATGGGAGCCACATTATCTTCATAACCTAAACAAAACCAAAATATTGCAATAGGGTGAATGTAGAAACAAATTTAGGAGTCTTGCTCACCTTCCATTAAGATAGACATCAAAGAAATTTGAAAAAATGTAAGCAACACCCCTCTTTTCATTCATTGTTTCTGTTTTGGAAAATAATAGTTACTTTCCACGAATGTGGGTTATTGATGTTAACATACATGAGATTTGTTCTTGGTTTTTTTTGAATTAATAAATACTTTTAGATTTTGTCACTTTTAATTTCTAATGTAAATATCAATAGATACAGTATGCAAAACAAAATCCTGTTAGGATCCTCGGTAATTTTTGAATGTAAAGGGGCCCTCCGTTCAAAAAGTTTGAGAGATACTGCTTTCAATATGGGTCATGTTTTACTGTTTATTCATGTGTGTAATAATTTTGGGTTATATTCTAGACATTATGTGACAGACTATAGACTCTGGATTCTGTCGTTCACCTGAATAGTATGATTATTTTGTTTTAGCAGGTGGTTAACTTATCTGAACATGAACTCTGCCTCTCTCACAGTGGGCAGTGCTGAGATCTTTCGTTGGTTCTTTTAGCCTTAGCTGTGTTGCTTGGAATCATCCATGCTCATGCATCAAGGGCCAGCCAGAGATTTGGGCAGCATTTACACACATAATTTGGGGCACCTGCTCCGTAGCTCCATCCTTCCTGAGACTTCTCCCTTTATTTTCCAGCTTTTGTGGTTGCCCCAAAGTCTCTCCTCCGATATCTCAACCAGTACATCTGCAGGTGTCTTAGTTTTAGCCTCCATGAATAGTGCACACCGAGGCTCGTCCTCACGCAAAAAGCTGTAAAAGCGGGAAGCTCATGAGAACTGTACCTTTCTTCTAACTGTCAATTCCCCTCCAGTTCCTTCCTGCACTCGCCTCTGCAGTGCCTCCACATGGTTGTTCTGTAAATTTTGCCCCGTGTGAGTTACTCTGCCAATACCGGGACAGAACTCCAAACGAAGGCAGAAATGACTCAGTTGTACTTCTGAGGGGGAAAAAAAAAATGTTTCCTGTATTTGGTATCACAATACCTAGGATCTTTTAGCAAGTTACTTAGAAAATAGAGTCAGCAGGGAAGGGAGACTTCTCTCATTCCTCTTGTACATTTTTTTTTACCATTTACATTTTTTAAACCATATTCAGTGATTCTTTGATCATTTTAAAACAATAAAAAAAGAAAGGGAAGAGAAGTTGAAAATATATTGCAGACAGGCACCAGGGTGGCTTAGTCAGTTGAGCATCTGACTCTTGATTTTGGCTCAGGTCATGACGTCACAGTTCGTAGGTTTGAGCCCCACGTCGGGCTCCGTGCTGACAGTGTGGAGCCTGCTTAGGATTCTCTCTCCTTCTCTCTCTGCCCCTCCCCTGCTCTCTCTCTCTCTCCCTCTCTCAAAATAAATAAGTAAACTTTAAAATATGTATATTGCAGAAACTAAGGTCACTTGTTCAGTAACAGCATGGCAAGAGCATGCCCTCTGGATTCAAACTATCTAAGTTTCACCAGCAGCGATCCCTCTTGTTAGCAGTGCAAGCTTGAGCAATGGACCTTCATCTGTAAGACGGGGAAAATAGTATTATTCCCTCTCTACAGTTGTTTGAGGATTAAGTGAGATTACATATATAAAGCGCCGAGTGCTTTATGTTACAAACATTCTGTAAGTATTAGCTGTGATTATGACTACTTTTAAGACACAGTTTCTTTAGCATTGAGCTATGATGTCTAAGACAGTATACATTGAGGTAGGATAAAAAATATTAGGACTTCTGCTTATATCTTACCCCTTTCCATAACTTTTACTTGTGCGTGTTTATGTGCACACACATGGAATTATATGCTTAAAATTTTTTGCCCTCTTCCCGATGGCATGTGTGATTTAAAAAAAAAAAAATTAGAGACTATTGGCTCAGAGATTTAATCAAAACCCAGAAGCATATTTATACTCTCCAAGAAGCATTTTCATTCTCAAAATGAAGCTTCTTTCATTGGAGACCACAAAATATCTTTAAATCATTAATTGATTATTTTAAGTTTGCCCACCTGTCCTGGGAGATGGGAATATGCCCACTTTGGACTGTGGTCCAGAAAGCCAGTGTGCTACATTTATCTGCAACCCCAGCAGTCAATGAAAGTTCCTTTGTCAAATCCCCAGATCGAAAACAGCGTGTTGCCTGGGATACTTAGTTTATATTAAGCAACCAAATTTATAAATAATTCAGGAAATGAGACAGACTTTGTTTGAATAAGCAACATTCCTATAGACGTGCCCAATAGCAAAACTATGTATGTCATCTCATCTAAAGTCACCTGACAATTATGTATCTCCAAATTAGAAAGCCCAGTTAAGTTAAATGGGGGCTTGGGAGACATGGAAGGAAGACCTGACTTTTAATCCCCATTCATCAACAACAGCGCAAGCCTCTGTATTTCCCCACACATTTGTCACATGTTATGTCTGCGATTGGCTGCCACTCAGGAGGTGGATGCAAGGCACGCACCACGCTGGAGACTTTGTCTTTTTTCTACAAACAGGTCGTGGTAGTAGTTAGGAGAAAGGAGAGACAATGTCAAAGTTTCGCTGGGGGGTAATCATCACATTGAAAGAGAAAGAGAAGGAGAAAGTCCCCCAATATCCTACTTATCACACCGATTGCTTTTTAAACAACCGAGATGTCTCCTTCAAGTACTAGATGCATTGGGGTGTAGAGCCCAAGGGCCAGACAGCCCAGTCTGGAATCCTTGTGATTGATGACAGTGTATCATAACCCAGCAAATGTCCTGGAATCTTCTGGCCTTTAGAGCCCAAAGTCATTTTCAGCCCCAAAGAGAAAGGCAATTTTATCTCCTATTAAATATGAGAGTAAGAACATGTATTTTTAACAGACACATCCCTGTAATGCCGCTGGTGCATGGGTCAGTTGGGGAAAATGTAACCCAGAGACACATACCGAGTTTCGTTATTTGGGGTCGAACACTCTTCTTTTTCAAGTCTGTAGGCCAGGATTGATTTCTAAATTATGTCGAAGAATGTCTCTGGCTCTTCGGGACCAACACCTGATTACTGCTAGATTGTAAGATCCAGGAGCATTGTCCCTTGTACCTCATACAGGCCATAGTATCCCGGGGTCCTCTGTAGTGCCTGAGACAAATTAGGTGCTTGAAAATATTTGTTCTTCTTGTTGAACAAATGAAAATAAGGTCTGTGGCTTCCCATGAAGTCAGAACTAGGCTGAACCCCATGCCCCCCAAATTACTTAATTTTAGTAGTATTTCAAGACCCAACATTTTGCTTTAAACTTTTTTTAATTTTTTTTTAATTTATTTTTGAGAGAGAAAGAGAGAGCACAAGTGGGGGAGAGGCAGAGAGAGAGGGAGACACAGAATCGGAAGCAGGCTCCAGGCTGCGAGCTGTCAGCACAGAGCCCGACGCGGGGCTGGAACCGGTGAACCGCGAGATCGTGACTTGAGCCGGAGTCAGACGCTAAACCGACTGAGCCACCCAGGCACATCCCCCACACAACAATAGGCTTTTAAGCTAGAATTGTAGAGGATATAGTGTTGACCTGTTACTGTTGTAATAATTCTCACAGTATAAATAATTACATTATTGTTTTTTTAATTATAGCATTTTTTAAACATTTCATTCTTCAGTGGGGTCCATGAATAAAATGACAATATTTAAAGATATTTTTAGATGTCTGAGATATCTACACGTTCTAAGCTGTTTTTTAGTTAAAAGATTATTTCGACTTTTTACCTTAAATATCACAGATTGCGGTACCTATAAGTGTGTGTGACAGACTTAAATGCTATGATCAGTGTATTCTTCTGCAAGCAATGTGGTATTCATTTAATAATGTGAACTTTCAGAATAAGATTGAGTTGCCCAGGAAGTTCTGCTAGAATTCTGTTGCTAAAAATGTAACAACTAATCATCTCGACATTGTGTGTGCAATCAGAACACAGGGCTCCCGTACCCAGGTACAGAGCTCCAAGAGCTTGGAACACCACTTGTATCATTGATACTATGAATGGTTTTCCGCTCTCAAGTATTGTGTGAGTTTGCAGAACTGATGGGCAATTCACACCTTATGCCGGTGGTTCTCAGCCCCTAGCAGAACAATAGAATTACCTAGGAAGCTTAACTAATAATGATGATAATAATACACATGTCTATGCAGTCATCTCTTGCCAAACAGAGGACTGGATATCCTAATTTTGTCCCTTGGGAGGTCTGTTTGGCATCTATTTGGTATCATTTTACATTGGGAAGTCTCTTTGGTATCCGGTACCATTTTGTATTGAGGTTCTTTTTTTCCCCCCCACTTCTAGAAACCCTATTTCTGCTGTGTAGTTTATGAAGCCACCTGAAAATGATAAGTCTGAATAGCTCTGATTAGTCCTTGGTATTTAATCAGAATGGAGAAGAGTGGAACCCTCCATTTGGGTATATTGAGTCAATGATGGTCCAGAGGGAAGGAAGTTATGTTCAGTAAGGACATTGACAAATGCCCAGGACCTTTGGTTTCTTTTGTAGAGTATGTATTATCGTTGCCACCAAGTTAAAAAGGTTTCATATCTAAGAACAAACATCAGTTCTTGAACAGTTTTGCCTCAATCATTATACACAAACCCAAGTATCTTCTGTTTAACTGGAAAAGCAAACAATAATTGAAACACTCATGTTGATGACATTTTAACACCATGTAATTAATCACTTTCTCTTTTTTGAGCTGCCAGTTTTGTTTTCACTGTAGACCTAGATCAGGGAAGGGCAATATCAAAAGAGTCATCAAACATTTAATCACATCAAGATATGAACATATGTCAGAGTTTTCTAAAGATAAGAAATTATTAAAACCAGAAAAGCAAGGTTTAAACTAAGCATACTGGTAAGGAAATATAGCTGTTTAGAAATGAGGAACTTTTGTTTAAAATGATTCAAGATGGGGCTCCTGCTGGCTCAGTCGGTTAAGTATCCCACTCTTGATTTTAGCTCAGGTCCTGAGCGTACGGTCCATGGGTTCAAGCCCCGCGTCAGGCTCTGCTCTGACAGTGTGGAGCCTGCTTGGGATTCTCTCTCTCCCTCTCTCTCTGCTCCTCCCCCACTTGTGCTCTCTCTGTCTCAAAATAAATAAATAAACGTAAAATAATAATAATAATAATAGAAATAAAATAAAATAATTCAAGAAATCAGTGCTACAAACAGAACAGCCTCCTGAAACTCTGCTCTTCAGTAGATAAGAGTTAACTGTGGGGTTGTGTCTTCCACTGGAGACAAAGGACTCTTTTGTTGTTTCCTGTTTTCTTTAGAGCACACTGTATATTCAAAGATCAAAGTAATATTTATCTGAACTGTTTGTTCTCTTTATCATTCATAAGCTTTTTCAGTCAAACACATTTTAATGTGCATGTTTATTTATTTAAATACACACAAATGTACATATGTGTAGTTAGATAACAATTTAAAGTCTTAATTTCAGCCTTTTAAAACAAATTAACAGTAGCAAGTGTAGGGTAACAGGCAGTATATATCCCACCTACATTTACCGTCTTAATTGGAACTTCACCAAAAGCAAGTATGTATTAATAGGGTGATCGATCATTTTTGTAATCTGTATGCATTTTAATCACCAAAGATTTCAGATGACAATGTTATTTATTAATATTAGTCCCAGGGGTTAAAATCAAAAGATCTCAAGAATTATATCTAAAGTGTAACATAATCCTCAACTTTAAAAACAAAGAGGTGATGTTTAAAAGTCATACGCAGAGGGGCACCTGGGTGGCTCATTTAGTTAAGTGCCCAGCTCTTGGTCTCCACTCAAGTCATGATCTCACAGTGCATGAGATCGAGCCCCCCCTCAGGCTCTGCGCTCACAGTATGGAGCCTGCTTGTGATCTTCTCCCTCCCTCTCTTTCTCTGCCCCTCCCCCACTTGCTCTCCATCTCTCAAAATTAATAAATTTAAAAAAATAGTTTAAAAAATCACATGCAGATAGCAGAAGTGAAATAACCATGTTAAAACAATTTGCATTATTTTTCGGAGTGTACAAAAACCCATTGTTTTTATAAAACAGGAGTTATTTCTTAATTTAGTTAAATGCACATGTTTGTATTTTCATGCCTGAAAATATCGTATGTAAAGAATAATTTATCTGACCCACAAAACCAACAGAGGATATTCATAAGGTTTAAAATAATGAGGTTAGGGGCACCTAACTGGCTCAGTTGGTTAAATGCCGACTCTGGATTTCTGCTCAGGTTGTGATCTCACGGTTTGTGAGTTCCAGCCCCGCATCGGGCTTTGTGCTGTCAACGAGGAGCCTCCTTGGGATATTCTCTCTCTCTCTCTCTCTCTCTCTCTCTCTCTGCCCCTCCCCTCTTTGTGCTCACTCTCTTGCTCTCAAAAATGAATAAACTTTAAAAACGTAAAATAATGAGGTCAGAGAGAAGATACGCAGCCCTTTTTTAACTCAGAACTGCCAAACTGATATAATTTGCCCAAGAATTCAGATAAAACAGCAATATTTCTCCTGCAGCTTTTAATACAATTTATATACCTCTGCACTTACCAACAACATTTTTGAACTTGTTTAACTTACATCTAATAGTATTGATTTCTAAAAGAACTTTTTCTGCATTTTGGGCGGTCCAGGTATGCAGACGCTTCATCATTGTGACAGATTTCCTCTTGGCCACTTTCCTAAGAGAGGGAGTTATGTTGAAACACCAGCACCCTTAAAACCTTAGGAGTTTATTTTGTTAGGCAACCTATTTTGTTGTTGTTGTTGTTGTTGTTGTTGTTGTTGTTGTTGTCGTGCTCGGATCGAGGTTCTATTTACTTTTTAAGCTTTATTTATTACTGAAGTATTTTATTCAGTATTTATTACTGAATTTATTTATTACTGAAGTGTAGTTGGCGTGCAATATTATATTAGCTTCAGGTGTACAACGTACTGATTGTACAATTCTCTCCATTACTCAGTGCTCCTCATGATGAATGTAGGTAGCCCTGCCACCACATAAGGTTATTACAATCTTATTGATTCTACTCCCAATGCTGTACTTTTCGTCTCTGTGACTTAGTTTACAACCGGAAGTTTGTGCCTCTTAATCCCCTTCACCTGTTTCACCCATCCCTCCGCCCACCTCCCCTCTGGCAGCCACCAGTTTGTTCTCTGTATTTCAGAGTCTGTTTGTTGTTTCATTTGCTTGTTTGTTCACTTGTTTTGTTTACTTTTTATTTTTTAATTTTGTAATGTTTATTTTTGAGAGAGACAGAGAAAGAACGCAAGCAGGAGGGGTGGAGAGAGAGGGAGACACAGAATCCGAAGCAGGCTCCAGGCTCCGAGCTGTCAGCACAGAGCCCAACGCGGGGCTCGAACCCACAAACCGTGAGATCATGACCTGAGCCAAAGTCGGACGCTTAACCCCCTGAGCCACCCAGGCGCCCCTGTTTTGTTTTTTAGATTGCACATTTAAGTGAAATCATACGGTATTGTCTTTCTCTGACCTATTTCACTTAACATAATACCATCTGGGTTCATCCATGTTGTTGCAAATGGCAAGCTTCCATTCTTTTTATGGCTGAGTAATATTCCACTGTGTGTGTGTGTGTGTGTGTGTGTGTGTGTGTGTGTACCACCTCTTTATTCATTCATCTATTGAAAGACATTTGATTGCTTCCATATTTCGGCTATTGTAAATAATGTTGCAACAAGCATAAGGTTGCATACATCTTTTTGAATTAATGTTTTTGTGTTCTTTGAGTAAATGGCCAGTAGTGGAATTACTGGATCCTAGGATATTTCTATTTTTAGTTTTTTTTAAGTTTATTTATTTTTGAGTGAGAACCAGCATGCACACATGCACACAAGCAGGGGAGGGGCAGAGAGGGAGGATCCCAAGCAGACTCAAACCCACAAACCATGAGATCATGACCTGAGCCAAAATCAAGAGTCAGGCACTTAATTGACTGGGCCCCCCCGGCGCCCCCTCTGTTTGTAATTTTTTAACAAACCTCCATACTGTTTTCCACAGTGGCTGCACCGGTTCACATTCCCATTTTTAATTGATGCTTCTTAACTCTCTCTAGGCGGAATGAGTCCAAGGAACTTCCTCTACTTCCCACTTGGAGAGAAGGGGGAGCAGAAGCCCCCCCAGGGGCACGAGCCAGGTCAGCTGCTGTCACTGGAGAGACATGGCTGGACAGCTGGCGTCACAGGTCTGGCAGAACAGCAGCCGCTAACCCCCAGTCTGTATCCATGGCCGTGCTCCTTCGCCCGTAACCCATCCACCATCACTGGCTCTCTTTACCTCCTCTCATAACCGCATCTCTCCCCTGTCGGATGAAAGGCTCGCTCCCTTGGATAGCTGTTAAAATGGCTTCCTTGTTAAGGGAACATGTCTTTGTTTAGCCCTTATTATCAAAGGAGGTCTTCCTTGATGTTCTAAAGTTTCAGGAACGCAGTTCGCCACTTCCGTGACATACCGTGTTCTCGTCCAACTGGTGCACTGCCATCTGAGTTACGTCACCCGTGACCTATTACACAGCTCCAGATGGTTGCTTTAAGATACGAATCGGGCCGTATCCCCCCCCATCGCTTGGAAATGTTGTGATCTTTGGTCGTATTGCTCTACCCTTTCGCCAACAACTTGTCAGTTTATTTTGTTTGTTTTTAGTTTTTGAGAGAGAGATAACGAGCGTGAGCTCAGGGAGGGGCCAAGGAAGAGAGAGAGAATCTTCAGCAGGGTCCATACTCAGCACAGAGCCCAACACGGGGCTCTGTCCCATGACACTTAGATCGGGAACTGAGCTGAAACCGAGAGTCGGACACTCAACCGAGGGAGCCCCCCAGGCACCCCAACTTCTCAGGTTATAGTCTGTCAATTTGCAGACCAAATTTTTTTTATTTATTTTTTTTAATATGAAATTTATTGGCAAATTCGTTTCCATATAACACCCAGGGCTCATCCCAACAGGTGCCCTCCTCATCAATGCCCATCGCCCACCCACCATCAACCCTCAGTTTATTCTCAGTTTTTAAGAGTCTCTTATGGTTTGGCTCCCTCCCTCTCTAACTTTTTTTTTCCTTCCCCTCCCCCATGGTCTTCTGTTAAGTTTCTCAGGATCCACATAAGAGTGAAAACATATGGTATCTGTTTTTCTCTGTATGGCTTATTTCACTTAGCACAACACTCTCCAGTTCCATCCACGTTGCTGCAAGAGGCCAGATTTCATTCTTTCTAATTGGCACATAGTATTCCATTGTGTATATAAACCACAATTTCTTTATCCATTCATCAGTTGATGGACATTTCGGCTCTTTCCATAATTTGGCTATTGTTGAAAGCACTGCTATAAACATTGGGGTACAAGTGCCCCTGTGCATCAGCCCTCCTGTGTCCCTTGGGTCAATTCCTAGCAGTGCTATTGCTGGGTCATAGGGTAGATCTATTTTTAATTTTTTGAGGAACCTCCACACTGTTTTCCAGAGTGGCTTGCAGACGAAATTTTGGTATTGTTTAGGACTCCGTGTAAAATACGTTGTAATTATGTTTTCAGCTGTAGCTTGGAATGGAGCCAACTTGTTATCTCCCCAGTCTTTGGTTGACCGTGGTCTTGTAGCGGCAGGTGAAGAATGGGGGCCTTCCAGGCAACCCGGGTATCAGCACGGCACCAAGACAGGGATGCCCCAGGGCCCAGGGGCATCCCCTCCAGGTCCCCGCCTCCCCCATCCAAGTTTGTCACCGCCAGCAAGCCCCCTCCTGGGGAAGTTGTGTCTTCCCACAGGAATGGCGTGCCACGGGTTCTGGGTCAGCCTGCTCTGTGCTGTACCTCTTTGTTTTATAGGGGACTTGGGTCCCCCCAAGTCTGGTTAGTTAGTATTTTCCAGGTTGTTGTAACACTCAACACACTGTCAGAGCACACACACGTGCGTGTGTATGTGCATGCATGAAACTGGTGTCTATTTAGATCCAGACTGGAACACACTTTTAGCCCCAAAGCCTGCTTGCCGACATGAAGCAGGGGTAAGAAAACATGGTTATCAAAAACAGCAACTTCAAAAGGATGGGACAGTGGGAGAGAGTGAAGGGCTCATGTAGCTCGCTCACAGGCCATTTTGCTGCTGTGAGGGTGCTCATTCTAGGTTCCTGGGTCTTTCCACAACCTCACAGAGGGGTTGCCGGAGGCGAGAACACATATCCCCAACACCTTCATGCACCATTGGCTTCGCGTGGTCGTCTTGTCTTGTCAGAAAGAGAGCCATTATTTTTATGTTTCCTGTACAACATCTGGTCCTAAAACCCTCTTCGGATGATGTCCAAAAGTTCTTTTGCTCTTTGGCTCTTCAGATCTTTTTTCCCCCTCAGCCACTTTCCATACTTTTTCTTCCAGGTCTGTAATAAGTGACAGAGTTTTGGTTTTTGTTCATTTGTTTGTTTTTATGATCAGTCAGTCCCCAAAGTTTCCCAAAAAGAGGGGGAAAAAAGAATTAGAAGGAGCCACTACAACCCTATTAGGATGATTAAAATAAAAACCCCAACGACGCCAAGTGCTGACAAGGATGTGAGACAGCAGGAACCCCATGCATCCTGGGGGTGTAGGACGGAGCACAGCCCCCAGGAGGGGGGCTCACTAGTGTCCCCAGAGTTCAACATATACTTAGTGGATGCCTGGGAGTCCCACTGCTGGGATTTGACCCTCGAGAAATAAAACATTCTGTTCACACAGAAACTTGTAGAAGCTTTAGCCGTAATTGTCAAACACTGGACACCGCCCAGTGTCCTTTGGCACAAGACAGGATGAGCGACCATTCCACGGGGTTATGCCCAGCAGCGAGAAGGGACTCACAACTGACACGTTTGGCACCCAGGGTCCACGTCGGGGGCCTGGCGCCCAGAGAAAGAAGCCTGGCTGCGGGCGTCAAGGGTGACGTGATTCCCTTTGTCAGACAGTCTTGGAAAGACAAAACTACAGTGACCAAGTGGCTCAGAGCAGGATCTGTTTTTTCTCTCCCTCTGTTAACTCATTATGTTTTCCTAAGATTTGATCAGACTCTTCACTTCTTTAGTCTCACCTGGTGTAAGTTCCTTGGTTTTGTGATCGGTGACCAGGCCACGAGCAGTATTTTTGGGTTTGCGGGTCATACTCTGTGCCCTCGACCATGGCGATCCTCTTTCTGCCCCCAGGCAGAGTCGGGGAGAAGGTGGGGTAGGCAGGAGCCATCTGGGGTCAGCCCCCAGGCCCTGCTCCGGCT
The DNA here is from genome assembly GCF_024362965.1 of Panthera pardus. Taxonomy (NCBI): domain Eukaryota; kingdom Metazoa; phylum Chordata; class Mammalia; order Carnivora; family Felidae; genus Panthera; species Panthera pardus. The sequence continues at coordinate 4,368,763 of NW_026526766.1, forward strand.
GACTTCGGCCTTGCCCACACTCCTCACAGCTCACCAACCCCGGGGACATCTCCTTCGCCTTTGGGTTTTCTGGGTTGTCTTTTCTCTTTAGATTTGATCAGGCTTCCATTGAATTTTTGGCCTGGATTTATTTCCTAATCTCTTGCCTAAAGCCTTTCTAATTGTAAAAACTCGTCAGTTTTCTCAGTCTCCTAGGTTGGAGGTCTTCCTTTTAAATACTGCTTTCATGCCAGAGAGCATTTCTGCAGTGTAACCTGGTTTTTCCCGTGCACTTAGTTGGGGTTCATCCCATAGTCATCGCCTGCTGGACACCACCAGTCAGGTGGTCCAGGCAAGCGGCCCCGGACATCCCAGCACAGAAGGACGAATTAAGCCGCTCCAAGCACTTAGATCAAGTCAGTTAAGACACACAGGGAGGAGCAAAGGGAAAGAAATAGGGTTCACTAATGGTCTCAGGGCTGGGTGCAAGCAGGTGGGTGGGGATTCACTCCCTGAATCCTCGATATGCTGTGTTAATGTCACCTGTGTGTCTGTCTGTCTTTGCTGCGTGAACCATGCCAGCCTTGTTGTCACAAGGGCCAGATGGACGTTTGAACAAGGAGACCCAATCCGGAGAGGTGCCCGCAGCCAGGCACCCCTGTCCCCATCACTGTTGCCAGCCAGCTCTCTATTGTGAGCAGCTCCACAGCTCGGGGTTCTATTTGCATTTCTTAGACTGAGGACACAGAGGGCCAGACAGGGTGGTCGAATGAAAACCTCATGAATATTTAGAGTCACGAACTGCAGGTACCTCTTAGTCTTTCCGTTCCCTCTCTGTCCGTGTTTAACACACACATGCTCTGCTTGCGAACTTATTTTTAACACATCCTAGGAATGCTGCCGATGGCTTTCATTCTACTTGCGGATACCTATCCGACTTAACACCTTTCCCCTTGTCTTGTTTTCTCGTCTTCTATAGCACTGTTGGCTGGTAACAAATAAGACCAAAAATAAAAAATGCCCTATGCTACCCCCCCACCCAACCTGTCGAGAAAAGGGTGTGGGCGTGGGAGAGTCAACATCCATGTTGGTATTTTCAAGCGTTTTCCTCTCTCCCTCTGATCCCTGATGTTAGGGCCGTTAGCCCTGGCTGTTAGCAAACGGGGTTTTCCTTCTGCAGCCAAATGGACCTCCCGGTACCAGGCTCCAGAACAAGACCCACTTCCTCAGTCACCGACAGAACTGAACAGCTACTGGAGCTGTCATAACTGTTGGCCTCCCCATCTTTGGGGGACCTGGTGCCCTACGACCCAAGGCATGGAGGAGTGGAGAAGGCCCACTTCTGTAGATAGGTACTCCCCCAAAGAGAGATGGGAAAGGAAGGGGCCAAGCCACTGACCCTTACGTCCCTTGCCCCAAATGACCAGTCAGACTCTTCTTACTGTAAAGTGAAAATTCAGAAAACCACAAAAGACGAATATATGACGTAAGGGCATTGTTGTTAGATATATACTGGAAAGCACTAACCAAGTCAAGAAACCGAGAGTGGCCATCCAACCTGGAAGCTTCTTCTGTATGTCCCCTGCCACCTTCAGTAGCCACCGCAGTAACAGAACCACCGTCCTGACTTTGATGATAATCAGTCATATGAGCCCTTTTTTCCTCCATGGGGCAAGCAGAGAGTAGAAGGGGCCCAGAGTGTCACTCCAGTGAGATCCTTCCACGTGGAAACCAGAAGAGTGACGTAAGGAAGTGTTTGCTCCCAGCCTCTGGCCCTTACTCACCAGGGAATCTTCTCAAAGTATATTATTCCTGGGTGGTATCTTGTTGATTACTATGTCTATTTAAGTATTGAATTTATTGCCTTAAAATAGCACTAAAGTCCCAATTTCTGACACTTAAAATAGCCCTAGCTTTCTTTGTAAGAGTAAGAGTTGTAAACAGTCTTATCTCTATAAATGTATATTTACCATACACTGAGTTCTCCCCCCTTCTGGCCCTGGGTCTCCTCAAGGTGCTTCGTACCTACTCAGTCCTTATATGGGCTACTATTTGGCGAATGCTTTGGGATGGGAAGATGACATTTATTTGCTTTCACCCTCAAAGTCACCATCTTCTTAAAAATGTTTTCCTTGGCAGTGTATCTACACAAGAAACAAAATTAATTCAATCGAGAAAGAAATTTAAGCTCAAAGAAAAAGCAAATAGATTTAAAATCAGCTGCCTATCATATATGTTTAAATGCATTTAGAAATAATCGGATACATACGTAAATTACTTAATCTTTATAGTTTAGAAGTGGAAAGCAGCTCAGAGGCTGTGTCATCTAAACTCTTCGTTTTTATGGGGGAAGGAAAGTGAAATCCAGAGAACCTGATTCTTGTCAATCAGAATAAATGTTACAAATAGTAAGAGTCCTGACTCTTTCCACTGTATCAAAATAGTTACGCTGACAGTAGAGTTGGCTTCAGCACCACAAAGAAGACGTTAATATGCCGAAGTCTCGATGCGATGCCAGCAAGATGGAGACTCATTTTCAAAGCAAATCATTTCTTGAATCTTTTATTGTGAAAATATTGTATTGTAAAAAATTGTATTGATTTTATCGTAAAATCAACCTGTCACCCAGCTTCAATACTTGTTAACTGTATCAGTCAGGAAAGGCTATGTTATACCTCAGTAACAAACAACCTCAGTGGCCTTACAGCAGTTTTTTTTTTAATATTTTTTTATTTACATTTATTTATTTTGGAGAGACAGAGAGAGAGAGAGAGAGAGAGCAGGGGAGGGGCAGAGAGAGAGGGAGCTGCAGAATCCGAAGCAGGCTCCAGGCTCTGAGCTGCCAGCACAGAGAACTCATAAACGCAGAGAACATGAACTGAGCCGAAGTCAGAGGCTTACCCGACTGAGCCACCCAGGTGCCCCATAGCAGTTTTTAAAGCAACAAAATGTATTGCTCTGTGTCCAGCATAGGTCGGCGGGAAGGCAAGGGTCTTTGCGTGCGGACCCGGGTTGACAGAGGCTCCAACATCAAGGCAAGAGACTTCTGAGTGCTCCATGGTGCAGGCCCAGAGCAGGCTGAGAGCCAGTGCAGACAAGGAGACGCTGCCCTTGAAGTTCCTCATTACTTCTGCTCATGCTCCATTGGCAGATCTGATGACCTGTCCGTTAGGGTACTAACTTCAAGAACATGGCGGAGTGTAAACCCCCCCCCCCCACCCAGGCCATCAGAAAGGAGGGGGGACCAGATGTTGGTGAACGTTAGTAATGTCTAATTCTGTTCTGTTTGTTTCATTAATTTGTGTGTGTGAAACATTTTAAACCCCTAAATATTGTGTCGTGTATCTCTTTAAAAGAAAGACATCCCTCTCCCACATTTTTTCTACCGTATTTGCAATGTGAGTTATAGACATTATGACAGTTCACCTCTAAATGCTTCACCAGTATGCATTTCTTTTTAAAAAAAAAATAAACTTCTAGGGGGGTGCCTGGGTGGCTCAGTCTGTTAAGCGTCTGACTTCAACTCAGGTCATGATCTCATGGTTCATGAGTTCAAGCCCCATGTCAGGCTCTGTGCTGACAGCTCAGAGCCTGGAGCCTTCTTCGGATTCTGTGTATGTGTGTGTGTGTCTCTCTCTACCCCTCCCCAGCTCACTCTCTCTCTCTCTCTCTCTCAAAAATAAAAATAAATATTAAAATAAAAAAGAAACTTTTAGGGCCATTGGGGTGGCTCAGTTGGTTAAGTGTCTGACTTTGCCTCAGGCCTCATGGTTCGTGAGTTTGAGCCCCATGTTGGGCTCTGCTCTGACAGTGCAAAGCCTGCTTGGGATTCTCTCTCTCCCTCTCTCTCTGTCCTCCCCCACTCACGTGTTCTCTCTCTCAAAGATAAATAAACATTTCAAAAATGGAATTTTTACTTTACAGTCACATGATCACCATCATACCTGACCAAATGAATAATGCCCCAGTATCTCCAATGTCAAGTCCTAGTTCAGCTTTCCAGCTGTCTCACGGTTGTCTCAGGACTTGCTTTTTTGTGTCCACACCAGGCTCCAGTTAAGGACTGTGCACCGCATTACTATGTCTAGTGTAATCTCTCTTAATAAAACGTAGTCCCCTCCTGTGCGTGCCCGAGCCTTGTTACACGACCCTGACTTTCTGAAGGCACAGTTATACTATGTACTGAATGCGGTCCTAAGTGTCAGCGTCCCACCTCCTGATTTTACCTGTCTCCTTTATCCTGGATTTGTCCGTAACTCAGAAGGCGGACAGAAAGGCTTCATTCAACTCAGGCTAACCCTCTGGGACGAGGATGCTTCCTAGGTGCTGGTATAAAGTCCACTTGGCTCCAGGAAGGAGGAGCCGTGGTCTGATCGCCCACTGTCGGTGTCGCTAACGCTGATCACACGTGGTTCTTCCACGCGGGCTGCCTGTGCCCCTGCCAGCAACAAGGGGTCTGGGCAGTGATATTTTGGCACACATCAGTTCCCCGCCGAGCCTCGAAGAAAAACATTTTAAGAAGCAATAGCCGTTTCCACTTGCAACTCTCCCCGGCAGTGACATTGCAAATAAATATAGAGACGCAACGAAAAGCAACAAGTCAGTGTAGAAAATCTGCTATTTGAATGTCTGAAGTTGGCAAGGGGGGTGTCCAAGTCCTAGTTAAAATGCCTCTCCTTCCAGGATTCTCCTGTGGTTGTGCCCCGGGGTCTGTGACACCAGGGCTTCTGGGTTTTGCTCCTCCCTCTTCAGCTTCTCCTTAGAGATGCCTTCCTGCTCCTAAGTATGGATGCTGTCCTAGGTGCTGTCCTCTCTGCTCCTGACATGCCCTCTTGGGCTGATGTCACCCGCATCCACGGCTTCAGCTGCAGTCCGTATGCCGTGAGTCATAAATCTCAGTATATTGGTTAGAACCAGTAGGATGTATATGTACTTAGAGATACATGCATGTGTATCTATGCATGACATGTACACAGTATCTCATATATGGGAGGGAGGGATTGAGAGAGAGAGAGAGATTTATTATAAGGACTGGCTCATGCAATTATAGGCAAGTCCTAAGGTCTGCTGTGTGCAAGCTGGAGCCCCAGGGGCCTCTGGGGTACATTCCAGTCCAAGTCCAAAGGCCTGAGAATCCGGGGAGCTGATGGCAGAATTCCCAGCCCAAGGGCAGGAGGGCGTATCCCAGTGCAAGCAGCCGGATGGAGAGCAAATTCTCCCTTCCTTTTTTTGTTCTATTCAGGCTGAGGCCCACCCACACTGAGGAGGGGGCAATCTGCTTTATCCAGTCCACGTACCCAAACGTGAATCTCTGCGGAAACACCCTCGCGGACACACTCAGAAATACCGTTTACCCAGCGCCTGGGTGCCCTGGGAGCCAGCAAGTTGATGCGTAAAGTTAAGCACCACACGCGGTACGCCTGACCGCTCGGCTAATGTGCCGGCGCCTCTGTCCTCAACGTGTTGGAAACAACGTCGGCTTGCAAAGCTTAACTCACTCTCACCTCCGATCTTTCCAAGAATACTCCTTAACATTGTGTACAACTGTGCAGCCGTTTCTCTCGCGCTCCTTGCTGCCGTTAGGGAAAACACGGACGAGAAGTCCCTCCTGCATGCTAAACTTGGCCTCATCTGATCATCCGAGCAGCTCTTCTCCATCTCTTGGGTGACCATCTCCTCCTTCCTCACACCTGGCGTGGAGGTGACAGGTATCTAGAAGTCATGGAAGAAGAAAGTGTGAGGGTGGCTGGGGCAGGTTCTCTGCTCACCCGCGGCTTCTACCGTGTTTTGTCGGGTTCCCCACGGACCTCCTAAGCTCCTTCTTGGAGGAAAAAGAAACAGGATTGAGCACGAAACGACATGTCATTATTTCAGGGGCAGCCACGCCTGGATGACTCTACATGGCTGTAGGCTACCCCATCTCCTCTAAAATATAATGAAATTTAAGGAGAAAAAGGCTAAACACCCCAAAACCTGAAGAGAAAGGTGATCAGGGTGTCAGAGGTCAAAGGTATGCAGTGGCACGCTTAATGCATTTTCCTATCTTCTCAGTATCTTTCTCACTGAAAAATCTAATGATGAGTTGGCCAGTTTTTGTTTTAAATAAAACAGATTTGAGGCAGAGGCCATCTCTTATCTGTGCCTTGCTCCCCCACGAAGAAAACATCTTAGCAATTTCTATACGAAGGTACAATTTCTTACCCAGTCTAGAGCATCTCTTCTTAAATATTATGACCTCATGCAGAATGTTTTACACGTATCTATTCAGACTTTAATAAAAACAGCCACCACTTATTCCGTATGACCTTTATTTAATTTTTTTTTCATTTTATTGAGAGAGAGAGAGCATGAGCAGGGGAGAAGGGCAGAGGGAGAGAGAGAGAATCTTAAGCAGCCTCCACACCCCACTGGGAGCCTGATGCAGGGCTGGATCCCGTGACCCTGGGATCACGGCCTGAACCAAAATCAAGAGTCGGACACTTAACCAACTGAGCCACCCCGGCGCCCTGAGATGATTATTTAAGTTCTCAGGCACCCCCCCCCCCCCAAAACCTTGTGAAGCATGTCTGTGATCATAATAAGAGCGGCCAGGCACTTTGCTAAGTGTTGAACGTAATTCTCTTTGCAACCGATGCATCTTTGTATTTTAATCATCACCTTTGATAAGGAAGTGGAAACCTGGACAGTTACAAGGGAAACTTACCCAGTGTCCTGTAGCTAGTAAGAGCCAGGGCTGGTGCTTGAGCTCCTGACCGAATGATTCTGCTTCCACTTTTTCAACCTGTTTAGTGGCTGTTTTCCAAGAGGATGGCATTCTGTGGGTGCTGTTGCCACTTCGTGTGAGAGCATCTCTGTGTCTCTCTGTGCATTTGGGATCTGTGCTCACTCTCTCCCTGGGTCTTTATCAAAGCTATTGGCCATGTCTTTATTTCTCTGGGTTTTGCGGCTTCATATCCTATTTCTCTGCGTTTCGCTGCAGTAAATGTTCAGAATGTAAAACAAAACCATAGATTTTGCCACGTGACACATTTCTGGAGCAGGGTGTTATGGTCCCTATTGTTTTAACATCAAATTAAAAAATATTTTTTTAATGTTTATTTATTTTTGAAGGAGAGAGAGAGACAGAGCATGAGCAGGGGAGGGGTAGAGAGAGAGGGGGAGACACAGAATCTGAAGCAGGCTCCAGGCTCTGAGCTGTCAGCACAGAGCCTGCCGCGGGGCTCGAACTCACGGACCGCAAGATTATGACCTGACCTGAAGTCGGACCCTTAACTGACTGAGCCACCCAGGTGCCCCTTAGCATCAAATTTATATTTAAAACTAAGTTTTAGGGGTGCCCGTGTAGCTCAACTGGTTAAGCGTCCAACTTCAGCTCAGGTCATGATCTCGCAGTCAATGAGTTCAAGCCCTGCATCAGGGCTCTGTGCTGACAGCTCAGAGCCTGGAGCCTGCTTCGGATTCTGTGTCTCTCTCTGCCCCTCCCCATACGCACTCTCTCTCTCTCTCTCTGAAAAATAAATAAACATTAAAAACAATAATAAAACTAAGTTTTATTTTTCATTACTTAGAGACTCTTTTCCTGAAATTCTTCTGAAAAAAATTTAAATATACAAAAAACTTGAAAAAAGAGTACAGCAAACACGTGTATACCTTTTACCAATTTGTTAACTGGTAAAAACTATGTTTGTTACCAGTAACTGGTAAAAGGTAACCTCACCAGTTGTTTTTCGAAGGGACTTGCAGACATCATATTTTACTCCCACATGTTTAAATATGTATGTCTGAAGAATAAGGAAATTGTTCTATGTAATACCTTTATCACACCTAATACCTGATAAGTATTCTGCAAAGTCACCGATACTTAGAATTTCCCGGTAGGTCTTCCATAACTTTTTTTCTATGTAAAATTCACACGTTGCACTGGTTAGGCTGGTTGTAATCTGAAGCAGTCCCCGCTTCTTCTTTTCCTTCTAAAAACATTCCCTTTTTTGAAGAGCCCAGCGGGCCAGGTGTCCTGCAGAATGTTGGGATCCCAGGTTTCCCCGGCTGTCTCCTCATAGTTGGGCGAGGCTGTGCATGTACGCGTACACCCTTACTTCATCGGGACTGCTGTCTGCGGACCGCTTTCACTTCGAGAAGGGCCATTTCGGTCTGCCCCGCTGTGGCTGCTGCGGCTGTTTGATCGCTGCATTATGCGGCTCTATATTTGCTTGCGTCTCGTAGCTGCTAGATTGGCGTTCCTTTGACGGCTGTAACAAACACCAGGATGGAAAGACAACAAGACAGCAGGTGTCCTAACGGGACAGAGACACACGGCAAGTCCGGCTCTGCCGTGAGACTGAGGCTCTGGGCGGGGGTCTCCTACCCAGAGGCCGTGTCTGCCGCCTCCCGCCAGGCCAGGGGGACACCAAGCAAATGATGAGTAGGGACAGTGGAGGTGAGGAAGAGATCTTGAGGGTGCGGGGTCCGCTGCTCCTGCCCACGGCACCGTCCCCTCTGTGATGCCTCTCTGAGGTGGCAGTGACCAGAACGGCGGGAAGATGCCCCTGAGATCTGCGGATATGTCCATCCTTAGGAGATACTGACAAATAGTTTTTGAATTCATTATGTCAACTTACATTCCTACCAACAGCGTCTGAACGTTCCACTTGCTCGATATCTTTGTCAAATCTTGGTATTTTCAGCCTTTTGATTTTAGGCCTTCTGGTGGCTGGATGGTGGATCTCACTGTGGTTTTGATTTGCATTTTGTTGATAACCAAGAACGTTGGGCTCTTGTTCATATGCCTACTAGCCCTTTGGATATCCTCTGTGGTGAAGCGTGCCCCTTTACGTACGGATTGGTAGGAGTTTTTAGTATAATCTGATCATGACTCTCGGGTTGGTTATAGGCGCTGGTAGAGATCTTCCAGCCTGTGGTGTATTTTGATGACTGAAAGTCCCTAATGTCAACGTGGTCCAATTCCTGGGGAGCTCTTCTTCTTCTGGGTGGAGGAACACCCTTGCTGTTTCCTGGCCCTCCCCCATGGGCTCGTTGGCCCCACGTGACTTTATGTCACGGCAGAGAAGAGCGTTGTGGACGCCTTTCCTTCTGTCAGGAGAGAGAGATCTTTGTTGGAAGCCACAGCTGACTTCCCTTATATCTCGCTGAAAAATGGGGGTCACATCTCCTTCCTTCGCTGCAAGGGAGTCTAGGAAAGTGGACATCTGTCTTGTTCCTAAGCTCTCTGTTGTGAGGGCGGCAAGAGGACAGCGCACCGGGGAGAGCCGTCAGGTGGCCAACGGGCGAGGTCTGCTCAAGAAAGACGTCGGGCGCTGGGACTTCCTGCTGTCACCAGCAAGAGGAAGGTGCATTGTGCACCCCTCCTCCCACTGAGATGTGTTGATGACATAGAACGTTGAGCCGTTAAATCTACCTCCACTGAAAGATATCACGAAGCTGAGATATGATGAAGGATTTCTGATAAAAGTGAGGTGGGTGTGAAAATACCTCCATGTGGACTCCCATATTTGCGTGTGCCTTAGTGTCAGTTCTCATATACAGGCATTATTATTATTATTATTATTATTATTATTATTATTATTCCAAGTCTATTTATTTTAAGAGAGAGACAGCAGGAGAGGATCAGAGAGAGAGAGAGAATGGATCCCAAGCAGACTCCACATTGTCTGCACAGAGCCCAGCGTGGGGCTCAATCCCACCGACTACAAGACCATGACCTGAGCCAAAATCAAGAGTCGGGCGCTTAACTGAGCCACCGAGGCGCCCCTGCAAGCATTTTTAACATGGAAAAATACATCCTACTGAAGTGCTTACCACTGGTCATCTGATGAGGATCGGATGGGAGAAGTGGAAACGTTAAAATTTTCTTTCTATACTTCTATATACTATGTTCCTTTTATATTTTTATAACTTGAAAAATACCGTAGACCCATCTTTATCTATTTGAGGTGCATTGGAGTCAATTCCCACTTACCAGGGGTGATGCGCCTTGGTTCGCCATTGTCAGTTTAATGGTACCTGCATTTCTGAAGTGACTGTTGGAAAGCACTGGAAACCCTAACGATTGGCCGCATTTGTGGAGTGGATAAACCATGAAGGAGGTACTTTTGCTTTATAAAACTACCACCAACTACTTACTATGCTAAGTTTTGCTTTATAAAACTACCACCAACTACTTACTATGCTAAGTTACATGAGTCACTTACGGGCTGAATTGTGTCCTTTCAAGATGTATATGTGGAAGCCCTAACCCCCCGTACCTCAGAGAGGAGGCAGGCTCTTTGCAGAGGCAGAGAGAGAGGGAGACACAGAAACCGAAGCAGGCTCCAGGCTCTGAGCTGTCAGCACAGAGCCTGACACCGGGCTCGAACCCACAAGCCGTGAAATCATGACCTGTGCCTAAGTTGGGTATTCAACCGACTGAGCCACCCGGGTGCCCCCAAGGAGAAACCGACCTTGACCTCGAACTTCCAGTGTCCAGAACTAAGAAAAATAAGTATCTGTGGTTTAAGCTGCCGGGCTGTGGTGCTTTGTGGTGCTAACCATGCTAACACAGTCGCCTGATACTCTATACGCTATGCCCTTTTTCTTCCTTCTCCTCCCGTCTTATTGAGGCGTCACTGGCAAAACCATGACATGAAGTGCATGATGTGATGATGTGATGTATGTGCACGTTGGGAGAGGATCCCCCGATGAGTTATCATATCCTTCACCTCACACGTTTACCTTTTGTTTGGGGAGACCCTGTAAGCTCTCCTCTCACAGCCAATTTCAGCTCTACACTGTCATCAGCTGTAGTCATCGTGATTTATATCAGATCCTCAGACCTCATGCATCTCAGAGCTGGAGTGCGTGTCCTGTTTCCAGACTCTTCCTGCCTATCCCACCCGCGGCCCCTGACAGCCACCATTCTGCTCTCCGTTTCTAGGCATTCAGCTCGGGTACGTCTTCACGCCTGTGGGCACTCAATTACACCTAAGCCTTTGTTTGGTGTTTCAGCCTTAGCTTTCCAAAGTTCTTCCATAATTCTTCCCTCTTCATCAGCAGGATAATTCAGTGAAGTGAGGTAAGTCAGGTATTCTCGCCTTACAGATATGGAAACTAATTCTAATTCTGGGCGGGGCCTGAGATTCTGTGTTTCTAGAAGCTTCTGTGTCAGGTTCTCAGCGCTGGAGCTCAGACCACACCTTGACTAGCAAAGCTGAGTCTACGCGGCAAGAAACCAGAAGACTGGCTTGGATCCCATCTGTATTTTTAAAAGTTAACCGGAGGGGCGCCTGGGTGGCTCAGTCGGTTGAGCATCTGACTTCTGCTCAGGTCATGATCTCGCCATTCGGAGTTCAAGCCCCGCATCCGGCTCTGTGCTAACAGCACAGAGCCTGGAGCCTGCTTCAGATTCTGTGTCATCCTCTCTCTCTGCACCTTCCCCACTCATGCTCTGTCTCTCTCTGTCTCTTTGAAAATGAATAAATGTTAAAAAATTTAAAAATAAATAAATAAATAAATAAATAAATAAATAAATAAAGTAAAAGTTAACCAGAAAACCGCAGGTAAAATTGGTGGGAAGCGAGATGCTCCTACAGTGAATCACACAACAAAAGCTCAGCGGATACAGATCCTACGGGTTGTGCAAGATTACTCCAACTTGGCTTTCCGATCCTCTGACTCATCTCAGGAGCGCCTCAAATCACAAGAACACCTCAAAGATTCAAAATTCGGGACGCCTCAAACATTCACAACTCCCGTGTTTTTGTATCTGCGCTCTTCGAATTTACTCTGGGTATCTCTTCCCGACTTAACCTTTAGCCTTAGTATAGAAATGGAATATTGGTGGAATTCTTCTAAGTAACTAGTATGTGTCAAGAAACAGAGTATCTACTGCCAAAAATAAAATGGCTTAAAAATAGTGCAAATCGAACCAGCAGGAGTTGATTTGCTGCCATCGCTTCTCAGGGACTTGAGCAATGATTGAGTCCCGTACGCGGAGAACAGATTGTTCCACACGAGGCCTTTGGAAGTTAACTTCAAAGCAGATGTTCTGGAAGCTTCTGTGACCATTACAGACAAGCTGTTCTCATTTTATAGAAAAACAAATACGTAATAATAAATTATCATACTTACTTTAATGGCTTAATGAGGATTCATTAGGAAACATTCATAAAAGGGGATAAGAAGTTTAGAAGTGTACCTTTTAAAATACTATTTTAGGGGCGCCTGGGTGGCTCAATTGGTTAAGCATCCAACTTTGGCTCAGGTCATGATCTCATGGTTCGTGGGTTCTGGCCCTGTGTGGGGCTCGGTGCTGACAGCTTGGAGCCTGGAGCCTGCTTCGGATACTGTGTCTCCCTCTCTCTGCCCCTCCCCATCTAGCACTCTGTCTCCCTCTCTCTCTCAAATATAAACATTAAAACATTTTTTTTAATTTTTTAAATAATGTTTTTATTCCATTGGAAGCCCAAGACATAGTGAATGGTAGCAATTGGTGAATCTTACAAATAAATACCGTAAAAATATCGGACAGGATTCATTCAAGCCAGAACCCAAAGCGGAAAATAGCAAAATAGAATGACTTTGGGGTCAGTAGTAATTTTAAAGAAGCTCTAAGTTCAGAGGCCAGATGGTATTCCTTAAAAGACTGATCCAGAGATGTTCCCCACAAAAACTTTAACAGGTGATGGTTTCCCCAAAGCCTATTTGAACACCAGCCCTCAGAGGACTTACTGCCTTTAAAAGGGGGTCTTATATCCCATACAGGGGTGTCTGGTTCCTGGAATAAGCACAGGTCCTGATGGGTTCAGAGCCCAGCTTCCTGTGTCGTTAGACTTTGCTGGGTGGTGTGCAGGGTAAGCTTTCCCTGACCGCTGGAAGGCACACAAGCCAACCTGTGACTCTCCTGCCCGCTTTTCTAAGAGGCAAGTCTTTAGACACCTTAGAAAACCCAGGCTCCATGCCAATATAGTAGAGGTGTGCAAAATAGTTCAGAACTGGAAAATATCAATAATGCTGTATCACCTACTCAATTCCAGGCTGGTGAAAAGAGATAGGGGGAAGAATAAATTAAGGATGTGGCTGTATCTTTAAAATTCAGAAACATCTAAGAGCTTTGAGCTGAGGTCCTAAAATACACCTTTCAAAAAATTTAAAAAAGAGATTTCTGGGGCGCTTGGGTGGCTCAGCCTGTTAAGCCTGACTCTCGGTTTTGGCTCAGATCATGATCTCACAGTCTGTGGGTCCGAGCCCCACATCGGGCTCCACGCTGACAATGCAGAGCCTGCCTGGGATTCTCTCTCTGTCTGCCCATCCCCTGCTCTTTGTCAAAAATAAATAAACTTTAAAAAAAAAAAAAAAGGCTCCCAATCAGTTCATCAAATGTACAAAGAGCTATTACCCCACAGCCTCTGAGCCCCTCACACAGAGCTGTGGTCATAAGTGGGGTCCTAATGCCCAGGATGTTTACAATATTATCCTCTGCGATATGAGAACAATATTGGAAATTCTTTTGATATTTATTTTTCCAAAAATGAGATATTAACCTTTACTAATGTTTAATGTTTTAAATGACTTTAGTATATGCATCCTCTCTCTCTCTCTCTCTCTCTCTCTCAGGATTGATGGGTGGATGAGAAGATAAATGGATGGATGGACCCATTTTTTTAAAAGCTAGTAACTGTGGGATAACCCAGCAAAAGTTGCAACTCTCTGGTCTAAAAAAACTAGGACCATTTTGTTTTGCATTTTCAGAGCCCGGTCGGGTTACTCAAGTTATTCTTAGCTGTCCTTAAAGGGTACAATTTCAGAGGACAGAGTTTTATCTTTATGTTTTCAAAACAAAATTTATTTTTTAAATTGAGACGTGATCGACTTACAAGAGTGCATGTGTTTTAGGCATACACGACGAAAACTAACTTTTGGATTGAAAGACTGAGGGACACCAGTAATATGGAACAGATGCATTTTGATCTGCAAAACGGTTGTCCTGAAACCTTTGTTCTAATGTTCTTGTATCAGAACTTACTTCGAACAATGCTACTTGAATGGCGACCACCTGTTTCCGCTGGAGGAAAGACAAATAGTACAAGACAGCACGTGGTTGAGGCCGGGCAGGTACATGCGGTAGAAATTCAAAGGGAGAAGAACACCCAGGTCTGGGGGAGGGAGGATATCTTCACAGAGTGAGGATGGGCAGAAAAGCCCGAAACCAAGAGAAAGCGGAGCAGGGCGCTGATTACCAGCAGCGGCCTCTTCCCCTCCCCTGGCCTCCCATGGGTCCCCGAAGCTTCCTCATGGGACACCGGGGCTCCAGGGAAAACAGCAGACGTCAGTGGTACAAAGCTGTGGCTTCATACGGCTTTGACTGTGTCCTACAGGAAGACCCATTCTACGCCGTGAGCAGAAACCTACATAAGGTTAAATGTTCACCGAGCCACAGCCACACGTGTACATACAGCGCGTGGCTAGTCTCTGTCAAGTTCGCACCACGCTCCCTTGCGGCTGCAGCCCCCGGTTCGGAACTCACAGGTGAAGAAAGGAGGGGTGTCTGCAAATTTGGTGTCCGCTAAAATGACGAGCGCCTCGAGTTCCAGGCAAGGGAGCCTGGCCGTTAGTATTTATTAACGGGAGGGTCTACTGAGGGCGAGCGACGCGACTCGATGTGGGTTTTGGGTGCTCACTCGGCAGCAGAAAAACAAACATGAACAGACCCAACATGAGACACGAGGCAATCAGGCCCAAACGAAGGGGACAAACTACTGTGCTTCTTCCCCTTCCTCTCCGAGTTCTGCCTTGCGAGGCACCGCTAGTTAAGGCGGGGGTACGCTGTGGTTAGCAGCAGGGCTTTCGGACATCACATCCCTGCCCCCCGCCTGCCGGCTCAGTGAGCTTGGGCAGGTGTGATGGTTACTTTCATGTGTCAGCTTGGCTGGCCACGGGATGCCCAGATCGAGCGTGTTTCTGGGCGTGTCTGTGAGGACCTTTCGGGGCACGGTTAGCATTTGAATCAGAGGACCGAGAGAGGCCGATGCCCTCCCCAGCGTGGTGGGCCTCGTCCGATCCGGCGAGGGCATGAATAGAACAAAAAGGTGGAGGAAGGGAGAATTCCCCCTCTGCCTGCCAGGGCTGAGACACCACATCTCACTGGGTAAACACCACTGGCTCACCTGGTCCTCCAGCCTTCAGACTTGGACTGAGTCATACAACTGGCTTGACTTCTCTGGACCTCCATTTTGCAAACAGATTGTGGGACTTGTCAGCCCCCATAATTGCATGAGGCAATTACTCATAATATATCTCAGTCTCCCTCCGTATATCTCTATGTATAAATATCCTCCTATCCCGTGCTTCTGTGTCTCTGGGGAACGCTAATACAGCGCAGTAACTTTACATTTGCATCACGGATGGAGGAAGAGCTCCGCAAGGCATAGCCACTGTCAGTGGCACTGGGCAGAAGCCCAGAGCACCGCGAAGCCCGTGCCCATGCGCTCACTGGAGAGTGCAGCCGTGTCCCGCCGCATTCCCGAGGCAAAACGATTCCCCGGAGTTCAGGCAGAATACTCCGGCCTCCGGATCTGCTGTCCCCACAGGCCGCCTCTGCTGCCTTTACAGACCAGCCACGCATCCCTCCCAGATTCATCCTGGCCTCCCTCAAATCCTCACCTCACCCCGCGCCTCCGCTCTCCTGCCCTTCCCCATCTTTCAGCAGTGGATGGTCACGGGACCACGTTGTCTCCGGCTGGCCAGCAGGCTCCCGTCCCTGTCCTATGCCTGGTGGCTGTGGTGGAGACTCCCACAGCTTCCTCCCTATCCAGCCCTACCCGATAACCATCTTTCTGGGAATTGTTAGGAACTACGGTGGTCCGAGCCTTCCCATCCTGGCTTTTGGAGAACCGTTAAAGATTTATTCGGTGTATAAGCATTTTGTATCATTTTTTGGAACTTTGGGAGTGGGAAGTTCCCATGCCACGCGCCATGAAACAGAAGTGTCACAGTGCAAACACGCTCGGTTTCTTTGGTTCCTAGTGAGCGTGGAATTCCTTGTTTCTGCCATTCTTTTTTTTTTTTAATTTTTTTTAACATTTATTTATTTTTGGGTGGGAGAGAGAGAGAGAGAGAGAGAGAGAGACACGGTGCAAGTGGCAGAGGGGCGGAGAGGGAGGAAGACACAGAATCCGAAGCGGGCTCCAGGCTCTGAGCTGTCAGCACAGAGTCTAAGGCGGGGCTCGAACCCACGAACCGTGAGATCGTGACCTGAGCCGAAGTCGGACACTTAACAGACTGAGTGCCCCTACCATTCTTCAACATTCTAGACATCGTCCCATCCATATCTTAGACGCTCGAGATCATAAAGAGGAAGAAGGCCTCCGTGTTTAAATCCAAGTATTCTCCATGACAACTGACAGGAGCAATTGACCCGGAAGATGCTACGGCCCCAGGCAGGCCCCTTTGCTTCTCACAAATGCCTCCTCCTTCCTTGAAATGACTCGGGTTTACCTTTCCTTTTTAAATATACATGTTGTTTTCTGTTTATTTAAGTAAACTCTACCCCCATCCCAGGGCTCAAACTCACGACCCCGGAGATCAAGAGTCGCACGCCCTGCGGATTAAGCCACCAGATTGACCTTTCTTGCTATCATCTGCTTGTTCTTAATCCCCTTGTAGTACCACACACTATAGAAGGTTCACCTCTTTTCGGGGCAGTTTCTCAAGGTTTCTTAATACCTTCTACTTTGTGGCCTTGAGATTGGCCACGTCCGCTAGGTGCCTTTGGAGTGTTTACTCCTGCCACCCCTAGCTACATCCACCCAGGTGTGACAGGACCATTGTCTTCATGTCTGGACATCGTTTGCATGGACACAACCCAACATCCCCTGGGAGCTGACTTCATAAGCTGGAGGGAAGGAACTAAAGCTTCCCCCCCTCTCCCCACAATATGTATTTATTGTATTGCTTTTCTCCCAACTGTGAACGTGGACGGCATTACTTGTGTTTTCATTTAACATGGGAATCTGACTTTACACTTTATCCCTGTTGTAATCCACGTTAGGTTCATTTCACCCGTTCCAGGCTGTCAGGTGCTTTGGGATCCCAAGAGCCACGTAATAGTTTAGTGCTCTTGTGTGCTCTGAAAATGAGATGGGCTTGCCTCTGGGCCTCACCCAGCCACGGATAAAATATGAAGACAGAAGGCCAAGGGCTAATCCTCTAAGCAACCACACTCCTCTAAGAGCCAGGGCATTTAAGAGAGAAAACTGGTCTCTGTGGCCAAAAGGACAGTGTGGATAGCATGTATGTGCGTTATTAGCATTGCCTATAATTCAAAGGGCCACTTTTGTTTTAATGTTTATTTTGGAGAGCGAGAGACAGAGTGTGAATGGGGGAGGGGCAGAGAGAGAGGGAGACCCAGAATCCAAAGCGGGCTCCAGGCTCCGAGCTGTCGGCACAGAGCCCAACATGGGGCTCGAACTCACAAACCGCCACATCATGACCTGAGCCGAAGTCGGACGCTTCATCGACTGAGCACTCCAGGCGCCTGCAAAGGGCCACTTTTAAGAATCTAAGGGAGGCAGCTTTTACTCAAACCGGGCAGCCAAAACGACTGCTAGCACGGATGCTGGTCGGGCCCCTCCCTGCAGAATGAGGGTTAAGTCACTCCGCACATGCTCTGTGATGCCTCAGGCCCCTCCACCCATGCAGAACAGGAAGGAGGTCAGTGTGGAACGAGCTGGGTCTGCAGAGGGCTTTCGTGAGGACAGTAGCTTTGGAGAAAGCTGGGTTTGACCGGCATCCGCCCAGCCCCTCATGCCCCCCCCCCACCCCACCCCCAGAGACCAGTCCCACCGCACAACAGCAGACATCTGGTCCGCACTTCCACAGGCGACTGCGGATCCTGGACAAATCATCAGTAATGCTCTTATCATCAATTTTCCAGAATGACGCTTCCTTCTGGCCTTCTACGTTACAGTAGAGGCTATTATTTTGTATTCCTCGCTGGCAAACTGTAAAAATATCAAGTCATTGTGTATACTTAGGCTATACATGCTGAAATAGGACAACTGATGTATTCTCTGGAATTCTGGCAACTACGTAAAAATGGGATTTCACGAGCTTAACCCCTAGACTATTGTGCTCTAGAACTGTTAAGATTTAGAATCACACAAAAGTGACTTCATCCTTAATCTTCACACCCTCTTTTAAAAGAACCTTTAGGGGCACCTGGGTGGCTTGGTCGGTTAAGCTTCCGACTTCAGCTCAGGTCATGATCTCACGGTCTGTGAGTTCGAGCCCCGCGTTGGGCTCTGTGCTGACAGCTCAGAGCCTGGAGCCTGTTTCAGATTCTGTGTTTCCCTCTCTCTCTGCTCCTCCCCCGTTCATGCTCTGTCTCTCTCTGTCTCAAAAATAAAATAAAACGTTAAAAAAAAATTTTTTTTTAAAATAAATAAATAAAAGAACCTTTAATTAATTAGGTGGGTCAGTGACTCAACTCTCCACATGAATGTGTCAAAAAGGAGATGACCCAGGAGGCTGATAGCCTGATGCCAGCCAACTTGGATTTTTCTACCAAAAAAAAAAAAAAAAAAAAAGAGAGGGAGAAAATGTAAGCTTGAAGAAAAATAGATAATGGGGAGTAATTTAGTAAATTAGTCTCAAATGCGAGAAAATTGTTACTGCTTCCCTCTCCTTGGAAAGTTTCCAAACTTATGCTCGCCTGGGCCAAACTAGAAGAAAAACAAAGTACGTGCTTAACACACATTTCGGTTTTCCCCAAGTCAGGGGAGAAACCCCCGCCCCGCCCCCCCAGTGAGTAAAGTGAGGAGGATTTTCATACCCACTCTTGCAACTTAAGTTGCCTTCTCTTTTCCGTAAAGTCAAGTGCAAGGGAGCAGAAGCTCTGTCTTTGTCTTTGTCACCAATCCTTTATTGAAACTGGTAACTGACACACTTTATAACAGAACAACAAAAATAATGTTCAATATGTACAGCCTTTGCGACAGACTATTTGACTATACACAAGGCAGGGTGATAACACAATCTAATCTCCGTAATAACCTGTGCACAGAAAGACACCCAGCAGACAGCATGTGAACACATACAGTGGAATGACATCACGGGTCCAGTGAAACTCCCGCCTAATACAAAACGTCCTCCTCTATCGCAAATGACGGCTTTCTAAGCACCCAGAGCGTTTCAGTAGTAGTTTACCCCGAGTCCGAGGCGGAGATCTGGTGTGTGGCTATGAGTCTCTTCAGTGACACCACCTCTGCAGACAAGTTTGCTATCATCCCCTGCTTCAGAAACAAATTCTCCGGGTCAGAGACTTGGTAGCCACCGTCCTTCATTTCTACAACTCCCGTTTTGAAGCTGTTCTGAGTTTTGCCGTTCGGTTCTTTTTGATGCCAGTGTTCCGATTTGAGAGACCAATCCTGGATGTTCGTCACCTGCACCGAGAAAGGGGGGAGGGAAGAATGTACCATACTCGGGGCGCTATGCTTCTCCAGTTCGAAATGCCTCTTGGGCGTCCCGTCCACGGGCGAGGACGGCTTTTGCGTGGCCTCAAACTCGTGATCGAAGGCTTCGACTTTGATCTGCATGGCTTTGGCTTTGATGCGAAGCTTGTGCGGCAAGGCCGAGGAGTTCACTTCCGGAACTTTCACCACGGTGGCGTGCACGCGCTGAAGCTCCACGGGAGAGTGGATGGGGCCCTTGGGGACCTGCTGCTCGTCTTCTCCATCCGAGGACTTCCCCACCGCGCCGTCCTCGGTCTCCGACGTCCTGGGGGAGTTGCTGGAGGACCGGGCGGCCTGCAGCAGAGGCGGGGAGTGGGAGTAGCCGGGGAAGGCGGTCCCCATGAGGTTCCGGTACACGGAGGCCCGGTAGGCGCCCCGCTCGTCGCCAGGCTCCCTGGCGTAGCTCTCCAGCTCCACCGGCTCTTGCTTGATGGCCTGGAACTTGCCGTCGGGGCTCCCGCAGCCACCGCGCGCGGCCCCGTCCTGCGAGTGTTCCAGCGAGGACACCTCGGAGACGTCGGACAGGGAGGCCTGCGGGGAGTGCTTGATGACCGAGATGCAGCCGCTCGTCACCATCGCGGGCTCGTGCTCGTCCGCGAAGGGGCCCGCGCTGGACTTGGCCGCCTGGTAGTCTTGAAAGTACACAGCCGTGGAATGACTGAGTTTCTGGATCTCCTGGGCATACGCCGCAGAGCTGATCAGGCCAAACTTCAGCTTGAGGGAGAGCAGCTCGGCCTTCAGGGTGGCGTTCTCCTCGCCCAGCGCGATCAGCTTGTTCTCCAGGACCAGGTCGTTGAGCCGCCGCTTCTCCCGGGAGCGCTTGGCCGCTTCGTTGTTTTTCCGCCGCTTTTCCCAGTACATGGCGTCCTTCTTGTCGTCGGGGATGAACTCCCGCTTCCGCCGGCACGCCGAGGACTTGCTCTTCCCCACGCTGCCCTCGCCCAGCAGCAGCTCCTCGCCGGCCGTCAGCTCCTCGGACACGTCGGCCAGGGCGGGGCCGAGCACCGTCATCTTGTCCGCGCCGCTCCCGGCGTCCAGGGACGCCTGCTCCTTCTTCACGGTCTGCATCTTCCTCAGCTGCATCCGAAGCACGCGCCAGCGATTCCCCGCCACTCACCACCCGTGCTCTGACAGCGGCGGCGGAAGAGCCATCAACAGGCTTCCTTCTGGTCCGCGGGGCGAGACGAGTCTCTCCGGCTCCGCGGTCTGTCCCCGGGGCGACCTGCAACACAGCGAAGGAAGGGTTACCCGTCTGGCAGATGCTCATCGCCCACCGCGCACCGGGAACCGCGCTGCGCACGCAGGGCCTGTGGGTCTGCGCCAGCCCCAGCTCTCTCCCGGGGCGCCTGGGGGCCCAGTCGGTTGGGCGTCCGACTCCGGCTCAGGTCACGATCTCGCGGTTCGCGGGTCCGAGCCCCGCGTCGGGCTCCGTGCTGACGGCTCGGGGCCCGGAGCCCGCTTCGGATTCTGTGCCTCCCCCTCTCTCTCTGCCCCTCCCTCGCTCATGCTCCGTCTCTCTCTCTCTCTCAAAAATAAATATTAAAAAAAAAAGACACAGCTCTTTGCTTCAAAGAGTCTGCCATCCAGAAATGGAAATAGGTAAGTAGTACAGGACAGGTCCCCCCGCTCCCTGGGACCTCTCAGCAGAGTGACACGTGGCCCAGGAAGAGGGGTGCAGCAACGCGCGTGCCCAGGGAGAAACAGAGGCAGGCTGTTTCAGCAGCAGAAGTGTGGGGCCGGCGCGCAGACATGGGGCCTCCCAGGAGGGAAGGACAGATGGCCTCTGGGGGGGGTCAACTTTTTGGTGCTCCCGAATAATTTCAGATGACATCTCTATCACCGCAAGGCAAGCAAGACCACCTCTTTCTTCCCAGGAACCTTCCCAGGTGAGCTCCGATACCCGGAAACAAATTCTGCAATCACACGGAACAAAATATATAACGGGTGCCCAATTTGTTTCCGTAAAAATGAAAACAGAAGCCACCCAAACCGACTGACTTGAAGTTGTTTCGACCTGACTCTCAACGGGGACACACCCCTGACTGCCGGCTGGGCTCCTGTCCACAGCTCATTGTGCCAGGTGGCCCAGGATTCTTCCCAACGAAGCCACCTCTCCTGGTACATCTGCGCTCCACCATTAGATAGATATGTTCTTTTTTTCTGGTTCCTTCGAATTGATTCGTCAAACCTCCACTTTAGATAGAAGCATCCTAAGTGCTTTTTTTTTTTATTTTTGGTCCCGAAAAGTCTGCCACAATAGATTTCATTTAGACAGTAGTTTGGGATGAAAATAAACAGTTACTATTCAAAGGGTTTTTTTTTTTGTTTTTTTTTTTTTAAGTACAGTGCATTCCTGAAACTTGAAGTTATTTTAAACCTAGAGAATATAATTATGGAAAGAATTTCTTTCCATTTTACTAATGAGTTTCAAACAAAATATATGAAAAAAAAAATAAACCCTCAAAAATAGAACCATCAGCTGGCTTCCTTTTCCACTGATGAGATATTTGTCATCTGAATTTGGCTTGACATGAGGTAATAAACCCATATTAGGTTCCGGTAACAATCTTTTTGTGGTGGTTTTTGGATCTGTGTTTCTAGACGGGGCTTCTCTGCCTTATTTCCCAGTAGGCAATACTTTCATAAAGGAGATATGGAGAGACAACCATTCATTCAGCACTATCTGTATGGCATGCTCCCTTGCCACATTAAAAACCGTGACTGTTCTTGTTTTACGTCACTCTCTCTTTCTTGTACATAGTATTGTGATGACTAATGAAATGAAGTCTAATTCTATCAGCTGGAAAAGCGTGCCAGCTTCTTGTGTCTTTTCCAGAAGGAACAGAAGAAATGATGTAATGATTTCAGGATCATAAAGAAGGTTTACTGCCATGTTTTGTTTTTTGGGTTTTTTTTTTTTTTTTTTTTTTTTTTGTCCATCAAACTGAGCCAACATGGAAACAGTCGGTTGCGATGTAGTGAAACCCGTGATTAATAATACCAGGTTTCTGTTTGTTTTTGATAATACGGCGTTAGCAGGGAACAAAGGCCCAGAGTGTGCGCAGCGGGCAGGGATGTTGTAGAAAGGGAAATCTTTTCTGGTTATCTCTTCGCAGAACAACACTGCTTTCTGTAGTTCCGCTCAGGTTTCATCTTCTGACGTGAAAACCCACTTTTCCTCTACATACTGGGTGGGCTCTTCCCTGCTATGAGAGACTTCTGATCCCCAGCTCGGTTAGGTCTCTACCAAGTGTGGAGGCAAAGAGTCAGAGTTCCAGCAGCAGGGGACAAGTGCATCGATCTTTTCTGGGGAGCCCTTCAAATCGCCACCGGATCCTCAGGTCCTACTGGTGTTTTGTTTTGTTTTGAGCCATCATATAGTTCCTTTCAAGGATATCTTTTTTCCACTGGAGACCCACTCTCTCTGTGCATTTAAAAAAGTTTTTTTTTTAATGTTTATTATTTATTTTTGAGAGAGAGGTAGGCAGACAGGGTGTGAGCAGGGGAGGGGCAGAGAGAGACACAGAATCTGAAGCAGCTCCAGGCTCCCAGCTGTCAGCACAGAGACCCACATGGGACCTGAACTCATGGACCAGGAGATCATGACCTGAATGGAAGTCGGATGCTCAACCGACTGAGCCCCGCCCCCAGGTGCCCCTTTCCCATGCATTTTAAAATGTGTCCCTTGTTTTTTTTTTTGTTTTGTTTGTTTTTTTTAAAGAAGTCACATTCCTTTTACATGTGCCTCCCCGATGAGTTTTCACAGCTAGGCTTTTGAAATGCCACACGTTTGTGTCTTCGTTACTCTTCCTAAACTTGTCCTTATTTCATTGTTTCCAATCTTCCAGTGGGTTGGGACGTTTTCAGCCTCCTGGTCCAAAGGCTGCCCA
This sequence comes from Panthera pardus, assembly GCF_024362965.1. Classification (NCBI taxonomy): domain Eukaryota; kingdom Metazoa; phylum Chordata; class Mammalia; order Carnivora; family Felidae; genus Panthera; species Panthera pardus. The sequence continues at coordinate 4,392,134 of NW_026526766.1, forward strand.
TGCTGTGAGTGTGGGTGAGCGGGGCAGGCAGCCCTCACTGTGCGAAGGACACTGTCCCACCTCCATTTAACGCAAGTACCCCCCCCTTGTCTTAACTTCTCTTTCACCCCCCGCTTCTCACCGTCTACGTGCTTAATGTCCACTCTGTCATCTCTAAACTTTGTCGGCATGTTCAACACCTACAGAAACTCTCATTTCTTTTTACTTAATCTTCTTCTGATTTGAGATGTACTACGTGTACTAGAATCTGGGCATCTCCCCTCATCTGCAAGTATAAATCGTCTCCCTGACCCCATTGGCAAATGACCGCCTGCTACCTTAGAGCACTTTCTGCAGTATTTTTTACCGAATAACCTTGCAGTGTTGGAAAGAGTTGATCATAAGTGTGAGAAAACGCAGGGGCGCCTGGGTGGCTCAGTCGGTTAAGCGTCCGACTCCAGCTCAAGTCATGATCTCGGGGCTCGTGAGTTCAAGCTCTGGGGCTCTGTGCTGAAAGCTTGGAGCCTGGAGCCTGCTTCGGATTCTGTGCCTCCCTCTCTCTCTGCCCCTCCCCCACTCATGCTCTGTCTCTCTCTCTCTCTCTCTCTCTCTCTCTCTCTCCCTCTCAAAGTATACATTAAAAAAAATTTTTTTTTATTAAGTGTGAGATAATGCAGACAGAGGTGCTGATGTTGTATACCGTATCCCAATACAGGTTTGTTTTATGTGTCCAAATCCTCTGCAAAATTTTTCAGGGTCCAAAGTAGTACCTTTGTGTCCTAGCAACAAAGTGAATGTATAGGTGCCCAACATTTGATTGACAGTCACTCACCTGCCTTGTCTAAGAAAGTTTTGTATCTAAACAACTTTCTCATGTTTTTTTTTTTTTCACTGAAGATGATTATGTAAATGCTAAAAAAAGACATCATACTTATTCACAGAGAGCTTCTCTTTTTCATTAATTGATTTATTCGGCACACACGGAGCACCAACTGTGTGGACCAGGCACGGAGCCAGACTGGAGGGAGGGGAAAAACAAACTCTCAAGAGTCAAGGAGCTCCTCATCTCCCAAGGGAGCCAGACGGGAGATCACAGGGCTGAAGGAGGCGTGCTCGAGGGGTGCCGTGACCACGGGGGGCCTGGTGCACACAGCACATCATTTCTAGCCCGCTTTTTTTCTTGGTAGGGTGGCGATAACACGAGCCACCATAACAGGTGCCACCGACTAAACTACGCAGCAGGCACCAGGAGCCTCTCTTATTTCTGTTACCCTCACAATGACCGTTTTCGGAAGAGAAAACAAAGGCTCAGAGAAGTTAAGTGACTTGCCCAGTGTCCCACAGCTATTAAGTAGCAGGGCTCAGCCCAGATGCGGGTCCTGTTCCCCCACCAGCACCCTCTCCGACACCTGCACGGGGCCGCTCTGTGCACCTACGGTTCCTTTTCTGCATCACTCCCACTCTTGAGTCATACACACCCGTTTGCTAAGTTACGTTGGGGGCAGAAAGCCACTATTAGATGCTGCCAGAACTTCCTTTAAGACAACAAAGGTACCCCCGGGAACTTTTCTCCAGCTTCTTTGGAGTTGTTGCCTATCTGGAGAGTATTTCATGAATTGAGAAAACATTCTAAACTTTCATCTCTGCTAAAATGTTAATCTCCTGGCCTTCCTATATGCTAACACAGGGAAAAAGAAAAATTATAGTAGGGGCATTGTCACCTATGAGGTTTTTTGTTTTGGGGTTTTTTTTGGTACTAAACCAAAGTGTGTCCATTTTCAGCATGGAGGGGAGGTGCGTAGTGAGAACACAGAGAGACTGAGTGACTTTCCCAAGGTCACACAGCACTGAAAAGCAGAGGCGGGCCTTAGACTGTCTTTACACCCCCGGATGATGAGTGTAAAGGATGCTCGACTACGAGCCTTCTAGCACATCAGCACACATGCTCAACTAATGGTTTCATTTCAAACTCCACTGTTTTCCCTCAGGACTGACTGAACACCGACTTGGCCTCTGCATCGTGTTTTCAGACCGCCACGAGCGTGTGCCTCGATTTCCTTTCTCCAGTGACTGCCGCCAGCTGCCGGTTCTGTGACACTCGCATGCCCGGAGCGCTCAGCTTCAACACACCCACCGGGCAATCGGGCTGCTGCATGAAAACACGAGTGAAAAGGGACACTGAAGGGCAGGAGACACCGCATTCCAGTTGACACACACCGTCCCATCCCTGGGACGGACGTGCCGTCTCTAGTTAAGGCTTCTTAACATCACACTATCCACTATGGGCGGGAGTTCTGTTTTGTGAACGCAGAGTTTCAACGTCTGTTCCAGTCAGGTGACCTAAACGTTGTTTTAAATTAAGACGAAAGTCTGGTTGAAGAAATTCTCCAAAAGAATAAAAGTTCCCAATGTGAAGTTCTGCACCTCATGCTTCCTCAAGGAGTGACATCGTCACCCATGTTTACCATGACAGACCTGTACCTTGCCTGGTCCCCAGCACACCTGTCAGAAAAATCATAGATGGGACGCCTGGGGGCTCCGTCCGGTAAGCATCCAACGCTTGATTTCAGCTCTGGTCGATGATCTCCCAGTGCGTGGGATCGAGCCCCGCGTCGGGCTCAGGTCGATGATCTCCCAGTGCGTGGGATCGAGCCCCGCGTCGGGCTCAGGTCGATGATCTCCCAGTGCGTGGGATCGAGCCCCGCGTCGGGCTCTGGTCGATGATCTCCCAGTGCGTGGGATCGAGCCCCGCGTCGGGCTCTGGTCGATGATCTCCCAGTGCGTGGGATCGAGCCCCGTGTTGGGCTCAGGTCAATGATCTCCCAATATGTGGGATCGAGCCCCGCATCGGGCTCAGGTCAATGATCTCCCAGTTCATGGGATCGAGCCCCGCGTCGGGCTCGGGTCGATGATCTCCCAGTGCGTGGGATCGAGCCCCGCGTCGGGCTCGGGTCGATGATCTCCCAGTGCGTGGGATCGAGCCCCGCGTCGGGCTCGGGTCGATGATCTCCCAGTGCGTGGGATCGAGCCCCGCGTCGGGCTCGGGTCGATGATCTCCCAGTGCGTGGGATCGAGCCCCGCGTCGGGCTCGGGTCGATGATCTCCCAGTGCGTGGGATCGAGCCCCGCGTCGGGCTCGGGTCGATGATCTCCCAGTGCGTGGGATCGAGCCCCGCGTCGGGCTCGGGTCGATGATCTCCCAGTGCGTGGGATCGAGCCCCGCGTCGGGCTCGGGTCGATGATCTCCCAGTGCGTGGGATCGAGCCCCGCGTCGGGCTCTGGTCGATGATCTCCCAGTGCGTGGGATCGAGCCCCGCGTCGGGCTCTGGTCGATGATCTCCCAGTGCGTGGGATCGAGCCCCGTGTTGGGCTCAGGTCAATGATCTCCCAATATGTGGGATTGAGCCCCGCGTCGGGCTCAGGTCAATGATCTCCCAGTTCATGGGATCGAGCCCTGCGTCGGGCTCAGGTCAATGATCTCCCAGTGTGTGGGATCGAGCCCCGCGTCGATTGGGCACTTCTGACCTTGCAGAGCCTGCTTGGGGTTCTCTCTCCCTCTCTTTCTGCCCCTCTCCCCCACTCTCTTTCTCTCTCTCAAAATGAATACATAGACTTAAAAAAAGAAAAGGAAAATCATGGTTGACAATTGAAGCTCTTTACAAAACAAGAAGGAAAATTTTGTTTCAAGCATCTAAAACCTTACCAGTAGTGTGGCCACTATGATCGACCGCGACACATTTTGTCATTACTGGTCTCTTTAAAGGGGAAGTCTTACTGCAAACTGCTTGCATTAAACATCTTGACTTAAAAATTCTGTCAGTGCAAGATGAAATACTATTTAATGGGCTCCCCATTTCGGAAGCATTTTTTATAGAATTACCTCATTTTCCTGCACTCTCTGGATGTGCCATGTACTCCCTCAGAGTTGTAGCAGAGATGACATTAAAGAAAAAAATTATTTCACGTTAAATTGTAAACGGTCTCTCCAGGAAGCAGACAGCTGCTTGTTTTTAAGATGAGTGCCATTTCAGTGAAAAAGTAAATGAATAAAGCTAACCAATTCACAGCCCTTTAAACTGTTAAAACCAGCAACACGTTAACCTTCATTTCTTGCTGTGGGTGGGACAGAGTCCAGGACATGATTGTTTCAATAAAATGCTTTACTTCTTTCCCTGGCCAAGAATAAAATCCAGTACTTAAGAGCAGAGATAGAACAGGAAAAGAATACACACATGCAATCACAGGGCGAGGGGAGGGGGGGGGGGTCGGGGAGAACTCAGGAGGCATTGAACTTGCAAGGGGATTTGCTAATCCGGCTGAAAACAAAAGGCTTTTTTTTTTTTGGAAAGTAATCTCCATAACCAACGTGGGATCTCAGGACCCTGAGATCAAGAGTTGTATGCTCTACTGACTGAACCACCCAGGCTCCCCAAAGACTTTTTTTAAAAAGATATCTATTTACTTTTAATTATTTTTAATGTTTATTTATTCTTGAGAGACAGAGAGAGAGAAAAAAACAGAGTATAAGCAGGGGAGGGGCAGAGAGAGAGGGAGACACAGAATCCGAAGCAGGCTCCAGGCTCCGAGCTGTCAGCACAGAGCAGGACGCGGGGCTCGAACTCACAGACTGCGAGATCATGACCTCAGCCGAAGTCGGACGCTCAGCGGATTGAGCCACCCAGGCGCCGCATCGTTTTTTGGTTTTTTTTTTAATAAAACTATGTTAAGCCTTTCTAATTGCCGATGAAGTGCCTCCCATTCAATAATACAATTCTGTCTCCAGTAACACAGGCTTGAACCCTAACATTAGAGAGAAGTGTGTACTTGACCCAGATACAGGCACACACATAAAGTGCCTCTCACACTTCACCAAAATCTGTCCTATCGTAGCAACAAATTAACCTACTTCTTCTATTTGGGCGCCTCTGTAAATAAATGTGTCAAAACCTGATGGAGCTTACGAGTTTTTACCATACGTGGAAATATGTCAAGTTGCTCGCTCTCTCATCCTCAACAAAGGACTACTTAAAAATCAGATTTAATCTGAATAAAGAGGACAGCGCTGCATTTTGTGATAGCAGAGCTGAAATATGAAATAGTACAGTTTGACACTCTTATAAAAGAAGACGTGTTTGCTTAGCGCACAATAGAAATACTCCGAAGACCGTGTGCAGAGATGCTAACGTGTACAAACAACCGAACGGCCCGGGGAAATACAGACCAAAGGCTCTCACTGAAGACGGAGAGGAAGCTGGGGGGCGGGGGGGGGGGGGGGGGGCAGGGAGTGGAATGGTAGAACATTTTTCAAAAGCCGCAGTCACTTCAAAAGGGGGACATTCGTTTCCTTGATACTTCCAAAGATAATGGATGGGTCCGACGAGTAATCTGAAATCCTAAGGGACACCGGCAATCGCGAGGTAACCCCCTTATAGGAAATTCTGCCACGGGCACGCCACGGCAGAGCACGTGCGGGATGAATAATGATAGCAGAGAAAGTTCTTGAATGTCTGGAATCACACTGAAGTTCTCCTCAGCTTGACTTGTCGATTTCTTCTATTTGATTTCACTTTCTTTGACAGTGGGCAAGATGATTACAAACGTATGGATAGGGCAGATTTTTTTTTTTTTAAGTGTTTCGGTGTTTACCTGAAGGCTATTTAATTGCAGTTTCAGATTCTTTTTAAGAGTTAACTGATAAAAGACACCATGTTCTGATAACCAAGAGCCTTACAATACAAAGATCATTCTGACTCCAAAGAAACTGAGTCCTCAAAACAGATTATTATGAATGGCATCTAGAAAATCCCTACTAAACTTTCTTATCATAAAAACAAGCATAAGCTCTCTAATTAAAACCGTATGAAAAACAGCAATTTTTTTGAAGCAGTATTTTTTTTTTTAACTACAGGAAAAGTATTTGCAAAGAAATTTGAGAGGTAATTGGGGGTAGTGGTAATACAGATTCATTTTGAAACTGAAAAGCTCTTATGTAATGTCTGTGATCAAAGGTCAACATCTTTCGACATTCTCCACGAGTCCGATCTGGATAAAAATCAACTCAAATATAATTTAGGAAAATAACAGGATATCAAACAATGTGTTAATGCTGTGAAATACTGGCATACCTTACAAAACCCAGAAATGCATATTAAAGGAAACTTCAATTACATTGTTTCTGTCATATTTTGAACCGAATCCCAAGTTGCTCTCATTCCCTCAATACAAATTAAAAATAAACAACTCCTCACAGCATCACTGCCATCTGGATTACAATGGAAATAATGAAGTATGTGTGATTTTAGCTCGGGTAAAAATAAAGCCGAGGCAATATGACTGCACCTTTTCCATTCCATGCTCCGATCACGTTCACGTCTCGGAACTGACTATGGACCAAGGCAAGGTCAACTAGAAATATCCACTGGGCTGGTGAGTCAGGCAGTTGCTCAACACGGGTAAGCGCTCTAACAAAGGGTTTTTAATTTTCAGGTTGTTGCATCACACCGATGTTATAATTGCCCTTCGCAAAGATAAGCCCTTAACACAGAAAAGGAAATTGTTTCAAAAGCTGCAGTGAGCTTGCACTCATGCTCTGGGGAGGGGGAGAGACAGCCCGTTTTCGGGCCGGTGGTCGGGCTCTGTGCCTCCAGTCCCTCACCTATAAAATGGGGACGGTGACGGAACACAGCACAGTGGCCAGGCACACGCAGGGCTAGGGTCTAGGGAGGATTAGCTCTTAATTTCATTTCTGAAGAATGAGCAGCATCAAGGCAACGAGGGTGATGAGTCCCAGGCTGTGTCAGCCTCTGGTGATTCTTAGGGAAGCACTGCCCCATGTCGATCGGCGAAATCTTCTCTTAATTAATCAAAAGGGCTGAACGTGACCGGCTTCACGGAGCACGGCCTCAGTTTCCAACCACCCAGGCTGCACCCAGTCCTTCCCAGACGTGTCATCTGTGGGGTCCCACGAGCCGCGGCTGGTCTCGGACCACACGAGTTCGCAAGTGGACGATCCAGGCCAAGGAAAACCGTCACAGAGGGGTGAGGGGAACTGGAAAAGGCCGCGCTGTGTGGCACTCTTTACATCATTCCTGCCCTCCCCCCATCGCACCCCTGTGTTCCTTCTAACACTTCCCCAAAATATTAACCCAGCGACTTGGGTGCTTGTACACTACGTCAAGAACTCCCTTCAAACTTAAATCACCGTGGAACGCAATGGCACAGTTTTGGTGGGGGGTGGGGGTGGGGCGGTTGTTAGAACAAAAACATATTCCAAGAAGGATCTTCACTTACAGGCTTAACTCCAACTTCCCTCCTTACTATCACTGGACAGAGACTTAGGCAGAGGAAAAAAATCAAGGGGAGTATCTTTTTTAAAAAACAAAACAACCCGGTTTCTGGTCAACTACACGAGGAAAGCGGAGCTCCTCACAACTACCCAGCTGGACAGGTTGTGTGTGCTCGGTTTACCGGGGACACGTGTGGCGATCCCAGCACCTCCCAAACCACAGGCTGGGGCTTGGACCCGGCTCTTTGGGGCCCGCGCTCCTAGCGCTTTGCCAAAGCTGGCCCCTAACGATGGACAGCGGCCTTGGAGCTCAGGAGAGAAACCGACTGGGGGCAGGGATGCGGCACGTGACCCCACAGAAGAAACTTTCCGACGGAGTGGACTGCCGGCGAACACCTGTGATGTGGTCGTGGATTCACTGCGAACCAGTTGAGCTCACTCTCTTGAAGTCTCTACGCCAGGATGAAAAGTACTGTAGTCTTACAGTAGGACAGCGGCGTCTACGTGGGCGTTTTGATTTCTACTTTATTTTGAACTCGGGGGATTCAAGTTCTTTCTTCTCTAGCCTTTGACCGCAAGAAGTAAAGGTTCAAAAAAAAAAAGAAAGAAAGAAAGAAAAATGCATCCACTCGACTAGCCACAGTCAAGCTGGGGCGCTCCTTCCCATCGCCACCGTCAATGCTGGAGCGCCCCCACCCCCAGTGCCTGTGGTCTGTTGACATTTGGAGGTTTTCTCGGTCTTTCTCACTTCACCAATCCAGAAGCACTTGGCTCCGGCTCCAAAATACAATGAAGCTGCAGGAACAAAGGTGTCCGCGGCGCTCAGCAGCTCACCGGGGAAGAGCAGGAGGCAGGCCGCCAGAGCTGCCCCGTGGCCCGCCTGGCCTCTCCTCGCGCCTCGCCCCGGGTGCCTCTCGCTCCTCCCCGGCTCCCCTCCCCACCCTCCCCGGCTCCTCTCCGCTCCCCTCCCTCCGCCCGGCGAAGCCTGGGCGCACCCGCACTCCGCGGCCCAGGTCCCCCCGCGCCCCCAGCGCGGCGCCTCACCGGGACCCGCCCCCACCGGGTGGGCGGCGCAGCGGGGCCTCGGCTCCGCCAGGACCCCCTCGCCAGAACAAAGGAATGTGGGGAGGGGGCGCGGAGGCGCGCAGGCCGCGGAGCGGCTCCCGCCCAAGCGCCGCCTAGGGCGCTCCGGGGTCCCGACCCGAGCCTCCCACGCGCCACCCCCCGCATCCTAGCCCCCAGCCCCGGTCCCCCGCGGGCCCGCAGGCGGGAGGGGCGCGCCCCTGGGAGTCGCGATCGGAAGGTGGCGCTACGCGGTCCCCAGCAGGCCCGGGGCTCCCAGCCCAACCTCCAAAGTAGGTCGGGGTCTGACACCGGGGCGGGGGTGGGGGGTGGGGTGACTGGAGCGCTATCAGCTTCTTGGAAAGCAACTGCAATTATCTGGGGTAATGTAATTCATTCCGGGGATGAATCTCTGGAACGCGCCCCCCCCCAAAAAAAAAACCCCAAACCCTGCTCTTTAATTATTTAAATGTTACGTCAGGGAAAAAAAATCTGACATAGACACCACCATATAAATATATTCACACATAATTACACTACGTCAGAGTGCCGGAGGAAATTTAAAATCTGGGTACATTATATATTCATATATCCTCACTCGAATAAAAACTAGGGTATCTACACGCAAATGCAATCTACTAACCTATATCTGTTTCCCATAAATCATATCTGGTCTGGAGGGGGGGAAAAAAAAAACACGATGTGAAATAAATACTTGTGACCTCATTCGCTGTTGTTATTTACAAAAGCCAGGGCCAGAGATGACGCTTGGCCATCCCCTGCTGTTCCCAGGGAACACAGCACTTTCCTAAAGTGTCCTTTATAAAGATAAATGGGAACCAGCATCCAGCAAATCACCGCGCTCGGCGAAATGCCTTCCTAAAAATACAATCTTATCAAAGGTCTCCGAAGGCGTGAAGTTGAAACTACAGCAAATGGCCTTGAACTTGTATTTGCACACAGCCCTGGAGAAAACACCAGAAATAGCATTGCAAGGCCACAATTGTTAAAATGTGATGGGGCTAAATTTAGAAGAACGCTCATTTCATTTAGGGCAAAAGACACACATTCAGCGGCGGGAGCTAACGCAATGCCTTACCCGGTTGTCTACTTTCCTGTTTAAAATATCCTCAAAAAAAAAAAAAAAACTGTGACAGTGACATTTTAAAGGCTGACATTGCCCTACTTTCTTTGTAGCAAGATTATAAAATCACGTAATTAGCTCCCGCTTCCTATGCTGACTGCCAGCAAATTCGGCAGTTACATAATGCAACATTTCCAGGAAACTATTATGTGATCTGTCTTGTCGTGTCTGAAAAAGCAATGACAATAAGGTGAGAAACAGGGCTGATGGAGTGGAACGCATTAAAAGCACGGAGGTACGGAGGTAAAGACCACAATGGTTCGCCCCAGATTTAAAAATAATAGCTCGCAACACCTACGGGGCAAACCCCGGGAGTATCCAATATCAGAATACAACCCGAGGGGTTCTTCGCGTTTTGTAGGAGGCGTGTGTACAAAATCTCCGTCTTTATCCGGGACGTGCCAATAACGACCTCCTGTCCAACGCCGCGCCACAATTTCCAAATCATCGCACACGTACGCGCACATTCCCACATCAGCCCCGTAACCCGAGCCAATATTTCACCGTGGGCAGATTATGCAATCCGGGCAAGGACGAATCCTACAACCTTCTCGGGCGCTGGTAAGACACGCTGACGACAAACGGGCTGGAAGACGTCCGTGCAGACACAGCCCCCGACACAAACAGACGCGGCGCACGCATTCTCCGAATGCCGTCACGGTTCACGCGAGCTGCGCTCTTTCCCAGCAGGAAGATCAAGGCTCGTCCCGTTTACTCGGCACCCCCCTCCGCCCCCCCCCACCCCCCGCACACACCCCCGCCGCCAGCCCCGCAGAAGGGACGAGAAAGGAGGCAGCGAGCGCTGCCCTCCCCGCTCGAGATGGCTCAGCCTCCCCGGCGCGCCTCTCCACCAAAACATCAATTTTCCTGAAATCAGGAGACATTATGCAACAGCGGCGCGGGGGGGAGAGCCAGCCGGCCCGGACTACGTGCCGGCGCCAGGGCGCTGCAATCAAAGCGGCCACCTTCAGGTGGCGAGTCCCCTCCCGGCAAAGCAGCAAAAGTTTATGTCATGAACGCCCCGCGCACACTCGCCGCCGCCGGCCAGCCCCGCGCGCAGCCCGGGCCGCGCGCCCCCGGCAGCGGGCGGGGAGCTGGGGAGCCGGGGCGCGGGGCGCCGGGCCGGGCCGGCGGTGGGCGGAGCGCTTACCGTGTTCCTGCTCCCGGGACGGCGAGCGCCCGGGCGGCGGGGCGGGCGGGAGCGCGGGGGGGGCGGGGGGCCCGGGGCGCGCGGGGCGCGGGCCGGGGCTCCGGGGCGGCGGGCGGGCGGCGGCGAGGGCGCGGCGCGGGAGGCGGGCGGCGCGCCGGGTCCGCGGGCGCCGTGGCCGCGCCGGGAGATGTGTGTTAGTAGGTCAGTTCCGAGCGCCGCGCTACGTCGCCGCCCGCCAGCCTCGCGGTGACGGGCGGCCGCGGCCCCAATCGCCGCGCCCGCACCCGCCCCCGGCCCGCCGCCAATGGCCGCGGCCGGCGGGGGCGGGCTCTCCGCGGCCCCGCCCCCTCCCGGCCCGCCCCCACCCCCTCCCCTCCCCTCCTCTTCTCTCCCCTCCCCTCCCCGCGCCCGCTCCCCCGCCCCGCCGCCCGCGTCCCTCCCCGGGCCGGGGCCAGCGCCACCGCCCGAGCGCCCGCGAGGACCCGCGCCCCGCGCCCGGCTCCGGGGCTGCGCCACGGCCGGCGCTCCCGGGGTGGGGGGGGGGGGGCGCGGGGGGCGAGCTGGGGAGGGGCCCGCCCAGCCGTCCAGCTCTCCCACCGCTGCCTGCGCCCCCCGGCGATCCGCGCTCACTCACAGCGGCGCTTTTTGTCTCCCCGAGCACGCAGCGGCCCGGGTACCTGTTGCCCACCCAGCACCGGGCCGGGGGGCCGCGGGCGTGGCGCGGACCGCCGCCCGCCCCTCCCCGCACACCCCCCGGGAGGACCCCTCCTCCTGGGGGCGGGTGGGGAGGGGGGGGCGGCGCTGGCGAGCCGCCAGCGCTCGGGGCGGGCCGCCGCGGGGAGGGGGGCCGCCGGCCGGCCGGAGCCCCGCGGGGGCGCTGCGTAGGCGGCGGCGACAATGCCCCCGCGCGTCTCTCCCGGGAGCGCGACGGCCCGCGGCCGGGAGAGAAAGCGCCGCGCGCAGACACCGCCCCCTGCGCAATTAGGGCGCAGATGACGGAGGCGAAGTTGTTGCGTAAGACGCCCGGGGAACGAGGCTCGCCGAGGTCCGGCTGCCCTCGGCCGCGCCGAGTGGTGGCCAACGCGGGTGCGCCCTGCCGGCTGGCGGGCCGGCGTGCGCCGCTGGGGCTGGGCTCGGCCGCGCGGGGAGTCTTCCTGTGATCCCGGCGCCGGCGGCTCGTTCGGGGCATCTCTGCCCCTAATCGGACGCGGTCGTCTTCTCCCCCAGATTCCCGGGCTACGTAAGGGACGCGAGGAAATGGGGGAAATGGCACCTCGCGGCGCGTTCCCCAGGCATCGCGCTAAGGGCTGTAAAGGCACGTGGCACACACACACACAGCGCGTTTACAGAATGAGAGAGAGACAGAGAGAGAGTCTGCCTTTGCGAAGGGAGCCATATTCCTTACAGTGGCGCACAGACTTGCCCAAATACGGGATGTGGCAGGTGGAGAAGGACCTCAGGCCCTACTTGGACTATGCGGGAGCTGGGCTGAATGCCTTCGGTGACTTCCCATTCTTTTCCCTAGGACACATTTCTTTAGGAAGAAAAATTTGAACCAAACCCCAAAGTAAAGAAAGAGAAGAGTAGACTGAACCCCCAGCCCCACCCCGCCACCGGGCTCCCATCACTGGTGCCCATCATCAAGCGTTAATCTGCTCGCTAAGTTGTCTCTTCTACCTTCCCCGTTCTCCTATTACACAGTTACAAACACCCAAAGGGTGATGCTGAAAAAATGCGTATCACTTATCACTTGGTGTTTGGAAAGCCTCACATTTCAAACTATTCTCCAAGGACAATGTTGTGGTTCAGAACACATGCTTGTTCACAACTCATCTGGTAAAGTGTACGTTTACCAACAAGGCCCTGACTATTTAGACATGCCAAGTGGGTTTTAATATCTTCCCCAAATCCTCTGCCCAGGTGCTCACCAATTCAAGAAGCTCTTCTGTCTGTGGCTTTTGAGTCTGTCCCCTCTAGTCGACATTCATTCCAAAGAGTTGACTCTGCTGATGAAAATGAGTCTTGATTTTGGTTCGTCATTTCCACTTTTCTTATTTGTTATTATTCCGTTCCTTTTTCCAAACCCGCGCAATGCCCATTAGAGTTCGAAAACCTCCCTTAGATGAAAGTAAAACCAAATCCCTATGCCGGTTGCCTTTCCTGGGTTAGAAGCGTGCTGGTTCCTAGAAATCCAGAGCCACTCTACATTACCTCCGCTCCCCCACACCTACAGCATGTTCTTCTTTTTGAATAATTGCATAGACTCCCCAAGCTGTTGTCGAATGAGTGGTAAATGGTCTCAATAGAAGGACGACGTGAAATTCAAGAAAGGTAGAAAACATGCTTGGAGTCACTCAGAAATGATGGGGGTGGCGATTTCTCTGAACTTGGAAACGGGTTCTTTATGCCGAATTTTGAAACCTGAGGCTCCTTTAATTACTTGGGGGTATTTCTAGATTGTGCCTGTATCATTTACGCGCATCAGTTTTTGTCCCCACCCTACTTGGAAATCAGATGAAGTGTAAAAGATGTCTGAGATACCAGCTTAGAAAATAACTCTTTAGCTCCTCCTGGTGATTGGGAAACCGCTGAACAATACGCAGAGGGCTCTGTCCCCATTACCCAAGAGGTGGTGTGTCCAGTAGGTGCTAGAACTTTCGCGAATAGGCAGGCACTTGCAGGTGAACACAAGCAAACGGAGCATAAAACCTGAGACGTTGGAAACAAATTGCCGCAGGTGGGAGGCTTCTAGGAAGACGTCAGCATGGGCCTGACTGCAGAACAGGGCTGTGACCAGGTCTCTGGGAGGAGAAGGAAGGCTCTGGTTGAAGTCTGAGGTCAAAACTTCCTTATTCTCCGTCTCTCTCGGAACTTGGAGTGGGGGGCGGGGTCCCGGGGGGAGGAGGCAGGGTCTGTGATAGGGGCTACGGGCAGCAGACCGTTGACCACACTCAGCCATATCTGATTACGCTCCCAATATCCTTTGTGGTTGAGCCAATACAAGGAGAGCAGAATGACCACGAATGTGGCCTCTCCTTCCTAAGATGGAAAACTCCTTTGTGGAACATTCCAGCCGGAAGATACCTAAGGGGCCACGTGTGTCCAGAGGTCCTTTCTCGGGGCCTCTTCGGGCACAGGTGGCTGCAACCTCAGATACCTAGTGAGAATTCAGTTAGGTGCATGTGGCCCGTGGCAGCCAGAGAGCCACAAATTGCGTTTCAGCTCTCGTGGGTTGTTGCGGCACAGGACAATTACAGGGGCCCCAGGACAATTACAGGGGCCCCAGGCTCCAGTTTTTCAAAAGCAAGTAGACATTTAGATTTTTTTTTTTTTTTTTTTTGGCAAAATATCCTGATTTTTCCAGTATTGTGAGGCCATTGGTTAAAAAAAGAAAAGATCCTGTGACTTGGCGGGCTGGAGACTAGACAGGCTGTGCCCTCTGACCGAGAAGTTCCATGGAGATGCCCAGGGAAGGCGCCATCGGAGGCTGGAAGGCAGGCTTCCCGCCGGGTGACCCGGCTTGGACAGCTCCCGCGTGTCTGTTCTAGATCCTGAATTCTGGATTTCTTTGCAGGAAACCTTCCGTAGCTTAAAACACTTTGGCCACCACTGGGGCCCCAGAGCCCAGGGCCACAGTCTTCCCACCGTGCTATGCCTCCTGAGGGTCTGGTGCCCACTTTTTTAACCCTCACGAACACAAGGGAAAACCACTTCTAGGAATTCGTAAGTTCTAGTTTTATTTTGTTTTCAGGTTGGGGTTTAAATAGGGAGCTAGCGTGGCACCGATTGGCATGGCTCGTCACCCACAGGAGGCCTGCCCACACCCGTCAGTATGCAATTTATGCTGGTATTTTGCTTTGACCTAATGAGTCATTGAATGTTTAGGCAGAAACTTCCTGGAATGGTATTTCTTTCTTTCATGCTTGCTCTCTTTGTTTTCTCTGTACGCTTGATGCAATTTCCAATCACTGGGCTCACTCCTGTGCCTTCTTTTTCCACCTGCTCCTGTGTGTTGACTTTTATTCTTCTTGTGTATTTTCTTCTCACTCATCCGATGCATTCTTAGTTTTCCCATCGGCCTTTCCCCAATCATCAAGTCCTCACGACTCTTCTGGATTCCTTCCTCTACCAAGCTCCCACCTCCCCTTCCTGCCCCCCACCCCCGCCCATATCCCAGCCACAACCCAGACATTGTGAGGGTTTAAAATTTCCACACCGCCTTCCCCAGCTCCTGCCACATGGTTCCATCAGCAGGCATTCCATTAGCATGCTTGGCCTTATTATTCAAAAACTAGTTTTTGTGGGAAATTGGGTAACAGAAGATAGCCAAATGACACTCCCCGTAGAAGCACAGGCTTGAAAGTATGAGAAGTTGAAATGTTTCCTGTTAAATGACTGTTGCTCAAGCTAAGAAAGAAATTAGATCTCTACACGGACTACATGGCTTCCCCAGACAAAAGCAGCTGATGGCCTGAATACATTTCAAAGCATTTCCAGAAGACCCAGCAAAAGGCCAGAAAGAGGTGGTTTTGCAGAAGAAGATGTTGCAAGTACAGCATCACAAAAACCGAAACGTGTCTTTAAATTTGGCCGCCACCGACGGCCTTCGTTTCAGTTAGCATTTTCGTTCATTCAGATTAAATGGCATATGTGAGCAAAGGTGTCAAAGTAAAAGAAACTCACAAAAAGGCGGGTGGCGGGGGAAGATACACTAAAAATGGTCAAGACTTCAGAAGGGGCCAACTATGTTCATTGCAAAATCTTGAGTGATGGGGCAAGGCCTGTGGTAGCTGTTAGCTGGCCACGGGGAGATGGCAGGGTGACCAGAGTGTGAAATATAAAATTGTGAAATGTGTTCTAACAAAAAAGCATTTTACTAAGAATTAGAGGTGACACACCCACACTGCTAGGCAGCTCCAGTCCCCGAGGCAAACCTTATCTAGACATTTCTGTGAAGTCCTGCACAGGGCATCCGTTGGAAAGAGCCATGGGGGCAACCCAGGAGGCTGGGGTTCTCGTGCGTTCGTTACCACCACCGCCGCCCCCCCTCCCCGACTCACGAAGGGAATCGTTTCATCTGTCTGGACTTCATTTCTTCATCGGAGCCCCGTGGGAGCTGAGGCGGACCCCGCAGGGTTGCCCTGGGGTGATTCTTCAGAAACAGCCGCGCAGAAAAAGAAAGCTGCAAATTTGGCATTTACAGAGAAGCAGGTCCCGGTTAAAGCCGGCTCACCCATAACCCTCGCCCTGCCTAATTACAACACGCAGGGAGGAAATTACACCGTGAAATGCACACGGACGGCCGGAGAGACAGAAATCGTCTTCCCTCGGGGTGGTTTATTTCAGCAAGAGACGAAAATGGACGCTATCAGTTAGGTAAATGCACTAAGAAGCCCGGAAATTGGGTGCCTGACCGCATTTCTGGTCTTCTGAGAAACTTCCAGACTCTGAGCGCCTGAGCAGAAGTGCCTAAGATTATTGTTCAGCTCCTGCATGTGATGATCGTCTCAGGCAGGCCACGCACCTGTGTGGAGGGCTGCCACGTAGGTATGCCGTCCGGATGCCGCCAAAGCAGAGTCTCAGGCGGTCGTCACCCAGGCAAATGGGCAGGAGAGCCCCGGGGGGGAGGAGCAGGCCATGGTGTGTCCACATCCCAGCTTCGCTGCTCACGAGCTCTGCAGACAGGACAAGTTATTACCTCCCTTAACTTCTCTCTGCCTCCGTTTCCCCTTCCGGCAACCATTGATAATAATGGCGCCAATCTCAGGGCGTCTGGGTGGCTCAGTGTGTTGAGCATCCGACTCTTGATTTCGGCTCAGGTCATGATCTCACGGTTTGTGAGCTGGAGCCCCACATCAGGCTCTGTGCTGGCAGTGCAGAGCCTGCTTGGGATTCTCTCCCTCTCTCTCTCTCCCTATCCCTCTCTCCCTCCCTCTCCCTCCGTCTCTCTCTTTCTCAAAATAAATAAATAAATTTAAGAAATAATGACGTCCGTCTCAACAAGTTGTTCCAAGGTTAAGATGAGCTAAGAGCTACTAACTGCTCGGGAAAGCGCCTGAGCTGAGACAGTGAGATGTGTTCGGTATTATTATCAACCCAATGAAAAATCAACCCGCACGAGGGAAACAATATCATTAACCCAAAGAGTGGGCGTGGGTGTCGTTGGGTGTGTGTGCTTGAGTGTGTGTCCCTATGAATTGATGTGGACAATGAATTGCGTCACAGTGTCAGTGCGATAGACCCAGTGAGTGCTTACGTCTCCAAGAAGGCACAGCAGAGGTAGCTGGGGACAAAAGTTCAGCGTGTGAGGTTCTGTGGTGAGAGAGAGCAGGTGGGAAGGCTGACCAGGCCGCAGGACTCCGCGCAGCGGCGCCAGCAAGGCTTGCGCGTTATTCAGGCGGGAAGGAGCACGGCTGCTTTGGGGAACGTGGTCTCCAGAAGCGACCCGCTGTTTTCAACGTGTTTTTATGCAAAATGTCACACGTGAAGCATCAGCGTGGGGGAAGTGGATGAAGGCCTGGACCCCCGTTCTAGATGACCCTAGGACCACCATACTAGATGACCTAGGACCCCCGTTCTAGATGACCCTAGGACCCCAGTTCTAGATGACCCTAGGACCCCCGTTCTAGATGACCCTAGCACCCCCATACTCTAGGACCGCCATACTAGACGACCCTAGGACCCTCGTACTAGATGGCCCTAGGACCCCCGTTCTAGATGACCCTAGGACCCCATACTAGATGGCCTTAGGACCTCCTTTCTAGATGACCCTAGGACCCGTGTACTAGATGGCCCTAGAACCCCCATTCTAGATGACCCTAGGACCCCCGTACTAGATGACCTAGGACCCCCGTTCTAGATGACCCTAGGACCCCCGTTCTAGATGACCCTAAGACCCCCGTTCTAGATGACCCTAGCACTCCCATACTAGATGACCCTAGGACCCCCATACTAGATGACCCTAGGACCCCCGTTCTAGATGACCCTAGGACCCCTGTACTAGATGAGCCTAGACCCCCATTCTAGATGACCCTAGGACCACTGTACTAGATGACCTAGGACCCCCGTTCTAGATGACCCTAGGACCCCCGTTCTAGATGGCCCTAAGACCCCCTTTCTAGATGACCCTAGGACCCCCATACTAGATGGTCCTAGGACCACTGTTCTAGATGACTCTAGGACCCCCAATCTAGATGACCCTAGGACCCCCATACTAGATGACCCTAGGACCCCCATTCTAGATGACCTTAGGACCCCCATTCTAGATGACTCCAGGACCCCCGTTCTAGATGACCCTAGGACCCCCTGTTAGATGACCCCAGGACCCCCGTTCTAGATGACCCTAGGACCCCCGTACTAGATGACCCTAGGACCCCCGTTCTAGATGACCCTAGGACCCCCCCGTTCTAGATGGGCCTAGGGTCCCCGTTCTAGATGACCCTAGGACCCCCGTTCTAGATGGGCCTAGGACCCCCTTTCTAGATGAGCCTAGAACCCCCATTCTAGATGACCCTAGGACCCCCGTACTAGATGACCCTAGGGCCCCCGTTCTAGATAACCCTAGGACCCCCATACTAGATGACCCTAGGTAAGTCACCCGAGACTCTGGTGCCTCAGTTTTTCCATCTGGGAAATAGTACAACGGTGATATTGTATGTAACTGCAGTGTTGTTTAGAGGGTAGGAGTGAGCTGACCTATGGAAAGCACTGGCCACTAGGCCCTGCTCAGGACAGAAGCCTCCCTTCAGGTCAGAGAACTTCAAGATAAGTTCCCTGCCGTGGTCTTCTCGTCTACATGCTGGCTTTCTGGCCCCAGAGTAGCAGAGGCCCTCAGGCCTCACTCAGGCCTCCTCGGCTCTCAGATAGCCAGACCTGGCTGTGGTTCTGAAGGAGACAGACCCACAGAGGACGTTTTGCTCAGGGCCACACAGCAGATGCAGCAAGCTGGGAGTGGGGAGCCGGATGAACTCAGATGGGGGAAAACGGAACCCGGTTACTCATACGGGTATGAAGAGCTGAGGTGGTGGGGCATGGGAAGGCGAGAACGTGGAGGACGACGTGGTCTCAGAGGACGGGCCTCCCCAAGCCATTGCCGGCGGGCAGGAAGGGGGCAGAGACACACGGGGCGGGGCCAGGTGATCATGGTCACGTGCAGTGACAAGGTGGTGACAGATGCCACACGATCTGGGACTTTGAGACGTGGGCTTCCTGCTCCTCCCTACCCCCCAGATGCTCCTGCTTTGTGGCAGGGGAGGGGGCAGTGTGACTCCTGAACGGTGGGTGAGTGCTGGTGCCACAGTCCCCAGGGAGGGTCCCCCACCCCCTCCCCCCACCTCCCCACCCCACCCCGGCCCCGGGGACAGATGCCTGCCCTGAGCTTGCTGGACTCACCGGGAGATGTGAAGGTGAACTCTTGGTGTAAAAGTTGGTTTACTTTCCCAAGGCTGAAGATTCCTTGAGAGAGGAGCGGACGTGCAAGGATTCGGTGCCAGGCTCTGCGTGTGCCGTTCGCGCGCTCCGGTTCTGCTCGGGGCTCCTGTAGCAGGTACTTCCAGAACGACCCCCCCTCCGCTCCCCACCGTGCCCACGCGGCTCCAAGGCCTTGCGCCCTCCTGCAGCGAAGGGTGGGGGTGTTGGGACCTGGAGTCAGGCCCGAGCTGCCCACGTTGGAAGCCGGGGGCAGTGGACAGCTCGGCTGGGCACCAAGGGCGCGGAGCCGGGCTGGCCGGGTGGAACCGGGTGGAACCGAAGCCGAGGCCCTCGTGGCCCCGGCCTCCAGGCGGCGTCCTTCCTCGGGCTGTGCCGCACCTCGGCCTTTTGCTTGCGGCCATCTGTGCGGTGGTGCCCAACGCAGGCCTGGCGCTGCCCGCTGCCCGTGCCACACAGGACCCTTCTCCTAAGGCGCAAGAAGGTAACCTCTTCCCGCGTGGAACCCGCCCCTGCCCGAGTCCCGCGTGCGCTCCTCCCCAGCTGCCTGGGCCTCAGCCGCCCCAGGCCGCGGCTGCTTGCCACGTGGAGCGCGCGGCCAGGCCCCGCGCAGGGCACCTCCCCGCCCCGGGCAGCCCCGTGTGGCTGGCTTCATCCCGCTTCCTGGCTGCGCCAGATGGGACCCAGCAGGCCTCGCAGACACCCCGATGCCTCCATCACCCAGAAACGCGGCAGGGCGCAGATGCGGAGGGGCCCGCCCTTCCCCGACGCCGCGGGTGGGGGTGCGGCGGGTAGCAGGACCCCCAAGTGCAGGGGGGCGGTCCACCGCCAGGTCGGCTGGGAGCAGGGAGAGGCCGGACCTGGGTGAGCTGCTCCCTGTCACTGAGCAGGGACGGCCTGTGGGCTTGGGAAGCTGGGGTCAGCTCGCTCACACAACCCCTGCTTGACTTTCCCGACCTCTCTGCCTGCCTCTCCTTTGGCCCACTCTTGGGATTGTACCTCCCGAGAAAGCCTCTCAGCACATGCACTTTGAACTAGGAATCCCACATAGCCGGTGTTTCTTCTTTCTTCTAGAAACCGTAGAAGGTATTCCCCCAAATAGGTTCCTGATGGGATGTGCCTCACCGAAATGAGCAAAGGGGCAAGGAGTGAGTGTTTGAGCCTCGCCCAGAAACTGGTGCCCATGGTTCTTGTCTTTGGCAGACCACCTCCGACCTGGAGAGGGCCTCCTACACATTCCAGCAACATCGTTTAGTTTCTAAATGAGACTAAAGTTTCTTGGGAAAGCATGTGGGAAGCCACTTTTTTGGGGGGGGGGGGGTTGAGATGCATTTGTTAACTTTACTGGAGAGGAGTCAGATACATGGGTATCTGTTGGTGATAAAGGGGAACATTCTGAAGAGTAGATTAGAAAGGAGGACTTTCTTGTTACTGAAAAGTATCTGCTTGGACCACTGACTATTTGAAGAGCATTCTTTTCCCGGACAAATGTAATCATTTACTTAGCAGGGGAACAAGAAAGCCTTTGTATTTAAATAGGAAAGTCACCAAGGACACCCATTATTTTTGACATCAAAACTGAGCGACGAGGCAGGAAATATCCAGATTATCATGATGACAGGGAAGATGTGATCCAATACGTTCGTTTGCTTGAAGGAGGCAGGACAACATGAGAATTCAGCAGCGTGGCTGGACAAGATTTAGAATTTGTAATTTATTTATAAACAGTGGCTTTCCTGCATCCGGGAGGCAGGAGGAACCGAGTGATGCCACATGACCCAAACTCCGTGTTCCTCTGCTTCCCCACGTGTGAACTGGGTGCTGATCCCGCTGCCCTCAGAGGTTCCAGGGAGTCACTATAGTTCGACTCCCTCAGTACCTAATCCCAGGCTCATCCCTCCAGCCTCCCTGTTTTTTTTTTGGATTTGCGAGTGTCCATACTTTCACAGACTTCCTTGGAGGTAGGGTGGCTATTTGACATGAGTCTGGCCAGAGAGATGGACAAACTCATAGATGTCTCCTGGGTTCCTTTCTTCCTGCCTTAAAAATGGGTGTAATCCTGCAACTGTGGCACCCGTCTGGCAAGGAGAGAAGAGGTCAATGTCAGCAACGGCTTACCGCGTCTCTGAGCTTCTCGAGTGTGCAGAAGACAAATCCGGGTTCGCCTAAGCTACAGCTGGGTGAGTATTTTGTGACCTACAGATTTTCATTTGTGTCTGAATAACATGGAAAGCATAACGTAACGTGTCTGGTGCCTAAAGGAGGCTTAATAAATCAGGGCTTGTTTTACATTTTAAAATATTATATTTAAATATATTTGAAATACGATTCGGAAAAGTGTCTGATTCCTAATAAAAAAACTGTTAAATAATTCATGCTATATCTAACAAAAACAAGTACAAGCTGACCTACGTAAAGAAAACTATTAAACGCTGAATAATGACATAAAAGGAGACACATAAGTAAAGAGATTGAGCACATTTCTGGACTAAAAGAGCCAATATTATAGAGATGACAGTTATCCCCAAATTAACCAATAAAGATTATCCCACTTAGTCAACATTCCAGTGGGTATTTTGAGGGAGTTGAAAAGTTGATTCTCGTTTTCCATTGGAAGGATAAATATCCCAAAGTAACTGAATTGGCCTTGAAAAAAAATAATAAATCTGGTGAATTTATTCAATTCATCCAACCAGATGTTAGAGCTACACTAATTAAAACAATGTAGCATCACTGAAAGACAAATCGATCAATGAAATGGCGTTGAAATTCTAGAAATAGATTCGCATATAAATATAAAACCATATATGATAAATGATAAATGTGATCATTTACATCAAAGAGCATATCAGTCAGGGTTGAGCCCAGGAAATAGGTCGCTTTAGGTATTTTGGACAGAAGGTGATTTAAAATAGGGAATTAGATATTTTCTTTTTTTTTTAATTTTTTAAATGTTTATTTATTTTTGAGACAGAGAGAGAGAGAGAGAGAGACAGAGCACGAGGAGGGGAGGGGCAGAGAGAGAGGGAGACACAGAATCTGAAGCAGGCTCCAGGCTCTGAGCTGTCAGCACAGAGCCTGACACGGGGCTCGAACCCACAAACTGTGAAATCATGACCTGACCCTGAGATCATGACCTGAGCCGAAATCGGACACTTAACCAATTGAGCCACCCAGGGGCCCCAAGGGAATCAGATATTTATTTTCACCGCCATTGGGAGTACAGGAGCACATCCTAGGCTGGATCTCCTGAAATGACTCAGCCTAAATAGAACGGATTCAATGAGGGGCCTCTGGATCTAACCTAGACATTGTTGCTGAAGCTATGCCAGAAACAAGAAACCAAGCCAGAAATAAGAAACAACAGCCTCTCACATTCAGGGAATTGGACCATGGGGTCCAAGGCTGTGGTCTGGGCATAGAAGTCCCATTAAGAAGCTGTCCCTACTACCATTGCTTCGTGACCTCCAGGAAGCTGGCGGATGGACACTGGAGCACCATGCCAGGAAGCTTCACGTTTTTGGAGTCCATTTGCCAGTGGCAAGGTTCAAGAGACTTGGGAAGACAGTTCACTCCTTCCTTCCAGAATCTCTCGCGAGTACGTGTAAATGATGCTAGAACATTTGCTTCCAGAACCTCAGTTTCGGGGGAGTCTGGAAGTGTTTCCTCTAGCTTTCAGTGTCCCCAAGTAGAAGCCAGATAACGTGAAGGTTGAGAGAATTGATCCAAAGCGTCTGCTCGTAAGGGAAAAGAGCATCACGTCGGGGTCATTGGTCAGGTCCCCACCGCGCCCCAAACATAAAAGCATTCCCAAGTGATCACTGCGTTCCAAACATAAAAATATTTCCTTGCGATTGAAGATTGAGGTGTTGATGGATGCCTGGGTGGCTCAGTTGGTTAAGCGTCTGTCTGACTCTGGATTTAGGCTCAGGTCATGATCTCACGGTTCACGGGATCGAGCCCCTAGATGGGCTCTGTGCTGACAGCGTGGAGCCTGCTTGGGATTCTCTCTTTCTCCCTCTCTCTCTGCCCCTCCCCTGCTTGTGCTCATATTCTCTCCCTCTCTCTCTCTCAAAATAAATAAATGAATTTTTAAAAAGATTTAAGTGTTGAAATTACACATAAAATGACTAAAAGACCTATGGGAGAACAGATCTATCATCTTGGGGCCACGTGTAACATGAAATCCAGACGCTATAGAAGAGAAGATAAATATATTTAACTGAGTAAAAATCACGCTGCTCTGGTTTGCTAACAAATACCCTACACCAAGTTAAAAGACAAAAAGGGGGAAATAGCTATCATTTTTATTCTGGACAAAGGGTTAATATTTTTAATCTGTTAGAGTTCTTAACAAATCCACAGAAAAAGATCAACAGCCAGTAGTGAAATAGGCAAAGGACAGGAATGACTCGTTTTTTAAAACCTCAAGTGCAGATCCCTTTGAAGCGTATGGAAACATGAGTAGCTTCGTTAATGATAAATACATGAAATTACAATGAGAATTTTTTACTTCTCCAACTGGCAACGCGCCGGAGACTGATAACATCTACAGTTGGCAGGAGCGGTATGGAAATGGAGTGCCAATGGCTGCAAACTCTGAAAGAGAGTCTGGCCGTACGTGTCAGATGTTGACAGTCCCCGCCTTTTAACCTGCAACACGCTTCCTAGAATTTGTCTCACGGAACAACGCTACCCTTCTCGGAATCTGCCCCACGGAGATACTCACGAAAGTGAGCAAAGACGCATTTGGCAGGCTCGTTGACAGAGTGTTACCTGCAGGAGGGAAGCCTGGCCACAGCTCTCAGTGCCCATCCAGGGGCCTTTCCTCAAATAAATGCTGATGCATCCACTCAATGGATTACTAGGCAGCAGTTAAAAAGAAGCAGGTCTAGGGGCCCCTGGGGAACACAGTCGCTTAAGCGGCTGGCTCTTAGTTTCGGCTCAGGTCGTGATCTCACAGGGTCATGGGTTCGAGCCCCACGTCGGGCTCCTCTGTGCTGACGGTGCAGAGGCTGCTTGGGATTCTCTGTCTCCCTCCCCCTCCCGCCCCTCCCCCACTCACGCTGTCTCTGTCTCTCCCAAAATAAATAAATAGACTTAACAATAATAATAATAATAAAAAGAAGCAGCTCTATTTCTATGGACATTGAAAGATGGCAACAATATAGCAAGTCGGAAATAGATCTAAGTAGGGAACACGATCCCCTTGTTTCTAAAGACAAAAATATGCAGCAGGTCTGGAGACGTGCAACCCCAGTTGCTTGGGTGGGGGGGGCGGTCACCTCTGGGCTTCAGGGGTAGAGCTTCCTGTGGGCAGAACTTTCATATTTTACCACCTGTACGTCTTTGAGGTTTAACACCACGAAAAGACTTGAAGATCCATAAAGAACGAAACCCCCAATTCAGCCATGGAACCTAGAAGCATGCGTCTAGGTGACTGACACCCCCGTTAAAGTCAAAAGGTGCCTCGAGCTCACTTGATAGATGTGGAAATTAGGACTCGCACTTCTCTTGCTCCCAAGGCCACTTGGAAGGAATTGCATTATTCCTGAGGCCACGATTTCCGAATTCTAAAGCCAGAAGCAAAGACTGCCCTGGCATTTTAAGGTTGCATGGCACCTTCTACTCCTGACTTATGGGGATTAACTTCCCTGCCAAGGTGGCTGGGTATGTGGGACCAGCATCTCCCAGGCAACCTTGGGGTGGGCTGTGTGCAGAATATCTCTTCGGATTAGCACCTGCAGTTACTGCCTCCAGCTCTTACTATCTGCTTCTTGCCTGCCCAATCTGCATATTATTATTTGTTTGTTTTTGGTTTTTTTTTTTTTTTTTTGCTTAAACTTGGTCACCTTATCTTATCTTGGCTTGCTGCTTGCCTGTGCGAGCTGTGGTAATTGGCCTATTGCGGTAATTTCCGGAATACAATCGTAGATGTTACCTTGCTTCAAAATTTCCTACGAAATTTTGTACTTGAACCTACATTTTCAACCCAGCCTCTTTTGTAAATCTATCCTTTGGTTCTTTGTAACAGATGATTCAGTACCCAAGAGGCTTCAGTTAAAAAAAAAAAAAAATCATTTCTTTCAAACTTGTCAGAATGGCCGAATCCTGGCTGTGAACAGAGGCAAGAGTCTGTGATCGACAGTGTGCGTCCACAGCCTGCTGTGCGACCTTGGGCAAATCACTTGACGTCTCTGGGCCTCAGTTGCTCGATAGGTAAGTTCTATGTGAGCGCTTATTACCTTGAATAAGACAATATTGTGGTAATTTTTGCCCAATTATCCGATCAGTAAAGCATTTGACAAGCCTGACCTGATTAACAGGTTACAGAGAGCCTTCTAGCTGTCGGGGGATGAGTGGGTGGTAGAGGGGCCCAGGGAGAAGATGGCAGCCTCTGCAACCCGTCCCATGCCATCCTCACTGGGCCCCAGCCAGCTTCCCCTCCGCGTGACCCTGTCCC
This sequence comes from Panthera pardus, assembly GCF_024362965.1. Taxonomy (NCBI): domain Eukaryota; kingdom Metazoa; phylum Chordata; class Mammalia; order Carnivora; family Felidae; genus Panthera; species Panthera pardus. The sequence continues at coordinate 4,417,643 of NW_026526766.1, forward strand.
AACCTGCCCGTTCCGCACACAGGACCATGCTGCTTCACGAAGCTTCTCTGCCTTGGCGGCTTCTCAGCACACTCAGGGGAGAAGCCACATGCTAACCGTGGTCCATGGGGGTCCACGAAGCCCACCCACTTCTGTCTCTTCATCTCACACCTCTCTTCTTGTTCCCAAGGTGCCACAAACAGCTAATCTTCCTTCAGTTTTGTTTTGTTTTGTTTTGTTTTTTACTATGTTACTCTGTCTCCCACCCCAGGGCCTTTGCCCATGCTGTTTCCGCTACCCAATGTTCGGTCCGGCCTTCTTTCTCCTTCATGAGATCCAGCTTCAGTATCATCCCCAATAAGAGACGGGGGTGTGCGGCCCACATCCTTTCCCATTGTACTTCTTGGGGTGATGGCACCCCACATTCCCTCTGTGGAAACATCCCTCCCACACTCCACGGAGCTCACGCGGGGAAGCCACGCCAGGTCCAACAAAGAGAAAGCTGTGAAAGTCTTTCTTTTAGTTTTCCCTGGGGAAGAGCCCTTCAGGCCTCCTAGCAATGGGGTGGGAACAGTGGCATCGTGGCCGCACAGGCGGAGCGCTGAGGAATGAACGTGACCTTGTGCCCAGGCTTCCAGTAGCTCCTCACACACCCACACGTCCCTGTAACTGATCCCGAGCCTCCCGGCACCTGCGCATGGAAACTGAGCCCCTTTGGACGGATCTGGCATCTGCAGGCCCCTGTGGGGCGGCCGCCTCCGCTCTGCAAGGCCAGCCCCTCTCAACGTTCAGTTTGCCCTCAGCCTCCAGTGGGTGGTTCCTCTCCCGCCCCCTTTGTCCTTCTTGCCATCTCCCTGGAGGTGGAGAGAGGAGAAGAGACGACTTAAGGAGAATGACTGCCCGTCACCACATCCAGCCACAGGTTGGTCCCCCAGAAGCGCTCGGTCTTCTCCTCTCGGGAGGTGACCACAACCTTTCCCCGCTGCCTCAGACCTCCTCCCTCATCCCCTCTCTGCTCAGACCCAGGAAGTGACCTCATGTGCTCCAGTCTCCAGAGGAAAGACCAATAACCACCCTCCATTTCCGGCCACCTTCTGCAAGCCAGGAACACCAACTCTGCTTAATCTACGCGGGAAGGATTTTACTGAAAGGGTGTTGAGTAGCTCACAGGTTCTACAGCAAGACTGCAGGGCAACAGTTCGTCTTAGACGAGCCAAAACCAATGCCTGGTCAATGGACAGAACCGGTGCCGACTCTGGGCACAGACACTGCTGTTTCCATCACTCACCCTTCCGGTCCTGGATCTCGGACACTTCTGCTGAAATCACGGACGATGCATCATTACCACGCCCACCAGAATGCGGTCTCTAAGTACCTGCTTCTTTTTATGACTGGTGTACAACCCAGAACAGAGGATGGGGTTGGGGGGGGGGGTAGGAAAACTACTGCATTAAATTTTTAAAAAATCTTTATTGTGTATTTTTGAAAGAAAGAGACAGAGCATACGTAGGGGAGGGTTAGAGAGAGAGGGAGACACCAGATCTGGAGCAGGCTCCAGGCTCTGAGCTGTCAGTGCCTATCCTGACACAGGGCTCGAAGTCACGGACCATGAGATCATGGCCTGAGCCGAAGTCAGATGTTTAGCCGATTGAGCCACCCGGGCGCCCCAAGTATCCAACGGTTTTGGCTTCGGGAATGGGAGTCCTCGTTCTCCGTCACAAGACGGTGGATGCCTTAAGCCTGGGAATGAGGTTCTGATGCCAAGCGGCCGAAAACGAATCGGCAGGGTCCACCCTCCACCCCACTGTCCGCTCAACACACGCTTACGCTTCTTCAAAAATGTTCCTGTCTGACATAGTGCAAATCTCCCTCATAAAACAAAGCCCGTTCGAGAGCTGTCCAGAATCTTCTCTTTTCCGAGAACCAGGATCTCTGTATCATGACCATTTGTCCCTTGTTGCTAAAACGATCACCTCTCCATATTTTGTAATCTAAGGACCCGATAGCAGTCATATCTCAATAAAATGGAAAGACAGAAGTTCTTCTTAATGATGTAGAAGAAAAAAGGGAGAGATTATTTCAGATGATTTTCCTTCTACTTGAAGCGGTGAGGACTGAAATACAGGGAGCTTTTGTGGCTGTTGTTTTCTCACCGTCCTGTAGCTCTACCAAGCAAATCTAGCAAGTAGCCCCTTAAATTCTTGTTCCCTCTGTCTCCTAACATCCCTCAGTTAACCCTTTCTGCTGTGGGCTGAGTATGGATGAGGAGCCACAAAGAGGTGGTTTTGACTGGCAGAGTCTGGTTCATGTGCCTGAGCCTTCAGCGGCCCTGCCTTTATAGACTGGCAGTCTAAGTTGTCATCGGGGAAGAGAAGTCAGGAGCATCAGGGCATCCCCAGGGAATCCCTCGGGTGCGTGCACTCTCTCCGCCTTACCCCCGTGCCAGTGTGCCACTGTCCCTCCTTCCCCTTGATAATCAGCTCGGCCCCTGCCTCTGACGGCCTAGCCCTTCCTGTATTCCCTGCTCCCTGAAGGTCACAAGAAGCTTCCGATGGCCAGATGGACTTCTCGACGTCCAGTTTAAAGGCATAGTTGCCCTGCCAGCTGGTGGGAGCACCTTCCTCGTGGGGATTAAGTCCTCTAAAGGATCAGAACCCAGAGCTGTGGGGTTGAGGATTGAATGAAAGACGACGACACAGCTGACCGATAGGCTAATACAAGCCTCAGGCCCTTGAAAATGCCGCTGCAGGAACCCCTGACGTCTCGGGGACCTCCTTGCCTGCGGCAGCTGCTCACTCAGCAGGAAGATGTGCCTCGTCGAATTCTCTCTCAATTTGCATCTAAAACCCCGGTTGTGACAAACCAGGAGATGCGGATGGAGTTCAGCCTCCGCGTTACACGCGGGGCCCCTCAAGAGGGGTGGGAATGACACCTGAATGCCAGTTCCCCTCCGCCCCTTCAAGACAGGGCCCAATCTCTCTGTGCTCAGGGGGCCGGACGACCGCCCTGCTTGGCACCAGAGTGGTTTTAGTCACTGGCAGACTGGAACCTCGGCAGTGTCGGTCGGTAGGTCTGCCCCGGTGGGGGGAGGGCTAGGCCTTTGCTGTGTCTTCGTGCCTGTCATCCCAGTCTCCGCCAGTGGTCGGTCAGACCCCTCTGCGAGTTTTCAGTGAGTATTTATTCCACAGCTGACGGTCTGGGCCACCTTTCACTCACGGGTGCCAGGGGCCATCAGGACTCCTCTCCTTGATTCCAGCCAGGGTTTTACTTCCTCCAATGACGTGGTGTCCAGAGAATTCCACCCCACGTTTCTTTCAACTTCCTGAAGCTCTGGGACCAGCGTTTACATCATTCAGGGGACTTGGTTGCCAGCAACAGAGACCAATTCTGGGTAATGTACACAGCATGGTTATTTATTTTAATATTACCAGCCGATTCACAGAATCCGCGGGAGGGTTGGCAAACCGGATCGGAGGCCACAGAGTCAGAGGCCGTCGCCCGAATCAGACTGCAAGAATGGTCTCCTGAAGGCGCCGCTGTCTACACTGTTGGACACGGCTGGCTCTTTCTGCGCCCTGCAGACTGGACACAGCCACCTTCGCAGGTGCTGTCCTCCAGGGGACGAACCTTCACGGCTTCCTAGCACCGTCTTCTGATTAAAAGTTGAGGACGAGGAGCCATAAAGAGGTGGTTTTGACTGGCAGAGTCTAGTTCACGTGCCTGAGCCCCAGCTACAGGAGGCTAGAAAATAAATACATGAGTTTTCAACGTCTGTGACAGGAGGCCGACTCTGTTGTCCAAGAGAGGAAGAGGTTTCGCTGCCGTGTGACCATGAAGAATGACAAATACTCACCCTGTCCCCCATATGTACTCAGTTACTAATTCTACCTATAGAAGGTCCAGAATCAATTTCCTACTTAATTCTACCTCCTAAACCTCTCTCTTTGTAACAGCGTTTCTGACGCACAATTCACCTGCCATAAAATCTACGCATTTAAAGTGCACGATTCAGGGCTCCCGGGTGGCTTAGGCGGCTAAGCAACCAGCTCTCGGTTTCAGCTCAGGTCGTGATCTCTCGGTTTGTGAGTTCCAGCCTCGCGTGGGGCTCTGCGCTGACAGTGCAGCGCCTACTTGGGATTTTCTCTCCTTCTCTCTCTGCCCCGCCCCAGCTCGTGCTGTCCCTGTCTCTCTCTCAAAAAAAATAAATAAATAAATAACGTGTACACTTCAGTGTTTTTTGGTATATTACATGATGAACGTTTGTAAATTGGGGTAAAACACATAACATAAAACTTGCCATTTTCACCATGTTAAGTATACCATTCAGTAGCATTAATTACACTCATAATGCCGTCCAACCATCATCCCCATTTCCGAACAGAATCGCTGTCATCGTAAGTGATAACGCTCTTTTTCCCCTTCCCTTAGCTCCTGATCACCTCTCCTCTACTTTCTGTGTCTATGAATTTCCCTATCCCAGAGATTTCCTGTAAGGAGAATCATACAATATTTGTCTTTTTGCGTCTGGCTGGTTTTTGTGTCTCATTTAGTGTAGGCCACCCCTGGTAGAGTGTGCCTCAGAACTTCATTCATTTATGGCTGAATAATACTCCACTGCGTGGAGAGATCCCATTTTGTTCATCCGTTCAGCTGTGGATGGACACTTGAGGTGCCCCACCTTTTGGTTATTGTGAACACTGCATACACATATTTGTTGGGGTCCCAGCTCTCAGTTCCTTGGGGTGTACGCCTAAGAGTGCAAATGCGCGTTCATATGGTGATTCAATATTTAGCTATTAAAGATAGCTAAAATATGAGAAACGCAGCAAATTGTTTTCCATTAAGGCTGCACCATTTCACGTTTCCACCAGCAATGTGCAAAGGTTCCAATATCTCCACATCCTTGCCGACATCCTTGTCATTTTCCATTTTTTTTTGTGATAGCCTTCCTATTAGGTGTGAAGTGATACCTCATCGTGGTTTTGATTAGCATTTCCCTAATGATTAGTGATATTGAGCACCTCTTCACGTATGTATCTATGTGTATATCTTCTTTGAAGAAATATTTTATTCAAGTCCTCTGGCCATTTTTTAAATTGAGTCGTTTGTCTTTTTGTTGTTGAGTTGTAAGAATTCTTTATGTTTTGTGGATACTGGGCCATTGTCAGATATACGGTTTTCAAATTATTTTCTCCATTATGTGGGTTGCTTTCTCATTATCTTAATGTCCTTTGATGCACAGAAATTTTAAAATGTGATGAAGGGCAAGTTGTCTGTTTTTTCATGGTTGTTACTTTTGCTTTTGGTGTTATATCTAGGAATTCATTGCCAAATCCAAGATCTTAAAGATTTACCCCTCTGCTTTTTCTAAGAGTTTTATGATCTTAGCTCTTACATTTAGAACACTGATCCATTTTTAGTTAAGTTTTGTTTAATTTTGTATATGGTGTGAAGTAGACGGTCTAACTTCATTCTTTTGTACCATCTGTTGAAAAACTATTCTTTCCCCATTAAATGCACTTGGCTCCCTTGCAAAACCCAATTGGCCAGCGATGTATGAGCTCATTTCTGAATTGTCAATTCTGTCCTCCTTGTCTTATGTCTATTCTCATGAGTATCACATTGTTTTGATTACTATAGCTTTTGTATTAAATTTTAAAACCAGGCAATGTGAATTCTCTAACTTCGGTCTTCTGTTTTCAAGACTGCTTTGGCTATTTGAGGTCCCTTGTAATTGCATATAAATTTGAAGATTGGATTTTTTAGTTCTGCGAAAAAAAGAGCCATTGGAATTTTGATAACAAGCATTGAATCTGTAGATATGTTTAGTTAGTATCTTTATACTATTAAGTCTTTGTATCCATGAGCATGAGATGCCTTTCCATTTACATACGTCTTAATTTCTTTCAGCAATGTTTTGTAATTTTCAGTGTTCAAATGTTTCATATCCTAGGTTATATTTATTTTCAGGTATTTATTTTTGGAGATGCTATTGTTCCTTAATTGCTTTTCAATGTCCTTTTCTGATTATTTATTGTGGGTGTGTAAAAATACAACTGATTTTTGTATGTTGATCTTACTCCCTGGAGCTTTGTTGAATTCGTTTATTACTTCCAGTAGCCTTTTTTTTTTTTTTTTTTGGTGGATTCTCTGAGCTTTTCTCTATGTAGAATAATATCTGCAAACAGAGGTAATTCACCTCCTCTTTTCCAATTTGGACGCGTTTTGTTTCTTTGTTTTATTTAATGGCTCTGGATAGGACAGTGCTGAGTAACAGTGGTGAAAGTGGGCACCCTTGCTTCATTTCTGATCTTAGGGGGTGGTTTTAAGTCTTTCTTTTATGATATTAGCTGTGGGTTTTTCATAAATGCCCTTTATCATGTTGAGGAAATTCCTTCTATTCCTAGCTTTCTGAGAGTTATTTTTTAATCATGAATGTATGTTGGATATTGTCAAATGACTATTCTGCATCAAATGAGATGGTCATATGGATTTTTTCTTTCATTGCATTAATGTGATATATTACATTCATTGATTTTCTTATGTTATATCACCCTTGCATTCCTGGTATAATCCCACTGGTCACGGGATATAATCCTTTCAATGTACTGCCGGACTCAGTTTGCTAATGTTTTGTTGAGGCTTTTGCATTTGTATTCATAAAGGATATTGGTCTGAAATTTTCTTTCCTGGTGACGTCTTTATCTAGCCTTGGAATCAGGATAATGCTAGTCTCATAGAATGAGTTAAGAAGTGTTCCTTCATCTTTATTTGAAAAGTTTGAGAATTGGATTAATGCTTCTTTAAATATTAGTGGAATTCACCAGTGACGCCATCTTGTCCGGGACTTTTCTTTGTTGGAAGGTGTTTGATTACTGTTTCAATCTCCACTTATTGTAGGCCTGTTGAGATTTTCTACTTCCTTTTAAGTCAGTTTAGGTAATTTGTGTTTCTGGGTATTGGTCCATTTTATCTGTATTATCTGATTTGTTGTTATACAATTGCTCATAGAATTCTTTTATGATCCTTCTTATTTTTCTATGGTCAGTAGTAATGTCCCCATTTTCATTTCCAATTTTAGTTATTTGCATATTCTCTCTTTTTTCCTTTGTCAGTCTAGCTAAAGTTTGTCAATTCTGTTGGTCTTTTCAAAGAACCAACTTTTGGCTTTTGGGTTCATTGATTTTTTCTATATATTTTTTGTATTTTCTATTTTATTTATCTTTGCTATTAATGTTATTTCCTTCCTCTTATTATTTTTAAGTTTAATTCACTGTTTCCACCCCATCCCCATGTCCCAAGGATGCAAATTAAGTTATTGTTCTGAGATCTTTCTTTTTTTTTTTTTCAAGATTCATTTTTAAGTAATCTCCACACTGAACATGGGGTTCAAACTCATAACCCCAAGATTAATAGCTCTATGCTCTCCCAACGGAGTGAGCCAGACGCCCCAGATCTTTCTTATTTTTTTAATTTTTTAACAGCTATAAATTTCTCTCTGAGCCCTGTGTTTGATGCATAGCCCATAAGTTTGGGCATATTGTGTTTTCATTTCACTTGCCTCTAGTTATCTAATTTCCTTTGTGATTCCTTTGACCCATTGGTGGTATCAGAATGTTTTGTTTAATTTCCACATATTTGTGAATTCTCCAGTTTTCCTTCTCATTGATTTCTAGCTTCATTTCACCGTTGTTGAAGATGCTTTATATGATTTCAAGATTTTAAAGTGTATTGATACTTGTTAGTGTCAGATAGTCTATCCTAGAGAATATTCCATGTGTCCTTGAGAAGAACACGTATCCTTTTGTTGTTAGGTTGAGTGTTCTCCGTACCAGCTAGGTTACAGAGGTTGGGTCTAGCTTGCTTATAGTGTTGTTCAATCTTCTGTATCCTTATTCGTCTTTTGTCTAATATTCTATCCGTTACCGAAAGTAGAGTATGGAAGTCTCCAAATACTATTGTGGCACTGTTTATCGCCTCAACTCTGTCAATACCAAAGAGCTCTTGAATCCGTCCTCGCCACCAAACTTGTTCCTGTTCCGCCCTAAAGGCATCCGACTGGCCTCATCCTTACTCTGATTTAATGTGTTCTCCACACAGCAGCCAAGGTGGTCTTTTTGAAATCAAACACTCATCCCAACACTTCCCACCCTGACACCATTTTCCCTAGCTCTCCATTGGGCTCAGAAGAAATTCAAAATCTTTAGCGTCGTTTCAAAGCCCACCGTGACTTGGCCTTGCTTCCTATCTCTAGTTTCGTCTTCTTCCTTCCTTCCTTCCTTCCTTCCTTACGCTGCCTTCTTACTTCCAGTTCCAGACGTGATGAGTGTTTCGTGTTTCCACTTGCACCACTCCCGCTCTAGCCTTCTGACTTTGCTGTAATTTTTTGGTGCTGCCGAGGACTGCCCCTCATTCTGCACCTCCACCTCTCGTAGAGAATTCCTGTTGATCACTTGAGTGTCAGTTAAGCTAGTAAATCCTCCAGGAAGCGTGTGCTGACTTCCTTATGCAAAATCAGGCGCCCCTTCCCCCTTTTTTTTCAGAATTCCACCCATGTGCTTTGACATGTATCACAGTACTTAGTACCGCATATCGGGATTACTTCTCGGTGTGTTGGTCTACACCACTAGAGCCTCTAGCATTGTGCCTGGCACAGAATAGCTGTGTTGGGCGAGTCAAGCCACATATGATCGTGAATATCTGCGTGTTCTTATTGGCTATGGCAAGAATACAAGACCTCGGCCACTGTTTATCTGGGCCACTTACAGTGAGTAATCCTGAGAGATGAGGTAGCATCTCCTCCCAGATAAAGAGCAGGTCTCTTTCCACTTACTGGAATAACGATGACTCTCCTAAGCTCTGTGTGTTCCTGTTTTGTAACACAACTCACGGCACATACAGGCATCCATTCTGGACCCTTTGTGTTGGCCTTGTGGAATTGGGGGTGGGGGTATAGGAAACCCATGTACACCTGCCGCTTTTGCCATCGATAATGAAGTCTGTTATCTCTGATCCAGGAATCTCATGTCTTCTGTTAGCATGCACACAAAATGCCAACAGGCTAACTTATTAGCTAAAATAGAATCCTAGACTCTTCGCTGACCTTGACAACACGAAGAGATAGTTATTAGCTTTCAGACCAAGACCTGGAATTGAGACCTGTATTAGTTTGCTAGGGCTGTCTTAACAAAGCATTACACACTGGGGGCTTATACAACAGAAACTTATTTTCCCACAGTTCTGGAGGCTAGATAAATGAGATGAAGGCGTTGGAAGGTTTGAAATCTTCTGAGGCTTTGAGGGAAAATATGTTCCAGGCCTCCCTCCTTGGCTTGCAGACGGCCATCTTCTTCCTGTGTCTTCACATCACCCTCCCTCTGTACACATCTATGTCCAGATTTCTTCTTCTTATAAGGACCTCAGTCATACTGGAATAGGGCCCACCTTAATGACCTCATTATAACTTCAGTACCTCTGTTAAGACCCTATCTCCAAATACGGTCACATTCCGACACTGACATATGAATTTGGGGAGAAACACAATTCTGCCCATAAAAGCATCATAAACAAAAGCAGAATACAGACATTCATCAGGTTTTACAGCATAACCTCCCCCCTCCTTTTTTGTTGTATGTAATGAATCATCAACAAAAAATAATTATAAAATGAAACTTCAAGATGTCAAAGCTATTTTGGAAAGATACAAACTTGATTTTTCCCTAGGTATTTCAAAACTTGTTCTTAAATTCTTGAAACTTGGCACTTTCTTCAAGTGGGTACACTAATAAGTCATTTTGACCATCTGAAACTGTATTTTGCAGCTAAGATATTTCTGACGTTACACTAAAGCAATTATTTATTACACATATTAATTTAAAATTGTCCATGAAATTAAAGCATAGGAATAAAGAACACTTTGCGTTGGTAGATATTTATCTAGCCAAGAGAAACAATAGAATTAAAACATTACAAGTAATCACAACGTGATGACAGTCTACATTGACCTGGGATTTTTGCTTTTAGCTTGTAATATCTCATGTCTCGTTTTATTATTTATTATTAATTATGATTTGTTATTGTGTGGAATTCAACATCAGCCTTTGATGTTAAATAGAGATTTCAAGTGAATGAGCTTTGAGGAATACAAGTGAAGAATACAACAGCTAAAATAACTCAGAATTTTTGTTCCCCAAGTACAAACAAAACAGTTGGAATAGAGAAAATATTTCTTTTCCATGGAAGTCATCTTTTAGGAAGGCTTTTAATCCCAAAAATATTTGGTTTGTTTGTTTGTTTACCAAAAAATGGGGTTTTTGTCTCTGAAGACATCCTATAGAAGAAACATAGTCTTCTTCTTTTTAATTTTTTTAACATTTATTTATTTTTGAGAGAGAGACAGTGTGAGCGGGGAAGGGACAGGGAGAGAGAGGGAGACACAGAATCCAAAGCAGGCTCCAGGCTCTGAGCCATCAGCACAGAGCCCGACGCGGGGTTTGAACTCACAAACTGTGAGGTCGTGACCTGAGCCGAAGTCGGATGCTTAACCGACTGAGCCACCCAGGTGCCCCTAAAATGCTTTTCTGAGATAACACGGACTACTTTACACATAATGAACTTCACTTGTTTAAATGGTATCGTCTGAAACATTTTGACGGTGGACGCATCTGTGAAACCATCCCTGCCTTCAAATTAAGAAACGTGTATACCAGCCCCAGAAGTTCTCTGTGACCCTACCTGCCCTCGCCCCATATCCAGTGAGAAATACCAGGCTACTCTCTGTTGCTGCACATTCATTCATATTTTCTAAAATTTATGTAAAGAAAACCACACAACTTTCTTTCTGGCTTCTTTCATCAGTATCATTATTTTGAGATCGAGCCATGTTGTTGTGCGTATCAATAGCTCATTCCTTGTACTGCTGGGTAGTGTTACTCTGCCTTGTGTGTTAAAACCATTCACCTGCTGACGGACGTGTGGGCTGTTGCCTGGTTTGGGTTATTACTGATGTTCTTTTGTAGGCTTCTGTGTGGACAGGAAGATGTTAGTAAGGGTGATGGGGAAGGTAGAGAGATTGGGATCGTATATGTTCCTTTGTTCACTAAACATTTTAGAAAGAGGATGTCTGAGCCAGGGGCACCCCTGAGTGGAGTTTGAGGCATGCACTTAGATGAAGATAGTTTGAGAAGTAATCCTGGAACAGGAGTGAGGGCCCGGGGTGAGGTATACAGGAAAGAAGGTAAAGTCAATTTAAGGTGCTTTGCTGGGGTGGCCACTTTAAGCAAGGAACCTTGATTCTTTTCTTTTTTTTTAATGTTTGTTTATTTTTGGTTTTTTTGTGTGTGTGTTTTTTTTATTTTTTCAATGTTTTATTTATTTTTGAGGCAGAAAGTGACAGAGCATGAGCAGGGAAGGGGCAGAGAGAGAGAGGAAGACACAGAATCTGAAGCAGGTCCCAGGGTCTGAGCTGTCAGCACAGAGCCCGACGCGGGGCTCGAACTCACAAACCGTGAGATCATGACCTGCGCCAGAGTTGGACGCTTAACCGGCTGAGCCCCCCAAGCGCCTCTGTTTGTCTATTTTTGAAAGAGAGAGAGAGAGAGAGAGAGAGCTGGGGAGGGGCAGGAAGAACAGGAGACAGAGGATCCCAAATGGGCTCTGTGTTGACTGCAGACAGCCCAACGTGGGGCTCAAACTCGCGAATCATGAGATCATGACCTGAGCCGAAGTCAGACGCTTAACCGGCTGAGCACCCCCTGCCAGGTGCCCTAGGAAGCTTGGTTCTTAACGGACATTTCATGAAGCCAGAATTATCCACCTGAAGGGCAGGAGGCGGGAATGTCTAGCCACCAGATCCTACTCCTTATCGTTCAAGGGTTTTCCCTGGAGGAATTACTCCATGCTTCTGTGCTGTGCATGTGCAAGAACCTAGCAAACACCACTCAATTCTAGTTATGAAATAGAGAAGTAAAAAAAAAAAAAAGAGCATCTGGCTGATTATGCATGGCATATGGTGTGAGTACATTGGGCACCCTCTGAAAAGCATCATAAATCCAAAAGTACTATTTTACTTATATCCTGGAAACTGCAAAAATACCTCACCCATCCTAAGCATATGGGCAATATAGAAAGATTTAGAATGGAAATGAAATGTTAACACTGCATAAGAGCAATGAGTAAACTGATTTCATCATCTTCCCGCCTGGGAACTTCCGCATGCTGTGCCCTCCAAGCCTGTAATCGGTGCTATGTGTGTGGTTTCTCGTGTATCTTGGGTACAGACTTACTCCTGGTCACCGATTTGTGGAAGATTTACTCAGCGATGCTTATGGAGAAGAAGTTGTTAAGCTACGTCATCTTTAGAGCGATAAAGGGATTCAGTTACCGTGTCAGTACCACACCTTTACAATTTTCCAACTGATACACAGAAAAACAAAATCATACCCTCAGGAAAATGAAGTGTAGTTTGACCTTATAAGCTTTGTAAACTAAACATGAAAGACAGGTAAAAAGCCAAGATACCATAAAACAGAACGCGAAAGTAATAAAACAGGAAGAAAATGTGTCGATGATTAAAAATCACGGGATATTCGTGTCAGTTTCCTAAGGTTCCCACAACAAATCACCACGGACATGGTGGCTCACACAACAGAAATTCATCCTCCCACAATTTAGGAGGCCAGAAGTCTGAAATCAAGAGCTCCTGGTGGCTGTGCTCCCTCGGGAGGCTCTAAGGGAGGACCCGTCCTGCCTCTTGAGCTCCTGGTGGCTGTCACTGGTCCTCCACGTCCCTTCAGTGTCTACCCCCATCTCCTCCATCCTCACTTTGCCTTCTCTTCTGTGCCTCAGTCTCCCCTCTTCTGTCTTAAACCACCCTCTGCCTTTCTCCTGTGTCCCTTCTGATTGGGTTTCGGGTCCACACAGATGATCCCGGATGATCTTCTCATCTCAACGTGCTTAATTACATCTGCAAAGACTCTTTTTCCAAATAAAGTGACATTCATAGGTTCTGGGGATTAATATATAAGCATATCTTTGTGGAGTCACCATTCAACCCGGTACAGTCATTGTTTGAAAAAAACCATAAAATAGGCATATCCTGGACAAGTCTGATCAGGGGAAAAAAAAAAAAAAAAGAAGGGACAACCAAAGAACAATAGGGTAAGAAAAGTGTGTAATTATAGGTTATAGATACGGAGGATATTTCAAATTACAGGTGGGGGCTCAGTCGGTTAAGTGTCTGACTCTTGACTTCGGCTCAGGTCATGATCTCATGGTTCGTGAGTTCGAGCCCCACATTGGGCTCTGCACTGGCAGTGTGGAGCCTGCTTGGGCTTCTCTCTCTCTTCCTCTCTCTACCCCTCCCCTGCTCTCTGTCTCTCTCTCTTTCCCTCTCTCTTATAAATAAATAAATAAACTTAAAAAATTCTCTTTAGAATAAAATAAAATTACAGGATAACAAAATGCACGGCCGTGTACCGATACGTTTAAAAAGTTAAAGAATACTGACAATTTTCTAAAATGCTCAAGTTTGCCAAATTTGGCTCAAAAAGTCTTAGTATAACTAAGTAGACCATGCATTAAAAGAACATTTGATATGGTAGTCAAATAGCTTCTAGAGTAGATAGTCGAATGGTTTTATAGATGAGTTCTACCAAACCTTCAAAGAACAGAAAAATTTTATCCTCTATTTCCAATACAAAAAGAAAAAAAAAATTGTGTTCATTTTCTTGAGCTGCCATCACAAAATAACACAGGCTCGTTGGCTTAACAACCAGAAGTTTATTTTCTCATCATTCTAGAAGTGAGAAGTCCAAGATCAAGGCTCCAAAAAAAAATTCAGTTCCTGGTGAGACCTGGCTGGCAGATAACCTCTTTCTTCCTTGTCTTCACTTGGCTTTTTCTCTGTGGGTACATGCAGAAACTGAGAGAGAAAGTTCTAGTGTCTCTTCCTCTTCTTATAAGGACACCAGTCCTATCCCACTGGAAACCACCCCCTTATACCTCATGTAAGCCCAATTACCTCCTTAAAGGCCCTGTCTCCAGATATAGTCACATGGGGGGGGCCTTCAACATATAAATTTGGGGGGGGTGGGACACAGTTCACTTTTTTTATGTTTATTTATTTTCGGGGGGGAGGGGCAGAGAAAGAGGGAGACACAGAATCCAAAGCAGGTTCCAACCTCTGTGCTGACAGCTCAGTTTCAAACCCGCAAGATCATGACCTGAGCCGAACTCGTACGCTCAACCGACCGAGCCACCCGGGCGCCCCCCAAACAGTTCACTTTTTAACAAAGATAAAAAAGTAAATAACCGAGTTTATGACAGCAGCATAAATCTGATATCAAAACAGGAAAAGAACATCAGAAATAAAATTCTGTAAGTCAGTGCTGCTTGCCTGTCAGCGTAGATGGAAGTCCTTAGAATATAAAAAAAAGGAATGAACAGAAGGAGCGGGGAACGTTTCAAAAATAGAAAAATGCCAGTCAATGTTTTCAATACAGACGCTATTCAAAGCCAAAATCTTATTATCTTCAATTTGACACTAATGATAAAAGAATAGGTGTGCTTTGGAAAAATTAGTCGTAGCAGGAAGCAGCTTAAGCCTGGAAGGGATGGTAAGGGCTGGCAGCAACACCGGCCGTGCTCTGCTGAAAGTCAGACACAAAACTGGCCTGTCCCTACTCCTCCTCAACATTATGCTGGAGATTTGAGCCAACGCAATAACCAACCAGAGCAGGTATGAGCATCGGCGAGGAAGACCTAACAATATGACTTTCCCAGTGTCGTGAGTTCCGCCTAAGAAAAAGTGCACTGACAGATAAACTATTAGTTTCAATAAGTTACTTCAAGCAGATTGTCAGACACAAGATAAATACACACAATCAATAGCATTATTGCCTAGGTGGCAATAATCCACGACAGAGCCGTAGAAGAAAAACATGATCAACAGTAGCAAAATTTTAATATCCGCAAGAATCAACCTAACACAGTAAGGGAAAGATCTACGCAGAGAAAGCTGTAAAATATTACCGAGTGAGCTAGAAGACAATTTAATAAGTGAGAAAGCTCATCCCCAAAGTTCATTTCTGAGTGCAATGAATAACAATCACGATCTCAACCAATGTTTTCTTGGAAATTGACTATCTGATTCTAAAATTCATATGGAACCATAAATGTGCATGAACACCCAAAATACTGTTAAACAAAGAGATGGGGATTCTATACAGGTGTAAAAATATTACAAATTTGCTGCACCAGACACTGTTGGCGGTCTATCTGATGTCCGTTCTCTCTTCTTATTTATTAAGACCATCCTAAATTTATTTGGAGTGGTAGTATTTTCCATTTCCCAATCTCCTCTGCTCTTGAAGTGGCCCTGTGACATAGTTTTGGTCAATCGGATTTAAGTAAAGTTTGCCACGTGAGGCTTTGGGGAGAAGTATAGTTTTTCTGACAAAGAGGGACACATTCAGATTAGATACTGACAGAGTTTGTCCCTTTGCCTTGTCCCCTCCACCTTTATTCTGTCTACGATATGGGGTTCCTCAGCCAGCTGGCAGCCTTGAGGGCCAAAACCTCAGGTGGCAAGTGGCCGCTTCAGCAGCAAGAATGATTCTGGGTCACGGATGCCATCTTGGATTTGCCGTGCGTGACCTGGACCGTCCAGCTCTGGCATTTTCATTACATGAGAATAAAGGACTCCAGTTAAGCCGCTGTTATCAGAATTTTGTAACACGCAGTCAAACGCAGTGCTAACTGATACAAAACACAAGGAGCTATTAATATTGACAGAGGGATAGACAAATCCATCTGCCGAGGAAAATACGAAATCCTAAGTCAGACCCATAGAAGTTTGGGATTTTGCATAATATAACTACAAACTGCATGTCAAGTTGAGGGAAAAAAGCAACGGGCTTAAGAATAAATTGTAACTGGCTACCCATGAGAAAAAATTGAGATATTTACCAGATACGAGTGCAAAAGAAAAGAGGCTGTGAGTGGTAGGGAGACTTGACATCCTGGCTCGCTCAGGACAGTCTTAGCTTGGTCTTGTTGGTGACATGGGAATATCAGCAGCTCTCCATGTCAGCTGTCCATGTCAGGCCATACAGGTGACCTGTACGGCCACCCTCAGGTGTGAAAAGAGATTGAGCCGCTACTGAGCACTGCCTGGTCCAGGGCTCGTATGTGCCTGGTGCCGGCGCATAAACCCCGATATGGCTTTTGATTAGTTACAGACACAAGCTGCTTACTGGCAGGGGGAGGGGCCTGAATATCCCCACTCTCTCTGTAGGGCGGGGGGCTAGAATCATTAATATCACATCTGGTTCTAGACGTAGGGCCCCGCAAGACTGAGGGAGCACAGAGGACATTTTGAGAAAATACAGAATCAAAATGAATTTCCAAACCAAAATTCTAAAGCACATTAGGAAATCGAATAATGGACCCAACAAAAATTTTGAAAATAATTTAATCCTTGTGAAATTACTTTTTTTTAGTAGACCCTTTAAATAATTTTAAAAAGTATGTCAGAATCCTTAAAGATATAAATGAAAGAGTAGTATCTATTGAAAAGGAACAAGACATTTTAAAACACAAAGCCAGGAATGAAACAGTAAGTGTTGAGTCTTTAAATTAATGAGAAATCTGGGAAACAAGATATATAGTCTTCTTAAAAAGTAGTAGACTTTATTTTTTTATATGAAAAAAAATTTTTTAATGTTTATTTATTTTCGAGAGAGAGACAGAGTGTGAGCAGGGGAGGAGCAGAGAGAGAGGGAGGCACAGAATCCGAAGCAGGCTCCAGGCTCTGAGCTGTCAGCACAGAGCCCAACAAGGGGCTTGAACCCACGAACTGTGAGATCATGACCTGAGCCGAAATCAGACGCTCAACCAACTAAGCCACCCAGGCACCCCTAGACTTTATTTTTTAGAGAATATTGAGGTTTACAGAAAAAAGGAGCAGAAAGTACCCAAAGATCTCACACACCTATTACCTTCTGTCCACCCTGTTATTAAAGTCTTGCATTAGTGTGGTACATTTGTTACAACTGAACTAACACATACATATTAGTTGAAGTCTCTAGTTTATATTAGGTTTCACTCTTCGTGTTGTACATTTTATGGGTTTTGACAAATGTATAATGTCATCTATGTACCATTACAATACCTTAGGGAACAGTTTCACTGCCCTAAAAATCAGATCTGTAATTTTGAAATACAGGAAGAACTTGAATAGGCAACATCTTACACTGAACACATAGGAAAGTGGTAAATTAGAGATAACAGTAGAGAATTCATTCTGTATACCCAACAGAGAGACAAGTATTTTCAGTACACAAAAAGAAAGTTAAGGAACATCGATGTGACATTGAATGGCCCATCTTACACCTCTAGGAAGGAGCTCCACACGAAGGGAGTCAAAGCAATGGGGAAGAAGAATTAATATTTGAAAACTTAAAGTCTAAGAATTTCCCAGAAACTGAGGAAAGACCTGGGTGCTTAGCCCAGAAGGTGCACTGAGCACTGAGTGGAATAAACGAAACAAACACCACCTAGATACAGAGTGAAATCTAAAGCTTCGGGGATGCAAAGATGAATGTCTAAAACTATTGGGAAAAAAACCAAAGACTACTTACAAGGGAATAGTGCTTAGGCTAAAAACAGTTGACAAGCTAGATGTCAGAAAATAATGAAATAATGTCTTCAGACGGGTGAAAGACGTGTCAAGGCAAAATGAAGAGGCATCTCTCAGAGACGTTGCAGGCTTGGGTCTGGACCACCACCGCGAAAGGCCTCTTGAGGCTTCTTCTTTGGCAAATGCACTCTTTAGAAGTGTGCCGTGTGACTCCCAAATATTGGGGACTGTCCAGATTTCCTTTTGCTGTCATTTACTGGTTTAATTCCAATGTGGTCTGAGAAGGGCCCCGGAGGTGTGCTATCCGGTGGATGTCCATGTGTGTCCTACTGTTGGGTAGAGTCTGTGTAAGGGTGAGTTAGATCTGGTCGATTAATAGCGCTGCTCTAATCGTCTATGTCCTTAATGATTTTCTGCTCAGTCTGTCAAGTGTTGAAGAAGGAGTGTTGTCATCTGTAACTCACAGTAGAACATTCCTTCGTTCTTTCTGTCAGTTCTGCCTCCCGTGTTCTGATGGTCCGTTGTCAGGTCCGTGCCCGTTTAGGATTGCCATGTTGTTTTGGAGAATTGACCCCTTTATAACTATGTCATGCCCCTCTCTCACCCTGATAATTCTGTCTGGTTTATCTGAAATTCCCTTCCATGAGCGTTAGTGAGGTATCACTTTCCCCGTTCTTGACTTCTCATTTCTCTATGTAAACAGCTCAAGAGGGGGCATCTGGGGGGCTTAGTCGGTTAAGCATCCGACTCTTGGTTTTGGCTCAGGTCATGATCTCACGGTTCGTGGGACTGAGCCCCACATCGGGCTCTGTGGTGTCAGCATGGAGCCTGCTTGGGATTCTCTCTCTCCCTCTCTCTCTGTTCCTTCCCTGCTCTCTTTCTCTCAATAAATCAATAGACGTTACATGGCACAGAGTTGTTTTTTCTATCATCTCTAACACTTTCTGTCTTCTAACTAGTGTACTTACCCCATCCTCATTTAAGGTGGTAGGGACATAGTTGAATTAATATCTACCACTTTGTTGCATTACATTTGCTGGTTCTGTTGTTCATGCCCCCACTTTCTTCTCTATTTTTATTTTTAATTCTTATTTATTTAGTATTTATTTATTTATTTTTGAGAGAGAGAGAGCACGCAAGTGAGCAAGGGGCACAGAGAGAAAGGAAGAGAGAGAGTGTGGAGCCCAAAGCGGGGCTCGAGCTCACCCGTCGTGGGGCTCAAGCTCAGGAACTGTCAGATCATGACCTGCACTGAAGTTGATGCTTAACCGACTGAGCCACCCAGGCACCCCTCTTCTCTGGTTTTAATTGAGCTTTTTACATAGTCCCATTTTCTCTCCTCTCATAGCACATCAGTTATAGCTTGTAATTAATTAATTAATTTATTTATTTTTAGAGGTGGCCCCACAGTTAACAATATACATTTAAAACTAAGGTAAGTCTACCTTCAGTAATGCTGTTCCCCCTTCACGGGTACACAGGGACCTCCCAACGGAGGATTTCCAATTGCTTCCTCCCTTCCCCTGTGACACTGAGGCTGTTCCCTTCACTTAGCCAGGTGCCGTGACAACCCAGGACTTTACACAGTTTTCTCTTAGATCCATTAGGAATCATAAATATAAACAAAGTTATGTTATTGTCATTTATTCTTTTCTGATGCACTTCCACTCTTTATTTACATTCAGCCTTCCAAATATAAGAATTATATCATTTTCTTCTGCCTGAAGAACTTCCTATAGTATTTTTTGCAGGGCCAGTTGAGTAGTGATGAGCTTTCTCTTGCTCCTGCAAAGTCTTTAACTCTGGTTCAATTTGAAGGCTCGTTTCACTGGGTATAAAATTCTGGGCTGGTGGGCACTTTCTTGTGGCATCTGGAATATTTCACTGCTCCCAATTCTGGGTTCTGATGAGAAGGGTTTTATCTTCTGTGAAATAATTCTTATCCTTGCTTCTCTGCAGGTGAGATGTATCTTTCTTCTGGATTTTTTCACGATTTCCCTGTCTTTGGTTTTCTAGGTTTGAATAGGACACGCCCAGGTGTGGTTTTATTCATATTTATTGTACTTGGTATTGTTTGAACGTTTTGCATCTGTGGTTTGGTGTCTGTCATCAATTTTGGAAGGAGTGTTGACAATTACTACTCTTGGCAATTACTACTTTATACATTTCTTCTGCACTGTGCTTTCTTCCTTCTTTTGGGATTCCAAATACACATTTATTATACCTTCCGATATTATCCTGAAGTCCTTTGGTTTTATTATTGTTTTAATTCTTTCTTCCCTTTGCTTTTCAGTTTGTGGAGTTTCGATTAACCTGTCTTCACTGAGCATGACTCTGTCCTCGCCGCACTAAGTAAGCCCTTCGGAGACATTCTTCATTTCTGCCGGGGTAATTTTTTTTTTATTGATAACACTTCATTTTGATACTTTCTTAGTTTCATCTCTCTGCTTGCATTACCCACCTGCCCTTACATGGTGTCTGTTTTTCCATCAGAGCCCTTGGCATATGAATCATACTCTTTTTAATCCTGTGTGATCATTTCAATTTCTAGGTCATATCTGAGTCTGGCCCTGACACTTGCTTGGTTTCCTCACACTGTGTTTTTATTTCCTCTTGGCTTGCCTTCTGATATTCCGTGAGAAGCCTCGCATGCTGTGTTGTGCAATAGGAATGAAGGTAGGTGGGCTCTAGCACGAGGAGTTGTGTTAATCCGGGCAAAAGCTGAATAGCGTTTAGTGTTTGCTGTGACTGTTGGTGCCAGAGGCTTCAGATTCCTCTAGTGTCCTTGTTTTTATCTCCCCTGCTCACTTTGGGCTTCACTAAGTACTCTTTCTCAGAGAGAATCCACATCGCACAGCACTTTCCATTGGAGCCCACTGGTATCCTGGAGTCCTGCTAGTGTGCTGGTGGTGTATCTGTGTGTGCGTGTGTGTGTGTATGTATACGTGTGTGGTGGTGTGTGTGTGTGTGTGTGTATATATATATGTATATATGTGGATATGTGTGTGGTATGTGTGTAGATGTATATATGTGTGTATGTGCCTATGTTTGCAGTATGTGTGTATATGTTTAGGGGTGTGGGGGTGTATGTCTGTGGTACGTGTATGTATAGGTGTGTGTGTGAGTGTGTGCACAAGTTGTGGCACATGACTAGCGTGTGTGTGAGTATTCTACAGTCACCTGCTTGAACCTCGGTCTAAGTTGGCCTGTGTCTCTGTGCGGTGACCCTCACCAGGGTCTCCCCCACGGACCAGCTGTCTTGTCTCCCGGTCCCGCTTCCTTGCCTGGCCGCCACACCCCTCGCCTGTCCCCTGAAGTGCCACCCTCGCTGTGGAGGGGCAGGAGGGCTGCAGGGGCTGCAGGGAAGGAGAGAAAGGCCAGGCCGAGGCTCCGTGAAGTCTTGCCCCGGAACAGGCTGGGGCGTCTTTCCCCGTGAGGGCTCCTCCCTCCCTGCCCTCAGCACAGGGACATCCTGTTCCCGTGAGAAAGACGAGGACCTGCTGGGCTTCCTGCAGGGGAGCCCTTGAAAGTGGGCCCCAAGGCCGCAGCCCCCCATGCTTCTCGCTCAGCCCACGTGCCCCCTGGGGACTCATCACACCTTCCATCTGGGTTTTCTCACCATTGTTGGGCTCCTGCGGCTCCCGTGTCAGGAGCAGGATCTGGGCTGTGACACTTCACACCTGCCTCTTCCCAGATTGGGGGGGGGCCACCCTGGCACCTCAAATCTCTGATGGGCCCAAGCTTTTCCTCGTCGTGAGGATGAACGTGTGGGTCTCCAAGCCTTCCCATAAATAATGTCCACACACTATTATTTTTATCATCTTACCACTCTTTCATGATGAAAACTGGAAAACACTTCTTAAATTAGAAAAGCCTAATGACCCTTCAGACGCCCCCCTCCTCAAGGTACGTCCTGCTTTCTGGAACCGTCTCCCCCGGGCCGGTCCTGCCGCAGCCCGTCCCACAGCCCACGGTGTGCCAGGGTGCACAGAGGCTGCTTACGGCAGTGTCCAGGGAGCAGACTCATGCCCGATGGACATCACGTGAGAAAGACCCCAGCTTCATCCATTATCAGTATTCCTGCCAGGGCGCCTGGGCGTCTCTGTCGGTTGAGCGTCCGACTTCAGCCTAGGTCATGACCTCACGGTTCACGAGTTCCAGCCCCACATCGAGCTCTGTGCTGACCAGGGGGAGTCTGCTTGGGATTCTCTTTCTCTTCCTCTCTCTCTGCCCCTCCCCCCTTTCTTTCTCTCTCTCTCTCTCTCTCTCAAAATAAATAAATAAACTTAAAAAACATCATTACTTTTTAGGTATTATGCAATTTTGATTTGAATACCTCTTGGAGACGGAATTTGTGTTCTTGTATGATAGAAAATTAAACATTTTCAATGCTTGAGTTTTTCTGGTTGCTAATTTTCTTGTATTTCTCCTCAATGCATATTGGTTTGAAACTGTTATCCGAATTATTTCTACTTCACAGAATTTTTTTTAAAGTTTTATTTAGGGCTTTATATATAATCAGTAAGTATTTCATAAGCAATTCAAGATAAACTGTATTCTCCCCCCGCCCCGCCGCACCCCCTGGCATGGTATTTAGATCGATTCGATTTGCCTTTTTCAGAGTGCCATTCAGATTTTCGATATCATTTTTCTTTCATAGTGTGGTCTGCGTGTCAGAATCACCTGGAGAACATATTAACTTCAGATTCCTGAGCCGTGCTCCTGACCTACAGGGCTAGAATCTTCCGAACAGCATTCTTCGAAGCATCCCCTATCATTCTGGTGCACGCTGCATGCCCGAAATCATTTGCTACATTCTTCATTTTTTTCTCTACTTGAAAACACTTTTCTCAGTTGTTGACAGGTGGGTCGTCTCCCCCTGCTTTCCTCCTTTTTGGCTTTGTGAACTTTGATACTAGAGTACTTGGGAGGTAAAAAATTGATGAGGGCTCATGTGTACGTAGCCTGTGTTGTTACAAAGTGAGCCTTGCCTCAGGTTAAATCTTCTCTGTTGTTACCATTGGTACCTTGCCTTCTTCTAATTGTGTTTGCCGGATATCTTTGCCTGTCTTTTGTAACTTCTTGTGTTCTGCCTTGTTTTCTCTTTGTCGTGTAACTTCTTGTGTTATGCCTTGTTTTCTCTTTGTCGTTTAAAAAAAACCTTTTTAATGTTTAATTATTTTTGAGAGAGAGAGAGAGAGAGCGAGCATAGCAGGGGAGGGGCAGAGAGAGGGACACACAGAATCGGAAGCAGGCTCCAGGCTCTGACCTGTCAGCACAGAGCCCGACGCGGGGCTCGAACCCATGAACCGTGAGATCATGACCTGAGCCGAAGTCGGATGCTCAACCGACTGAGCCCCCCAGGTGCCCCTCTTTGTCATTTGTTTTTATATGCAGCTTCCAGAAGGGTTTTGATTCAATCTGAAAATCATTTTTCCTTGTAATAAAGCAGTTTGTCCGTGACTGGATATTACAGATATATTTGCCTTTAACTCTTCACCTCATTACTCTTTGTGTCTTCTACATCTTTTTTTTTTTTTTTCTCTCCTTATCTCTTGCTACATGGCTTCTCTTTTTGAGTGTGTCAGTAGTTTCCTTTTGATAATTTGGAAGATTTACAGTCAATTTCATTTCTTCTAGGATTAGCCTTACAACTTTTAATAACTTACCGAAACCATTGTTTTTTTTACACTTACGACTTGAACAATATCTATCGATTCCCCGCAAGGAAACGAACAGTTCCCTTACCTCCTAATCTTTATGTTATTATATTCTTCACGTGGTTGCTGTTATCTTGGAATGTACGTGCTCCATTCGAGGTCTCTCCCCTGAGCTCTGGACCTGGCCAGCCGACTGCCTCCTTGATATTAACTACCAGG
Organism: Panthera pardus; assembly: GCF_024362965.1. NCBI lineage: Eukaryota > Metazoa > Chordata > Mammalia > Carnivora > Felidae > Panthera > Panthera pardus. The sequence goes on from NW_026526766.1 coordinate 4,441,139, forward strand.
GGTCTGGATAAGCATCTTGAGCTTGATGCGCCAGAACCAAATTGGGATCCCTGTAGCCCGGACACCCTCCTTCCATGTTCTTCCACACTGTGGGAAAGAGCTCACTCTCTACCTCTTTGTCAAAGCCAAACACTGTGGTGTCATCCCTGGTTCCTCCTTTGTCCGCGTCCAGAAAATTGAATCCTACGTTCCTTCTCCAAAATATACTTGGGTCCCTTTCTCTCTCTCCTCTCGCCAAACACCCCCATTCATGGCACCTGCACCTCCCAACCTTTCTAACCAACCCTCCCCTGCCGGCATGCGCTTACCCTCCAAAGCCCATCTATTCCCAGCACAGAGAGGGGCCAGAGCCATCCTGCGTGAGACCCTTTGCTGATCTGATCATTCTCAGAATGAGACTCCTCCCTACTGCCTACAAGGCAGGCCTCTGCCGAGGCGGCCAGACCCAGACCCCAGCCCGGGCCGCCCCCTTTTATCTGCGTGCTTCTGCACGATTCCTGACAGCGCACCTCTCTCAAGAGCATCTGTCTTTGCACGAGGACCATACGGTCATCTTCACCCCTGACTATCTTTCCCACAAACTCACACCCCCATCACCCCCTTCATCCCGGTCTCACCACATTTGCCTTTGTTCTTTCGCTCAGGCTTGAGAGTCCTTCCCCACCTGGCACTTTCACACCTGTTCTAGAACGTTCTTCCCCCACATCCACACAAGGTTGCTCCTATCCCCCTTCAGATCTAGGTCGAATGTTACCTCCCCAGAGACGTCTTCCTTGATGCTGGAATCCAAAGGAAGCTCTGCTCCCCACTGCTCCTGGTACGTCTGTCCCTTCATCGTTGTCTTTCCCACAGTGACACCAAGTCACCGTGGCCTCAGTTATGTGCCGTCTGCTGCCCCCACGGAGCAGAGTCTGCGGAAGGACCTGGCCTTTTCTTCACGACTGCCTATCCCAGACCACACACTGTGCCTGCTTTCCAGAGTGTACTCAAAAAAATACTTGGTGAATGAATGAATATATTTAATGGACTTTTTTTTTCTAATTTATCTGATCTGGGTGCCATGTAACAGCTCCCAGCAGAAGTGGAGAAAATTGTTTACTCTACACTTTCTCCATCTGTCCCGTCTCGATGACTTCTTCTCACTTATATTCCTGTTTGCGTTTCCCGTAGTTTCTAACATTTGCCTTCCACTGGATGCCCACAGTCTCCCTGCCCTGGGACGCTTAGTCCCACCTTTAAATGATCACACGTCGTTCCCACTGCCCCTGGACCCCCGGGTTCCTACCCTCACTGACCTCTGGTTGCCCACACCCCCTGACCTGTTCCACCCACATCCCCCCCACCCCCTGCCTTTCACGTGCCAGCTCACCTGCTTTCATGACATTTTTTATGGGTGACTGTCCCTCTATACGGCAAAACCATCAGTACCTTGAGAACAGATGCTGTGCTCAGTCTTTCCCGTGTCCACCCCAGTGTCTAGGAAATGGTCCAGGACATCGTACATCTGCAGAAAGCCAGCCCCTGCCCAAAGCCCCCCCACCCTCCCGCCCCGGAATGGCTGGCACCCACCCCCGAGCAGAGGAATGCTCGCTGAATCCCAGCCAGACCCCGGCTGAGAGACGACTGGGAGTGTGCAAGCCATGTACTCCTGGCGTGGGTGACCAACACCTGTGTGCTCAGCGGAGCTCTGCCTCCTTCTCACTGTGGGGTCAGGGCTGTGGGGTCAGGGCTGTGGGGTCAAGCTGCCTAATTCCAGTTGTGCTGGTAGGAAAATCAAGTGAGATGCTTGAGGGCAAACGACCAAGATGGGAGCAACTGATGGCCGTAACCACATGCCGGTGACCCAGGGTGTCCAGGGGGTCACTGTCATGACTTCACGTGTGCACGGGAGCAAATCCAGTGGTGCCTGGGCCAGGTCGGCCATCAAGCGAGCGGCGAGGGGCAGCTCTTTGAGGGTCTCCTCCGGATGCCCTTGTGCCCTTGCAGGAACGGGGAACCCTTTTACAGTTACCTTTGGGGGGGGAACCCCCGAGGATAAGCCTGTGCCGTGTTTGAAAGTAACTCTTTTGTGCAGCAAACGATTGATCGGATGATTTTTGTTGACAGATAAACATTTTTTCGTTATGGTGGCACCAGTAATCTCTGTGTCCCCTCTTGGGACAAAGAAAAAGATCACACACGATGTGGCATCACGCGTAAAGGGCGTCCGTTTTCCCGAATTACGGTCACCTTTTATATCAGAACCCCCTGGGTGTAATTGCTAAATGAGAGAAGGAAGTTTTCTCCTTTTAAATCCAGCCTTTCTTAACGAACGCCACACACCTTCCTGTTTGGCAAATATGTGATTACCCTTTCGTTTCGTTTTGTTCCTTAAAGGTATCTTTTCGCCCCTGAATTCAAAGGGAACTCATTCTCCCTCTACAAGCACACAGTAAAAGGAGCGTTCTATTGCTGAGCCCATCTGCTTTATTATTTGGGGTTTTCTTCTTTCAGCCTTTTCTATGGCGCAGTTTTTGTACACGTATTCTACTGCCGTGTGGCACGTTACCCGTCACACGTGCAGAAGGGATGTGGCCTCACGGCTCTGTGGGTCTGAAGTCCACGGGGCGGACTGGGGCTCTGCTCAGGGGCTCCCAGGCTGGCGTCCAGCTGTCCTCAGGCAGGGGCTCTTCTCTGGAGGCCCTGGGCAAGAATCCACTTGCAAACACATTCAGGCCCTTGGCCAAATTCAGTTGGTCGCGTGTGGAGGGCCGAGGGCCCCATTTCTTTGCCATTGTCAGCAACGGCCTCTCTTCGGTCCTTACCTTACCCTGTCTTCTTTCCTCCTCGCTGGACCTTCAAATGTCTCTGACGTCTTCTCCGCACCGAGCTGAAAGACGCTCCTTTCAAAGGGTCCCCGGGAATGCCCTTTCCCTATCAGGGTGCCCGGGTCTATGGCATCACAGAGCCACCGAGTGGCACCTCGCCCTCCCGTTCTGAGCAGTCCAGGTGGAATCTTGGGGGACGTGCTTAGAATTCTGCCGACCACATGTCTGGGTATTTTAAAGCACTTTACCTTTTAAACTTGAATTTGGCATCGTATGCAATTTAGAAACAGAATCGAGACTGGTACCGTTGGGTAAGCTTTTCACTTAACCCTACACGGGAATGTTTTCTCTCCCATCCAGTGTTCTGGAATGTGATGTTTTAGGACTGCAGAGCATTAGAGGTACACAATCTATTTTGATCATGCCTATGTTACTGGGCGTTCGCCTTGTCTCAAACTTTTCTGTCTCGTATGTCACGCAGCAGTGAACAGAATTCTGTACACGTGTCCCATAAATTCTTGGGTGTGAATGGCTCGAGGGGGGTAAGTGTCTCGTGGCTGCCGAGACTTACTGCCACACTGGCCCCGGAAGAGCCCCACCCACCTGCACTCTGACCCCAGGTGTGTAAACGTGCTCACTGCCATGTGGCCTTGCTAACATCAGGACGACCCCCTTTGTCTAGACAGGATCACAGCAATTTGAGACTGTGACCCTCTGACCCAGCTAACCTTTTCACACCCATGGCTCGGGACTCTGGCGGTCCCCAGCATTTCCTGTCCCCTTCGCATTTTCAGTCAGGGGACGCCAAACACAGCAAGGGTCTTGTCACCCATCAACGGTGGCCCATCAAGGGTGGACTCATGATGAGTTGCAGGGTCATCGGAGTCCTTCCCACTGACGGGCCTCGGCAGTCCCCAGCCGTGACCCGATGCGGTGTCTTCACCATCTACTCAATAATTATTTCCAGGGTCCTGAAGAATGTGGCTGCTTAAGTCCCTTGGCTTCACTCCTCGTCAAACTGTGGTCCTCAGCCCTTGTTGGAATGATCTTTTTACTCTTTTTGCTGTTTCCACAGTACCCGGTGAAATGGTTGTGCTTTCCTATGCATCCTCTGAAGCCCTGAGTCCACCTTTAGGGGAGGAGAGAGTGATGTCAGAGCCGGGACAAGAGCGGGCATGAACTTAGCCACCCAGCTTGGCCGTCTGGTCCTGCGTGTCCAGGCGCGGGCTGCCCTCACCACCGGGAGAGTGCGGTCAGGTCAGCGCAGACCCTCCCGTGATGGCCAAGTCCATGCCTGCCCAATGGCCGCCTGGCACCCCTCCCGTCGGGGACCCTGTCTCAGAAGATAATAAGATGCATCGGTACTGACGTGGCTTCCATAGGGGACCTGACTCTGCAAGGGCGGTCTCCAATGACGATCGCCTCATGGAGGGGTGGCGTGGCCAGTGAGATGCAGCCACGTGCTGAGAATGTGACCCTCATTAGGACGACAGAGCGTACCTGGGCGACGCTGCCGAGCAGGGTGGCTCCAGAAAGATTTCCAAGTTGATGTCACTTCCTGCCTGTCACAGTGGTGATCTCTCTGGAGCCTCTGGAGAGGTAGCCTTGCTCTCCCCTAGCCCAGGCCCCCTGAATGAACCTCGAATTGTAGACTTTTCTAGATCACAGGCTTTCTATGGGAACCACTAAAATCAGAGAGAGCGAACTGCTTGGTGTGTGCGTAGTCAGCCTGTGAAGGAGACCTCTCGTCTGACAGAAGACTTTAGTCCTGGCAGCGAGAAGACCCACGTTTCCCCTACATGCTGTTGACTGAAGCCACCCAGGACCCAACACCATACACGACGTGGCTTTATGAGCCTCTTCTGAGATTCCTGCTCATGTGGTTCCAAGTCGTTTAAGTCAAACCAACACCTACCGGGGCGCCCGGGTGGCTCAGTTGGTTAAGCCTCCGACTTTGGCTCAGGTCATGATCTCGCAGTTCGTGGGTTCGAGCCCCACGTCGGGTCTGTGCTGACAGCTCGGAACCTGGAGCCGGCTTCGGATTCTGTGTCTGCCTCTCTCTCTCTCTGCCCCTCCCCTGCTTGCTCTCTGTCTCTCTCTCAAAAATAAACATTAAACACAAAATTAAAAAAAAAAAATACCTACCAAATTTGGTCTTTCTAATGGAAACGTTTTGTACTTTTTCAGTTTGGGACCCACGGCCCGACTTCATGGAGTCAGCACAAAGGACCCCCACGTATTCACCTCTGAGGGGCGTGGCCGTTAGGTCCGGGGCTTACCAGAGTGTGAATTGATCGCACAACACAACACAATACACAAGGACACAGGGAGTTAACAATATCAACGGCATTATCGATTGCTGTTCAGATATGTTATGCCCCTCTTGACAACTCCAGGCCTGTTTCATGCAAATAAAATACAGAAGATCACAGGGTGGACGGGAGCAGACTTACTGCTGGGGGTATGTCTCCACATGCAGATTTGAGGGGATGCTCAGGGACGCTCAGGCCCCTTTGAGGACTCCTGTGGATTGGGGGGGGGGCAGGTAAACAGGCGTCTCTTCACAGGTGGCCCCACGCAAAGGCATACGGTGCTGAGATCGCTCCTGGACACCAGAAATGAATCCTCGAGGGGAACGGTTCCTGTTTTTACGGTGAGTTACATTCCTGCATTGCAAGAAGGCAGATTTTCCTTGATGCGTGATTTCGTAAACCTAGTATGCAATCTAGAATCAAGCAAAGACGGGTAGTTGTTCTTTTTGCAAACACATGGCAATGGGGCTCCGTACCACACCACGTCCTGGACGTCTGTGTGTGTGCTTTCGTGGTGGGCGCCATTGCTCAAAACCCACTTTGGATCTTTACACGGACACCTGCTTCAGAGCCGGTTTATTGGTCAGAGAAGCAGACTGGTGCTCTTGAACACGGCCTGAGGACAGTCCAAAGCCCCAGAGTCGGCCTCTCAGCTTCTGTCTTTCTCCACATCTCTTCCTTCTTCCTCAAGAAGGCTCGATTGTGGGGGTTAAGTCACAGGTTAAGAGTTAAGGGGGTTAAGAGTTAAGAGTTAAGTCACAGGTTAAGGGGGTTAAGAGTCAGGAAAAAGCCCTCGATTCCCAGAGGCGGGTTGTGTGGCTACCCAACCCCCTCCCGCCCCGGCATCAGAGATCAGAGCAGCCGAGCGGAGGCGAGGGCAGAGGGGTGATGGCCTGGTTCAAGGCCACAGCCAAGTGAGAGCTGGGAGGAATCGCAGAAGCCATCGCTGCCCTCTCTGCGGCTAAGAAGTGGCTTCTCAGAGGCACCGTGCATTCCCTCCGCAAACCTCGCGAAACCAGCCACGGGGGCCACTCTGATCATCTGGCGGGACCCCGAGGCACCGAGAAGTCAGGAACAGCCGCCTTCATGCTTCAGGAAGTGGAAGTCATGGCCTTCTTCCATTTCAGACAGCTTTGCTTGTGCCGTTTCCTCAAGCAAGCATTTCCCGGCCACCTCCCCGGCCCTCCTGCCATCAGGACTGGTGAAGTTGACCCTGACTCTCGGAACCACGCGGTCCCCGGTCACCACTGCTGTGTTGTGATCGTTCGCTTGGCCTCTGCTCTCTCCCGGATGGTCGGATGGTGGTTAACGGCAGCACAGCTTGACCGCAAAGAATTTAGACCCAAAGCCACACTGCCTGGGTCTGGACACCTGCTCCACTGCCTGGTAATGGTGGGACAGGGAACACATTGCTTCCCTTCTCTGTGCTTCTGGTTCTTACTCTGCAAAATGGGACTAATAATGGTACTGACTCACACCGTCATTGTGGGATTCAATGAGCAGACATTTGGAAGGGACTTAAATCAGGTCGTGGTGCAGAGAAAGTATCAGATGGGTGTGAAGCAGATTGTGTGTGTGTGTGTGTGTGTGTGTGTGTGTGACACAGTGAGGCAACACAACAGGGACCGAGTCTGTACATTTGGTGCTTTGTCCCCAGGGTCGAGAGATTCAAATACAACACTTGCTATAGTCTATGCTCACTAAATAGTGTTGAATGTTGACTATTACTGTACTCGGGTAGGTTTCATAGCAAAAGCTATGTGTTTACCTGCTATATTTACCGTGCTTCTCTGAAATGTCAAAATTTCCCTAACCATAGTGCTTAAAATGACAAAATTTCCCTAACTCCGAAGCTTAAAGCTACAGCAGATGATTGGTATTCAAAGTGCATGTGGAATGTTATTCAGCAAAAACGGGGAAGGAGCCACCAAGACGTGAAAAGACACGGAGAATCCTGAAGTACATATTGCTGAGTGAAGGAAGGCGGTCTCAGAAGGCTCCCCACGGTATGATTTCGACTCTATGACATTCCGGAAGAGCCGAAACTATGGGGATAGTACAAAGCTCAGGCGATGCTGGGGATTAGGGAGGAGGGAGGAATGAACAGGCAGAGCACAGAGGATTTTTAGGGCAGCGAATCTGCTCTGTGTGATACCATAATGGTGGACACGTGGTATTTACACATTTGGCAAAGCCCGTAGAACTGAAAAACACAGCGTTAGCCCTAATAAACTGTAGCCTTTAGTTACTAATAACGTATCAACATCAGTTCATCAATAATAATAAACGTACCACACTAACGCAAGATGTTAGCGGCAGGATCTGTGGCCGCGAGACAGAGGGTACATGGGGAGCTCTCTGAACTCTCCGTAAAGATTTCCCCTAAACCCAGAACTGCTCTACAAAATCTGCAAGGTAGAATTTTAAGAAGCGTACGAGGACCCCACCCGCATCTCCCAACAGAGAAAAAAATGACAGGCGTTCACACTCGTGAAGTTCCAATGGTGTGCTCAGCACTTTCTCCTGATCTCATTTAACCCCCACAATAATTGCAGTAGGCAGGATGCTCATCAAGTAGAAACCGAAAGACAGACACATCGTGAGTGTATCTTCTGATTTTTTTTTTTTTTTCCCAATCAGGAGGGGACTGTTTTCTTCATTTGACCACTTCTTCTCCACTATGAAACACAATATTCATCTAATTTGGCTGACTTACCCATTAGTTGGCTTTAAGTTCCTTTCGTACACTCCTAGGACGCTTTTGCTTTTTAAACACATTTAAAAAGAACGATTTATTTTTTTAAGTTCATTTATGTTGAGATAGAGACAGCTTGGGCGGAGCGGAGAGAGAGGGAGAGAGAATCCCAAGCAGGCTCCGCGCTGTCAGCTCGGAGCCCAACGTGGGGCTCGATCCCACAAACCATGAGATTGTGACCTGAGCCTAAATCGAGGGTCGGACGCTTAACCGGCTGGGCTACCCAGGTGCCCCTAAAGAGAACAGTTTAAAGGAAAGAGATCAAAGTAATTTCTTTACAAAACATTCCAAGAGCACCATGGAAGACTGAGGGAGTGGCCACAGGGACTATATTCCAAGTGAGTAGAATATTCTAGTTGCTGAGAGAGCAACTCGAGGCTGTTTTATCCTAGAAAAAAAAAATATTGCTAAATGTATCCTTCTTCCTCTTCTATCTCCTCACACCTGTTCCGTTTCTCTCTTTTTAGGGTAAAATCCAATTTAATTACAGTGTCCCCAGTCATGCATGAAATATGGATTGAGCACCTACTGTGCACCAAGCAGGACACTAAACACGGGGTGCAGAGCAGGGGTGAGCAGCTCGCGGGTCTCCCCCTCCAGCCTCTGCACCTCGGGTTACACACAGTCTATTTGCCTGCCTCCCCAGCCTCCCTCGAGGGCAGGCTACCTCTGAGTCTGAATAAATGCCCGATAAAACACATCGCCATCAGGTAGTAGAAATCTGTGACACATTAGAAGTGACCTTCCAACCTGCTCTTGCCTATATATATATATATATATATATATATATATATATATTAGCGTTTGTTTATTTTTGAGAGAAAGAGACAGAGTACGAGCAAGGGAGGGGCAAACAGAGAGGGAGACACAGAATCCAAAGCAGGTTCCAGGCTCCGAGCTGTCAGCACAGAGCCCGACGCGGGGCTTGAACCCACGAACCGTGAGATCATGACCTGAGCGGAAGTCGGACACTCAACCGACTGAGCCACCCAGGTGGCTGGGCCACCAACCTGCTCTCGCTTTTAGGAGACCTGTCCCTTGGAGTAGGACTGGTGGCCAAGAGCTCTCCCTTGTGGGTGTTTCTGGGGGGGGGGGGTACATTTTCCTTTCGTGGATGATCGGTGGTGGGTGCTCAGTGACAACCGATCACTGCTGCCTTTTGGTCCCTTTAAATTTCCAAACTTTTCATCACGTTGAGTGCTCGCTTGTTCTCAGAACCCAGAGTTGTCTGGGGGTTGCGATTCTGGACGTCCACGTCTTCCCTGATCTGACTTTGCGAAATCTTATCTCCGTCTCCCCTGCCGGGGTCGATGAGGCTCCGCAGGGAGGGGACAGCTCGCTTCCTGCCCACGTGTACCGCCCTCCCCAGCTTCTCCACAGCACTTTTTCTTTTGAAATGCCATCTATTGTTAGTTGTTGTGTAAGGCTTCCTGTCGGCGGGGCTGTTGTTTAAATAAGGCATTCCTGAAAATTACCTTATCCCAACTGGGTTGTTTCACTTTCCGGATGGAGGAACTCGGACATTTGAAGAGATCATCCGAGGGGTGAGGTCACTGGCCTGCTTGCAAAAACCGTGTCAGTTTTCGAGTTTGCCTGAAACGTTCTGCCCGGGGCGGGTCATTGCTCTGTGATGGAGCGTGTCAGTCTCTGTGCTTATCAAAAGGCGTTGTGGTTGACAGAAAGGCTTGAACACGCACCGACAGGGCAGCCAAGATCCTTCAAATGGATGCAAAGGGCGTACGATGTCCACCCAGGGCAGGCAGACCACGGCCTGCCCGCAAGTCCCCCCGAGGACAGCGAGCTGGGTGACACCAGCTGGTTGAGAGGACCCCATCAGGAGCTTCCAGAAGCTTCCTGTGGCCTCCCCTTGGACCCTCCCTACCTTTCCGGAGACCGGCTATGAGCTTGCCTGGTCTCTGGGTGCGAGAGACTATAAAACCTGTCCACTCCCGAGTTCTTTCCAGCTGCACCACCCGCCCACCCACGGGGGGTGGGGTGGGGAGGGGGCGGCAGGGGGCGGCAGGCGCTTCTGAAATCCGTCCTGACAGGTGCTAAATATTCATGCAGAGTCAATTTGGCCGAACTGATGTTTCTTTCTTTCCCTTGAAAACATTTTTTGCATCTGAGACAGAAAACAAAACAGAGGCCCATCCCTCCTCTAACAGTAACCACTTGAACCCGAATGTATCGATTAAGCCAGTAGTTGGAACACGCACTGCACTAGATATTAAACCTGAGTTGCTGGGGGTTTTTTAAATTACTTTTTTAATGTTTATCTTGAGAGAGAGAGAGACAGAATCGAAACAGGCTCCAGGCTCTGAGCTGTCAGCACAGAGCCCGACGCGGGGCCGGAACCCACGCACCACGAGATCATGACCTGAGCAGAAGTCGGGCGCTTAAGCGACTGAGCCACCCGGGCGCCCCTTGGCTGTTTTTTTAAAGTTTGCTTTAGTATAAAAGTGCATCGATCCTGTCTGCTCCTTTCCTTGCGAGCACTGATGCACCCTGCGCGTTATGCCAAAGAACGTCTTCAAATCACAGCGGTGTCCCCCACAGGCAGAGGTCTTAGTTTTCTGTTTCCAGTTGTGATCTGTGGTTCCAACGCCCTGGAACCAAAGCCTGCGTGTTCAAATGTCTTCCTGACCGCCATCACTCATGAACAGAGAGGGAAATCTCACCTGCCCCTCAAGGGGACACGAAAGGATTCGCGACAACAGCACCGTCGAGCGGTGGCAGTCACCGTGGTAACACAAACCCCGAAACCTGACTGTCTAGCCGTTTACTGAGAAAGCTTGTCGACTCCCTGTGTAATTGGTCATATCGCCATCCAATTGTGTGGGCACCGACTGAATTACCCTTCCCCCCATGGGACTGCCTGTGCGTTCTTGGCTGTAAATCACTTGACCATAAATGTAAACATTATGTCCTGACATTCCCTTCTCTTCCATTGATCCTTATATCCACACGTACACCGGTCCCGCAAAGTCTTTCTCTCCACCGTTGCTTTCGTTTGTATGCTTGACCTCTTATGAGTCACTGCACCGACATACCTTAGGACTCATGCAATGATAGCTCGGGGATTACAGTTCAACACCCTGAATGAGCAGGGCTTCTTTGTGGCTGGAGAAGCCCATTCAGAGTTCAAGTCATTTACAAATTTGTTCTAACTCTTGCTTTCCTTTTTTTTCAATATATTTTTTTTTTAACATTTATTTATGTTTTGAGAGACAGAGACGGAGCATGAACTGGGAAGGGGACGGAGAGAGAGGGGGAGTCACAGATTCCAAAGCAGGCTCCAGGCTCCGAGCTGTCAGCACAGAACCCGACGCGGGGCTCGAACCCATGACCCATGAGATCAAGACCTGAGCCCAAGTCGGCCGCCTCACCGACTGAGCCAGGCGCCCCTAACTCTTGCTTTCTTTATGCAGGCTTCTTGTGTCCCCTTTTCTGTGCGTGCACGGCCTCAAGTTCAGCCGGAGATGGCGGGGATGCTAGGGAGCCATCCGTTCTCTCCTGAGTGAGCACGCAGCCGTGGGCATGTGCGCAGCCTTTCAGGCCCGCAGAAGCATGTGGGAGCTTACCAAGGTCCACTGTGGCTGCCTCATGCCTTGTATTTCCCCGGTTAAATTTCTGCTTAGTCGGCCAGTCACCTGCCCACCCCACCTCCCACCCCCACCGGAGTCACAGCCTCAGGCTAACTGGAGTGCTGGTTTTCTCATTCCTTTGCCCCTGGGAGTGTCCCAGGGAGTGTTCCACTCTCTGCTCTCTCTGCCGTCACCCTCTGGTAGCAAAAGTTTTCATGCCCCGATAGAGGCACTGCAATGACAGAGCTGAGGGCTGGGGACAGGACCAGTCCCAGGCAAAAGTGCCACATTCTCTCTGCTTACACTCAAGGTTCGGTGGTTTTACTGAATACACCTCCCTCAATTTGTTGTATGCCCTTGGTTGATTTATAGAGTCTCGAAATGGTGATTTTTGACCATTTTTTTCTAGTTTTCTTCTCCTTCTCCCCCTCCTCCTCCTCCCTCTTCTTCTTCTTCGGCAACGCAGGGTAAGATTCGCCAAGCTCTTCTCACTGCCCCATATTGAAGTCCTGCCCCCAGTAATGTTTTAACAAGCCCTTCATATTTTTCTGATGTCCACTAAAGTTTGCGAACCTGTGCCAGAGATGAACTGCCCTGTTGCTGTCTACAACCAAGGTTTCAACTTGTGCAGTAGATTAGCCACTCTCCCGAGAGCCCGCTTCCATTGGAAGGCCATCCCACTGGTTTTCCATCTGCCATGCTCTTCCCCTAGCTGTTGACGTGGCTCACTTGTTCACCTCCTTCAAAGCCTGCTCAAATCGCCTCCCTCTCTTACCACTTTATAGGAAAGTGTAAGGTTTCTTATTTATTATGCTTATAATTTTTGTGTGCTTCTCTGTACTAGACGTGTTGCTCCAGAAGGCAGACCTCTTTGTCAGTTGGTTCCCTGACTATCCCCGGTGCCTGAAATAGTCTCCGGAATACAATAAATCATTGCTGAATGAATGCATACAGTACCAAGAAGGGTGCCATGGGAAGTCACATTGGGCTATTTTCTGAAAGTTAGCGCAAAAGAAAAGGTTCAATTATTTCCCCAAGAATGGGATATTGTTTGAGTTTGGGCTTCTTGACTGGGTCTTGGCAAAGTTAGGAAGGAGAAAGAGAGGGGGCCGCAGATTACTTTCAAGCGCACCATACCTCTGCAGGCAAGAATCTGTTTGGATTTATTGTGCTCTTGGAGGCTGGTAACGCCAGACTTTCTTCTTTTGTGATGCAGTCAGCATCTGGTCATAGGAAGAGAATACCTGGGGACTGTATCATCCCATCCTGAGGCCCTTCCTGTTGCCACTTCCGAGGAAGGCACTGGTGATTCTGAAGAGAAAGGCACAGCCCCTTCTTGAGAGGTTTTCTTTGCTCTACTGGCTTCTGCCATGTGAATGTCACCACCATGATATCTGAGCTGGGGAGAGCCGCGTGACTGGATTGTGTCCCCATGACCAGCACACGTCTCCATGGCACTCAGTATTTTTTCTCTATCCACCTTTTTCTGTTCCGTCTGGAAAGCTTGGATATTAAATCCTGTGTCATTTTATAGGCCACTCCTTAATTTTTTTTCCATGAATAGCAAATGGTCTGTTTATTTTTTTCACTCGTGCAACTCTGAAACCACCAACAAAATCAGCAGCCGACCAATATAAAAAGTGAAAGAACAAAAGACAGACCAAAGTTGTTTTTTTTTTTAACTTCTTGTTTTGAAATAATAGATTCACAACAAGTTGTAAAAAATAGTATAGACAAGTCCTCTACACATGTCTACCAGTTTCTCCCTAATGGTCACAGCATACATAATGCCACTACGTGGTCAGACCCAGGAAACTGACATTGACACCACATAATAATAAGATACTCAAGAGTAAATTTAACCAAGGAGGTGACATGTCCCCACTCTGAAAACCACAAAACATTGACGAAAGAAGGAAGAAGACACAAATAAGTGGAAAGGCATCCTGTATTCATGGACTGGAAGAGTTGGTATTGCTTCACCGTTGATACTGACATCTATAGATTCAATGCAATCCTGATCTGTATTCCAATGGCACTCTTTACCGAGGTAGAAAAAACAATCCTAGGGGAGCCTGGGTGGTTTGGTCGGTTAAGCGTCCGACTTCGGCTCAGGTCACGATCTTGCGGTCCATGAGTTCGAGCCCCGCGTCAGGCTTTGTGCTGACAGCTCAGAGCCTGGAGCCTGTTTCAGATTCTGTGTCCCCCTCTCTCTCTGCTCCTCCCCTGTTTATGCTCTGTCTCAAAAATAAATTAAAAAAAAATTTTTTTTTAATGGATTAAAGACTTCAATGTCAGGCCTGAAACAAAAAATTCCTAGAAGAAAATACAGGGAAAAATAGCCTCTCTAACATGGGTCTTGGCAATGATTTTAAAGCACAAGCATCAAAATAAAAAATAAGCACGTGGGGCTACATCACTACAAAGCTTCTGGGCAGTAATAGAAACCATCGACAAAGTGAAAAGATATTCTACAGAATGGGAAAATACATTTACAAACCATATATATGATAAGGGGTCAACATCCAAAATATATAAAGAACTCATCCAGGGGTGCCTGGGTGGCTCAGTCAGGTAAGCATCTGACTTCGGCTCAGGTCATGATCTCGTGGTTTGTGAGTTCGAGCCCCGCGTCGGGCTCCGTGCTATCACGTCAGCCTGCTTCAGATCCTCAAGGACCCGAATAGATAGTTTTCCAAATAAGATATACACATGGCCAGCGTGTGTGTGAAATGATGCTCCGTATCGCCAGTCGTTAGGAAGATGCAAGTCGAAACCGCAAAATCACACCTGTTAGCATGGCCATCATCACAAAGACACAAGACAACAGGTGCCAGCAAGGGTGTGGAGACAAGGGAGTCCTTGTGCACTGTTGGTGGAATGAAAATGGGTGCAGCCGCTGTCAGAAACAGGTATGGAGGATCCTCAAAAAATTAAAAATAGAACTACCATATGATCCAGCAACTCCTCTTCTGGGAATATATCCAAAGGAGACAAAAACACTAACTCAAAAAAGATATCTACACCCCCGTGTTCATAGCAACGTTGTTCACAATGGCCAAGACATGGAGGAAACCACCTAAGTGTCCGGTGGACGAACGGATAAAGAAAACAGAGTAGATATGCACGTTCTAGAATATCATTCAGCCGTAAGAAGAGGAAGTACCGTCATTTGCAACAACACGGATGGACCTTGAAGCCGTTATGCGAAATGAAGTAAGTCAGACAAAGACAGATGCCGTATGATCCTGCTTACATTCGGAAGCTAAACACAAAAACCAAAAAACCAAACTCATAGAAGAAGAGGTCAGAATTGTGAGGCAGGGATGGGGTGGAGGAGACATCGGAGGCAGGTTCAAAGGGAACAATCTGTGGTCACAAGAGAAATAGGAACCAGGGGTGGGATGTGCCACGTGACGCGTCCAGCCAGCACGGCCGAGGGATGTAGAGGACAGTAGATCCTAAGTGTTGTCATCACAAGGGGGAAGGATTTTTCTTTCTTTTATATTTCTTTTTTTAAGTTTATTTTATTTATTTTTGAGAGAGAGAGAGAGAGAGAGAGAGAGCAGGGGAGGGACAGAGAGAGAGAGAGAGAGAGAGAGAGAGAGAGAATCCCAAGCAGGCTCCACACCAGCAGCACTGAGCACAAGGCAGACTTGAACTCATGAAACGTGATATCATGACTTCACCTGAAACCAAGAGTCGGACGCTGAACCGACTGAATCACCCAGGCACTTCTAAAAATTTTTTTATTGTATCTATGAGATGATGGATGTTAATGAAAAGTATTGTGGTGGTCATTTCACAATATCTGTGAGTCAAACCTTCCTGACCTCGTAGTGATGTATGTCAATTGTATCAGTAAAACTGGGGGGAAAACAGGTCAGTTTTTACATGCACTTATCTAAAGAAAAGCTTTAAGTGATAAAAGAGTCAAATTCTACAAAATATTGGCTTTCGGTTTTATGTTTTCATTTTTGTGATATCCATGATCTAATTAAGTGATAAGTGGGTCAGTCGGTTAAGCGTCTGACTCTTGGTTTTGGCCCAGGTCATGATCTCATGGTTCGTGAGTTCGAACCCTGCGTCAGGCTCTGCACAGACAATGCGACGTCCTCTTGGGATTCTCTCTCTTTCCCTCCCCCACTTGTGCTCTCTCTCTCTCTCTCAAAATGAATAAATTTTAAAAAAAAATTTTAAAAATTCAAAGGACATTGGGGTGACCCTTTTTCTTTTGTAAGGTCACATTTACAGGTTCTGGGAATTAGGACCTGGTATCTTTGGAGACCGCTGTTCAGTCCGCCCTGTGAGGTAGGTTCAGGAATCAAATGAGGAAAGACTTTGCTGCTTATGCAGCTGTGGGTTTTGTCCTTGGAACAGGCTCTCGCTTTAGTTGCACCAGAAACATTTTCCACATCCTAAAGAGAAGCGAGAACTTGGTAGCTTTGTGAAACGTACAGGTGTCATTTCTGGAACACACACCTCTTCTTTCTCCTTCGCGGACAGAGTTAACTGTGTCTTCATTTACAAACCAGGCACTGAATCCGGCTTGAGTCACCGGTATTGTTCTTCCATTGTAAACTGGCCGTTTTGCTAGCGAAAGTCCAGAAAAATCTCCGGGCGCGTGGGCTGATCCCAAGCTGGCATTTTTAGACGCTTGATAAGAGTCACAGAAGAAAGCACGGAGACACTGTGCTCCATTACCCGCTCCGCCCGCACCTCTCCCCCACAATCCGCGATGAATCACGCTGCATTAACAACACGTCCGAGACAAAGACACTGAATTACATATTAGCATTGCCTGCAAAGACGTTGCATCGAATGTCCTCGGCGAAGTTCCTCGGGAGAAGTCTCAGCTTGTGAACCAATCTGCATGTAACAAAATGAGAGCAAGGGTCAGAGAGAAACAAAGAATGTTTTTGTGACTTACTGCAGTCAGCACAGAGTTTATGTGGCAGATGTTCATCCTGCCACGCAATGTGGATGACTTCATACGTGGGGGGGGAAGGCCGCTCACCACTGGCTTCCTGCCCTCCAGGACGACATCATCGCCACTCCTTGACGGCAGTTTTTATGAGCAGTGTGGAACGCTGTGAACAGAGCCCCGACCGGTTGTGTTTTTAAGCAGTCCTGTTGCTCTAAGCCAATCCCCAGTGGATTCTGTTTGTTGTTCCGAATCCACATTCTGATGCGTGAGAGAAGAAAATGAAGTCTGTGTTTACATTTTAATTCACGTTTTAAGTACCTTTCCCTTTATGCTGTGTCTCCTGTAATTGGTGTTGTTACTTTTGTACTAATTCAAATAGAGCAAATCTACAAGTGCGTGAAGTGCTAAAGTAAAAAAAAAAAAAAAAATTTTTTTTTTTTTAAATAAAATGTAACCAGCTGGTAAGAACTTATTTCAGGATTCTGGTCCAAGTTCATGTCCCTCCCTCGTGGCCAGCTTAAAGCAACAAAAATAATGAGCAATAAAGAAGAAAATACCAACAAAGGGTGGCTGCCAGATATAACAAATTTGGGGCCGGACTGAGACATGACACCCAAAGGCGTATGCGACCCCCCACAGCTCTTTTCCGTGAAAGGTTTTCCATAAAAGGGGTAACACAGCCCCAAGGGGTCCAACCCGAGGTCCTGGCCCGAGGCATCCACGCTGGGCACTGCAGGTGAGTCAGTGTGGGCAGGCAAGCACCAAGAGGATGTGGAGTCGTGAGAGAATCCTCCCAAAGGCCACCTGAGTTGGGGCACCTGGGTGGCTCAGTCAATTAAGCGTCCAACTCTTGATTTCAGCTCAGTTGTGATCTCGTGGTTCGTGGGATCGAGCCCCGTGTCAGCTCCGCGAGCCCCGTGACAGTGACAGTGACACCTTGAGCCCGTTGGAAGGAAAGGGGAGGACGTGTGGTTGGCAGGGGGGACGCACTCTGTCCGTCTTGGATCCTCCCCGAAGCAATGTCCAGGATGTGCCACAGACTCCTTGGGGGAAATAGCACTGACACTCTAAATAACTCAAGCAGCTTCCTTCGCTCGGCTGCACATTCTGGTTCCCCCGAAAGCACCCCCAACCCCGCGTGGACTCGTCAGCTTTTGCCAGTACTGCTCATCAGGTCCTGTGGCTCGGTGGGCACAGCCACCTTCCTCCCGTTCAGGTCCGGCAATGCCAGGCTGTTGGTGCTTAGCCTGAGCCAGAGTTCTCGGCCTGGGAGCCAGTGGGGAAGGTGGGTGTGAGCCCTGGGGGAGGCACGCGGGGTTCGTGGGGGACGGGACCATTTTCGACAAGAGGTGCAGGCCAGCCCTTAACGGGCAGGGGAGAGCCCCTCGCATAGGCTCAGAGCTGGGGGACAGTCGGGAGGGTCGCTATTTGGGAAGCGTGCCCCCCCATGTCCCCGTCCTGCACATCAGGGCCTTGACTGCATGCGGCCTGTGCTCTCTTCGCCGCAAAGCCCGGCCCTGACGCCTGGCCTTCTCGGTCCTTCCACTACAGGCGATGAGAACCTCTTCACACGTGACAAAGGAAGTCTCTGACTTCTCGCTTAGCTTTTGGTTGCAAACTGGTTTATCTCAGCCTTCCGTTCTCTTTCCCAGAGGCCAGTCGACCCAATTCCATGTTCCCCATAGTTACTATTTCCCCCACTTTTCTCAAACCCCTGCTACACCCCCGATGCCAGCTTTGCCCACAGCTCCTCCCCGTGCCCCCCTGTCTGTGCCCGCCTGCCCTGGTGACGCGGGCTTCGTTGCTGGCCAGCCAGGGCGTGATCCAGCGGGAGACTCCCTCCTAGGTCCCATCTTGAGGCCCTATCCTGATACCCACTGTCACAAATTGGGATCCCTCGTGAGCAGCCTCTGAGAAGGAGAATGGCACGTGGGGGGGGTTAGGGGAGCTCTTGAGATCAGCCCCCGGGGGACGGAGTTCAGGAAGTAGGGCTCGGCAGCGGGGGGGAGACAGGGTGACAGTGGTCCCAGCAAAGGCGTGAGCTGCTCTAGCTCTCTCCAGCACAGGATGGCCCTTCGGAGCTGCCTGAGCGGGAGGGATCAGGCTGGGCTTTACTCCCCTGCATCGATCAGTCGGTGAAGGTGGCCTGCCCTCCAGAAGAGCTCGGACCTGGGGCCCGGGGGTATCTTCAACCAAGCTGGTCCCCGAAGAGTGCGGGCAGCCGAGAACCGTTGTCCCATGGCTCTCCCCACAGTGGGGATGCGGGGATCCCGCCAGCTGACGAGCCCACAGCAAAAACGGAGGCAGAATCCGTGGCAAAGTCTGCTTCACTGGGATGGGAAAACAGAAGTGACAACAGGGAACCCTACACCCCGTGAAGAGGTGCTTCCAGAATGAAGACATTTCCCATTAAGAGAATCGGCTGCCAAGAAGCCTGCCCTCTGTAGAGCGCATTACAGGTGAAGGACAAGCCGGATGGGAGGTCAAAGCGTTAAATCTAAAATAACACTGACTTCCTGAAGCACTTCGTGAAAAACTTAAGAGCCCAGCGACGCCAGAGGTAGGAGCGGGCAGGGTAAGTGCTCCGAGGTCCCAGCGCTGGCCCGGAGAAGAGTCCAATTGAGACAGAGTATCCATTTGTGTTGGACTCAGGTAAGGCAGCCAAGCATTGTGTCATTTTGTAAGAACCGTTCATTCTATCCAAAGAATAGAAAATGATGTGTAACTTTGCAACCAACAGAGAGAAAACTAGAATACAAAATGTTCTCGGTCAATACACATCAGGTAAGAAAGGAAGGAAAAATCACAGAACAGGTGGGACAACAGAAAAAGGTCCTGCAAACACACGGGTACAGAAGGCATGGAATCAAGAATGAGAAAAGGGCCAGCTAGGGCTGCAGAAAATCAGGTGGGTACAGCCCACCCCAGACAAGGTGTACTTTAAGGAAGAAGAGCTCTATTCGAGACAGCGGAAGTCACTGCAGAATGACAGAAGACTGAATTCACCTGCGTGAGTTACAACGTAGCCTCAGAATAGGTAAAGCGAAACGTAATCGAATTACAAAAATCCACAATCACAGTGGGAGATTTTATTACACAATTCGCCAAATCGTGACCACCGGAAAATTCAGAAGGGGAAGATCTGATCGTGACCTTGACCTGACAGGCCTGTACGCCACATTTCCTGGAATCTGAGAACCCGCTGACTGTCACACACACCGTTAGTTGACGGGCCGCTAAAAAGAAAATAATGTCAACTGTGGCACAATGATTCCTCATTACTTAGAATTGTGATTCCACACTTCCTGAGAACGCTCTTTCATATTTAATCACGTCGTCCTTATGCATACGTGAAACAGAAAACATAAGAGAAATAACACCTTTGAGGCTTCTTTTGTTTGGACTCTACTTAAGACCAGGAGCCATCAATATTCACGTTTCTTCACACATTAGGATCCTCAGTGACGTCAGGAGGGTTGGGGTTATGGTGTTCCGGAGAGAGAGCTCCATTACTGTCCACCCCGTGATGCCATCTCTAAGACCCTGGTGCTACCTCCTATCTGGAGGTGACTATGGATGCTCATTTCGTCCTCACACGGCCCTTACGTGATCTGCCTGTTGGAAGTTACACGTGTGTTCATGTATACACACAGGCCATGACAGCACTATCACGGAGGGTCGCGTGCCCCTCTCTGGTTACAAAATGCCTCTTAATTTTCAAGACATTAAACTGTGCAAAGCATACACCTTAAGATCATTAGAATACAGCAAAACGCCGTATCCAGCCATGCCAGAATATACAATATTTGTAAGCACACGCGGAACAGTCACAAAAATTGCCCACATGCTGACCTTAAAATGAGTCTCCCCACATTTTCAAGAATTGTGTAATTATAGAGCGTGTTCTCCGATCGCAGTCCCATTTGCTAGAAATCTGTAACAAAGGGAAGGCTAAAAAACTTCCTGTATATTTGAAATGAGAATTATACTTCTAAATAATCAATAGGTCCGATGAGAAATTATAATGGCAGTTCAAAGCATTTTTTTTAATTTTTTTTTAATGTTTATTCATTTTTGAGAGACAGAGAGAGACAGAGCATGAGCGGGGAAGGGGCAGAGAGAGAGAGAGAGAGACGCAGAATCCGAAGCAGGTTCCAGGCTCCGAGCTGTCAGCTCAGAGCCCGACGTGGGGCTCGAACTCACGAACTGTGAGATCATGACCTGAGCCGAAGTCGGGCACTCAACCGAAGTCGGGCACGCCACCCAGGCGCCCCTAAAATACTCTCTTTCTGGGGTGAGCATTTTTGGGACAGACACAGCAGTGTCTGGCTAGACAGAGGTGACTGCTTGCTTTGGGATGCACTGCTCACAATAATGGCCATCACCCTGGAGGCTCCAGTTAACAAACATAGCTGTAAAAACATTCACGTAAACTTGCCTTTCCCGTCTTTGGAAATCTCATTGTGAGCAATGCAGTTGAGTCCTTCCAACTAAGCAATCGGGGGATGGCTGGCCCTGGGGGAGGCTCAGCTTCAGAGGAGGAGGGAGGAAGGATGTACATTCGCCCCCCTTAAACTCTGCCCAATTTCAAAACTGCGCCTCTAGAAACACCTGCCGTCATGGCGGTCATGACCATCATCACGGTAGCTGAGGGGTATCGGAGGTTCAGTCAGAGGCGGTGGACCGAGCTCTCCTGCCGCAGGAGATGGTCAGCGCTGCACGAGTCAGGGTCCGTGGGGACGGGTATGGTTTGCTCGTGGAGTCTGTGGGAACAGCGAAGGGGTGACCAGCCAACAGCTGGAGCCGCGTGGGACGAGGGGACCCCGTCGGGCACCTGTAGCCGCACCTCGCGAACCCAGCCTGTGCAAACGTCACTTATTCAAGTAGCCACGGTGGCCCAAAGCAGTGTCGATCCTGCTGGAACTGGAGGGTGTTCTCCTGCGAAGCCGACGGGCTCCCTCACGCGTAGGTTATGTTTTTAAAAGAACAGAATTGCCAAATCTCCCCGACGTGGCGGCTTTCGACTTTTCACAGTGCCACGATGGTGATCTGAACCCTTCTGTGAGTTATTTGCGATGCTTCCCACAGTTTAATAGGAACCAAACATTTACAAATAATAAGGCCGCAGAGGCTCACTGAAATGGCCTGTTTCTTTTCACGAGCCTGGGACCTCGCCAGCCTGATGCTGCTTTTATCTGCGTTTACTGCTGTGAGTTATCGTGTCTGTTGCTACCGAGTTTTGTGTGCTCAGCTATGATTAATAAAAGGGGAGAATTTATTTGTTTTGCCTTAATGAAAGCAATCGGGTGGTAGATGTCATCTTTTAGCTCGTGAAGTCTGTGGGTAGAAATACTGCCTCAGGGCTCCCGGGTGATAAGAAGGAGTTGCCGGCCAAGCCACCGCCCTCCTCTCGGCCATTGGCTGTCGCAGTTTCCGAACCCGGAGAAGAACTCGGTCAGACCCGGAAGCAGAGAGACGGGAAGGGTCCCACGTCTGCTCCCACACGGTTGAGGCACGTGTTCTAGAAAAACCTATTACTCGAATTTTTCTTATGTTTGTGCAGAGAACAGTTTGGGGATTTTTGTTTCCACTGTAGCTTCCGTAACTCCGATTATAGAACCTAAGAAGGATAGCACAGGAAATTAACCATCAGATGATCCAACTTTATGGCCAGGGGTGCAAAGATCTTAAATATGTATTATTTATTAAAAATATAGCAAACCACCATCAAGTAAGTGTATTTGGGGGCTCCTGGGTGGCCCGGTTGGCTAAGCATCAGGCTCTTGATTTCAGCTCAGGTCAGGATCTCATGGTTCGTGAGATACAGCCCTGAGTTGGGATTCTCTCTCCCTCTCTCTCTGCCCCTCCCCTGCTCATGTTCTCTCTCTCTCATTATATCAAAAAAAATAAATACACATTTAAGAAAAAAGGAAGATCCTTTTTTTTTTTTTTTTAAAGCAAGTGTATTTTAGGATGGTTCAGTCTTGGTAATTTCTACAAATGAATTTATTGTATTAATTTAACACAACATTTTTAAAAAATATGATCATATCTATGGAAACCAAGAGAATTTTGCAAAATTCAACATCCTGATTTTTTTAAGTATTTTGTTTTGTTTTTTATTTTATTTATTTATTTTTAATTTTTTTGATGTTTATTTATTTTTGAGAGAGAGAGAAAGAGAGACAGAGCATGAGCAGGGGAGGAGCAGAGAGAAAGGGAGACACAGAATCCAAAGTGGGTTCCAAGCTCTGAACTGTCAGCACAAGAGCCTGACATGGGGCTTGAACTCACAAACTGTGAGATCGTGACCTGAGCCAAAGTTGGATGCTTAACCAACTGAGCTGCCCAGGTGCCCATTTTGCTTTTTATTTTAGAGAGAGAGAGAGTGTGTGAGCAGGGGAGAGAGGCACAGGGAGAGAGAGAGAGAGAGAGAGAGAGAGAGAGAGAGAGAGAGAGGGAGAGAATCCCAAGCAGGCTCCCCTCCAACAGCACAGAGCCCAATGTGGGACTTGAACTCATGAGCTGTGAGATCATGACCTGAGCCGAAATCAAGAGTCAGAGGCTCAACCGACTGAGCCACCCAGGTGCCCCTGATTTTTTTTTTAAGGAACACTTCAGGACACTAAGAATGAGTGGAGATTGTCCTTCAAAAAGGGTATTTATCAAAATCAAAGACAAATAGTGTAAGTAACAGTAGAATAACTAAACGTACTTAGCTGTTCTAAAAACTTTCTGAGAGCCTTGCGGCCGTAAGTATTTTTTGGTGTATCTTCACATCGATGCTTCTCAGACTTAGCTGGTAACAACCATCCAACAGGAGCCATTGTCTCACCTCAAAATGCGGATGTGCCCAGTGGGACGGGGCATGTGGCTCTCGAACCAGGGTTTCAGGAGACATTTACCGTTTGGAGAAGTACTACCCAACCCCTTGTGCCCTTTCAGCCCATTCGTCTTCAGAGTGTCCCCTTTGGGCTCCTCTCCCACGGTGAAAAGCCTTATGAGGCCAGTCCTCAACTCTTGCCTGGGTTAAATCACCCTGCTACCTCGACCTCAAAGGTTCCGGTTTCTAATCATAGCCATCCTCCTCACACTGAACTTCCACGAGTTCTACAAACATTAGCCAAGCACGTTCTGGGAACAGGCTGGAAATCCCTCCGGAGGGTTGTGGGCCTGTGAGCTTATACATGAAAGCCATGGTCTGCCTCAAGATTGCTGGGAAACTCAGATGTCCCGGGGTCACAGGCTCTGGGACTCTGTCAGGCCTCCCCCCACCCTGCTTCACGCTTAGGTAAATTGTGCATTCCAGAAACGTTACATCTGCTATGGGATAGGTTTGGTTTCCCTCCTTCTACAACTCAACCTCGACAGATTCCCCGTTTGCGAAGAGTTTTCACCACCGATGACTGTTGAATGTTGCTAAATGCTTTCTCTGCAGCTACTGAGATTGATTATATTGTTTTTTCTTTTTTCCTATTAATGTGGTAAAACACACGGGTTGATTTAAACAAACAAACAAACAAACAAAAAAAAACACATTAAACCACCCTTAAGTTTCTGAGATAACCCTACATAGTCAAAATGTGTCATCCTGTTTATAAACGTCCAGGTCTGGTGTGCTGATATTCTTGTGAAGGATTTTTATGTCTGTGCTCATGAGGGATGTTGATGTCGGTAATTTTCTTGCAATGCCTTTGTTTAGTTTTGTATCAAGGTTATTTGACCTCATAAAATGAAGTCATTCCCTCTTCCCAGAGTGTTTCCTCTGCTCTATTTTCTGGAGGAAATCATTTTTGGATTGTAGTCGTGACATTTCTCCTCAGGTTGGAGAATTTCTTTAGTGCTTCGTGTAATGCAGTTCTGCTGAAGGTAAATCACCTCTAAGATGTCGTTTGTATTTTTGAAGGACGTATCAGTCAAGGTTTAGCCGGTCCTTAGCAGAGCCAGTCCTTCCAGAAGCTTCTCTGCCTACTGGTCCTCATCCACAAGAGACTCGTGGCTACATCAGGAGAAGGCGAGCAAAAGGATCCAGCCCTACAGAGAAGGATGCTTAAGGCAGCGATGCTATCTCCCCACATCCCACACCCCCCAAAATTAATTCACTCCCATGCTTCTTCCATGATTTGTTTCTTTATATTCATCCCTCCTAGGCCGACCCCTGGAGGTGCTCCCCTCGCGTGGACTTCCCGGTGATGGTCCCTATTTCGAACATTCTCCTCCTCTGGCTCAGTCTCCCTGTAAGCGAGGGAACTGTCCTGGCTACCCTAACATTTTAACATATATACAGTAGAAGTTTACCCACTTGGTCAGGGCTTCAAACCTGGAAACAGTACTAAATCTTCGCCCAACTATGTTTGCCAGTTTGGCCCATGGAATTAGTGGAACTGGAGGAGGCAAAAATATGGCGCCCATAATGTAATGTCCACTGAGCATCCTAGGAAAAAAGGGCCCGAAAATTTTGGAAAGCACAAATTCTCTGGGAGGCCCAAGATACTCACAGGTGAAATACACCACCGTCTGAGTCCTGAGTGTGTCATTCAATGAGGGGTGGGGGGCATCCCCTTTGGGGACACAGGGCAATAAAACGCCCAGGCCTTTCCTTCAACATACAGCTTCAGCGCCCTTACACAAGAATTCTTATCAGCCTTCTTGCGTGAAGCTCAAACCCTTCCTTCAAGGAAAAGAAGTGTAGCTCTTTCGATTTGACAAGAAGATCCATAGCTTTCTTTTTTCTTCTATCCTGCAGAGCAACAGTCAGCTGCTTCTACTCGGCTGCCCACTTTGTCTCCTTCCTCTTTTATTTAAAAAAAAAATTTTTTTTTAATGTTTATTTTCGAGAGAGAGAGACAGAATGTGAGCGGGGGAGGGGCAGAGAGAGAGGGAGACACAGAATCCTAAGCAGGCCCCAGGCTCTGAGCTGTCAGCACAGAGTCCGATGTGGGGCTCAAACTCGCGAACGGTGAGATCAGGACCTGAGCTGAAGTCAGATGCTTAACCGACTGAGCCGCCCAGGTGCCCCACCTTCCTCTTTTATTGCCTTGCAACCCTCAGTTTGGTCCGATTGGTCTTTCCCAACACCACCTGCATTATCGAGCTTAGCACATGAAGTGCTGGGGCCTCCTTCCTTCCAGTAGTTGGCCCACTAGCCTTCTCTGCTGTCCACCGAGGCCGTGTCTGGCCCTGATACTGGGTGGGCCAAGCCGGGGGTCCTCTCCACTGAAACTTGTGCTCATTTGCCAATCAACCAAAAGGTACAAATCTCAAACTGTACACATAGGGTGAAGCATACAGCGATGTCTCACGTCCAGAGTCAGTAAGAGCGGAGTTATTCCATTCAGCCACAAAGGTCCTGAAAATGTGGCCCCGAAACAGTAAATTCTATTTAATAATGTAAGCATTTGGGGGGGTGCCTGGGTGGCTCAGCTGGTTGAGCATCTGACTTCGGCTCAGGTCATGATCTCACAGTTCGTGAGTTCGAGCCCCCCCCACCGTGGGGCTCTGTGCTGACGGCTCGGAGCCTGGAGCCTGCTTCTGATTCTGTGTCTCCCTCTCTCTCTGCGCCTCCCCCGCTCACACTCCATATATCTCTCTCAAAACTAAATAAACATTAAAGAAAATTTTCATGTATTTTGGTTGAAAAAATATCCAACTATAATACACATAAACCTGCCTTTTCCGGTAGCCTGTGGGCCTGAATCACCTTTTCTTGGTGATTCAGATGGTGTGGTAGTCTGAAACCGTCACACCTCCTGGTATTTATACCATTATGTAGCTTCCCCCTGGGGAATCTGGTGCCCTTGTGATTCACCTTAACCAAGAGAGGGTAGTGATGCTTTGCCAAGCCTAAGGCTTAAAAAATCCCAGCAGCTTCACGTGGGGCTCTGAGGGAAGTCGGTAGTCGTATACCCCAAGACCACTGTGCTGCGAGAAGCCCACCCTACAGCCACAGGGGAGGCCGCCAGAGGAGGGCTGAGGTGGACAGACAGCCGTGGCAGAACTCTCAGCCGAAAGCCGGCACCCACAGGCCATCTTGGAAGCGGGTCTTCTGGCCCCCACTCAAGCTGTCCCCCCACCATGTAATGCAGAGGAGGGAAAAGCTGTCCCCAGCCAGCCCTGCCCAGATTGCAGGAGCAAGAACCACTCAGTGGCTGTTGATCATTAAGTCACCGGATACGGCAGTGGACAGCAGTGGACAACGGACACGTGGCTTATCGGGGGCGTGGCTATTGAGCTGGGATTGTGCCCACCCCGGAGCAGGTGCTCAGAAGCCCAGGTGATACTGTGAGAAAGTCCTTGCAATTTTCTCCGTGCGGTTTTTCTCTTCTGGCTCTATTAGGAGGTCGGCTGTCATTTCTCCCCGAGGCTGAAGTGCTGTCACTATACAAGGGCCCTTTGAGTCTTCGTGGAGAGCTGGTAATTGGGCTCGAAAGAGGGAAACAGGTGAGCACGGGAAGAAAGAGACACGGTGGATGGCTGCTTCTGAGCGTCGGGGGGATTAACTGGGGGGCGTTGGCGCGCACGGGGGAAGAGAGCGCAGGAGAGCCTTGAAAAGACTCACTCAGACGTTAAGTGCTCCTGGTAAACAGCAAAATGGTCTGAACCAGCCATTAAACACCTGCACCCGGGCTACTTAACGCGATCAGCTAGAAGAGAAGAGACCAGTTAATGAAATGTATTTCAGGTAATGTACAGTTAAAAATAGTAAACAGAAAGCTTAGGCGTGAATTTTATGAAGCCCTCAGCAGACGATTAGGTATAATTTCGTACAGTTAGAAGCTTCGGGGTTTTCTTTACCTTCACGATCTCTTTCTGTCTTTAGGAGAACTTTCATTAGGACATTATTTACTGGTTTATTAGCCTGAAGAATCATGCTTTGATGGAAAGTACCGACAACGTGCTCATGGAAATGGCATCCCCCATCGGCAATCCCGTGGGCCTCTCTTGGAATCCTCGGGATATCTCAGCCTGCAGTTATGATGGAGACATCACCTATGAAAGCCGTTATTCTCTATGCCAAACCTTCCATCATTATCAGGGTCTAAGAGCTTAATTGTGTTATAAAGTGAATTTTGAGACTCTGCCTTAATTTTTCCACCAATAGGCAAGTGGTCCAATTGGAAATAAGTACGGTTGACCTTTGAACAACATGGGTTTGAACTGCACGGATCCACTTATATGAGGGTTTTTGTCTTTTTTTTTTTTTTTTTTTAACTGGAAAAAGCTTTATTGTTTCATTTGGTCCACAGCTTGGGAGAGGACTCTGGGGTGGTCAAAAAGCTGCCAGTGGCTACAGGGAGAGGTGTCAAGGAGCCTTGACACCAGGGGGATGCCAGAGGGGACTTCAAGGATCAGAGGCTCCTACATATGCTCAAGGCTGAGCCTTTCCAAGAGATACTCCACCAGCCCAGCCTGGGGGCCACCAGCCCGTGGAGGTGAGTCAGGTGGCGCCCGTCTTCTTGATGAGTTTCACCTCCTTATCCAGAAAGCAGTTCTCTGAAGTCACAGACGTGGGGGTCTGTGCAGGCAGACCCCTGGGTGTGCAGATCCAAAGGGGTCTGGTTCAGTTTTCTCTAGGGCCGTGGCAGCTTCCCTGGCGTCCAAGGTTTTACTCCACTCATCCTGGGACCACTTTGGTGCATCCTGGAAGAGGGCACGGCTGCCATGCTGGTTTTGCATCTTTAAGAGATGCCGGGTGCCCTGAGCTTTTCTTTGGCCAAATGGAGGAAGAAGTGGCCCATGGGCTCCTGAGCCCCATCACTGAGGTCAAAGCAGAAGCCTAGAAGGAGGAGCATGCGTGTTGACCAGGTGGTCCTGGAAGCAGAGGATGCCTGAGAAAACGTGGTTCCAAAGGGTTCAGTGGGAAAAGAGGTCGGAGGATGGTCAGAGGTTGGAAGAAGGGGCACCATCAAATCAGCACATTGCACATTTCTAAAACATACACTTTTATTTATGGCTGATGCTTCCGTAAAGCCGGAAAACTAATACATGCTCTGTCATTTTATTTCGTAGACACTTTCAAAAGTTAGGACAAATATAATTTTATTTTGCAAAGCATTTGCAAACAAAATGAAATCATCTTGGTTTCGTGATTGCAGTTCTAGACATTGGCCACAAAACGGTATCAATGGACTCGCCGAAGAGAAACTCAACCTATTTCCAGCGATTTCAGTACCGTTTGAATAATACGCGGTCCCCCAAAGTAAT
This sequence comes from Panthera pardus, assembly GCF_024362965.1. Taxonomy (NCBI): domain Eukaryota; kingdom Metazoa; phylum Chordata; class Mammalia; order Carnivora; family Felidae; genus Panthera; species Panthera pardus. The sequence continues at coordinate 4,469,728 of NW_026526766.1, forward strand.
ACCTTAAAGGACACCATGCTTTCAACTACAAAAATATCATCATGTAATTGTTTTTCTTTAGGAAATAATATTTTAGAGTCACTCTGGCTGCTGTTTGCTCCTGACAGGTATACTTACACAAGTCTACCGTAAGAAAAAATAGGATTTTTTTTAAGCCATAGAAGAATATTTATTGACATGGGAAAATGTTAACGGTGTACCTCTACATGAAATACACAGGGTACAAAGCAGTATATACAGTTTAACACCATTTTTATGGAAAGCGAAATGGCCATGTATACAAAATCATGCATAGGAAAAAACCAGAAGGATGTACATAGCAAATGTGGATAATGGTTATCTCTAGAGAGCAGAATTAGAGGTGATGATGCAATTTTTCCCAGGAAATGTCACCTGCTCTCCGAACAGAATCTGCTTCTAGCTATTCTTTCTTGGGTGCGATGAGCTTGATAAAATTCTTTTCAAATGGACTCTGTTTCATGATACATATCTCCAAATCATACTGCTTTTCCCATGTAAAAAGTAAATGCTATTTACTCTTACATACTGGCATGTGGAGAATATTTGTTACTAATACAATATACTATCAAATGTGCCACAGCCTCGGGGCGCCTGGGTGGCTCAGTCAGTTGAGCATCCGACTTCGGCTCAGGTCATGATCTCGCGGTTCGTGGGTTCGAGCCCCGCATCGGGCTCTGTGCTGATGGCTCAGAGCCTGGAGCCTGCTTCGGATTCTGTGTCTCCCTCTCTCTCTCTGTCCTTCCCCTGCTCGCTCTCTGTCTCTCTCTCAAAAATAAATAGACATTAAAAAAAATTTTTTTTAAATGCCACAGCATAGATCTGGCTGTAGAAAATTATTGTGTGGAGGATCTGCAAATCCTCTAATAGAGAGAAATTTTAAATAGAGAGAAAGATGTTATCATTAGTTAGGAGTCCTTGGTGGTTGGCTGTAAATAACTTAGGTTCCAGGACGGGAGACTTTGGGATCTCTCCTTCCTGGTTAACTGACTTTAGGCAAAGGAGATTAGCTTCTGTAGTTGGGGAAATGGGGTTAATAATTTTGTAGAAAGAAGCAAAAATAAGATTCTTTTTTTAATAAGGGGAAAATGAGATCACAGATCGAAAGTTCTTCTATGAAGACCTAACCAAGTGAGAGGTGAAACCACAAGAGAGAAATTCACATTTGCTGTTATAGAAAAATTAACTCCATTTTCCTGCGGCACCAAATTCTTCCTGCTTTATGTCTTTGTTCACAGGTTAGACCTGTGCCAAAATTGTGGAATTATTTTAATGTTAATTAATGGTCTTCATCCTCTTTATGTAACAGTTAGTAACACAGGACGAACTTGAGTTGTCATGGAATCTGACCTAAGTGTCCTAAATATAGGATAGGATATATACAGGATATCCCATAGGAAAACCCTACTATTATTGCAAGGAGTTGGAATATTTGCTGTCACTTTTCCAGGTTACATTTGCCAGTCCAATATTTCAAGAGGGGCACATTCCCCCAAATGTGCCCCTCTTTCAAGTAAAATGTTAGCTGGATAATTTAACAGAAAATCGACTTACTCTAATCGCATTTAGAGAGGAGGGTGGCATCATTTCTTGGTGCAGGTGAGAGTGGCAGATCTCAAGAGATTCAACCACACGCTGGTGGTTATCAGAGAGAATATGTTAGCAGCCCATCTCCAACTGCTAGGTAACATTATATATAATACAGTTGCCTAGGTAAAAGCACACCTGTTCTTAAAAATCTGAAAAAAAAAAAAAAAAGGGGGGCGCCTGGGTGGCTCAGTCGGTTAAGCGTCCAACTTCGGCTCAGGTCACGATCTCACGGTTTGTGAGTTCGAGCCCCGCGTCGGGCTCCGGGCTGACAGCTCGGAGCCTGGAGCCTGCTTCCGGTTCCGTGTCTCCCTCTCTCTCTGCCCCACCCCAGCTCACACTGTCTCTGTCTCTCAAAAATGAATAAAGGTTAAGAAAAAAAATTTTTTTAATCTCAAAAATAAGATAAAAACAGAGAGGGAGCCAAACCATAAGAGACTCTTGAGTGCAGAGAATAAACTGAGGGTTGGTGGGGGTGGGGTACACGGGGGACGGGCACTAAGGAGGGCACTTGTTGGGATGAGCGCGGGTGTCACACATAAGTGACGGATCCCCGGGTTCTACTCCTGAAGCCAAAACTACCACTGTATGTTGACCAACTTGAGAATTTAGAAGACCCCTCAAGCATGCTTTACGTGACTTCGATTTTCCTTCCTGCGTGTCCGGGACCCAACTGCGACCCCTCCTATGCCCACGGCTCTGCTGCCAGAGGCTGCCTTCCACGGACAGGTGCCCATGCCCAGGAGACGCTTTTCCTGCCTCTGTTGAAGGTAGGATGTGGGTGTAATGCAATCGGGGCCACGGGGAAGTCAGCGGGAGGCAGAAGAAGGGAAAACTGGTCTCTGACAACAACGAAGGTGCTGTGTGTGGATGTGACACTTGCCACCAAGAAGGGAGAAACCCCCACGGAGGGTGGCGGGAGGGGGCGATGAGGTGAGTCTGGGCTCGGCACGAAGCCTGGAAACCACCCCGGGAACGTCCAGTCTCCAGGCCTCTCGGGTTACAAGACAATTGGGATTTTGGATTTTAAACTGTCGCTGCTCCAAGGGTGGCCCGTAGGCCGGCAGGTGTCCACACCATCTGGAACTCTTTAGAAATTTGGGATCCGGGACCCGCTCAGACCTGCTGGGCGGGCGTCTGCGTTTTAACCAGAGCCTTGGTGATTTTTTTTTTTTTTTTTGAGACAGAGAGAGACAGAGCATGAACGGGGGGAGGGGCAGAGAGAGAGGGAGACACAGAATCGGAAACAGGCTCCAGGCTCTGAGCCGTCAGCCCAGAGCCTGACGCGGGGCTCGAACTCGTGGACCACGAGATCGTGACCTGAGCTGAAGTCGGACGCTTAACCGACTGAGCCACCCAGGCGCCCCGAGCCTTGGTGATTTATGAGCACGCACAAGCGTGAGCTTCTTCAACTGGTTTAAACTGCTTTTGAGTGTTCCCTACCTTGTGACCAGAGGCACCCTACCCGCACAGATGTGTTTCTGCAGCCCGGGTGTCTGCCTGTCCATGCAGTAGCCGCTCCCTACGTCACATTGTTAGTCTTTAAAACCTCAGCAGCCCCTTCGGTCCAACTGCACAACTCTCTCTGAGCTCCTGTCCTCAGACAAAAAGAACTTTCCATCGATGCCAAATGCTATTTGACTGCCTGAGGAGCACGGCGTCAGAGGCCGGGAGGTTTGCAGGAAAATCTGACGTGGCCTGTTAACTAAGCCCGAGGTTTCTCCAGGGCTGACCATGCCGATTCCTTAGGACTCCAGAGACTTTTCGTCTTTTCTTTTCTGAAGCAGGTCTCCCATCCCATCCTCCCAGAGCCCCTATTATTTTGAGAGGTACATTCTAGGGGTGCCTGGGTGGCTCAGTCGGTTAAGCGTCCAACATCGGCTCAGGTCATGATCTCACGGTTCATAGGTTTAAGCCCCACATCGGGCTCTGTGCTGACAGCTCAGAGCCTGGAGTCGGCTTTGGATTCTGTGTCTCCCTCTCTCTCTGCCCCCCGCCCTTCTCAAAAATAAACATTAAAAACTTTTTTTAAAAAAGAGGTACCTTCTAACAGAACATCAAAGAGAAAATTCACTGTCTTAAACTGATCATGATAGTAGTTGGCAAAGAAATAAGAAACATTTGGAGACTACTTTTTTCCCGTTTTAATTCTCCTTTAGACACTTTGAAAAAATCAGAGAGGCACTTATTAGTGGATATTAGCAACGTTTGTGTAGGTGTGCACTGGGAAATGCTTTCAATAGATTGTGTTCCTGTTTTTAAATAAGCCACGTTAAACATCATCTAGTACAGCATAATTATTGGCATTTAGCATCATAAAACTAGTAACCGTAGAGAAAGTCAAGATGTTTTCCCAGTTCCCAGAACATAATTTTCCATCATGGGAATTATTCTGACAGTTGCACAAATGGGAACTTTCTCCCCACCCCCCCCACCCTTGTTTCTGGACATGAATCTGGACTTTTCTGACCCTTATACAAGTGATTATTAACCCTTCCAGACTCCTACTTTTTTTTTTTTCAGATCCATAAGGACATTACATGGAACACCACCCTGTAACTGAGCACAGTTTGAAGACAGATGACTAATTTCCCAAATTATTTCTGGATTTTCCCTTTTATTACTTATAGCCTTACACGGCATCCACAGAAAGCAGTGGCTGTGAAGTCCCCCTCCCCCCCCCGGCCCCCCTCCCCCCATAAGAGGTAGAAAGTGAAATGGAACACTTAAAAATGATCCCACTGGGCCCTGCCTGTTATTCACCAGCAAGGAATGTGGTCGTGTTTATAAGGCCGAGGTTCGTCTGAAGGAATTTTCATAAACCACCAATTGCATTACATCAAGGCCTCATCTTAAATCCCATGGTGATTTTCCTAAACACAACTAGCCTGCTGGCTTCAGACATATTATCTCTTCTTGTTGTTGCAGAAAATTCTCTGGATGTTTATATTCCTGCCGGACGACCCTAAAACGGCCCGTTGGCTAACGGGGACTAGTAAGGGGTCGGGGGTGGGGGGAGGTGGCATAAACGACAAAGAAGAAGACCGGGGGTGGGGGAGGGGGACCGTGCCCGCCCTCAGACCTCTGACATGAGGCGCTGACGGCCTGTGTCTGCGTATTTTTTTGTGGCTGGTGCGTGGCCGGTGGACCAGGCGTGGGCCTGGCGACGACGGGGAACGGAGAGGAGCAGGTGAGGGAGCCGGAGAGTCCTATTTCCGTCTCCCAAAGTCCACGTGACCACAACGTCCGTTCCGGATTCTCTGAACGTGATTAAGGAGCAGCAGTCAACCAGACGCAGGGGAAGGAGCTTTCAAAACCAAGTTGGGGCTCTCGAACGTCGTAGCTGAGCTCAGGAGGTCACGTTACGAGCTCTCAGCTCAACTCAAGCCCCATGTCCCTTTGGTCATGGTTGGAAAGCCCCATGGAAAACAACACAGAAAGGGAATGAGGTGCCGGGCGTCCTTACAGGGACAGTTTCTGCAGGACCTCGTCTTCCTGGGAGGGCTCTTCTCATCCTGCACCTGCTCCCGTGTGACGTCCACCAGCAGCGCTCTCCCTCGCCCTCCGCCCACCGCCCGGTCTCCCTTCTGAGCTCTAGGTGCAAACAGCCAGCTGCCCCCAGGGCATCTCCGCGGGGGGCTCCACGGCACCCTGCATGCCCACCCCCCAAATAACTTTTCACCTCCCTCTGCCTGCTAACCTCCAGCTTGCTCCCCTCCCCGAGTATATTCCAGGAGGGCTGGGACCATCAACCGCCCTCCCCTGAGCCCAGTAGCGCCCCCTGCTCTGTGAAATGAGCCACCCCCCCCACCATAACCCCAAGCATCCCCACCAGGCTGAGCCAGGGGTCGGAGCTGCCGGTGAGGAGGGAGCGAGCAGTCAGTACCTGAGCAATGGCTCGCTCGGGAGAAACCCTTAACACTCAGCCAACAGAGCACGCTCTTTCTTAACACAGTGGAGAGAAAACAGAAGGAAGGATGTGGTGGGGAGTCGCGCAGCTCCACGGGGGAAGCTGAGTCAGGGTCACGGATGACGCTGGCCCTGACGGTGCTAATTAAACCGTAAGCGTTTCATGGTCTCCAGGATGCCGTGGGAAAAGGAGGATATGAAACAGGGAGTCCAAGCCGAGGATTGTTGGGAAATAGGTGGGCTGGCGAGTTCCTCCTGAGTTTAGAGGAAGGGGGCCCCGTGCGGGCAGGGGGAGCCCGGGAAGGCCCCTCTTGAGCCTGGAGCTCCGGTGGGTTCTGCCCAGCTCGCGGGGTGAGTGGGGCCCCAGGGCGAGAGCACCCCTCATCCGGGAAGGGCCCGCAGCCCTACGTGGCCTCACGCCGGGCTCACGCTCTGCTGCGCTCACCTGGGCGGTCACGAACACATCCAGGTTCTGCATTCCGGGCGGGAACCCGACCGAAGTCAAGTGCCCTGTTTTCTCAGCCCGTCGCATCAGCAGGTGCCTGAAGTCAGCGCATCCCCGATTCCGTCCCGTGGCCTAGTTCAGGCGGGCGGGCCAGGCTTCCCCGCCCTGACGTTGGTCTTCCTCCCCTTGTAACCCAGGAGCGCTGGCTCTTGGGGTGAAGCTCGCGGCCAGCGTGAACGTGCTAAGTCTGTCGAACCGTCACCTGCACGTTCTGGCGTCCGCCGATGACGATCCGAATCCATCGTTACTCTGATCGTTGCCGGAAGTCGACGTTCTGGGTAATTCATTCCTTCGGTCCAAAGGGAGAGACGTTTTCCAAAGTAACCGGCTTGTATTCCTTAAAAATATTGATCTCAGGACAACCTGCGGGGCTGTTCCGGATTAAAGGGGCCCGAAGAGAACCAGCAACTGGCTGCAGTGTGTGATCCTGGACGAGGATTCCTTTGTCCTTTCCTCTAAAGGACATTGCTGGGACAACTGGTGACATTTGAAGAAGGCCTGGATATTCTGTGAAATTAGTACGTCCGTGTCAAGTTTCTGGTTTTGTCATTGCGTGTGTGTGTACTTGTGTAAAAGAATGCCTCCAGGCAGGACACACGGAAACATTTCAGAATAGAGGGGACAGTAGCTACAACTCCGTCTCAAGTGGCCCAGGAGAAATGCTCTGCGTCTACAGCACATAGTATGGCAGGTGTGGTGAAATGCTAACATCCGGGGGATCTGGGTGGAGGGCATTTGGGGGGGGGCCGTTTTTACGTCTCTTGCAAATTTCTGCACACGTGAAATGACGTCAAAATGAAAAAGTTTTAAAAATGTGCTGGGAATACGAAATGACCTGATTATGTGGGCATGGCTGTATTAAAAAAAAAAATTTAATGTTTATTTTATTATTGAGCCAGAGAGACAGAGCGAGAGCAGGGAAGGGGCCGAGAGAGAGAGAGAGGGAGACACAGAAACCCAAGCAGGTTCCAGGCTCTGCGCTGTCAGCCCAGAGCCCAATGAGGGGCCCGAACTCGTGAACCTTGAGATCATGGCCTGAGCCGAAGTCAGATGCTTAACTGACCGAGCCACCCGGGCGCCACATCGGCATGGCTGTATTTGACAAGCACCCCATGGGGAAGGTGGCCTGGGGTCTTGTCTCTGGGGACATTCTAAGGCTGCAGGACAGTCAGCTCCATCCCACTGTGACAGAAACAGACCCGCAGGGATATGTGGCAAGAGGCAGATTTCTCTACTGTGCTGTTCGCAAAGGCGAAGGCTTTGTGTCCTATCAACAAAGGCTAGTTTTCAAGGAAACCTACTACCGGCTCATTGCTTTCGCCTCCAAATTCCAATTTCTGGGTGTGACAGTGGGGCTGTCACATAACTCCATTCTGTATCAAGTGTCCCGAAATAGATTATTCCAGAGCCCGCAGCTTGCCTAATGACTGAAGGTCTTACATGGCAACAACAATAAAGGTCTTCAGCCACTGAGCCCTCATGAACAACAAGCACACCAAGCAATCAGTCTTTCCCACCACGTGAGTAAGCTCCTGTCCCCCCCAGAACCGCCGGAACGCGGGCTGGGAGCCCACAGGCCCACACTGCAGATAATGACTTCAGCCTGCAGAGGGAAGAGAGAAGGGGCCCCCAAAATAGAGCTTTAAAACCCTCCCTTGTCTTTTGTGACAGTACAATTTACTGTTTCATTTTGGTCTCTTATCAGGAAGCCTTCTGAATCAGTGCTCTATTTTGAGCACAAAGTCAAGATTTTTGTGGCCGCAGCCAAAGGCGTTCACGTGGAGAGCTGCTGAGCTGGCTTGTTGATTCAGGCCCCGACGGTTCCTCAGGTCTTTCTGGGTAAGTGGGAAGGGGTTCATCCATAAAAGCTTTTTCTTGGCCTTTCTATGCCTCTCCCACCCCGTCCACTTAGCATTCCACTAGAGAGGACACCAAATTGAATTCACGCCAAGAAAATGGACACGCTCCACATACGTTGAGAGCTTTCCTGTATTAATAGCTTGCCCAGAGTCGACTGTCTCCCTGGGGGATTTAAGTTTCTTCCCTTGTGAGTGTCTATTTTTTCCTCTTTTTCTTCCTCTCCCCTGGCCTTCTTACAGAAATAACAGGGTCATTGACATGTAACGCGGTTATAAAACCTGTGACGAGGCGCCCGTCTAGTGACAGCAGGGCCGAGCCAGCCAATACCTCCGCGACCGAGTCCCCGTAATGTGAGTGCCTCGCGCCATCCCGTGTAACCCCCAGGACAAATCTGCAAGATAAGCTGTGTCATCCTGAGTTTTCACATGAGAAAATAGAAGCTCAGAGACGATGAATATCCTTTGCCCAAAGATCCATGGTGAGTACAAGAGGTGAGCTTTAAACTCAGTTGTCTGTCTAGAGGGCTCTAGTATTCCGCTCTGTGTACTTTGACGGTAAATAGAGAGACACCCAGACCTCCTTCTTCTTGGCCCCAAGTTCTTTTACCAGACTGGGTTTGGTGCCCCGATTGTATAAGAACGTATTGCCTTTAGCACCTCTTTCCCCTTGTGGCTGCTACCTCAGCAACCCCGTCGAGCAGGAAAGCAAACATGTTCAAGATTTCACTCAGCTTGGCCGTTCGATCTCTCCAGCATGTGTGGGCTGAACCTCTTCGGGACCAACGCTGGGCAGGGTCGCCATGTCCCCGCTGAGACGGCCAGGTGGCTACAGTACTCGGTAGCCCTGCGTCCTGCCCTCTCCTACAGTTTCTAATCTCATTTGGCTCCTTGTGAATTATGTGACATCTGAGCCTGTGAGAGCAGGTGTTCCCGCCCCCTCAGGGGACCTGAAAGGCAGCCCTGGGGCATGAGCCCTTCGTGGGGGGACTGTTAGACTATTTCCGACAAGCACCTAACAAGACATCTCCTGCAGCTGAGTCAGCCCTCCCTACTCCCGGGCAGTCACCGAAGCCATGTGCCCTGGTGGGTTCTTACAGAAGCATCCACACCAGTCCATCTGAGGACCCTATGGGCCTGACCCCCACATAGGATTGATGCAAAGTGGCAGGGAGTTGAAGACCCCAGGCATAACCTTGAACTCAAGAACCCACAGAAGTTGGTAAATTAAGGTCCTGGACTCTTTGACCCTCTGGTGGGACAAGGCTAAGGTGTGTTGTCCACTTTCCACCCATCTCAAGACCAACGGGGTTGATTCAGCACTGTCCATGGCAATAACTTCAGTAAAACACCCCACGTTGGCTTGCTTCTCTTCTGTGTTACTTGCGCTCCTTATCAGGGCTTGATGGGAACAGCGCCTAGTACATTCCTTGGACTCAGACCCTAGTCTCAGGGTGGACTTGGGAGGAACTGACCTTGGACACCCCCCAAGCCCCCTTCCCTGCATCCCAAGTGTAGCCAGCATACTGCTGGGCTCTCTCAGGGAATTGCAGTTAACAGAGTTGAGGGCAGTCGTCCCTGGGCCCCTGTTCAGACTTTTCCATGCCAGAAACCTATTGTTCCAGCCAGACAGCATCCATCAGGAGCTCCTGGAGGACACAGGAGGTAGGGATCAGGGTGGGACACCAGAAATGTTAGTGAATTTCTATTGCAGTGTGTCCACACTGAAAGAGGTTCCAACAGATCTCCTGTTCCAACTCTAAGCCAGATGAGGCTCTTCAACAAAGAGGGTCCTCTATCCACCCAGAGGGCATCTGGATTATTGCAGATTGACAATGTTTCAGATGAGAAAGAACAGTAAGATGTTTCTTTTTCCTTCTTGAACTCCCTTCCTTCTCTATCCCAGGTCGTATGTTCCATTAAGTCATCTGGATGATTTCTGGGGAGGCACGGGACTCCAACGTCATGCACCCCACTTCTGCTGGCCGACACTTGGGGACCGCCGGGTCCTGACCTCAGCACACTGGATGGTGGAGTGGGTGACTGTGTGCGTCCGTTTCCTCCAGCGAACACGGCATCCGGGAGCGAGAGCGTTCACTTTGTCAAAGGTTCAGAAATAACAGAAGTAAAACCAGTGAATCACCGTGGTAGCAATTAGTAAAAGTTTATCATGCACACACCAAAAAGGAAGTTTGCAAACCGGGAGCACTCAAACCGGAAGGTAGCGTGAGGCTCGGGGGTGGATTCTTATAAAGCAGCTCATATGGTGAGAAGGCAGTGGCTGTGTGTTCTTCCAGGGTTTGGTCCTAACGCTAGAATTTTCTTAAGTCATAGGGAATTGGTCAGTGGTTACCTCATACCAACCTTGGGAAACAGTTCAAGTTTTGCTTGTGACTTCCAGAGGCGCAAGCAAAGGACTGACCCAGGTCCAGTCAGTCTTGCAAAATAATCTAAATTAAGCTTTGTTTGTATGACCAAAGTGGTTTCATCTGCTCAGGGCATTTTCACGGCTGTGTTTTTTATTCAACGGCCTCCTCCCTCATGGATCAGAGGTGGGCACGTGACGCCCTGAGACCCAGGGCGGCCTCTCCCAGAACCCCTGGGAAACAGCTCTTCAGGCTCCTCCATGGATCCCCAGGGCCTGGGCCGCCATATTGGTATGCTTGGCCAAGGACCTGGGAATGGAGCTCCAGGGAAGGCAGAACCACAGGGAGTCCTTGTGCTGTGAGCAATGGAACCTGCCTGTCCTCCTCCTCTTTTGCAGCAATGGAGCCATTCCTTTCCTGTCCTTGCTTACTCCAGTTTTGACCAAGGTTTCCGTCACATGCGGCAAAGAATCCTAAGTGATGCACGTGGAAGGGAGAAGTCTTCTTAACCTGTGTGTGTACCAGGACCAGAGATCCTTCTCCACAGTCCCTGTGGCCCAGTGTTGTCTATGAGGCCAAAACGTGTCACCGCTGGGTGCCCCTCAGCATGTGTGTAGAATATTGGAAGTCCCCCTGGGCTGTGGGAGCACATTGGCTCCTCAGAAGGGGATGACAGAACTTACCGGAATTTGTCCTTGAGATGCCCAAGGGTCTGAGTCGGACATGCTGAGGTTTTATCCCCAAAGTTAAGATTTCATTCGCAAATAAGTTTATACAAAAGCACTAGGGGACGGTACACTTTAAATGCAAGCACAAAATATATCCAGTTTAGTAAACTGGGACCCATATTTTGAAAAGAAGGAGAAAATATTCCACTGGAAACAAAGGAATTCAAATATACAGAGTGATGTTTACCCACCAGTTGATTTTGAAAGGTTAGAGACGTGGCCTTTTTTAAATGGAAATATACTCTTACCACGTCATTTAAAAAATTCCTTAGCCTCTCTTCAGCCTTTTATTATGAAATATTCAACCTACAGAAAAGTTGCGAAAATAATCGGATGAATGTCTACGTATCCTTCACCTAGATTAACCAATTGTTAATGTTTTTCCAAGCTTGTTCCAGATCTATCGGTATGTGACACACACATGCCTATGTCCACAGGCAAAAATTACACACACACACACACGCACACTCACGCACACGCCCTCACACATACGCTCACATAAGTACTTTTTCTGATGGACAATCTGAGAGTTAATTGCAGACATCATGACACCTCACCATCGAATACTTTGGCATCTGTCTCTTAAAAAAAATCAATTAATTGCCACACTCAGGAAAGTTAACACTGAAATAATGCCATTACCTAAATAGATGGTCCATAGTCACATTTTTCTATTTGTGCTGATAATGTCCTTTGGGGCTGGGGTTTGCTGCTGTTGCTTTTTGTTCTTGTATTTTTCTAAATCTGGGATCCAACCAAACATCATGCATTCATTTATTAATATTTTACTTTTGAATGTTATTCTACAACCCTTTTTCTTGTTTTTAATAAAGGAACTTGGGTTATAGTAAAACCAGTATTTATTCCATCGATTACTTACTTTCTATCAATTTCCATTCATCTCATTAGTTCTTTATGGAGAAAAGTGCCTGGAAACAACACCCACATAGGTTCAAGAATTTGTATAATTTTTTTAACGTAAAAGAACCTGTTGATTTTACACTTAGGAACACCATTCATCCGATTGTGTTATGCATTATTGCAGGCGGATCATCAGAGCCACAGAAAGAGGCTCGGTGGCAGAGGGCATAAGGCTGCTGATGACCTAAGACAGAGGCAACACCGAAGAGGAAGAGGAGGAGGAGGAAGAAGATTGTAGGGCTTGTGAGTCATGCCAACTGAACACAAGTTGTATTCAAAGGCAGACACGTTTGTGGTATTACGCGTTTGCAGAAGGACAAAAGCCTATCCATATAATATCTCTGTGTAAGCCACCTCCTCCACGGTCATCACCTTGACCGCATTCCCCCTAGACCGCCACATCCTGAAACCACGATGCGGGGGGGTCACCTCCCTGCCTGCCCTGTCACGCTGCCTAGCTTGAGCACGATGCTGCCCATGGAACATCCTGCAATGACAAGGGCGTCCTAGCCACACACATCCGGTACCTGTGGCCGCGAATGAGCAGGCAAATACGCTCCCGGTGAAGGAACAAGAATGGCTCCTGGAACGCTTTGGGGCTGAGTGCTTCGCAGGAGATGACTCGTGGAAGCGTGCTTACTGGGCCCATTTTCAGTCGACAAAACCGAGGCCCAGAGCATCACGGTTGTGGCTGAACTCGAACTCAGTGGTGCGGTCTCGTTCCAGAGGGTGTGACCTGCCTTTAGAAGGAGAGTCCCGCTTGTCACTCATTCAGCCTGGGGTCCATCCTTGCGAGCCCTTCATGGAGCGTGATGGAGGTGGCTGGTCAGGGGGACCGCTGTCCGCAGCCCCACAGCTCCAGGAAAAGTGGCTGATGAGCCACACGGCTGACACACAGAGAAGGAGACATTTTTATTTAAAGATACTTTCAGGGTCTTTCAAAGGCCTCTCACTGTTTGCTTCCAGGCTGGAGACTCTGAAGGGTGAGTCATCCTAGCTGTTCTGGGGTTTTCACTTCAAGGTCAGAGGCTGCAGGAGTCTCTCGTTTAGATATGCATCATGAGTTTTAAGAGTCCAGGCTGGGGAATTAATTTCGGTCACCAATGTCACCCCAGAATATTGTGCTTCCAGTGACTGCCACCCAGGCGTCCCTCCTGCACTCAGCGGAGCCATGCGGGCGGCCGGGCTCCACCTGCCAAGGGGGAATGAGAAAGAGAGCAAGAAGCTGACTCCTTACAAATGAGCGAAGCAGGTGGGGGGCAGGGGGCAGAAAGAAGAGAGGAACGAACCAAGAAGCAGACTCTTCACTGTAGAGAAAAAACTGAGGTGGGGGGGTGGGAGGGGGAAATGCATGATGGGGATTAAGGAGAGCACGTGAGATGAGCACAGGGCCACATATGAAAGTGTTCCATCAGGGGTGCCTGGTGGCTCAGTCCGTTGGGTGTCTGACCTCGGCTCAGCTCATGATCTCGAGGTCTGTGAGTTCGAGCCCCACATGGAGCTCTGTGCTGACAGCTCAGAGCCTGGAGCCCGCTTCCGATTCTGTGTCTCGCTCTCTCTCCGCCCCTCCCCTGTTGACGCTCTGTCTCTTAATAACAAATAAATGTTAAAAAAAAAAAAAGAAAGAAAGTGTTCCATCACTGTCAGTACACCGGAAACTAATATTACAATGAAGATTACCTGTACTGGCGTTGCAATGAGATAAAAATAAATAAAACGTGAATAAAAATGCAAAAATAATAAACAGACAAAAAAGAAGCAAACTCCTCCTGTCTTCACTGAAACAACTGTGTTCACCGTGCCCCGTCCCTGCTGCTTCCTGCACCTGCCGTGTCCACCCGTGATGGAGGAACGTGGGCCCTCCCCCCCAGCTTCCAGGCTTTCAGATTTTGAGTAGGGTGAGGACTTTGGTGCCCAGGCTCCGTCTTCATCCTGTTGGGGCTGGGCCCAGCCCTGCATACGACAGCAGATCCCGGTAGAGCGGTCATGAGCGGGTCGGGGAAACAGGACAGGGGGTGATGAGGAGAGACGCGGAGGCATCAGCTCCCTACCTGGTGTGCCTGCAGCCCCTGGAGGGAGGGTCCCCTGGAGCCTCTCGTGGCCTTTGCAGAGCCTTAAACCCTGGAAAGGAACCAGCAGGGACGACTCCCAGGGGACTCTGGGAGAAGAGGGACAGGAACAGGGACCTGGATGTAGGACAACAGGTCTTCTAGCCAGGGAGGCGGTGCCAGCCCACACCCCACGGCCCTTCTGCAAACAGGCAGTCAGTGGTCTCCCTGCACATCTGTCCACTTGTGCCCCTTTGGGGGTGACCATGAAGCCTCCGGGCCCTGTAACCTGCACACCGTTCACATCCACACTAATCAGCTCCTTAGAAGAATTCAATCACAAAGTGATCTTTGTGCACAATAAAATCGTCATAATCAGCGTCATCGAGGCTTGGGTTCTTCGAGTTAAGCTCCCACCCCGCCCAGGCCAACAGCCACACTTTTCACCATGTTCTTACATATTCGAGGTGATGTTTTACAAAACCGTTGTATGCTTTACAAAACTGGACTCGTACTGAATACATTTGTCTGCAAATTGCCTTTTATCCTACTTCTTTGTTGGCAAAAAGTGTGGCCAGAGACACCCTCCTTTTATAGTATGGTTTCCGGGAAGGGAGACTGCTCAGTCAAAGGGTAGGTGTATTTTAATACTTTCATGGATACTGATATTAAAATGAGTATCGATACCGTAGAGTTTCAGTAGGTCCTGCCAGATGGCCTCCCGAAATGGTTGTAGTCATTCCTGTTCCCATGAACAAAGTGGGGAAGCTCTCTCCCCTAATCCTTGCCAGCACTGCGGGGGGGGGGGGGGGGGGGGGGAGGGGACATTGCTTTCTCTTCTTCTTTTTTTTTTTTTTTTAGTTTATTCATTTATCTTGAGAGAGACAGAGACAGCATGAGTGGGGGAGAGACAGAAAGCTCTCTGTTCAGAGATCATGACCTGAGCTGAAATCAAGAGTCGGACACTTGACTGACTGAGCCACCCAGGCGTCCCTCTCTTATTTTTGAACACAGGTATCAGATGAAATTAGTATCTTACTATTATTTGAGTTTTCCTTTCTCTGGGTATTACCTATGTTTACAGATCACTAATATTTCCTCTTCTCAAGACGGTCTACTCGTATCCTTTGACTATTTCGCGTTGAGATTGAAAAATGTTTTTCTTATTAATTTTTAGGGGTTTTTGGATGCTGTGGATATTAATTCTTATTTGTCAAATGTATTTCCTTGTTGGTCATTTGTCCTTTGACTTTGTGATTTTTTTTTTTTTTTTTTTGCCGTGCAATTCCTTTGACGGGAATGTGTCATTCAGGATTTCCTGTGTTGTCTGCATACATGTTTAATTACAAAATCAAAAGGAAAATGATTTGAAAAAAGTACAAAAGTTGGGGCGCCTGGGTGGCTCAGTCAGTCAAGCGTCCGACTTCGGCTCAGGTCATGATCTCGTGGTTTGCGAGTTTGAGCCCCGCGTCGGGCTCTGTGCTGGCAGCTCGGACCCTGGGAACCTGCTTCTGATGCTGTGTCTCCCTCTCTCTCTGCCCCTCCCCTGCTCACGCTCTGTCTCTGTCTGTCTTTCGATAACAAATAAACGTTTAAAAACAATTGAAAAGACTACAAAAGTAGATACAGGGCTGTATCAATTGTTAGCACTGTTTACCATTAAAAATGGAAATAACTTCCATGTTCAAATATTCGAGGTATAATTTACTTACAGCATGGTGGACGTTTTACATTTTTCATTAGTTTCCTCGTTTCTATTGTCTTCCTCTCTGAACTGCCAATGTTGCTGCATTTTTGTTTTCTATACTTTTCATTGCAAACGCGAAGTGTTTTAACTACATATGGGTTGCAAAATTTCTTTCTTTTTAAAAAACTTGTTTTAATGTTTATTTTTTGAGAGAGACCGAGAAAGAGAGCACGTGAGTAGGGGAGGGGCAGAGAGAGAGAGAGAGAGAGAGAGAGAATCCTAAGCAGGCTCCACGCTGTCAGCACAGAGCCCCACGCGGGCCTCAAACCCATGAACCACGAGATCATGACCTGAGCCAAAATCGAGAGCCAGACACTCAACTGAATGAGCCACCCAGGTGCCCTGGATGCCAAAATGTCTTACCGGCTGGCCTGAGACACCAACCGCCAAATTTAACACTGTTTCTATAGGAAAGTAAATTCCACTGGGAAAAGAACAAATCTGGAATCCCAGTCTGGGGATGTGTAAACTGAGGCTGCCTCTGTGCCCGACCATTTAGGTGGGAAATGAGTGAAATAAAACAAATAGGCCAGGACTTCCTGTGACCATGCCTGCCAACTTTTTCTTAGTTCTTGGGATTTTTTTTTGGGGGGGGGGGCAGGTGTTCTTTTTCTCCTTCTTTTTGGATTGCTGGATAATAGTCACATTTGGACGCTTCCGTTAGATTCCCTACATCTGCCAGAAATTGGCATCATTCCATTGTGCTTGGCTAATTCAGCGGCGTCGCCTCCTGTGGAAATAGCTGCTTCTGGCAAAACTGTTTAGTTTATCATTTAATCAAAACATTTGCATAGTTGTAACTGAGTTAGAAAGCAAAAGTGGGGTTGATCATTTCTGCAAAAAGACGAGTCAAATCAAGGAATGCTTTGAACCATGAAATGAAATTGAATTAAATATTGGAATGACAAACATTTCGCAGCGCACAGACGTCTTCAAACAATGGTTAAATAATGCACAAAAGAAATTACAGTTTTACATGTAGACACCATTTAATGGTGACACAACAAATGTGTCCCCAGATCTTCAGAATGTGTTAGCAATGCGTAGTTTCCTCATCTGGGGGGTGAGTTGCTCTGTGAAGATGCCTTAGGTGATGCTTCTGCTTCTCAGACTTTGCGGCCGAATGGCCTTGGAGGAGATTGGAGAATCGAAACCCCACCCAACACAGAGGTCGCTCTCCCTTCGTGCAGAGGGACAGCACTGATTGTGGTTTCTGCCCCCCAGGTACTGATTATGCTGCCTACTCCCTGCCTACTTTTTTTTTTTTAATGTTTTATTTATTTTTGAGAGAGCACAAGTTGGAGAGAGAGGGACAGAGGATCTGAAGTAGGCTCTGCACTGTCAGCACAGAGCCTGACATGGGGCTCAAACTCATGAACCATGAGATCGTGACCCGAGCCCGAAGTTGGAGGCTCAACCGACCGAGCCACCCAGGCGCCCCACCCTGCCCACTTTTTAAAGGGCGCCCTTTAGAAAAGCCACTGCATGTACCCAGTTGGATGGTCCTCTGGTTCTTATCCAATGGATTCTAACTGCTTTCCCCTCATCATCAGAGAAGTCACCATTAGTTTTCTGTATTTCTGCTTCCTTCTCCCCGCCAAAAGGGCTTTTAAACTAAAGTTCAGCCTCTTAAACCTCCTGTGATTCTTCACGAAAATACACTGTCATGAAGGGTTTGCTGCAAATCACCACATGGGATCTGCAAACATAGGAACATAAAATCATTACGAAGTCTCCTTGTGGCCGCTGGGGGTCCTGGGGAGCCGGGGGATGCGCGGGGGGGGGGGCATCCATGTCCCCTCCCCTCCTGCTTGCCCCTGCTGATGAGGCAGAGCCCATCAGGAAGCCACTCGATGTGGTACGTGCCTGTCACTCTTGGCGCAGAGAGAGACGGCAGAGGATGAAGATGGAGGGGTCGCCAGGGGCAAAGGGAGAGTTCCCATGTGTGAAAAGGAATCAAAAAGCAAATGGGAATTTGGCCAAGTCACAAAAGTGATCCCTGGGGCTTAAAGAGTGCGTGCCCCAGGAGATTTTGCAAACTGCACAAAAGCCCTTCTCATCCTGGTCTCACTACGTCTTGTCACCGAAACGCCTCTGGACCAAGGTCCTTTCCAAATTATACTTAACGGAAATGCACAGTTACTTTCCTAGTGGTCTCATTAAATCACCGTTAGGCAGGTAAGCTTCCCCAAACAGGTGTGAACAAATACATACATGTTAAAATGCAGAGGGTAAGACAGGGTTGCTGTGATCATCGGGGTGGTGGGGGAGAAAAAGTAGATGGAAAGGAATCCATTTTTTTCACGTTTATTTGTTTATTTCTGAGAGGGAGAGAGAGCATGCAAGCAGGGGAGGTACAGAGAGAGAGGGAGAGAGAGAATCCCAAGCAAGCTCCACACTGTCAGTGCAGAGCCTGACACGGGGCTCAACCTCACAAACCGTGAGATCATGACCTAGGCAGAAATCAAAAGTCAGTCGCTCAACCCATCCCGGAGCCATCCAGGAGCCCCTCGTGGTGTACTACTCCATATGGCTCTCCGCATCCATACTCCGTGAAATCAGGGTTGCAGCTCTCGTAATCCACAGGGTGGGTATTTACACCACGGAAATCAGTAGACAACGACACAAATTGTTTTCGATGCTCTTGGTTGTTAAGCATTTACTAGCATAGCGCGACCAGCACATTCAGAGGGATGCGGGTTAGCACAGGGGGAAGTTCAGGTGATTTCCTAGCTAGCAATGCTAAAGAAAAGTATGTAACTCTTCCTTCTTGGTTTCTCCTCCCCCAGAAGAATGAAAAGCAGGATCAGTTCAATTCAGGAAGGGTTCAAATCAATTCAATTTTTGAAGGTGACAGCCTGTGTGTTCAGTGCCGGAGTAGACACTTAGCATGAATGCTTAAAGTTGTTCATGCAAACAATGCCTCTTTCTAGAATCAGGATTAAGTGATTCACAGAAGATTCTTCTATTTCAATGAATCTATTCATCTATAAAGAAATACTTCATACAAGGCCCAGGAGCCAAGATGATTGTTTTTCTCCAGATTGTGGAATTGCAACATCCTTTCTCCTATTTACCATTCAACGCACTCAAGCCATTCAATGTGCCTGTGTGAGCTCTTCCCAAGATGTAAACAGATTTTTGAAATGTAGATAATTGATGTTTGATGGAGTTCATCCTTGTCGCCAGTTAGAGAACTCAAATATGTTAATCTTGACTCTTCTCAGGGATCTAAAGCCATTGTCTTTCATTAAGCCCTATGCTTATAAAAGCTGCTTGAATCAGTCCCCAAGTCGGTGGCCCTGCTTCCTTCCGCCCTCATATGAGTTGCCGTTGTGCATAGCAGGACACGGGAGGAAAGTCACAATCTCGAGGAAAATCCTTCCCTTTATTTTGACCCATCATCTCTGCTGAACAGCGCCGTAATTTTGGTTTAATCTTGAAAATTATGGCCACTGTTAATTTTCAACTTATTAGAGAGATTCTGTCTGTATGCACAACTGTGGAAGGGGTTTGGAGACCCCACATTAAAGCTGCTATTGATGTGAAATGGTCAAAATCTCTTGGTGGTGTTTACAAAGTGGGGGAGCTGTCATCAGTGAGCCATTAAAACAGAAACGCTAGGTGGATTTGACATTTGAAAATCATGTAATTCACCATATCAACAGATAAAAAAGAAAAATGATATGATCATGTCAATCAATGTAGAAAAAGCACTTGGCAATAGAAAACATGAACAAACTTCTAGCCAGACAGACCAAGAAAAAAAGATACTGAAGTCATAAATTACCAACATCAGGAACCGAAGAGAGGACATCGTTACAGATTCTACAGTCAGAAAATATACAATAAAGAAGTATTATGGAAAACTTCTACTAATAAATGTGACCATTTAAATTAAATGGAAAAAGTCCCCGAAAGACTACTGAAGCTCACTTTAGAAGAAACAGATAACTGGAATAGTGCTACATCTAGGAAAGAACCGAAAATTGAATTCGTAGTTAAAATTTCGGGCAAAGCAAGTGCCAGCCCCGGATGGCTTCATTAGTGAATTCCACCAAACATTTGAGAAAATAACAATGTTAATTCTCCATAAACGCTTCCAGAAAATGGAAGATTAGGGGAAATTTTCCAACGCATTTTAGGAGGTCAGCATTACCCTATAACAAAACCAGACAAAGACGTTATGAGAAAAGAAAACCAAAGACCAAATTCCCTCATGATCGCAGATGAAAAATGCTCTTAAGAAACCTAACAATGGGGCACCTGGGTGGCTCAGTCGGTTAAGCGTCCAACTTCAGCTCAGGTCACGATCTCACGGCCCGTGAGTTCGAGCCCCACGTCGGGCTCTGGGCTGATGGCTCAGAACCTGGAGCCTGCTTCCGATTCTGTGTCTCCCTCTCTCTCTGCCCCTCCCCCGTTCATGCTCTGTCTCTCTCTGTCTCAAAAATAAAAATTAAAAAACAAAACAAAACAAACAAACAAACAAACAAAAAAGAAACCTTACAAAATTAATCTAGAAATCTAAAAAACAGGATAATGCATCGTGACAAAGATAAGGATGTCTGTTGTCACCACTTAAAACCCTCACTGGCTCTTCTGGCCAGTGAACTATGGGAAGAAAAATAAATTGAACACATACGATTTAGAAAAGGAGCAGTATAGCTGTCTTTATTTAAAAAGAACATGACTGTGTTTGTAGAACGTCTTAAGAAATGTAGAAAAAAAGAGCCTCAGAATAAGTGAGTTTAGTAAGATTATAGGACGCGAGGACAATGTATACACAAATTAATTATCCAGCTTGGTCTCCAGTCCAGACCAGAAGGGATAAGCTCCTTTCTCTCTGCTTCTGCCCACTGAGAACAATCAGGACCTTGTAAATAACAGAAAGGGAAACTAAGAGAACCTTGAAATATGGTAAAAAGAAGTCATGTTGGCTTGGAACCCTGGGACTGGAGGAACAATACAACAGCAGGCTGTTTCCTGACCCCCTTCTTCACCCAACAAAACAAAGTGCCCCGGGCCTGGTGTTCCCCAACCCTCAAGCCATAACACGAGGCAGACCCATTCTTCTTCCGGCTAGAGTGGGATTCCCAACCGTAATGCCAGGTGAGTCCAGAAGCACCAGCAAGGGGGATCAATCAGGAGCCCACCCTTAAAAACGGCTAAGGAGCATTCTTGAAACAGAAAGGAAAGGATAAACGAAGGAATATTGGAAGATCGGGAAGGAAGAAAGAAAACAGAAATAGGAGAAAAAATGGCTACATAAAATAGGCTCTCCTCCTCGTGACTTTTAGAAATTACATTCAATGGTCAAAACAAAAATCATCCGATATTCTAAACAATCAAACTTAAGTGCAGGGAAGTCAAAAAGGCTTAAATGAAGGTAAAATATCCATACTTCACCCAAAGTAGTAAAATGATGAAACCAGCAGATCGCAATGAGTCGCATATGTATATTTTAATGCCCGGAGGAAACTATACGAGGGAATAAGAAAACTATACCCCAAATACACTCAGATCCACTATAAATAAATCAATGTGAAATCCTAAAAAATTTTAAGTAATCTAGAAGAAGGCATGAAAAGAAAAAAGAGAAGAAATAAACAGGAAACAAACTATACAACGGCAGAGCTAATCCCTAGTATATAACCATTTTCCTTTAAGGTAAATGGACTAAACATACCTCAGAAAAGGGCAGGAACTAACTGAGTGAATAAAAAACCCCAAACCCTCTCTAAACCCGAGACACTCATCTCAAATTCAACACTGGTAAACTGTAAGTAAAAGGATGGAACATGATATACCATGGAATCATTTTTTAAAAGCCGTGGGTGATTATACAAATACCAAATTAAGTAGATTTCAGGGCACAGAAAATCATTAGAGATGAAGAGGGATATATAAAAGAGGAATATTGCATGATAATTAAAGGACCAATCCACTGGGAAGACACAGCGATCCTAAATGTACACTCGCCAAACAACATAGCCTCCAAATATATAGTGCAAAAACAACAGATTTGAAAATCCTAAGTTATGCTAGGAGACTTCAACGTCCCCTTCTCAGACACGGATAGAACTACCCAAGAAAAAATCAGCAAGGATATATGAAGAATAACAATACCAACACGATGTGCCAGCAGATTCAGCGTCAGAGCTGAATGCTTACTGTGTCCTCGTGGGGCAGAAGGGGCAAGGTGGCCATCTGGGGTCTCTTTAAGGACACCACACCCGTTCATGAGGGCTCCACCCTCAGGACATAATCACCTCCCCAAAATCTCCCCTCCTTATGCCATCCCATGGTGAGCAAAGATTTCAACATATGAATTTTGGGCATTCATATGTTGGACACAGACATTCAGTCCATTAAAATCCTGCTGACTTCAGAAGGGCAAGAGAACAGTGTTAACAACTCGTATGTTAAAATTGACAACTTACAGGGGTGCCTGGGTGGCTCAGTCGGTTGGGCGTCTGACTTCGGCTCCGGTGATGATCTCGCGGTCTGTGAGTTCGAGCCCCGCGTCGGGCTCTGGGCTGACAGCTCAGAGCCTGGAGCCCGTTTCAGATTCTGTGTCTCCCTCTCTCTCTGACCCTCCCCCGTTCATGCTCTGTCTCTCTCTGCCTCAAAAATAGATAAACGTTAACAAAAATTAAAAAAAAAAAATTGACAACTTACATGAAATGGACCAATTCCCTGAATAGTGCAAACTACCACAATTCATCCAATATGAAACAGGTAATTTGGTTTTGTAACTATGAAGGGAATTGAGTTTATAATTTAAAATGTCTTGAAAGAAGGAAACTTCAGGCCCAGCTGGTTTAACTGGAGAATTCTAGTAAACATTGTATAAACCAATTCTACACGTTCTTTTCCAGGAAACACAAGAGGAAGCCTTTTCCCCCTCATTCTCTGAGGCTGATACCAAGTGTAGACAAAGACAGTTCAGAAAAAGAAAAGTCGCAAACCAGTATTCCTCATGGACAGAGATGCAAAGATTCTTGACAAGGATTAGCAGACAGAATTGATCAACATTTAAGAGTTGCACACCATAACCAAGTGGGATTTATTCTAGATATGCAAGCCTGGTTCGTATTTAAAAAGCAGTCACTGTAATCCACCATGTTGACCTGCTAAAGAAGAGAAATCATATGACCATATCAATTGACGTGGAAAAATCGTTTGACGAAATTTACCTCTGCCCCTCCTCTACTCACGCTTACCCACTCTCTCTCAAAAAAATAGATGAATAAAATTTAAAAAATAATTAAAAAGCCACCCCCCCCAAGTTATATACTAAATAATTTCATTTAAATAATATTCTTGAAATAAGACTATGGAGATGGAGAACTGATACTGGTTGTTGGGTGTGAGGGTTGGGGAGGGGAGGTAGTTGTGCTTATAAAAAAGCAACACAGGGGCGCCTGGGTGGCTCAGTCAGTTAAGCCTCCGACTTCGACTCAGGTCACGATCTCGTAGCCCGTGAGTTCGAGCCCCGCGTCGCCCTCTGGGCTGATGGCTCGGAGCCTGGAGCCTGCTTCTGATTCTGTGTCTCCCTCTCTCTCTGCCCCTCCCCCGTTCATGCTCTGTCTCTCTCTGTCTCAAAAATAAATGAACGTTAAAAAAAAAAAGAGCAACACAAAAGGGGCGCCTGGTCGGCTCAGTGGGTGGAGCATATAACTGATGGTCTCGGGATGGTGAGTTCAAGTCCCACGTTGAGGGTAGAGATCGCTTAAAAATAAAACCTTTACAAGAAAAGGGCAACACAAAGGAATCCTTGTGCTGTTAAAGTTGCTTTCTCCTTTGAGTGCGGTGAGGGTTACACAAACCTACATATGTGATAAAACGGCAAGGACATGCACGTGCACGCACATGTGCACACTCACACATGCACACACATGCACGTGCACCCACACACAAACAAGCGAGTACAAGTAAAACTGAGGAGATCTCAGTCAAATTGGTGAGTTGTATCTCTGTCACTATCCTGGTTGTAGTATCGTAACTACAGTTTTGCAAGATGTCACCATTGAAGAAAACTGGGTGAAGGGTAGAAAGAATCCCTGTTTTATTTCTTATAGCTGCACATATATCTACAAGGATCTCTAAACAAAGAACTTAATTTAAAAAGCCAACTGTTTTTCATTTTATTACCAATGAATGATGGGAAATTGTGCCAGAATAATAATTATATTTACGGTGACATCAAGATATGAAATAAAAATGAATCTGACAAAAGTGTGCAAGATGTGTACCCTGAAAGCTACAAAACGTTGCTGAGAAAGATTTTTAAAAAATCTAAATAAAGGCACCTGGGTAGCTCAGTTGGTTGAGCATTCAACTCTTGATTTTAGCTCAGGCCATGATCTCAGGGTCGTGGGATCAAGCCCCATGTCAGGCTCTGTGCTGAGCGTGTAGCCTCCTTAAGATTCTCTCTCTCTTTCTCTGTCTTCCCAAGTCCATCTCTCTCTAAAATAAAAAAAAAAATCTAAATAGAGCAGAGAGATATCATGTCAATTGGTTGGAAGATTCAACATTATTATGGTGTCACTTTTCCCAAATTGTACAGATTCAATGGAATCCTTACCAAAATCTCAGAAAACTCTTTTGTGGTAATGGTTATCCCGATCCTGAAGTTTGTGTAGAAATGGAAAGGTCTAGAATAGCCAAAACAATTTTGAAAAAGAAGAAATTGGATGACTTCCATTACCCGATTTCAAGACTTACCACAGTAATCAAGACAGTGGGGAACTGGCATAAAGGACAGACACAGAAATGTGTGGAATAGAAGAGTCCAGAAATAGACCCATGGGGTCTGCGTTTCTTCAACATTACAAAATGCAATTTAATCGGAAAATAATAACATTTTCAGAAAATGCCGTTATAACAAGTGGATACCCTCCCACACACAAATGAACCTGAACACTTTCATCATATATAAAAATTAACTCAAAATGGATCATAGACCTAAATTTAATAGTTAAAACTACAAAATGAGAAGAAAATCTTCACGACTTTGGGATCGACAGTGGTTTTTAAAGATAGGGTAGCAAAAGAATGATCCATAAAACTAAAAACGTTGGAAAACTGGACTCCAAAATTAAAAACCATTGCTTTTCAAAAGACAGAGTTAAGATAATGAAAGCATGCCACAGCCTGGGAGTAAATATTTACAACACAGAGCTCTGACGGAGGATTTGTATCCAAAATATATAAAGACTGTTTCAATTCAAAAATAAAAAGACAAACAAACAAGAGGCATAGGTTATAGTTAAGCATACACTTCTATGACCTGTAAGTTGCACTCTTAGGTATTTTCCCAAGAGACATGCCATCAAAAAAAGATAGGCAAATAGCAAATTAAAAAAATGAAAGTTACTCAATATCATTAGTTATTAGGAACAGCGAGTTAAAAATATGAGATACACAACCACTGAAATGGCTAGAAAGACTGGCAATACAAAGTGTCGGAGATGGTAGGGGTCAAGTGCAACCCACCCTCAGACATTGCTGGTGGCAGTGGAGGATGGTAACAACTTTGGAAAAGAGTTTGGCAGTTCCTTGTAAAGTTAGCCATACATATACGGCCTAGTAATTGTATTCCTAGGTATTTCCCTCAGATAAATGAAAACATAAGTTCACACAAAGACTTAAATACAAAAGTCCGTATCAGCTTTATTCGTCATAACGCAAAACTAGATGCAACCCAAGTGTCCATCAACCAAGGAATGGTAAACACACTGTGGCATACTCATGCAATGGAAAAGAAGGGGCGTGGTTACACACGACAGCAGGCGTGAATCTCAGAATAATTAATTGGTGTGAAAGAAGTCAGACACAAGACAACACCTACTGCATGGGTCCGTTTATACGGAATTCTAGAGAAACATTATAGCAATACAAAGCAGATCAGAGTTTGTGCTAGGGGCCAGAGGATGGGAGAGGAGATTGGCTATAAAGGGGCGTGCTGGTGTGCTACATCGTAATTGCGGTCATGTGTTACACGTTGTGTACAATTGTCCCAAATCATTAAATAGTACACTTTACATTGATTAATATTTCTATATGTAAGCTTTACCTCAGTAAACCTGATATAATTAATGATCTCTAATTAAAGGCATTAGAGCTACCAAGGTAGTGAAGAAGGATGGGCAGTCTCAATGAAGGAGGAAATCTAGAATCGACAGGCATCCGTAGGGCCTGAGGTAGCATGGAACTGCCCGAGGAAGACAAGGGGTTGACAGTCCTCCTGCTGCAGACAGACACACACATACACACACACTCACAGTACAATGTGGTAAGTGCCAGTCAAAGC
This sequence comes from Panthera pardus, assembly GCF_024362965.1. Lineage (NCBI taxonomy): Eukaryota > Metazoa > Chordata > Mammalia > Carnivora > Felidae > Panthera > Panthera pardus. The sequence goes on from NW_026526766.1 coordinate 4,495,728, forward strand.
ATGTGGTGTGCATGAGGACCGCATACCCTAATTAGCAGTAGGATTTTTCAATTTTTGTTTTAAATTTTTTGTTAATGTTTATTTATTTTTGAGACAGAGAGAGACAGAGCATGAATGGGGGAGGGTCAGAGAGAGAGGGAGACACAGAATCCGAAGCAGGCTCCAGGCTCTGAGCTGTCAGCACAGAGCCCGACGCGGGGCTCGAACTCATGGACCGCAAGATCATGAGCTGAGCCGAGGTCAGACACTCAATGGACTGAGCCACCCAGGCGCCCCTCAATTTATATTTTATAGCAACCTTGTTGAGGTATAGTTTCCATTCCATAAAACACTTCTGTAAATTGGATGTGTTTTAGTATATTTGTTCAATTGTGCAACCATCACCACAATCCATTTTTTGAAAACTTCCATTACTCTAAGAATTTTCCTCATTGCTTTTTGCAGACTGCTGTTCCTCCAAACTCCAGCCTTGGGCAACCACCAACCTCCTTTATGCTTCAGTATTTTGCCTTTTCTAGAAATTTCATATAAGTGGGATCACATAATATGTCATCTTTTGTATCCAGCTTTTTTCATTTTAGCATAATGTCTTTGAGATTCACCCATATTGTTGTACATTTCAGTGGTTGGTTCATTTTTTTTTTTTTTTTGGATGGTATCCCATTGAATATCACATTATCCCCTGACCAGTTAATGGGCATTTAGATTTTTCCAGGTTGGGGCTATTTGAATAATGCTGCTTTGAAATGCTGGTCCAAATCTTTGTGTGGACATATGCTTTCATTTCTCTTGTGTCCAGATCCAGGAGAGCGATGGCCGAGTGCACGGGGGAGTGTGTCCAACCTTTAAAGAAGCTAACAACATGGTTTGCAAAGTGGCTGCACCATGTCACATTCCCACCATCGTCCTCTGAGGGTTCCAGTCTCTCCACGTTGACGTAGTGGAAATTCTTCAATCCTGACCATCCTGGTAGGTAGCTGGGGAAATCTTGCTGTAGGGTTAACGTGCACGTCTGTAGTGATTAGTGATGTGACGCATTTTCCACGTGCTTACTGGCACATATTATCTTTGGCGAAGCATCTACTCAACTCCTGTGCCCATGCTTTCATTGGGTTGTTTTTTCTCTTATGTCTGGCTCTAAGACTTCTTTATAAATTCTGAATACAAGTCCTTTATCAATGCATGAGCCACACCTATTTTCTTCCTGTCCCTGGCTTGTCTTTTCATTTTCTTCATAGAGCGTCTTGAAGAGGAAACTTTTTAAACTCTGATGAATTCCAATTACATTTTTTTTCCATTTTGATTCCTGCTACCAGCTTTCTGCCTAGTCTGAGATCACGAAGATTTTTTTTGTGCTTTTCTCTGTCGATGTTATAGTTTTAGCTCTTTATATTCAGCCAATTGTGTGTGGTATGAAGTAAAGGTCCAACTTACATCTTTTGCATATGGACATTTAATTATTTTAGCACAATTTGTAGAAAAGACCATCCTTTCCCTCACCAAATTCCCATGGCACTTGTGTTGAAAGTCAATAGACCACATATTGTGTGGATCTGTTTCTGGACACTCTATCTCGTTCCACTGATCTATGATATGTCTGCTCTGGCTCCAATACCACACTATCTTGATTACTGTAGCTTTAAGTAAGTTTTGAAATCAGGTAATGTAAGTCCTCCCACTTTGTGTTCTTTTTTATTAATTGGTTAATTCATTTGAGAGAGAGACAGAGGGAGGGAGAGGGGCAGAGGGAGAAAGAAAGAGAATCTATGCGCAGCACAGAGCCTGATTCCGGGATCGATCCTGTGATCCTGGGATCAAGAGTTGAGTGCTCAACTGACTGAGCCACTCAGGCGCCCACAAAGAACTTTGTTCTTTTTTAATATTATTGTATTTATTCAAGATTCTTTGCATATTCGTGTACACTTTAGAACGAGAATGCCAATTTCTATGGAAAAAAATAAGCCTGCTGGTACTTTGGTAGCGATTGCATTGAATCAATAGATCAATTCAAGAAGAACAGAACTCTTACTGCGAGTCTTTCAACCGATGAACCTGACATAAGACTTTAATTTTCTCTCAGCAAAGTTCTGTCGTTTTCAGTGCGCTTGTCTTGTGCTTCTTTTGTTAAGTGTATTCTTCAATATTTTATTGTACAGAAGTGCAACGATTTTGCATATTGATTTTATATCCTGAAACCTTGGTAAACTTATTACTTCTAGATCTAGTGACATTTCCTAGGGCTTCTATATAAACTTTAATGTTTTCTGCCAATAACGATAATTTGACACCTTTCCACCCAATATGTATACTGTTAATATTTCCCCCACTTTATTGCCATGGTTACATGTTGAGCTCATTCACAATTTAATCTTACAGTCTCGTGTCAGCTGTAGGATTTTTATAGACACCCTCTGTGAGGTGCTGGCAATTTCTTGTGTGTCCGAGTTGGTTGAGAATTTTTACCACGGAAGAGTATTTGATTTTGTTAAATGCTTTGTGTCTACTGGAATGATCGTATGTATTCACTCTATCTGTTAGTATGGTAGTTTGCATTAATTGATTTTCAGATGCTAACCCAACCTGTATCATTACAAGGTTATACACCACTTGGCCAATCAAATGTCCTTACTTGATGTGGGTCCGTTTAGATCATCTCTTCTTCAATCAGTGTTGACTATGTCTTGTTAGTAATGTGTCCATTTCATTCTGGTTTGGGGGTTTGTTTACACACAATTGCTTATAGTATAAATCCAGAATCTGTTAAATGTCTTTAGAGTCGGTGGTGACATTACTTTTACAAATCTTGATTTGGGAATTGGTATCTTCTCTCTTGTTTTCTTATTCAGTCTACCTAAGGGCTTATTATTTTGTTGATCTTTTCAAGAAAACATTTGTTTTATTGATTTTCTGTATTGATCTTTTATTGTTTTCACTGATACCCGAGTTAATCTACATGATTGCCAATTTCCATATGTTGTGCTTTCATTTTCATTCAGTTCAAGATATTTTTAATTTGGTTTGTGACTTCTCCTTTGATCCGTGAATCATTTAAAAGATATAGTATAACTTCCAAATATTAAACCCTTTTCCACATTCATTTTTCTGGCTGATTGCCAATTTAATTCTATTTTGGTCATAAAACATCCTTTATGTGCTTCTGAGTCTTTAAAATTTAGTGATAGTTGTGTGGTAAGCTACTGGTCCCCCTAAAGATACCCAGGTCCTAATCTGTGGAATCTATAAATGGAAACCGAGTCTCGGTGCATGTGATTAAATTAAGCATCTGAGGGTACCCTGGACAACACAGTCACACAAGTCCTTGTGAAATGAGGACACAGAAGAAGAGGTGATGTGAATGGACACAAACACCCAAGCAAGGCAGGCCCCAGCTGAGGCATCCGGTGGCCACGGGAAAATGGAAGTCGTGCGGACAGATTCTTCCCTAGAGCCTCTGGAGGAAGCATGGCCTCCAGACATATTGATTTCAGACCTCGGGCCCCCAGAACAGAATAAACCTCTGGTATTTTAGGCTCTGGCATTCGTGGCAACCTCTTACAACAGCCACAGGAAACCAACACAACTTGCTTTTTGACCTGGCAGGGGGACCGTCCCACAGGATGTTCCCGTGGTCTTGAGAGGAATGTGTATCCTGCTGCTTTGAGGGGAGGGGTGTTTCACAGACGTCCATTAGGTCAGTTGGTTGATAGTGTCATTCAAGCTTTCTGTGTCCTTCCTGATTTAAAATTTTTTGTTGACATTTATTAATTTTTGAGAGACAGAGGGAGACAGCACGTGAGCAGGGGAGGGGCAGAGAGAGAGAGAGAGACGGACAGACAGACAGACACAGAATCTGAAGCAGGCTCCACGCTCCGAGCTGTCAGCACAGAGCCCCGTGAAGGGCTCGAACTCGTGAACTGTGAGATCATGACCTGAGCCGAAGTTGGAGCTTAACCGACTGAGCCACCCAGGCGCCCCTTTGTCTTTCCTGATTTTATTGGAATCTTCAACTCTAATTGTTGAATTGGCTATTTTCTCCTCTCAATTCTATGAATTCCTGTGTCTTGCATTTTGGGACCCTATTGTTAGATGCATTTATACTTAATAATTGTTATATCTTTCTGATGTTTTTACTTCTTACTTTTTTTTTTTTTTGGTTTTCTAGTATTTCTTATTTCAAAATCTATTTTGTCTGATTTTGGGGTAGCCACCTCAGTCCTCCTCGGCCTCTGTCTGCACGCACCTATGGGATCATTTAAAAAAATTTTTTTAAATGTTTTATTATTTATTTTTGAGAGAGAGACAGAGACAGAACGCAAGTGGGGGTGGAGGACGGGGACAGAGAGAGAGGGAGACACAGAATCCGAAGCAGACTCCGGGCTCCGAGCTGTCAGCACAGAGCCTGACTTGGGGCTGGAAGTCACGAACCGTGAGATCATGACCCGAGCCGAAGTTGGATGCTTAACCGACTGAGACACCCAGGCGCCCTAGGATCATTTTTTTATTATCCATTTATTTATTTCTACGAACCTAGAACATGTCTCTCACAGCCTTGAGGGACCTTGCTGACCTGCCTGATGCACTCTGCTGAACACGCTCTGGCAGAGAAACAGGTCTCAGGCCCCGCTGTTTCTCAGACGCTTCCCCCATCTCCACTTTCCTGCCTCGATTCCCCATGCCCCGTGTCCTTCCTGCTTCTTTGTCCAGAGCAACACTGCTGTCTCATCCTGGGAGGTAGCGGTAGGAGGGTGTGGAGGGTGAGGAAGAGCATCCCAGGGTCTAAATGGTCCCCACACAGATCTAGCCATCCGATCTGTGGACCCAGCCCGGCCCCACACGTGGTATATAAGACTCCTGAGCCGTTCAGACTCTGCCCAGAAAGTGATTTTCTGCCTATTGGCATTGTCCTGTCCAGGCACCGTAGGTTGAAAATGGGTTTCCCTCTCTAAATCAGTTACCAAACTATTCTCTGTGTTCTTAGCTCGCAAAAATCTGTCGAAACCCCTTGTTTTTCCATCACCTTCTGCACACGGCTTCCACCGCAGGCTCAAAATGACTGCTGAAGCTCTAGCCGCCATATCTGTGCCACATTCAGCAAGGAAGAGAAGGACACGGGGGAGGGACCCCCCCTCTCTTTATAGAGACATCTCTGGAGGCCCCACCTGACACGCTGGTCTGCTCTTACTGCCCAGGGCCTGGCCACACGGCCGCACTGAACACAGTGAGAAGTGGGGTCTTTATTCAAGACAACTCATGGTTTTCAACCGGAAGTTGGGAGTCTACTGCCAAAGAAACAGTGGACAGGGACTGAGGGACTTCTCTCCATCTGTCACACTCAGGATGACAGCAGTTTTTGAAAACTAACTCAGCACCTAACGAGCATGGCTCTTCATTGGAGTCTGCACACGGGGGCCAACAGAGGCGAGTGGCACCTACAGAGTACACGTTTTTGGTGCTTAGTGAATTTTTGTCAAAAGGATGAATGGACTTGAATAAACCACCGGCCTGAGGAGAAGGCCGGTTTCCTGTGTTTACTACAACCTGGGACAAGTGATCACATCCGTTATTTTCCTGTATCGAGTTCATCAACAAGTAGAAAATATCACCCTGCCTCTGACATTCCGTCTTCCGTCTTCTGTCTTGCTGCCATATTGTATTTGACCCCCTAGTCAGTGCCAAGTGCAAAGACTGGAGAGACCAGACAGAGAAATAGCTAGAAGTATTTGTTTGACTCACACATACCCACGAAGCCTCCCCCAGTGCAGAACCAGTGACAAAATAAGCACTAGCCGACCAGCCGTTGTCCTTGACCTTGTTCTCATGTCTGGCATTTTTCACAGAGGTCGAAGCAGCTCTGTTTAAAAGAGCTGCCTGCCGTGGGATAAATAATCATTTTTATTACAGGGACTTAGCGGTGAGCCTGAGAGCAAAGTTGTTCATGAGCAGAGCACGGGGAGAATGCCGGAACGTTCCGTCCGCCACAGCGCACACGATACTGCTGAGAGACAACGGTGGTTCTCAAGTTACCGTAAAGATGTGAGAGCTTAGTAAGTTACCTCCAGTGTTCCTAAAATCCTTCTCTTTGAATTAAATTTTTGAGAGAGAGAGAGAGAGGAGAGAATCTTAAGTCCACCCCACTCAGTGTGGAGCCCGAGATGGAGCTCAGTCCCACGATCCTGAGGTCATGATATGAGCAGAAATCAAGAGTCAGATGCTCAACCGACTGAACCACCCAGGCACCCCGTCCTTCCCTTTGAAGAGAAGAAGAGGAGAGGAGAGGAGGGACTGGACAGGGAAGGTAGTTTGTTTAACCCACAGAGACATGTTCGTGTGTGCCCGTGCAACTTTTCTTTACGCTTGCCATAAAGATCAAAACAAAGACCCTTTATTCGTTCTGAAAATACCTGTTACACAGGAGTACTGTTAGGAGCTCACGATCTGGTGGTGGTAAGAGAGGCAGTTAGCAAGTAAGCAGTAAATAGCAAGTAAATACCGCTGAGCGGTAGGAGGGGAGTGGTGAGTGGGGTGGCTACGGGGAAGGCGGGGGCCTCTCTGGGGAAAGCACCTTCCATCAGAGACCTGATGCTTGATCACAAGCTGGTCACGCAGAGTGAATGTGAAGGGGTAGAGAGGGGGCAGGGTGAGTTCCAGGCCGACGGGTGCACACGGCAGAGGCTGCTGGGACCGGGGTGAAGCCCGCAGGGCAGGTGGCAGAGCTGGGACCTCTGTCCCGGTCTGAGACCAGAGAGGGGGCTGGGGCCACCTCGAGGACAGACTTGCTGGCCCCGGGAAGGAGCCTGGGCTGCATGCCAGGTGGTGGCAGTGACGGGTGGGGAGCGCAAATGTTTACTCCGCCGACACTGCCCACGGCTCCTGGAGGTGGAACGAGCTTTGCGAGCAAGGCAGGGCTGCTGAGGTAGTTGAGGCCAGAGATGACGGCAGCTTTGATGAGTAGCTGCAAGATAGAAAGATGTGGAAAGAAAATACATCCTGACGGGGGGCCAAGAGCATTTGGCCGTAGTGACAAAAGTGTTTGCGGTAGAACCGTCATTTAAGGCTGGATTTGTTCTCCTGTTTGTTACCCGAAAGCCGCTTTGGGAAACCGCCCTGTAGACGGAAGGGGAGAGATGACGTGGGCCATAGTGTCCAAGGTAGGGGGGATTGGCTTCAGCATTCAGAGCCATATCCCTTACCTAACAAATGAGACAAAATGATCATTTTAGGAAGTATGACTTCTCGTGACTCGGTAACACGTTACAGAAAATGACTGTAACTCAGAAGTACCGATTCCAGACCCAGGAGCCCAGTGTTGGTTATTAAATGCGAGTGCGTGAGTGACCTTCAGGGCCTTCCAGAACATGAGGTCTCTGGCGGGCATCTCCCCTCTTGACCTCGCGACATTTGCAGATGCCAGACAAGGGAGGTGGGAGGCGGGTGGATCCATGCGGTGTGCAGAAACTTCTGTCCCTCGAGTGGCAAAAACAGAGCGTGCACAACAGATCCTGAAAACATGAGAACGGCCACAAACATTTACTGAACACCGACTATTCGTTTACCCAAATCGCCTGCTTGGACTAGCGGACATAAACATAGGCAGCTAATGGTGTCACGAAGGGCAAAGGACAAGTCTTGAAGCGAGAGGACTACGTTGTCAGCGGCACATGAAAATTAGACCGTTTGTATATTAGTCGCACCTGCTTTGCACACAGAACAAGATTGACAACTGCTCTAGACTGAATATTTGTGTCCCTCTAAAATTCACACGCTGAAACCTAACCTCCAAGGTGAAGGTGTTAAAAGAGGGGGCCCTGAGAGGTGGTCACAGGGGATAATGGCCCTTGAGAAAGGCACCCCAGAGACCCCCCTCGCCCCTTCCGCCACGGAAGGACTCCGAGAGGAGAAAGCAGAGAGCTGTCCGTGAGCCCAGAAGCCAGGTCTCCCCACACACCGAATCTGCCAGCACCTTGATCTTGGACTTCCCAGGCCCCAGAACAGAAAGACGTAAATGTCTGTTGTTTATAAGCTACCCAGTCTGTGTTATTCTGTTAGAACTGCCTCAATAGACGAAGACAGCCATCATTCAAGAGCAGAGGAAAGGCTAATCGTGTGGTTCAAACCGAATGCAAAGGCTGTAGGGATCTTGGTCACCTCCAAGGAAGAGGAAGGTGTGGAAAGGGACACTGGGTTGGGGGACATGTGGCGTGACATGTGGCTAACTCTAAAAGGAAGTGGATGATGGTTTTTTTTTTCCAAAGAAAGGAAAAATGTTACTAAACAGAAATGTATGAAAATAAACACTGAGGAGACTGCTTAGTCTATGTCACCCTTAGAACCAGAAACTTCACCTGGATCCTGCCCCTTTAAATTCCAATCTCCCCACAGACGATAGAATTCCAGACTCTTCCGTTATTCCGGCAGGTGTTTGTCTGGCATGGATTACGGGGCATGTGTCCTGAGGACCGGCTGCACCCAGTAAGAAAACTGTTATGGGCTGAGATGTGTCCCCCCAGATTCATATGTTGGAGTCCTGACCTCAGAATGTGGCTGTATTTGGAGAGAGCTCTTGGGTTTTTTTTTTTTTCAGCTTTATTGGGATATAATTGACATAAGACATTGTGAAAATTTAAGATATACAACAAGCAAATTGAATACATTTATGTATCGCGATACGATTACCATCCCAGCGCTAACCTTCATCACATCGCGTAATTACCGTTCCTTTTTTGTGCTGAGAGCGTTTAAGGTCTACTCTCTTAGCAACGTGGAAGCATAGAATGCAGTATTGTTAGCTGAAATCACAGGGCCGTGCGTTCGATCCTCAGGAGGTGTTCGTGGGAGCTGGTGCCCTTTTACCCGTCTCCCCACTTCCCCCCCCCCCCCCCCCAGCTCCTGGTAACCATCATTCTGCCCTCCATTCCTACGAGTTTGGCTTTTTTAGATCCTGTGCATGAGACATGACATGCAGTATTCCTCATTCTCCGTCTGATGTATTTCACGTAGCGTTATGCCCACAGAGGTCCGCGCCCGGGTGCCCGCAGCATTTTTCACCGTAACCCAGCTATGGAAACGTCCCAGGTGCCCGTCAGCGGGCGAATGCATAAAGCAGATGTGGTGTAGATATGCAATGGCGTGTTGTTCGGCCACAAAGTGAAGGAAATCCTGCCGCTTGGGACATCACAAAGATAAGGTCCTTACAGAGGTAACTGAGTTAAGCTGAGGTCATTAGACCCTAACCCGGCATGACTGCTGTGGCTCTTAGAAGAGGATATTTGAGGGAGAGGGAGGCGATGTGAAGACACAGTGATTATTTGCTGACAAACAAATCGTCACATTTCGGGAGTGTTTAGAAATACTGTAGTCCCGGAAAGTGATTCTTAGGGGGAAATATTCTGTCTTTGAAAATGTGAGGGCTCTGCACCCCTTAATAGGGCACTTCGGTGTCTCGACGGTAAAGGGCGGGAGAGCCTAGCTCTCCGGGGACAGCGTGGCCCGAGGACAGACCCTTTCACCAATGTTGTCAGGGCTCACCGGGCCCCCAGGAATAATGACGTGAAACACGCACGGTCGTATTACTGTGCTTATTCTCTTAGAGAAAAGACAGTGAGGGCTACTCCCGACTGCCACACGGAATGGGGCTCTGTGCCTTTCTGGGGGTGGGGGGGGCTGGGGAAGTCCCAGCTGGGGTGCAACAGATTCACGAGCTGCCCCCCTGGCAATCTGCCCCCAGCGGGAGGACACTGTGTCTGGGCAGGCCGGGACAGGGTTCCACACAGCACAGCAGCCACGTGAGGGATGCACCCGGCCGTCCCTGGCAGCGTGGCTGGAAAAATCCACCGCTGTCCTCCCCCCCTCACTTGCCGCTCAGGCTCCAGGTCTTGGGGGCAAGTTCCAACACTTGCTTCCCATTGAGGACACGTCAGATCCCCGCATTTGCCCAAAATCGCCCACTGGGTAATTAATGGTGCGCACAAGGATCATTTATGAGCTCGTTGTTCACAGCAATGCCTGATTGGCAAGAGACGCTGGTCCAAGGAGCCGGGTAGGGCTCTCCGTGGCCCAGAACTCGACTTCAGAGGCGAGGCTGATTCAGACTTGCATTCTGGGAGGTTTCTTTTCATACACAAGGTTTCTGCTACAGAAGGGACCGGAGGGACTGGACTCCCACGAGCTGGAGAATTCTTTGGAGTCGTAAGTCTGACACTATGTTTCCTTCTGACTTTCATCCCGGCAGATAAAGGAAGCCGGATAGGCTTCACTCAGCAAGCAAGCCGGTGGGGGAGACAGAGAAGGTGACATCGGAGTCCTAATCCTCCTGCCCAGCGCCTGGGCCATCTGAATAGGAGATGCTGGGAAATCGGGAAACCTGACTTTAAGTCCTGGCTCTGATTAAGCAGTGAATTACCGTCCATCAGCACTGTGGTCCATCAGCGGGGTCCAGGATCGCTGCTGAGGGCTGGACGCTCGCCTCCTCCCTGCCCTTCTCCGTGACGCACACACCCCCCTCAAAATGACATGCCGTGGCGCGCACGTGCGGCAAACAAACGTGACTGTCTTTCTTGCCTGGTTGATCCCATAATCAGTGGTCACGGGGAACTTGGGCTCCCCAGCAAGCCCACCAGTCACGGTTGGCTCCGTCTGACCCGCTCCTCGGGGCTTGGCCCGGCTCTTTCTGGAGCTCGCTCCGTCTGCCCAGGGTGCCTGGCTGTGCGCTCCCAGGCCACGTGGCATGGTTGCTGGTCCAGGGATCACCTGCTCACCCCGCGGTTTCTCCCCGATCTCTGGCTCTGCTGTAGCCGCGGCACAAATGAGGCTCAGCGTCCCCTGGAGGTCCCCACCTCGGCCCCCTGGGGGTGCAGAACCCTCAGGTCTCTGTTCGACTCGCACCGGGTTCCGCCGGCCCGGCCGCGCCTCAGCCCCCTGCTCTGAGGTCCCTGTGTGCCTCCACCCGGGATCTTCGGCCAAGCACTGTCCCCTGATTCCACAGAAGGGGCGCCTGGCCGAGCACCCACGTGAAGCTCGCTTTCTGCCACGTGGACTGGCCGTGGCTGCCCCTCGGAGGTGCAGGGAATACCTCTGGGAGGAAGGTTCCTGCAAAGTCCCACATCAAAGCAGGGGCAAGTCTGCTCTGCCTGCTTCTCCCCTTCACTCCATGTTGGGCCTGTATCTTCCTCACCTTGGCCTTGGCCTTCCCTTCAAACCCCTCTCACTCTCCTCCACCTCCCCCGCCCGCCCCCAGCCAGGAGAGCCCTCCTCCCCCACCCACTAGTGAGGGACGGCCCTGTGCCGAGCAGTACTGCCTTTCTCTTTCCTCTCCGTGCAGAAATGTCTACACGTCCCCAGATAACGGAAGGCCCTGGCTGAAGAGGGACAAGGTCACACCAAAGCAGGCAAGAAGCACAAGTGTATTAACATGACTTCAAAACTATGTTCTCCTGTTAGAACCCTTCAGAGGGTTCAAAAAACCTGGCACAGAGAAGATCTGTAAGTTTTGCAGGTGAAACGAACCCGCATTTCATGAATTTACAGACATGGAGAGGATACGAACCCAGGTCATAGGACATTGCCTGTGGTCTCTAAATACTTGTGTTCTTTGAGAAAGAACACGTTCCGTGAAAATATTGTTTACCACCGTTGGCACTTTATGTTATGTTTTGTTGCCAAATTACTTCTCACAACAGTCGTAATTATCCATATACCAAAGGGAAGAGGGAGCTAGTTTTTTTTTTTTTTCACGTTTATTTATTTTTGAGAGAGAGAGAGAGATTTTTCTCTCTGAGGGGGAGAGGCAGAGAGAGAGGGAGACACAGAATCCCAAGCTGGCTCCAGGCTCCAAGCCGTCAGCACAGAGCCCGATGGGGGGCTCAAACTCACGAACCGTGAGATCGTGACCAGAGCCGAAGTCAGACGCTTAACTGACTGAGCCACCCAGGCGACCCCCTTTTATTTAATTTTTTTTTAAGGAGGGAGTTAGTTTTAATGGTTGAGAAAGGACAACATTGGCGTTGACCGTACTGGTTGTAAAAGGGCTGGTGGCTCCAGAATCCCGACACCCTGACAAGATGGTTGGCTCCCCTCGATCCCTGACTGCCCGAGGTGCCCCACGGGGCCACGGGTCACCCACTCGGCCTTCTTTGCAAGACTGCTTATCAGCAAGGGGGGCAGTCTCTCCACATCTTCCTTCCTTCCTCGCTTCCACCTCGGTGTCTTGGGTCAGTCAGAGATAACATCTATTCAAGATCGATACATAGGAAATACTATCATTAGCTCTGTGAATCTCATGGGGCAGGAAATTTCATCCTGTCTCATGGAAACTGTGAGATACCGTCTATTGCTTTAAGCTGCTAAATTTGTAGTAATTTTCCTTTTTGTTGCAATAGAAAACCAATACGCTGGTGCTTCTTTTTTAATGGACAGCAAAAGTGAAGACACTCATCACATAGACCCCACACTCTACTAGGGAGAGTGGTTGGCTCCTACCCTCCTAGCCTTCTTCTCTGTGATTGCTGAAGTATAGTGGACAGGACTTAGACTCTAACAGACCCTACAGCTCCCATGGGGAGCCAAAAGGTGGGAGCCACTGCAGGAGGGGCTATTTCCTTGGCTCAGATGACTCATCAGCATTGCCCTTCTCCCGGACTGTGAACTCCACGAAGGAGAAATTAAATTTTATTTTTTCTCTTTTTCTTCCATTCCCAGTACTATGCCAAATGATAAAAAAGAATGTGATGGATGAATGGGTGGATGAATAGATGGAAAGATGAGTGATGAATGGATAATGGGTGGATGGAGGGATGGATGGATGGAAGGATGGAGGGATAGGTGACGGATGGATGGGTGGAAAGATGGATGGATGGAAGGATGGAGGGATAGGTGATGGATGGATGGGGGATGGATGGATGGGTGGAAAGATGGATGGATGGATGGATGGATGGATAGATAGATGGGTAGATGATGGATGGATGGATGGATGGATGGAGGGATAGGTGATGGATGGATGGGGGATGGGTGGATGGGTGAAAAGATGGATGGATGGATGGATGGATGGATATATAGATGGGTAGATGATGGATGGATGGATGGATGGATGGATGGAGGGAGGGATAGGTGATGGATGGATGGGGGATGGGTGGATCGGTGGAAAGATGGATGGATGGATGGATGGATATATAGATGGGTAGATGATGGATGGATGGGTGATGGATAGATGGATGGATGGATAAGTGGATGGCTGAGTAGACGGATGAATGGTTGGTAAGTGGATATATCAATTTGTTGTTAGTCTCTTATGACCTTGGGCCTATCTTAGGACCTACTTAAACCTTGTCTCTATAATAAAGCACCCACCTTTGCACCACAATCCGCCAACTTGTGGGCCCTGCTTTGTCCTTGTCAAAGGACAAAGGTCCAAGGTCCAAGGTTGCCACTGGCCTGCCTGGATCACTGTGCCTTCCCTATTCCTGGGTCTCGGACCCCACCATCTGCTGAATGTCTTACCTCCTGGAGCCTTGGCTGCCACCAGTTGTGATCTTACAAACGTCCTCCATTGATGACATTGGAGCTTGGCTGCTAACTGCGGTCTTCTGAATGCCCTCTGTTGTTGACCCAAGTTCTGCTCCTCCTTCCCACTTAGAGCTCTGCTGTCTCCAGGGTCCCCCCTCCCCTGGCCTGGCCTATTTACATTCCTCCCTGACAGGTGCTATAAAACATAGTCTCATCAGGCACGGAACATGTCATCTGGGATATTGTAAAATACCATATGGTTACTATTTCGGGGAACACAATCTCAGAAACACGAGAAAGGCAGCCACCCATGGGTTTCGACAGAGGCAGGAAAAAGTGGTCATGGCTCCTATGCTCGGTTCCTCCATGCTCCTTTGCACAGGGGAGGGACAGAGGGCAGACACTGACGAGGGAAATTGCTGCAGAAGGGTATGTGCCCCTTGAGTTTGGCTGACCCACCTGATTTCCTCCTCTGACAAAGTGAGGGGCTCTGTGTCGGCTCGGACAACTGCCTGGGTGGCTGTAAAGTGGAAAGGGTGAGTGTAGGACACCATCTCAGAGCAGGAGGGTGTCATGAGCTCCTTGGTCCCCTGCTTTCCCCTGACTGCTATCTCAGAGGGTGGGAGCCCCAAGCGTGTCCCTGGGCGGCACCTGCCAAAACCAAATCGAAGCAAAATTCGAGCGGAGGAGGCCTGAAATGGGTTTCCTTCCATACCTTGCTGTGAGGTGCTGCAAAAGTTCTCACAACTATGGGGTTGTCACAAGGACGTTACAGTCCTTTAAACATTCTTTTTTGAATGTTAAATAATTGTTGGTTAAAATAAGATTTTAAGCCCAAGACTAATTCACTTTTTAGGACAGAGCCACTTACCAAAGGTTTAGCCACCATTTTTGCGCACCGGGGTGTTTTAAGGGCTTTTTCTCAATTATTCCTCATGACGACCCTATGGGTGTAGTGCTGTGGCTGTCCCCATTTTACCAGTGAGGACACTCACTGAGGTCACACAGCTCATGAGCGGCAAAGCCAGGGTCCAAGCTGAGGCTGAGTCCAAAGTGTCTTGGCTTACGCTCACTGTGTTGCCTCCGATATCTATCTCGTTCGAGATGCAGCCAGCAAGGAACCGCTGAAGGTTGAACCCAGGAGTCAACAGGCTCTCCAGCACGCGGTCAGCTCGCAAGGTGCTTGCAAGAACTTCCCGGTCTCAGGTCGATCTCCAGCACCACCCCGGGGAGGCGTGGCAGAGGCACGGGCACCAGAAAGGCAGGTGCAAGGTTTGGGTTTATCAGAGCTGGCATCACCTTGCCATTCTACCGTTGCTTAGCCTTGTGAACACAAGGACGCTACGTAACCTCTCTCGCCTCTGTTTCTCCTCCATAAAATGGGAGCGACGGCAAAATCCCTAAACCTCATACGGCGGTCGTCAAGACTCAGTTTGTGTCAAGGACTGAAGCCAAGGCCTGACACATGAGAACGGACTGGTGGTTGGCTGTCACCGTCCTGGCGGCCAGCGCTGGATTCGCTGGAGAAACAGAAGGTGCCCTGATGGTCAGGACCCGCAGGAAACAGCCCTGGACAGCTGATCTGAACAGGGACCTCGGACCACCTGTGTGTCACGGCTGAGCTCGGGGCTGGAGGCGGACGCTGACGGTGGCTGTGGGTGCAGGTGACAGCACGGGAACTGCGACGGCATCACAGCCTGAGAAACCATTGGGCAGCCGTGTCGGTAAGCCCCCCCCCCCCCCGGTCTCCTTGATCACAGATCCCCGAAGGACCCGCCGAAGCCTGCTGTCCACGAGACGGGGGCTGTCTTCACAGCAAGGCTCTCCAGCATAAATCCGCGACGTGGGAGCGTGCTCCCAGCTCGTCCGCCTTGGAGCTCTCTTCGCGCTTGCGCCGGAGGTGACGCGGTCGCAGTGTGGGGCAAGGACCTGCAGATCTGAACGGCAAGTCACAAAGGCGGCTTTGATGTGGTCTGCTCTGGCCAGAGCTGCCCGGCTGCCTCCCTGACAGAGTATCAACAGCACCATCTGCACACGCCCGAGCCCATCGTGTCATTCTCGCCTTGGGAGTGAAACATAGCTGACGGAACATTCTGGAAACGCTGCCAGAGAGTGACGAAAGATGTTAATTTAACTATTAAACCTCAACAAAGGGGCCCCCTTGTTAACAAAGAACAATTTCAGACAGGAAAGGAGCTAAGAAAACGCCGTCCAAACTCTGGTGTGGAAGGCAACGGCCGTAAGGGGTGTCTTAGAGGGAGCTGTCCCCCCCGCACCCGGTGGAATTAACCTGAAAGCTGGCAACAGTCAGGCGATGCCTTACATCCCCAACCCGTACACTGTGGCCCCTGGAGCAGCTGCCTCTCCCGGGGAAGGAACCGAGGCCGGGCTGTCGGTTCTGACTTGTTCCCCCAGTGCCTGTGGGGAGCCCACGTGCGCCCCACACTTTGGTTCTTTCTCCTCCGTGCTCCCACGCAGATCGGTGGTGGACACGAGCCCGAGGGGCGCTCCGTTGGGCGTGCGCTGCTCAGGTCCAGTCCTCTCGGGGCTCTGTCCCACTGGGGCCTGGGCATCTGCCCACTGGCTCTGAGCTCAGGCCCTCCTCTGCACCATCACGGAGCTAGTTTCCGGGGATTCTAGGGAAGATTCTGCAGGAAAAGCGAATGCAAACTGGTGTTTACGTGCAACGGGTAGCACCGTGCGTGGCAAACGCTGCTGTTGTTGCGGTTAGACACGGCCGTCGAAACTTCCAGAAAACCGTTCCATCCTTCTGGCCAGTGCAGCTCTGGGGAGAGCGGATCGTGACCATTCTGTGGGTACCATTGCCATTCTGCTCCTTGGCCTGGTCCCGACAGGGCACTGACTGCTGCCATTAGTTCAGCGAAATGTTTACGGAGCGCCCGGCACAGCATGGAAATTACACTTTGGTGTTTTAGACGAGACTCTGCGATGGTACAAATCTGACATTTAAGAAACTCTAAATTCCATTTTCTCACTGGAGACTTTAATTAAGTAACCGTCTTGCTGGTTGCTCTGCGGATGATTCTCCCTGTCTGTGTAAGATAACAGTCGTAGACGGGGGGATAAATCTCTCTTATGTGGGTATTGCCTTGTCAACCAAACATTAACTCAAATAACAGATGGGCTTCAAGGTGTGATACTGACAAAATAAGGAGGTTTGATCCCGTTTGGGTGGAGAGGGGAAAGAGAAAGGCGTTTCTCTTCACTTCTGGATGCCTCGGCGTAAACCAAACAGTTCAGTTTTAGGAAACCGTAGATCCTGGCTTCATGAAGTCTGCAGGTTGCAGAGGTGGAGGGAGATGAGGGGTTGCCAGGAGGCCTTTGAGGAATGCAGCTACGGGGCGCCTGGGGGGCTCAGTCAGTTAAGCCCCCGACTCTTGGTTTCTGCTCAGGTCACGATCTCACAGTTCTGTGGGTTCGAGCCCTGTGTCGGGCTCTGCATCGGCAGCGGGGAGCCTGCTTGGGATTCTCTCTCTCCCCCTCTCTCTGCCCCTCCCTCACTCGTGCCATCTCTGTCTGTCCCCCAAAAATAAATAAATACACTTGAAGAAAATCAAAAAAGAAATGCCGCTACGGTCTTGATTAAGGATCTGGGTTTCTAAACAAGCGACGAGATGTTCCTACACCTGCTGAGAGAAGGAAATGAAGTCAGGATTACCTCTCTGAACGTGGGATGGTTTCTCCAATGTGCACCCCGGGCTCCCTGCCTCCTTATTCTCCTTGACTAGTCCAATAGCTTGTCCTGCGCACAAGCTTTCCCTTATGTGTGTCCTTCACCTTTGCTGTGAACCTTCTTTAGGTCACAGGTGAATCTTCTGAAAATTCAGTGCAAAACATGAAGCCTCCCCCCCAGCAAGATGAACAAACACACATGGGGATCGGCTGGAGCCTCGAGGAGCCGCTTACCTTATGTTTTTTCTTCCTTTCCAACCTCGAGCGTCCCGTTAGCCGTCCCCCAGCTCCGCTCCCAGGTGGCCAGGAGCAGGGCAGGCTGAGGCTGAGGCTGAGCGTGATGCGGGCCCCGCAGGGTGGGGGGTGGACAGGTGTTTCCTCAAGAAACAGAGCCAGTAGGACATATGTCCATAGAGGGAAAGAGGTTTATCTTCAGAAGTTGGCTGACATGAATACGAAGGCTGGCAAGTCCCAAACTGGTAGGGAGGAGACCCGGAAAGGACCAAAGCTGCAGTGGGAGTCTGCTGGCAGAATATTCCCTCTTGCTCCGGGGATGTCCGTCTTTGTTCTCTTCAGGTCTTCACCTGCTTAGGTGGGGCCCACCCACACTTTGGAGGGAAATCTGCTCTACTCAGATTCCACCAATTTAGATGTTCTTCTCATCCAAAAAAGTCCTCTCAGAAATGTCCCGGGTTGTGCTTGACCCCAACCGAGCACCACAACCCAGCCCAGTTGACATGTAAAATTAACTCTCACAAGGGGGCCATGGGCTGGGGATCAGGTGCGTCAGAACCCGTCGGTGGCAGATCAAGCTACCCTGACCGTGTTTTCTTTCCCCGCCCTGGCCTCTACCCCCTTGGTCTCCGCGTCCTTTGCCTGGTTAACTTGTCTTCCCCTCGTGGCTCTCTCTCCCTTGTGACCAAGAGGCCTTGCTTAGAGAAGGAGGTTCCTTGGTGCGTGACTAAAGCCATCTTTATGCAGACAGGTCAGGAGCTGCTATGAGTTTTTGTTTTTGCAAACAGCATAGCAGGTCTACCACTGGTGTCGTAGGTTGTGTGGCCTCTGGGTCCACTTGGCCGCACTGGTGGGGACCCACGGCCCCCCGGCTGGTTTGCTGAAATGGGAGGGTCCCCTCATCAGAGAGCACGACCTCTTCTTCATGTCTGGTTGTGTGCAGTCATGACACGGACCCCTGGCTGCTGGTCTGGAACAGGGCACCACAGGGACAACTGATCCCCTCTGGCCGATTTCTAGTCACCACACGGGCTCAACACGCAGGGAACCAGGAGCACCGTGTGCACGACACTGTGCCCAGCATGTGTGTGTGAGTGCACAGGTGTGCTCGAGCCCGAGCTTGAGCTCAGGGGATGTCATTGTCACAGCCTCGGGGAGACTACGGATCCCTTCCCTGTGCATCACCCCGAGAGCCCCACACATACGTGCCTATGTGCAGGGGCCGTGGCAGAGTGCGGAGAAGGGAGGGAGAGCCCACGGGGCTCTGGATGACATCGCCCGCCCTGGGAACAGGGGAGCAGAACCTTGGAAGGGACGGCCTGTTCCACGCGCGTGGTTGCAGTGAATTGTCTCTGATCACTGCTTTCCTGTCTACTTGGGTCTGTGACTGCCGGCGCCCCTGTGTGCCAGACGGTGTCCCCGTGAACGAGCCCCCTGGCCAGGCTCAGCTGGGTCAGACGTCGGTTCTGATACCCAGAAGTGAGCTCCGCTGGGCATTTCCAAACATCCCAAAGTGCCCGCCCACCCCAGGCGTGGCAAGACCCACGGCCCTTCAAGGGGCACCCGGCGGGGAGGTGGGAACAGACCCAGCACCTGTGCCCCCACCCCGGGGGCTCACAGGGCGGACCTCGGTCGTGTACTCAGTGTCACAAAAACACGAAACTCCATCAGGATAAAGGACATGGAGATGCCATTGAATTGGCTACAGTTAAATTCTGCACCCGTGGGGCAGCCATCAAATGGAAATCAAAAGAACATAAACAAAACCCCCACATTTCCTAATAGCCAGGCACTTTGACGAGGGGCTAGCTGGTTGGGAGATTGGCTCAATTTCTTTCTTCCTTTTTTTTTTTTTTTTTTTATCTTTCTTTCCTTGTTGGGTGCTATGCTCCACCAAGCCTGGGGACCATCTCGTTACTTCTTGAGAAAGAGCATCGAGCCAGAACTTGGCCGAGAGGCAGAAACAAGAGGGAAAGACACAACACGCTAGCTTATCCTAGTAAACACTGGGAGGCTTAAGGAAAGCTGTGCACTTCACACATGCGAGCTTCTGAGGTCTCGTCCAAGGGCGATCACGGCGAAGCCGCAGAAGTGAGGTCAGGTCTGAGCCTGCAATCCCGGATTCCCCTTCTCCTGCCTGGGCAAGCTCGCATCGCTCGGAGGGACCCCACGGTCCCACACCTGCGCGCCTGCCTTCTGGCCGCCCCCCCCTTCCTCCCTCTTATTCCGTCCCAGCCCGAAAGGGGAAGGGAGCGTAGGTGCATCTCGACTCTCTAGTCCGCACAACGTTGAACTACCTGGATTCCAAAACAGTTCCGAAGGCTCAGAGGACACAACTGGAACTGTCCCTTTGTGTTGTCACTCTGGCCCCAGAGGCCAGCCTTCTTCGGGGTAACTGAGAGCTGTGGTTCTTACAGCGTGCTCCCCGGGACGGCAGCCTGAGCGCTCTGTGCAAACTTCTTAGACGCGCACCTCCCTGGGCCCAGCCTGGGCCTGCTGAGTCAGGGCCTCCGGGAACCAGCGTCGCTGCTCGGACAAGCCCTGCACCAGGTTCCTGGGTGATTCCATCTGAAAAGCCCTGCTGTCGGGATGGGCTTAGGGATTCGGGTTGCAGAGTTTGGCTCCCGGAAGAGCCAGTCTCAAAGGGCCTTCGGACAGACCGCACACCCCAGCCTGCTTTGTTTTCTGCCTTGTGTCTTTTCTTCTTACAGAGAAATAGAGCCCGTGCAAGGCCTCCCTCCCTGTCCCCCCCACCACCCCCCGCCCGAGAGGTCTGCTTGAACTCCGGGGTCCAGCCTCCCTCCCTCCTTCCCTTCCCCACCTTCCTCCCCTCCCTGCTTCCCTCAGTCTGTCTCTTTCTCTCTTTTCCTCTACAGAAAGTAAATGAAGCGAAAGGACACGGAATGTGTCTAATTTACTCAGCACTGTAAGTTTGCACACTTAGCCGGGTTATTTCCTTCCTTAGGTGAACCCCACTTGTGCAGGCCAGACCCCTCCCAGCCCGTGCTCCTCCCTCCCCAGAAGCTCCCTTTCTCCTGACATGTGTGGGGACTTACCAGACTCATGTTTTTATACCTTTACCTCATGATTACGTGTCCACGACCAGTTTATGATCCTGCAATCGTATGTGTTTTAATATTAAAAAAAAGTTTTTTAAATCTTTATTTTTAAGAGAGAGAAACAGAGCGCAAGTGGGGGAGGGGCAGAGAGAGAGGGAGACACAGAATCCGAAACAGGCTCCAGGCTCCGAGGCGTCAGCACAGAGCCCGACGCGGGACTCGAACCCACAAACTGCGAGATGATGACCCGAGCCAAAGTCGGACACTTAACCGACTGAGCCACCCGGGCACCACTCCACCCCCATTTTTTTAAATTGCAGTGTTGCTATAGACTCAATGTTTGTCTTCCACCCCCTCCCCCGTTCATATGTTGAAACTTATCTCTTAATGTGGTGGCATTAGGAGGTGGAGGTCTTTGGTGGTGATTATGTCGCGAGGAGGGGGCCATCCTGATGGCATTAGTGCCCTTATGAACGAGGACCCAGAGACCTCCCTCGCTCTCTCTACCACATGAAGACGCAGAGAAGACGGCTGTCCATCAACCAGGAAGGAAGCTCTCACCAGATGCCAAATCCACGGGCATCTTGGCTTTGGATTTCCAGCCTCCAGGATGTGAGAAACGGATGTTTTCTGTCGATGACCCACCCAGCCTGTGGTATTCTGTTATGGGAGCCACAATGGACGAGGACCGTTTTCTTTTTCTTTCTGTTTTGCATGAATCTCATATATTATGAAAATACCTATCTTCTGCGGTCACATGTCTGTCTCTGCCTTCTTTTACATTTTCTGTGTTGACAACACATCATCTGCGAATAATGGCTTTGGACCTTCTTTCCAACTGTTGTGCCTCTTTCCTGGGTCTCCTGCTGGCCAGGCCTTCAACACAAAGCAGACTTGAATGTCTCCCTTGACTTTAAAGGGACCGTCTCTAATCTTTGCCTGTTTAGTGGCAACATTTGCTGTAGGTTTTCAGAAGATGATGTTTACCTGGCTATGGAAGCGTCATTCTCTTACTGGTTTCTTAATGTGTTTCACGATGAATAAAAGCAGAATTTCACCAAGTGTTTTTTTTCCTGCATCTTCTGAGAATCACATGCTTTTCTTATTTGATCTGTAACATGCGCAATTATTTCCTAAGGTCTCTCATTGCGATTTTTGGGTGATTTGCTAATGCATAAGATATTGCACACTGAAGCATGTAGATTATAGATGTAGTTTCAGGATTTTTGCATTTACATTCATAAGTGAGATTGGCCTGTCTGCCTTGGAAGATACTCTGTTACTCTTTAGTGGAGCGGTCTTAGAAGATACAAAAGATTTGCGGGTGCCTGGGTGGTTCAGTTGGTTAGGTCAGGTTTGTCTCAGGTCGTGATCTCGCGGTTTGTGAGTTCAAACCCCACATTGCACTCACTGCTGTCAGTGCAGAGCCCTCTTTGGATCTTCTGTCCCCCTCTCTCTCTGCACCTCCCTTGCTCACGCTCTCCCCCCTCTCTCTCTGTCTCTCTCAAAAATAAAAACAAAACATTAAAAAAAGATACAAAGGATTTCGTGTTGTCATTTTCCTTTTTACGTGTAATGTTGCGTTATTTCCTGCATCTGTGGCAATGAATGACATCCCCGTGGTGGTATGGATTTGACAGATCTCTTCAACTGTCCGTGGCAAAAGGTCTGGAAAGCGATATTCAGACTCAAGTAAGAGGTGGGGAGTAGAGCTGGGGTGCCTATACTTACATCAGGCAAAAGACACTTTAAAACAAAGACTGTAACAAAAGATACAGAAGGATACTGCATAATGATAAAGGGGTCCATCCAGTAAGAGGACATAACGTTCATAAACATTTATGCACTCAACATAGGAGCACCTGCGTATATAGAGCAAATATTAAGAGAAATGAAGGGAGAAATAGACAGCAATACGGTAACAGTAGGGGACTCCAACATCCCACTTACATCAATGGACATATCATCCAGATAGAAAATCAATAAAGAAACATCAGCCTCAAAGGACACAACAGACCAGATGGACTTAAAAGATACACCTAGAACATTCCATCCAAAAGCAGCAAAATATACATTCTTCTCAAGTTCACATGGAACATTTTCCAAAATAGATCACCTGGTAGGCCACAAAACAAGTCTCAATAAATTCAAGAAGGTTGAAATCACATCCAGTATGAAACTTGAAATCACAACAGTATGAAACTAGAAATCAGTCACAAGAAGAAAACAAAGAAAGAAGCACAGACACATAGACACTAAGCAACATCCAGTCGAGCAACCAAAGGTCAATAAAGAAATCAAATAGGAAATCAAAAAACACCTTGAGGGAAATGACAATGGAAACACAATGGTCCAAAATCTCTGAGATGCCACAAAAGCTGCTCTAAGAGGGAAGTTCATAGCAATACAGGCCTGCCTTAAGAAACAAGAAAACTCTCAATTAAGCAATCTAACTTTATGCTTAAAGGAACTACTAAAAGAGGAACAAACAAGCAGAACAAACAGGTAGAAGGAAGGAAACAATAAAGATCAGAAAGGAAGTAGAGACTAAAAAACAAAATAGAAAAGATCAATGAAACTAACAGCTGGCTTTTTTAAGAAGGTAAAACTGGCAAACCTTTAGTTAGAGTCATCAGGAAGAAAAGAGAGAAAGTGCTCAAATAAATAAAATCAGAGATGAAAGAAAAGGAATTACAATTGGCGCAGAAATACAAAAGGCCATCAGAACATACTATGAACAATTATACACCAACAAATTGGACAACCTAGAAGAAATGGATAAATCCCTAGAAACATACAACTTTCCAAAACTGAATCAGGAAGAAATAGAAAATCTGAACAGGCTGATTACTAGAAATAAGACTGGACCGGGGCCCTGGGTGGCTCGGTTGGTTAAGCGTCTGACTTCAGTTCAGGTCATGATCTCGTGGTTCGTGGGATTGAGCCACACATCGGGCTCTGTGCTGACAGTTCAGAACCTGGAGGCTGTGTCAGATTCTGCGTCTCCCTCTCTCTCTGCCCCTCCCCCACTCATGCTCTGTCTCTTTCTCTCTCTCTTTCAAAAATAAATAAATATTAAAAAGAAAAATAATTAAAACAAAAAACAAAAAGCTGAACCAATAATCAAAAACCTTCCAACGAGCGAAAGCACTGGTCCGGGTGGCTTCACAGGTGAGTTCAACCAAACACGTAAAGAAGAGTTAACACCTATCCTCAAATTAGTCCCCCAAATTTAAGAATGTAAAAAGCACACTGGATGCATGGGCACTCAGGGTGCATCCTGACCTATGAGAAACTGGTCAGGGCCAGGTGAAAAAGCCTTCTTCTAGAGCCACAAGCCAGAAGTTATGCCAAGGGTAGAAATGTTTTCTTTTTTCTTTTCTTTTTTAAGTTTATTTATTTGTTTTGAGAGAGACACAGAAAGGGTGAGAAAATGAGGGTGGGGGAGGGGCAGAGAGACTCCCAAGCAGGCTCTGTCAGTGCAGAGCCCAACGTGGGGCTCAAACTCACGAACCAGGAGCTCATGACCTGAGCCAAATCAAGAATTGGAGGGTTAACTGACTGAGCCACCCAGACACCCCAGAAAAACAATTTTTTTTTGATTCCTACCTAGCAGAACTGCGTGGCAACGTTTTATGGAGTGTTCCCATGTGGTCTGTGCCCTGAGTGGAAATAACCCAGTAACAGAAAAAGAGAAAAAAAATCAGACACACATGCCTACGTAAAACAAAAAAATATATTTTAAATATTTATAGCTAGCTTGTTCAAATAATGACTCAAGGCAGCTCACAAAAATGCAAACACCATTAAGATTAAAAAACTAGAAGGAGGGGACATGGGGAAGGGAGATTAAGGTCAGGGTGTTGGGGCCAGATCGGTTCTCAAAATGCACACTCCCTCGTTGCTCTGCGTGAGGCAGGTCAGAAGGCAGTGGTGACTTGTTCAGCTCTCGGCAGCCGACGCTATGAGCTAGGTGCCGTCAGTGACACGAATAAGTGTCTTGGAGGAAAAGAACAACCCGGGGGTTCCAGGGGAGGAAGAGGAAGAAGAGGAGGAAGCGGAGGCAGCCCTCCTGACTGACTTGGGAAGGACAGCTCCCTGAGGGCCTCTGAGGGAAGCCAAGTTCAGGGCTGTCCGTGAAGTTCATGGACTTCTGCAGCGTCTCTCAGAGTCCAAGACTACGAGGCCAGCTGTCCCTGGAAGGGGCATGGTCGGTGGAACCAGAGGCACCCTTGGGCTTTACTAGCTCAGACCTAGACAAACTTCTCCTTTTGCTATGAACTTGTTTGAAGAATATTTCAAATAAAGGACTTGCAGGAGCTTTGCTAGGATTCACCGTGAGGACCATCAAAGGAAATGGTCCTCTCAGGACACCACCAGACCCAGCATCGTGCACCTGATTATCAGCTGTGCTTTATCAATTGTGCTTGTTCTGTTAATGGAGGTACAGGCTCTGAGTCTCAGCTTCCACCTTGCTACTAGTCGTGGGGCCCTGGACAAGTCACTGACCACGCCTGGCTCTGTTCCCTCATCTGCCAACGGGGATGATTCTAGAACTTCCCTCATACGGTTCTCGTACACATTAGTGGGTTCCTATATATAAAACTCTATATCACAGTGCCCAGAGCACAGCAAAAGCTACACTTTCTTTTATTAGAAAATATTTTTTCTGAATTTATAAATTGCATTTTTAATGATTTTTCTCATTAAAAATAAAAAAAAATAATGTTTATTTTTGAGAGAGAGAGCAAGTGGGGGAAGCACAGAGAGAGAGAGGGAGACACAGAATCTGAAGCGGGCTCGAACCCACGAACTGTGAGATCGTGACCTGAGCCAAAGTCAGGCACTCAACTGACTGAGCCACCCAGGTATCTCGATTTTTCTCATTTTTTATGATTGTTTCATAACTTGGCACAAACTTATTTTTAATCTTATATACTCTTTGCTTGGGATAGACACCCTTCAAAATGTTGGATCATTGCTCTTCAATGCTATCCATTGGAAAAGGAGTCCGTTGTCAGTTCTCTGGGAAACGGGGAACCCGGCTGTGACTTAAATTCTGGCGACAACCAGCCTTGAGCCCCCAGTTCTCAGGCACCCAAGGGTAAGCACAGGTGTGCTATCGGGCACTCCCAAGATGGCAAGTCTTTACCTTGATGGTGAAGTGGCCGGGTGGTGGTAAAAATCCTCACATTCACCCTCTCCCGTGACTTCCCCAGACACCCCCTTCTTTCCTAGAAGGGAAGGAATGTCATTTATAATTGTGGATGGTACGGTCTGGTCCAGAGAACTTTACCGTAACACGTGGAAATTTTTTGGCAAGATCTCGGCAGGTTAGCAGATACTCCTTTCTTTGCTGCGGCCCCACTAACATCCATAATTATAACAGGATATCATTTTTTTCTTATAATAAAACGTAGTTGAACACTGTGTTCTTCTTGTGTCTCATGGTGACCAGTGTGAATCACAATCAGAAGCAAGCTTCTAACGTGTGGGTGGGAAGTGGGACCATCTTTTCTCATCCACGGATCAGTAAACATGGCTTCCATTTCAGCCCCGATGCTTTCTCTGAAAGTGGCATCCCAAGGCCGTGTGTGCCACACCGTGCTGTTTCTTTGTGCAAATGGCTGTTCTTTAACTTTTCTTATTATTAAACATGAGGAAAAAACAAGGTTCCGAGTGGTGGGAAAATAAATGTTTCTGCCCCAGATCATTTCATTTGAAGGTAAAGTCAAGAGGTATTTATTGAGTAATACAGTTAATTTTGCGAAGCTCCCTGAGAAAGCCATTTCTTTAGAGTATCTGTATTATGAAACATGTTTTTATTTTCTGAAGATAATATGCAGATGGGTTTTCGAGAGCAAATAAAAGCATAGATGAATTCAATAACGTGCACGTCGGTATTTGTTTTTGAAGACAATGAAACTCACCTTTCAAAACTGATGTAGGTTGTTTCCGACTCATTATCTGTAGATTTTTCTATCTAATATTTGCTGAACGCCTGTTATGTGCAGGCACTCGTATATGAAAGAGTTTTATAAGGCGGGCTTTCTTTATCCCTTTTTATAGAGGAAGAAACTGAACCCAGAGAGGGAAATCCATCCCTGAAAGACCTGTGACTCTGTGCCTAGCCGGCATTCACGTCCCGTCTTTCCTAGGACTTCGGGAACCTATAGATCCGTGATGGGTGGTAGGGTAGCTACCAGCCGCACGTGGCTATTTAAACTTAACTATAGGTGAAATAAAACTAAATTGATGGAATCAAATTAAAAATTCAACCCCTCTGTTGCACTAGCCCCAATTCAAGGGCTCTAAAGCCTTCTATGGCTGGCTAGTGGGGCTCATATTGCACGGCACAGCGTACCCCTTTCCACTACTGCAGAGAAAGATCTTGGACATCACCCACTCTCAGCAGGAAGATTGGCCTGGCTTAGTGGCTCCTTCAGCTCTCCCCACCCCCTTCCTACCGCTGAGGCCCCACCGGCCCAGTAGCAGAGTGGGGGGCAGACCATTCATTCCCTCCATCGTCCGATCTCTCCTTTTCTTCCCGACGGTGACTGCCTTAATTAAAAACCCTTAAGACTCCCGTAGACACATACACTGTAGATTAATGGGTGGAGACAGACACGTGTCATGGAGGAGAGGAAGGGTACTTTCTATGAGACCAATAGGCGAATTCAGCCTGTCCAATCGCCCTTTCTGTCTCAGAAGGCCTTTAAGTACTTTATCCAGAGCACCAGGTCTGCCTTTCAGCCGGCCTCGAATCGTTTCATGTTGCCTCTATTACAACGTCAGCTGGTGCGTTGCAAATCCATTCTGGCGCTGACCACCCCCGGTCAGCCCAGATCTCACTAGCTAAGGGCACCGTCCTCCCGAGGACCGCCCCCTCTTCAGACCCCAGCTACACCTTCAGGGGGTGCCCGGCCACCCACACTTCTGACCAACCAGCTACACATTCAGGAATTCCCACGACCTCATCCAGTTTGGGAATTCACAAGAACAGTGCCCAGAACTCAGGAAAGTGCTATCCTCCCAGTTATCACTTTATTACAAAGGGTACAACTCAGGACCACAGGGTGAGGTCCGGGAGGGTCCCAAGTGCAGAATCTCCAGGAAAGAAGGGACGCCATGCTCCTGCCGCATCAAGACACTTATCAGCCAAACTCCCCTGAGTTTCAGCGTCCAAAATTTTTACCGGGCTCTCATTACATAGACACGATTAATTACATCATTAGCTATTGGTGATTAAACTCATCTCCAGCCCTCCCTCCCTCCCGTCTCCAGGAGTCAGGCTGGCTCAGAGTCCCAAGCCTCTAATCACATGGTTGCTCTTTCTGGAGACTAACCCTGTCCACCCTGAACCCATAGGAGACCCACTACGATTCACCTCGTTAGCATAAACTCAGGAAGTTCCAAGGGTCTCAGAAGCTCTGTGCCAGGAGCCCGTGACAAAGACCAGACAAATTTTGTACTATATCACCTTTAATAGCTTACTCATAGTTACATCATGAGACTCTTACTCGCCAACACAGATGAGAGGATTTTGTTTCACTAGCCCAGATAAATCTAAATACCTTCTCCTTTGGTGTACGAGTTCCCCAAATTCTGCCCCATGAAAAATTTCAATTGCTAAGTGGCAATGAAACATATTATTTTTCCTTGAAAAAAGATAGTATTGCAGGAAAAAAAAGATGATGTTGCTACTGATGCCTTTTGTATCATGATCTAATAGCAATGGTCGATCTTGCTTTTTGGGCATATACTGTACTCTACCTAAAGGCGATAAATTAGGGAAAGGCATTAAATATAAGAGAGTCAGACTTCAGAAAATAGTTTAAAATTTTTTTGATATTTATTTTTGAAAGAGAGAGAGACAGAGTGTGAGGGGAGGGGCAGAGAGAGGGAGGGAGGCACAGAATCTGCGCTGACAGCTCAGAGCCTGACGCGGGACTCAAACCCATGAACCGTGAGACTATGACTTGAGCCAAAGTCGGACGCTCAACTGATTGAGCCAGCCAGGCACCCCAGGCTTCAGAAAATAGTTTTCAAGGGGGAGGAAAGGCATATACTTCCTGGAAGCCTGATTATAATCAGGAAGTTCTAGAAAACTCTTGGGAAATTCCAGGCCTAAGTAATATGAAGGAGCCAGCAGAAGCCCCCTCCAGGGACAGTTAACACTGGTAATGTAAGGGACACCTGGGTGGCTCAGTCGGTTGAGCGTCTGACTTCAGCTCAGGTCATAATCTCACGGTTCGTGGGTTCGAGCCCCGCATCAGGCTCTGTGCTGACAGCTCGGAGCCTGGAGCCTGCTTCGGATTCTGTGTCTTCCCCTTCTCTCTGCCCCACCCCTGCATTCTCTCTCTCTGTCTCTCTCTCTCTCTCTCATAAATAAACATTTAAAAATACCCACTGGTAATGTTAACATGAAGTTTTGAAAGGACCATTTGGCCATGCTCAAAAGACTAACCACATCTGCCGGGGCAATGACATTTCCAAACGCTTGAGTTTTTTGCAACGTGTTTATGTTTTCCGTTTTCAGTTTATGGGTGACTGAGAGGAAAAGAAAAAGCCAGAGAGAAAGTATTTTACTGTTTCGTTAACCGCACAGAGCCTGGACCGCAGTCTCTCTGCCCACGGCAAGATTCACAGTGTGCCCGCCACACGAGGGGTGCTGCTGAACGGAAAATAAGAGTTGAGCCTTGCTTCACCCCAAAAAGCGCCATGAATTTTTCATTTCCCGAGTGTCCGGTAAGCCCTAGCGTTTTCGGAATGAGATCCCGAGAAAGGGACTTTTAGTACGTTGCCACGAGGAAGCAAGTCTATGTTGAGTCAGTGAGAGGGCGTGTTTGTGAAGTGCTTTTTAGCTCTCGTGTGTGTGTGTGTGTGTGTGTGTGTGTGTGTGTCCAAAGTCTTGCCAGTGTCACGAACACCAAACGAACAGAAAACCTATAGAATGGGGGGAGGACACCTTACTTCGGTCAGTGAACAAAGGGTCGACTTTGGTCTGAGAAAAAAGCCGAAAGCTGACCTTCTTCCGCGGATTCTTTGGATGCTGGGCTGGTCAATTCACGAACCAGACCGTGGGGTCCCGCTACCTGCTGAAAACACGAGTGGGGAGGGCCCTACCTCCACTCCCCTTGGCTTCCCTGATTCCATCCCTCCCCTCCACCTCAGGCCTGCTCCCAAGAGAAGAGAGTGTGCTTTGTCAGGATTCTGATGCAATATCTCTGAGCCGTACCTTTTCTTTTCATGTATTTATTCAACAAAGAACTATGGAGCGACTACTGGGGGCTACAAGGTGTCAGCACTGGGGTTCAGCAGGTCTGGTCTCCTGGTGATAGAGTCTAGTAAACAGGCGAACATTAACAGACAAGAGTTAAATACAACAGCAAGAATTTCTGAGGGTGATGAACACTAACCTGTGATATGGGGTCACTAGCAGGTGAGGTGGGGACAGTGTTGGGGCGGCTCTCTCTGCAAAGCCAGGCTGAAAGAGCATCGTTTGCTGGGATCGAGGACAAAAGGCTCCGGTCATCAGAGACTGGCCAGGGACAGAGCCGGTGCTGGGGGAACCAGCGAGGACGTCAAATGGGCTACGCGGTGGCAAAACTGAAGTGGAGACCAGGGTGGTCTGTGGAAGGGTTAGAAAGAATGTTCTTCTGGACCGTACGTGTGTTCTCATGGTAAGCGACAGAATCCGGGAAACAGGCAGGGACCAGACCACACAGACACCAAACTAAGGTGTTTGCATTTTGTTCTCAGCATGCTGGGAGGCCCATTTGAGACTCTGCAGCCAGGAAGGAGGGTAATCTGATTTCTCTGGCTGCTGTGTGGGTATCAGCTGCGAATACTTTCATGAAGGCATAGGGGCTTCTGCACCGCAGGGTTCTAGGTCCGATGACGGGTTCTCTCACCGGGACAGCCATGCTAGGCTCCAGAAACAGCCCAGGGAAATTCCAAGCCTGAGAACGAGGAGGGGGAAAGGAGGAGAAGGAGTGAGCTGACGTCTGAGCCGAGCACATGAGAAACACGAGAATCCAGAGACAAATTTCAGGACCGTCCCCATAGAGAAGGCCAGGCTTGCACCCCACGCAGGCCGAGGAATGGAACTCGAGCTCAGGAGGGGCTGTGCAGCTCGAGCTTGGTAGTTTCCCAGCAGAAGCCACAAAAAGGCTGTCTGTTGCCAAGTAACCTGTTGTAACGTTGGGGTTTTCTCAGGTGAAGTTCAATCACGTATGAACTCACAACCCATGGTCATCGACATCCAGAGAAACAAGCAAGCAACTTGACTGCACTTAATCTGGGAAAATCCTTGGGGTTAAAATTCCATTCTGCACTAACAAGGATCAGGGCTTCCAAAGACGGGGGCATGACTGGGTGCCTGGCTGGCTCGGTCGGTTAAGCGTCTGATTTTTGATTTCGGCTCAGGTCACGATCTCATGGTTCGTGGGATCGATCCCCGCATCAGACTCTGCACTGACAGTGCGGAGCCTGCTTGGGATTCTCTCTCCCTCTCCCTCTCTGTCTTCCCTCCCTCCACCCATTCTCTCTCTCAAGATAAATGAATAAACTTAAAAAAAATATGGAGACATGGCAAAAAAACATGGAAGCAAGCACTCAAAGAGATTCCACTGGCTAAGTCAGGAATGATTTGATCAGGATGTATAATGGTATTAAAGGATTATATAGCCCTCAGAATAAAATAGGAAATCATGAGTCCGTACAATATAAACAAAGAGACAAAAACCCAAATAAATGGGGAGAAAAGACAGCTTCCCTTACAATTAATGGTAGTAATAAATACCAATGCCAAACATCACAGTAATAATTAATTCAGCCAAGGAGTATCACCGGGAGCTTAAACCGGTGCATGGAAGTTTGATAAGGAATATTGGATAATCACGTCGTCTCAAAATGCCTTTCCACACAATGCCACTTACAAAGACAGCACAGTGTTGTAGCGGAAAGCTAGAACACCTTAACCCCGGGGACCACACAGCATCTCCTGGAGCGGGACACTCTGACGTCACGTACCACCCCACAGAAGGCGGGGAGACCCTAGCACACTTCTGTACTATTTTGCTGCAAAATTGATAACCTGCACCCATGCGTGAGGACGTGTCAGGCAAACCCAGGTGAGGCGCGTGTTACGAAATGCCTGCCTTCAAGCGTCAAGGTCTGAACGCTTCCAGACTGAAAAAGACGGAGGGCACACGCTAACTGAACGCGGCACGTGACCCTGGGGTGCGTCCTTAGCTCTAAGGGACACAACTTGTGAAACACAAGCGAGATCCAAGGAGTGAATGGTAGTAAGGCATCAGTGTAACGTCCCGACTTCTGCTGGTCACACTGTGATCGCCAAGGACAATGTCCTTGTTAATCAGTGTATGTACTTAAGTATTTGGGGGGATGGGGGGTGGACACCCTGGCCACAACTTACCCTCAAATCGCTCAGGAAAAAAAAAAAGTTACTTGTACGGTACTCGCGATTTTGTTGAACATTTAGATCACAAAATTAAATTAGCACGTCGAAAAGCTATCCAGACAGCTCTGTAAAGAACCAAGCACAGGGGCGCCTGGGTGGCTCAGTCAGTTAAGTGTCTGACTCTTGACTTCGGCTCAGGTCATGATCTCTCAGCTTCGTGGGTTTGAGCCTCGCATCACTCGGCACTGACAGCTCAGAGCCTCCTTGGGATTCTCTCTCTTCCTCTCTCTGCCCCTCCCCTGCCTGCTCTCTCTGCCCCTCTCTCAAAATAAATAAACTAAAAAAAAAAAAAAAAAAAGCCAGGAACAATAGAGTCTACTAATCTGTTACACTGACTGATGGTCCAAAGTTTTAAACATTAACTTCAGACTTGTAGGGGGTTTTAAGTCTTCATTCAGGCCTCTGAGTAACGTGCAAGGGATTGTGTCCCAATAGCTTTGATCTTCGTAGCTGAGAGTAGAGAAAGGCACACACTATTAATCGACTTACGCGGCCTATCCGAGCCTCTACTCGGGTTATGTCATCACCACTGTTGCCATTGTTCAGATGCAAAACTTGAAGCTCGGAAAAATGGATTCAGTCGGCCAAGATCACACACTGCACATTCCAGCGGCAATGAAAACGAAGACGCCGAGGTCTGGGCACCTGCCAGCTTCTAGCAGCATTTTTCCTCCTGGATATTTAAGAGCCAAAGGGTTGCCTACGGTGGTAGGCGGGAGATACCAGCAAGGGGGATGTGCCCAAGAGCAACGCCATCATCCGTGACAGTCGTGCCCCCTTACTGCCCACCTCTGCTCCCTGGAGACTCACAGGGAAGCCCTTGATTGACAGGCAGAGACTCCGTGACCTCTGACTTGGAACTTCCAAGGACTTCCTGTGCCGCAGTCAGCCAGGGAACACAGAGACGTAACGCCACAGAATTGTACTTGCCTCAAATGTCCTCTGGACCGTCTGGAGTATCACCTCTCTTAGACACATCTTTCACGACTTTTCATTCCTCTTGGTCAGTTCAGAAGGCATTTGATTAGCACAGACTTCAGGGACAGTTCATACTGGCTCTAAGCATTTCATTTAATCTAATTGTCATTTACCAAGCAGGGGCATTGGAATATGAAAGATGAGAGTTTATGTTTGCAAAGGCAGGCAAAGATTTTCACCTACAGTTCAAAAGAGAGTTCTGAGGGGATAAAAATATCAGATTCCGTCAGGTCTCATGTTTGTTCCCTCCTAACAAAAACCAGCAGTTTCAAAACTGCTTTTGAAATGGAAGTTTGCTATTTTCTAAATATGAAGTTCAGTGCATATCACAGAGTAAGTATGCAAAAGCTATTTGCTGTGCAGATGAATTAATGCTGATACCAAGGGCCGAGAAAATTGCCAATATCACTCAAATGCCTAATGTACTTACTGGCTTGCTTGAAATGCAAGTCGTGTATAATTAAATTTATGACACAGAATTTCCTTTAAGAAAAGTTCCTAAATTAATCCCATAACTGTCATTTTACGAGACGTTTGCAACAGTGATGTTCAAACAATTTATTGACACTGAAAGCACTTCTGACTGATAAACGTATTTCAAAGTGGGAGGGGACAACCAAGGAAGAAGATCCATGGAAAATTTCAGATCAAACTATAGCTCCCAATGTTGTATTTTTATTTTTATTTTAAGTTTATTTATTTACATATTTATTTAAAAATTTGTAAATGTCTATTTATTTGAGAGAGAGAGAGAGAGAGACACAGCATGAGCAGGGGAGGGGCAGAGAGAGAGAGGGAGACACAGAATCTGAAGCAGGCTCCAGGCTCTGAGCTGTCAGCACAGAGCCTGATGTGGGGCTCGAACCCATGAACAGCGAGATCATGACCTGAGCTAAAAGTCCAGTGCTTAACCAAGTGAGCCACCCAGGCGTCCCCAGTTTATTTATTTATTTTTGAGAGACAGAGAGAAAGAGAGACACAGAGAAAGAGAGAGAGAGACGGAGGGAGAGAGCTTGAGCAAGCACAAGTCGGGGAGGGGCAGAGAGAAAGGGAGACAGAATCCCAAGCAGGCTCTGCACCATCAGCCCAGAGCCCAACGTGGGGCTCGAACTCACTAACTGCAAGACCACGACCTGAGCCAAAGTCGAATGCCTAACCGACTGAGCCACCCGGGCGCCCCTGTATTTTGATTTTTAAAATTTAAAGTGCACTCTCTCAAACTTTTAAAATCATTGCTTCCTGTGCCACGTATGCTCTGGCGCTATACCCAGCAGGTCCCAGGGACTTGGCTCCAGAGCCAGGGGCCCAGTAAGCGGGGACTCCACCTCTGTGCTAATTACTCACCACCCCCAGCCCGCTCTCTTCCTTGCCTCGCCAAGGGTGTTGGGGATCCCAAGCCCCCAACCCCACCCGCCCCGTTTCGATGATTGGCTAGGACAACTCACGGGACTCAGCATTCGGTCACAGAGATTATCTAATATGGTGGAAAGATACGAAGGAAAATCAGCAAAGGAAATGGCACGTGGGATAGCGTCTGCAGGAGACCGGACTCAGGCTTCCATGGCCTGTTTTCAGTAGAGTCACACAGGAGGCACTTAATTCCTTCAGCGACGAGTTGTGACAGCACATGAAATGGTGCAGCCCACGCAGGCTCATTAGAGACTCGGGGCTCGGTGCTGCTACCAGGAACAGGTCGGCGCAGGAACCCTCTGCCTCACCTGTGCCCAAATCCCAGACTCCCAGAAAGAACCCAGGGGTTCAGGATAAACCACACTCTTTGGGCACAGTAGAGGCACAGCGGGCAGCTCTTAGCAGTTAGGGTGCTGGGAATTCTCCTGAAATCCAAGCTCCCCGAGGCCAGCCTTGCCAAGCGGACCTTTCAGAGGACAGCGGCCAGGCCTGCTATGCTGAGTTTTGCATGCCAAGGGGCCGCCGTGGCCACGAGCTCCAGGAGGGAGGGGCCAGAGAGAGTCCTGGGATCTGCAGCAGGTGCACGTTAACACAATAAAAAAAGAAATAAAAACAACTGATGATTTCAATCGACACAGAAAAAGCACTTGAAAATACCTTACGTTCAGGGGCGCTTGGGTGGCTCAGTCGGTTGGGCGACCGGCTTCAGCTCAGGTCATGATCTCGCGGTCTGTGGCTTCGAGCCCGGCATCAGGCTCTGGGCTGATGGCTCAGAGCCTGGAGCCTGCTTCCGATTCTGTGTCTCCCTCTCTCTCTGCCCCTCCCCCACTCATGCTCTGTCTCTCTCTGTCTCAGAAATAAATAAACATAAATAAAAACAATATTTTGCATTCATTCCTGATTTAAAAAAAAAAAAAAAAACTCACAGAGAACTAGAAATGAAAGGGAACTGCCCTCAGCCCGATAAAGGGAACGCATGAAACACCTACAGCTTACATGTATTTAATGGCGAACGATTGAATTCTTTTCCCCAGACGTACGGAACAAGATAAGGATGTTTCCTCCTCCAATCCTACCCATCCAACTGGGGATTCAGCCAGTGCTATAAGGCAAGCAAAAGAGACGAAAGGCAGGCAGATTGGAGAGGAAGAAGTAAAATTTCTTTCTTCACAGATAACATGATCGTCTATATCGAAAACCCAAAGCAATAGGGATGTCTGGGTGGCTCAGTTGGTTGGGCCTCTGACTCTTGATTTCCGCTCACATCACGATCTCATGGTTCATGGGTTCGAGCCCCATGTCAGGCACTGTGTTGATGGTTGCAGAGTCTGCTTGGGGTTCTCTCTCTCTCTCTCTCTCTCTCTCTGCCTTTCCCCTCTCTTTCTCTCAAAATGAATAAATGAAACATTAAAAACTAGAAAAAGAAAAAGAAAGCCCAAAGCAACAGAAACGAAATCACCTGGAACCAATAAGTGAGTTTGGGAAGGTCGCAGGATACAAGATCAGCACAAAAAAACAAAAACTGTACTTCTGTTTACTGCCAATGAATAATTGGATATTTACAACGTGACAGCTTGATCGGGATATAACTCACAAGCCATGCAATTCACCTATTTAAAGCGTATAATTCGGCAGTTTGTAGGATATTCACAGATACATGCAACTATCAAGACAGATCATTTTTATCGCCTCAAAAAAGACCGTCGCTTTCTGCCATCATATCCACCTCATCCTCCACCCCAGTCCCTGAGCAACAGAATCTGCTTTCTATCTCTGTGATTTCCCTGTTTTGGACACTTCATATGAATGGAACTGTGTAATAGATGGTCTTTTGTGACGGAGTTCTCTCACCTGGCACCATGTTTTCAAGGTTCATCCACAATGTAACAGGTGTCATTCCCATTTCTGGCTGAAGAGTATCCCGTGGTATGGATAGACCACACTTCGCTCATCCATCTGTCGCAAACTATGAGTCTGCAGTCCTCTCTTGTCCGGCAAGAGAGCAGACACAGAACTGAATACGAGAGAAGCTAATGTCGGGAGGAGACAAGAGCCCGGAACAGGTGTTTTGTCTCCGTATTTACTGAGCTCACAGTATATTACCCATGTGGTGAATGTGAAGAAAACAAGATCTTACACAGGTGAACGTGGAGAAAACAATCAGACAGTAATCATCAACTTGTGTGTGTAAGAAGCAAAGGGTCTGGGGGGCAAGAGGAGTTTGTGATCAAAGTACATCAGTACGTGGGCGTCAGAGGGACAGTAATTTCCTGCAGGTGATATAACAAGTTACTCGTGATTCCGTTACAGTATCTGGCCCCGTGGTGGTGGTTTTCCACCCTAAGCTTTTTTCTAACCCATTTATGTAAGTAGAACTATTTCCCCACACCCATCCCTCTGTCAATGCACATGTGGGTTGTTTCCATCTTCCGATTATTGAATTTTAGAATTGTCTTGTCGGTGTCTACAACTAAGTCAGCTGGGATTCTGATAAGAACTGCACTGAATCTATAGATCGACTTGGTTAGTATTGCCATCTTAACGACGTTGTCTTCTGGTCCATGAGCGTGGGATTTTTTCCTGATTATGTGAGTATTCTATAATTTCTTTCAACAATATTTTATAGTTTTTGGAGTATACGTTTTGCACCGCGTTTGTGAAATTAAACTCTAACTTTTTTTTTGATGCTGCTACAAATGAAATTGTCTTCTTAATTTTTCACGTTGTTCATTACCAGTGTGTAAAAATACAGTGATTTTTGTATGTTTTATTTCTTACTGTGACTTCACATTGTTCATTGTCAGTGTACAAAAATATGGATCTTGTATATGGATCCATATATGAATATTATACCCTCTAACCTTGCTGTACTCATTCATCAGTTCTGTTTTTAGTGGGATTTTTAGTATTTTCTATATATAACATCATATCATCTGGGACTAGAAATAGATTTGCTTCTTCCTTTCCAATTGAGATGATTTTAACTTCTTTTTCCTGCCGAAATGCCCTGACTGGATCCTCTAGTATGGTATTGAATGAAAGTGGCTAGATCAGGCATAGCTTTCTTCCTTATGGCCTTAGGAGGAAGGCATCTAGTCTTTCACTGTTGAGCATGATATTTTCTGTGGGTTCTGCATAGAGGCTCTATATCAAGCTAGGGAAGTTCTATTCCTAATTGGCTGGGTATTTTATGGAATGATGTTGGACTTTACCAAATACTTTTACTGAGTGTGTTGAGATGATCAGTCAAACGCCTTCTTGTTAAGGGGCCCCTGGGTTTCCTGATAGGATTCGCTTGAGGCTAGGGTTTACTTACACATCTTACCATATCAGAATCAGCTTCAGATTTATAATAGCTTATTTCCAGTGATATATAGAAATGTTAGTACAGTATATCTCTGTTCCCTCCTGCCCCCTTTTGTGGTATTATTATTATACATATTATATCTCTTAACATTATAAACCCAACAAACGTTGTTATAATAATTACTTTACCGTCTCTGGTCATTTCTATACCCCAATATATGTTTGTTCCACACACTTCTTTTGTGCTGCTATTGACAAATATGTGGTATATATGTGACATTTCTATATGCAGCCCCCACCTCCCAGTGGCATTTGCTCAGGACCCAGTGAGGGGTGAAAGAAAGGGATTATAAGGGACAAGAGAACACTTTTGGATGTGACGAACATGATGTTGATGACAATGATTTAATGGATGTATACATAACTGAAAACAAAATAAACCTACGTGCCTCTTATAGGCCAATTACATCAGAATCAAACTCAAACTGGAGGGGGTGGGGAACTAGGGGGAAATATTTCCCTTATAATAAAGAGTTAGTGTAGGAAGAGCTCATATATACCGAGTGACGGAGGAAACCAGACAGAATAACGAAAACGAATTCAGTCGTGAACTAGGGAGGCAGACGTGTAGAATGAGGGCAGGGCGCCAGGAAGAGAACTTGGCATTCACTGCATACTTTGTGAATGTTTGTTGAGTCAATATTTGCTGAGTCCACCGCCCTTGGAAAGTGACTTTCGTACCCATCGTACCCCTAGGGTCATTCTCTAGGTAACATTAGTGCTCTCCCAACACAACCGTAATAAATACCCCTTTATGACAACAGGAAGTCATACTGCATTAGGATCAGAACTCACTCAGCACATTTTCCTTCCATTGCCTGAGTCATAATAAGGAAGAGCGAGACCCATTCATTACAAAGAAACATAGTCTAGCACTGCATTTAATTCCTTAGCTTATTTTTTATCTCAACACCTCAAAAGGCAGGTGGCTGGTTCCATACAGCCTCCGTGTACTTCCATTTCTAGAAAGCTTTGAGAAGTAGAGAGGGATTTTGAAAGAAATTATATCAGTCAATGATATTCTTTTTTGAGAGAGAGAGAGAGAGAGAGAGAGAGAGAGTCCTAAGCTGACTCCATGGTCAGTTCAGACCTCGATGCTGGGGCTCAATCTCATGAACTGTGAGATCATGACCTGAGCTGAAACCAAGAGTTGGATGCGTAACTGACTGAAGCACCCAGGCGCCCCATCAGTTAATGACATTCTATGGTTCGAATCCCACTGCATCCTCCAAATTCTACATGCTTGCATTTCTCTCCACCGGACTGGTCTCCTCATCGCTCCTGCCCACGTCTCATTATGATAATAGTCACCATGTGGCATCATTTCATGAGCACCACCCACATCATACGCACTCCGCATATGTCAGCAATGCTCCTCACATCTCCCCTCAACCTAGGCATTAATTATTCCCCATTTTACAGATGTGAGAACTGATGGTCAGAGAGATTAGATAACTTGCCCAAGTCTCTCCACCAGCGGTAAGTTCCCGTCCAACTCCCCAGACCTGTGCCGTCAGGCTGTCCTGTTTAGACGTCCATCTTTGCATTTTTGCTCCTGCAACGTCCCCAGTCTGGATCATCCATCCCTCTCTTCCTTCAAGGTTCCCTCAAATGTAGTCCTACCTTCGGCACAAAGTCCGACAGTCCTGGTTCCCAGCTCCTCCTGGGCCACCTTGTTGGTCCCTTGTCTGGGGAAGGAAAGGAGTGGCAGATAGAGAAGTGTGGAGAGCAGAAGTGAAGCTGTTAGAAAAATCAGAGGGTGACAGGTGGGGAGATTAAGAGGCAAACTTAAGAAAAAGAAACCCATGGCGGGGCACCTGGGTGGCTCAGTCGGTTAAGTGTCCAACTCTTCACTTTGGCTCAGCTCATAATCTCATGGTTTGTGAGTTCAAGCCCCGCATCAGGATCTGTGCTGACAGCATCGGAGCCTGTTTGGAATTCTCTCTCTCTCTCTCTCTCTCTGCCCCTCCCCTGATCTCTCTCTTTCTCTCAAAATAAGTGCATAAACATTAAGAAAAAGTTTAAAGAACAAGAAACCCCGATTCTTTTCCCTCCTCCTTTCAAAATTTTGCAGGGCAATCTCACTTTTGAGAGCAGATAAGGAATACAAGAAAGGTGAGGGTCAAGTAGAAGATTCTTCATCATCCAGAAATGACATCAGCGCTCCCAGGGACAGAATCCATCTTTGCAGGACAGGAGTGGGAGGCACCAACCGATTTCCTTACCTCGCCCAGCCATGGACTTTCTGATTCCTTTGTCCACTTAAAAAAAAATTATTTTGAGAGAGAGGAAGAGAGAAAGGCAGAGGGAGAGGAAGAGAAAGAATCTCAAGCAGGCTCCCACCCAGCGCTGGAGCCCAACGTGGGACTCGATCCATAAACCGTGAGATCGTGACCAGAGCTGGAATCCAGAGTCGGCCACTTAACGGACTGAGCCACCCAGGCTCCCCTTGAGGTCTGTGCATTTTATTGCAGATACATCGCACCACAAAATAAGTACAGGGAGGCAGAAAAAGAAATGAGAAGAGAAGAAAAACGCCCCATGTCCTATAAACTGAGGCTCTGCTGTGGGAGAAATCCTGGCTCCATCGGGCACTGTTTTCACGGGAGGAACCGAGTAAGCATCCTGCTGCGCTTGTGGCCACGGATACCTGGTCCACGTGCAAACACCTGGACGCTTTGGGTCGCTCTTGCCCGTGCGCCAGCAAGTGACGAAAGGACGTGCTGACCTCAGCTGCCACGAGAGGATGGGGTCACTGCTGCGAGGTGGGTTGGGCGGAGGTCTGGAATGCAGGGCATCCAGCGGGCCCCTCCGGGTGCTCCGTGCCCAGCGTCGACGGCACACCAGCGCAGCCGGCCTGACCTTCAGGGAAAGTGAGTGGAGGGGAGATGCCACGCTGGGTCGTGGGAGCTGGCATGTCCATTTGAGGGGCAGTCAAAAGGCTCTTGTCAAGGAGCCTCTGGGTTTCCTGATGAGATTAGCTGGAAACTCGCTTCCTTTTCGACGGATGAGTGATGGGAATAGAGAGCCTGCTGTCGACTGAGACTCCCCCACACTCATCATTATACCTGCACACCCTTCCCATTTAGGGCTGTGCTACCTTTCCCAGCCTGATACACGCTAATTATGATCTGTTTTGCATACACAGAACGGGTTATCTATAACAAGTAGAGACTGCTACAAAGATTTTCATTAAGGTTGACTCATGCGTTTACCCGGCTGGAAGGATTAGACCGTATCACAGAGCACTCATGAGTTCTCAGGGACTAAAAATGAAATAATCCTTGCAGGCTTACTTACTCCCACAAAGAGTTGGAAATAAAAATAGAGGTAAAGGGAGAAGACGGGGGTCTCTCTCTAGTTCCTTCCTGGTCCACTTCCATTACCCACGATCAGACGGGTGCAGCCCGATCTCACATTCCTGATGATCGTGGGCCCGTGCAGCCCTTCCCAGCTACCCGTTTTGATGGTTTAGACTCAACTAGAACACCATCTCAGGGCTGTGTTCATCTAACGCATCCTCGAGGATTTCCCCAGTCCCTCTCACACACCACCAAGAGTGGCAACGGTGGCTTTACCATGTGAATTCATAAGGCAGTCTCTTGAAGAATATGAAGAATGTGTTTTGGAGCGCCTGGGTGGCTCAGTCGGTTAAGCGTCCGACTTTGGTTCAGGTCATGATCTCGCGGTTTGTGAGTTCGGGCCCCGCGTCGGGCTCTGTGCTGACAGCTTGGAGCCTGGAGCCTGCTTTGGCTCCTGTGTCTCCCTCTCTCTCTCTGCCCTCCCCTGCTCGTGTTGTCTCCCTCTCTCTCAAAAATAAATAAACGTTAAAAAAAAAATTTTTTTTACAAGAATACGTTTTAAGGTTTTGTCCTTCAAAATGCTACTTCAAGAGGCGACAAGGCAGAGAGTAAGTTGTGACTCGTACAAGGTTAGCACTTGCCAATAAGCATTAGAGGGGAGCCATATGTTTCCAAACTACTTCGTATTTTTCACAAAGAAGGCGCAGATCGGGTCTATCAAGCATAGATACACGTTTCTTTCCTGGTGACTCTAGGTGTATCCTCTAGGGCTCTCTTTCTGGTTTTGTAATTCTGAAATATTCGTATATATTTCTCTTTTTATTGAGGTATAGTTGACATGCCATGTTATATTGGTTTCAGAGGTACAACATAGAGATCTGACGATTCTATGCATTGCTCAGTGGTCATCAAGATAAGTGTTGTCGCCATCTGTCACACAGAACATTAATACAGTATCGTTGACTATGTTTCCTATGCTGTCCTTTTCATCTCCAAGACCTGTTTATTTTATAACTTGAAGTCTGTATGTATATTTCATCCCATCAACGTGTTAAAGACAAAGTTCTCAATAGGCTACTGACCTAGAAAAAGGCAGATTCATTGAAAAAAAAAATTTACCCAGAGGGAAACTCTGGACGACAGAATCACAAAACATGAGGTCGCAGTAAAGCAATTCTCTTTTATGTAACTTCATCGTTTGGTGACTAATTCCAGAGAGCATTTGGTCAAATGTTCTCCAGCTAGTCTGTCGAGTGAGATAAAAGGCTGGGTTTGAGCAACAAAAGGTGCTTTGTCAAAGCCGCTTGAGTGGGAAATGCAGGGAAATAATTGATGGCACAAAAAGAAAAGAAAGGAAAAAGGCGAAGGAAAAGAAATTGTATAGCATGTGGGGAAAAGGCCATAAAAGTAAACAATAGGCTTTCTCTTACTTTATAAACCATTCTTTTTTTTTATTTTTTACAATTTACATCCAGATTAGTTAGCATATAGTGCAACTATGATTTCAGGAGTAGATTCCTTAATGCCCCTGACCCATTTAGCCCATCCCCCCTCCCACAACTCCTCCCGTAACCCTCAGTTTGTTCTCCATATTTATGAGTCTCTTCTGTTTTGTCCCCCTCCCTGTTGTTATATTATTTTTGTTTTCCTTCCCTTATGTTCATCTTTTTGTCTCTTAAATTCCTCATATGAGTGAAGCCATATGATTGTTGTCTTTCTCTGACTAATTTCACTTAGCGTAATACCCTCCAGTTCCATCCACGTAGTTGCAAATGGCAAGATTT
This sequence comes from Panthera pardus, assembly GCF_024362965.1. Classification (NCBI taxonomy): domain Eukaryota; kingdom Metazoa; phylum Chordata; class Mammalia; order Carnivora; family Felidae; genus Panthera; species Panthera pardus. The sequence goes on from NW_026526766.1 coordinate 4,538,536, forward strand.
CATTCTTTTTGATCGCCGAGTGATACTCCATTGTGTATATATACCACGTCTTCTTTATCCATTCATCCATCGATGGACATTTGGGCTCTTTCCATACTTTGGCTGTTGTTGATAGTGCTGCTATCAACATGGGGTGCGTGTGTCCCTTCAAAACAGCACACCTGTATCCCATGGATAAATGCCTAGTAGTGCAACTCCTGGGTCGTAGGGTAGTTCTGTTTTCAGTTTTTTGAGGAACCTCCATACTGTTTTCCAGAGTGGCTGCATCAGCTTGCATTCTCATTCTAATAAAGGCATAAGAAAAAATTTGCATGACAATACTTAAGAGTTACGACCCCTTAAAACAATGAAGACTTTGTCTGAACAAGATGCTGCCTATAAGACACGCTCCAGAAAGAAGAATGTGACATTTTCATGATTTTCCTTCCCCAGCCGAGCCCCTGATGAGACTGCAGCCCTGGATGGCACCTTGACTGCAGCCTTGTGACACTCACTGTGAGCAGAGGACCCAGCTAAGCTGTGCCCAGACTCCTGACCCACAGACACTTTGAGATAATACATGTATGTTGTTGTAAGCTTCTAATTTTGTGGCCTTTTATTACACGGTATAGATAGCCAAAACAGAGACTTCTGGAATACTCACTGTGAGAGGTCTTTTCAACTTCTCCCCATCTTATTGATGAGGAATATGGTACCCAAATGGGTGATGGCACTGGTCCTGGATCACCCAGATGTGATGTTATCCTGGGGTGTCCCTTCACTGTTCTCATCAGAAGCCACGTTAGATCTTTAATTTTCCTATTTTGTAGCAACTCTTTCATTTTGCTAAAGTGATTTTTTTTTTTGTTTCATACTTTATTGATAGTTTGGTTGGAGAGAACAGTTCCTGAATCCTTGCTATTGACTCAATTTTGATTGGAAATAGAATTCTAAATTTAGAATGAGTTGATCTTAAAACACTGAAGGCATTGCTTCACTGTCAGAAGACCAATGCCAACCTAAATATCATCCTTTAAAAAGGAACTTTTTGTGTTCTTCTTTCTGGGAGTTTCTAGGAACTTCTTCTGTTTTTTTTCTTTGGTGTTCTGAGATTTCTTGAGGATGTGTCCCAAATGGGGTCTTTTCTCATTCACTACTCTTAGGAGACAACATGTCCATTCATGTCCTTCAGCCTTAAAAATTTCCTTCAATTTTTTAAAAAATTCAATTTATTTTTTGTTGAAGTGTAGCTGACACATAATGTTACACATTAGCTTCAGGTGTACGACACAGTGATGTGACAAGTCTGTATGCTACGTCCCCATCTGTCACCATACAACGTTATTACAATACCACTGACTCTACCCCCATGCAGTAGCTTTCATCCTGTGATTTAGTCATTCCATAACTGAGAGCCTCTATCTCCCTCTCCCCTTCCCCCATTTTGCCCACCCTTCACCCACCTCCCCTCTGGCAACCCCCAGTTTGTTCTTTGTATTTATGAGTCTGTTTCTGGTTTCTTTGTTTTGGTTTTCAGATTCCACACATAAGTGAATTCACTTGGCACTTGTCTTTCTCTGTCTGACTTATTCCGCTTAGCGTCATACCCTCTAGGTCCATCCATGTTACAAATGACAAGATCTCATTCGTCGTCATGGCTGAGCAACATTCCATCGTGCGTATGTACCCCATCTTCTCTATCCATTCATCGGCTCGTGGACGTTTAGGTTGCTTCCATATCTTGACTAGTGTAAATAATGCTGCAGTAAACACAGGGGTGCATGAATCTTTTCAAATCAGTGGTTTCCTTTTCTTTGGGCAAGTATTCAGTAGCGGAATTACTGGATCGAATGATAATTCTATTTTTATTTTTATTTTTATTTTTTTTAAATTTTTTTTAATGTTTATTTTATTATTTTTGAGACAGAGAGAGACAGAGCATGAACGGGGGAGGGGCAGAGAGAGAGGGAGACACAGAATCGGAAGCAGGCTCCAGGCTCCGAGCCGTCAGCCCAGAGCCCGACGCGGGGCTCGAACTCACGGACCACGAGATCGTGACGTGAGCCGAAGTCGGACGCTTAACCGACTGAGCCACCCAGGCGCCCCAATTCTATTTTTAATTTATTGAAGAACCTTCATACTGTGTTCCATAGTGACTACACCCATTTACATTCCCACCTACAGTGCATGAGGGTTCCCCTTCATTCAAAACCTCACCAATGCTTGTTATTTCTTGTCTTTTTGAGTCGCTCTGACAGGTATAAGGTGGTATCTCACTGTGGTTTTGATTTACATTTCCTTCATGATCAGTGACATTGAGCATGTGTCTGTTGGCCATCTGCATGTCTTCTTTGGAAAAATGTCTAATGAGGTCCTCTTCCCACTTTTTAATCATAGTATTTGTTCTCTTGGTATTGCGTTGGGTAATTTCCTTATAGAAAGAACAGCCAGACCAGTCACCAGCTGAATGAAAAGAGCTACCTGAAGGTACTGAAGAATGTTCTGAGCAGACAGATACTGAAAGAAGAGGGACACATGGAGGAAGGGAACAGAGCTGGGTTTGTTCCCATTTGGTTTAGTTCTTAGCCTGAGTGCAGTCCCCAACGGATACCACAGAATGGATGAAAGTCTGAAAAACAGAAACAGAAACAAAAACAAAAACTCTGCAATTTTATAGGCCTGAAAGACAAGAAAAAGAGCTTAGAGCAACCATGGCACATGGAAATGAAAGAAAAGAGAAGGCTGCAGAGAGCACCCCAGATTCTTGAACGTCGTGTGTGTGGGGCAGAATGCAAGCAGCTTGGCTAAGGCTGATGAACTGAGCCGAGACTTCAGAGCATGGCGTTTGAGTTCATCCAGGCTCCTCCTACTAAAACGAACACAAATCAATAGTCTTTGGGGTAACACAGAATCCAGAGCCTCAACAACATATTATTCCTAATGTCCATAAAATCCAAAATTACCTGACATAGAAGAAACAGAAAAACATGACAGCCCTCGTTTCAAAGAAAAAGACAATCAAAGAAGATATACTCGTATTGACCCAGATGTCAAAAGTAACAAACAAGGAATATAAAGCAATTCTTATGACTATGCTCAAGAACATGAATGCATTCAATGAATGGAAATATTTTTCAGAGTGAAACGGAAAAAGCAGAAAGAACCAAATGGGAATTCTAGAGATAACAATTACGATGTAAATGTTATTATAATACAAAGAACAGATTGATAATGGGTTGAAGATGACTGAACAAAGTGAGCTTGAAGATTAATTAATGAAAAGTATTCCCTCTGAAGACCAGAAGATAAAGGGCACCTGGGTGGCTCAGTCGGTTAAGCATCTGACCCTTGATTTCAGCCCAAGTCATGGTCTCACAGTTCGTGAGTTCGAGCCCCACATTGGCCTCTGTGCTGACAGTGTGGAGCCTACTTGGGATTCTCTCTCTCTCTCCCTCTCTCTCTGCCCCTCCTCCACACTCTCTCTCTCAAAATAAATAAACTTGAAAAAAGAAACTGCGTTTCATATTCCGAATTTTGATCTTTTCCCAGGCTGGTGATACACGGTATGGTCCCCTCTCCTGGTGCTGGGCAGCGGGAGCGAGCCGAACCCCCCAGGCAGCCTCACCGTCACCAGGGTGAACAGCCCATACACCTGCAACCATTCCGTTCTGCACTTTCAGTACCCTAGTCAATAAATTACACGAGACAGTCACCACTTCATTTTAAAGAGGCTCTGTGTTCGATGATTTTGCCCAACTGTAGGCTAACGTAAGTGCTCTGAGCACATGTAAAGTAGGCTGGGCTAAACCGTGATGTTCAGGAGGTCAGGTGTGTTAATGCATTTTTGACTGAAGATATTTTCAACCTACAGTGGGTGTATTGGGACACGAACCCATTATAAATCGACGAAGATCTGTAGATGGAAAAGAGGAATTCTCTCGGAATCAATTCTTAACAATCACTTTTACCATTGCTCCAAAATTGGGTGGTTTTTAAAAAGGGGTTCCATAATCACCACCCTGTTGAAGATGTACACCTTTCCCTCCTCCCCCACACCTCACCCTATTCGGGCAACAACGTCCTGATGTCTATGCTCATCCGTAAACACTGCTTGTTCTCCATCTTCATGTTAAGGGAAACACACAGTGAGTCCCCTCTTGTGTCTGGCTTCTTTTCTGTTTCGGAAATGTATCCATATTGTTGTGTCTCCTGGTAGTTTATTATTTTATTTAATTGCTTAAGTAGTGTTCTGCCGTGTGGCTATACCAGTTTGTTCCCCTACGTAATTTGGTTCGATGCTTTGTTAGGGCAGATCTGTTCTGATTCTGCCCCTAATTTTAGCCTTTTCTGAGGTTTCAATAAAAAACCTAAGGTGTTCACTAAGCCCCTCAACCTAAATAAGACTCAGACCCCAAGCTCTGTCTCAGCTTTAGCAGAGAAAACACATAATTGCTCCTTTAGGCTTCCAGATGTTACTTTCTGCCCATCTTAGTGATGATCCCCCCTACTCCCGTCCCCACACATCAGCATTTCTGGGATAAGTAGAGGGTTTGAGGGGGTTGTGTGCAGATCTGGGGGGTTGTCGCTCTGCGACCGCTCAATTCCAGCTGCTCTGAGGGCCCGTCACCCAGTCCTCTGACACCTGAAGGTGATAAGACGTCAGGTGCCTGTTGAGTTCTTGCAACCCTGTGCCAGGCAGACTGGAGAGTGCCCTCGGGGAAAAGGCCATATGGGGTCCTGTCTCAGGGTTGAATCCACTGCAGTTTTTTTTTCCTCTCTTCAAATAGTTTCTTTTTATGTTGTTTCTAGGGTTTATGACTGCAATCAGCCAGAGGGTTAACTACCATTACTGGAAATGGAATTTTCTTTGGGTTATTTTCACCTGCTGAAAGGAAGCCCTGCATTTTCAAGTCTCCAGGAAGGTGCCGCGGGAAATTGATAGAAAGCACCCATGAACACAAAATGTTGTAGACTGGGAGGTGCCCCACCCTAACCCCCCTCAGGGAAGGGCCTGCTGCTACCCTGCGGGGAGGGAGGCTGGCGGGTCCTTCAGGGTCTGTCCCCTGAGGTCACTCCCTTCCTGGGGAGCGCAGATCCCTTGACCGGACGGGGCAGGGAAGTAAAGACAGACGCAGGGCGCAGATGGGCAGCCCCTGTCCACAGCTCCCTTCGCACTGACCAAGGACCTGTAGGAGCCACATCGCAGTCCCACAGCTTCCCCTGTCCCATCCGGCTCTTCCTTCCTTCCTTCCACAGACACTGATTCCAAGAAAACATCGTGCACCCCAAACTCGTTTCAGCATCTGCTTCTGGACTCCCCAACCTGTGACGCAAATCCCTGCCCCTCCTCTTCTTGCTCCTTGCCTTCACTTTCCTTCTGGAACAATCCACCCTAAAGTCAATGGGTGGAGTCAGCAGGGTATGGGCCACACTAGGGGGGTGGGAGGGGAGGAGAGGAACACAGGGGCTCAGAACAAGTACGGGAGCTCTAGAGGTTAGAAGGGCCTCGGGCAGGAGCCAGACCCCCACGCAGAGTGGGATGGCACCCAACAGGGACCGGTCCAGAGTGGGTGTCGGAACCCCAGGAGGGTGAGGACGCTGCCCACGGGGGCTGATATCGGGGTGGGGGAGAGTCTGGAGGAGGGGGCTGGCGCATAGACAAAGAAGAGTGTTGGGAAGGAGGGTGGGTGCTGCAGGCTGAGATGTGTCCCCTCCCCCACTGAAATGTCCAAGTGCTAGTTGTACCTCAGAGTGGGACTGTATTTGAAGCTAGTGTTTTTGCCGGCTAATACGGGGGTGACTTTTGTGGGGTGAGGAGACTAATCACAGGGGGCAGATGTGGCAGAGAGAGATTAGTCCTATACCGTGGAATCGGCCACATAAATGTATGAAGGATAATGGCAGCCAAGTTTCCGACTTGTCAGAAAAGGAGTTAAAAGGGAGAAAACCAGAACAAACCCTCTGGTTTTCCACTGGACTTGGAACTAGTCCATGGGACAAATCCGTGGTTTTCAGTACATAGGTAAGTAGACAGACGATAGCGAGATAGATAGACGATCGATAGATAGTTGATAGATGGATAGATAAATAGATAGATAGATGATAAGATAGATAGATAGATAGAGACACATGATAGATAAATAGCTGATTAGATAGGTAACAGAAGGTAGATGGTAGGGAGATGACAGACAGGTGACAGGTGGCCGGAGAGAGAAAAGTCCAGACATGTAAATGCACACACGCACTCCTCAGCTCTCACAACTGACAGCCCCCGGGAGGTCAGGACAGATGGCTCTGTAGCAGCTGTGGGGTGAGAGGAAATTCCCTACCCTCAGCCAGAGAAGAAGCTAGAATATTGGCGATTCCTCATCCTACGTAAAAGGACCCACGGGAAGGCGCCACGGCAGCCCAAGATCAGGCCAGGCAGGTACGCGGCAGAAGAAGTGGGGCTGGGCGAACCGAGGCCACCATGGGGGGGGAGGGGCTCGGGGCAGGGAGAGAGGGTCAGAGGTGCCAGGCAGGGGCCCCGAGCCCCCACCGCCACCCCCTGTCACCTCCACAGGGCCCCGCAAGAGAAACAGCTCGTGTGTTAAGTAACCCGCTCAGTTAGCGGCAGCACCTGCCAGGCCTGGACGGCGGGAGCCAGAGCAGGGCCCCACCGGGTCACGGTTCACTCCCTCCTGTCAGTGGAAGGTGTGGCAGGGGTTTATCCTCAGGAGGACATTCCAATCTCCAAGCGGACGCAAGAGTGGCTAGAGGAGTCCCGGGACCTGCCCACGCTTCCCAGGGAGCAGGGCAAGCCTGTCCCCATGACATCCTCGCAGAAAGAGAGCAGCAAGCAAAAGTCGGCAGTGCATGCTCGTCACAGGGGCTGGCCACAGCCTCAGGGACTTCCACGTGCGGGCCATGTGGCGAGTGGACACGGGTGGCTCTGAAGAGCTGACCGGCTAGACAGACGCCTTTCTGAGAAAAAGAGCCAAGAGGCTCTCTGGCAAGAAGAAGGAACTAGAGAGGAAGCGATATTAGTTGACAGGGAGGTGTGGGCCAGGCCAGTGCTTCTCAGGAAGCCTGCCTGGGAGGAGGGGATGAGGCTCCGAGAGCTGAGGGGGCCTTTGAGGGAGCACATGACTGCCTGGCCTCACCACCAGGTTCAGAGAAGCTCCAGAAGTAAACCCTGGCCACCTGGTCAAACACAGATCTCTGCCGTGGACAAGCAGAGATTATTTATTTTTGAGACAGAGAGAGACAGAGCATGAACGGGGGAGGGGCAGAGAGAGAGGGAGACACAGATTCCGAAGCAGGCTCCAGGCTCCGAGCCGTCGGCCCAGAGCCCGATGCGGGGCTCGAACTCACGGACCGCGAGATCACCACCCGAGCCGAAGTCGGACGCTCAACCGACTGAGCCCCCCGGGCGCCCCTAGATCTCTGCGGTTCTAACTCCTACGTGGGGCGGGCTGGGGAACTTGCATGTCGAAAACTCCCCAGATGAGGTTAAAGCCCTCGGGCCGGGGACCCCACTTCGAGAACCGCTGAGGGACAGACGCCGCCCGCAGTGTGGTGTGGCGGCAAAGCCGCGCATCCCGTGCCCGGGGATCACACCATCTGAGGTCAAACATCGCGGTGCACGGTGTGGTACCTCGCGGCGAAAGTGGAGATTAATTACAGTTCTGCAGAAAGCGCTCAGATAGACCCCGTGCTCCGCGCGCAGGAATAGGCCCGTAAGCGGGTAAATAAACATCGCCGCTCCCTGGGGGAGGGGCCCCGGGACGAAGGAACGCGACCCCGAAAATCCTGACAGGCCTTTGAAGGTGCACGTTGGGTTCAGAGCCAAGAGGGGATTCGCTGCAGTCACGACTGCGTGCTGAAATGAGAATTCTCTCATTTGGCAAATCAATAATTACAAGCACACTGGGGAAATTAAGCAGAGAAAATTGCATCCCATCAGCGTTGCTACCAGAATCATAGATGCCTGCAGAGAGCAAATCGGGAGCCCCCCCGGCGGTCATCAAGCCACACGCCTTGCACGCTTGCGCAGCGATGTTAAAACGCACGGCGTCTGCTCTCTGTCAGCTCTCACACACACGTGTGAGCTGACTCTAAAACGTGACAGTCGTAACAGCCCCGGGAACCACTGCTTCACGTTTTCTGTGGCGTGTGCTTGTGCGTTTGTGTGTGCATGGGCGTGTGTGTGTGTGTATGTGTGTGCACATCAGAGGTGGGGCTGTGGGGATTCCCAGGGAAGGCAGTGTTTTTCTCTCTGGGATCAAGACACTGAATTGTGAGACCTGGCAATGAACCATTCCGGAGACACAAACCCCAGCTTTCAGGACCCGCTCAGTCTCTGCAAAGCCACGTGCATCTCCCGGGTGAAGGGGGTGCTGAGTTTGCTCTCGCCTCACCTCCCACACAGGTCAAGGCAAAGCCTAAATACAAGCGTGTCCTTGAGACCTAGCGGAGAAAGTTGCACCGCCAGCAACATCCCGCGACATGAGCAGAGGGCGCTGCCTCCACTCCGTCAACCGGCGTCGGCCCACCTACCATGTTATGCCTGGGGTTTAACCCCGTGAGTCACTGCACCCCCACTCTGCCTGCCCCCCCCAATTCTGCAAACACACCCCTTTGATTTTTCTCGTCGACGATTTGAGGCTATTGTCCTTAGACGAGAACCCCGTGCTACCGACCCCCAGGTCCTCAGTCTCCTTGAAAGCTTTCCAGATTAACGTCACCTCTCCCGGCCGAAGGGCCCCTTTCTTGCTATTCTTGATGAAATTGATTAACCAGGTGTATTGATTCTCCTCCCTTCCCCAGTTTTATTTTCCTGAATTATAAGCGTCTGCCCCAAATGTCTCATCAGTGACCTGAGGCCAATACCCCTGCTAGGCCTGACCCCCTTCCCTTTCCAGCAGCGGAGAAAAACCCCGCCTTCCGGGGACATAGGCTGGCGGATGGTGCTGCATGGCACTTGCTGAGTGCTGGTTCCCAGGAGGGACGTGGAGGGCCTCCCAGACTCCGGCTGGTGACTTGAGCAGCTCTCTTGGCTCACAGTTCTGGTTCTTTCCCACTCTCTGCCTCATCTGGTGTCCCCTGTGCTTACAAAGTCAGTGGAAAGGCTGGAACGTGTGGGAAAAGGGTGGGTGCATTGCGCTGGTTTGTTCGAGGCACCTGCCACGTGTAGCAATCTGCAGAAGACTCTCCCTATGGGAGGTCCAACCAGGAGTAAAGGAAAAAGAGCTTAGACCAGGGCACAGGCTAAGGAGAGATCAATGTTTTGGACCCAACTTAGCCCAACGAAAGAGAAAAAGGATGTATTTGGGGGCTCCCCCCAAGTTCCTTTTTTGTCTTCCAACTTCTCTCGCTTTCTTTTTATGAAAGGAAGGATGCATTGTCACAAAACAAAGAAGAATGGAAGAAAAAAGGAAAAAACGTTATGCAGTCTGTCACTGCAGTTGGTAATTAATTAATGTATATAGTTTCATGTTTATTTATTTATTTTGAGAGAGAGCGGGGGAGGGGCAGAGAGGGGGGAGAGAGAATCCCAAGCAGGCTCCGTGCTCAGCGCAGAGCCCAACGTGGGGCTCGGTCCCACGGCCGTGAGATCACGACCTGAGCCGAAATCGACAGTGGGACGCTTAACTCACTGAGCCAGCCAGGTGCCCCAAAGCAAACCTGCTATCTCCACCCAGAGGCTAGAAGTATGTCATCTCAGTAGAATGAGACCACATAGACTGTACCAAACACCACGAAGGAAGTCACACCCCTCTTACCCACACTGGGCCTGCGAAGCCAACGTGTGAAATGACTTTGAGAACTGAACTACGCCACGAAATGCTGCCCGTGTTCCAGACTGCCTCCGGGTAACACACCACGGAGTAATCCAGAATACCACTGCAAACACTTGAAACTGAGTTGACCTCTGAACCTAAGCCCACACAATTGAGCCAGGATGTGCATTCCAAAGGTAGCAGGTTGACTGACCGCCTGACAAAAAATACAATACTTAAATAGGAAATGAACTCTCGTGACGTAATACCCAACACATCCAGGACTGATCCAAATTTATTCATCATCCCCAAACCCAGAAATATCTCAACTTGAATAAGAAAAGAGAATCAACAGATACAAATGTCAGGGTAACACAGATGTGAAAATGAATAGGCAAGGATTTTAAAGCAGTGATCACAAAAATGCCCCAACAAGGAATTACACCCCTCAAATAAATAGAAAAATAGAAAACCTCAGCAAATACAAAATATAAGGAAGAACCAATGAAAATTTTAAAACTGAAAAATACAATAACCAAAATTGTAAAACTTGCTGGATGGGAAAATGACAGAGGAAACGGTGAATAAAATTAAATATATTTCAGCGGAAATCATCTAATTTAAATAAACTACAGGAAGAAGATAGATTGAAAAATTGAACAGAGTGTCAGGGTTGTGCACCAACAATAAATGAGTTAACGTGCAAATCATGGTAGTTCCAGAAGAAGGAGAGAAAGATTGTAGGGTGAAAAAAATATTTGGAGAAATAATAGGTTTCTCCAGATAATAGGAAAATGTACAAAACTTGGCTGAAAACATAAACCTACAAATTCAAGACGTTGAGAGAATCCTCGGTAGGAAAAATCCAAAGAACCTAAATATATTTTAATCCAGTGTCTTTAAAAACAAAAACAAAGACAAAATGAAAGCAGCCAGAAAGAAAGGAAACGCTACTTGCAGGAGAACAATGATTCAAATAAGTCTGGATAAATCATGAAACCCATGCAGATGGCGGCACAATATACTTCAAGTGTTAAAAGAAATGTCGACTCAAAATTCCATATTCATCAAAAATATTTCTTAGGAATGAAAGTAAAATAAACACACTCCCAGATGAAAGAAAACTAGGAGAATCCATAGCACAGACTTGCTTTAAAAGAATTGCTATAGGAGGGAGCGCCTCGGTGGCTCAGTCGGTTAAGCTTCCGACGTCGGCTCGGGTCATGATCTCATGGTTCATAGGTTCGAGCCCCACGTCGGGCTCTGTGCTGGAGCCTGCTTCAGATTCTGTCTCTCCCTCTCTCCCCGCCCCTTCCCCACTCTCTCTCTGTCTCTCAAAAATAAATAAACACTTTAAAAAATTGCTATAGGAAGTTCTTCAGACAGAAAGGAAAGGGAATAACGAGTTGGGGCACTTGGGTGGCTCAGTCGGTTAAGCGGCCAACTTCAGCTCAGGTCACGATCTCACGGTTCACGAGTTCGAGCCCCACATCGGGCTCTGTGCTGACAGCTCAGAGCCTGGAGCCTGCTGCGGATTCTGTGTCTTCCTCTCTCTGCCCTTCCCCTGTTTGTCCTCTGTCTCTCTCTCTCAAAAACAAATAAACATTAAAAAAATTAAAAAATTTTTCAAGATCGTGTATTGTCATACAAAGCAATAAGTTGTAACATTGTCCAGTATTGTTCTGAATGTGTGTAGGGCAATATTTAAGAAAATTATGAAAAGGAAGGTGGGTAGAAGAGCGTAAATAGTGGTCACTTTCTAAATTCATTGAAAGTAGTAAAATACTGATATCAGGACACTGTAATGCATTAAGATGGATTTTAAATGTCTAGACTGCACACATACGCACACACATCTCACACACACACTATACAAAAATAAATACTCAAAACTATCAATGAATAATAAGAGAATCCTAAAAGATCCCCAAGTGATCCACAGGAAGTCAGAAAAAGATAAACAGAGTAAAGAAAAACAAACAAAAAAAAAAAACAGAAAAAAATAATAAAATGTGCAACCTAAAAACTAGCATAGCAACAATTACATTAAAGGTAAACGTTCTAAACATCTCGATTAGAAGCAGAATGGGTTTTTTTGTTGTTTTTGTTGTTTGTTTGTTTGTTTGTTTTTTAAATAAGCCCCATGCCCAATGTGGGGCTTGAACTCACAGTCTTGAGATAAAGAGTCACATGCTCTACTGACTGAGCCATCCAGGTGGCCCCAGAAGGGACTTTCTAAAAAAGACTTGAGCTAACTATATGGTGTCTTCAGGAAACTCACTTCAAATATAGTTATATAGTATGTTCAAAGTTAAAGGATGGAAAATGTAGAACATTCAAATACTGATAGAAAGAAAGAAGGAGTGTCCATATTAATATCAGACTAAGTAACCTTCAAAGCAAAGAAAATTACCATGGATAAAGAGAAACATTACATAATGATAAAAGAATTACTTCACCAAAAAATGTAACAATTCTAAATGTGTATGCACCAAAAACAGCTTCAATATACATGAAGAGAAAAATGACAGACCTAAAAAGATAGACAAATGCACAACAATGACTATGGACCTCAAAACCCCAATCTCAATAATAAAAACAATACCAAGACAGAAGATCGACAAGGCCACAGATGAACTGAATAACACCATTAACCAAGGGGGTCTAATTAACATTTATAAAATGATTTCCCCAACATTAGCAGAGTACATATTCTTTTTAAGCACACATGGAACATCCATTTAAATGGACCATATTCTGGCTCATAAAACAAAATTTAACAAATTAATGTTCTCTGACCATAATGGAATTAAAGTAGAAACGAACAGCAGAAAGATCATTTCCTTACTTTAAAAAAGGAAAATCTCCAAACTTTAAAGATTAAATAATGTACTTCTAAATAATCCAAAGAGAAAATCTCATGGAACATTGGAAAACACATTGAACTGAATGAAAATAAAATTACAACATGAAAAATCTGTGGGATGCAGCCAAAGCAGCACATCTGGGGAAATTTATAGCACTAAATACTCCTATTATATAAATACTTCTATTAGTAACACAAAATACTTCTATTATATAAATACACTTCTATAAATACTTCTATTATATAAATACTTCTATTAGTAACACTAAATACTTCTTTTTTTTTTTTTTTTTTTTTTTTAGTAGGCTACACATCCAGCATGGAGCCCCATGTAGGGCTTGAACTCACAACCCTGAGATCAAGCCCTGAGCTGAGATCAAGAGTGAGATGCTCAACCAACTAAGCCACCCAGGTGCCCCAGAAATACTAAATAAATACTTCTATTAGGAAAAAAAAAGCACGTTAGAAAATTAACGATCTAAGCGTTCACTTCAACAAACCATAAAAAGAACAAAATAAACCCAAAGCAAGCAGATGGAAGTAAATAATAAAGAGCAGAAATTAATGGAATTGAAAACAGAAAAATAATAGATAAAATTAACTCAAAAGCTGATTTTTGAAATAATCAATAAAATTGATTAACCTCTAGCAAGAATGACAAATTAAAAAGGAGAAGACCGCAAAATTACGCATGTTAGGAATGAAAAGGAAGTGTCACTAAAATTCCACAGACCTTAAAAGGATAAGGGAAACTATGGACAACTCTACACGCCTAAGCTTAGTAACTTAGACGAGATCGACCAAGTCCTCAAAAATCACACATACTAACGCTCACCTGAGATTAAATCATGAGAAGAGTCCCATAACTATTCAATAAGTTGAATTAGTAATTTAAAACCTACGAAAAGAAATCAGTAGGCCCAAAGAGTTTCACTGGTGAGTTCTTGCACACGTTTTAATAAGAAGTGCATGTTTAACAACTGAGGAATCCAAATAAAGTCTGCAATGTGGTCGAGAGTATCATTTCCACGCAATTTTGTTTTTTGGTTTTTTAAATCTAAAAGCAAAGGCTCTCGGAGTCTGAGGAAGCCAACTCACTGGAGGCAACACTGGCTGCCAGCAGAGCGTGGGGCTCCTGAACAGGAAGTCACGAGCTAGGACACTTAGGGCTAGCACTGCCTTCCGCACAAGGCCTTGCTTTCTTCCAATTCCAAGGAATCGGGACTTTCATGACTCCATGAACCAAAGACTAACTGGGGAGTTTCAGCAGTACTTTGTTATCTACTTAGTGCAGTGCTCAGGCATGTAGAGAGAACGCCCTTGACCTACTGCCTGACCATGGGCGTGACCATTAGTGCAAAGCCTTGTAGGACCCCGAGACGGCATGACCCGCTTGGCTGGAGGGGCCCACGCTGAGGGGCCGACCGAGGCCCCCGGAACTAAGAACTCTTGAGGCGCCCTGTTTCGAAGCATACGGTGAATGCCGTAGGGCTTCCTATCATTAATTTCCCCATTTCAACATCAGTTTCCCCTTCTCTGACCTCGGTAGCCCCTTCCTCAGTTTCCCCTTCCTGACATCAGTGTCCACTTTCCCGACATCAGTTTTTCCTTCCCCCTTCCCCGTCTCCATTCCACGCAAGAGCATAACTCTGCCACATTCATGCTCGGCAGGGAGCGTGGTCTCATCCTCAACCTGCGCCTTTGGTCCTGCAGCCGGGAACCTGTACCACTCTTTGTGTGTAGGGTCACTCCCCCCCGCCCCTGTGGTCCCTCGCCAAGTTCCCCACAGTGACGTCCACGTCCCACCTAGCAGCGTGGGCCCGAGAACAGCCTGAGCAGGTAGTATCTGCTGTACCTCTGAACCTCTATCACCGACTGTCCTCTCAACTTTTGGTCCCTTGTCCCTGGCCCTCCTCCATCCCTGTCTCTTCCCACAATGCTTGGATACTAGAAGGAGTGCTTTGCTCCCTTTCCTGTGACAACCCTCAAAGGTTCAACTGATGCTGGCTTACCTGTGCAACCCGTCTTCCCAGTGCGTGGACACAGCCCTGCTTCACAGCAGACGCACCTGAGCTGAAACCCCTGTCTTACCACTCACTTTGCACCTTTGGGAGAACCTCTTAACCTCTTTTCCCAAAGGTACATTGGGGGTGGCAATACTGCCTGTGTTAGCGGAAGCTTAGATCGTGAATTTTCTAACTTGCTTTTTTTTCTTTTTAATAGAGGTATTTTTTAGTATATCTGGGGCGCCTGCGTGCCTCAGTCAGTGAAGTGTCTAATTCTTGATCTCAGCTCAGGTCTTGATCTCAGGGTCATGAGTTCGAGCCCTGAATTGTGCTGTGTAGACAGCTGGAAGCCAGTGGCTCACTGCTCTAGCTCCTTCTCCTGCCCCTTTGAACACAGAAACTTTAAGATCTAAAGTATCTCCCTCCACACAAGAGGGAATTTAGTGCTGGAAGTTAGTGCTGGATGCTTAGTGCTGGACGGTTAGTGCTGGAACTTAGAGCTGGAAGGTTAGTGCTGGAACTTAGTGCTGGAAGGCTAGTGCTGGAAGGTTAGCACTGGAACTTAGTGCTGGAACTTAGTGCTGGAAGGTTAGTGCTGGAAGGTTAGTGCTGAAACTTAGTGCTGGAAGGTTAACGCTGGAAAGTTAGTGCTGGATGGTTACTGCTGGAAGGTTAGTGCTGGAACTTAGTGCTAGAAGGTTAGTGCTGGAGCTTAGTGCTGGAAGGTTAGTGCTGGAACTTAGTGCTGGAAGGTTAGTGCTGGAACTTAGTGCTAGAAGGTTAGTGCTGGAGCTTAGTGCTGGAAGGTTAGTGCTGGAGCTTAGTGCTGGAACTTAGTGCTGGCAGTTAGTGCTGGAATGGGTACATACAGTGTTTGGTTCCCCTCGTGTCTCACCGTGTAGACGCTCACCTACTGGAACCACTGAAGACCGCAAGCCAGGATAACCACAGGATGTGGCATTCAAACCGGGGCCCCCTTGAGAGTGGGAGAAGTATCGTCAGTCAGCACGTAGGATGACGGCCACGAACCACGACCGTCCGAATGAACCCAGACAGACTCGGCTCCAGCTTGTAGGAACCATCCTAACAAAGGCTGCCTGTCAACCCCAGCCTCCCTCTCGTCTTGGAAAAGCTCAGTTCGTGCTCCAGCTTTGGGAGACCAGAGATGAATTCTCCACGCACGAGACGCTCACGTCTACACAGCCGGGACCGTCAGCACCCGTAGAAGGAAGAGCAGTTTCCAAATCTTCTGAGTCGATAAACAAACAGCCCACCGGGTATGAAAACAAAGTGGCCAACAGGTTGGATCACTCAGGACTCCGCGTAGCTGGCGTCCTGGGCCACGTCCAGGCAGAGAGGCACCCCCCCTTCCTCCTTACATCACAGCAGGATGAGCATAATAAGCGTTCGAGAATAATTAGCGGATGACACACACTGCCCCCAAGGGATGAAGGGATAACAGCAGAACAACAAAGCTCAAGAGGATTTCGAAACGTCGGTGGCTTTATAAGCTTCACGAGGTAGACAGGCCGGGCCAGAACCACTCTGTGGGGCTGGTGCCCGGGCCTGCGCCACCTCTCTGATGCCGGAGCCAACAGCGCGAGGGCACACAGCTCGGGGAGGGCAGATCGTTATCTCTTCTCTCAGCGAGAGCCGGGTGCTGCCCCCTCGGGAGCACAGTTAATTAGGAAGGAGAGAAAACTCCGCAGGTAATGAGAGAATCCTTCTCCCCCTGTCCGTTGCGGCCTGTCCCCTCACTAACGAGGCGGCAGCCACAGCATCCACACGGTCAGGCCGCCTCTGGCATTTCCTCTCCTGGCCCCCTTCCCCTCCTCAGATAGACCCGTGGGGGTCCCGGTGCCCATGGTGCCACGGGTAGGGAGTGAGGGCTTCCGATCAGTAGATCAGTAGCTGTTCATGCTTACAGATTCCCGGAGGGCATTACCAGGGGTGGGGCTGACGGGCAACCCACCTTGTGGAACCACGAGGGTGGCGGGCCAGCGGCAAGGGTCCTAGGAGAGGTGTTTTGGAAGCCACTGTCTAAGGGACACGAGGTAGAGCGGACACAGACACCCCTGCACGTGCTGTGGAAAAACAGAGGAGCCCAGAGAAGCCCTTTAAAAGTTTGTGTTTAATGGTTATTTTTGAGAGAGAGAGAGAGAGACGGAGTGTGAGCAGGGCAGGGGCAGAGAGAGGAAGAGACACAGAATCCAAAGCAGGCTCCAGGCTCTGAGCTGTCAGCATGGGGCCCCACAGGGGCTCGCACTCATGAACCGCGAGATCATGACCTGAGTGAAGTCAGATACTTAACAGACTGAGCAACCCGGGCGCCCTGTTGGCAAAAGCTTTCTAACACTGCCCCTCTGGTCACAGGCAGACTCCCCGGGCCACCGAAGCCAGTCTCCAACCCTCTGTGATACAAACAAATGCCTTAAAAGAATCAAGGTCATAAGGGAAGAGGAAGGCAAGGAACATAAGCAGGTGAGCAGGAACCATAAGGAAACACCACCAACGTCTGATGTGGGGCCTCTGTCCCGAGGGGACTCACAGGTGGCCCACGATGCCCACTGCCACGCCAGTGGAACCTGATGGTCTGAGTTTAGCAGACGTACAGTGAGAGGTTTATTGTCTTACTCGGACAAAAGGTTCTCCGTGGATGTTCCAAATAGACCAGAAGGGCCCGACGTAGCGGTTAGGTCCCTCAGTGTCACAGGGGCCTCTATAATTTAATTCCTGCGCACTCAGCGAATATTCATGCAGAGCAGATGAGAACTTTTGGGCTCTAGGAAGCCTACACTATACCTCTTTGTCAACAGAGACAGGCGTGCACTTCGGCCGAGTTTATATACCTGGGTCAGCGCGTGTTAACCGGGGCCCCTGCCTCGACCGCGCAGAGCAGAGCAAACCGGCCGCGTGGTGACCATGATGTCAGCCCGGGGACACCTGTCTGCTGTACTCAGAGGGCAGAAAGCGAGGCGTGGCACACACAGGGCCCCGTGCAAACTAGGTGACCTGACGTCTTATGCCACCCTGGGGGATAAAGCCTGCACCCAATCGACCTCACCCTGCCGCTTTGCGCTAACGGCGGCCGAACAGCAAACTGGGCAAGACCGAATGGGTCCGAGACACGTACGCAAGTCTCCATACATCTGTTCCGCACATTTAGACGGTTATAGCACACCCCTCGAAATTAGCTCTTGAATGCTCTAGACCCCAAAGCTGTATGTCCATCTGGGCCACGATACTCAAGTCTACTGATTTTGTGCCAGCGTGTGTAGTCTCTGCAGGGCCCAGAGAATCAATCGCTCAACCCCAACTGGAACCGCTGTCCTTGATGTGGACCAGCCTTAGAAGTTACTACATCTGTTAGCAATTTATTTGGAAAACAGGAAAACCTCAACTAAAGCCGTGTTTGTTAATTGCTGTATCAATCATTATTTTTGCAGAACGGTTTCTGTGTAGGCTAACCAGCCCCAAGGGACGATTTTGCAGATTTTCCAACAGAACAAACGCTCTAAATTAGTGAAATGCTTTAATGGTTTAATTGTACAAACCATCAAATACCTTATCCCCACACTTTGGACAAATATAATGACTGCTTACAAATTATGATCATGTATGCTGTCATATATTATATATTATATTTACATATAGTGTGTATGGTATATTCTATGTTGGTACGTCACATTATATATTATGTAGGATGTTATACATTAAATACTATATTGTATGTTACTGGATTGGGCAAATTTTACCTTAAGGGGAGAGATCGTAAAAAGTTTAGGCTTGTGGGACACAGGGACGGTGTTGTCACTACTCACTTCTGCCGTTGTAGCAAAAGGAGCCATAGGCAATCTGTAAATGAATGCATGTGGCCACGTCCAAATGAAAACAAATCTGTTTGACACAATAGGTGGCTAGCCCATGATCGTGGTTTGCCAATCTCTGACGCATTTCATGCCACATATCACACTTCCTTACACACTGGATGCGGTAAACTATGAATGCGTACTATATATTTGAAACATTTCATATACATGGATTGAATGACCCAGAGGGGGTGCTCAGTTTTCCTCGACGTGCAGCAGGGACCTCCAGGAGGCATTTGAAATGGCAAATAATAACCGAGAGAAAATACATCTGTGAAATCCTCAAAACATTGACATTGAATGTAAGTCCGTTCAAAAGTGGATGTGGAAATGCTCACTCAATCTGCTCTCCTCTCCTATTAGAGACGGCAGACATTCTGTCCTGGGTCTCGAGCGAGCCCCATTCTCCTCTGGGGGATCCTTTGTGACAGAAGTCGCTGCGCACATCCCAAGTTCCAGACGCGCTTCCCGCAGACTCTGTGCCTACATTGCCTCCTTGCTTGGATCTCTCAGCAACTCAGAAGATAATTGCTCTGCTCGATCTCACACACAGCGTCCTTGCCACTTGGTGGAAACTTTCCACTTCGCCAGCCTTTCCATCATATTCCCGATGGATTGGCATGCAGCAGGCTTCCTTGATTTCGGGATGTTGGTTTCATGTGGCAAAGTTCCCCAGCTCTTTCTTCTTCCTCAAAGATTTCCCACGGGTCCACATCTTGAAGGGCTGTGAGTCTGGGTGGGTGTCCAGCAGGCTGCACAATCCTCATATAGCAGCTGAATTTCCTGGGGATAATTCAGGGCTGGTCACTCGTGGTTCTCCCTCAGCATTGCCTCTTACACCCCCAAGTGAAGAAAGTGCGTGTGTATGTGTGTGTGCACTTGTAGGAGAAGTAAAGGGACACACTTATGACCATGTGGATACACAGGAAGAAATAAGAAAAGCTCTCAGAAATTAAAAAGGAGAAAGGACCCACGGGACGGCTTTTAAAATTGAGTTCATCTTGGGGCACCTGGATGGCTCACTCAAGTTAAGTGTCCGACTTCAGGGGCGCCTGGGTGGCTCAGTCGGTTAAGCGGCCGACTTCGGCTCAGGTCATGATCTCACGGTCAGTGAGTTCGAGCCCCGCGTCGGGCTCTGTGCTGACAGCTCAGAGCCTGGAGCCTGTTTCAGATTCTGTGTCTCCCTCTCTCTGACCCTCCCCCATTCATGCTCTGTCTCTCTCTGTCTCAAAAATAAATAAATGTTAAAAAAAAAAAATTTAAAAAAAAAAAAAAAAAAAAAAGTGTCCGACTTCAGCTCAGGCCATGATCTCGTGGTTCGCCAGTTCGAGCCCCCTGTCGGGTTCTGTGCTGACAGCTCAGAGCCTGGAGCCTGCTTTGGATTCTGTGTCTTCCTCTCTCTCTGTCCCTCCCCCACTCATGCTCTGTCTCTCTCTCTCTCTCCCTCTCTCTCAAAAATAAACATTAAAAAAAACTTTTTAAATTGAAAAAAACAAAATAAAATTGAGTTCAGCTTAATGAGTGATTGGAAGCTTTGAAGAAAGGTGGGGCGCCTGGGTGGTTCAGTCGGTTAAGCGTCCAACCCTTGGTTTCACCTCAGGTCGTGATCTTGCAGCTCGTGGGGTCAAGTCCTGAGTCGGGCTCTGCGCTGGCAGCATGGAGCCTGCTTGGGATTCTCTCTCCCTTTCTCTTTGTCCCTTACCCACTTACACACACACACACACACACGCACACACACACTCTCAAAATAAAGAAATAAACGTTAAAAAGAGAAGAAGAAAGGCAAGCTCTAATGATAACAAGATTAAAATGCCTTAAATCACAGGGCAAAGAGTAGACATGACCCAGGAAAGCGTGACAGGAGTAAGCGTGGGGTCCTGTACTTGGATCCAAGAAATTAACACAATACAAAACTGAGTATGTAAACAAAGTGGGCGTAGCTGAACTCAATCTCAACTGAGTATAAACTCAGTATCAATAGCCCTTCAACAGAATCAATGTGGCCATGAATACATTAGTAAGGTGACCGTATGTAGAATAAAGATGGCCGAGGTCCCTCCACCTGTGTGTCTGCCCTCTCTGTAGGGTCCCGGGAATCCAAGGAGATGAGGGTGACGCCCAAACCCGCCTACCAAGCAGAGGGAAGAGAGAAGCGAAATAGAAGAGAACAAGTCTAGGGTTCAGCAGCCGCCAAGCCGGGGGCCAAACCAACAGTGAAGCATTGGAGGTTGAGAAAATTCGGGTGGAGATGGGCTGAACGTCCCCACCCGTGTTAGCTGCTGCTGCTAATTGTTTGCCAGGATCTGGGGCTCAGAGGTCCGGGGACAAACACATTCTACTCTGAAGGTCAAGACCATGCCAGGGCACCATGGTGGTTGTTGAAACACACTTTATAAAGGCCTTTACTGGGGCGCATCTCAAGTAAAGCAACTAGACGGTGGGGGCACATGGAACGAGGACTGTAGCCTAGAGGAGACGAGTTCAAACAAGGGCACACGGGACACACGGACGTTGTCTTTAACGTGTGAAGAGCTGTCTTCTGGAGGAGGAATTTTGTCCTGTTTGATGAGTCACCAACAGGAGTTATAGAGACATATAGTTCAAATAAAGAACTGACGGCCAGTGGACGAGAAATGAGCGAAAACAGTTTCAACCCAAGGAGATAGGTGTTACAGTGTGTTATACTCCTTGGACCTGGTCCTCCCCCTCTCCGGGGGGTGTGTGTAGACAGAGTCATTGGAGTCTCTGTCCCAGCTCTTCTCTAAACACTGTAAGACCTTGGGCACATCCTTTACATCTCCTGTCATGCTGTGTGTCCGGGTCATCAGGAAGGATGTATCTGAAAGTGGTCCACATGTATGTAGACACTACAACGCAAGTATTGTTATCTGACTATGGAATCATGGGTAGTTGTACCGATTAACTTAAATTTAAGGTCCCTTCCAATCTCCAGAGTCTATGATTTACAAGACAGGGCAAAGTTAAACTGCAGCCCCCACAGGGAGAATTATGACATATTCCAAGATATGGAATTAAACAGTCCCCGTGCGTGTGTCTTTTCCGTTACCATCTGCTCGCCACGCACGGATGCTGGATCCCGGCAGTGTGGCCACTTCTGGTAACAAGAGGATTTACAACAGTCATCGATTCTCAGACTTACTCACAAAAAGACAGGCAAGGGGCGTTCAAGAGTCCTCTGGCTACCCCAGTGACTCCAGTCCCCCATCCCTCAAAGGCTTTCAGAGGTCCCAGAGTCTCGAAAGCTCCACTGGCCTTGGTATACGTCCCACACTCCCACACTCCTCCGCATCTGCCCCACCCCATTCCGAAGGTAAAGGATTGGTATGTTCTGGAAAGCCCTGATCAAGCTGTACAACTGACTGATGCCTTGATTTCTTCCTCTCTAAAAGGAGGGGAATACCTTTCCCCTTCCCCCCTCCTTGGGTTGTTATGGGGATCAAATGATTCAATAAATAAAATGTTTTCTAATTTAAATAATCATTTAAGAACTTCCCAAATCCCATATTCCGTGTCCCTGTACCAAAGCATTTCCCAAACATTAACTTCTGATTCTCAAAAGTCTCTATGATGTCTCATTTTACATATTAACTTGACTGGACCACGGTGTGTCCAGATATGTGGCCAAACATTATTCTGGGTGTGGCCGTGAGAGTGTTTTGGATGAGTTTAACATTCAAATCAGTAGGACAGAGTAAAGTAGATCTCCCTCCCCAGTGTGGATGGGCCTTGTCTAATCAGTAGAAGGCATGAATAGAACAAAAAAGCTGACCCACTCCCAAGTAAGAGGGAGTTCTTCCCGCCTGACCGCTTTTAAATTGAGACATCAGCCCTTTGTCGTTTTCACGTTTGAACTGAAACATCACCTCTTCCCAGGTCTTGAGCCAGCAGGCCTTTGGACTAGATCGAAACCATTGGCTTTTCTGGGTCTCTAGCTGCTAACTCATCCTGCAGATCTTGGGACTTGTCAGCTTCCATAATTATGTGATCCAATTCCTTGTAGTAACCCCATTGTGTGTGTGTGTGTGTGTGTGTGTGTGTGTGTATTCATATACACGTCCTACTAGTTCTATTATTATGAAAACACTCTCCTATTAAAATAGTGTTGCCCCATTTGACACAGAAAGAAACAGATGTGCAGGTTACACAGTACTTGTAAAGAGTAGCACCGGGATTTAGATGCAGCTCTAACTCCAAATGCTGTGTTCTCTACCATAGGTTATACTGCCTCCTTCTTCTGCCCGTTATGATCCCCCTTGGACAAAACCAGGAAGGATCTTTGGAGAAAGGAGGGCGAACAGAATAAGCCCCGCATCCCTCAGAAGCAAACTTCCTGGGGCGCCTGGGTGGCTCAGTCGGTTAAGCATCTGCCTTGGGCTCAGGTCTCTGGGCAGACAGCTCAGAGCCTGCTTAGGATTCTCTCTCTTCTCTCTCTCTCTCAGCCTCTACCCTGCTTGCACTCTCTTTTCAAAATAAATAAACTTAAAAAAACCATTTAAAAAATTTTTACAAGAAGAGGTAAAGTTCCTGTGTCTTCAGGAACCCACCAGAGAAACTGAGGCAGGCGGGAGCGTGATCGTAACCCACGAACTGCTGCGAAAGGCAAACGCAGGCGCCGTGCGCCTTCAGCTGGAGGCAGGCGGCTGTCAGGACGGTCAGACACCGCCCTGACGGCTGTAAAGGCTGGAAGAATGTGGCTGCACTGATGCGTATCTGCTGGAAGTTTCCCCGGACATCCACACACTCTATCGGCGTGCCTCAGCCCAAGTCATCCCCAGATTGTCATCAAGACACAAATCTGCTTGCAGAGAGGTTTTCGCGGAGTTTAATTCCACGAAGAAAACACTGCTGCTTGTTAACGTGAACGAGAGATACCTAAAATACTGACAAAGGCTGCATGCTGGGCAGTCCCCCAGAACCTGGCCTGCTGTCCCCTAAGTCAGCACAGATGGTCTATTACCTTGGAAATATCATGAAAGGTCTACGGTATTGTGTTCATAAGAATCACAGACGAGGAAGGTAAGTATGTCCGTGCTTATGTGGCTACTTGAGTTGGCCAATCCATGCTTTCTTCTCTTTCATTTTGTTTCTTCAGCGGTGGTTTCTCCTTTTTAAATTATCTTTAACTGGAGACCTTTAACACACACATAAGCCTGGTTTTCATTATGAATCTGTAAGGCCGTTTGACATTGTTTAGAAACACAACTGTATCACTTTAGTAAGAAATCATCTCCCTCCAATTCCCCCATTCCACTGTTCTTTCCAGGAAGTTTTATCAATTTCTTGTGTATCCTTTTATAAATCTTCTATGAATATACAAAAGTATTTTTTATATATTGACATAGATATGTATGGATATAAGCATATATAATTCCAATATATATAGTAGAAGCTTAAATAAAGCTCCTTACCCTTTATTGTCTAATAGTCAAATTTCATTTGAACTGCTACCCTTCTACATTTTTAAGTGTTTATAGCACATACAGTTCTGGTTCACTGTTTTTTAAATCTGCTCAATGTTCCAATATATGGAAGTACCTTATTTTATTTAACCAATTAACTATTGAGTTAAAGATAGGAACGTGGTTCACATTTTGGACAATTGTAAACAATGCTTCGAATAACTTCCCTTCACGTACGTTGACGCTTCGTGCCTGGGTACTTCTATGAGATCGATTTCTACAATCTAGCCCGCTGGATCCAAGGATCATATTTACATTTCTACACAAATAGTGACCCGGCCTGTGAACTGTGTGCATGAGCGTCCGCGTCCTCATATCCTCAGAACGGAGGGCTCCTTCACTAGCTTTGATCAATTAATCTGGTTAATCTTTAATTTAAACTTAAATTAAATTTTAATTTAACTTGTGTTTCGTTGGTTATTGGTAAGGCTGAGTTTCTTTCCCGATATTGTTGAACATCTTGGTTTTCCTCTTCTCTGTTCATTTCCTTGGTCTGTGTTTCAGTTACACGATCTCTTTCCTGTTAATAGGAGTATTTGATTTGTTACTCATTATCATTCCAAAAGTATTCACATAGGTCTTGCTGGTTTCTTTACGGTATGGCTTACTAAGTATGAAGTCTGTGGTCCTCCAGGCTTCCAATTCGACATCGTGCTCAGAAAGACTCTTCCAACAGAATATTATAAAAAGTATCTATGTTTTCTGCCACTGAGAATTAGATTTTAGTTCTTGAAGCTTTCTGGAATTGACTTACGACTTGGCATAGAGATCTCACTTGTTTTGTTTTAGATTGCCAATTTTCTCAAATAATCCATATTTTCCAAACTGATTTGAAATGCGACTCTTATCATGTACCAAATGTCCATATTTACGTGTTTGAGTTGCTGGACTCCCTTCTGTTGATCCTTTGGTCCCTACCACGTGGTTTTAATTGGTAGAACTTTGGATTCTGTCATTTGGGGAACTTTAAAAAATACAATTATAGATCAAAGACAGTAGAGAGAGAGCCTGCGTTTCCTTCCCATTTCTCCCGGTAGTTCCGTCTTACATAATTATAACGCAACTTCAGAACTAGGAAGTTGACATCGTACCCTGTGTGTGTACGGTTCCATGCCATGTTATCACAGGTGCAAATTTGTGTCACAACAACTACAGCCGGGATACAAAAATAGCCCATCGTCACACAGATCTTGCCTGTGCGACCCTTTGTAGTTACGCATCCCCCTCTCCCCCTCCCCCGCGCACACACACACCTGTCCCCATCATCCCTAACTGGTTCCTGGCAACCACTAATCTGTTTTCTATCTCTACAATTTTGTTTTTCCAAGAATGGTGTATAAATGGAATCATACAGTATGTGACCTTTGGTATTGGCTTTTACTGCTCGGCGTAACGCCCTTGAGACCCAGCCCAGCCGCTGTGTCTATCAACAGTCTACCCCACGTACGACGTATCACACTTTGCTTGACCGTTCATCTGTTTAGGGACACCGGGGTTGTTTCCACTTTGGAGCTATTACAAGTACAGCTGCTAGAAACAACTATTTACGGGTTTTTATGGGAACATAAGTTTGCATTGATCTGAGATAAATGTTCAAGAGTACAGCTGCTGAGTTTCTTTGGTACACGCACGATTTCGTTTTTTGCGAAACTGCAACTCTCTGCCAGAGTGGCTGTAACGTGTCACATCCCCACCAGCAATATGTGAGATCCCGTGTCTCTGCTTCCGCGTCAGAATTTGGGATTATCACTATTTTTTACATTTTCGTTCTAATAGATGTATAATGATATCCCATCAAGGTCTTAATTTGCATTTCCCTAATGAGAATTAAGCTAATGGTATTAAATATCTTTTTAAGAACTTGTTCACTATCCATATATTCTCTTCATGCCTTTTGCCCATTTTGTGACCCGATTATTTTTTTTTAGCTTTGATTTCTGAGAATTTATCATTTTAAACATGAGTCCTTTGTCAGATATGTGGCTTGCAAGTATTTCTTTATCCCTTTGTCTTTCCATGTTCTTAACAGGGTACGTTGTAGAACAAAAGTTTGCATTTTCGATGAAGTCTACTTCTTGAATTTTTTTTTAACATGCAACATGTTTTTGATGTCATAACTAAAAATGCTTCGCCCAGCCCTAGGTCCCAAAAGATGTATTTTCCTATTCTTTTTTTCTAAACACGGTTTTGTTTTTAAATCTATGCTCAATTTTGTGTCAGTTTTTGCATGAAGGGTGAAATATAGGTGGAGGTTCTTTTTTGAGTGTTTTGCCTGTGGATATCCAATTCAACATTACCTGTTGAAAAAACGATCTCCTGCAACTCCATCGTTCCTGATCATAGTGAAAACACCCACTGTTGTCGATGGTTTTAGCTGTGGGGTTTTTTCTACTTATTTTTTGTCAAGCTAAGGAGGTTCCCCACCACTCCCAGTTTTCTTCAGAGATTTTTCTCATAAATTAGTGAATGTTTCAAATGCTTCTTTTCTTTATCGATTGATAGAGTCGTGTGACCTTTCTTGAGCATGGGAATATCATGGATTACATGGATTGATTTTTAGTTTTCTAGCATTCTTGCATATTTTGGACATGATGGGGAGTTCTTTTCACATGTTGGTGAATTCTATTTGCTCATATTAAGAGCTTTTGCATCTTTATGAAGATACTACTCTAGGTTTTCTTTCTCTATTGTACTATCTTTGTCTTGTTTTGCTATCAGCGTAATATTTGCTTCATAGGATGATGTGAAAATGTTTCCTTTGCTTTTATTTTCTGGAAGGCATTCTGTAGAATTAGTGATCATTCTTCTTTAAATACTCGAATAACTCTCCGGTGAAACCATCTGGGTCTGGAGATTTCTTTTTCAGGAGCTTTTTAATGACACATTTAATTGTTTTCATTGTTAAATGGCTGCAGATGATCTATTTCACATTAGGTGAACTGTGGCAGCTTATTTTCTAAGGAATTGGTCCATTTCATGTAAGTTGTCAAACTTATGTGGGCACAATTGTTCACGGTATTTCCTTATTACCCTTCTCATGTCTCTAGGGTCTGTCACGGTATCCTCTGTTTCACTCCTGATATCAGTAATTTGTGTCTTCTCTTTTTTTCTTTGTCAGTCTTGCCAGAGATTTGTCAATCTCATTGACCTTTTCAAAGAACCAGCCTTTTGTTGCATTGATTTTCTGTATTGTTTCTCTGTCCACAATGTCTTCTATTTCTGCCCTTCTCTGTATCATTTCCTTCCTTCTTGTTTCAGTTAGTTTTTGCTCTTCATTTTCTGGTTTCTATTACTCACTGGAGAATTTTACTCTCTTTCGCTGCAGACATTTAGTGGGACAGTCGTGTCCCACACATGTCGGCAAGATGTGTTTCGTTTTCATTTAGTGCGGTGTTTCTGTTTTTGTTTCTTTATTCCTCTGAGACTCCCTTTTTGACCCGCGGATTATTTGGAAGCGAGCTGTTTAGATTCCAAGTGTTTGGAGAAACACTTGGAGAAAAGTATCTCCAAAAGAGAATTTTCTAGTTATCTTCCGGTCGTTTCCACTTTAATCTTACCGTGGTCAGAAAACACACTTCAATTCTTTTACATTTGTGGAGTTTACGTTATAGCCCAGGTTGCCGTCCATCTGTCTTGGTGTCTGTTCTGTGGGCTCTTGAAAAGAAGCAATCCTGCCATCATTCAGTGGAGTGTTCTCTGCTATTGAGAGACCAGTGTGGAAGTCCCCAGTGTGGATTTGTCTTTCTCCTTCCAGTTTTATCCATTTCTGCTCAACGTATTTGGCAGCGCTTTGGTTCACTCACCTTTGGAATTGCTGTTTCTTTGTGAGGTGACTCTGTCATCGTATGTAATGTTTCTTTCTAGCCCTGGCAATTTTCTTTGCTCTACGGTCTATTTTAGCTGATATTAATATGGCCACTCCAGCTTTCTTCTGATCAATATTTGTATGGTATATCTTTTCCATCCTTTTACTTTCAACCAATGAGTATCGTTATATTCGAAATGAGTTTTTGTAGGCAATAGATACTTGAGTCATGTTTTTTTAATCCATTCTGCTGATCTCTGTCTTTTAATTGGCACATCTAGGACATTTTCATTAAATTAACTATTGACACATTAAGACTTAAGTCAGCCATTTTATTTTTCAAGCTTTTCTTCCCTTTTTAAATTTCTCTGTTTTCTTTTTCCTGACTTTCTTGGGTTTCTTGACCTTTTCTAGAATTCATCTTTCTTTGTTTACAACAACTTTGACTGTCTCTATTGCTTTTTTAGTGGTTGCTCTAAGCATTATATTATATATTCAAAACTTACAAAGTCTGTTGGTGTTGACATTTTACCAGTTCAAGCAAGGTGAGGAAAAATTACCTCCTTTTATACCCCTTTACCCTTCATAGTGAATAATATAGTTGATTAAAATATTTCCTCTACATACTTTGAGAACC
Source organism: Panthera pardus (assembly GCF_024362965.1). NCBI lineage: Eukaryota > Metazoa > Chordata > Mammalia > Carnivora > Felidae > Panthera > Panthera pardus. Next base: position 4,566,939 of record NW_026526766.1, read on the forward strand.
CTGTAATTTTTGCTTTGGCCACCAAATATAATTTAGAAAACCCAAAAAGAGAAGGAAAGTCTACTGTATTTATCCATTATTTTGCTCTACTGTGTTTTCCCTTCCTTCTTGATGTTCCGAGATTCTTTCTCTTATTATTTTTTTCTGTTTAGAGTACTTCCTTTAGCCATTATTTTCAGGTAAGAATGTGGGAAATAACGTCCAATCTTTCACCTAAGACTACCTTTATTTCATCTTTATTACTGAAGGATATTTTTGCTGGATATAGAATTCTTGGGTTTAGACTTTTTTTTCTTTTCAGTACATCAAACAATTTGCCCCTTCTTCCTGGACTCCATGTTTTCAGGTGAGAAATCCACCATCATTTAAATTGTTTTCCCTAATAGGTAATGTGTCATTTCTCCCTGGCTACCTTTAAGATTCTTTCATTGTCTTTAATTTGGGGACATATGACTGTTACATGTTCTTGAGTGGACTTCTTTTGAGTTTATCAGACTTAATGTTCACTTAGTTTTGTTAATCTATAGGTTTATGCTTTCTGCTAAATATGGGTATTTTTTAAAGCCATTATTTCTCTAAATACTTTTTCAGTCCCGCTGTCTTTCTCCTCTTCTGGGATCAAATGACATGAGTGTTAGATATTTTGTTAAAGCCCCACATGTCTGTAAGTCTCCTTTCATTGTTATTCTTAGTCTGCTTTCTCTCTGTTGTTGAGGCTAGCTAACTCCTATCATTTTATCTTCGAGTTTCTTTCCTCTTTCCTCTCTATTCTTTTGGTAAGCCCATCAGGGGAGTGTCTTATTTTGGTCACTGTATGTTTAGTTCTGAAATTTCCATTTGGTTCTCCATATCATCTATTTCTTCGCTGAGACTCCTACTTTTCCATTCACTTCAAGAGTGTTGGTGATTGCTTGTTGGAACACTCTTATGATGTCTGCTTTAAAATCTTTGTCATCCAATTCCACACACGTGCCCTTTGGTGTTGGTGTCTATTGATTGTCTTTTGTCATTCAAGTTCAGATCCTCCTGCTTCTTGTTTGCCAAGAGGTTTTGATTGAGACCTGGCTGGACCTTGATGTTATAAGACATCTTGTTGAAACCAGCGTTTTAGAAGGCTTCTTCTGACACCACTCTGGTGGGTGAAGTAAAGGATGCAGTATCACATTACCACCAGGTGGGACGGAATTCCAGGTTTTCTTCTTGATCTCCATGGACTCTGGGAAGGGAGGGGTTCCTTGTTACTGTTGGGCAGGGGCAGGATTTCATGATCCTAATTAGGCCTCTAATGGTACCCTCCTGGCTGAGAAGAGGCCTCCATTGATTCTGTCGGGAAGGTGACCTTCTGACTACTGATTGGTGGTGAACACCCCAATTCTCCACTAGGCCTCTTCTGATGTCACTCCTGTGAGAAGAAGTAGGGGCACCCTGAGTGGGGGTGGAAGACTAACCTCCCCATCTGATCTGCACTGCCACCACAGGATGTGGGAGAAGGGCTCATGGCCACCCAGTGTGAATGAAAGTCCCAGTTCCTCACTCTGCCTTCTCTGACCCCATCCCAGTGGGAAGTTGGAGTGTCTTGTTGACCTGTCAACAGTGGACATCTAGGCTCCCCTCTCTGCCAGCTGTGAGTATGGCTCTGGGGCCACAGCCTTTCCTGTGGTGCTTGATGTGAACAAAGTGGTTACTATCTGACAGTTCTGTCTTGCTGTGCTGCTCCTTTCCTGGTCCTCTGTAGGAAGGAGACGTTTCTGGGAACATTTTTCTGTCCTGTGCACATGGGCGTTTTTAGGTTGCTGGCTTCTCCATTATCCAGTCTGAGGTATACGAGGCCAAAGAGAAAACCCAGGGAATTCACCATCATGTCATTCTCGGGTTCCAAGGTCCCTAAACAGTCTGCTTCTGCTGTCTGCCAATCAGAGTATATATATCCTATAGTTGTTTTATATATAAGTTCTAAGGTTTTTAGTTGTATTTATTGGGAAGTGTAGGGAAATGTACACCTTCTTCATTTCCCCAGCACAAGTCACTATAGCATGTTCTCCTTCTGTTAAAGAAAAGCGATCTCCATTCATCTTTCTTTTTCTTTTTTCTAATGTGTATTTATTTTTGAGAGAGAGAGTGTGAGCGGGGGAGGAGCAGAGAGAGAGGGAGACACAGAATCTGAAGCAGACTCCAGGCTCCAAGCTGTCAGCACAGAGCCCGATGTGGGGCTTGAACCCACGAACTGCGAGATCATGACCTGAGCCGAAGTCGGACGCTCGACCGACTGAGCCACCCAGGCACTCCTCATCTTTATTTTTCAAAATTATATTGGCTATTATGTTTTGCTCTTTCAGAGACTATTTGGGATAAACTTGTTGACTTCTCTCTTAAAATCCCCATTGAGATTAGATTAAATGTAAGGTGACTCTGTGACCCAGGTATGTAGAATATTCAGTAACTAAATCGTAAGTAATCCAGGGTCTCATATCAGAATGCCTGAAAATCTTAGGTTCACATATCAGCCCTGTATACTTAATGAAGGTTCCAAGATCAGAAGAGTTTCACTTCATATGTAACCGGTTGATCATAAAGTTCTGCCTCAACAGGTCTGTCCTCTTCAGTGACTTCTGTTTTTCTAGCACATCACGCTGCTCTATTATAAAAATTCAGCTTTTCCCAGGTTTCCACCCTAGTGGTAGGGCTATGAACTCCTACAGGATGTACCATGCTAACTGGGCACTTGGTCTACTAGCTTATGTCGCTGCTTTTAAATGAGAAATCTTTAAGACAACCATTGCCTGGCCTGTCCATGTTGATAAAGAATCTATAAACCCTGGCTCTAGCTGGCTCTCCTCGAGAGAGCAGACCAAAATTTTTAAAAATAGAGCAAACAGGAGTTTCCTGAGTGTAGTACATGTCTGTGTTTGTTTTCTCCTGGTTATATAAATATAGCAAATCACTCGACAGAGAAATTCCATTGCATTTCCTGGGCTCCCAGGAGGGAATGTTTTCTTTTCACTTGCCATTTCTGCAAGAATGTGACAGCAGGAAGAAGGAGGTGGTGGTATTAAAACAAGGAGTTACGACTGCAAGTTGCAGAAGGAACATTTTTGGACAGATGTCGGAATAAAGAATTTCTGGTCCGGAGAGTAATTTTTATGTAAGCGAGTATGAGGCAAATCACAGCGAAATCGGGAAAAGCGGTAGTTAAGACAAAGTGGGCCTTTTAAATTCAATAACAAGCACTAAAGGCTTTTTAAGTAACAACACCCTTATCCTCACAAATATACTATGATGGCTCCCCTAACTTCTCCTTGTGTCGAAACACACGTTCCATTTCAGGGACACCGAGAACATACAGGTAGAGCAGAGTCGGCCCGAGAAGGTCTTCGTTTGACATTGTCACGTAACAAGGCCTGACTCTACGATGCCTGATTCTATTTCTTTTTGCTTCAAGATAAATTGTAGACAGGCCCAGAAGAGCCCTCTTCTTTCCTTACTCCAAAGGGATAAAAGGACTTGATGGGGGCGGTGGGGGGGGGGGGGGAATGGGGAGGAAGAGCAATGCTTTGTGATTCAATTACGAAGATTAGGTGACAATAGGCTTTCCTCTAGAGGAAGTACATTGTGTAGGAGACACTCACTTACTGGCAAATGAATTTAATTAAATTTGACTGGTTGAGCTTCCAGTGTCCCAAGAGAAAATTCGTTAGCTTCTTTGCTTCTTAAAATTCTTTGGCGGTAACATCTTGGAAGAAGCATTTTACTTAAGTGGAGTGTTACGGGCTGAATTATCCTTGGCCCTCAAATTCCTATGTTGAAGCCCTAACCCTTAGAACCTTGGAATGTGATTATATTTGGAGATTGGATCTTTCCTGAGGTAATTAGGTTAAAACGAGGCCATATGGTGGGCCCTCATCCAGGATGACTGCTGTCCTTATAAGAAGAGGAGACTAGGACACAAACGGGCACCATGGGACGACCACGTGAGGACATGGGAGAAGGTGGCCGTCGACAGCCCAGGAGAGGGGCCTCAGGAGAAACGACACCTTGATCTCAGACTTCCAGCCTCTGTCACCCCAGGAAATACATTTCTGTCGTGTAAGCCGCCAGTCGGTGGCACTTCGTTGTGGCGTCCCTAGCAAAGTAACACATGGTGTTACGCCACCTTAGCAGTGAAGCTGTGGAAAGTTTGTTTCTATGAATTTAAATTATAGACAAACAATAGAACGCGAAGCGAGTCATTTGTGAACCTGAGATGAGGCAGATAGAGAAGGCGCCCTTCCCTGGGCGTGCTCTCGTGGACGATATAAGGCTGCAAGCCTCCTAGCTCCTGCGGGCACGAGCGAGTGCCCAGGTCATGCTGCGTTAGGGAGCCTCTAAGCTTACCAGACGCTTCCTGCTGCTGAGAGTGATGCTGGCGGGGGCTGGCAGGGCTCTCGAGGCCTTCCGAGTCTCTCCGCCCCCCTCACCAGACCTGCCTTCTGGGCTGTGCTCCCCTTGGCCTTGTTCATCTTTTTTCAGATCTCCCTCCCCGCCCCCCCCCCCCCCCCCCGCCTTTCTCATTCCCTCCTGGGAATCTCCACCTGGGGCTGGCCCGAAGCCACCTGGGTAAGTCTTGATCCTTCTGGAGAGGCCTGTTCCCACTCCAGACTACTGGTCTACCTCCTGCTGCCTTCTTCTACTCTTGGTTTCCCTCCACTCAGTGCTGGTTGAGTCGCTGCCTCCCTGTGGGGTTGATGGGCTCAAGAAAACACAGTCCCTGGTCCCTTGATTGCTGCATTCCCAGCTCTGAGCACAGCTGCCTGGCTCATTATTACATGTACACCCACAAAATATTTGATGAGTAATAAAAAAAAAAGTCTAGAAGTTTCTGTGTGCTTCCAGAAAATCAGCAGAATAAAGGGTCTTAAAGATTCTCCTATGTTTGTACCGCCCCATTCGTGAGTTTCAATAAGTCACTGCCTCCTATATCCTAATAAGCATATGGAAGAGCCCTCCAGGCCCAGGAACAGAAGAAAATGAGGTCCATTTATCCTTTGGGCCACGTTATCAAACTCATCTCAAATTTTCACTCACCCGCACTGATTGAGCACTCTCTAAATGCGAACCGAACACCGGTGACACAGTCCTCACCTCCGATCTGCTAGATAAACGATGGGTGTCGGCCCCCGTCATGTGTTATGGAGACAAAAACATGTGGAAAGGCTCTGTGAGAAAGCAGTGCTAAGGCACCCGTTCTGGAAAAGAAGTGGTTGGAAGTCCCTTTGGGAGCCACATCTGTGAGGCTAAAAAAGCATCCTGCTGGTTGAGTCAGTCCGCGAACTCTGGGTTTGAAGCCAACTCGACAGTGTCACTTAGACTCTTCGGGGTACGTGATCGACAGTCCGAGGTTTCACAGGAGAATGCTCGGGCCTGGGAGACAACACATCAGATCCAGACACTTGACGAAGACTTCAGGGTCAGGCCTCTGGCCCCACACCTAACGAGCTAATCGCAAAGTCCTCGCTGCCTCGATACGTGTTTCTTCATCCTGCAAACGACAGCTTGCGGTTTTATGACAACTAAATTAGCGTAATTCAATTCGTAGCGTTTGTCTCATCATTTCAGTGTGACCTGTATTAGCTCTGGCAAACACGTGGATTTAATGAGAAAGGCTCCATGAGAAATCCTGGTGCATTTCTGAACGTGCCAGCGCTGACTGACGGGACTTCTGAGACGCCCTGGGGAAGACTGGCTGGCCCAGCCTTCCCGGCAGCCCGAACTTACTGAAGTGGATGAATTAGGAGAGGCGGTCTCTGTCCCCTGAACTTTGCAGGAAGGATTGGTCTTTGGCTTTCCTCCTCCTATCCAACCCTTTTTCATGGAGCTCTATGAAAGCCGGAGTTCCCGTCTTTTTATGGTGGCCTTGACCTAAAATAGAGCAACTCACATCTCACATCCTATTGGCTCATGCTGTTCAGTTGGATCCTGTTTCATCTAATATTTCCAAGGGTGATCCTTTAAATGGCATAGAAATTATTTTCAACAGCAGGGATCTCCGTGACGCCTTCCCGGTCCGTCTTCCCCCATGCCCACCTAACGTATCGCGTGGTCCCCCAAGGGCACCAGCACCTGCCTCCCAGGTGCCCCTCACCCCTGCTCTCCACCCACCTTCCTCCTACAACAGGGAGAGATGTGACCACAGGGTGTGGACATCTGTGCCACAGGGACCCCGTGACACAGTGTTGCTTAGATCACACTGTCCAAAATGAGGCTTGAGCTCATGTCCATGACTCTGTGGCTGGCTCTTGTCAACAATGAAAAGGAAACACGCAGAAACAAGGTGGGGGAGGTCATCCAAGGGGGTCTTTGGCTCCTTGTAGCCTTTGAGGACTAGGTGTGGGGACGCGGCCAGTCTGGGACCACGCGCTACCCTGTCCTTCCCTTCCCTTAGGATATTTCCACTCTCTCGATCTGCTCCCTCTTCTTTGTGAGAGGACTAATACTAGTACCTGCCTCCTAAGGATGCCGCGAGATTAACGAGGCGAGGCAAGTCATTTGAAGTCACAGAGTAAGCACTCTGTAAATGCGAACCCCGTCCCTGGTTACCTTCGTTCGGGAGGAAAATTGCAGACTTGCGAAGGACCTTTCTGCTCCCCTCGCTCCCTCCTAGCGGTTTGCACAGAGGCATCCGATCGTGATTGGAAATTAAGCGTGTGCAAGCACTTCTCTTCGCACTAAATAATTCACAGATGAAGAATCGGCCATAATGGGCCCACCCATCTGTATGAATTGTGAGAAAATCAGCTCTCCGAAGAGCCAAGGATGCCGGGAGTCAATACACATTTCTAAGGAGCAGCGCTGAAGCCGCGGGTGACAAGCCCTCGAGCGCCACCTACAGGCCGCGGCGGCCGTCACAGGCGGCCGGGCTCGCCCAGCTCCCAAACCCGAGTCCCTTCCCAGGGGAGTGATCGGGATAGATAAAAGAGAGTTGTAGTCAAAATTTATACACGGACATAGACGTGTGTGTGTGTGCGCGCGCGCGTGTGCATGTGTGCGTGTTCCGGTGTTTCCAGTGGGGAAGCCTTGACCCCGAGCTCGATCTGCCACTCAACCTGTTTGATCTGGGGCGATCACCAGCCTCTCGGAACCTCTGCTTCCCCACTCGTAAAAAGGGAGTGACTCCACTTGCCTGACGAGACTATTTCAGTGATTCAGAAGATGACGCGCAGGACACATCACAGAGCCCGAGACGGAGAATTACAGTAATAACAAGAAGGTGGTGACAGCCCTCTGTTCATTTACCTACTGATTCCACAAGGATTTCTGGAGCCTACTGTGCACCAGGCGCTCGCTGGCCCCTTCCTTCTGCAAAGCCGCCGGCTCCGGAGCCCCGACTCACGGGCAGGGAAATTAGGAAAATGTTACGTGATTCTGAAGCACTGTTATGCTGGGAGAGAGGTCATATAAACACTCTCGTATCTCTTATCTGGGTAAATACAAACTCAGTGGAATTGGTTGGAACATTCCAACCGACAGCATACGCATTAGCCAGGGAGTGACTTTCAGAAATTATCTGCAGGTTAATGTATTAGTTTCTATCGCTACATAACAATCACCACGTCACTACAGACAGGCTTAAAATGACACACACTTATTACCTCCCAGTGTCTCTGGGCCAGAAATCCAGGCGCTCTGAGCTGGGTCCTTGTCTGAGGTCAGAGAGGCGGTAACAGGGGTGCCCACTGTTGGGTTCCCATCAGAGGCTTGGTTGGGGGTGCTCCTGAGGCCGTAGGATTCACGGCAGTCTCCTTCTCCAAGGCCAGCAGCGGAGACAGGAGGGCAAGCCTGCCGGCAACAGAGTCTTTAATAACACGCTCTGACCACAGAGTAACAGGCCAACCCCTTGACCACTTGCATTGGCATAAGCAAGCCACACCCTGAAAGAGGGGACCCTGCGGAGGTGTGAGCACAGGCGGGCAGACGCCTGAGGGTCTGTCCACACGTCGTTCCCAAAACATACCAAGTAGGAAAAGGAGAAGCAGCAACTGTTTGCCAAGTACATCTTATTTCAGAAAATAAAACAGCTCTAAAAAAAAAAAGAAAGAAAAGAAAAGGGAATGGATCCAAGATGTGCCATATACCTGGCGGCAATGATTCCCACGACAATTCTGGAGAAGGGGAGTACTTCTCAACGGCCCAAGGGGTTGCAAGCTTAAGTTTCAGGACTAAGAAAACGCTGAGGGTTTCTGAAAGAAAAGGAAGTGAACAGGTAACGGGACGACAAGATTCCTTAAGACTGGCGTCGCCACCCTTTAGGTTTTAAGGAAGAAAACAATCTCATTTGGCAGATAAAAGTAAACTGCTTATCAATCAAATAGTCGCTGACTGATTGCCTAGAAGGGCGACCTCGGAGCGTCCGGATGCCTCCTGGGATCACTGTCGGTGGTGAGGGAAAATGGCGCTGGTCCTGTGGTCCTGTGACCTCCCAAGCAACTCAGAGCCTCACCAAAAGATGATGCGCCTGCTCCTCTCTACAACCCAGATGAGCGAGACTGAGAAATGAGAGGTAATTCATTGTGGCACAAGAGTGTAATTTCCCAACCTGCTGTCATGTGTGGACGGCATTCAACATGCAAATGGAACCTTAAAAACAGAGTATTATTGGTTTTAACGAAGCATTTTTTAAAAGTTTTTATTTATGTATTTTGAGAGACAGAGACAGTACCAGTGGGAGAGGGGCACAGAGAGAGGGAGAGAGAGAGAATCCCAGGCAGACTCCACACTGTCGGTGCAGAGCCCGATGCAGGACTCGAACTCACGAAACCGTAAGATCATGACCTGAATAGAAACCAAGAGTCGGACGCTTAACCGACTGAGCCACCCAGGCATCCTTAGAAGCATTTGTTTTTAAAATATGGCTAGACAAATGAACCAATGGAGAAAATAGTCTAGAAACAGACTTCATATGTTATCCAGAAGTGGCATTTCTTTTTTTTTTTCTGTTTTCTTTTTTAACGTTTATTTATTTTTGAGACAGAGAGAGACAGCATGAACGAGGGAGGGTCAGAGAGAGAGGGAGACACAGAATCTGAAACAGGCTCCAGGCTCTGAGCTGTCAGCACAGAGCCTGACGCGGGGCTCGAACTCACGGACCGCGAGATCGTGACCTGAGCCGAAGTCGGACGCTCAACCGACTGAGCCACCCAGGCGCCCCCAGAAGTGGCATTTCATTAGGTAGAGAACCATCCACTCAATGGACAATTGGCTGTCCTACAGAAAAATCGCACCTTTGTTTTCCTACCTTATACCATGCACGCGCGCGCACACACACACACACACACACACACACACACACACCACGGTGTATTCTAAATGGATTAAAGACCTACCTGTGAAAGCAGACTGAAATTTTTGGAAGGAAATACAGGCAGCTCCTTGTGGAACACCAGGATAAGGAAGAAACTGCTGAGCAAGACACAATGCATAGTGTAAACGTTGATTGTGTTAAATATCTAAAAAACTTGATTATGCTAAATACAGATGTAATGTTATATTTTAAATTATGTTAAAAATATAAAAAACTTGACTGTGTTAAGAATAAAACGTTTTGTGAGGCAGAGACTATAAACAAAGTCAAAGCCAGAGATCTATTGGAAAATATATATTTCATTTATCTGGCCAACTAAGGATTAATATCCAAAAATACGTAAAGAACCCCTATAAGACAGTAAGAAAATGGCAAGCCGCTCAACAGAAACAGTCAAGAGCTAGAAAAGACTCAATGAAAAAGAAAACCAGGTGGCCAGGAAATATGAAAAGGCGTTCAACCTCTCTAGTAATCAGGGAAACACAAATTAGAACCGAATTAAAAATCCAAATGAAAACCGTTAGCAAGATACCATTTCACCCACGGGGGTTGGTGGCAAAAGTTGTGGCCTGCGGTCCAGCACAAAATGACACTGTCTGTGTGACGGATTGATTTCTCTGGATGCCGAGACAGTGCCGTGTGTTACTCTAAAGCCTAAGATACAGAGGGGGAAATGCAGGGATCCAAAAGAGGTGAGAAGGCCCTGGTCCCTTACAGCACCACCCCCTGCAAGGCCCCAGGGAGAGACATGGGGCCAGGGCCCTCCGTGGGCTCTCATCCTGGGGAGGAACCTTGCTCCCTGGAACTTTTCTGGGAAAGCCGGCTGCCCCACCTGGGAATCTTGGAGCCAGTGAGGGTCTAGGCTGTCCTGCTGGGAGACAGGGAGGCCTTGATCCCACCTAGCTCACCCAGAGGTCCAGCCAGTGACCCAGAGGGAAACCTTGAGGTCATTTTGAGATAAGGCTCTTGGCACCCCAAGAGATATCAGCTTAGGTGCGGTCTTGGTGTAAGATAGGCTGGGGTGTTTGCCTGTATCCCAAGGGCCTTACACAGAGAAGGGGAGGTAATCCAATGTACAGTTTAGGAAATTGAGTCGGACCTCTAGAATGGATGAGAAGCTCGGTCCTGCAGGGTTGGGGGCAGGGGGTTCGGAGGCTGCTGGTGTCCCCCTTGTAAGAGGTGACGTGGCTTGCATGGAGGGAGCAGAACTGGGTTTCTCTGAAACAGGAAACCAGGAGGAAAATGAGTTTTAGGTAAAAAGATATGTCTTTCCGTGAAAGACTTGTGAGTTTGATGAGCCAGTGCGCCATGCAGGCGGAAACATCCAGAAGGCACTCGGATGTGTGAGTATGGGCATGAAACATTGGATCTGGGCTTACCGGTTCACCAAGAGCCGCTTCCTTTGGGGTTTAGCTCTGTCTTCACGCTGCTAAGTCAACCTAAAACGGCTTCTACTGTGATCCCCAAATTCTGGCCAGCAGCCGCGGGAGCCCCACATTTCACGGATCACGCCCAGAGAAGGGAAGAGAGGCAGAGACTTTGTCCAGCACTTCTGGTAAGCCCTTCAGCTGACTGGTCCCCAGCTGATTCCACCGCCGCCACTTTGCCCGGACCCGAAGTCAAGCGCAGAGCCAGCCCCCGCGAAGGCCATAGGCATTCCCAAACTGAAACTCGGGGACGTCAGAAAGGCGACGGGGGAAACAGGTGCCATGGTGACAGCCAGCAACTGTCCCCTGAAACTGTTCAAGGAAGCTGGCCAGTTGAGCTCTTCTCTGACTTCATTGTCTCAGCTCTCTCGGGGCTCAGACACTGCAGAGCGAGGAGCTGGGGGGATCTGGGGCCGTGGGTCCGATCAGGAGAAAGCCGGTACAAGGCGGGATGGCGGCTGGGGAACCGGCAGCACAGAGGAGGGGGCTTGCCTTGTCTTGAGACCTCAGGCCGAGGCCAGGAATCCACAGCCCTGGGAGCTCAGCCAGCAGAGGACAGCACGGGGAGGGTCACATCTCAGCAACTGCCCGGTCCTGGGAGGGACCTGCATGGGGGCCGCTCCCCTCCCCGGCTGGCCAGGGAGTGGCCTAGAGACCTGACTCTCCCCCCTGGGGGACCCTCAGAGAGCTCAGCGCTCATTTACTTCTTCCCTTGTTTGGCTTTGTTTTCATTGACTGAGTTCTCCGGCTCTGGGCTGGCGGTCAGACAAAGTTGAAGGACAAGAAGCAGTTAAGTCATAAATTTTCTCATGCACAGCACACAGACCAGAGCCCCCGTGGGCTGCAGAAAGGTAGGGCATTCACTCTGGAGAAGGACTTCAGGAAGCATCCCAGGCACCCTCTAATTCTAAGAAGAAGACACGAGAGGCTCGCGTCAGCCACTCTATTTGAAAAGCCAACTCGTGGTTTAACAGCAGGTTCTCTTTTCTCCGTTGCCATGATATCTGCCACTGTTTTAAAAGCCACACGTCCAGGGGCGCCCAAGTGGCTCAGTCAGTTAAGCGTCCGAGTCTTGATTTCAGCTCAAGTCACGAGCCCGTGGCTTGTGGGTTCAAAACCCGTGTCGGGCTCTGTGCTGACAACGTGGAGCCTGCTTGAGATTCTCTCTCTCTCGTCTCTCTCTCTCTACCCCTCCCCTGCTTGTGCTCTCGCTCTCTCAAAATAGATAAATACACTTAGAAAAAATTAAAAACTAAAAATAAAAACCGTACATCCAGCAGCCCCGTGCCCTTTGGGGTCTACAGCATGTCTGAGCAAGGAGCCACCTGACGGCAGGACCCCGGGTCCCGGGAGGCTCACGACCGTTTTCTCTCCTCCAGGGGCTCGCCTGCGTGCAGGTGACACAGGGCTGGCTGGGGGGCACAGAGCAGATTCGGGAGAGCCTCTGTGGCAGTTTGAGGAGCTGCTGTGGAAGGAGACCTGGCCAGAGAGGCTCTGACTCCAAGGCAAAGGGCTTCGCCCACACCTCTGACAGCGATGCGGGTGGGTCACAGAGGAGCCACGCGGGCGGAAAGCAGTTCGGTGTTTGTCCAGGTCGTGCGCACAGCCACCCGTGACCAGAGGAACGAGCTGACCTGGCCTCACTGAGGGCCACGAAATTTATTAGCACGTTATCCCTGCTCTATTCACACCTCGATGTCTTCCTGAAGTCCCCGTGTCTGGAAACGTGCTCGGAGAAGGATCTGCCCAGGGAGCGTGTATTTCACTGTCACAGACGACCTGGTCAACCTTGAACCTATGTCTCGTTCCACATCCATTCAGGGGCATGTGAAACTGTACAAGCCCCAGAGACAAAGCCTTGAAGGGAAGACAAGTCTCCCACCGTGAGGGAGGAGAGGGAAGGGAGGGAGTCTCCCACCAGCTGAGAACGGGTTTTGTCTGGTGGCCCCAGACCTTGGCGCCCACATAACCATTGCCAGCACGCCGCTCACCTCTCTGGGTTTGTCAGCCGTCATCCAACGAGACCAGAAGCCTCTTTGCTTCCCACCCCACTCGGGTTTATCGGTACTTAAGAGGTTTTGTAGCGTTTGCTGATGATTGACGATGCGCAGAGCCATGGACATACGAGAAGGGAGAAAGGAGAGGCTCACCGCAAACGTCCGTCCCAGCCACCAGAGGGAGGAAGGCCCAAATGGCAAACGTCAAATCGGTGCCTCCCACGGGGGCAGATGGAACTGGAAGGCTTAGATGAGAATGTTATCCAAGCACTAGTAAGAATTCTCAAGGAGCTGCACCAAAAGCATAAAATGACTTTGTAGAAGTAAATACATGCTTTTCAAACTTCAATACGTGAAACGAAAAACAGGATGGTCTTTGTTCAGATTGTCTCCGGAAGACCAAGTAGAAGAAAACCTCAGAATGCAGAGCAACGATGCGAAGAGGGAAATCACGAGGAGAAAGATAGGAGCCTTAGAGCACAGACCCAAGCAGACGGGACGTGTAGCCGTAGAAGCACAGAGAAGAGATCCCTAAGCAAACACAACCGACATGATCTACGTGAAGAATCAGACCCGCAAACTGGCCGATCGAGTGTATTTAAAGGGACACATGCTTGGGGTCATGGGTTGAATTGCACTCCCCCTCCCCAAATTTGTTAAAGTCTTAACTCCCTCAATCTCAGAATGTGACCTTGTTAGGAAATAAAGCTGTCACAGATGTAATTAGTTAAGACGAGGAGTATGGGTGTTGGGGCGGGGGGTGGTCCTAATCCAAGATGACTGGTGTCCTAATAAAAAGGGGAAATTTGGACATAGAGACAGACACAAGTAGAGGCAAGAAAATGTGAGGACTCCTGAAGATACCCGTCCAAGCCGAGGAGAGAGCCTGGCACAGATCCCTCCCTCACGGCCTTCAGAAAGAACCAACCTTACTGACTGTCCTTGACCTCAGACTTGCAGCCTCCAGGTCGGGGAAGCCGGCCCATCTGTGGGCCTTTGTCATGACTGCTCTAGCAAGCCAATACACTTGGCAGCAGCCTGATGAAATTGCTGAATTAGAAGGACAAAAATCCTAAGCGAAAAGACAGAAAACACCAGATGGTTATAATGTAACAAGAGAATCAGAGCGGCATTGAACTTGGCTCCCAGGACAGTGACACTTTTTCAAGGGTGGCCCACAATGGTTGTCATTCATTTCTCTCTTCCCCTTTGCTCTGGAGCCCTCTGTCTCCCCACCCAGGTGTCTCTTGTCGAGACCTGAATGGCTGTCCCTCGTGAAGTGCACACAGTAAGGACCGCTGGTGACCTCAGCAACAGCGTGGCCACGGCTGTTCTCTCAGCCGTCCTCCAGCCTCCCTGGACGTGCCTCGCCTCCAGGCCCCACCAGCGGAGGGCTCCCCAACTCCGTCTCTTGCTTCTTTTGCTTTTAATCAACGCTCACTCCTTGGGTGACATCTCGTCCAGTGTCAGGGCTTGGAATGCGAACAAGGTGCTGAAGGCTCCCAAACTTACCCAGAATTCCAAGCTTGCACACCCGCCGGCCTCGGTCAGCATCTCTGGCTGAACATCCTATGGGCGTCTATCTACACTGGGTGCCCTAGAAAGCAGAGTGGAACAAACTGGGGAGACCAGGACTGAGGGAGAGCCAGTGTGACAGAGTGAGAGACCGAGGGGGCACTGCTGGGCCCACGCACAATCAGGGGACTGTCGTCACACATGGGTGAGTTGCAGGACCTGGGGAGAGTCGATCTGCAGGGGGTCAACCCACCAGCTCCAACCTCCCCGGCTCACGGTCTCAGCCCGGCGCCCCTGCTCATGTGGGCGGCATGTATGTGGTCACCTCAACGGAGACAGGGAGTCTCCGGAGCGGGTCCCCAGGGCACGTGGTGTGGCCCTGCAGCAGACCCACACGGAGGGTCCCAAGGGGTGGAACGGGGCACCCTGCCGCCCCTCCCACGTCAGTCAAGAGCAAACCCAGCCTGGCCAAAGCCAAACACCTCATCTGGTCATTTCCATCCTCCGATGCTGTCCCACAGCGGTTGCAGCCACCATACTCGCCCGTGTCGCCCTGAATTAGGGGCAGACTGGCCTTGGGAGTCTCATCCACTTGCAGTCACGTGGTGGTTGAAGCCGGGGTCACCACCTCCCATGTCCAGGGACTGGCCTGCCCCTCGCGACCCGACTCTCACTCCTCTCTCCAAGCCTGAAGCGGAAACGGTCTTTGCATCTACACGACGGAGCAAAAAATTGTTTTTGATTACGTGTGAATGTAAATAGACCGGCCTTTTGAAATTCTGTGATTGGCAGGCATCGGCATCTGCCTTTAAGAACACGAGACGGGTGCTTTGTATGTTAAAATAAAAAGCACTACCTTTCCGAGGTGTCACTTGAAGTGTGTAATTTGCACCCACTTAAAGTGTCTGACGTGGTGAATTTTGAAAAATGTATACTCGTAACCATCTCCACGTTCAAACTGCAAAATATTTCCATCCCTCCTGGAAGTCTCAGACAACCCTGGAGATGCCTCCTACCACTACAGATTCCCGTTTCCTGTGCCAGAACTTGACACGGAGTCGTACCGTAGGCAACGTTTTCTGTGTGGTCTCCTTTGCTCTGATGTTTTCGAGACCCACCAGTGTGTGCGCGTGTGTGTGTGTATGTGTGTGTGTTACTTTTATGGCCGAGTGGTGTTCCCTTCCTTGGGTGTGCCATAGCTGGTTTTCCATTCACCTGCCGATGGACACTGGGAGGTTTCCCATGCTTGGACACTGGGACTAAAGCCACTATGCACATTCCTGCACGATGCCACGGGCAGACCCATCTTTTCATTTCTCTTGGGCAACCTCTTAGGAGGAACGTGCTCCCTCCGGAGATCCCCTTCTGGCTCCAAATGTACAGAATCTGCCCAGCAAAGCCCAGGTGTCACCCCAGCCCCGGGGGGGCTTCTGTCTTGGGGACTTTCAACTCTTGTCAACCCACCTCTGCAGGAGGGAACTGACCTCTGCATGGAAAGGCACCTGGAACACACTTCTCTCCACTGACTTATATTTATGCCCCAGCACACTTGATGGTGCATCAAACAGCCACCCTGCCCTTTTTTTCTGGCTGTGAACTAAAATTATTTCTAGGAAAAGAGACAGAGAGGGAGCTCAGTGAATTAATTCAAGTTTATTTTCTAGTGGCCTCTAGTGGCATTTGTCAGAACTGCATCTCAGTCGGTGCTTTGGAGACCCCTGACTGCCCCAAAAGGCTGAGGACACCCTCCCCGCCCCCCCGCCCCCAGCCTCTCCTCCCCCCCCCCCCCCCCCCCGCCAAAACTAGTTCCCGGCTCAGGTGAAAAGACACCACACTCCTACGCAGCTAACCCTGTGGGGTAAGACTGGCTTCTCGTCCCCATTAAAAAAATCAAAACTGCTTACCACCAGTTTCTCTTTGCCACTCCCTATGATTCCAAAACCCCAACCTTGTGAATTAGAAATTCACGGATTGTAGGGATAGATGTAGTTAATACGGCAAATTTCTCAGTTTCTGTTATTCTGGTTATTCCGTCTTGTATTAGCGGGCGCCCCGTTGCTATACCCGCATGGTTTTGTTTCCAGTTAAAGTGAGTGAAAAAGCCACCGAGGGTCACAAGGAAAGGAACTTTGAGCACAAACCTTTTCAGAGGATTCTTGGTCACAGTGTATCTTAGAGGCACATTTGGCGAGTAAAGACCAGATCGTGTCAACTGCCCACTCTCGCCAAGGGGTCTCCCTTCGTGCTGCTGGGTTTTCCTCAGACAACGGAATACCATGGACATTCGAGAATGTACTTTGCTTCTCAGCCCATCTGCTGGATCTCACTGGTTCTTCGCACAACCCCCAGCACAGCAGGCTGCCACCAGCATTGGTCACCATGCTAATCTAATGATCTCGCCTGGGGTCAGTTTGGAGAGGGTCTTGTGTGGTTCCTGTGGCCCAATCCATTGGACGGACGTCGGACGGAACGTTTCACCCACAATGAGATCCGCACCTGCTGTTCCAGGGAACAGTGTTACCTCCAGCGTGTCAAGAACGGAGTTTGCCACTAAGCACTCTCATTTCCTTGCACGTATCAGGTTTCTATGCGACTGTTTCCGCAAAAAAATGCCCCCAAGGTATAACCAAGCTACTGAAATTTATTAAGAGAAGACATCTAGTGCAATGAACACACATATTGATCGGACCTCCATCATCACCAGCTCTCATCAGACCACTGCACTTCATGAAGTGAGCGCCCTAAGTTTGTAAGAAAGGAATGGGACATTTCTCTTTTGCTAATGAAATCCACCCTGAGAGCGATCTGAAGTAGCTAGAAACTTAGCCTTATTGGATAATCATTAAAACTCGAAGAACATGTCCCCGGAAGGAAAGGGAGGGCCTGGTTCTCCGGGTGAGATGATGGCCTTGCTCCCGGAGCCTCCAGGAGCCCGAGGCCTCTCTGCTCCCTCCGGGGACGGTGGGGCACAGAGAGAACACCTAGTGTATTGTAGGGGCCTGTGAGCACAGGAGATGTGAAAAAGCAACAATTTTGAAATTTCAAAAAAAAAAAAAAATACAGAAGCATTCTGTGCCCCCATCCAGCTCCTACATCGCCACATTGTCTTCTTGATGTGCACTTAAAAAACTTTGCTTTGGATGTTTTTATTTATTTTTAAGACAGAAAGCACGAGCAGGGGAGGAGCAGAGAGAAAGGGAGACAGGGACCGAAGCGGGCTCCGTGCGGACAGCACAGACCCCGACACGGGGCTCGAACGCACAAGCCATGAGATCATGACCTGAGCCCAAGTCGGACGCTTAACCGGCTGAGGCCCCCAGGCGCCCCTATGCAGTATTTTTAAAAGCAAAGTTAGGATGTGGTATGTGTGCTCCTGTATTCACTCAGGAGCAAGATTTTGCAGCAGGCCTGATCAGGGGTATGATCTTGGAGGACTGAGGATCGAAACCAAAGGCGGGGGCATCTGTCACAACCACAGGGGTTCAGAAGAATAAGCGATTTCCACCAGCAGCCAGCCCTGAGAGCGATGAACACCTCTTTGGGTTTTCCCTACGTTTATGATAAGAGGAAATGCTACATTTCACTCAGAGGTTAGTGAAAATAAACATGTGGTTTCCCCACCACGTTCACAGGCAGGTCTGGAGGCGGGGGGAGGGGGGGGCACCTGCAGGTCTCCAGGGCCCTGCCAATGTCTTCTGAGATCCAGGAAACGCTGGGGTCTCTAGATGAAAGCGGATCGTCCACAGAAAGACCCCAGGAATCTATAGTCCTCACAAGCCCTGACAACAGTGGGCAGCAAGTCGCCAGTGTGCTCGTGACAGCGGGGAAAGTTTCTGTCCTTTGTCGCTGGCAAAGGCAGGGACCTGATCTAATTACACCTGAGGGACCCTCATCGGTGGCCACAGCTGGCTTCTGCCCAAGGCATCACTGAATGGCAATTAGTGCTACCCCGGCGGGGGTGGAGGTGGGGGTGGGGGTGGGGGGAAACAGCCTGTTTTCACAGTATTTCTTGCGCAATAACCTTCCTCTTGAGAAAGTGGGAACGCTCCCCGTCTTGTTCATCACGGAATCCAGCCAACTGGACACACTCAAGAAGTATTTGCTGGGGCGCCTGGGTGGCTCCGTCGGTTGAGCGCCCGACTTCGGCTCAGGCCATGATCTCGCGGTCGGTGAGTTCGAGCCCCGCGTCGGGCTCTGTGCTGACCGCTCAGAGCCTGGAGCCTGTTTCCGATTCCGGGTCTCCCTCTCTCTCTGCCCCCACCCCCCCCCACTCTGTCTCTATCTCAAAGTTTGTACCAAATGTCCACGTGGAGACAAAAACCTGACGTGCAGGAAGGATCTCTGCGAGGGGATAGAAATGTTCCGAAGTTAGATTCGGGTGAAGCCCGCACGCTTAACACATTTACTAAACGTCACTGACTTGTGCACCCGGAGGGGGTGAATTTTACGGGAGTCAATTACAGCACAGTTAAGCCTGTTAAGAAAAGAGTGATAGACTCCCAGTGGAGTCTGAGGGGTCCTGGAGACCTCCACCTGAAGGAAGGGGAAACGCCTCCTCCGGAGCCCAGAAGGAACTCCCTGGTACAAAATGCTGTGGGTCTCCCGGGGTAAGCAGTGCAAAGATACGGTACCTCCGAGCCTGGAAACGAGGTAAAAGCCAGACGTGGAAGTGTCGTTATCTACAAGTGGGAAGGCTGGGCCATTCCTCACCTGCAACAGTCATGCAGACACCCAGTCACATCGGATTTAGTGCCGTGGCCAAAGTACGCCCTTGTGCTACCCACGGGGAAAGCTCTGTGTGGACACCAGTAGCAGGAGGAAGGGTCCTGAACACTAAAAACCACCTTTCAGGCAACTTGCACGTTAGTTTCTTCACCCTCTTTCCGGGCTCTTTTTTTTTTTTTTTTTTAATTTTTTTTTTTTAACGTTTTATTTATTTTTGAGACAGAGAGAGACAGAGCATGAACGGGGGAGGGGCAGAGAGAGAGGGAGACACAGAATCGGAAGCAGGCTCCAGGCTCTGAGCCGTCAGCCCAGAGCCCGACGCGGGGCTCGAACTCACGGACCGCGAGATCGTGACCTGAGCCGAAGTCGGACGCCCAACCGACTGAGCCACCCAGGCGCCCCTCTTTCTGGGCTCTCAAAGCCTAATTTGTGCATCTCAAAGTCACGGCGAATCTTCTCAAAATTCTACGGTTGCATGTATTTTTTTAATTGAAGAAAAAAAATTTTTTTGGAGAGACAGAAAGTATGAGTGGAGGAGAGGGGCAGAAAGAGAGAGAGAGAAAGAGAGAGAGAGAAAGAGAGAGAGAGAGAGAGAGAATCTTGAGCAGGCTCCATGCTCAGTGCTCAGTGCAGAGCCTGAGGTGGGGTTCAATCCCACGACCCTGGCAGGATCACGACCTGAGCCGAAATCAAGAGTCAGACACTCAACCGACTGAGCCACCCAGGCGCCCCATGGTTGCACGTTCTTGGGATCGGCTTAGACTGGCGTTCCCCCAGAGAGGTGGCTTTGGTGCAGGTTTCCTTTAAAGACACCGTAGTGAGGAGACACTTTCTAGTAAGGAATGAAGAGGGCTCTTCTGGGCATGTCTACAATTTATCTTTAAGCAAAAAGAAACGGAATCGGGCATTGCAGAGTCAGGCCTTGTTACATGCCCATGTCAAACGAAGACCTCCTCGGGCCGGACTCTCCTCCACCTGTACATACATCCCTCCTTCCGAGAAAAAGGAGAAGCTTCAACGCGGAACTGGCATGAGTTGGGGCAGCAGCACAGGGAGGGACCAGGCTGCCTTTCCTCCCCCCAGTTCCCTTTAACCTGCCTGCACCCCGCCTCCCCTCCACTAAGAAAGAGCGGGAAGCAGGTAACACCCCTCACCTGAACTCAGCCCCCTGGTGGATGTGATAGCGAATGACACCTGTACTTTACTACCTGGAGCGGGGGTGCAGGGGCGGTAATACCCATCCTGGGCTGGCGGGTATCCGTACAGCTGCCTTCTGGAGTTTTCTCACTTGGTCCTGTGTCTCCCCGGGTAGCCGCACATGCCCCTAAGGCCTTCCGACACACAAGGGATGGTTCATCAAGCTGCTTCTCTGCCTCTGGGCAACATTTCCCACTAAGGCCTCAGCACTGCAGAGTGGGAAAAAGTGAACAGGACACATTCCAGAAAAAGCAATACTAGGGAGTTAAAAATGCTAACTTGCTCTTTTTTCTCGAGAGAGAGAGAGAGAGAGAGAGAGTGTGTGGGCAGCAGGGGAGGGGTAGAGGGAGAAGGGGAGAGAGAGAGAGGATCCTAGGCAGGCTCCACGCCCCGATGGGGGCTCAAACCCACAATCATGACCTGAGCTAAAATAAAGACTCGGATGCCTAACCTGCTGAGCCACCCAGGACCCCCCCGTCCCGTCCGGTCCTTTTAAAAACATGTATGAGCACCAAGCCAAGGCTCCTCAGTCCTGCTCAGCTTTATCCCCACCTACGCCTGCAGGCGAACAGCGTTCCAGGCCCGGGGGCTCGGGACTGGCACTGAGACATCACTGAGGGGCACTGCGAGAAATTTCTCCAGCAGACCAGCTCCCTACCCACCGGAGGGCACAGAGCCCCAAGATACATGGTCACCATGAAAGAAAGCAAGGCAGGAAACAATCTGTAGAGAAGGGGACCGCGTACGCATTGAAATAAAGGGCTACAGATGAGAACATACAGGTACGTTTCCTCATGCGTGTACTAAAAACTGGGGGGACCCTTAACAAGCCAATGACGGGAGTTTACCTGGAGGGACACGGGGCGGACGGGACGGGCCGTGTCTCTGATCTGCAGGAGCGAATTCACTAGGCAGTACTTAAGTGAAACAGAAATACAGAATTATGACAGCGCTATTCTGGTTTCAACACCTGACCCCGGGGCTCATGTCCTCGCGGGCCAGTGCCAGGGAGGCTAAACCCAGGCTTCCTCCACCTAAATAAAACCTCACTCCTATTTCAAGAGCCAATGGCTGCGTGCTCACCAAGTATCATGCCAGGAAGTACTTAGTCTCTAGTACTTTGGGGACCGATGAGGAGGGAGGCGGGGGCGTGGTGGGAGGGGGACAGACCTTCCGTAGGTCACCTTGGCTCATGGTGGCGAGGTTTCCAGACGGTACTCCGAACTCCATTTACTCTTAAAAGTTAACCTCTTAAAAGTTAACCTCAAACCTCCCCCCACCCCCAAAAAAAACGGTTTAAATGTTCCTGTAAGAATCCCACACAGAACTGACATCTGTGTAAGATCCGTTTCAAACAAAGGTGTAAAATCACCAAGTGCCCCCACGTAGGTACCGACGCCGAATTTCCGAGGAGGAACCGAATGTCAAGGGAGCCTATTTAAAAAATGTTTCCGTGTTGAGAGAAGCAAGAGGTGTTCTTGATTGAGAGGGGAGGCTACCGTATACGGTGGTGTTTGGTCCAACCCTCTAAAATTAGTACAGAAAAATCAGCCGTCGCTCTGACACGCTGTTCCAACAAAGACCGTTCGTCAAAAAACAGAAGAACTGAAAAAGCTATTTGTGGCTTTGCACGGCTTGACGAAACCAATCACACGTACACGAGTTACTCAGCAGCTTCGGCCATCTCCCGCCGTGGGATGGACGGGGACGGGCGTGCGGCCCGCGCACGGCGCGCGGGACGTTTATCTGAATCCTGCAACTTGGCTCTAACGTCAGTGGTTCCAGAACCTCCCTACCAAGTACCTGTTGTCCAGTGGACTCCAGAAACTCAGTCACCTTCCTGAGGATGTAAGAGACTTTACAGTTAGAGCCGTAACAAAAGATGCCGTGTTTACCCAACAAACAAAATCCCCCAATTCAAAGCCTCTCCTGCTCCGCAAAAAAAGCCCTGCCAACTTTTCTGCAGAGCCTCTGCTGGGGGCTCCAAGGCGCCAGCGGCCTGGGCCGCTGTCCCTGGCTGGGCACCGAGGGCTGGGGAGCCGAAGCGGCAGCTGCTGCCCGCCTGTGCCCGCGGCCAGGTGACAGTTCCCATTTTCCACTCTCAGGTGTCAACCCAACGGTTAAACCATCAGGTCAATGCAAACGGGAAGCAGCCCTATCCGATCCTGAGTTCTTTTCCTCCGCACCTCAGACCACACTCGTCAGGAGCAGGGGGCTCCGGGGGGTGGGGGGGTCCGGGGGGGGGGGGTGGTGTCCCAGTCCCAACCGCCCAATCATGCCACTTCCTCTGCCAAGCAGGGAGGCCTTCCGGTTTCAGGATACACATTCCTACATCCTAGCTCGTGTGTCAGCAGCATTCTGCCAAAGCAGCGGGTGAGGGCTGCACACGACGGCCCTGAAGCTCAAGATGACCTCAAGGGGCTGCACCATCACGTGGTCCGGTCTGTGGCTCCGTGGCTCGCCCGGGGGCCCTGACCACCCCATTTCCGGCCGCTTGTACAGGCAACATCTTGGTCCCATCCAGACCCGCCGGGGAGCAGAGACGGCAGTTCTCCAGCACACGTGATGCAAATTCCCCGCTGAGCCCCGCCGGCCCCAGTGCCATGGACCCACTGCCACCAGCTCCGACGGCCTCCTCCCAGGCAGGCACTGGGGCCAGGCTGCCTGCCGGTCCCCCCCGCAGCTGTGCTGCTACAGTGGCCCCTCTCCCGACCGGAAGCCCTGGAACCCCCGGGGGCGGGGGCCGGTTCATTCGGGCTGAACCGCCCAGTGAGCAGAGGCACAGGCGGCCCTGGGCGGTGGTACAGGCAGCCCATTCCCAACTCACCGCCTCGCCCCCACCCCCGCCCGGCTCCAGGGCCCTGGGAAGTGCCGGGCTCCAGGTCCCCAGCTGTCAGGGGCCATGGGACCTCGGGAGGAGACAGGCTAAAACCCCAGACCAACTTCACGTCATCGGCCTGGAAATCACCTCCGAGAGACCCTAGCAGAAGAGCAACGGCATGGATTTGCATCTGTCACGTGGCAACGTACGTCCACACGCGGACGGAGTTGCCGGTCCTGGACGAGACCGCCACCCCCCCCCCAACCCCGACCCACGGCAAGCACTCAGCCCCAGGCATCGCCGTGGGGTCACGCAGCACCTCCACTGCCCCACGTCCTCGCAACCCGCAGAGAGCCGACCAAAAGTTCTGTTTCGCTTTATTGGATACGCCAGGTATGGGAGTTACAAGTGAGAGCCACCGGGATGCGGGGGTCGCGCTGTGACTGAGCGTTCTCTCCCGCCAGCTGGGACAGGAGCGGACCTCGCCTCCACGTGGCAGGAGCGCAAGCAAACGAACGCACGAGCAAGATCCGGTGGCATCCCGGCGCGGGTGGCACCAACGGTTAAATTACTAAAGCGCACAATACGTCAAGGCAAATGGTGCAGAAACCACATAAGTTACAGTTTTCGGGCCTGTACATGATTCTCAAGACACGAAAGAACAACACCGTGCTCCGTACAACGTCGCTCCTCACGTTTCCAAACCCAAGAAACGCTTTCCAGAAAAGTGGGCAAGATACACATGCGGGAGAATTCAAACCATTTCACAAAGATACAAAATCCCATCGGCGGGTTTCTCTTTTTTAAGGCACATTTTCATTGAAGGCACACAGAACTCCCACCGCAGGAGCCCCGGGCTCGTGGGACGCTGGTCAGTGGCAGCATCCTGTTCCCGCCGATCCTGGGTGGCTGAAGGGGGAGACCGACCCTGGCCGGGGGGGTGGCGGGGAGAAGGCAGGCCTCCCCCGGCCTCACACAGGCCAGCCGCCGGGAATCTCAAAGCCCGAGGTCGCACCTCGCCGCCACCCCCGGGACCTGTTTTCCCAAAGTTTCATCACATTCGATCCATATGCCAACGTGGAGGGAAGATGCCACCTACGTTCCTGCCGAGCACGGGCAGAGAGCACCGCCGGTCTGACCTCAGGGAATGCAGGCCGTGCAGGTGGGTGCCACCCATTTTCCCGGGCCCCCGCCCCCGCCCGGCTGGGTGCCACGAGCACCCACACCCTCCAACCACGAGTGGCCACCGCGGCAGCTCTGTGCACAAGAGGACGACGAGGAACAGATTTCGCACGGTGACACCGCAAACCAGCCCGGTGGGGGTTGCCCGAGCCTCCCCGGGTGCCCGGCGGCCCGTTGCCCCTCAAGCTTCCAGCTGGTCCTCGGCCTCATCCATCTGCAGAGTGTCATTGTCCCCCAGCAGCTCGGTCTCCGGGACAGAGCCGTCCTCCTCCTCGGCTTCCTGCACAGGGCTCTGGGCCGCGTCCTCCGGGGTGTTCTGTGCGTCCTCGGTGGCCTCGGAGAGCAGGGCCGCCCTGTCCGCCATGGACGTGTTGGAGGGCGCGGTGGTGACGTAGCCCGTGCTGGTGGAGCCGCTGCCGCTGTGGTGGGAGCCAGGCTTGGGGACCACCTGGGCGGGCACCTGCTGCGGGGCCATCTGCATCGGGATCTGGACCGGGTAGAAGTTGGGCAGGTAGGCCCCGTAGGCCGGCACGGGCTGGTACCCGTTGACGGGGATGTAGAGCTGGGGAGGGGGCACCATGGGCCTGATCTGGCCCTTCATGGGCATGAACGGGGGCTGCGGGAAGGGCTGGGCCTTCGGCTTGGGCCCCCCGTAGCGGGCGTTGCTGACGTTGCTGACCGGGCTGGTGCTCAGGGAGCTGGTCTGCGTGGCATTGCTGGCCCCCGAGGTCTGCGCCGAGCTGTTGTAGGCGGACAGGTTGCCCCAGGCCCGGAGCCGGCCGTGGATGTCCTTGAAGCGGGGCCGCCGGCTGGGGAACTCGTTCCAGCACTCGAGCATCAGGGCATACACCCAGGCCGGGCAGTCGTCGGGGCAAGGCAGCACCTGCCGGCTGCGTATCATCTCCACCACGTCCTGGTTGGCGTGCCCGCAGTAGGGCTGCAGGCCGTAGCTGAACACCTCCCACAGGACCACGCCGTAGGACCAGATGTCCGAGTCCACGGAGAACTTGCCGTACACGATGGCCTCGGGAGACATCCAGCGCACGGGCAGGAGCGCGCTCCCCATCAGCTTGTAGTAGTCGGCCGAATACACTTCGCGGAACAGCCCCAGGTCCGAGATCTTCACGCTCAGCTTGTCGTACACGAGCACGTTGCGGGTGGCCAGGTCCTTGTGGACCACGTGGTGGCTGGACAGGTACTCCATGCCCGAGGCGATCTGCGCCGCGACGTGCACGAAGTCGGGGGGCTCCAGGGTGGACTTCACCGTGCGGTCGTCGTCGGTGCTGCCCACGTCCGAGTGTGGCGAGCGCATGACCAGGAACTCGTGGAGGTCCCCGTGCGAGCAGTAGCTGAACACCATGCTGAGCGGCTGGTCCTTGGTCACCACGCCCAGCAGGCACACGATGTTGGGGTGCTGCAGCCGCGCCCGCAGCATGGCCTCGTGCCGGAACTCCTCCCGGAGCGGCCCCTCCGCTTTGTCCTTCAGCGTTTTGATGGCCACGGCCTGGCTCTGCTCCCCCGGCGTCGGGCCGAACAGGTGGCCTTTGTAGACCTTCCCGAACCGGTCCTCCCCGAGCTCCTCCATGAACCTCACCGAGGACAGGCTGATCTCCTTGAGCTTGGCCTGCCGAGGAGAAGAGGCCCAGTGAAACACGGGAGGGGGACAAGCAGAGCAGCTGGGAACGGCGGGGGGAAAGCTTAGGGGGCAGTCCCAGCAAAGCCCCCCGGCCCTGCCCACCACTCTCTGCTCTTCAACACGCTCTGAAGCCGTGAGGCTGCCTGAAAACCTTGAACGGCTCCCAAGCAGCCTGCAGATGACGTCCCCCCAAATACTCTGGGGACGCCGTCGCAGTGCGCGTGCACCTGTTAACGCTCAAGCGCACACCGCCCCCCCCCGAGCCAAGCTGGGCTCCACTGTCCCGGGGGCACCCCTGGACTCTCCCAGCCGCGCCCCCACCCCGGCCTTTCCTGCTGCTCTGGAAATGTGGCCGCCCTCAAACGAGGTTCTGCGACCCCTCACCATCCATCCCCAGAGCCCCCCAGCAAACACACAGTGACTGCCGGCTACACAGCTGAACGAGTCCACTCTACCTCCTTCAGAGCCCAGATGGGAATGAGCTTTCCCCCAGTGCCTGCAAGTAACAGAAACGTCCCCTCACGTAAGGCAGGCGGGTGATGACTTTCTCTTGTGCTGTATTTTGGGGTGCTCTCGCTGTCCTAGGAGCTCTCGGGGAGGGGGGTGGCCTTCAGCAGCGCTCTGTCCTACCCCCACTAGGAGTCTGCTGCGACCCAAATCCACATGGACCAGAAAACACACCCCAGCCCCTTGGAAGAGCCAGCCTGGCCCTCGGGTCGTGGGCCGATCCAAACCCTTTTCCTTTTGTTCTCCCGTGGGGAGCGCGGAAGCCCTGCAGGTTCAGGACCAGGATGGCTCCCTCGGGCTCCCTCGTTAGCGCGCAGGCCTAGGCGGAGGGGGGAGCCGTAGAGGGTGGGGCGGGCGATCCCAAACACGCCTACAGCTTACTTCCTAAGCACACGAATGTCCTGATACGTCTTAGAGAACATACAGCAAAATCAAGGGCGGTTTAAAATAGTTACGTGTCAGGGTGCCCGGGTGGCTCAGTTGGCTGGGTGTTGGACCCCCCTGAAGTTTTGGCACAGGGCATGATCCCAAGGTCCTGGGATCGAGTCCCGCATTGGGCTTTATGCTGAGTGTGGAGCCTGCTTGAGATTCCCTCTCCCTCTGCCCCTCTCCCCAGCTTGTGCTCTCGCGCTCTTAAAATATAAAAAATAAAATAACAAAATAAAACAAAATAAAGGAAAAAGAAAAGAAAGTAAAATGAAAATTAAAAAGTAAAAAGAAAAGAAAGTAAAAAGAAAAGAAAGTAAAGAGAAAAGAAAGTAAAGAGAAAAGAAAGTAAAGAGAAAAGAAAGTAAAAAGAAAAATAAAACAAAAGAAAGTAAAAATAAAATAAAGTAAAATAAAAATAAAACAAAACAAATTAAAAGTCAAAATAAAGTAAAAATAGAACAGAGTAGAATAAAAGAATAGGATAGAGTAGGGTAAGAATAGACTAGACTAGACTAGACTAGAATGGAATAGAACAGAACAGCTACGTGTTGAGTTTCGAGCAAATCGAGAAGCCCAGCGATCTCCAGGTAGAGGCTACGCCTGGAGGGGCGGGAGACCTGCTTATGCTGGTTGATGAGAGGCATCTCCACGTCCTGGCTGGGAGAGGCCATCAGCTGCCGCCGCTGTGGTGTGGACGCAGAGGCCTTCTGCTTATTCCGACACATGCAGACCAGGAAGAAAAGGCACGCGATGACCAGGGGAATCGCGATGCTGGGAACCAGGATGTACAGAATTCCCATCCTGCTGCTGTCCTGGGGGCCTGTGAACAGCAAGGGTCACGAGTTTTTAAGAAATATCCCCCTTCCCACCCGACGTTCTCCACCAGCGCCCGCCCCCCCCCCGCCCCCCGACTCCACTATAAGAGTCAAACACAAATGGATACGTTTATGAGACACGATCCCAAACTGCCACCAAGGAATCAAATGGGAATGCCCAGCCAGCACAGAAGACAAGTGAACTCAAAGGGTCTTACGGGAGTAATAACCAAGGTACTGGGATGAGCAGTGACCCTTGTCTGCAACATTTGAGGATTTTCCACATTTTCTGTATAACGGACACATATTCTTTTAAGATAATAATGAAAAACGCATTTGATTTGAAGGGCACAGGCAGCCAGCGAGTTTGACCCTATACGGTGTGCAACTGGGGCTCGAGCATTCTTGAAGAAAGCATGGTGGGATGTGGGAGGCCTCCGTGAGGATTTACCTTTCTCCGTCATGAGAAGCAACACTCTGTCTCCCTCTACAGGATTTACGGAGACGCACAGGGGGCACGCTGGACTGAAGCACGGTCCCAGACCAGGGTCTGTCTGTCCCTCCCGTCAGTCCCATGCCGCCCACCCCCACACATAAAATCAAAACTCTCCTGGCCCCGCCCTCGAGGCAGATGTTCTAGAAGCCTCAGGGGCAGTGGAGATTCCGGGTCATGGCCATTTGTCATCAGGAGGGCCGGGGGAGATTCCACATGCCCCTCAGGCCAAGGTCAGTGATGTGAGCTCAGTCCAGACACCCTTGCGACCATCCATCTTTTCAAAATCGCCAACAGATAACATGCTTATTAAGGACTCTAGTGTTACAGGAAAGTGGGTATTCCTAACAGCACATTCACCAAAGGCTATCCCACTGTCAACAGGTTGGCGTTCACCTGATTCTCTATGTGTATTTTAAGGTGACCCTGAAATAAACGGTATTCGGCTATTTCGGCACACAGAAGCAACAATTTGACATGTTTTTTAAAAATAGAATTATCAGTAGAATTCTTTTCAGATAGAAATCATATCACCCATATTTTCCTGTTCCTGGTTTGGTGGCAGAATAACACATCTCAGACAAGGCTGTTTCATGAGAAACAGACAGCCCTACGCATTCTTCAATGGCCGCACACAATTCCACGGTACGGATGTGGTTCGATCACCATCCAACCCCCTACTGGTAAACAAGCAGCCTGTTTCTTATTTAGTTACTAAAAGTGACACTGCAATAAATACCCTTAGCATTTGTGCCCTCTTGAGTGCAGGTATTTTTGCGATGTAAGGTATTCTTAGAATTGCCAAATCAAACGCCATACAGATTTTTAGGTTTTGGTTTATTTTTAGCTACAAAAGTAATCACTGCTCGTTGTAAAAACGTCTTACATTTTAACATCTCTGTAGGCCGTGGGAAATCACCGCTGAAAGTTTGGTGTGCAGTGTTCCAAAGCTTCACCCAAAAAATGTAGGTGCCTATGTGTGCTCACACACACACCCACACACACAACCCTTTCCTCTATGAAGAAAGAGACAGAGAAGGGGAAGGAGGGAGGGATGCAGAGAGGGGAGTTGCGGGGAGGAAGAGCAAAGAAATAACACAGCTGTTGCCCTACAATTTCCCTCTTTCCCTCAACAGGACACCATGGACATCCTCCCTTGCAGGAAATTGTTTTAGACAACTGTAGCATTCCACGAAGTAGCTTTACGATAATCTAACTACTGGCATTTTCATTCTTAAAGTTTATTCCTGCAGCGATCACACATTCTTGAAGGCCAGTGTTAAGATCTGCGGTGACAGGTGCCTGAGTGGCTCAGTCAGCCCCGTAGCTGGCTCTTGCTTTCAACTCGAGTCATGATCTCACAGAGATTGAGCCCCTCGTCGAGCTCTGCCTGAGATTCTCACTCTTCTCCCTCTGCCCCTCCCCTGTTCTCATTCTCTCGAAAGAAAGAAAGAGAGAAAGAAAGAAAGAGAGAAAGAAAGAAAGAAAGAGAGAAAGAAAGAAAGGGAAAGGAAAGGAAAGGAAAGGAAAGGAAAGGAAAAAGGAAAGGGAAAGGAAACGAAACGAAACGGAGGAACGAAAGGAAAGGAAACAAAAGGAAAGGAAATGAAAGAAAAGAAAAAGAAACATCTGTGCTGAGTAAAGAGTGGCAAATTTGGAACTGCCCAATTATACTTCCAGAAGGTGACGGATGCTAGTTTTCACTCCTGGTGGCTGCAGGTGGAGACGTGCCCGGCCCGGGGCCAACAGGGGCCAAAGTATAAGACTCAGAAGGCTCTTCTCTCGGGGTATCCAGGCTGATGGTATCCAGGCTCTTCTCTCGGGGTATCCATTTATTTTACGGCAACACGTAAATAAATGGTTGCAATAGAGAAATAACGTTTGTAGTTTGTACTGTCTGCAGCCCTTATTCCTGTTCATAACGTAACAGAGAAATTGCAGGGAAACTGGTTACAAGACTGAAGTCCTGTTCTTCCCAACTCTGCCGAGCCCACCTATGAAAGCTGGCGCAGCGGGAGGCAAGGGGGGGGCCAGGCGGTGTTGCGTCCCTAGCGACCGACGCCAGGAAGCACCCTATCAATACAGCAAAACCTTGCATTGGGAGTAACTTGTTCTGCGAGTGTTCTGCGAGACGAGCAAACATTTCTAATAAATTTTAACTTGATCGATGAGTGAGGTCTGGCGATACGAGTCGTATGTGACGCCGGACGTCACATGATCAGCCCCGAGCCAAGGGTTCTTGAAATTCGCTTTGGGTCACAAGCATGTTTCCGGGACGAATTACGCTTGCAAATCAAGGTTTTATCGTACCGGCACATGTTCCGTGACGATGCTCGTGCAGAGACGAGGGGCCTAACCGAGCATCCCAGCACCACACACAGGTGACAGAGGGCCCCCAAAACGTAAACAGCAGTCCACGGAGCGGTGCAATTAGGGGTGACCAGCCCACGCCTCCTCAGACCTGCCTCTAACTTAAAACGTCCTAGAATGACCAGGTATGACTTCCCTAACTGCCAACGGCTTTACTTAAAACCGACAATCACGGTGGTGACGTGGGGGCGGCGGCAGCCCCACGTCCCCACGAGGTCGCACACAACAGTCAACACGTTACAAAAAAAAGAGAGAGAGAGAATACATACTACAAGGGGGTACGTCACACAGTTCCATGCGTACGTTTTTATTCTGCGTGAAGCACCAGGGGCCCTCCATCTGCCCCCCGGGGTTCCGGCAGTACGCGTGGCCCCCTCCGAGCTCGGGGAAGTCCGTGCTGCTCAGGTGGTGGCTGTGCGGGAGCTGCAGGGCCCACGGCTGGCACTGGTGCCCGGACTTGGTGGTGGTGGCGGTCCCCCGGTAATCCGTGCCGGAACCGTTGTAGCACTGATGGTCTGCGAGGGAGGATGCGTTAGGAGGCCCGAGGGCAACGGGCAGCGGCCCACTGCCGGGGGGGGGGGGGACGGACAGCACCCTTCTTCAACTACCCCACAAACGGAAGCAACGAAACCGCCCACGTCTCCCACACTGGAAATTTCCAGACCAAAAGACTGTACGTACGTAGCTTCCCAGAAAAGCGCCACTAAAAGTCATGACTTCATGAAGCCCTGAGCCCACGAGTGAAACTGGGGGTGCATCTGGGGCGCCTGGGTGGCTCAGTCAGTTGAGCGTCCGACTTCGGCTCAGGTCATGATCTCCCGGTTCGTGGGTTCGAGCCCCGGGTCGGGCTCTGTGCGGACAGCTCGGAGCCTGGAGCCTGCTTCGGATTCTGTGTCTCCCTCTCTCTCTGCCCCTCCCCTGCCCACCCTCTCTGTCTCTCTCTCTCTCTCTCAAAACTAACCATTCAAAAATTTGTTTTAAAAATTGGGGGTATATCAGGGACACACAGGTGGGGAAGAAAACCCACCCGGCGTTATACCACGATCCCGAAACCACCTCTGGGACCCACCAGGAGCCTGCATTCCAGAATGAGGATGTCAACCCCAACCTCATGTTCACTTGCAGCAGAGGCAAAGCAGAAGTGAACGGGGTGGGGTGGGGGGGGGGTAAACCCCCAGGCCCACAGCCTCGGAGACCCTCTTTGCTGCCCAGCGAGGACACCACGTGCATCTCTGCAGCCCAGGAGGAGACCCAGAGAGCTCTCTGAGCCAGACCTGGGGTGTGGGCGTTGAACAGCGGTCATACAGAGCTTGCAGGGCATGGGCACCGTTCTAAGCGCTTTCTAAAGATGAGCTCACTTGATCTGCCTCCCAGCTTCGGAGGATAGTGGTTCTTATCCCCGAGCAAGGGGAGGAAACTGGTATTTAAACTGTCCAAGGTCGGGGCGCCTGGGTGGCTCAGTCGGTTGAGCCTCCGACTTCGGCTCAGGTCATGATCTCACAGTTTGTGGGTTCGAGCCCCGCATCAGGCTCTGTGCTGACTGCTTGCTCAGAGCCTGGAGCCTGCTTCAGATTCTGTCTCCTTCTCTCTCTGCCCCCTCCCCCGCTCACAGCTTTGTCTCACTCCGTTTCTCAAAAATAAATAAAATGTAAAAAAAAAAAAAAAAATTTAAACTGTCCAAGGTCATACTTGGGGAAGCCCTACAGCCAGGATCCGGGCGTCAGCGGTGAGCCCAGGGACCAGGCTCTGAACTGCCCTTGGTGAGGAGCTCCGCCCCGCTCTGGGAACCCCCAGCCTCGCCAAAGAAGTGAATCCAGTCCCAAGCCTGGGAGGGTGGGGGAGAAGGTGGTCTCTTCCCTGGGTCCCCGCCCCCTTCAAGGGGCAGCGCACCTGACCTGGTCAGGGCTGGGGCGCTCCTCGGGGATCCCAGGGCAAGTCTGCCTCCCTCGGTGCTATCAGCCTGCGGCGGAAGGGCTCCCGGTGACTGCGCCGGGCCGGTGGGGACCCCGGGGCTCTAACAGACACCCCGCCCCGCCCCGCCCCGCGCCCGCCGGACTCACAGCGGCCCAGCCTCTCCGCAGGGATGCCGATGCGCATGCAGTTGGCGGCGTCCGGGCTCTCGGGCAGGGGCAGCGCCTCGCACTTGGGCAGCTGCAGCCGCATGAGGATGAGAGGGTTGGAGCGCGCGATGGTGTATTCCTGGCGGCACAGGTCGCTCTCCAGCACCTCGCACTCGTCCCGGCACAGCTCGCGGGGCTTGGGCGCCCGGGAGCGCGCGTCGCACAGCGGGAACACGAAGTGGCAGAACGAGGGGATGGCGAACTGCGAGCACTGGTCCGACAGGTGCGTGGACGTGCCGATCATGGTGAAGGCCGCTGCGAGGGCGGGGAGACTGGCGTTAGCTGTGGGGGCCCCCGAACCCCGCCCCACCTGGCGCGCCTGGCCCCGGCTCTAGCCAGGTGTTCCCCGCCTGCCCGCGGCCCCCGGCCCCCTTTCTCCTTCCCGGCACCGAGCCCCCCCCCCCCCAACCCTCCACGCTGTCCTGCGCACACCCGGAAAGGCGCTCACACGAGCAGGCCCCCGGGCCGCGCAAGAGCCGCCCCGATCGGCACCAGACACAGAAAGGCCCTGGTCCCCACGCCTCACTTAACACAATCCAAAGGGGAACAAGGAAAACAAGGGTCTCATCCAGCTGGATGCTTTTTCCATCAAAGGAAGATCCGGATTTCCGACCCAAAAGCCACTTGCTAGGACCCTCCTGTGACCTGTGTGGGTAGAGCAGTGACTTCTAGAGGCAGAGATTGGAAAAAAGCACAGGGACCCAGGAGGGAGCCACTGTCTTCCGGCATCCCCGTCCTGTGGGCCTGCAGGCCAACGTCGCAGCCCCGGGAGGTGAGAGGGCACCCCAGAGGATGAAGACTGTGCCGGACAGATGGACAGGCGGCCAGCCCTGTGAAATGCACCGCAGGAGGAGGAGTAAGAAGACAGTGGCAGAGGCAGAGGCGAAAGGGAGAGCCAGGAAACAGCTGGAAGGTGCTCAACGTGGGAAAGGCGGGGAGGCTTTGTGACAAAGAGAGCAGAGAGGCAGGTAGAGGCAGGGGGTCCGGAGCCAGGATGGGCTGGTTTGCTGTTCAGAGGTAACACACAGGACGGAGTGTGCCAGGAACGAACCTGACCCCTGGTGTGGGGAGAGGATACGGGGTGGGAGCTGCAGGGTGAGCAGGATGAACAGAGCCCTTACTCGCCCCCTCTCGGCCATCGAGCCCAAAGGAAGGCATCAGCCACATGCCCACTGCCAGGAGGCCTATCCCCTTTGACCTGCGAAGGACCTGCTTGTAACAATTTGATCCGAGGAAGCTGAAGGAAAAGAGGTCCTTTTGCTGGCACACCTTGCAGACATGGGGAGAAAATGGGACAGGCTGGGATTCAGTCCCTGGGAAGCCCCAGCTCTACCCAGGACTTGTGGTGCGGTGCCCAGTGTGACCAGCAGGTGGCGCTGCGGTTACCCCGGGGGGACGCGCGAGGCACCCGCAGCAGCCCCAGGAATAAGTGAGCTGGTGTGGGAGCCCCCTGCCCTGTTATTTACTATAGGCCAGTGGGTCACTCAGTCCCTTTCTGGTCCTGTGTCTTTATCTGCCAAGTGATTTGTTGAGGCTGTTGAGGCCAAACACTGTGGAATGGATGGCTGCACAGAGCCTGTGTGAGCACATGAGGTGCATTCATGGTCCTGCCTGGTCCCTTCCGGTCTATATTGAAATTGAGGACCGGGTTTGGGTGCAGGGTCTCTCGGAGACGGCTCAAGAACCAGGTGTGAACCCAGTTCTGTCCCCTCATGGCAGAGCTGGTGACCATCAGGAGGGCGGTCATGATGTACACCTTGACCACCAGGCAGAGAAAGATTGTCTAAGAAAGCCAAACCCGGCATTTCTTTTGGGGTCATCAACCAATAGGGTGTCACAGCTGACCCTGTAAGGGTCTCTCCTCTTCCCTCTCTCCCTCAGAACATATCACATGAGGGCTGACTTCCGATCACCCAGAAGATCCAACAACTCATGTCCTCACCTTCCCCCGCTCCCCACATCACTCTGAAGACTCCTTGGAAGCTTCCAGAGTCCTGGGACAAGCACGCTCCCCAAACAGAACATCTCCACAGCCAGTCTCTAAACCCCAAGCCGGTCAGTCTAGAGCAACTTCCACTTCAATCCACAAATCTAGAGATCCTCATTTGACCCTTTTCCCCAAAGACGGCTGTAAAATCAGTCTGCTTAGGTATCTGAGTTGTTTAACGCTTCAAACAATTCCTAAAGAAATCACTGAGGGGCAATCTTGTGCCTGGAATCAGGGCTTGCCAATTAGTGGGATGTAAAATTCCAGAGTCTGTGGCTAGCATTCTAAAAGAGGGTTAGAACACCCGAGAGGACGTCAGAATGCAGGGTTCACGATAAGGCGGTAACCCGCTCCTCTCCCTTAATGAAATAAAACCAAAGAGAAAAACCACTGCTTTTGTTAAGGGTGCATTTTGTTTCCTGCAACCCATTTCATGTCTGTGAGATACATGCACGCATACACCAAGTCCTAATGTAAAGAACATAGCTCGCTGTATGTGGTCTCCGAAAAGGTTTGAGAAGTCCTGCTTCCAATGGCATGAAAAGCTTTTCCGAGGAGAGATACCAATGTTTTCAAAACGTTCTCCTGCTGGGCCCCCCACTGCCCTTTCCACTTCTCCCTGGACACCTGGCCCTGTCTTCAGAGGGCTCAGTCACCATGGGCCAGGCAGGTGTATGCATGACTGTGACCTCAGCCCCTCCAAG
The DNA here is from genome assembly GCF_024362965.1 of Panthera pardus. Lineage (NCBI taxonomy): Eukaryota > Metazoa > Chordata > Mammalia > Carnivora > Felidae > Panthera > Panthera pardus. The sequence goes on from NW_026526766.1 coordinate 4,602,198, forward strand.
CTGGGGTGAAAGGCAAGGCCACGGAGCACCCGAATTTAGAAGGGCGTGTCAATGATACCCCCAGGAGCATACACCTAGGACCCTCACTCTTGCCCCTTACCAGGGCACCGCTTTCTTTGCCAGGCCCTCTGCCAACCCCACCACATCTCCCGGGGAGCCCAGCCTCAGAGGCTGGCCGGTGGCTCCAACGTGTGCCTGGGGGGACAGCAGAGACAGGAGGAACAGGGCTTTGCGGGGCTTTGGTCTAATTCATTTTCTTACTTCTCAGAGGATTTCCCCTAAGATGACCTTCACATCAACATGTAAAGGTCAGTGCGTTGAGGGCTAACCGCCCACCAGAAACGCTAACTCCCAAAGAGACAGAGAGCCGGCCGCTTCATGCTGAAGGATCAGCTACGCTGTTCGTGCTGCGAAGAGGCACCTGAAAACCCGAAGGCTGATTCGGTCTGATGGTGCAGCGTCCCCACGCACCACCGCCAACCTGCAAACCTCTCTCCCCAACAGCGCAGTTGTGGCCCTAGTAACCAAGCACGAGTCCGAGACGGTGCAAGAGTCAGGAAAGGCGGAACAAAGAAGTCAAGTGACGGAACGCCGTGGGCACCGGCCCGCCTGCAGTGTGGCCAGCCCAGGGACAGGAGGCCCTGACGACGCAGTGAGGACAGGACAAGGCAAGACTTGGGACCCATCTGGTTGGCCCGATTCAACGAATCAGACGTATATTCTAAGCAATCTGCACTTGGTACTGTGAGCACACCAATGGGGACATTCTGGATCAAACCACAATGGCGACTCCAAATGCTTCTAATAAAGGTCTCCGCCTTTCCATCGCCAAGAACACAGAACAGGGACTGACTGTCCGAGCGAGTAACTGGCAAACACAAGCGGGTGCTCACTGTCTCACCGCAAAGATGTCGGGCTCCTTCCTACCTGTGATTCGATTTTCAATCTCTCCCTGCATCTGGAGGGAGTCCACATAAATGGTCCGGTTCCCGATGAAGCGCGCACAGGCGATCCCCCGGTAAGGCTGGCAGAATCCGTCCTCGTGGTAGTCGTCTCTGGGAAAGACACAGTCTGTGAGCACACCAGAAGACCTCGAGTATCCTTCGAGATTTTTTTTTCCCCTTGAAAATCCGTACCTTATGATCTAGCCGTCTCGTTCCCCGGTATTTACCCAAATGGATTGAAAAGGACCACACGAAAATCTGCCCACAAATGTTGATTGCAGTTGTATTCATAACTGCCAAAAACTCAGAAGTAACCGAGCTATCCTTCAGTAGGTGAACGGATAAATAAATTGTGGTCCATCCAGACAGAGGAATGTTATTCAGTGCCAGAAACAAAGCGCTGAAAATGTATTTTCTCTCCCCTATGATGTTTTAAAAGTGTATTTATTTTGAAAGAGAGAATGTGAGAGGGAGAGGGGCAGAGAGAGAGGGAGAATCCCAAGCAGACTCCATGCTGTCAGCACAGAGCCCGACTTGGGGCTCGAACCCACGAACCCCGAGATCATGACCCGAGCTGAAATGAAGAGTCGATGCTCAACAGACTGAGCCACACAGGTGCCCCTCCCTTAGGATTTTCTTGGTAAAATTTTCTTTTCTGTAGCTTACTTTATGGTAAGAGTTCACTGTATAATACATACGACATACAAACTATGTGGTCATTGACCATTTACGTTATCAGTAAGGCTTCCGGTCAACATCGGGCTATTAGTAGTCAAGTTCTGGCGGGGGAGTCAGAAGTTATACACAGATTTTCAACCATGCGGGGGGTCAGTGTCCCAATCTCCGTGTTGTTCGAGAGTGAACTGAACATCTGTCCAAATTTGCAGAATGTCCATCACCAGGAGTGAATGCTAACGAATACTATGGACTTGAGTCGATCATCATGTATTGAAACTGGCCCATCGATCGTAACAAATGCACCACATTAACGCAAGATGCAACTAACGGGGAGACCGTGGATGTGTGGGTGCTGCAGGTGGCACAGACCACACGTAGGAACATGGGGGACAGACGGGGGTGCTGGGCAAAAGCACGGCCCTCCCGCTGGGTCCCCCAGTCTGACTCCTGCCCCGGGGCCCAAGGGGAACAGCCTGCACATGCCCACCACGCGCACGCCCCCACCCCCTGCCACCGCTGGAGTCTGTGTCACATTCTTTCCTGCAGAACCTGTCAGTCCTGCCTTCAGCCCACGGGATCAGGCATTCTGAGGACCCAGACGCTTTTCAGGGGGCCCTGAGGATGCTCCCAGGAGACAGTGGAAGCTACCACAGCAGATACATGAGGAATGCCACCTGCTGGGGAGCAAAGGACAGGGGCCTGGGGCTCCCAGGGCAAGCTTCTAGCAAACGCCTTAGCCCTGTAATTACGTCAGTTGTTTTCCTGCAAATCTGTAACCTGCCCCTAAGCCTCGTCATCTCACCCTACGCTGATGTAGACCACCGCCCATTGAAATTCTGTGTTGTCCAATTCCACCAAACGGACTTAAAACTCCCTATCTTAGCTCCCTCCCAGATGTAAATTCTGGACGCTCCTAACAGTGGAGACAAAGGACCGGGCGATACACCCTCTCTTCAGCCGCCTCTGGCTCTCTCCCCCCTCGGCACCTGCAGAAGCTCTTTTTCTCTCAAAGAAAGGAAGCTGGAGCCATAAATAATCTAAACAAAGAGACCGTGATGCCAACCACAGCGGGATGCCCTTTCTCGTAAGCTCGCTCAGCCGTCATTTCTTTGGGTCAAGGATTCCTCAAATATAGTTTAAATGGCCCAGCACGCGTGCTGGCCATACACACCAGCACACACACACCCCACCCCCGGCCCCGTGAGCCGAGTTAACTGCTGATGAAATTAAAGCCAATGCCCACGCTCACCAAACGCACCGAAGGGCAAGTCAACTCTGCCCCGGGGTGTGCGCTCTGAGTCACCGCAGCTCGGTTCGGGGCGCTCGCACACTGTGCCGGGAAAATCGCGGAGAGGCGCGTGCTCTGTTTACCGTCACCTACTCCCAGGTTAGGAGACTTGATGCAGCCGGTCCCCGGGGGCGACCCCACAAAGCGAGCACTTTCTTTCCTCCGCTTCAAGAGTCAAGGCATAGAGAGCGTGGTCCTCTGCCGTGGGCTTCTTCCTGGCCCCTGTCAGGTGCCCCCAGAATGAGGGAAGGAGCAGCGGGCGGGCAAGATAACGCTGAGAAGGGGCTCGAGGCCACTGTGTCCCATCCACTGCTAACTCAGCTCAGGGGGCGTCTAATCTGAACTGCAGAGAATGTCCGAAAACACAGACAGAACGGGTTGGAAAATGACATGCTTCGGGTTTCTGAATTATGGTAAAACAAGCGGGAATTACTTTCTAGTTTCAAGCACAGTTCTATCTTATCTTTACGGGGCAGAGTTGGGGACCTCTGAAGAGTGACAGAGCTGGAAAAGTGTGTACAACTGGCCACTCAAAGACAAAAGAGAAGCACTGAGACAGACGCCGTGATCTGTAAAATCTCTTAAGCCACGCAAGTTGAAACAGATCCGGGTACCAAATCGCAGAACCTCAATGTTACGGAAATGCAATTTTGGGGATCTCCTACATTCCTAATGTCCCAGGCACTAATCTAAGGCCTAATGACACAGATGAAGAAGAAACTTACACACCAACAGATTCATGGTCAAGGAAGGGAGACATGAGCAATTACAATATTGGATTAAAAAAACAAAAAGCAAGGGAAGGAGTAGGCGATTGAGAAGAAACGGAGGAAGGACAGAAAGTCTTTTCCGCAAAAGGCAGAGAAGATGATGGGCTGATGGCAGGTACCTTCCCCTCAATGGTACACACATAAAAGTCAGTCTGAAGAAAAACATGGAAAAATTCCTGGATATAAGAAATGAATGACCTTTTTCTTCCCCCTCCCCCCCAGTAAGCTGCATGCCCAGCGTGGAGCCTGCTGCAGGGCTTGAACTCACAACCCTGAAATCAAGACCTGAACTGAGACCAAGAGTTGGATGCTTAACTGATTGAGTCACCCAGGCGCCCCCAATTAATGACCTTTAAAGGGAAGTAGGCTCCCTTGAAATTGAAAGGTAATCAGTGTCAAAATTCCAATGTAGTTACACATTATGTAGGAAGGTAACTTCCCCCCCAAACAGTTTTTTTGCTAAAACTGTGGTAACACCATTTTCATAATTGTTGTTCTTATTATGAAAGGGTCAGCCTGCATTAAATGGGCTGTCTGATGGAGTGAAGCAGAGGAGGCTATCTCTCCGGCATAGTGGAACGGGGGGAGAGCAGGAAACAGCAAAAGCACAAAGAATAAATGGAGATAAATCGCTTTAACAAAGCCTGGAACTCCCTAAGTTTCAGGTGACCCGACAGCAACCTAATAGGCTGCAGTAACAAAACACTCTTCGGAGGAAGGTAACAAAATCTAGAGTACAAACTACAATGTCTGGTATACAAAGAAAAATAACCAAACATGTGGAGAAACAGGAAAGCTTATAACCCAGGGTCAAGAGAAACAAACCCAAGGACGATCCAGATGTTAGACTTGGCAGACCAGGGCTTTAAGGAGCTCTAAGTGCGGTAAACAGCGCATGGAACAAAGTGTAATGAAAATACAGGTAGTTTCAGAAGACACGGACACTTGGGGCACCTGGGTGGCTCAGTCAGTTGAGCGCCCGACTGCGGCTCAGGTCATGATCTCACAGCTCGTGAGTTCGAGCCCCGCATCGGGCTCTGTGCTGACGGCTCAGAGCCTGGAGCCTGTTTTGGATTCTGTGTCTCCCTCTCTCTCTGCCCCTAACCTACTCACATTCTGTCTCTGTCTCTCTCAAAAATAAACAAACATTTAAAAAAAAAAAAAAAGAAGACACAGACACTGTAAAATAATCAAGTGGAAGAACTGAAACATATAGTCTCCAGTAAATGATTCACTGGATGATATGAACAGATTAGATAAAACAGAAAAAAAAAGTGGTAAGTTTGAAAGGTCGACAGAAAATTTCCAAACCGAAGGGCCTCAGTCAGTTAAGCATCTGACTCCTGATTTCAGCTCAGGTCATGATCTCATGGGTTCTTGAGTTCGAGCCCCATATCGGGCTCAGTGCTGACAGTGCAGAGCCTGCTTGGGGATTCTGTCTCTGTCTCTGTCTCTGTCTCTGTCTCTCTCTCTCCCTCCCTCTCTGCCCTTACCACGCTCTTTCTCTCAGAATAAATAAAGAAACTTAAAAAAAATTCCAACCTGAAACAGAGACAGACTAAAGATTTACAAACAATAACCAGAGCCTCAGTGAGCTGGGGGTAAATACAATGGGTCTAACTGATGTGCCTTCAAGCCCCAGGAGAAGACAGACGCAAGGGGTCAGGAAAAAGGTTTGAAGAAATAATCCCCAACATTTTTCCAGAGTTGATTAAAAAAACAGTAACAGACTAAGCAATGTCAGCGAAGAGCGAGTGGGATAACACCGAGGAAATCACACCTGCTCACATCACAGTCAACCTGCGCAAAACCTAAGATAAATAGAGGCAGAGCAACACGACAAATCATGGCTGGCCCCTCATCGGAAACAACACAAAACAGGGTGACAGCTTCCACGCACCAGCACAGAAAATAAATCGTGAACCTGCAATTCCACACTCAGCAGAAACATCTTTCAAACAGAAGGGTCTGTTAACCAAAAAGATATAAATACGAATACATCTAATTTCAGAGCTTCAAAATATATGAGCAAGGGATGCCTGGGGGGCTCAGTCGCTCAAGCGTCTGACTCTTGATTTCGGCTCAGGTCATGATCTCACGGTTCATAAGATCGAGTCCCGCGTGGGGCCCTTTTCTGACACTGTGGAGCCTGCTGGGGATTATCTCTCGCTCTCTCTCTCTCTCTCTCTCTCTCTCTGCACCTCCCCTGATCATGCTTTTTCCTTCTCTCTCTCTCTGTCTCCCACTCGCTCTCGCTCTCAAAATAAACATCTAAAACAACACAACAAAACATAAACAAGAAGTGACAGGACTAGAGGACAAAACAGAAAAATGCACAATTATAGTTGAAATATTAACACCTGTCTGTCAGTAGTTAATCAAACTAGACAAAAAATCAGTGAAGAAACAACAGTGGAAACGCTGGCCACCCCCCTTGACCTAATGGGCGTCTGGAGAACAATATACTCAATGAGACAGCATGGGTGCTTCAGTGCGCATGACACATTCACCCAGACCGACCATATTCTTGCCGTAAAATCAATCACAATAAAGTTAATAGAACTAGAGCCACAAATCTCAGATCACGTTGAGTTAAATTAGAAATCAGTAACAAGAACCTATTTAGAAACTCTGCAAATATTTTAAAATTGAAGAGCCCATTTCCAAATAATCCTTGGGCTCAAAAAATAAAATACAAGAAAAATTAAATGGTATTTTATTTTATTTTTTAAAGTTTATTTATTTATTTATTTATTTAGAGAGAACGAGAGGGGGAGGGGCAGAGAGAGAGACAGAATCCCATCCAGGCTCTGTGCAGATGCTGGGCTCGATCTCATGGTTCACGAAACCTTGACCTGAGCCAACATCAAGAGTTGGGATGCTTAACTGACTGAGCCACCCAGGAACCCAGGAAAATTAAATGGGATTTTAAATGAAATATGAAAATATAAAATATGAAAAATGAAAACAGGCTACTAAAAATTGTGAAATGCAGCTACAACAGTAATTAAAGAGAAATTTATAGCTTTAAATGCGTAGACAAGCTTTTGTATCTTAACAAGTTGGAAAAAGAATACCAAGTTAAGCCTGAAGTAATTAGAAAATACTAACGATGAGAGCAGAAATTAATAAAATAGAAAAGAAACAACAGAAAAATCAATAAAGCCAAAAGTTGGTTCTCCAAACAAAGTAACGGAATTGCTCATACCTAGAAAAACTGATCAAGAAAAAGAGAAAAACACACATTACCGATATCATGATTGCTAAAGGGGGCATCACTAAAGACTCTACAAGATGTTAAAAGATAATAAGAAATATTATGAACAAATATGTGAACACAGATCCAATAACTTAGAAAAATATGGCAAACTCCTTGAAAAACACAATACACTAAAATTAATGGAAACGGAAATAAAAACTCAGAATAGACCTAAACGTCTTAAGGAAATTTGAAATTATAATTAAAAAACCTCCCCACGATTAAAACCCCAGCCCCAAACAATAGAAACTGGTGACTTCTGTTAAACATTTAAGAAAGAAACAGCAATTTTACACAAACTCTTTCAGAACATAAAGGAGTAAGATACTTCCTAATTTACTTTACAAGGTAAAATGATACTAATGCCTGACAGGGATGCCCAAGGACATTATAGACCAAAATGCCCTTGACCAAATGGGCACCATGCTTCACAAAACCAAAACAAATTGGACCCAGCAAAGTTTTTTATTTTTTATATTTTATTTATTCTCTTTTTGATAACAGAGACTTGGGTAATGAACGCACTGCGCTAACCAAGAATACAAGGTTATTTCAACATTTAAAAACCAGTCACCGAAAGCACAGAGACAAAGAGGGAAACCATGGAATAATCTCGGTTGATAGGGAAAGGGCAGTTGACAAAAGTCAACCCTCACTCATTACCCAAAGTCTCAACAGTCGCTTTCTTAATCTAATCAAAAGGGCATCTATCGGAAGCCTACAGTGAATATGCTACTTAATGGGGAAATACAGAACACTTTCCCCACAGACATCAAAAAAAGACAAACCTGTCTGTTCTTACCAATTTTATCCAAATTGCTGTGGAAATCTTAACCATTATGATCAGGAGATAATCAATCATCCATCCACTGATAAACAGACACGTAAATGGTATTTGGATAAATGACTTACAGACTAGAAAGAAATAAAACTGCTTTCACTCTCAGCTGATATCATAATTTACATAGGAGATGCTAAGTAATATGTATACATATATATATATTTTAAATTTTTATAACGTTTATTCATTTTTTTAGAGAGAGAGAGAGAGATAGAGAGAGAGCGCACAAGTGGGGAAGGGGCAGAGAGAGAGAGGGAGACACAGAATCCGAAGCAGGCTCCAGACTCTGAGCTGTCAGCACAGAGCCCGATGCGGGGCTCGAACCCATGAATTGCGAGATCATGACCTCAGCCGAAGTGAGATGCCCAACCGACTGAGCCACCCAGGTGCCCCTGTGAGGAATATATTTTTAAACTACTAAAAACAGGGGCGCCTGGGTGGCTCAGTGCGTTAAGCACCCGACTTTGGCTCAGGTCATGATCTCGCAGTTTGTGGGTTTGAGCCCCGCATCGGGCTCTGTGCTGACAGCTCAGAGCCTGGAGCCTGCTGCGGATTCTGTGTCTCCCTCTCTCCCTCTACCTCTCCCCCACCTGTACTCTCTCTATCTCTCAAAGAAAAGTAAACATTAAAAAAAAATTTAAACTACTAAAACTAGTACAGATTTAGTAAAACCGTAGGACTAAGTCAATACAATCGTTTTCCTATACTTAACAATTAGCAAATGAAAGTTTTTTAAAATGTCATTTACAATCGTGTTAAAAGCACACAAGAGAGTAGTCAGATTCATAGAGACAGGAAGTAGAATTGTGGTTGCTAAGAATTAGGGGGAAGGGAAAATTGGGTGCCATTGTTTAATGGATACAGAGTTTCAGTTTGGAAAGATGAAAAAGTTCTGAAATTGGATGGTGAGGACAGACAGCCACATAAGAGTGTGAATGTGCTTAGCACCATTGGATTATACGCTTCAAAATGGTGAGATACTTAGGAGTAAAACCTAATAAAATACATAGAAGACCTCCACACTTAAAACGTCAAAACACTGTAGAGAGAAAGAAAAGGGACAGAAATAGAAATATCTACCATATCCACAGGGTGGACCATTCAATGGCTTTAAGGAGTCAATTCTCCCAACGTGCCATCCCACCCATCGAAATCCTAGCAGGATTTTCTTACAAATTAGTTTCACTTATGCAGTGAAAAATAACTCTATCATGAGAAAATTTTTTAAAAAAAGAAAAGAACCGAGTGGGCACAATTACAGCACCAGTAAGGGGCAGACTGACATCATGTACCTCCAGATACAAGACCCTGAAAAGGAAACATCACTCGATCCGCTTTTAAGTAAAAAATGCATGGCCAGAAACTAACATCATAGTCATCACATCATAAACATCAGCCAAATCCCAATCCAGGGACGTTCTGTACAATAACTGCCTTGCACGTGTCAAACATTTCGATGTCGTGAAAGGCTGAGGAACTGTTCCTCACTAAAGCAATATGGGGGGCATTCTGTCCCAGGGAGGGGGTCTCCACAGAATCACTGAGGCCATGAAGGCAACTGGAGAGTGATGCCAATCTGACATACACTCTGAATTTGAAGCTGTTGTTCTGTAAGGAAATACGGTTGATCTTAGGAAACACGCACAGAAGTATTAAGGGGAAAAGGGTGTGATGAATGCAACCGCTTCTCAACTGGCCCAGGAAAAGTAACACTTACAAACATGCACGGGCAAGTGATAAATCAAATGAGAAGGGATAAGCCTGGGGAAAGAGATCTGGGACTACGTATTACTCTTCGTGGAACTTTTCTGTTCATTTGAAGTTATTTCAAAATGAAAAGTTAAAAAAAAAAAAAATCCCAGCACATGCTTTTGTAGAAATTGACAAACTGGTTCTAGAATTTACTTGCAAATGCAAAGGTACTAGAATGGCCACAACAATCACGAAAGAGAGGAAGAATGAGGGTGCATTTACACCATCTGATTGTACGATTTACCGCGTTGCAACTGTCGAGACAATGTCACGTTGGGATATAAGGACAGGGCAACAGGACGCGATACAGAATCTCAAAATAGACGCTCACCTGTGGTCAACTGATTTTCAATAAAGGCACTAAGGCATTTGAGGAGGACCATACAATCGTTTCAAAAACAATACTGGAAGAACTGGATATTTGTACGGAAAAAATAAACCTGAACCCATAACTCTTACTGTACACAAAAATTGCTTTTGAGATAGATCACAGACCTAACCATAAAAGCTAAAACCATAGCATTTATAGAAGAAAACACAGGAGAATGTCTTTATAGTATTGAGACAAGGAAAGGCAAAGATTTCTCAGACACGATGCATAAAAGAAAAAAAAAATGACAGACTTACCAGAATTAAATCTTCCTGCTCATCAAAAGACAGCACTACAAAAATAAAAAAGCAAACCACAGACTGGGAGAAGACATTTTACATATTTGACAAAGGAATCATATACAGAATATATAAAGAACTCCCATACCTAAATAGGAAGATACCACAGTAAAACTGGACAAAAGCCTAACAGACACTTCACAAAAGTGTGGCCTGAAAAGACGGCCCGCTTTTGGTGATGGGAAAATGTAAGTTAAACCATCGTGAATCATCACAACACAAGATGATGAATGGCTAAAATCGTATGAGGCCACACGGCGTGGACGTGGAATAATTGGAACGTTCACACACTGCTGGTGGCAGTGTGAAAATGGAAAGACCACTCTGGGGAAGAGTCTGGCGATTCCTTATGCCTTAGGTACACATTATCATCTGACCCAGTAATCGCACGGCCAGGATGCATTCTAGGCAGATGAAAACATGCTCACAAAAATACTCGAACACGAACGTTCATAGCAGCCTTAATTGTAACTGCCCCGAAGTGGAACCCAAACTTCCATCAACAGGTGAATAAACGTATTGTAGTATCTTCATAAAACAGAATAGTTATCACCAATAAACAGGAATAAACCACAGGAACAATCATTCGGATATTACATTCCATGAAAGAAGCCAGACCCAAGGGTCTCCCCAGAGGATGTAAGCACCCCATGGCAGGAATTTTTAGCGTTTGTCTGTTTCCTTCGTTGTCATTCATGTCATACAAACTCAAGTCTGCAGCACCTGTTAGAAATACTCACTTCTGCCGTGGCCCTCTCTAAGGCCAGGATCACACGCGGCGTCCAGAGGCGGAGAGACGGCGGCTCCGCCGTTGCCGGTTTACCGAGAAGTAAGTGTAATTCTCCTCTACTGTGTTCACGGGGCTGACCCCTCCCGGGCAAACCTTGGAAGGTTGGTATTTCCTTGGATGACTTTGGAGGTCGGTGTGTAAAAAGCATTCATCCACGCATCATAGGGCATACCAGCTAATGCATGGGCTTAAGTGAAAACAAAAGACTAAGTGGGAGCATTAAATGTGTTACTACATGTCCAGCGCTAATACTCTCGTTGCCGCTAAAGCGCAAACGTCTTCGTCTGTGTCGCCTGCGTGGTCTGAATGAAGGAGAGTGTGCGCGTTCTCTAACTACTTTACCCACGATGATCTCTTCAGTCACTCGTTACCCACATCGTACACTCTTAAAATGAACTACCTTTCTATCTTTTATTCAAGTTCCGCGCTGTGGGATTCCAGGAGTTACGTTTTCCAAGAAATGGAACCTATCGTTAATGAGAAGTCACGGAGGAAAAAAAAAAAACAAATCAGGCTCGCTTCTCTCCTCCCAACAACTCAGTTTGATTAGGTCGGTGGTTTAATGGCTTTAACATCAAATGCTCTGCGTCAGCCTTCTGCCTGAGCTAGTTTACTTACCGACGGTTAAGGCAGCTTGGTTTCTCCTGAAGTCATTTTTAATCACTGGCTTGGCAGTCTCAGCTTTTGTGTTTTTTTTCATAGTGCTATTTTCCCGTAATTAGGATAAAGTTTGAACTCGGTTATGACAGTTCCCTAAAAATACCAGTGGAAGCAGTTGGAGGGAGCAGACAGCCGAGTTCTGTTTAGACACGCCAACCGTGGGGTGCCTCTGAGTCACCCGCCTGGAGATGCCCATGGCTGAGGTTGGGGGCCTGAAAGTGGGGATTCCAGGGCCACGAGCATTTGGGTGGTGAGTAGCCGAAGCCTCAGAGCCACCTGCAGTTTGCGAAGTAAGAAAATAAAGGGGCTCAGGACGCAGCCCCAAGGAAGACGGTTTCCCAGGGGCCAATAACGAACGTAAACTGTATTTGTCCAGAACAACAACACATCTTCCATTAAGCAGTGTTTGTTGAAGCCCATTACGCGTGCACACACTTTGTGGCCCACGAACTCGGCCCGGGACAGCAACGCAGGACACACGGAAGCTCTCACGTGCAGGTGTCGGGGGCCACCCCGCCACCGTGCGGCCATGCCACCGGGCTACCCCGTGGTGTGCGTATGGGTCTGTAGTCATGAACACGAGCCACTTTTATTTAAGAGAGCAGATAAAAATGAAACCCACATATGAAACGTGAGACACACAAGTGTTACATTAATCCCCTCACGTTCCCCAGGCTGCTACCTGAGTAAGCTATAATAACCCTGTCTTTGAACCTGCGTCTGTGGGCTAACAGCCTGTTCTGAAAGGCTTTGTTCCCCATATACACACCCTCCACACCCTCCCTCCAAAAAGATGAAAGGAAGAGCAATGTTTTAACGGTAGTAAATCCCTCTACCTCCCCCGACACACATGAACCGCTGTCCGGCGAACCTCCAGAGTCTGGGCGTGTGGGTGCGTGCGGGCAGCAGCTGGGGGCGTGACCTTGGATGGGAGTCACTGCGGCCATCCCTGCTCGTGTTTCCGGACAGCAGCACGTCCCAACGCTGACCCGCGGCACTCGGGGATCGGCCAAGGCTCCGCTATTACTCACCGCTCAGCTCCCCACTTGGAGGCCCCAGCACCCCGCTTGTCCAACAAGGAAAGAGCCTCGGGAAATGGCCCAAGAGAGGAGTCACAGGTGGGAAGAGCGGGTGACACTCCAGGGACGAAAATGGAGAACGTGTGGACACATCTGGCTTAAGCCCACTGATTTCCCCCTCTTTCTGTCTTGGTTTTGGTTAACTTCCAGAGATGCCACAAGGAGGCGGAGGTTGGTCTAGAGACCCGTGATCATGGTCAAGCGTGGGTACCCCCGACCACCAGGTGCCCGATTACAGAAGGTCATCTGCCACCACAACGCAGCAGATCAATTCAGCAGCCTCCTGAAAGAATAACTACCCCCAACCGAGGGATTTCAGGCTAGAACTGTAAAGCTCCCCAACTCAAGGAGTTCTACTATGCAACATAGTATGTTCAAAGGAGAGAAACTACACAGTCACCTCTGTGTCTGAAAAAGTAACAGCAAAAACTGGATTTCTATGCAACTCTCATAAAACACAAACTGACAAAAATCCGGATGGAAGAATAAAAAGACAATGGCCAGGAGATCGAAAAGACACGGTCCGGGAGTAAGGCGGATGTATGTGTCAGCTTAGGCTGCTGTGACAAATGGCCCAGATGGGGTAACCTGACTTCTCATAGTTCCGGAGGCTGACAAGTTCAGTATCAAAGTGCTGGCCTCTTCAGCCCCTGGCTTGCAGATGGCCGCCTTGTCGTTGTGTCCTCACACGGCAGAGAGAGAGAGTTCTGATGCGTCTTTCTCTTCTTGTAAGGAGAAGTCTGGTATTTTTTACAAAACTCAGCACACAAATACCCTGTGAGCCACACTCCTCCCAGGTATTCACCTAACACAAATTAAAATGTATGTCCACCAAAACGTGGATGAGACTATCCTTAGGACCTTTCTCCAAATAGTCAAAAGATGCAAACTACGTAGGCATCCATCAACAGAAGAGTGGGTAAACCAACCAGTATGGTTATACTGTGGAACATTCTTCAGCAAAAAAAAAAAAAAAAAGCAGTGGTCTATCGATACAGGCACAGCACAAATAAATCTCAAAAACGTTTTTAAGTGAAAGAAGCCAGCCTTAAGTGGCTATGTGCTGTAGGATTTCATTTCTATGAAGTTCCAGAACACATAAAATAAGTCCATGGTAGAAAAAAGAACAAAACAAAACAAAACAAAACAGAACAGTGGTTGCCCGAGGAGGAAGTGAGTTGCCTAAGAAGCTGCATGATGGAACTTTCTAGAGTGATAGGAATGTTCTGTGCCTGGACATGGGGTTTGCACCGCAGAGATTTTTTGGCATTCGCTGGACCTTATTAATGGGATACTTAAGATCTGCGTGTTTCATTGTATGTAAGTTTTTTTTTTTTAATGTCTATTTATTCTCAAGAGAGAGACAGACAGAGACAGAGTGTGAGTGGAGAAGGGTCAGAGAGAGAGAGAGGGGAGACACAGAATCTGAAGCAGGCTCCAGGTTCTGAGCCGTCAGCACAGAGCCTGACACGGGGCTCGAACTCACAAACCGAGAGCTGAAGTCGGACGCTTAACCGACTGAGCCACCCAGGCGCCCCGTAAGTTTTAACTCCAAAAGAAGAAACAAGACTAGGACACAGTCACTGAACTCTTGTCAATGATTTCCCCGCTGCAATATTTACGTACAGATACACAAATACCTATAACTGATCATGAAACACATTAAACAAATAAGATGGATTGATGATGGAGAGACGGGTGATAAGGTTAGCACAGTGAAGTGTATGTAAACGGCAGGGTCTGGTTGGTGGGTATATGGATCCCATGTTCATCGTCAGATCCTTTCTGCTTTTCCATATGCTTGAAATTTTTCCTAATAAAATGTCAGGGAAGAAAAGAGCATCTCAAAGCATGAAGAAAATGGTCCTTGACACAACAATTCAATTTAGATGTTAATTTCCACCAACTTTATCCTACAGTTCATTGTAATTCCAATCAAAAACACCATGGGAATTCTTCAAGGAAATTGGGGTGTTCTTTAAGACCTGATACAAACACCTTAAAATTACTGGTGACTACTGATAAGTGACAGAAAAATTTTAATTTCTATGTGATCAACTAAAAATCACGAAGGAACAATGTGAGGGCAGTGGCCAAAGACAGGGAGACAGGTGACAGAGTGGAAACATGAGTGTCCAGAAACAGCGAGCAAACCTCACTGGTGACAGGGAAAATAAAGTGGTCGATACCAGTCTTCCTCCTTCAGAGTAGCAACAACGAGGAGATTTATGGGAATCACCTTGGAAGTTAGGGAGAAACGGGTCCTCCCTTCGTGGCAGGGAAGGAACCCGCGCACACCTACTCGGCAAGATCACCGATCAAAGGTGATCCTGGGCCCCTGCGTGTCTACGCTTCAGAATGTCCCCCAGAGAAACACCAGCCAGCCTCGGGACACACACAGGGAGGCCGCGGTGGATGTGGGTCAAGGGAAATTCTCATCACTGGGGGAATATCACACGCTTCTCCCGGGACAGAGAGAGGGAGAAGGACAACCCGGGAAGTTTAAAATATACTGACGTCCTGGGCATCAAACATGTCCAATGTGATATCCTTTAGGTAAAAAAGTGCACAGCAGCCAGAGGAAGCCACTCTCCAGATACACGCGTGTGCTAAATGCTCGGACAGGCCTTATCTGGCACCCACCCAGTGGGAGAGATGATCCTGGGGGCCGAGCTGGGGGTGGGCCGGGGAAACTTTCACTGGACCAGAATGGCCTGAATGGTTGATCCTTCATTAAATGCATCCTTAATTAAAATGGATCCTTAATTAAAAATGAGAAAAAAATAAATGCAAAAATATTGCTGAAATTTTTATATAAAATGTGACTATAGTTGATATTTACATGTTTAAGAATTACATTATGATTACATATAAATTATATTTTGTATCTTATTTCCCGATAGTGTCTGTTTGCATTATAGAATGTTTATATAAAGTTTACAAGTATAAAAAAATAATTTCAATATTTTTGAAATCACTTTGAAATCGCAGACATCTTCTCCAAAGACTCACAGCTGTGCCCCGGACGATGGCCACACGCATCGAACACCACAGCAGGTGACGCGGTTGGGGGCGGTGCTGGGATTTCCGTGGGAACGGCCTCCCCGTTTCCCAATGTGCTCGGGACGCCCGGGTCCTGGGTGGCCCCAGCAACCTGGCCTGTACTCCCACACACGCCCTCCAGCCTTGTAGGGTCACGGTCACGGAAAGGAACGAGCAACCGTTGCTCTGAGACATTCCTCCCTCACCCTGAGCCACGGAAAACAGAAGTGTTCCGGCCCGAGGCCAGGACGTCGCCATCCCTGTGTGAAGTCCAGCCAGCGTCCAGCAAATTCGGCAAAGACATGTGCTTGCTGGATTGAAAAACCCGGATTCTTACATAACGGAAACCCTCAGGGAATGAGAAAATGGTTCGAGGAAAACAGATACTTACTGAAAGTTATGATTTGGGCTGTGTGTTGGACCTAAAAAGGAAAAAAAAAAAAAAAAGATAGGCTATTAATGCTTTATAATTTGGAATAAAACTTTTTTCCAAACCAGCCAATGGTAAAGGCAGCCACAGCCCAATGCACTCATTTGTGGTGAGCCGTCCTCGGGCCCCAGGCTTTGCTGCTGCCCAAGATTATACGGCAGGGACGATGAAAAACCACAAAATATGGAAGAGACGCTCTCTGTGTGTGCAGAAACGTCTAGAGGGATTTTTGGGGTTTTTGCTGTCTTCCCTGTCTCTCTCTCTCTCTCTCTCAGCTCATCCAACCTTGACTCACAAGATCTGGTTACTAACAGGGGCCCAGATGGTCTGGAGCCTGTGTGACAGGGCTGGGGCACTGTGGGGAACATCTCACAACTGGGATGAGAGAGGAAGCGTCCCCTCCGGTCGTGTGATTTCCCACCCCCCACCTCGGACGGGCACAAGTGTGTGGAACCATCAATGCGCTCCGCTCTGGCTTCTGCCTCTCAGCTGGGCCCGGGCTTCTGCGGGTGTCCGTGTCCCCATCTCGGTGCGCGAGGCCGGCCTCCCCCACCCGGCGCACGGCCTTCCCCCTACGCCTCGAAGCTCACCTTTGTGTCTGGGGTTATTTTCTGCACTCCAGGTTTACAGACCACTCCATCTGTGTCTGTTTTCCTTTACGACTAGTAAATGGCTAACAGGTTAAGCCGGGACCTCGTGCACAATGGGAAAGGCCCCGGGGGAATGGTTTTATGGATTTCCTCTCTGCTGGCTCGTGCGTGTTCGGTTTCAGGCTGCAAAGCAATCTCCTGCTCCGTGGCTGCGAGCGCCGCCGGCTGATAACCACACGCCTGGGCCGCCCCGACTCACCGAGCCGCTACGAACAGGACGCCGGTGGCGGTAATGGTCTTCACCCCGTTGGTGGCCACGCACTGGTAGTAGCCCGTGTCTGTCGTGTCCAGATCTTGGATGCGAAGCCGAGAACCGTACTCCGTCTTGCGGATGATGACGCGCCTCGGCTCCTGCACGACCGGGGCATCGTTCTTCAGCCACCGCACGGTGGGGGGCGGGTTTCCGGCCACCTTGCAGTGCAGGATGGCCGTCTGGCCTTGCACTATGGTGATGTTGTTCACCGGCTCCAGAAAATTCAGAAAGTAGCCTGCAGGGGAGAGAGCGGTCACAAAACGGCAAAGCTGAGCGAGGGCTGGAAGAAAGGGCTGCCTGCGAGGAAGCCTTCCATTTTCTCTCATGAATACAGTCCGTTCCTGTCACTGGTGGGGATTACATTCTAGAATGTTCTGAGAGACATGCATCAGCAAACACTGAACCATCGCCCCCGGGGAAATACAGCGTCAGGTTCCTTCGGGCCTCTGATCGCAGTATTTTCATCAATCGTGGCATAACCTCATTTTCTGTGTGTTTCCGCTTAAAGACGCCTTATTAACACATATTGTTGATTCACTGACATCGAGACCACGGCTGACGCTGCTGTTAACTCATGCCTGAAAGAAGCTTATCTAACACGTGGTTTCCTACCACGAGGCACATCACAGCCTTCTGGTGTTTAGGAACGCTAGGCCGCCCTTCAGCACTGTCCCCGGGGGGATTTTGAACTGCAAAATCACCAGGGCGCCTGGGTGGCTCAGTCGGTTGAGCGTCCTGTTTCGGCTCAGGTCATGATCTCACAGTTCATGGGTTCGAGCCACACGTCGGGCTCTGTGCTGACAGCTCAAAGCCTGGAGCCTGCTTCGGATTCTGTGGCTCCCTCCCTCTCTGCCCCTCCCCTACTTGCACTCTCTCTCTCTCTCTCTCTCTCAAAATGAATAAACGTTTAAAAAAACTAAGCTGCGAAATCACCAACACAAAGCACAAAAGTGCAGGGGAAAAAAAGACTATATAGACCCCAAAAAGTACCCTTGTTTACAGTATAAGCTGGGACAATTAGACGGGTCTTGCCTTCTTGGGCCTCAGCTAGGAACATGTGCATTGGAAAACTCTAAATGTTCACGGCTCTGGGCACACCTAAATGCCCCCAGTGCGCCAGGAGTACCGATTTGGGGTTACACGTACACGTTAGGCAGTGGGTGAACTCGAAAATACGGAACCCGAAAATGAAGATCAGCTGTGTTTCTCTCTGCAAACCCTAGATCTTAATCCAACCTCGGGGACTCATGATGTAATTGCACTCGGAAAGGCCATCCCCCTTCTGGCCACAGCACCTCAAAGCTTCGATGAGGAAAAATCCATCACAAAACAGACACACACTGAAAAATGAGCTAATCCCTGGCCGGGACAGAACAAAGGTGTCTAGGCCGAGTGCTGCCGAAGGCTCTGTCCCACGGCACCCCGGGCAGGAGCAGGGGACCCGGGCACAGCCCCACGCGGGAGCGAGAGCAGGCCTGACAGTGCCCGGGGTGCAGCACGAGTGGGGCTGGACAGTTGGGCTCAACCCATCCAGGGACGGGATTCTCAGCTGGTGAACAAGAGGAAGTGAAACAGATGGCAGAGGAGAGGGGTGTGTGTGTGTGTGTGTGTGTGTGTGCGTGTACGTGCCTGGTGTGGTCAGGAACTGAGAGATTACTCGAGATGGACGTGCACTGCTAAATTCTGTCAACACGTAAAAAAAAAAAACAAAACTAAGGCTCGACAGACAAGACGGTCAATCACGAGATGAACTCGCTTCAGACCAAAGGAATATAATTGAGCAATCTGAAAATGACCACAAAATACATTCATGTTCTGAATCTTTGGGTTCCTACGCTTTTTTTAAGCAGTGAGTTTGAAATCTGTTAGGACTGCCTTAATTGGATGACAAATGACAGGATTTCTAGTGGGCCCTTGGGGTACATTTCACAGGATGGATGGTGGCCCCTAGATGTTGTGTGGCAGGGGGCAGCAGGGGGAGGGGAGGCTGTGGGTTTTAAGACGAAGGGATGGTCTTACTTCACAAGGGAGAGTGGATGCATAGCTGTTTGTAAAGGTCTTTGTCACTAATTAGCAGTAATCATCATTAACCACATCATTAAGCACATCAAGCTTCTACCTTGATTCTCTCCTAGCCAACCCTTTCTTCAGTGCACTGAAGTAAGTTGCAGGTGAGAATTCTCGTGGAGGGACACAAAGCTGGAATGTGGAACAACCCCCTGAAAAGACAGGCCGGACCAAGCAGGGTGGCATTTGGACGTACACTCTTCATAAATGCAACTGCACAAGCTGGGCTGGGGGAACCCTGGTTCCCGCGGCTCCCACCTTAGACCCTGAGTCTTTTGGACACTAAACCCGATGCGATCTGACAGTCTGCAGCGGTCACTTCGACACAATCTGGACCGCCCTGATTAGGATAAAGACACCACGTCACGGTGTTCTGGCCAGAGCCCAGCTTAATCGGAGGGTTTCATAGGAAGGAAACTTCCAAGTTGCTTGATATTCAAATGCTTCGTCAAGGTTTGCATAACATGAATGCACCGGGAGGGCATATAAAGTGGTCATCAAGCCGGAATGGGAGATAGCAAATGACACATTAAAATCACAGTGCTCTCTTTTGGGCGTGAGCTGAACTCCCATCTCCCCTGATGGGAGAAACTGATGACAGTTTCTCCAAAGCCCGGTGACAAACCGTAGCTTCCCAGCAGGCACGGCCAACGGGTCTGTATTCGGGTAGAACAGGAGCATCGGCGACTCTGGGCTGATCAGCAAAAACATCTACAAGGAGCAGGCCCTGGGGATCTGGGGGCCGGGACATGATGGTCACGACTGGCTCTCATCTCCTCCCTCTAGGGGACCAGGTTGATGGTACTTCTCCCACGGCCTCCCTCCACTTTTAGGACGTTCGCACACATCCACCTGGGACAGCTCCGCCAGCCGGGGCTGCGTCTCCTGAAAGATACAGGAGGATCTTCTTCAACACGGATACATTCATCTAGAAAGGGAGGGAAGTGGGGGAAGACGTCAGAGAGGAAGGTCAAGGGGATCGTTCCTTTTGAACCACCGAGGAGACTTGAGGAGAAGCCAGTATCTGCTTCTCCAGAATATCTTTTTTTTCCCATCGAATAGGTACGGAAACACGGAATAATTCTTCACCCTGCCCGCCGACAGCTTCTCCTGCACTGTTGATTGACAATGAGTCTTTCGGTGTTCCCCAAGAAGGCTCCTTTCTGAGAAGTCAGAGTAGGGAACATGAACTCCTGCCTCTCCTGCCCCGTGCAAGGACACGGAGGGCGGGGTGTTACCCCACCCCACCCGGCAAGGTGCCGTGAGACCATCTACTGGAGTCAGAACAAGGCCTAATTCAGAGATGGTGCCAGTATTTCCTTTTTAGATGCTTCAGCCATAATAGCTAACGTGGCCTGAAGAGACGCGTATGTGCTGGAAGCAAACACCTTACGCCATTGACTTCATCACTCGAGCACTCTTGGCTCTGTCTGTTTCTATGAAATATCCAGATCAGGTGAACCTATAGAAGCAGAAAGCAGGTGAGTGGTTGCCAGAGGCTGGGGATGGGGAACTTACAGAGTGACTCTCAATGGGTATGGGGTCTCCCCGTGGGGTGCTAAAAATGTTTGGAAAGGAAGTGTGCTGATGGTCGCACGACACCACAAGTGTGGTCCTGGGTCAGCAAATGCTCCTGAGGAGGGACGGGGAAGGTGAGACCAGGTCGGACAAACCAGGTAAAAGTGGGGGGGACGGTGGGGTTGATGGAAGCGTCAGGTGTGGGGGAGGGGCCACTCTGTCGAAAGCATCCTTCCCCAGGTGCTGGCAACCACCCTCAGATTTGCTGGAATCCAGGGGTGAGGCCACCACCGATTTCTTCCGGGCCTGAGGTGTCCAGTTTTTCCAGATCCCCTTCACTGGCAACAGATGAACCCTCACCCCTGAAGCCACACCCTCCTCAGTTGGCAGAAAGCAAAGGAGAATCCGGTGCAGTGATCCAGCCCGCATGTGGAGTTCTCAACCAATTCTTCTTGACCCTCCACCATCTAAACCAGGGAGCTCAGCTCTTCACACTGGAGCCACCTGGGAGCTTACAAGAAGACCCGCGGTAACCAGGACCCAGGAGGGGTCTGGACAATGGCATTCGTCAAAAGCTCTAAGTGTGTAGTCAGGACCAGGGACACCTGCTTAAAAACGCAGAGGACAAAGAGAAGCTACGGTTTCTCTTGGGATGAACCAAACCCATCCAAGAACAAAGTCAGCACAGACCAGAGACAACCCCAAGATGAAGCATTGTTGGAGGAGAGCATCAGGACTGGAAAGAACGTGTCTGTATGTCCAGCACCAACCCCTGGAGGTTCTGGATGCGAAGGCGTACGAAAGCCTCATCTAGCTGGGAACGGACAGGGCAGAATCTCCACGGACGGCATCCTTGCCTCGACATGGGTCTTATATCTGCCTCTACCAGAAGCTTAGAGAGACCAAAACCATAGGTAGATACCATGGTAACTTACTAAACTCATAGTACCCTCCCTAGGTGAGTGCCTAAAACAGCCTTTGGGAAGAAATTAAGACGTCATGGTGAACAGCTGATATCCATGGTATCAATGCTTCTGGAATTTTCTCTAGCCTTCCCATACTCTTCCTCTACTGGAAGCAGCGGGGGGGGGGGGGGGAGGGGGGGTCCCTTACTCTTCCAGAAACACACCCAGCTGGTCCCTCATCTTGCAGTCAACCAGAACACCCTGTCCCCAGATCTCTGCTGTTTCTCCAGGGTCAAGTCTCTGCCAAAAGGTCATGTCCACGGACGGTGTTCCCCCGGCCGCCCCATCTAAAACAGCCTCTATTCATTTCTAACCTTGCTCCCCCACAGCACCGATCTTGGCCTGATGCTATGGCAGAGTCACATAATGGTTAAATTACGGTAACTGAAATAAGTTAGTAAGTTTTGACATCAAGAATAACAAAATGTGACTTTTTTGGGGCATGTTTCTCAACTTCATGGCTACTTCTTGTCCAGATTCAATTTAGAATCACCCCGGTAAGTTTGATTTCAAGCCTGGGGTGTTGATGGAGAAAGCGTTGCGTTTAGAGATGATTTGTAAAAACCGCCCTCTAGACAACAGGGAGAAAGCATGCTCTATGTCTCAGTCTCGGGCCTTCTCCCTCATTTAGGACATCTCTTTGTCATGCTTTTTCTTCCTACAGACCTTCACGTGTATTTTTAGGTAGTTTTTTAGGTATCCTGTAATTCTTGTCACTGGTGTGTGAACTGTTTTCATTTCTATCTAAGTAGTTTAAAGGAGGCTTAGTGGTTTAAGAAGGCGTGGAGGACGACTCTTAGATTTCTACATCGACTTCCCACTGCTGCTGTAACAAGTTAGCACAGACTTAGTGGGGTAAACCGTGCCAATTTCTTGTTTCACAGTTCTGGAAGTCAGAAGTCCTAACACCCAGGTAGTGACAGGGCTTTGTTCCTTCTGCAGGCTCTGGGAGTCTCTGTCCTTGCTTTTGCAGCGTCTGGAGGCGACACATGCCCTGGCTCGTGGTACTTCCCTTGCGTTTAGCCCCACCTCTGCCCCCATCACCACATCTCCAACTAGTAACTGTCACCGGCCGGCCTGCCTTTATAAGGACCTCTGCGAATGCAATCGCCTGGATCATCCAGGATCATTTCCCATCTCAAAATCCTTAACTTAATCCCATCTGCAAATCCCTGCACCGTGAAAAGTAACAACACGTCACAGGTTCCAGGGGCATCTTTCTCTTCTGTCCACTGTGTATATTTTGCTTTTATCTTGCCCCTTTACTGAACTATCTTGCTAGCTCTAACAGTTTCTGAGTCGACTGTCCTGGATTTTCCGTGCAGATCTCTTCTTCTTCAAATAGCAATAGTGTGGCCTTTTTGCTTTCAAGATTCATACCACTCACATCTCCTTTTGCCTAGTTGTTTTGCTCAATATTATTTTTTAAAATAATTTTTTAAACCTTATTTATTTTGAGGGAGAGGGAGAGCGAAAGAGAGAGAGCACACCCGAGGGAGGGGTAGAGAGAGAGGGAGAGAGAGAGAATCCCAAGCAAGCTCCATGCTGTCATCACGGGACCCAACTTGGGGCTCGAACTCATGAACCCATGAGATCGTGACCTAAGCTGAAACCGAGAGTCAGATGCTTAACTGACTGAGCCACCCAGGCACTCCCCAATATTAGTTCTTTTTAATTTAACAATTTTAAATACTGAAATGGTACAAACACACAAAACTACAAATATTAATGTAATAGATACCTGTGTACAAAACATTAACATTTATGCTAACATTTTGCCATATTTGATTTAGAACACTGTTAAAAAAAATTACACATTCTAGAATGCATCTAAAACCCACATTTCCCTGTTTCTTGAAAACTGGTTATGCACCAGGCCAATGCACATTTCTACTGTTTTATATTTTTAGAAATTTTCCCTGAAAGATCACTTTGTTAGTTTTTTTTCCCCATTCAAAGTCAGCTTGGGATTTATTTTTGTTGATGCTCATTTATTTTAATGACTGTGTAATATTTCACTGTACAAACCAACCATAGTTTCTTTATCCTTTTCTCAAATGCAGGGCAGTAAATTGCTCCCACATTTTTGTTAGGGCTTAATCACCACCTGTACACACGTCTCATCGTGCACACATACAAGAATTCCTTGAAAGTGTCCACCCGGATGCAAGAGTGATGTCACGGGGCTTTGAAATCTCTCACTTATGTAAGTCTCAAGGGTGCCCGAAACCATCCGCGTTCACCATCAACGTCAATCGAGTTGTTTCCCCTTCGACTATGTCAACATTTGTGTTCAGGGGCCAAAGAACATTTGCCAACCTGATGAATCTGAAATAGGGTTGTTTCACTCTCCATCTTAAGAATGTGTCCTGAGATGGGGCTCCTGGGTGGCTCTGTCAGTTAAGCGACCGGCTTTGGCTCAGGTCATGATCTCACGGCCCAGGAGTTCGAGCCCTAGCTGGGCTCTCTGCAGTCAGTGCAGAGCCCATGTTGGATCCTCTGTCTCCCCCCATCTGTCTGCTCCTCCCCGAATAGCATATGTTTGCCTTTTCTCTCAAAAATAAATACACATTCAAAACAAAAAAAAAGGAAGAATGTACCATGAGCTGGAGTGTCTTGGAAAGGTTACTGGCCACTGGCCTCTCCTTCCGCAGCCGTCTGTTCAAACCTTTGCACTGTTGCTCTAACTACTGCCATTCATAAATTTTCTTTTTCCTTTTCTAATATAAGCATTCAGTGTGCAGATTCCCTTCCACTTCTTCTTCAGCCATCTAATGAGTTATTTAATCTCCATACGGTTGGTCGGCCAGACCCAAATATCTTCCAACTTCCATTATAATATTTTCTTCCATTATAATAGTTCCAAGTTATTGAAAGCGTGCTTACCACACTGTTGTCATAGAACCCGGTCTACGTGATGATGATTCTTCGACACCACCGATATTTGCTTTACGGCCTAGCACGGACTCAATACCTAGGGTAGCGTTCCACATTTTACCAATAAGAATGTGTTTTCTCTAACCGCTCAGTGCAGGGATTTACATATGGGCATTAGATTAAACTTGTTAAGTTTTTCAAAGTGTTAATAGGCTCATCTATTACTTTCGATGACATGTGTGTTCACGGACTCTGTATTTGTCACATGGCTATTAGTAACTCTGTGAAGGTGTGTTTACATATTGGAAACTATGTTACTGGGTGCAATAAACTTCAGGTTTATGGCATCAGCTAGTCTTTATATACTGTCTAACGCTTTTGTCTAAAAGCCCATTTTGTCTGATTTTGAGGTAGGGTACTCTTTTTTTTTTTTAATTTTAATTATTTATTTTGAGGAAGAGAGAGACAGAGTGCAAGCCGAGGAGGGAGACACAGAACCCGAAGCAGGCTCCAGGCTCTGAGCTGTCAGCACAGAGCCCGACGCGGGGCTCAAACTCACCAACCGTGAGATCACGACCTGAGCCGGAGTCGGATGCTCAACCGACTGAGCCACCCAGGCACCCCTGATGTAGGGTACTCTTGATTAACATAGTCCTGCACTGTATTTTTAATTTTTAAAACCATTTTTATGATTATACCTTAGAAACGAATCCTGTAAACAGCATATAATTTAACATGTTAATTGATGAATCTTTACATATGAACCGTGAGTTTTTTAACTGGCAAGTTTTATTTTGAATGTTTCCATTTTGTATTTTATTTCTCATTTCATTTTCATTTTAATCTGCCTTTCCTGTTTTCTACTTGATTGATTTTTTAAATTTTTCTTTTTCCCCTTTACTTGTCTAAAACATGTAGTAGGCAGCTAACTTACCTATTTTTTACAGGCAGACCTAATTTGGCAAAGTTTCCTCCAAATGCGACCAAATACAAGTGCCATGAAATGCTCAGACATGCAACCACATGCCCACCAACCAGTTTTGAGTTACTGCTTCCCGGTGTTCAGTTATACTGGATATCTAAGCCCCAGCGGTCATTATTATTTATGATTTTTACTCTCAGAGTTTATTTAGACTTGCTGATCTGTTAACCAAGTGCTTTTCCTTGCTTATGTGGCTTGTACTGCACCCTTCCTCTGGGCTCAGCTGAGCTCATCCTGAATCATACTTGGTCTTTGGGTAAAGGACTGAGGTTGTAAACACCCTCGGTCTTGGTCTAAGAGTTACCCATGACTTTCACACTTGAGTAATAGTTTAGCTGGGTATGGAATTCTGGCCTGGCACTTACACTGCCATCTTCTGGCTTCTGAGTTTACTGCAGAAATCAGGCTGGTTCTTGTTCATTTGTGGGTAATCTGATGTTCCCCCTCTTAGGCTGCTTTTCATGTTTCCCCTCTATCTTTACCACTCCCACGTATCTCTAGCTGTGGATTTATCTGTATATAGACTTAATGGGCTTCAGTACCATTCCCGATTCCACCAATTCTGTAAAATTCTCCACCAATACCTCATGAAATATCGTTCCTCCATTTCCCTTTATTCCTCCTCTGAAATCTGCTTCTGCATAGATGCCGAATTTCCTCCCATATGTAGTTTCTCTGTGTGTTTCGCTGCTTTGATATTCCCTAGCTCCTTTTAATCTCCAGCTGGGCACCCTCTTGCTCCTTGATCTGCCCATTAAGTTTCTCATTTCTCCGGCTACAATTTTTTATTTCTAGACAGCCTCTTTGGTTTTCAAATCCACCACTGCCTTTTCTTCCTTTATTTTTCATCCCTCTGGCTTCCTTGTTTACTAGCTCACCACGCATCCCAAGCCTCTCCGAGTGTGCCTTGTAATTTTCCACTACAGGGTGGGTTTTCTGTGGGAACCCCTTGGGGACTAGGTTCCTGCAACAGTCAATGCCAAGTCTTCACGTTAACTCTTGGGCCTGGGATTCCCCCCCACAACATTCCCAGCATGTAAACCGGGTTTCCTGGGGGGTGGTCCACGTCTTGTTTTTCACGGTAGCGTCTTCTGTGTTCGCCCCCTCGGGCCAGGGCTGAGGCGAGGACTGCAGCCCCTAGGTCTCCTCGCCTGCTGCCAATCGCTTACCTACCACACTCAGTTCCCTGGACCCCACAGGTTCCTTCCTGGTTTGACGCTGAAACCCAAGGTTCCTGCTGCGGCTGAGCCTCGATGACCATTCAGAGGCCTTACATAGGGCACAAGAAATGTAAGTTCTTTCACTTTCCTGAGGCCGAATTCGATTTCTGTCTCAACCTCTTATTTCTCCTGATTGAAGGAAATGTCATCCCTCCAATTCCAAGTGATGTCAGTAAAGCTAAGGAATTTATTCACATGATCGCAATCAGCATTTTCCCTCTCTTGGCTATTCTCTCCAGTGTCGCATTTGCGTCTGGGGATACTCCTCCAGCCTCAGTGCTTGGAGGATTTGAGGCATCCGCAGAGCCTTTTGCCTGTCTCCAGCATTTGCCAACGTGTGCACGCCTTACTGGTGTTCCTTTTACTCTGGAGCCCACGGATGTGTCCACAGCCACATGGGGGACACGTGTTGGGGAGCCCGCATCATAAGTGCACGACACCTGCAAAACACCACTCTTTGTCTCAGATAAACTAAACCATGGGGACATTCTCCAAGGCTGCAAACAGAGTAGGACCACCTCAAGTGGCTCGTGCCCTGGCAGCCCAGGGCGGCCACAACTCAGCTTCCTCCCCATTCCTGGCTCCTGGTCATGTCTCCATCTCTCTTCGCAAGTGCACGTAAGCACTTACATCTTCTACTAATTTTTATTGAGCACTTGTATGTAATTTAAGTGGCGGGGGGGGGGGGGGGGCGCAAGTTAGTTTGGTCCACCATCGTAACCATCATTAATGCTCTGGAGGCCAAGATCAAAGCCAGAAAGAAAGTTCTCTGAAGAGGAAGCACAGTGTTGTGTTGGCCTTTGGGGTTAGTTCACAGGCTCCCATTTAAACTCCTGGCTTCACTTCCCTTTTGTGCAAAATACGGCGTTTGTACTAATCTTTGCTCAGCTTTCCTCCAGCTCACAAGGCTTCCTTTTAGGACCATTCCAAACCACTCCGGACACGACAGAACAGGCCAGGAGGGGCCAGACCCCGGCGACTGAGAATCTGGCTAACTTGGATCAGTCAGCACCCCACAGTGTTAGAGGCAGAACAGAAGTCTTCCCTTCTAATTATCCAAGAGGGTTTCCCCTCTGCACAGCGGGGGAACTTTAACAACGATGCTAATGGATTCCGCACCCCTGTTCCCGGGGCCAGCTCTCTGCTCACCCCTAACTCCGGACACCGGACTTGAGTCCAAGCAGGAACGACATGCCAAGAGCAGAGGTAACAGGAGAGCCCGTTATTATGGGCCAGCACTCCCGCCTCAGAGTCGGATCAGTGATGGATGGTCTTTTTCTCCCAACTGACCATCCCCACGTTTTCCCACTCGGTCAAATTACTTAGGTGTTTGAGAAGCGGCCTGTTTACCAGGCCACGCTGACTGGTCTGGGAAGGAGATAAGGAAAGCCTTATGCACCAGGGGTCACAAGGTCACAGGGCTTTGACTGGTGGGAAATACAACAGACAAGCTGCCTGGCAGGGCAGGTGAGGAGGGGACCCTGAGGAGCACACGGAGGACATAAAGCCGCTCTTCTCCAGGGGAAGTATTTACAGCTCCATAAATCAGCCGGGGGCAGGGGCGAGGGGTCACTCCGCTCAGACACTCCCGCTGAGCTGTCTAGCAGTCTGCACAGAGCCAGCTACAGGTTGGGGTGGGGGGGGGAGGATGGCTGAGCAGAAGAGCCACAGGGACAGGATGGGGGGTGGTGAGATGCGCAAAGGTGGGAGTCAGAGAACACGGGAAACAGGAGCAAAGGAACCCGAAGGGCCTGAGAAATGCAGAAAAGTACGTGAGCGTTTCTGCGCATTTGGAGGAGGGTGAACGGTGGCCCCAACGACACGGGTTGGAACCTGTGACCGTGCCCTTATTTGGAAATAGGGTCACTGCCGATGCAATCAGGTTAAGAGGGGATCACATGGGTGGGCCCTAGTCCAATGGCTCTTGTCCTTATCGGAAGAGGGACATGTGGACACGGATGCGCAGGGAAGACCACACGACAAGAGGCAGGGACGGGAGAGACGCGGCCACAAGCCTAGGAAGTCCGCGGGCTGCGGGCGCCACCAGCGGCTGGGAGAGAAGCCCGGGACACTCTCTCCTTCAGAGACCCCAAAGGAACAACCCCACCCCACCCCCCCGCCCCCGCCCCCGCAGACACCCTGATTTGGGACATCTGACTCCAGAACTGGGAGCCGGTTTCTGTCATTTGAGACACCTAGCCTGTGATCCTTTGGTAGGACAGCCCTCGGAAGCTACTGCAGAGGGACTGAGGAAGGAAGGAGCTGGCCCCACAAGCCTATACCTGCACCGGGCGACACCCACAGACTCACAAAGGGTCAGGGGCATGAACACACACACACACACACACACACACACACACACCACACCAGAAGTTCCAGAAGCGTACCCAACGCATACCTAATCAATCCACATGCCCTACAGGACTCAGGAGCCCAAAGCTCAGGAGACAGAGACAACAGGGCTCAGGGCCAGGCCAACACCGTGATCTGTGATCTCTGCTGACTGTTCCGTTCCCTCTGTCCCGGGAGACTTCGGGTCGGCACCGGAGCGCAGCACCTGCAAATAGCAGGGGGCAGCCTGGACTCCTGCCCTGTGATTTAGGATGCCCTTGAGATCACCTACAATTGCAACGTATCCTCAAGCGGGGAGAGCTTGGAATTCTCCTCCTGGGCCCTCAGAAATTACCCGCTTCCCACACACATCCCAAAGTACTGATTTGACAAAACCCCAGACGTGTTACCTCTCCACTTCAAATACAGCCTTGGAGCACAAGACCAAAGGGTTTCTGGGGCAAACGTATGCTCTTGTAAATGTCACGACAATAACAGTGACAATGACAAAAATGCTAGTGACCTCGCCAGTAATAAGCAGTGTGTCTAACGTGGCAAGGAATCTAAGCTCCTGGTATATATCCACTCCTGGGTTAGCCCAGCACCGTAACCCAGGAGTCCTAGGCCGGCTTCCGTCCGAACCCTGACGGTCGTTTGGCGTGGGCAAACTTCAGGCAAACTCTCCTGGTGTAAATCACGTCTTCTGTGTTTTCTCTCCTACGTAGGCTTTTCGCTCAGGGGTCTTTCTCTGTCGATACCCACCACCCACTATGTATCTGTTAAAAACTGACTACTGGCAGATGCCAGAGTATATCCGAACACAAACGCTGTCTACACGTGTGCCTAATTCCCAGGTCCCGGTTTGCTCGGAAGAGACGAAGCGGTTCTCTCACCGAAGGACTGGCCTGCCAGCCATTTCCCCCTGCTGGTGATTTTATAGATGCTGGGGCGTCATAAATGCTAACCGGATTAAAAGAAAGAGCTCATAGAGTCCATTCAGCAACCAACACTTTTTTTGGTATGATTTAAGCCACATATGGCCAAATAGTGACACTCCCTGGAGTTCGGCAAAAAAAGCACACGGAACAACAAGTGTGGCATGGCCAGGCCAATTCCTTCCGTCACGAGGAGGCCGGGGAGCGGAAAGGAAGGGTAGAGTGAGTCCCCTTTTGTGCAAGAGCTGTAGCCCAGGAAGAAAGAAAACCGCACTACAGAACCAGAGAATTGGGCTGCAATGACTGGCGGGGGCCATTCGCTAGGATCCTGTCCCCAAGGGGCTGCTGAGGTCTGGACGCCTGGGACTGAGGCACACGCGGATGGTCGCACCCGGGAAGAATGACAAACAGCACAGGCCTCCTGCCACTGCTTCCTGGGTGCGTGCCGTGCGCTGAGCCCTCGTGTCCCGCCGACAGCCGGGGGGTGCGCCGGCCACAGCGGGATGCTGGGGCCGCATCCGATCCCGGGGTGCCCTCCAGCCACACCAGGCTCACACGGCTGCTCTGAGCAGGTGGCAGCACCCAGGCGGCCCCCACGGGGAGAGGGGCCCAGCTCGCCGTGGCCCCCTGCTTCTTTCCCACGGCCCAGGCACGGCTTGCACGCACAGACACGCACGCGAGGCACACACGTGTGCACACACGCCCGCTTTGCCAGTGAGCATCTGCAGCTGCGTGTTTCTGTGCCCTGGAGAAGCCAAGGCCAGCTTCCAGAAGCCTCAGCACTGCAGACACGAAAGCACGCTCCGTTTTCACACAATCACATGTGGGTTAACAAAAGCAGTCAGGAGGCAGTCGAATCCCGACCAAGCAGAGGGCCTGACAAAGCATGCGGCTGTGGGCTTGAGAAATTGCTCCCAGACCAAGAAGGAGGGCCTGGAATCCCACCCAAGGCACAGGATCTGACTTATCCATGTTTGGAGCTTGTGGCTGGATGCAAATAAAAATTTCTGTGAACGTTCAGCCTACGGTCGCTTCCGAGCCTTGGTCAGCAAATGCGTCTTGCATCCAGGCGGGCCCGAAGGACCTTTCGTCTCGCAGCTGTGACAGGCCCTTGTGGCCCCTGGAGACCCCGCACCCTGCACCTGGGGGACAGGTCTGCTGTAAACACGTTGCCCCCTAGGGAGTCTGGAGTCTACGAGGGGAGTGCAGGTTAGAGTTAGACTCTGACTGTGGCTGTCCACTTCTCAGCCAGCCCCACCTCCCGCCCACCGCCCCCTCACCTCTCTCTTATCTGCCCCTCACCTCCCTCCCACCGCCCCTCCCATTTCCCCCCCATCACCTTCCAGACTACCAAGGCAATCTTTGCACAGCGATCAGGCTACACCGTGTCCCAGGCCAGAACCTTGCACAGTGGAAGACGGCGCTCAGAATAAAACAGGACATTCTCCTGCCACCTAAAACGCTGTATATGTTCTACCCAGGGCTGCCCAATATAACTTTCCGTGGTGATGGAATGTTCTAGATCTGTGCTGTCCATCGTGGTGGCCTTTAGCGCATATGGCCACTGACCACTTAAAATGTAGCTCTGAGAACTAAGGAACTAGATTCTTGATTTTACTTAATTTTAATTGATTTAAATTTGAAGACCCACGCATGGCTTGATGGCCTTGGAACTAGGTCACGTTGGTCTAGTCCCCTGACCCTTCTGACCTCAGCTACCCAACCCTTTCTCTCAGCTGCCTCAGGGCCTTTGCACAGGCACTGCCATGCCTCAGGACTCCCCCGTCTTTGTCAGCCCTTCGGATCTCAGTGTAACATCTCGTCCTATGCCAAGACGCCCTTCCCTTCCTTCCAGATCAACACAGCCCTGTCTCTTCCTTCCAGCTACTCTGTCGAGCATTCAGGATTCTGACTCCCCAGTACGGGGAAACGTCATGAAACAGAGACCACACGGGACGATGTCGTGCTGTTTGGGTCACCAGCATGTACCTGGGCATCACACAGCAGGGGCACAAAGAGACGGTCGGGGAATGTGTGTGGACCATCCGGACTGCAGGCTAAGTCAGCCTTCTGAGAAATGTTTCACCAGGCCCAGCATCCAGAGCACAGGCCTTGCCCCCTGGGAACACATCCCTATCCTGATGGAGGTCTGACCCCTGCAAGCAGCCCGTGTCCCTGTGAGGTCCCATCGAGGTCCACACACCAGGCCCCACCAAGGGCAGTCACGGCTCCACACGCCCTTGACTGAAATGACTGGCCTCTAAGCAAACAGCACCCACTGGTGAGCGTTCTGGGACGCGGAGGGAGCTCAGCACCCCGTAGGACCCCGGGAAATCTCTCGGGACCTGCAGGGACAAGCCGGCCCTTAGACTGAGGCCAGCAGACTTGGGTCCTAGCTGCTCAATGCCCAGGAGACCCAGCTGCGGACACACGGAGGGGCGACCTTCCTGAGGGGACGCGGGACCCTCAACATACAGTGGGCTAAGAAATGATTATGGATTCCTGGCCTTTGAATAATTAGGAAGAAATCAGGCAGAAGTAGAGTGGATTTTTTTTGTAGCATTCCCATTTTTTTTTAAAGTTTACTCATTTTATTTTATGGGAGAGAGAGAGCCCGTGTGAGCAGGGGAGGGGCAGAGAGAGAGAGAGAGAGAGAGAGAGGGAACCCCAAGCAGGCTGTGTGCCGTCAGCACAGAGCCCGACGAGGAGCTCAATCCCACCCACCTGGAGATCATGACCTGAGCCAAAAAAAGACTGAGCCACCCGGGCGCCCAGAGTGGTCACTTTAACAGGCAATCGTCGGGCATTGAATTGCGTCTCCCCCGAAACGCACACGTCGAAGCCCGGCGCCCAGCGCGACGGCGTTTGAAGGTGGGCCTTCGGTTAGATGAGGTCTCGAGGGGTCCCCACGAGGGGGTCGGTGCCCTAATGGGAAGAGGAGCCGGAGTGCTCTCTCCGCACCCAAACTGACATGCTGGCGCTCTCACCCTCGCCCCCCAGCCACCAGGACGCTGGGGAGTGCATTCCTGCGGATGACGCGGCCCGCACGTGGTGCTTCCTTACAGCAGCTGGGCTGGGACGGCGATCAAGGCGACAGGGTGACAAAGGGCTGAGCGGGAGGGCGGCCACCTCCCAGAGGAATCGGGCTGTATCGGAAGAAATGTGTCCCATCCACTCACGCTACCAACCCAAGATGCCTGCAGAGTGCACCGCGGGAGCAGCGAGCCAGACGGTGACCTGTGGGGGAGGCTGAGGCACGAGACAGACCACCCGCTCCTCCGTGACCCACCCGCTCAGGCGGGACGCCCACCGGCTCCGGACGATTTCAGGGAGGATCCCAGGAGACCGCCACCCGTCAGCAGGTGACGGCGGCCCAGCCAAGAGTGCAGCTCCTGAGGGTCTGCTCAGCCCCGCGGGACTCCCCACAAGGCCCCTTCCCCCCCTCCCGCGACCATCTGCCCGCCACCTGCCAGCCGCCACCTTCCGACCGGCTCAGACCAGCCCTCGATGCCCCCACGGCTGCCGAGGCAGGCACGTCGCCACACCCACCAATGGGGCAGCGCCGGGCCACGGGCACCCGCCACCCATCCCAGCAGCCACGCCCCGGGTACAGAAGGCACCCCACGCCTCTCCACGCGGGCCCCCGAGAATGCTTCCGAACACCTGCTTCCAAGAGTTCCTCACTCTTTACCTTTCAGAGTCGGAATAGGGCCGTCCTGTCCATCCAGCTCTCCCAGAGGGTCATTCGGGTCCGGAACCTCCATTTCCCCTGGACGAAAGAAAGAGCACAGCACATACATCCGTGAGGTTTACTGCACGCCCTGTACTCCGCTTCTCGTGCAAGAACAACAGTATTCTAGCAACACCGTCCACCGTGTACAGAAAACTTAGGAGGACAAGGCGCTGTGGGAGCTTCTGGAAGGCTCTGATCTGGCATTGCAGCAGAAGTGATTCTTCACGCTGACCCCCAGGGTGGCAGAACACACAGACGAAGCACACGTGTGACCGAAGCCCTGCGCGCCATTTAGGGAGGGACAGAGATTCGAACACTGGCTGGCGAAAGAGAACACCTCGGTCGCCAGAGTCTGCAGGTGGCTCTCCGGAGGGGGGCCCTGGAGATCGTGAATAAATTCGGAACCGGGGTGTTTCAGGCAGCGCGTTCCTCTCCTGTCCACTGGCAGCCAGCAGCCAAGGACGGACCTACCTACAGCTGTGAGGACAGAGGTATCTCGTCCTACAGCTCTAGCAACCCACCCTCTAGAGACGGGGTCACAGCAGGCGCAACCACTCCCAGGCTCACCCCCACCCAGCGCGGGAGCAGATCTGGTCCGCCTAACCCAGAATACCACACAGAGCCGTGGGCCCCTGTTCCCGGGTCCCACCAGTCGGGCCGGGAGGGTGGGATAGAAATGGTGGCTCTGACGACACATCCGGATGGATCCGGGTCTGTGACATCAAAACCTAGCACGGAATGGGACACACGTGCCGAACGTCACGCAGCTTAGAAGGAAATCTTGCCCTGCTACACGTGGATGACCCTGGGGGACATTATGCTGAGGGAAAGAGCCAGACACAGAAAGACAAATAGTGTCTGACCAGTGAGGTCCCCAGAGGTGTCCAATTCATAGGCAGAAAGCAGACAGGGGGGCGGTGGGGGGGGGGGGGGAGGCAGGAGTTGGTGGTTTAATGGGGACAGGTTCTGGAGATGCATGGTGATGGCAGGAGTACAATAATGTGAGTGCCGTTAACGCCACTGAACCCCATACTTAAAAATGGCTAAGACGTGGGGCGCCTGGGTGGCTCAGTCGGTTGAGTGTCCGACTTCAGCTCAGGTCATGATCTTACGATCCATGAGTTCGAGCCCCGCGTCGGGCTCTGTGCCGACAGCTCGGAGCCTGGAGCCTGCTTCGGGTGCTGTGTCTCCTTCTCTCTCTGCACCTCCCCTGCTCACACTCTGTCTGTCTCTCTCTCAAAAATAAATAAACATTTTTAAAAAAATGGCTAAGACGTGTGGAGGTTCCTCAAAAAATTAAAAATAGATCTACCCTATGACCCAGGAACAGCACTGCTAGGAATTTACCCAAAGGACACAGGAGGGCTGGTGCACAGGGGCACTTGTACCCCAATGTTTATAGCAGCGCTTTCAACGATAGCCAAATTATGGAAAGAGCCTAAATGTCCATCAACTGACGAATGGATAAAGAAGATGTGGTTTATAAATACAATGGAATACTACTCGGCAATGAGAAAGAATGCGATCTGGCCTTGTCTAGCAACGTGGATGGAACTGGAGGGTGTTATGCTAAGTGAAATAAGTCAGGCAGAGAAAGACAGATACCATATGTTTTCACGCTTATGTGGATCCTGAGAAACTTAACAGAAGACCGGGGGGGAGGGGGAGAGGGGAAAAAAGTTACAGAGAGGGAAGGAGCCAAACCCTAAGAGACTCTTAAAATCTGAGAATAAACTGAGGGTTGATGGCGGGGGGGGGGGGGGGGGGGGGGAAGAAGTGGGTGATGGGCATGAGGAGGGCACCTGTCGGGAGGAGCCCTGGGTGCTGTGTGGAAAGCAATTTGACAATAAGTTTCCTATTAAAAAAAATGGCTAACACGGCAAACTTTTAGGTTATGTGCATTTATTACAATTTCTTTGAAAGTCTCCGGAAGGCGGTTTATAACTCAGTGACAAACCGGGTCACCCCGCTTGCCTCTCTTACACGAGACCCAGGAACCAACAAAGCACCCAGACACTCGAGGCCGCTCTTGCGATGAGAAGCCTTGCTCGAGGAAGCTGGGGCCTGCGAACAGGGTACAAGCGGTTTTCAGACAGAGCGGCTTTCACGCAAGAGTCTTCAAATTGTTTCGCTGAATAAACACCGACTGGCCAGCTGATTCATGAGGGCACCGGCATCTCTAAGCTAAACCTGTCTGCACCGCCAGGTCCGAAACCCCAGGATGCGCCAGGGAACACATCAGCCTTCAGCGCCCTTGGCATTGAGCCGCAGCACCCATGCGGCCAGCGGGAGGGTGTTTCTGCCCGGGCCGGGGCTTCTCACACCCAGTTAAGGAAGGTCCCCTCTTTCTATCACTTCTAGTCCAAACTCAACCACACAACAGACGCCACGCTCCATGCCGGCTTCCGTAAAATGTCCCCCATCGATCACGCGTCCTTATTCTCCAATTCCCCGTATCGCTCAACGTTCCCCAGGGGACTGTAAACAGCGGCTAGGCCATCCCAGCATTAGAACCTAGACAGAATCCGGGGCCCCGGCAGCACAGACACAGGCAGAAACCGGGCAAGGCAGTCCACGGATGTGTGCTAAAGAATTAAACTTGAGCTGGGTTGGAAATTTTCAATTGGCATGTTATACATGCCATCACTCAGCGCTGTGTAAATGCAGAGAGACCACAGGAAATCAAACACACTTGTACTATATACACACATCTGAAAGAGGCATAAAAATTATTAACTGCTTAGCAATTGACAAATGGTGTGAAACAGTCAAATAAATATACACCCTGAAGAAAAATAAGCACTATTAGCCCAATTCTACCGCGGAACAGATTCCCAGCTCTTCCAAGGTAGCTTTCTGTTTTGCGGCCCAAGGTTTCCCGGCGCGTCTGAGTCACGGTGTCCCCCTCACGGTGCGAAGGAGCCGGAGGTGGCCCCGATGCTTCTGCTGACTCTCGGGTCGACCTCACCCACCCACCCAGACCTGCAAAGTCGCTGTTCACCGCAGAAATGCTAAGACTCTGAACAGGTTGTGATGGTCAGCACGGAGGCTGCGACTTGACTTTTCATCTCTTTCGGCCTCAGGCTTTGCCTTAAAAAATAACTTAGTAGGGGCGCCTGGGTGGCTCAGTCGGCTAAGCATCCGACTTTGGTTCGGGTCATGATCTCGCGGTGAGTGAGTTTGAGCCCCGTGTGGGGCTCTGTGCTGACAGCTCAGAGCCCGGAGCCTGCTTCGGATTCTGTGTCTCCCTCTCTCTCTACCCTTCCCCTGCTCACACTCTGTGTGTCTCTCAAAAATAAACATTTAAAAAAAATTTTTAAATAAAAAATGACAGCAAGGGTCACATATGTGAGTAAAGGCAGAATATGGCCCATTACCGTGGTCCTTAGAGCTGACACCCTAAGTTTCCACAGAACGGGGCCCCGTTGTTGCTTCCTGAGAAAGGAGGACCCCACTGATAGCCTGATATTAGAAACTGTCATTCTCCTACAGAGCATGAAGTCAGACACAGAATGGTTGTCCACACTCAAGATGCTGCACGTCCTAAAATTTAAAAGCCAAATGGAACAGGTGCAAATATGAATTTGGGGAAAGGAGACAAGTGGGTCCAGCGTTTCAGCAGATGCCAACTGAATGTCTCCCGGCCCCCAAAAAGGGTTGGAAACACCCCAGAGGAAAAACACAAAACAAACACAGGCCAAAACCAACAAAACAACTGCAAAAACTACCACACACACACACACACACACACACACACACACACATCCAAATGTCACTGTTGCATAGCCAGAATTATAAAGGTAATTTAAAATTTCTTCTTTTATTTTATTTTTAAACACCTCTACAATGAAAAAGCATCGGATTATTAATCGATGTAATTCACATACCACAAAATTTGCCATTTTAAAGTCTACAGTCCACGGGCGCCTGGGTTCAGTGCCAGGCTCTTGATTTCTGCTCAGGTCATGATCTCACAGTTTGTGAGTTCAAGCCTCACATCAAGCTCTGCGCTGTCAGCACAGAGATCCTGTCTGCCTCCCTCTCTGCCCCTCCCCTGCACATTCTTTCTCTCTCTCTTTCTCCAAAATAAATAAACTTTAAAAAGTATCTAAAAAAAATCTCAAAAAAACTAAAAATAAAGTCTACCTTCCAGCCCCAGCGGGTTTGGGGATATGCACAAGATTGTGCAACTGTCTCCACTATGTAATTCCAGAATATTCCATCGCCCCCAAAAGAAATCTTGTTCTCATCGGCAGCCCTCCCCATTCCCACCTCCCCCAGGCCCTGCAACCACCAGTCTGCTCTCTGTCTCTAGAGCTTTATGTTTTGGGCATATTATATAAATGAAATCACACAACATGTGGCCTTTTGAACAAACACCAATTGTATGATTCCTTTTGCTTTTTGATATTATGTGTGGAAGTGCACACAAGACCCGAGGTGAGTACAGGACAGGAGGCTGGAGTCACCAGGATTATGGACGCCAAGACATGTCTGAAAGTCACCTGCCAGGACACCAGCACACCTCCACACGCTGCCACGGGAAAGGCGGGGCTCCGGGGCTCTGGACACAGGGGACCAAGTCGGGGTTCAGCACCGCCAGCACTGGAGCTGGTCTCTCCTGCTTGCGCCCTGACTAGCGGGCTCTCCTGCATGTCACTGCTGCTGGCTGACCGACCTGTACCCACCTTCCTAACCCCGCACACTGCCTTGGTGATCCCTGCCAGCCCGGCTGGCCGGTGACAGTCCCCGGCGGTGTGAGCCCCGTGCCATCTCCCTGATGGCCTGCCCAGCACCTCCTCACACAAAGCCCCGCTTCGGGCTTGCCTGGTGCTGCTGCCCTCGCCTCCGCTGGCCATCCGACAGACGAGGAGACCCGAACAGGGAACAACCTAGGGGAGGAGCCCCGGCTGCCCCAACGCCTCGGGACTTAATCCTCTTCTGAAATGGAGCAAATCACATGTCTTTCATTTTGGTAGAAGGCTACAGGGCGTGCTATGAAGGCCACACGTGTCCATCAGGGGCTTGGAATTTCTGATGCTCTAACTCTCCCGCACCAGACGTGGGGGGCTTTCACTGTGAAAACCCACGCAGGGAGACACGGAAGGCCACCGGAACACAAACCATCGATGGCCTCAATCAAGTAAGGGGTTTATTAGCTCCTTAATTGTTTGTTTGATGTTTGAAGAAGAGAGAACATTTAATTTGAAACCAATTGAAATGTGGCTGCTTTAGCGCAAAGACACATTAATTGTATAGTTTGACAGTCAAACTATTATAGTCAAAATTATACTTTAGTCAAAACTATAGTCAAAATTATACTTTAATGCCTAGAAGCAAAGGCTGAACACAACGTGATAATAACCCTTCTGGAACATGGGATTCTGGAACAGAAAAAAGTACATTAGGTAAAGTCTAAGCAAAGAGGAACGGTATGGATTTTGGTTAAGAATAGTGAGTGGCCGGGGCAGCCGGGTGGCTCAATCGGCTGGGTGTCCGACTCTTGATTTAAGCTCAGGTTGTGATCTCGAAGTTCGTGGGATCGAGCCCCATGTCCGGCTCCATGCTGACAGTGTGGAGCCTGCTTCGGATTCTCTGTCCCCACCTTTCTCTGCCCTTCCCCTGCTCATGCTCTCTCTCTCTCAAAAATTAAAAAAAAAAAACCTCTCCCTCTCTCTTTCCCTCCCCCCACCGCATGCTCTCTCTTTCTTTTAAAATAAATAAATAAATATTTTTTTCAAAAAGAATCAGTCAATCGAGGCACATTTGCTGTGACAAATGTCCCACACTAACGTGTAAGATTTAACATCGGGGGAAACAGGTGCGTGGTGCAGAGGAACTCAATACGACCTTCACATCCTTTCTACAAATCTAAAACTGTCCTCACCGAAGAGCTTACTCAAAAACACTTACACATCCCATCACATGGCTTAAGCCCATAACCAAGGCTCACAGGTAGAGAAGGGCTGTAGGAAAGATCCTATCTCCAAACACCTCGCATTCTTGATCACTGGATACGGCCCCGAAGCCAGGCATGAACGGTAGATTTAGTGTCAGGTGTTCAAAGAGTCCGTAGCAGGCCAGTGACTACTCAGAAGTTAAGTGAGTTAGGTTCGGACCTGAATCCTACGTCATTCATCAGGCGTGGTGACGTCAGCTCTTACTCAGGAACTTGGGGCATATTCTGGGCAGCACTAATCAGTGTCCCGCACATTCAGGGCTGAACTGACCGGCGTCAGAATGGCCCGATGAAAAGATTTGATGCTGATATTTCATGGCACACACGCTGCCCACACGTGGGAAAATGCAGAGCGATTGGGAACCAGGCACCAGCCACACACACACGGAATCTTCCACAGACCTTCTCTCAACACGGGCCTCCAGCGTGACGTCCTGATTTAGGGCGTCCGTAAGAGACGTGTACGTCTGCAAAGCAGCAAGTGGGTCTGTGCTGATTTCCAGGCTCTTTCTGTCCTATTAAAATCCCAGCTTTCTCATCAGCAGCAGAGACACTATGAAGCAAGAATTTACTAATGAAGTTCAACCCACGCCCTCGGATGTGGGCCCATGGTGCTATTCTGTTTGCGATTTGCGTCTCTTAAAAAGTGTTTTGTTATTCCTACTGTTTTCATCCTTACGCCCTACCTGCTGATCTGAATCGGTACACGTGCTGTGATTTAATTAGATGTAGTCTCTAGAATATCTGGACACCTTCAAAGCAGGCTCCTTTTAATTAGTGAGGCTGCCTTCTTCACCGGAGCTTGGCATTCTTGGGTTTGGTCATCCTTGCGAAAAGGTATAATTTCCAGGATATGAGAAAGAACAGCAGTCAGGGAGGGCCCAGAAAAAGCCCACAGTCTGGAGGGGTGATCGTGTAGCAGAACAGGAGCTTCTCGAAGGACAGGCCCGGATTTTACGATGAAAACCCAGACAGCACACCCGTTTTCGACGGGCAACGTTGGCCGTGCATCCAGCGCAACCCCTCGGCTGAGCAACATGTGCAACCGAAACCATCCGTGACGCCGGAAGTGTAAGAATGGAGGGAAAGAAACTAACAACCGAGAGGGAGCGCGGTAGATGGTCCTAAAAGGCGCGTCCGTTAGTCTGGGCGTTCGGCCAGAGAAGGTACGTCCAACAGGAAGAAGACTCCATAACGTCTCTGGGAACACGCTGGTTAAAACGTCGCACGCTGTGTGTCTCCAGCCAGAAAAGCGCACAGCGGTCAGGGTGAGCGGCCTGTGCCCAATCGCCGGCCGTCTTTATTCTCACTATTGCTACCTCGGGGTTGAGTAAACATTGGTGGTGTTCTCCCTCAAGGGCTGGCCTAACCCTGCTTTGGAAACACGAAGTAACACCCACCAACCTGAAACGGAGTCACCAGGGTCCCTCACCAACTTACACTCCTCTTTGATTCCACTTCTGCGGCAAAAAAAAAAAAAAAACCCCGTCAAGGCCGCGGGTGAGTGGGAGCCCAGACCCAGATGCCGCCCCGGCACCCCCTGAAGGGAGGGCTTTTCCACCCTGGGTCCCCGGTGGGTCCCCCGGACCCCCAACAGAGGCCCCGCTGTCAGGGTCCAGTGAGGATCTGGCCGAGGAGGGCGAGGGGCCGCTCGGGAGGCTGAATCGGGGACTTCCGTCTGCCCCAATATCTAGAGCCCCCCGCAGAAAAGGAGCCAACGGACATGCTGGGTATGTTCCCTGTTGCCATTGGGTTTCACGGACGAGTCTTGAATGTCGGTTGTCCCCCTGCACACGAGGAGTCGTTTCTTACCTCGAATCCCTAAATTTCATTAAAGGTAAAGAGAGGAAAAGACACCTTAAAACAAACAAATAAAGCAACCCTTAGTGGGAAAAGAATCCAGTTGTGCAGTAACCCATAGAAACAGGGGAAGTGACCTTCTAACTGTTTAAGGAAGGGATTTAAAGGCCTCGGCCACACGCGCCGCAGCCCCGGGACCCAGGCCTGCGAGACCCGTAGGCTGGCGTGAGCGGGACTGGAGAGAACAGGGTCCGAGGGTCAGAAGAGGCCTGCGTCAACCAAGAATCTACGTCCGGCCTGTGTGGCCAGATGCTGCTCTCGTCCCCAGAGGCATCGTCCAATTGTTCTTTTGAAAGTGGGACATGCGATCGCCTCAAGTTCATGGAAATAAGCAACAAAATGGGGGTCAATGTCTGCTACAATTGACCAGGTGGTGACAGTGATGATTTTTTTTTTAATTTTTTTTTTAACGTTTATTTATTTTTGGGACAGAGAGAGACAGAGCATGAACGGGGGAGGGTCAGAGAGAGGGAGGGAGACACAGAATCCGAAACAGGCTCCGGGCTCTGAGCTGTCAGCACAGAGCCGGACGCGGGGCTTGAACTCACGAACCGCGAGATCATGACCTGAGCCGAAGTCGGACGCTTCGCCGACTGAACCACCCAGGCGCCCCAGTGATGATTTTGTTTAAAGGTACCTTCTGTATGAGCTTGCCAGCAACAATGCACCACTGCCCGGATGTCCAAATTTTGGAGGCCGAATTCGAGATCCCGATGCGAGCAGGGCTGGTTTCTTCATGGCCCCTCTCCCAGGCGTGCAGACGGCCGTCCCCTCTGCGTCCCCTCTGTGTCCCAATCTCTCCTTATAAGGACGCCAGTCGCATTGGCTTCGAGCCCACCCTAATGACCGCATCTAAATTTAATTACTTCTGTAAAGACAGTATGTCCAAACGAGGTCCCCCTCTGAGATACCGGGGGGGCTAGGACTGCAGCGCGTCTATTCTGGGGGAGCACGATTCAACCGACAACAGGTAGCGTTCATTTGCCCTCATTGCCTCTTTAGAAGGAATGCGGATGTGAAGGCGGCTTTTGCGAGCACGGGGTGCAGACGGACAGACAGGCCTCAACGAGACAGGAGGCAGGGGTTTGGACCAGGTACAGAGGTGCGTCTGGGGGACCCGCCCACAGCCCGCTGATGATTCTAGCGCCCCGGCTGCTGCCTCAGACACCTTCTCTCTTGTACGAAATACACCCCGTGGCTGCGCTCCCCCAGACGTGAGTCAGGACAGGGGTTCTCCGAGCTCCATGCGCCCGCGATTTCCAGCAGCAGCTGTGACACCTTCCGAGCCCGCACCTGCCAGGTCCCTCCGCTCACGGCGCTCACTCACGTCAGCGCCACTGTCCCCGCTGGGCGGCAGGGAGGCCCGCAGGGAGGGGGGCGCTGGTCAACGTTTACATGGTGCCTCAGTTTACCCACGTCGTCCTCATAGCCCCTTCCCATGACCTCCGCGTCTGGATCTTCTCCTCCTGCCCTCATTTTCCGTGCCACTGAGTGTCTTCCCCGCCCTGCTCCTCTGAAGGCTGCACCTGCAAAGCTCCTCCCTCTTTCCACCCTTGAGGGGAGAGAGGGCTTGGCTTTAAAAGAGCAAAACAGGGGCGCCTGGGTGGCTCGGTCAGTTAAGCGTCTGACTTCGGCTCAGGTCATGATCTCACTGTTCACGGGTTCGAGCCCCACGTCGGGCTCTGGGCTGACAACTCGGAGCCTGGAGCCTGCTTCCGATTCTGTGTCTCCCTCTCTCTCTGCCCCTCCCCCGCTCCCTCTCTCTCTCTCTCTCTCTCTCTCTCTCTCTCAAAAATTAACTTAAAAAGAAATAAAAAGAAAATGCACAGAGCCCCCAAAATGTACCTTGTCAGGTCAGACCCCTCTCCGGGAAGCCAGTGTCACAGACCCGAGGACCAATTCCCATCTGATATGCACATCATACTCGACGTGTCCAAGCAGGAACCCCGCTCTCCTCCACAGACTACTCCCCTGCAGCTGCCCCCCACCTCCTGAATTCTGACTCCGTCGATCCACAGGCCAAGGCCCCAGCCCCCCCCCCAGTTGTGTCTGACTCCCCTTCCAGCCACATTCTGCGTCCAACCCGTCATGAAATGTCAACCGCTCGGTCTTCAAAATGAATCAGAATCGATGCTGCCGGCCCCGCCCCACCCCCGCCTCGCCCCTGCCCCGCTGCTCACGCCTGGTCCCCTTCGCTCCTGGTTCTGCTGGGTCACATGACAGCCCCTGCATGACCCACCTCCCCTCCAGAAGGGGCTTCACGCACCATCACCTGAGACAGCAGAGGTGACCCTCGAAAACATAAGGCCCAGCGGGAGAAGCCGGACACGGAAGAGCCCGGATTGTGTGACTCCCGCTTACACCACGTTCAACGAGAGCCCGAGGCACGTGTGGTGACGGAGGTCAGCAGCACCCTTGCGGGGGACGGCCACGACGGAGCAGGACAGAGGTTTCTGCGAGGCTGCTGGCGACATGCGAACTGATGCACGTATGCGTATTACGCCCACCCCAAGCTTTCCGCGTTTCCCCTGGCGTGTTCGCTCCTGTAACACTACCTCCTTCAACGAGGCCCACCCTGACCCCTTCCCTCCACATCAAGCTCTCAGTCCTGCTGCCTAAAAACCACATGTCTGTCTGCTCCCTGCTCAGCCCGGCAGCTGAGCAGGGATGGTTCCTCTGGCGAACGAGTGAATGAATGAATGCTCCTGTGCTCGACACCTTCCAGCACCTTCCACCTGCTCTACCCTCTGTCCGCCCTCCATGCAGATGCACACGCACACGCGGCCTCCTGAACTCGCCCGGGCTCCTCTACCCTTCACGCCCCCCTCCCCCCGTCAACAACTCCAGCCCCTTCTCCCTCTAGAGTTGACGTCTGTTTGCCCCCCGCCTGGA
This sequence comes from Panthera pardus, assembly GCF_024362965.1. NCBI lineage: Eukaryota > Metazoa > Chordata > Mammalia > Carnivora > Felidae > Panthera > Panthera pardus. The sequence goes on from NW_026526766.1 coordinate 4,646,642, forward strand.
AAACGCCACCTGAGACCTCTCCGCTCCGTTGCTGGCTTGTGAGGCCACCCTCCCCGTCCCTTGCTGCATTTCTCTCCAGAGCAACGTGTCTGTCCCACGTCAGCAGAGGGTGGTCCGTGGAACAAGGCTGTGGGTGACGGTCACAGGCGTTACCTCGAACCCCGGCATGCAGGAAGCACCCCAAAACTCCGAGGACAAAACGCATGCTGGCAGAGTCGTGGGACCGTCACGCTCACGTTCCGGAAACCCTGAGGTTCATCTCACGGTGTGAAGGGGGGGCTCACACCTGTCCCAGGCATGCGGGGGGGCCCCTTTGCTGCACTCCTCTTCTCAGAGGCAGATAAGGGGGTCACAGTGCGGGCCCCTGCCCCTCCCAACAGCAAGCGAGCACCTCCCTGCTCCACTGCCCTCCGACCCGACCTTCCTCCCCGTGCCCCAGCAGGTGCACCTGAGATGCATTCTGCTGAGAGACACCAGGCCCCCGGACCACACGCCGCAGAACTGGCCCGCAGAACGGTGGCCTAAGGATCTCGGTGAACTCACTCTGCCTCCAAAACCACAAAATCCTGGGCCACGCGATGAAAACCAAGCATGTCGGAACTCCGAGAATTCACCAGGGCCACCGAATGAGCTGAAAACAAATCGTCCACGTGAAAGAAAGGACTGAAGGACTGGGCCCCGGGAAGATAGCCTCGCTGCATCGTCTGGACGTACAGCACCCGGGGGAGATCCTAGGTCTGACTCGGCTGGGCTGTGGCTGGGGTCGTAGGGAGGCAGCGGGGAGGGGGGTGTCACCCCTGGGACACTGTCAAACAGCAGCAGGCTGCCAGCAACACCTCAGCAGCTCCCTCGTGGCGACCACAGGGCAGGAAACACCAGGCGCCCAGAATTCAAAAGGAAATCCAGACCCAGGGGACCACAGGAAACTTCGAGAAGTCTGACGTACTTCCCGGATCAACAACACTGCGCATGTGGAAGGCCATGCGCACACCCCAGGAAGGCTAGAAGGCGGAAGACACCGGCCCCTCGTCTCTGGTGCCATCAGGAAGAGGCAGCGAAGGCTGATGTTTGATGGATGCCCGCTCACAAGCTCCCCTTGGCAAAAGGTTCAAGACACGCAGCGAGGTGCGTAAGAAAGTCTCCTGACCAGGGACTGGCTGGCCACACAACAGTGCTGACTGAGAGGTGACCCTCAGGAACCCAAACTTGAAAACGCAGAGGACCTTCGGCGCCGGGGTGGCTCAGTCGTTTAAGCGTCCAACTTCAGCTCAGGTCACGATCTCATGGTTCATGAGTTTGAGCCCCTCGTCGGGCTCTGTGCTGACAGCTCAGAACCCGGAGCCTGCTTCAGATTCTGTGCCTCCCTCTCTCTCTGCCCCTCCCAGACTCATACTCTGCGTGTGTGTGTGTGTGTGTGTGTGTGTGTGTGTGTCTCAAAAAATAAACATTAAATAATTTTAAATAAAATGTAGAGGACCACATGTTAAGTGTTCTTATCACACAGACAAAATAATAACAATACTAACAACAGTAATAAAGACGGGAGAAGGAGACTTTTGGAAGCAATGGCTATGTTTATAGCCCAGACTGTGGTGATGGTTTCACGAGCATACACTGATCCCCAAACTTACCAAGTTGTGTACGTTAAATCTGTAAAGTTTTCTGGATGCCAATCATACCTCAATTGAGTGGTTTAAAAACAAAACAAAGAGAACTTAAGAATAGCGGACAACTCAGCGGTCACACATCATAGGAAAGAGAGAACCCGCAGAATTAGTCAAGGAAAGCCACTAAACAAACAAACGGTAACAAGAAAAACACCCCCAAAAACCGAAATGAAAAACAAAAACAAAACCACAGCAGCAAAAACAAACCTTGTTGGGTAGAGGGGTTTGCTACTAGAGTTGCTAAAATATTATTTAAAATGTCCAATTTTGGGGGTGCTTGGGTGGCTCAATTGGTTAAGTGTCCGCCTGACTCTTGATCTCAGCTCAGGTCACGATCTCAAGATTTTTGAGTTTGAGCCCCATGTCGGGCTCTGTGCTGATGGCATGAAGTCTGCTTGGGATCCTGTCTCTCCTTCTCTCTGACCCTCCCCAGCTTGTGTGTGCTCTCTCTCTCTCTCTCAAAATAAATAAATAAATTTAAAAACATTTTTAATAAAAAAACCAAAATGTCCAGTTTTAACAAAGAGTACAAAGACATACAGAAAAAAAAAAAATCAAACAGCATGCCACATACACAGGAAGAAAAAAAAACACCTAACAGGAAATGTCCCTGAGGAGACTAAGACCATTATAAATATAGTCTTAAACATATTATAAATATGTTTAAAAAAAGAAAGAAAACCACATCTAAGGAATCAAAGGAGGGGCACCTGGGTGGCTCAGTCAGTTAAGTGTCTGACTTCAGCTCAGGTCATGATCTCACAGTTTGTGGGTTTGAACCTCCTGTCGGGCTCTGTGCTGACAGTTCACAGCCTGGAGCCCACTTTGGATTCTGTGTCTCCCTTTCTCTCTGCTCCTCCCCTGCTCACGCTCAAAAATAAATAAACCCTCAAAAAAATTGTATAGAATCAAAGGAAATTACAACAACTTTTTCTCACCAAACAGGGAATATCAATAAAGTGATAGAAATCAAAAGAATCAAATAGAAATTCTACAGTGGAAAGAACAATAGCTGAAATTCACCAGGTGGGCTCCACAGCAGATGTGAGCTGGCAGAAGATTCAGTGAAGTAGAAGACACTTTACTATCTTTCCTGCAATAGAGATTATCTACTCTGAAGAGAAGAAAATGAAAAGAATAAAGAAAAGCAGCAGAATCTAAGGCACCCGTGGGACATGACCAAGAGCACCAACACATACATAATGGGAGTCCAGAAAGAGATGAAAAAGGCAGAAAAAAATATCTGAAGAAATGATAACCAAAAACTTACCAAACTGGAGAAAAAGTATTCATTTAAACACTTAGAAAATCAAGAAACTCTAAGTAGGACAACCTCTAAGAGACCTACAACTGGACGCACCACAAACAAACCTGAAAAACGAAAGCAGAATCTTAAAAGGAGCAAGAGAAGGGACTCGTCATGTAGTGGGGGTCCTCAGTAAGATTAAGAGTTGGTTTCTCATCAGAAACCAAGTGGGATGACATATTAAAAGTTTTGGGGGGAAGAAAAAGACTGTCAGTCAAGAATTCTATACCCAGCTAAACTCTTTTTCAAAAATGAGTAAGTTAGGCCACTTCCAGATGAACAACAAATGGGGAAAATCTGTCATTAGCAAACTTCTCTACAAGACATAGTAAAGGGAGTTATTTGAGGGAAGATGAAAGGACATTGGAAGGAATCCGAATCCACACAAAGAAGTAAAATAGTACCAGTAAGGTACCTACATAGGTACTATGAAAGTTATATAAGCGTATTTTTGTCTGTAGCTCTTTTTTTCTATTTCTTTTAAAAAACTTCTGCATAAAACCATAACTATAAAATTGTGTTGATGAACTTAAAACATAAAGATGTAAATTGTATGGCACTAATAGTTCAGAGGGAAGGGGAAGGAATAGCAACATATTGGAGCAAAGTATTTACTATTAATATTAAGTTAGTATTAATCTGAACTATATTTTTTAAATGTTCATTTATTTATTTGGGGGTGGGGGGGCAGGGGCAGAGAGAGAGGAGGGAGAGAGAGGATCCCAACAAGCCTCCACACTGTCAGTGCAGAGCCCCACACTGGGCTCAATCCCATGAACCATGAGTGAGCAAGATTTTTTGTTAAGTAAGATGATAATAGTAATCTTCATGCAACCACTGAGAAAATGATTTTTTAAAATGACATATATGAGAGACAAAGAAATTTTTAAATCACACCAGGAACTATCTACTTAATACAAAAAAAAAAAAAAAGGAAGGAATCAAGGAACAGAGGAACAAAAAAGAAGTGATATATAGAAAATAAGTAGCAAAATGACAGAAGGAAAACCTACCTCATAATTAATTAATTAAAAGCAAATGGGTTGAAAGGACAAATCAAAACAGCAGAGATTGGCCAAAAGGATTTTTAAAATTATCCAACTTTATGTTGTCTATAAAAGATACTTTGTATTCAAGAACACAAATAGCTGGAAAGGGGTATCACACACACAATAATCATAAGAAAGCTGTAAGGGCTATATTAGTACCTAACAAAATAACCTGCAGGATATAAATCACTACTAGAAACAATGGACATTTTATAATGACGAGATGGTCAATCCAATCTATTTTAAACACATATGCAACTAAAAACAAAGCCCCAAAAACACAAAGCAAAAACTTACAGAAATGAAGGGGAAAATAGCTAAGTCAGCAATAATAACTGGAGATTTCCACTTTCAATAATGGACATAAGTACTAAATAGATCAGCAGGGGAACAGAAAACTTAAACAACACTATACACTATGCCTAACACTAAAGAACATTCCACGCCAACCACAAGATACACATTCTTCTCAAACTTACACAGAAAGTATTCTAGGACAGATAATATTCTAGGCAATAAAATAAAACTTGATAGCTTTAAAAGGAATAAAGTCATGCAAAGTACGTTCTCTAGCAACAGAATGGAATTAGAAATCAGTAACAGAAGAAAATTTAGGAAATTCACAAATACGTGAAATGAAACACAACATTTCTAAATAACCAATGAGCCACAGGAAAAAAATCACAGGAAGATTATAAAATACTCTGGGAGGAATGAGAGTGATGCCCAAAATAACAGAACTTAAGTGTGCAGCTAAAGCAATGCTTAGAGGGAAAGTTACAGTCTTAACTGTCCGTACTAAAAAGGATGTTAAACCAATAACCTCGCTTTACACATTAAGGCCTTGTAAAAAGAAGAGCAAACTTAACCCAAAGCTAACAGAAGAAAGAAAAGAATAAAAATAACAGAGAAAATCAAAGCTGGTTCTTTGAAAAGATGAACGGAATTGAGAAAGCTTTGTCTAGGGTGACCAAGAGAAAAAGAGAGGAGGCTCAAATTATTAAAATCAGAAATGAAATATGGGGGCATTACTACTGAATTACAAGAAACAGAAAGGTCTAGAAAAGAATACTATAAATCATCGTGTGCCAACAAGTTAATAATATGGATGAAATGGACACATTCCTACAGAAACGCAGCGACTGACACTGATGTCAGAAGAAACAGAAAATCTGAACGGGTCTAGAACAAGTGAAGACATTGAATTAACAATAAGAAAACTGCACAGAAAGAAAACCCCAGGGCCGGATGGCTTTTCTGGTGAATTCTACCAAATGTTTAGAGAATTAACACCTATAACTTCACAGACACTTCAAAAAATAAAAAATGGAATACTTTCCAACATATTTGATAAGGCCAGTATTGTCCTGATACCGAAAGCACGTCGTGGTAAATCTGAACAAAGTAAATCTGTACACAAAGTGCAGAAAATTGCAAAGTCAAGACTCTTGAGTGAGCAGAGCAAGGTGAGAGCCAAGTGTACCCTGTGTCCCCCAAGGCCAATCCCAGACACAGAAAGGCAGGTGACCTAGAGTCGTGGAAGCTAGGCAGGAAACACAACCCTGCAGAGACTTACGCAGGAAACAGGATGCACCATGTCTGAGTCATGTTAGCAAATTTATACATGTCCTTTTCCACTAAAAAAACAAAGAAAAAAAAAAAGCCTAGCTAAATTTTTTAGGTAGAACAAAATAACTCATCTTGGAAATTGTATAACTAACGAGATTTTCTAGGGGCATCTGGGTGGCTCAGTCGGTTGAGTGTCTGACTTCGGCTCAGGTCATGATCTCATGGTCCGTGGGTTCGAGCCCCGCGTCGGGCTCTGTGCTGACAGCTCAGAGCCTGGAGCCTGCTTTGGATTCTTTGTCTCCCTCTCTCTGTGCCCCTGCCCTGCTCACACTCTGTCTCTGTCTCTCAAAAAAGTGAAGAAACATTAAAAAATATATATATATTAAAAAAAAAACTAATGAGATATTCTAGTTTTTTTTAAAGAATGTCAACAATTTAATGAAACTACGTAACTTAAAATATCTACCGCACAAAGAGAGATGCAGCCATAGTGAGAGTCCCCTGCGCGCCCCAGGAGTTTTAAACAACCTGAAAACAGTCTTTATATTCTGTTTCCCAAATACCTGATCCCACTGGAGAGTATCTGATCCGTTCAATGCAAAGAGCAAGGATTTGCAATAGCAACACGAATATTTGCACTCTGTCAGTTATGATTTTGGACCATTAACATTGACTATATTAAAGCAATACAGGGGCACCTCAGTGGCTCAGTCGGTTAAGCGGCGACTTTGGCTCAGGTCATGATCTCACGGTTCGTGAGTTCGAGCCCCGCATCGGGCTCTGTGCTGATGGCTCAGAGCCTGGAGCCTGCTTCAGATTCTGTCTCCCTCTCTCTCTGCCCCTCCCCCGCTCACGCTCTCTCCCTCTCTCTCAAAAAATAAATAAACATTAAAAAAAATTTTTTTAAACAATACTAACCAGTGCAAGTCGTTACCATAAAAATGCAGGTAATTGCCAATTATCATTTTTTCTATAAATGAATGTCGTTGTCTCTTCTAAGCTTCTCCTTTTAAACTAATTTACTGAAAGCATGAAGTTGGCAATCCTATCACCAGACACTGCCTATTTCCTCATGCTCCAATAAAAAAAGGACATTTTTCAGTACATTGTTTTACCTAAGTGAGACTCTTAAACTCATAAATCATGGTCGTTTCAAGATTTTCTTTGAGGGTTTCTTTATTTTCACAGCCAGAAGCCCTAAACTAATCAATCATGGAGTAATGTCATGGGCAATTACCACGGGCGGGACTTGCCTGTTCTGTCTCTCAAGGTGTGTTCTCAGCTTCATATTTTAAAGCACATTTGTTTTAACAACCAAAGGGCACCATGGAAGCTCTCTCTCTCAGTTGTTGGGACACCCAGGAAACACACACACACACACACACACACACACACACACACGCATGTGCCTGTGACTCAGAGGGTCCCTGCAACTTCCTCCTCATGACTTTAAGCTTTCAGGATCTTAAACAGACAGATTTGGAAGAAAATGAGACCAGATGAAAAGAACATTAAGGGCTGGCATCCCTGGGCACAGGGACAGGGGGCTGGCATCCCCAGGCACACGGGCAGGGGGCTGACATCTCTAGGCACAGGCATAGGGGGCTGACATCTCTAGGCACAGGCATAGGGGGCTGGCATCCATGAGCTCTCCCTCCTTGTCCATGAAAATGGTAGCATCTCAGATACATCCTATGCAATCTGTCAGCACTGTACTGTACCTTACTGAAACCTTCTTTCCCAGCAGAGAATTCAGGGAAAACACCATTTATGCTCATAATACATCTGTGAGGCTGAACAGACCTCGGGGTGAGGGAAGCAGGGGGAGAGAAAATGGCCACCAGCCAGAGAAAATCCCCTCCCTGCTCATCTGCAGGCAATTTTACAAGGACAATACAACCCTCTTGGAGAGCTGCTTGTAAAGAATTTTCAAAGAGAACAAACAGGTTAATGGAAATGAGTCTCTCTCTCTCTCTCTATTCCTGCCTCCCTTCCTCTCCTCCCCCTCTCCCATTTTAATTCTGTGTTTTTCCTTTTCGTTTTGAGGGTCCGTAGGTGTAGGGGTAGAGGAAGCTGTAATGGGACCCTTTCTCTGTCTCTTGGTCTGGTTCTCCTTCCAGACTCCCAGAGGGTACCCTTCCTTCGCTCCACTGGTTCTCAATGGGCAGAGGGATTTTGCACCCTCCCCCCTCCACCCCCACTGATGTCCAGCAATGCCTGGAGATGTTTCTGATTGTCAGACTGGGGTGGGGACACCAGTGGCCCCTCGTGGCCCAAGGCCAGGGATGCTCTGATGCACAGTCACCATGCAGAAAAGCCCCCATCGCACAGAATTATCGGGTCCCAAATGTCAACACCGTGTGGTTGAGAACCCCTGCTTGGGTCTGTCCTACCTTCTATTTTGCTGCGTGTTCTTAGTTGAGGGTCCGCAAGCCTGAGAGTGGGAATAAAACTCAGATATAATCTCATCCAGCCATCGGGGCTCCGGGCTCATCCTTTCCCAATGTCACACACAATCTAAGCCCCGGAAGGCTCTGGCATGTTGGACGAGCCCAACTTTTACAGTCGGACAGAGGTCCCCCCGCCTCTGCCTCTTACCGGCTCTGAGGGGGGGCCAGACAAGTGGCTTCCCGGCCTCTCTGACTCGTACCCCGGGAGACAAGCTTACAGAGCCGTGACGGTCCCGGGAAGTCACACGGAGCTTCTTGGACTGGGCTTTACATCCCTCCCACCGAAGCCGGTAAATGTGTGTTCTTGTTCTCCATCTGTCCCCTTTGTCTAAGCTTTCCTCCTCTGCCACCACGGCTGCCAGTGAGGCGGGGACCCCCCACGAACACCGGCCCAGGGCAGCGGCCGCAACTCAGACGTGAAGGACCGGGCAGGACCAGCAGAAACACCAGCCACGCCTATGTTTGCTTCTGTGACACCGCGTCACCGCGGACGTCCTGCGTGTGTCCCAGGGTGCCCGCAGGCCAGCCGCTGGCTGGGGCTGCACAGAAGGCGGCCCGCTGTCATCGGCCACAGAGGGACTGGGGTCGCCCAGACAGCTAAACTGCTGGAGAAAGCACATGCCCTTTGACCAGGGTGAGAGGGACGCGGGCTTTCACCCACCCGTGGCTTCTCACCGCCACAAAAGCGTGAACAAGAGAGGCGAGGGCGGCCAGCGGCCCAGGCCGTCTCGGGAAGGACACGGGGACTGCGGCTTCCAGCGCCCACACGGCCGTGCAGACGCACACCCTCTCGTACTTGGCTCCGCGCTTAGTGACCAGGCCACGGTGAAGTTCACGGCCCTGCTTCAAATATCTACCAAAGCAGATGCCAAGGGTAACAGCACGTAAACGTCGCGGGGCGCGAAGGCCGGGAAAGCCTCCGCGCTGGAGGGGGAGGTTTTGCAGAAATGGGGAGGTCAGACCAAGGCACTCCAATAGCGCCTCGTTCCTACAAAGGAGGCTGGATCGTACCCCCAGGCCACTCCGCCTTCCTTCCCACCATCACCTTTATGTGTAAGGAGTTTACAGCATGGGAGCCCCTGGGGGGCTCAGTCGGTTAAGCCTCCGACTCTTGGCTTCGGCTCAGGTCGTGATCTCGCAGTTTCTGGGTTCGAGCCCTGTGTCGGGCCCTGCACTGACAGGGTGCAGCCTACTTGGGATTCCCTCTCTGCACCACGCCCCCGTCCAAAAAATAAGTAAACTTAAAAAAAAAAAAAAAAAAGACTTTGCAGCACGGACACGGACGCACGCATCAGAGGAGGCTAAGCTGTCCTCTGAACACGGGAATGGCCACGACGTGAGATCCGCAGGGCAGGGTGCTGGGCACGGTTACTCTCTTCCAGGGCTTTCTTTGGACCTCGCTGACCCCCAGGCCTTGTGCTAAAAGCGGGGAGTAAAAAGGGAAGAGCCCAAAGATATCTCGGTGGCAGTTTTCAAGAGGGAAAGACGACAAGGGATCACCTCCAGCGGGAATACGCTCTCCTCAGTGGGAACAGAAACGTGCCTTCGGCACGCCACACTGCGGCCCGGCACGGTGACGAGAGGCAGCGTCCACGCAGGGGGGCCCTCGGGAGGGGCAGACAGGTCCACACCTGAGGAGCCTGTCACCGATGCGGGTCCCTGAGGGCCCGAGGCAGCAGCTGTGCACGGGAAGATTGGACAACAGCGGGCTCTAAAAGGAACTAGAACTCGAGGGCTGCTGTGATCCATCCAACATCCCTGAGGCCATCTTACCTGTCGACAGGTAGGCTGGGGCCGGGTCCCAAGTGAGAGGCCTCGCGGCGGCTCCATGACCAAGCCCTGAATGACAAGCGCACACGTGCAACAAAACTACCGCTGGCAGGCTGCCAAAAGGAGTTTGTGCTTTCAATTTAACACGGGAGGCAGCCGAATGTGTGCGGGGGGCGGGGGGAACCATCCCACGGTGGGGGGAACCATCCCACGCGTGCAGGCCCACCTGGGTGACTCTGGCCCACGAGCTGCCCCGGACCAGAGTTTACCTGGCGTTTCAAAACTGATGGTTCCCATCAGTTTGCCACCATCCGCTGGTAAAGATCCCCAGGTTAGGCTGAGGAAGGTGCAGACACGGCGACGGGCGTGTATCTGGGGGAAAGGCCACACGGGACAGCCACCTTCCTCTGCGACGTTCACACCCGCCACCCGACCGTTCCACCTCCAGGAAATGCATCTCGCAAAACGAACTCACGCACGCATGAAATGCTATGCGCCCACGGTAACCGAAGCGTTGCATTTCTGCTTTTGTTTGCATTTCCGTGGGCTTTTATTTTGTCTCTCGGTGTCCAGACTTAACAGATTTTAACACAGGAACAAATTCATTTCACCACAACCACAACCGACACGGAGAACAGACTCATCACCCAAAAAACTCTTCCCACACTCTCCCCTTACACACACACACACGCACGCACACACACACACACACACACACACGCACTTTTTCCTCCATTGGCTTTTTTGAGAAAAATGGAATCACATAAAATGTAACCGATGGAGATCAGATCATGCCACCCCCAAAAGAGGCTACTTTGGCAGAAGGATTATTCTGAATTGAAGACAGCTAAGAAACAGCAAAGAGAGGGGAGCTCTCTGCTCTCGGCATCTGCCTAAAAGCAGGGCATACATCTCCCTTTGTGAAGGCGTCCCCCTCTTCTGTACCAGGAGGGAAGAACGATCCTGATCGCCTGATCGTTGTAGGTAGATGCAGCACCAAGAGGAGTCCGCCTGAGCAAATCCCAGGAAATCACCCTTACCTACCACGGCTCCCCCCCACATACTTCCGGGTCACTCTGTCACAATCCACCACCCCTGGAAGCCCAAACTCTTTCCCTTCGCTTCATCTTGTCTCCGCGATGTTTCGCCCTTCGTTTACGCAGCGTAAGGCATCCGAGCCTCAGCAGTTCTTTGGGTTTTCGCGGGTTTTTTTCCCCCCGAAGCATTCATCCGCGTGAGAAAATCAACATCGACAAAATCCGTGCACCTTTCCTACTGTGACGCAGTCTGTCAGTTTAATTCCCAGGCCTTAGTCACAGAACCTAAGGGAGTAGAGGAAGCTTTTTTCCTCCCCTACGTGACCTTTGATACTGGCTGTTTTCTCTCAACATAATGTCTTCGAGGGGCCGTCTAATTTGGTGTCTGTGGAAAGAATTCACTTGCTTTTTTTTTGGTACAACAGTATTCCATGGTATGGATGGGCCACAGTTTACTTATCCATTCTTTCACTGAAGGACAGCTGCACTGCACCAGTTTGGGGCCATTCCAAATAGAGCTGCTAAGAATATTCGCGGACAGGTTTGGTGGGATTAAGTTCCCATTCTCGGGGTACAGGCCAGGAGCGGGGAGTGTCTGCTTTGAGGTGACCCCTTTGGATTCTGACTCGGCTGGCTGGGACCTGGGATTCTGCATTCCTAACGGCCCCCACGCAAAGCCATGCTGCTGGTCCGTGGACCATCGTGAACGGTCTTGGCTTCTGGGCAGACGGGTCACATGCTTTCAACTTGGCGTGAGTTAAGACTGGCAGCCGTCACCAGGCCCTCTGATTGGTCAATGACACTCGTCACAAATAAACCTTTGCTCAATCCGGAAGGTTTTAGGTGAAGGACGCACTTGGCACTTGTATTCCCCACCGAGTCCTGCGGGCGTTTGGGTCTGAGACCCTGCTGAGCCTCACCTGCGAGCAGGAGAAACTGTGAGCACAGCTGTCTGTAGACCCTAGATGTAAGGGCTGTACTTCCTCTGTGCCGCAAAGCATCTTCCAAGGCACTGAAACGGGGGCAAGTTCACCTGCAGGGCTCAGCAAAGAGAGACACAGAAGAGGCCAGGGCAGTGGGGAGGGGAGGTGTGCAGAGAGCCCGTGAAAGAGCTCCAGATCACCAGCCCTTTTGCCCACGGGAAATGGACTGAATCCAGCCCCACGGGGCCATGTGTGCCGGGAGAGCCAAGTTAGGAAGGATGTGAGGTTCTTCTGGCTTTCCAACCATGGGGAGGGGCAGGAACCACCACACCATTACTCCAGGGAGAAAGTGCAGGGCGTCGGAGGGCCACGCAGGGATGCCACCTTGTGAAAAGCCGAGGGGACTGACCAAAAAGTGGGCAAAGGGCCCAAAGAGACACTTCTCCAAAGAGGAAACGCAAACGTCCAACAAGCACATGCAAAGGGGCACTTGGGTGGCTCAGTCGGTGAAGCGTCTGACTCTCGGTTTCGGCTCAGGCCACGGTTCGCAAGATCGAGCCCCGCGCAGGGCTCTGCGCTGACAACACGGAGCCTGCCTGGGATTCTCTCTCTCCCTCTCTCTCTCTGTCCCTTCCCCACTCATGCCCCCCCTCAAAATAAACAGACTTAAAAAAAAAAAAGCACATGAAAAGATCACCGATCATCAGAGAGATTACAAAACCGTCAGCAATCACTGGCAAGACCCACGAGCCACCGCAATGAAATACTTCGCATCCATTAACAGAAAATGACGAGCGTGGGAGAGGATGTCACGAAGCCAGAGCCCTTGCGTGCTTCTGGTCGCACTGCGAGATGGTCACCTGCTGGGAAACGGTATGGCAGTTCCCCCCAAAATTAAGAATATAATTACGACATGACGCAGCGACCGCACTTCCGAGTATGTACCCAAAACACCTGAAAGCAGGGTCCTGAAGAGACAGCCGCACGCTCATGTTCACAGAGGCGTTAGTCACAGCAGCCGAAACATGGAAGCAGCCCAAGGGTCCACCCGGGGATGAACGGGCAAGCTAAGTGTGGTGTATACGCACAACACCGTAGTGTTGAGTCTCAACGACGAAAATCTAACGTGCGCTGCAGCGTGGATGAACCTGAAGATGTTCTGCTGAGTGAAATAAGCCAGTCACCAAAAGACAAATACTCTAGGATTCCTATGAGGCGTCTAGAATAGTCAACCCCACGGGCACAGAATAAAGAATGGCGGTTGCCAGAGGCCAGGGCTGGGGAGTAGCGGTTTAATGGGTATACAGTTTCAGTCTTGCACGGTGGGAAAGTTCTAGAGGTTGTGCGACATCGTCAATGTACCTACGACTACTGAACTGCACGCTTAAGAACGGCTAAGATGGCAATTTTTATGTGGTTGGGTTTTTTGTTGTTTTGGTTGTTTTTAACCACAATTGAAAAATAAATCTGTGCACGCTGGATGGGCGCACAGAAGGACGCACAGGTGGGGTGTGTGGGTGGCTCAGCTGGTTGAATGTCCGACTCTTGATTTTGGCTCAGCTCACGATCATGGTTCGTGGGATCGAGCCCTGCCATCAGGCTATGCATTGACAACACGGAGCCTGCCTGGGATTCTCTCGCTCTAGCTTTCTCTGCCCCTCCCCCATCCCCAAATAAATAATCCAACTTAAAAAAAAAGGAAACAAGGACACACAGTCTGGCCTCAAGACACCCACGTACAGCGTTCCAAGCAGAGAGGTGCCCGACGGTCCCAGGCAGAACCACAAACACGCCCCCAGTGGGACCACGGCCGCACACGGATGAACACGGACACACGTCCTCTCCGGACCGGCTGGAGCCCTGCACAAAAGCGGCGTGGTCTATGCTTTCCACGGGGCCTCGGTCACTGGCAGGAACTCCTCCTACTCCACAGGTTCTGCCTGGCGACCGCCGCCTTTAGAATCTCACGGAGTCGGGGTGTGGACGTCAAGGCCCACATTGCATGGGATTACGTCATGTCTGGGTGAAAGCATTTTACAGTTTTCAGGTACCGGGACCCCGGGGAGGCCGTCGTCACCAGAAACACGCTCGTTTCTGAATGTCCGACACAACGAGAGCAATTTGTGGCTCTGGGTTGGGCGCCCGGGGGCGGCTCAGGCGGTTAAGCGTCCGTGGGTTTGTGGGTTCGAGCCCGCGTCCGGCTCTCGTGCTGACGGCTCGGAGCCAGGAGCTGCTTTGGATTCTGTGTCTCCCTCTCTCTCGGCGCCCCCCCCCCCCACCTCACTCTGTCTCTCAAAAATAAATAAGCATTAAAACAAACAAACAAACAAAAAAAACCCGTGGCTCTGTCTCCCGTCTGCAAATGGGAGCAATACGAACAGCGCCCACCCGTGAGAGCCGCCTATCAGCACAGCACCGGGCACATGGGGGCTCGGGGCTGGCCCACTGCAGCGACACCCAACGAGGAGCACACGGTGGAAGCATCACATGCCACCCGCGTCTCCCGCCGTGCCCCAGCAGCCCCTGATTTCCCACGCCGGGCCAACGTACGCATCGCTAGATCCCGCGCCTGTCCCCACAGCGGCAAGGCCACCACCTGGCTGCCCCCGGAGGAGCCTTGGCTTGGCAGCCTCTTAACCTGAGGTCCTGTGCAGCTGGAGGCCTCCCAGGGCAGGGGGGCTCACTCCCTGGCGTCCCGGCCCACAGGCTCCGCGTGGTGGCCAGAAGGTAACGGGCACACAGGACCAGCCTGGGCAAGCCCACTTTGGGTCAGGACTCGGCAGGTTGGCAAGAACCTACTGCCGTCCCAGCTCCAAGCGTGACTGCCCTGCGTCGTGGCCGGTCCTTGCCCAAGATGCCTGTTCCCCAAGAGGCCACTGCCCTTCTCCGGCCACCTAAGCTCTGGACTCTGTTAAGAGCAAATCCTTTTTTTTTTTTCTTTTTAATGTTTATTTAACTTTGAGAGAGAGAGTGCAAGCAGGGGAAGGGCACAGAGAGAGAGAGAGAGAGAGAGGGACAGAGGATCCGAAGCAGGCTCCGCACTAACAGCAGAGAGCCCGACGCGGGGCTTGAACCCAGGACTCACGAGATCGTGACCTGAGCCGAATGGGATGCTCAACCGACTGAGCCATCCAGACGTCCCCAAGAGCAAATCTTCAGGGACGAAGCACGGCAGCGGTCCTGAGCTCTGCAGACCAGAAGTCTGAATGCAGATCGTTGGGACATTCCTTCAGCACAGGGCTTTTGCGTCATTTTCCTCTATTTTAATTAACTGGATCATTTGAAAGCTTCATTTGTCTTCTCCAGTCATCTCTATTAGCATTTCCCCCGAGGAACATTCCTCTTCCTTTTTTTATGGTTTAAAAGCTTTAAGCGAGAACGCTCAGCAGGAATAAAGCAGATGCCCTTAATCCTCCAGACGTACCCAAAGCACCTCACGTTAACACTCCCATACTAAGTGTTCAATGAGTACAACTGTATTCAACAGCTTCTGGCCTTCAAAAGGCCACAGGACTATGCTCAAGTCTCCAATCTCCTCCGTATCCCCCTCTCTGTGCCTCAGTGTCCCTTGCGCACACACACACACACACACACACACAGAGCACAGAGATCGTCACACAGGGCCGACACGGGCCTCTGGACACCCACACTGGGCCGGCAACAGTCACGGGCCACTTGCTTTTTACCCACTCCCTCCCCAGGCGCTGAGTTCAGGGAGGAACAGGGAACCTGAGAGCCCCTCCTCTGGCATTAGCTGCCGCTTGGGGCCCAGTTACACAGGCAAGGACCCCCAGTCAGCCCGGGCAGACCGGCCGGAGGCAAAGCCAGAACAGCCCTGAGGTCCTGCCTCCTCCAACCCGCCCCTCACCCTCCAAACACGGCCCCACTCTCCCCCTCTGTCCTGAATTAAAGACGCTGCACTCTGGCCTAGAGCAAGAAGCCTAGAGAAGGGGCACCTCTTGGCTCAACAGTCCCACACTCCCAGCACACGAGCTGAAAAGTCAAAACGCAGACACTTACAAGCAAAGGGAGCAGGACAGGAAGAAATGCCAACGTGCTCTGGGGGTGTCATGAGGGGGAAGCCACGCTCACAGATGCACGTGTCCACACATGTGCACACACGTTCACTCACAAGGGCACTCATGCTTTCGTGTGCACGCACATACGTATATGCACACACGCGTGCACACATTAACTCACATGTACACCCGTGCTGTCGCGTGCACGCACATATATATGCACACATGCACGCACATGTGCAGACCCCCACACACGTGCACATATGTTCACTCACATTCGCACACGTGCTGTTGCATGCACACACATACATACGTGCACCCATGCACACACACATACACGCACGCGCGTGCAGATTCCCATACACGTGCACAGGGTCACTCGCAGGCACACACATGCTGTCGTGTGCACATGCATATGTCTATGCACACACATGCACACCCACACATGGGCACATGAACACACATATAGACAACACCTGCACACACAACTACACTTTTCACAACACCTCGTTGGGAAGCATCTCACGACACGCCCTGGGTTGAACGAAGAAAGAACAGGGATGGAAGGGGCTCCCGGGCGCCTCAGTCCGTTAAGCGTCGACTCTTGATCTCGGCTCTGGTCATGATCTCACAGTTCAAGGGATCAAGCCCTGCGTTGGGCTCTGTGCAGACAGCGAGCAGCCTGCTTGGGATCCTCAGTCTCCCCCTCTGTCTGCTCCTTCCCCACTCTCCCCTCCTTCTCTCTCATAAATAAATAGATAAACATTTTTTAAAAAAAGGGACCAGGGACAGGATGATGAGAGCCCACTCAAACTTTCAAAGGAATTGCATTCCATCATCAACATCATCCCTTCCAAAAGGATAAAGGGACTATTATCCTCAGCCAGCATTCTTCCCGGGGCGTAACTCCCAGGAGAGCACAACACGTAAGCACGGGAGGGGGCGGGGTGCACATCACCCCACGACGCGGACACTGAATTCAGCAGCAAGTTCAGCTTTACTTGGATAGACAGCTGCGTGTGACGTGCATTTCAGCGGTAGGACCAGCTGCTCCTGACTCCTGGGTGGGGAAGGCGAGAGAAAGGGGCCCAGGGTGGATTATTAACAGAACCAGGGAGAACACGTAAGCAGTGGTTTGGGACGCGAAAAGGCATTCCATTCGGGGCTCATGGGGAGAGGCGGATGAGATAACTGCAAACTACGGGAACATGACAGACGGTTTCCAAACCAGCTGGCGGACCCACTGGGACAGGCCGTCTGGCCTCCCCTGGCGGGTGTCCTGGTCCCCTCCACGCCCCGACCGCGTCGCCGAGCCCTGTGCCTTCGAGTGGCAGCTGTCGGCCCAAACCTGCTCACGGCAGCCGTGTGCTACTTGCACGGGGCCGCTGGCGAGAAGGACGTTACCGCTAGAGAAGCAAAGGTGAACGCTTCCGGAAGAGAAATGAACGTGGGTTCCCTGGCAACACTGCACCCCGTGTGCACATGACAGCAGTAAACACTGGGAGGAACGGAGGCCCGCATGCTGCAAGTGTCTCAGCGCTTTCTTTTTCTTTTGTTTTGTTTTTTAGGTTTTTATTCAGTTAGAGATAGACAGGGAGCCAGCAGGGGAGGAGCAGAGAGAGGAGAGAGAGAATCCCAAGCAGGCTCTGCACCGTCAGTGCGGAGCCCGACGCGGGGCTAACGCTCACAAACCCTGAGATCACGACCGGAGCCGAAATCAAGAGTCAGACGCTCGACACGCTGAGCCACCCAGGCGCTCCCCCACGGAGGTTTCTTTCCATTTTAAAGCAGTGGATGGGGCGCCTGGGGGGCTCGGTCGGTTAAGCAGCCGACTTCGGCTCAGGTCGTGATCTCACGGTCTGTGGGTTCGAGCCCCGTGTGGGGCTCTGTGCTGACGGCTCGGAGCCTGGAGCCTGTTTTGGATTCTGTGTCCCCCTCTCTCACTGCCCCTCCCCCGCTCATAACTCTGTCTCTCTCTGTCTCAAAAATAAATAAAACATTAAAAAAAATTTTTTTTAAATAAATAAAATTTAAAAAAATTAAAAAAAAAGAAGTGGAAACATGAAGGTCTCTGAAAATGTGCTCTGGGTGTGGCCGGTGTGAGAATGATGCTGTGGCTCAAAGGCCTCAGCTAAAATCCCAGCACAGCAACGCACGCTGGGAGTTAAAACAAAACGTGTGGAGAGGACACATCTTTGTGCTTCCCGACCCAACCTCCCCCAGCTGACAGTCTCGCGGCACCAAACGTGGGGACCGTTCATGCCATCGGCGGCCTCCAAGCTTCCCTTTGCTGAATGTTTTCGCTGTGCTGAGCATTTTGCAATCTTACCTCCCGCGTTCCTTTCAACGACCCCGTGAAGCAACCACTGTCATACCCATCCTGCGGATGAGTCAACTGAGGAAAAGAGCAACCGAGCGATTTAACCAAATGCACATGGGGCCGTGCAGGGGTCTCGAGCCATCTTCCCGCCCGACAGCCGCTGTGGAGACCTCGCTGGCCTGCGGGGCCCATCGCGGGAAGCGTCGGCAACATCCACTGAAGCTGTTCTCGTGAAAAGAGAGCTGCCAACAGAGAAAGCAAACGGGGACACGTACGCCAAGCCACAGCAACGTTTTATGAGCAATCCTCTTTTAAAAACTGGAAACTTCCACGCACGCCCAACGAGTGAATCTCAACCACCGAAGCCCTCACTTACGGACCCTTCACCCCCGGCAACCAGCTCGTGGCCAGACGTGGCAGCAGCTTCAGAGACACCAAAAACGTGCACACCGGCCTCCGAACCGAGCGGGAGAACACAGGACAGAGCCTGGGGGCGGGTGGGGGGGGAGCGGGCCACACAATACCCAGCACGTTTCGGGGGCAGTGCAACAGAAATTAAACAAAACTCCACTCGAGAAAGAAGACAGGACACAGTCCGTGGCCTCAGTGGCCAGGCAGCACCACGTCGGGGGCCCACGAAGAAGTCTGTTCCAGCCATTCCTAACACGACCCACGCAGACAGAGCACCTTGAGGTCACCCGTCCCAGAACCAGCACGCACGTGGCTCGGCTGCTGGGCTATGTGACACAGAAGGACACTTTCCAACTTTGTACAAGACACGGCCACCAAGGACAAAGACACGGTCACTGAGGAGAGGGCTTCCCTGGAAAGACACGCCCAGTGGTTGTGCCCGTGGACAGCTTTTCAGGACAGCGACACGCCTGACTGGGGAGTCGGTCGCTTGCGTGTGCCATGCGTGTCCCCTTCCCCGTGTCACAGGAAGAAAGCAGAGCTCGAGAAACAGCCAGGAGGACCACGTGCCCCCAGCTGCTTCACGTTTTGACCCACGCGTCTTCAGGAGAGGTCCCCCGGCAGTTAGAGGGCCCTCAGGACCGGGAAGAGCCGGCTTTCAACCCTGGTATACACCGGGACCACAGGGGCTTTGTAAACCCCATGCCCAGGCTGCACCCAAGCCTGCCAAGCTCCCCGGATGATTCCTGCATAGACCAGGGAGCACGGCTGTCCGTCCCCACTCAACCTTGCTGGCCCAGTGCCTCTGAAACCCGTGTGGGAGTCAGAGTCACCTGGGAGCCTTGGGAAGAGTCCCGCGGGGCTCAGCAGGTGTGGGAAGGGCCCGGGAACCTGCGCGTCCAACAAGGTCCCAGCGTGTGATGCTGCAGGCTCAGGGACAGCATGCGGATGACAGCTGCTCTGGACGGTCCACCCACGTGGCGTCATCTGAGCGGCCCCCGAGAGGACCTGAGACTCCGATGCTCACTGACCTTCCAGCGATAACAGCGTGCCAGCTTTCCTCCGCTCCCTGCGGCTTCTGCTTCTCTGCAAGTAACCACATGCCTTTCCGGCCACTCGTCTGGCAGAAGCAATGATTTGGCTCCACAATTGTCTGTATCCCTTTGGACAAACCACTGACTCTCCCTGACACACACACATACCTAAGAGACACGGAGAGAGAGAAAGAGGAGGAGGAAGAGGAGAGAGGGAAGACAGGTGGGGGAGGGAGGGGAGGAGGAGGTGGGGAATAGGAAGAGAGAGGAAGGAGGGGCAGGAGGAGAAGCAGGAGGAGGAGGAGGGGGAAGAGGGGGATGAGGGGAGAGAAGGTGGGGGGAAGGAGGGGAAGGGAGCAGGGGAGGAAGGGCTGGGGAGGAGGGGAAGGAGAAGGAGGAGGGGAGGAGGGGCAGGGGAGGAGGGGGAGGAAGGGAGGAGGGGAGGAAGGGCGGGTGAGGAGGGGAAGGGAGGAGGGGAAGGAGGGGCAGGTGAGGAGGGGGAGGAGAGGGAGGAGGGGAGGAAGGGAGGAGGGGAGGAAGGGCGGGTGAGGAGGGGAAGGGAGGAGGGGAAGGAGGGGCAGGTGAGGAGGGGGAGGAGAGGGAGGAGGGGAGGAAGGGAGGAGGGGAGGAAGGGAGGAGGGGAGGAAGGGAGGAGGGGAGGAAGGGAGGAGGGATGGGGCAGGAGTGGGGGAGGAAGAGAGGGTTGGGAAGACCAACGCAGGGAAAGGCCAGGCCTGCCTCATGGCTGTCTGCAGCTTGTACTAACCGGGAAGGTCCTGGGCCAAAACCAAACTCGGTCAGCAGACCGAAGCGCTCACCAACATGATTCACATACAGCAATTCACTCCCACGTGGCCACATATTGTGGGTTTCGGGGACCGGGGGGCAGCAAGGGAGGGTACACGTAGCGGGCGCCCTCACTGCTGCGCGCGTCCAAGCGCCCACGCGCCCACAGACCAGACCCAGGAGCCCCCACGCACCCCACCGTGGGTGCCGTAAGGGCTGAAGTTAACCTTTAACGGATGGGACCACGTCGCCAGAAAAGGCTGTAACACATCCACACCCGTAACGGCATCTAAAGGAACAGTCAGCTGTGACCCACAGGGAGGGCCCGTCTCGGACACAGTTTGTGGCAATTTGGTGAAACGGACGGGACGCACCCACAAGAAGAAAGCTGGCCAAACTGTGCCGGTGAGCCCCAGCACCCCCAGCTACGAAGGGAGGCAGCGGGGTCCGCCCGTGGAAAGGACGAACCAGGAGCGAGCATCACGGGGCGGGCTCCCACACCACCCAGAGGGTGCCGACGCCCACAGGCTGGCCCGGGACACCTGCCACCCCGCCTGGGGCTGCCCCAGCCCCCGAACGGGCCACCGCGATTTCCCGACGCCCCGGCTCGAGCTGGGAACGCCTTCGCGGCCACCCCGTCTGTGGCACGGGGAACACGGAGCTCGTTCTAAGCCTTCCTGTGCGAGGGAACCGGGCACAGAAGAGAGAGGCAGGCAGGAAGCGACTGGCGAGACCCGAGGGCCTGCGGGACTGACCAGGGTGGCGTGGCAGGACGCGTAAGCAGCTGTTTCCACAGGAATCACCTACCCGTGCTACGCGCTCGTGCAGGCCCACGGGGGCTGCCACACTCGGAGCCCGCTCCTGCCTCCTGGCGTCGGGCTGGGTGTCCGTGCAAGTGTGCCCGGCCCCCGGGGCCGCGCGGGTGGCCGCGTCGGGAAGACATGGGACACGGCAGGGGACGCCCTGCAGCCACGTGCCTCTAACACTGGGGTAAACTGGACCTGAAACAGGCCGTAAACACGGGGCACCTCCAGGCTCTCCCCACGGAAGCCCGGCGGCTCAGGAATACAGGCTGCCGCGTGGCTCCCACGGACGGCGGGGGACCGCACTGTTTGCACTCACAGTCCCGGCGTAGGAGGTGACAGAGGGCACAGCCGGGCGGAGGGTGTCCAAGAAGCCTGGGTACTGAGGCTGGCCTTGGTGATGACCTCAGCACAGGGGGCCCTGTGGGGCTGTGTTCCAGCTGCGCTGGGGCTGGGCCAAGCCACCTACGTCCACGGGGGCCTGCACGCTTTGCGCGGGGAGGAGGGCAGCCCCCCACCTCGGCCGGAGCCCCCTCCAGGGTGCCGGTGACGGGGGCGACAGAAGACGATGCCAGAGGGACTCCCTGTCCTGCTTTCTCCGGTCGGCGTATCTGTTATGGGCTGAATCGTGGCCCCCGTGACCCGTGAGTTGGAGTCCTAACCCCAGCTCCTCAGAATGGCACTGTATCTGGGGGCGGAGCACGGACAGAGGTGATGAAAATACTATGAGGTCACTAGGGTGGGTCCTAAGCCCATAGGGTTGGTGCCCTCGGAAGAAGGGGAGACGCCTCCAGGACTAGGAGACAGTAAGTACCTGTTGCTAAGCCACCCGGGCTGTCGTGCTTTATCACTGCGGCCCCAGCAGACGGACACAGCGCCTTCCAGAACGAGCAGCCGCTGGGTGCTAACAGGCTGGAGGCGAGGACAGAAGGCCACTGCAGCGGCCTGAAGTGCTCGACACCTGCCCGGGAGCCGAGAGCGGGCTGGCGGTCTCCTGCCTCGGCGGCCCCGGCCCCGGGCTGTTGTTTCTGTTCCGGCTTATGATCTGCTCTTGGTCATGACTGCGGATATAAAGGGGGCACTTCAAGTAGAGGAAGAAAGCCAACGGGGTCCTCATCCCCGGCATCAGAGCTGGACCTCCACACACCTGCTGGAAGGGGTGTGGCCACCTGCGTAGACACAGTGCCCTCCCCACCCCCCAGGGGGGGAGAACTCACAGAAACCTCCAAGGACGGGCTCCAAACAGTCACATGAGACCCCACCTGCAGTGACAGGAGCCCGTGTTCCGTTCACTCAGCCAATCCCACGTGCCTGCACCACCTAGGTCCTTGGGCACCACCGTGGCCCCACGAGCCCCTGGCCTCCTGCAGCTCACACCTGCCACCAAGAAGCCACAATCGTGTCACTGAAGATGGCCGGCCTTCTGCGGGGATGGGCAGGGCTGAGGGGAAGAAGCTGAGGTCGGGTGGGGCCCAGGAGACGCCCGCGGGGACTCCAGGAGCAGCGAGACGACGGGGGGAGCCAGGGAGGTGAGGTGCTGGTGGGCTGCAGGCGTGGACGTGGATGGGCAGGAGGCCAGCGGGGAGGCCGGGGCCCGCCCGGATGGGGCAGAAGTCCGCAGGAAAGGCGGAAGGTGGAGGGGGTTCTGGGTGAAGCCAGCCCCCAGCAGCCATGCACACCACGGCTATCTTTTCAACGTTTTTTTTTTTTTTTTTTTTTTTTAATTTATTTTTGGGACAGAGAGAGACAGAGCATGAACGGGGGAGGGGCAGAGAGAGAGGGAGACACAGGATCGGAAACAGGCTCCAGGCTCCGAGCCGTCAGCCCAGAGCCTGACGCGGGGCTCGAACTCACGGACCGCGAGATCGTGACCTGGCTGAAGTCGGACGCTTAACCGACTGCGCCACCCAGGCGCCCCTATCTTTTAAAAAGTCAACAAGCAATAGCCTTTGGGCCTGTCTGCAGTCTGCGTAGAAGCAGAACCGAGAGCCCCAACTCTCCAATGCCACGGCCAGCGGCTCCTTCTCGAGACAAGGGTGGGAGCCAGTCAGTGAACTGCGAGGCCCCACTGGGTGGTAAATTTCTGAGGTCCAGTTAGAACCCTTACATATCCTTGAAAGGAGCATTTCATAAAGGAAATCCACGATCTTTAGTGACAGCGGCATCGAAGCTATTTGCACAGCGGAACGTGAATCACGGAGCGGATTTCCAAACAGGACCCGCATATTCGGTTCTCGCCAGCCTGCGGGACTCCAGAAGTGTGGCCCTCGGGAAGCAAACGGCAGAACGGCATGAACAGGTCTCCCCCAAGCGGACGCCTCGGGCCCCCTTTCAAACGGAGCTGGATTCCAGAACTCGGAAACGTGAGCCCATCACACCTCGGGGTCAAGAGGAGAAACGAAAAAGCACAGCATGCCCAGATGACTCGTTTTTCCGGAACCGTGTTAGTGGAAATGGTAAGATGATACACAAAGACGTGGAAAATCACGCAGGAGGGGCGCCTGGGTGGCTCAGTCGGTTGAGCGGCCGACTTCAGCTCAGGTCATGATCTCACGGTCCGTGAGTTCAAGCCCCGAGTTGGGCTCTGTGCTGAGAGCTCAGAGCCTGGAGCCTGTTTTGGATTCTGTGTCTCCCTCTCTCTGACCCTCCCCCGTTCATGCTCTGTCTCTCTCTGTCTCAAAAATAAATAAACGTTAAAAAAATTAAAAAAAAAAAAACAAAAACACGCAGGAAAGAGGCGTCGCAATCCAACGATTAGCCGGAATGTTTCTCTGCCTCGCTTAGGTCAAGCCAGGCACACGAGTGCGGCCTGAAACCCTTCTCATGGCTTCTCTCTTATGAGGATTTAGATTGTTTTCTCTTCATGTAAATATCACAGGCTTGTAAAGTAAATGAACTGATAATATCGTAAATGTACGATAATGCATTTCTGTGATCCAACTAAAATAACCCCAAGAAACCCAAATAAAATGAATTCCCATGATAATACAGACACCCTAAGACAGAGAGGCAAAGATATTTTTAGAACCACTCCCTCTGCGCACCTCGCTTTGCCTCGTCTCTGGGGCACATCTTCATTCCAGGTAACCTGGTGAGCATCCTTCCATCCTTTTCTCCAAAAGAAATGCTCCTGGGTGTGGCTGGGGCCCACGTGAGGCCTCCCTGAGGGAGGGGTTATATTAACCACTCCTTTGTATTTTCTGCAGTTTTGGTGTTTTGACATTCAGGGCCTTTTGGACCCTGAAGACACCGGCCCCCACCCGTGGGGCTAGCCAATACGCAAACCAACCACATTCTCAGACCATCACCCCCCTGCCCTCATCACCCCCAGGACCAACCCCCACACCCCAACCTGCTTGGCCTGCTCACGCCGTCTCACCCATTTCTTCCTGTGGAAACTACAGTCGAGGCTCCTGGCCCAGACTCCCCTGTGCCTCGGGACCGACCCCCGAGCTTCCCCGCGCGGCCCTGCGTGCATCCCGGGATCCGTGAGGATAAAGCTTCTCTCTTCAGAAAAGTCGTTTTCCATGCCTGCTTGTATCACGACCTGATTAAAGCAAATCCCAGGCACATCTGGGAACGGAGCCTTGCTGTCGGGGGGATTCCCACGCACACTTCCAGCACCTGCCTGCCTCTCACTCGGGGCTCTGGTGAGGCCCGCCCTGCTCTTCAGTGCACCTGCGTCTGCTTTTGCGCTCAAACACACATAACCCCTCCTTCAGCTCCTGTGGGTGCGTGGGTGCATGCACGCACGCGTCTAACCCATGGTTCTCGTCTCCTGGGAGGGGAGAGGCGGAAGAACGTAAGTAGACTTAGCAAACGGCTAGTCAAGATGACCAATCCATCTACTTTCCCAAGTAGGTAAGCTTGTCTTTTTAATTTTTTTCATGTTTATTTATTTTGAGAGCCTGAGCAGGAGGGGGGCCGAGAGAGAGGGAGACACAGAATCCAAAGCAGGCTCCAGGCTCCGAGCTGTCAGCACGGAGCCCGTCGCGGGGCTCGAACCCACAGACCACGAGATCACGACCTGAGCTGAAGTCAGACGCTCAATGGACTGAGCCACCCAGGCGCCCCCCCCCCCCCAAGTAGGTAATCTTAAAACAAATATGGCCTCAAACCTCCAGGCTGGGCTGAGCCTTTGGGGAGGAGGGGGCATCAGGGAAGCCTCAGAAGCCGCCCCGGAGTTGCAATGACTGAAAAGTCGACGCAAGGGTGACCTCCAAACACGGGGCGGGATCAGCACGTCCAGGGGTCAGGCACCCCCAGGCGTGTGGCCGCCTGACACCCCGGGGACCCTCTCCAACAGGCCTTGGGTGGGAAGCAGGGATGCTGGAAACCCGCCGTCGCTGGGGAGAAACCCCAGTGATCCCTCCCACCCGGGCGGCTCTCTGCCTCTCCCGTTTCTCCTCATAAAGAAAACTACTTAATTTTACGGGACGTCCTGTAGTTCCCACCTTGGCCGAGAAATAGAGAGGGAGCCTCCGCTCTGTCCTCCCACAAGAGAGGCCCCGCCCTCCGTGCCCCAGCGGCGGAGCTTGAGGCCGGGGACTTGTAGGCGACACTGCGGTTCCTCATGCGTCCTTCTGTCCGCTTAGCGTCCGAGTCACCTCGATCACAAGTCTTTGCGGCTTGTCTCTCGTTCTGTTTCAGTACCGGGAAAAGAGCCGCCACAGGTGACAGCAGGCCCCTGGTGCAGGGTTTACGGTCAGCCCGCCCAAGCCAGCCTCATTAACACCAGCCACCTATGCGGGGTCGACTTTTGCCAGAGACATTTTTTTTTTCTTTTTCTGGCAGGTGCTGCCTGCCCCCTCGTGATTAATTCCCCGCGAAGGAAACAGAACGGCGTTGGCCTCCTGGCACGATGACAAAACACACATGAGCGAAAAGGTGGGCTTTCTCCGGCTTCCATCACTCACACCCTCCATCTCCGTGGTGTACAAATTACAGCTGTGGAAGTTTTCACATAACCTAAACTTTCACTCGGCAGACCTCTTACTTGTCGAAATGTATTTATACTCTCGGTAATGGAGGGGCTCATTATTTACACCGGTTGTTTAAACAGTAACCAGATTGTTTGGGGCTGGCGCGTCTGGGTCGGGGCGGGTCTGCTGTCTGTGGGCCGCCGCTCGGGACCCGCACGCTTACAGGAGCCAAATAAGCGGGCAGCGGGGAGATTATGACGTGAGAAGAGACCGTTGTGGGTTGTAAACAGGGGTACATTGTAGGGCCTGCTTTCTGGGTCCCCGGTGAAACACACGGCGAGAAACATTCCACCACAGAAGCCCCACCGGTCCCTGTCCCAGAGCCCAGCGCAGCCTTCTAGAAGATTCTGTCGTGCCCCGTCCCCTGGGCTGCCCTGGGCCACTCAGGAGGAAGTCGGGGCCCACTCTAGAAAGTGCCCTGAAGAGGCCTTTCCGACTCTCCCTTCACGGATGCCCCATCGGAATCACGAAGCCCATGCAAGAGAAGAGAAGGCCTTCGGACACTGGAAATGAGCAAACTCCACGGGGAAAACGTAAAGAGGGCAGAACAAGAGAGCTGGGGACCCGCTGGGCACCACGGGCACTCGTGATGACCCTGAATACTGCTGCATTTTCTCCCCACGAGGAGAAACCGCGACATAATTCTGCCAAGAAAGGAGGAAAAAGTCCAAGCAAAATTAAGTCTGGCATATTCCCATCCTCCATTTCTGAGGGGTCAGCGGCCCAGAGAGCCGAAAACCATGCCCAAGGCATGCACGCGTATTTCCGGCCTTTAGCACAGCCCTGTGCACGTTCTGGTGAGGACAGGGGACACTCAGGGCTGCGGGTGAGACCTCTCAGGGACGGGGGTGGGGGGGCAGAACATCACAGCAGGTGGCTGCCCCAGGGCCGTGGCATGACACGCACCCTAGATCCTGGTCGCTGGCTGGGTCCTCGCTCAGTGACTGCAGGGTTGCCACCAACCCGTGACTTCCGAATACAAGACAAAAATACAACGTCACCGTAAGCAATACTGCGAAAGCAGACCGGCGGCTCGGGACTGCACTTTGGACCACGCTAGAAACAGTAACAATAATTGGGGCGCCTGGGGGACTCCGTCGGCTAAGCGTCCGACTCTTGATTTCGGCTCAGGTCCTGACCTCACGGTTCATGAGTTGGAGCCCTGAGTCGGGTTCTGCTCTGAGAGTGCAGAGTCCGCTTGGGATTCTCTCTCTCCCTCTCTCTGCCCCGCCTGTGCTCATTGTCTGTCTGTCTGTCTCTCTCTCTCTCTCTCTCTCTCTCAAAATAAAGAAATAAACTTAAAAAGAAAGTTAACTTCTGTTCCCTGAGGTTTAGGAACTCCGCTCGTGCTCCATTCTCTGCAAGAGTAAAGCGACGGGGTTCCTTCCTGCCTCTCAAGGGTCTGGACGATGGAGGGACAACCACAGCCTCCCAGGAAGAGGAGACGGGGTTTGTACGGATCAATACCGTGAAACGGGAACATAGGCTTCGTGATTTAGAAAGCAAAACAAAGAACACGGAGTTCAAACCCACTAGCTGCACTCCCCGGGTGCTCTATCCCCCCGTCAGCCCAACGGGCCGACACAGCCCGTGACAATCCCGGGGCAAGGGTGGGAAATGAACCGTTCCTGAGAAGTGCCTGGTCAAGGCACTTTGCCATCCAGCAAGGTTTGCCCTCACGATCGGCTCAAAATCCAGGGTCCAGAACATGGTAGCGCTTCTACGTCAGGGTCCTTGAATGCAAGCAATTTAATCCTCCTACTGAATTGTGAAGGTATGTGTGGGTTTAGGAAAAAGTTCACCGTTACACAGATTATGTGTCAAGAAGGAAATCCAATCATGTCAACCGCCCTTTCCCATAATAAATGATACGCATTACATTTTTTAAACGACCTATGGCTTCCAACGGGCCGTATTACAGATTCATGGCGTATATAAAATGATTTTTCTCTGACGAGCCGGTATTAGAGAGCACTCTAGCTCCCTCTCAGGAGCCAAGAAACCACCAGCGTTCTCAGTCATAATAAAAGTTATCACGTGGCTTGAAAAATAAACCTTAAGGCAATTAGAATACACGGGTCAGAAAAGGTGCTTAAAAGAGAACATTCACAATTTTGCAGGTAAGATCACTGCATTTGAGTCAAGACTGAGGCATTAAATCAAGCTCCCCTTACATTTGACAGGCTCCTGAGAATTACAGGATTTTCACTAATCCTCGAATAAACAGTGTAAATACTGTTCTTAGCTCCGAAGTTGCTGGCTGGCCGTCGAGGGGTATTCCTAATGGAAACTGTGACAGCACCTTCACTGTCAGCCTTCCAGAAACTGATGGTCTTCCTGTAAATTCCTTACCAACCAAAACTAGTCGAAGGGATGCCAAAGGAATCAAAAGGACCGCTTCGCCATGCCGGGTAGCTCTGGGGGGCCTTTGTAATCGATGAGGAGGAAAGTACGAAATCCCTAAGCGACACCCAGAGGGCTGGAAGGTGCCTGTGCTTCAAACACCCAACAATAAAAACAACGCAAAAGCAACAATCACCCAGGGCAAGGGGCAGGGGTGGCGGGGTGGGAGGGGGTGGGAGCGCGCTGCCCTTGAATCTGCTTTCCAGAGCTGGTTCTCTGAGTATGCTCACGGTCACGGGCAACTGATAACGGACAGCCCTGTAGAACTCCCAGAGCCCATGGCTTCCTCCTCTCAGAAAACCCTTCTCAATCAGTGGTAAACACCCCCGTCTTTGGTCCAGGTGTTCAAGGCAAACACCATCCGCCATCTTGCGTCTGGCAGCCAGTGGGTCAGGAGTCAGTTCTACCCCAGGGCAGGTCCCGAAGCAAGTTTCTTTTCCCAGCCTCCCCTGCCCCAACCCAAAGACCAGCCTCCGCCATATTTGTTCTGGTGCCACAATGCGGCCTTCACTCAGGCTCTCCACCTCCACATTCGCCCATCATAATCCACATGCTTGCACCCCCCCACATCCCCTCACACTGCTGGCTGCATTGCCGTTACCTCTATCCCCAATCCCTTCATTTACCCTTTGGTTGGTTACTGTCTCCCCCCTTTTCCAGAACTGGTGGGCTCTTCGTATTTCAAAGGAAATTACATGATAATCCACAGAGGCTTTAAACATGAGATAACAAATCAAGGGCGCAGGGCCAGTAGGGGAAGACCTTCATTTACCACGCATTATTGGTTTTGAGCCCAACTTCAAAAAGAAAGGACACTTATAAACGCGACTTGTGAAAGACTCATAACCAGTCGCTAGCAAGTTGTGTTATTTTAAGTCGACATTATCTCAACTCGCCCAAAACTGTGACAAAGTGTAGTTTAACGGACCACCCCCGCTTCAATGACTTTCGGCAACACGTTCTGGAAGCTCGGTGCTGGGGAGGCCCCTGGCTTCGGTCGTGGCCAACATCACATCTGGGGTAGAGCCTGGGGGGAAGGGAGGTTTGCACCCAGCTGTGGGACAGAGCTGGGCGGGTGCGTCCCCCCCATCACCCCAAGGTCATTCCTGCTTCCAACTGGTGGGAGGCTTTCCACGGCGTCCAGGGATCCCGGTGGCCGCCCAGACCCACAGGACCACGGCTGCCTGAGGGCCAACCGATGGATCACATGGTCACGGTAAATGAGCGAGGCCACATCAGGAGCCTCTAACTGCGGCCTCAGGGTGTATATGCATCTGAGAAGAGAACGTCTACCATCAGAAGCCAGAACAGGGGGTCTGTGTCCAGAAGGCTGTCACCTCGTCTTCCCACATCTGGCAGGCCCCAAGAAGGGGCCTCCCCTGGTGCCCACTGGTCCGGGTGATGACGCCCAGGAACACAGCACCACGGTCCCCCTGCAGCCGGGCAGTCCTGCGTCCATCTGGCCAAGCCGAGGCCCCATCTGGTAACCATGGGAACGGAAGAAGTCAAAGCTGGGCTTAACCACGATGATGCAGATTTACTTAGGGAGTAAAAGCAGAAAGAAACCACAAGGCCGGGGGTTGTTAACGGGAGAGGGGAGAAGGCAGGAGGAGGGCGCGGAGGAGGGGCCGGCCAGGCCTCTCGGTGTCTCCCGCGTTTGTTTGTGGCTGTTCCAGACGATCTGAAAATTATCAGGTGGGGGAGAGGGAGCCTCGGTGCGCTGGTCCATGGGGCAATTTATGAAGCATTTCCTCTTCTCCGGGGCCAGAGATGGGGTCCCATGAGCCTTTGCTTTTCTGAGCTCCATGTTTGTTTTTGTAGTTTCTGCCAAACTAAATCAATCCAGCTTGTGGCAACCTTTAAAGAGTCGTGACTCGCTCCAACAGTCTCCAAGTTTGACTTCCTTCCAGGAACGCCGACCAACATTTGTACAGGCTTCACATGCCTGGTGATCAAACCCTCTAATTACTCAAATCTGTGTCACATAACTGTACATTAGTGACTCCTGAGATGACAGATTTCCACTCTTTGATGTGCACAGCTGAGCATCTTTCATTCAAGCCGGCAGAGACACTCAAGCTTTCCCAACAGCACCCACCAGGCGGCCGCTGGTGCCTCTTGTCACATGTGTAATGGGAACAGAAGGCCACACGTCCCCGACAGCCCTCCGCCTCCACCCCATCATGGCCCCTACCCCCCACCTGGCCACGTCGACCCTCCCGTGGAGCCACCCCTCAGCTGCATGGTCACCGCATCTCTGGAAGCCTGACCGGTCCTAACAGAGCCCTCCGGTGTGGAGAGAGGAAGAATCTGTCACAAAAGTAGCCCCCGTGGCTTTCTGCAGAAGACACGGGAACAAACGGTCCAGGCCGCACAGAAATCTAACCCTTTCACACAGGAGAACACAGAAAAGAACGGGCAGAGGTCAGGAGCACTCAGCCACTGCCCCAGGGCACTTGTGCTACGGTCGGAATTCCTGTATGGTGGCGTTAGTGGGGGAGTTTTGGGACGTGAGCAGGTCCCGGAGGGGGGGCCCTCACCAATGGGATTAGCGCCCTTAGGAGAGGCCTCGGAGAGCTCCCCACCCCTTCCTCCACATAGAGGACGCAGGGAGGAGGCAACCGCCTGCCATCTGGAAGAAGGCTCT
The DNA here is from genome assembly GCF_024362965.1 of Panthera pardus. NCBI lineage: Eukaryota > Metazoa > Chordata > Mammalia > Carnivora > Felidae > Panthera > Panthera pardus. The sequence goes on from NW_026526766.1 coordinate 4,677,818, forward strand.
CGACAGACTCCGCGAGCACCCTGATCCCACACTTCTGGTCTCCAGAACTCTGAGAAACCTTGTTTTTCTAAGCCATCCGGTCTGTGGTGTTTCTTCACAGCAGCCTGGATGGACCGAGACAGCTTGGAAACACAAAACACCAGCCAGAGGCCAACTGGCCCGCCCACAGCACCGGGAGCATGAACTTGGGTCTCTCTCCCCGCTGGAACAGACACGGCCAATGGCATGAGCGTCAACTCCGGTGAACTCTGACCTCTGGACCCTGAAATCTCCCTACCTGTGACCTGCGGGGCATCAGACCTTCTCCACTCTCCTACCGTCTCCTCTCCACGGGTCACCTCATTTGCCTCTGTTCTTCAAGCACGGTGCCCCTTTCTCTGCTCCCCGCTGCTCTGCCCGGGCAGACCCTGGGGAAGTCACCCCTCCTTCCCCGCCTCAACTGCATCGAGGAGCCTGATGGTCCAGCTTCGGGGAAGAGACCACTGCTGGGCAAGCAACTAGGCCAGGGTGAGCGTCTGGGGGACAGGCTGGCCGGATCCCCTGTGGCCCGGGGAGGGCGGGCAAGGGGCCAGGAGCGGAATGGATGCCTCCATCCCGTCACTAACCTTCCGATCCCTTCAGCCGCTGGGCACCTCGCAGGGTTATCACCACACAGAGAACACCCTTGCTTCACGGTCTCCTCCGCATGAGGCCCTGAACACTCTTCCCTGGGGCTGTATTACAGGGTGGTGGTGGGGAGGGTATCTAACACACACCAAACTTGTTAAGGAACAACTAAGTAGAACTGGACAAATCCCAGCTCTGAACTGCTAATGGGGGGGGGGGGGCGCCTCCCCTCCCCCAGAAACGTATGTTTCTCTAAGGGGCCAGGAGTAGAAACGGGTTGGGGAGCATGATGCAAACGGTGCCTGGGGTCAGGTCCCAGGGGCCCCGTCTCCCAAGGCTTTCTGCTTCCTGGGCAGGTCACGTAAAATTGGTACTTGAGGTGCACCTGGTGAAGGGTGAACACAGGCAGAGATGACACGGGAGGAGACAGCGTTACAAACTCACCACCAAACAAAGACCAAGAAAAGACCCTTCAAGGAGAGGCAGACGGACAGCTAACCGAGGTTGGGATGCGGGAAATTCAGGAAAGTGAGGAAAACGTAGAGGCGTGCATTCCGATTCTAATTTGAATCACAACGATCTGGACAAAATCATCATTTTTTTTTTTTTTTTTGAGACAGAGAGAGAGAGAGAGAGAGAGAGCAAGCTGGGGAGAGGAGCAGAGGGAAAGACCGAGAAAGACTCTTAAGCAGGCTCGGTGCAGAGCCCAACACGGGGCTCGATCCCACAACCTGGGGACCAGGACCGGAGCCGAAATCAAGAGTTGAACGCTCAACGGACCAAGCCACCCAGGCGCCCAGAAGTCACGCCTTTTAAAAACATGGAGCAAGCCACAGAAAGGGCCTGGAAGCAATGAGGGCCCCGTAATCAGGAGGCCAGCAGCACCCATACCTGGGGTCTCCACATCGCTAGCAAGGACCAGGCTCCCTGGGAAAAGGGCTGCTTGTCTGTCTGGGTCAGGGGGACGCTGAGAGGAGCCGGGCAGCAAGAACGCACCCTCGAACACTAACAGGGTCAAGTCGAAGGACACAGGTGCCAGCCTAAAGCACTCCACTGACTAAACGTGAGCATCAGCCAAACTAAAGACGCCTTTAATTCTAACATATTGAGGGTTTTTTTTTTCCTTTTTTTAAACCCGCAGTCCTAACGAGTCCCAAAAACTGGGGTGGAAGGAAGCCTTGCGGTATTAACGACTAAATGAGAACGTCATCGTTTCGCCACCTGCCGCGTCGCAACTGGTTGGGACAAGGCTCGTCCCGGGAGGCAGAACACTGTGCAGAGAGGGCTGTGGGGGAGCTGGGACCCTCCGTATGCGACGCGGTAGGAAGCACACAGCTCACCCACCCAGCGTTCGGGCCACAAACGCTCAAATACTGTCCCGAGAGTGTGCACGAGGGACAGGGGAGCCAGCAGGAAGGAGTCCGGCATTCGGGGCGGGTGACATCCCACAGGCTAACCAGCCCGCTGTACCACATGGCCAACGTCACAGAGATAGGAAGAAAGGGGGGGGAGACTTTCTGGATAGAAAGAGGCCAACTGGTTATAACCACCAAACCGATGAGTGTTTGGGGACCCTGGTTTGGGGGGGGGGAGATAGGAAGGACACACGCTTGGGGAGACCCGGAGAAGGGAGCACGCAGCCCACAAAGCAGCCGCTGACATCCCGGGACAGCGGCTGCTCTTCCTCCGTGTAGGAACGGTGTCGCCGGGATGTACAAGGAAGCCGTAATTCTCAGGAGATGCTCATGTGCGAGGTCCGGGGACAGGCCACAACGTCATCAGCTTAGTTTCAAACAGCTCAGCGAACGAGGTTTGCAAAACGTGAGCGCGGGGGGCGGGGAGTCTGTGCGTCTCTGCCCTACCAATACTTTTTTTTTTTTAAGTTTATTTATCTTGAGAGAGAGAGAGAGGGAGCATGAGCAGGGGGAGGGAGTTGACAGAGAGAGAGAGAATCCCAAGCAGGCTCTGCACCTCCAGCGCAGAGCGCGAGACGGGGCTCGAACCCATGAACCGCGAGGTCATGACTCTGCAGTCTGCCGATTATCCGACTGAGCCTCCCAGGCGCCCCCTGCTGTACTGTCTTTCACACTTCTGCACACTGGAGAATGTGCATCGTCAGGACATGAGGGACATAAGGAGGGACACCGGCAGGGTGACGACGAGTCCACAGGGTTATGTTCAGTTAGGTTCCCGGGGAAGCCCGATACGTCACCCCCCAGTCCTCGCATGCAGTCCTGCTGGATTTGGGTGGCTCCTCTGAGATCCCCAATTGGTAGCCGCTCTTCCCCCTCCCCGCCCCCACCTCCCTCGGGTTCGCGAGCCCTTAGAACGCACGCCCTGCTCCACGCACATGGTCTCTCTCTCGGGGAGGAAAGAACGAGGTCTGCTGACCGTGCATTTGTGGGACACCACTTCCTGCGTCCCTGGCGCTCATCGTGACGCCCCCCCTGCAGGGGAGAGATGGCTGCTGGCCCCTCTACGTCGAGAAGGGACTTCAGGGGGCGCCCGGGTGGCTCAGTCAGTTAAGGGTCAGACTGCGGCTCAGGTCACTATCACCTGGTTTGTGGGTTCGAGCCCCGCGTCGGGCTCTGTGCTGACAGCTCGGATTCTGTGTCTCCCTCCCTCTCTCTGCCCCTCCCCTGCTCGTGCTGTTTCTCTCTCTCTCAAAAATAGACATCAAAAAAATTAAAAAAGAAAAAAATAACGGACTTCAGGGGGGTCAGCGGATGCTCGGGGCCACAGGGAAGTGGCCAGTGGGACACAAGTCCATGACTCACTCACGCTGCTGTGCACGCAGGCCCTCCCCACTCCAGGTTAGGCCCCTCGGGCGGCATCAGCGTCCCCTCTGCGGGACACAAGGCAAACACATTCACAGGAAGAGAAAGCAGAGGCAGAAAGACTGGAAACCATTTCCCGGAGCTGCAGAAGGTGCCCCAACTGCAAGCAGATCCCAGCGCTCAGCAACCTGCCCCAGGACGTTTGTGACGGGCGCGTCCGGGAGGCGCACCTGAGCTGAGGCAGGTGTCCTCTGTCCCTGGTAAGGGAGGGGATGGCCCTGCTTCCTCGAGGAGAAACAGGGCATCAGGGGCGGGACACGCACAGCTCTCAGCAGGCGGACACACAACCGGTCCCCGAGTTCTGGAACTCACCCATGTGTTTGCAATCAGGAGACGGCCTGGCAGGAGGGGAGGGCCCAGCAAAGCCTCCTGCCAGCTGCCAAAACAATGCCCCCTAAACCCAGCGAACGGCACTGCTCACAGGGCGCCCCGGTCCTCTGGCCTGTGGGAAATGGAGGACAGGGAGCTCTGGGCTGCAGATACATGTCCAAGTCAGACGGGCCACACGGCCAAGCCCCTGAATGTTTCTTTACGGCCTTCTGGAAGCCAGTGCCAAATAACATGTGTCTCTCAGACTTAGGGGACGATCAGAAAAACACACACATCTGTTGCCACCGCCGGCATGCCCCACACAGGGGCCAGTGCCGTGCGGTGTGAGATGGCCAGCAGGGAGGGGCGGAGGGGAGGTGCACGGGACGGGCCCGGGACACCCCCACCCTGGAGAGCCGGTGTGCGGGTGACCAGTACGTCCCGCTCACGTTTAATTCATCTGTAATCACGCTGGGGTGAAAACTGAAACCGAGCAAAACATCTGAGAAACCATCCTGAGATCCTGCCCCTGAGAGACCCGGAGAGCTGCCATTGCCCAATGACTTACAACGATTCCTATAGGACTATCTGGCCTGGGGCACAGCATCTGACTTCGGCTCAGGTCATGATCTCACGGTTCGTGGGTTCGAGCCCACGAGCTGTGCTGACAGCTCAGAGCCTGGAGCCTGCTTCGGATTCTGCGTCTCCCTCTCTCCCTGCCCCTCCCCTGCTTGCGCTCTGTCTCTCACTCTCAAAAATTAATATCAAAAAAAAAAAAAAAATTGGGGGGGGGGATATCCAGCCTGACACCCGGGAGGGGAGAAGGTGGCTCTGAGGACGCCTCCCGACTCCCATCTTCTGGGACGCCCAAGGGACGGGACACGAGTCACATGTTACGGTTTTATAAATCACAGGACTTTTGAATCAGCTCAGAATTGGGCCATCAAAGGAAAAGCATCAATTTAGCAAAGCCGCAGAGAGAATCCTGCGGATTTTCTCCGTGGCCACAAACTGCTGACTCGGGCAAACACTCTGATTTTCAGCAAGACAAAGTCCTCCTGAATTCGGCAAAGGCACCGACGAAAGGCATCAGGGCTCATTAAGTCAGCCGTGATCCACAGGCCCAAGGGACACAGGCTTTCAGGTCCACACTTTCCTGGCTTCTGTGAAAATCTAACCGGGTGGGAAGACGGGAAGGCCCACGTGGCAGTTCTGATTCGCAGGGGAGTAACCACTTTTCCTGGGGTCTGTTCTGACAGCGTCGCAGTAGATGTCCTATAGTTTGCGGCCAAGTCCTAGACAGGCCAAGGATGTCCCCAAGGAAGATGCTCTCCTGGTTCACAGGATGAAATGCACAGAAGTGTAGACAGAGCATGATACATCGAGCATCCCACCCGTGCTTACGGTGGTAGTTCATTTTTATATGTGTCTTTCTTCTCCTTTCAGTTTTTTTAGATGTTTATTTATGAGACAGAGAGAGAGAGAGAGAGACAGCACGAGTTGGGGAAGGGCAGAGAGAGAGGGAGACACAGAATCCAAAGCAGGCTCCAGGCTCTGAGCTGTCAGCACAGAGCCTGACTCGGGGCTTGAACTCATGAACCACAAGATCATGACCTGAGCAGAAGTCAGACGCTTAACTCACTGAGCCACCCAGGTGCCCCCGTGCGTGTGTCTTCTCACACACTCCAGGTCTTGCTTCTTCTGCATGGTCCTTTTATCCTTGACATACTTTTTTTTATCCTTGACATCTTTGTGTTATAACCAAAGTGTTCTCCCTAAAACCCCACATGTGTTGTGGTTAAATTCCTTGACCCTGCAGTTGTACAAGGTAACTACAAATCCAGTAGTTAATTCATGGGTTAAGCAGACGATCTTTTGTCAATGAGAATAGGCAACAATTACTGTGTATATAAATGGCTCTGTGTTTAATTACTCTTGTGGTCACATTTTGAGAAGGGAACACTGTAAGTTCCCTTCCTTTCTTAACTTTGTTCTTAGCTTTGTTCTGATCACTGAAATAGAAGTCAGATTTTACGGAAAATTTGGGAAATACTAGAAAGCACAGGGAAGAAACAAAAACAAAACAAAAAAACCTATCAGACTTTGAGCCAAACAAAACCAGTATTAACATTTTGGTGTGCGTTTCTTTTTGACTCCCCAGACCATACATGCTTACGTGGTGATAAAAACACTTTTTGTTACCAGAGGAGAGTCATTTCTTAAATTGAGCTTTATATTGTTATACGATCCTTAACAGTACAGTCATAATTCCTCCCTGGGCTCTATGCTCCATAAGGAAGGGAATTCTTCACAGTTCAAACAGATCCTGGGAGTCTGGAGCACTGTCTGAGACACATTAAGCACTCAATATGCCTTAGTTGAACAAATGAATATTATATTGTAACATTTTCCCCCTATCATTATAGGTATCATTGTGTGATGAAGATTTTGCTGTATCATCAATTATTCTTTGAAAATGTAATTTTTTTTAAATGTCTACAAAATACAAAATGGAGTATGTCAAGTTTACTTAACTAGTCTCCTGCTGCTGAACACTCAGGCTCTTTCTAATAATTAACTGTACCAAACGAAGCTATAATATACATCCCTGTCTATAATTCTTTATCTCTCCCCATATTCCCAAGATGGATTCCTAAAAGTGTAAGTAATAGACACAAGGTCTGATCCTATCCACACATTTGCTTATGATATATGTAAGAATACTGGGGCACCTGGGTGGCCCAGTCGCTTAAGCATCTGACATCAGCTCAGGTCATGATCTCCCAGTGGGTGAGATCGAGCCCCACATCGGGCTCTGTGCTGATAGCTCAGAGCCTGGAGTATGCTTCCAATTCTGTGTCTCCCTCTCTATCCCAGAAATAATAAATGAATAAACAACAACAACAAAAAAAAGAATATAATTTTGGGGGCACCTGGCTAGCTTAGTCAGTCAAGTGTCCGACTCTTGATTTTGGCTCTGGTCACTATCCCAGGGTCGTGGGACTGGTACCCAAGTTGGGCCCTGGGCTGGGTTTGGAGCCTGCTTGAGATTCTCTCTCTCCCTCTGCCCTTTCTCTGCTCATGCGCAAGTGTGCGTGTTCTCACTCTCTCTCAAAAAATAAAAACTAAAAATAAAAAGAATATACTTTTTGAAAGTTTCATGATTCAACAACTAAAAAGCAGTCCATCGTTAAGGTTAATTTTTATTTGCATATTTTGAAGGATGTTGAGGCCTTTGTACATTTCTGTGATGCCCATTAGTGTTTTTCTTCGGCAAAGTTACTTGTATCAGTTGCCTATTCTCCTATCATTCATTAGTCATTATTTGGGGCAGAATCATACTGTGTTAGAGACTACAGTTTTATAATGTATTTTAAACATAGCGATGATCTGCTTTAAGCACTTTTCTTACTCAAAAATTTTTGTAGCCACTTAACCAATTCTTTATTCTTCAAGATGGGCTGTTGGGTCATTTTGTCCAGTGTCACCCAAAAGTCCTATTGGGATATGGATTGAGATTATTTCTGATGTTTGTTACCCTGGGGGGAATGGACACCTTTAAAGCATTTAACCTTCCTGGGGCAGCCGGCTGGCTCAGTCGGGAAGAGCATGTGACTCTTGGGTCTCAGGGTCTTGAGTTTGAGCCCCACGCTGGGTGTAGGGACTACTTGAAAATTGAATCCAGGGGTGCCTGGGTGGCTCAGTTGGTTGAGTGTCTGACTTCGGCTCAGGTCATGATCTGACAGCTCGTGAGTTCGAGCCCCATGTCAGGCTCTGTGCTGACAGCTCAGAGCCTGGAACCTGTTTTGGATTCTGTGTCTCCCTCTCTCTCTGCCCTTGCCCTGCTCACGCTCTGTCTGTCTCTCTCAAAATAAATAAAATAAACATTATAAAGAGAAAGAAAGAAAATGGAATCCAGACCATGCCTAAATTGCTGTCCTTTTAAAAATTTTCATCATTCTAACACACGTTCATACCCTTTGGTAAAGGTGTGGTTTAACTGGTTATGCTTTGTGCAGTGAAATTTTTCCCCTAGACAGTTTCTGATCATTCATGGTGTCTAGAAAAGGTTTTCCAATGGATTTTTCCCAAATATATTAATGATTTCACTAATTCTGAAAGTTTTTAGTCTATTTACCCAGGTTTCTAAAGTACACAGTCTCTATAAACAGTCACCATATCTTACACAACCCATTCAACCTCCCCTTACCAAACGTCACGTAAGGCTTCTTTTACTGGCCTGGTATTAATAGGATTATCTAGGCTACACAACTCATGTTGGTTTCTACTTTGGCATAGATATTAATTAACATTAGAAAAAGTTATCTTTTCTATCTCTAGTTTCCTACAGCTTTTAAAAACGAGAAATGTGTGATTAATTTTCTTAAAAGCCTGTTTGGGGATCTCATAATCTCCCTGTTTACAACGTCTAAATGGTTACAGACGCCAGAAAGTAAACACCAGCTGAGAACGAGGGAGAATTCCATTTTCAAGCGACCTCAAGGTAGAGCTTAAATACACATCGGCGGTCACTATCGCTCTGCCACACCTCTGACACGGCACGAGCAGTCACCTCCCTGGAGTGCATTCAGAGAGACAAAATGAATGAACACAACGTTGTTCTCCCCCAAACGTGTGGCCACACTTTGTCGCGCATTGGCGCGTAACCGCGGACATCCAGGGTAGGTGTAATCCGTATTTCCACATCCCTGGAACCACCAGAGAGAGAAGAATTTTAAACAATCAGAACGGGGAGTGACCAAATGAAGGCACGGCCATATCCTGGAGTGTAAGCCCAACGGACACCTTCGTCCCAAAGTGACCGGGATTTGCAGATGGCTGATTAATGGAAGCCAGCCACATGGAGCGGGGAAGTCGTAAAAAAATGACATACGCCTACGATAAATATTTTATTTTAACCTAAAACACACAAAGGAGCCATCATTAATCAATCTACTGGTGTAGATAGAGCCCAGGACCTTTCTTGGAGTAAAAATCTACTGAGTTCTCTTTACACTGATTTCTTCACAAAGCACATACAGCTGATCCTTGAACAACACGGGTTTGAACTGCTTCCATCCACTTTTACACAGGTTTTTTTCGATACAGTACTATAAATGTATTTCCTCTTCCTTAAGATTTTATTTATTTTTTTTTTAATGTTTATTTATTTTTGAGAGACAGAGACAAAGAGTGAGCAGGGGAAGGGCAAAGAGAGGGAGACACAGAATCCGAAGCAGGCGCCGGGCTCCGAGCTGTTGGCACAGAGCCCGACACGGGGCTCGAACCCACGAACCACGAGATCATGACCTGAACCGAGGTCAGCCGCTTAACCGACTAAGCCACCCAGGCACCCCAATTCTTTTTTTTTTTTAATGTATGGGAAAAAAAGGTTGGAAAAAGAGACACCAGACTATTACCAGTAACTTAAAAAAAAAAGAAGTATGCAAGCAGGAAGTCGTTTTTGGGGTCAGATGAATCAAATGACCTTCTGGAAGAGACCAGTAGAGTTTGGATTTCACTGCCGTTACCTCTTAGAGGCAGCTGTGTGCACAACCCCCTTCCTTTTAAGAAAAGCGGCAAAGTGGGGCGCCTGGGTGGCTCAGTCGGTTAAGCGTCCGACTTCAGCTCAGGTCATGATCTCCTGGTCCGTGGGTTCAGGCCCCGCATCGGGCTCTATGCTGACAGCTCAGAGCCTGAAGCCTGCTTCGGATTCTGTGTCTCCCTTTCTCTCTGCCCTCTCCAGCTCGTGCTCTGTCTCTGTCTCTCTCTCTCTCAAAAATAAACAAACATTAAAAAAAAAAAAAAAGAAAGAAAAGCAGCAAAGTGACCGTGGATGTCAGCTTGCACTACTGGAAAAGAGCACCCGTCTCCCATGCCTGTAAAAGAGGCTCTGTGTGAGGCCAAGTGACAACTGAGAACGTCCCAGAGTCAAGAAGGGGCGTCCTGATTGGGACTCCTCACCCAATATGCCACACATCGGGCCGGACACGGGTCTCCTGCCCTGCTGGGCCTCGCCGGCTGATCCTGGCAGGTCACGGCAAAGCCGACCTTGCAGAACAGGTTCAAGGAACAGAGAGAGCCAAACGAGGCACAGGCACCAAGGGTCCCCAGCCCTGCCCCAGCCACTCCCACACTCACAGGACATGACAGCCCCATCCTCTGAGTGCACAACATCTCTAGTCCCTCCATGGCACCCACAGACCCCAGTTCTGTGCACCACCTACCTCCCGGTGCCTCCCCCCCGCCCCGCCCCACTGAAACAACCCAAGACCCAGCCCAGTCTGTGGACCTCATGTGACTTGACCAGCAAGCACCCAAACACCCTCGGTGACCCATGTCCTGCCGGCTTTCCCATGGTCCACCTCCTAGACCCTGCCTTCCCTCCTCCCCACAGAGGAGAAGGAGCTCCTGCCCCAAGCATCCGCTTGAATGCACCGATTAGATCGGCTTTTTCCCAGCCCAGCTTTCGGGGAAAATCCAAAGCATTTGTGAGCAACATGGTATCTTCCAGGGGTCTTGCCCCCCAGCCGTCAGCACTGCTGGCTGAGGTCAGGGGCGGTGCAGGAGGGCAAGGAGGGCTGGCCCTCCCCCCCTCCCCACCCTCCCCTGCTGGGCCGTAAAGCTCATCCAAGTTCCCTGCCAGCTGGCAAAAGGGAAAGCAAAAATGTGGCTCAGGTTGCAAATTGATTTCCATGACAAAGAGCAGTAAATCCTGTTACCCAGAGAAAAAGAAAAAGGCACACCCTTGGCTTGGGGGACAGGCCTAGGAGCAGGGACAGGCCTAGGATCACTGGGACCAGCTTCCCACCTTCAAACCTGCGGCCCCGCACGGCTGCTGGCTCTTGCAGCCAGCCCTGCTTGAAGGGCCACTGTGCTCTGTGGTTTCTTTTTTCAATCCAGGCACTGAGCAAACATGAATTCTGGACTTGGCCCGGCGTGTGCTGTGTGAATTTTCGGTACTTCTAACTCCGGCTGAAGCAGGAGATCTGCTCAACCAGCCTCCCAGAGGAGTAACAGGGAGAGAACAGCCCCCAACACCCAGTCAGTCCTTCCAGGGCCACTCAAAGCCAAGGTCAGCGGGATTTACATTCTAGCCCCAAACCAACATCACCAGGTAACGGACCCATCTACCCAAACGCTTAAAATTCCAAAGTAATTTTTTTTTTAATGTTTATTTATTTTTGAGAGACAGAGCGTGAGCACAGGAGGGGCAGAGAGAGAGGGAGACACAGAATCCAAAGCAGGCTCCGGGCTCCGAGCCGTCAGCACAGAGCCCGACGCGGGGCTGGAACCCACGCACTGTGAGATCATGCCCTGAGCCCAAGTCGGACGCTTAACCAACTGAGCCACCCAGGCGCCCCTTAAAATTCCAAAGGCAAAAACCTGAAATGGAACCAAGTTTTTAAAGCCTCCTCAAAAGGTACAGATCCCCAAGTGGAAGCCCTTGCGATTTTAAAGCTGAGACAAACGTTTGTCGAATCCTGAATCGAAGGAAAGCGTGGCTCTGAAGTTTACCTAAAGGTTTCACTCGAGCCTCGGCTCTGACTCCCGCGGGGCTCAAGACAAGCACAGCCCTAATAAAACCCGATAGCGCGGGCTCTGCTCACGGGAGGCCACTTTATAACCTGGCCAAGCCCTCTGCCAGGGAATGATTGCTTTTCCACCCCAGCACAAGAATGCGCCCGGCCTCGTGTCTGGGAGCGTAGACGTCATGCGGACGGGTGGGCCGGGGGCAGCGGGCCAGAGGCCGCGTCGACGCCCGACGGGGACCCTGCGGACCACGGCCCGGCCGGTCTGGAAGCAGCAGGAATGGAAGGGGGCCCGCGAGCCACCTCCCTGCTTTCCTGCCAGTGTCCTTTACCAACCCAGCCGCTCGCTGATGAACGCTGAGATGTGCCTCACGTACCAACGGTGTCCGGTCTTCGTAAGGCATTCCAATTCCATGCTTCCTCGGCAACTCGCTGGGATCGCGGCCTTGGTTACGGGCTCCTTCGCTCTCTCCATGCACCCACCACCCTGCCCCCAGCCCCTATTCCAAAACAGCAGCTACAGCTCAGCCAAATAAGCAGGTCCAGAACCCTGGGCTGCCCCGGCAGGCTTTGGGTTCGATGCACGGCAGAACGGGCCTCTCCAGGATCCCGGGCCTCATTCCTGGCCCCCCCTTCGCCTACTAGGGAAGATGCCCCGCTCTTCCTCTGGTGCACCTGTGCCAGGGGCACTGGACGTTCCTTCCAGAAGATTCCTGAAAAAACGGTGCACAAAGTCCCTGCAGAAAGGCCAGGAAAGGCCTGAACACAGGGGTGTACCTGTCACCGTGGGAGAGGGCAGGACACAGCTTGGGAGGCTAGGGGCTGACCCGGGGAGGCAAAGCCGGCCCCTCCCCTGGCCTGGAAAGGTCACCCTGCGAGGTCCTCCTCAGGAGACACTGAAAAGTACTCTCCAGCGACAGCTCCGTGCGTCCTTCCCGCTCAGGGTCCCAATCCCCTCCGAACATAACCAAAATGCTTCTGTGGTCACGGCTTCCCCACTTCTCTATAGACCTCGACCGCCTACATCGTCGGCCGGGCGGAAAGCAGTTCCGCAGGTTGGAATCCCGCACCTGCGCCTGCGGTCTCTGGTTAGACACCGGCCGGAGAGATTCGCCCACGATGCGGCAGGAGCGCCCCCGCTGCCCTGGCGTGTGTAGACCGTCCCCGCCCACGGATCCAAGACTCATTTTCGTGCAGCGCTAAGAACGTTCTGAACCGGGTCTCCTGTGTCCAACTGTAGTGATGACGCGGGACGGCACCCCGCCTCGCCCCGACACCCCACAGGGTCTGGGGGCTGCCCAGAGGCTGTTCGGGCCCCCCCTCCTCACTGCAAGAGCCGGAACTTCCCGGGGCGTGGCTTACCCAGCCCGCCCAATCAGGACTCATGGTCATGGTCAGGGCCAAGCCACGTGCACGCGTCTATGACACGCTCAGTGCGAGTGTGCAGCCCCCCCCCCCCCCGCCCCCGGCGCTGCCACAGAGCCCGGGGCAGCGACGGTCCCTAAACGAATGTCCCTCTGCAGCCCCTGTTGCATACAGACCATCTGGGTCTGAAGGTCATCACCAACAATTCGTGCCCTGGCCAGCAGCTGGCTACCCCCCAGAGGATTTAGGGACGCCCTACTATGTCCATCAGCTTCTATACCAAACACCTACTTCTATTCAGTCCGAACAGCAGCTCCTAACCTTGGCCGTACTTTAGAACCACTGAAAGTATACCTGCTCTGGGGCGCCTGGGTGGCTCAGTCAGTTAAGCATCCAACTCTTGGTTTCGGCTCAGGTCATGATCTCACGGCTTCATGGGTTTGAGCTCCACATGGGGCTCTGCGCTGGCAGTGTGGAGCCTGCTTGGGATTCTCTCTCTCTCTTCTCTCCGCTCTTCCCCCATTCGTGCTGTCTCTCGCAAAATAAAGAAATAAACTTAAAAAACACAATAGGTTTCCAGGCCACACCCTGGACCGAGGAAGTCTGCGTTTCTGGGCCTGGGCATCAGCATTTCCCGAGACGGTCTCAAGGAAGGCTCCCAGGCACGGGACAGCATGGCGGGCTGGAGGCAGCGGAGAAACCTCGGTCCTCTCCCACTTCCCCTCGAGTCTGGGTGGGCTCCAAGGCTACTCTGACCCCAAGAAGAAGGCAGAAGCGATGCTGTGCCAACCCCGGACCCAGATCTCATGAACCCCCGGCAGTCTGTGCTTCCGGTCCCCCAGGAAACTCCCTTCCGGAGCATGAAGCATCAGCTGTGATGCCACCTGCCTCAGCCTCCCACACACCTGGAGAGAGAAGAATGATCTGGGCCGCCCTGGGGTTCCAGCCTCCCAGCCCAGGTACCAGGTGAGGACACCCCGGGCCACCTCAGCCTGTCCCGTTCAACCCCTCTGCTCCAACACGCTGCACTAAACACAGTATTGAAAGCCGGGCCACCTCTGTTTGCAACTGCAGTCAATGGTGTGTGGTTATTATTACCTCCCAGAGAAAAGAATTTACAATAATTCCAGATTACTGGATTTGAGAACCATCAGAAAAAAATAATGAAAACATTTTTTTTTTCTTTATGGAATGTGTACCCAAAGAAGCTATTTTAAAAGTTCATTTCAGGTTAAAAACATTTATATCTATGCATGTTATTAAGTCTTTCCTTAAGAATTTCTGTTCTACGCTGTATTGCGGGCTGAAGACCAGAAAACCATGTCATGAGGTCACATCCAGGGTAGCAAAGCCCAAAACTGTAACAGTAAAAAAAAAATCACCAAATAGTATAAGCAGAGATGTAAGTGTTGGGGAGGGAGGGAAACCTGACTCTTATGAACACCATCCAAGAGTGGGAGATCTTGAGGGGTTTGGGGGGGGTGTAAATCAGTTATGGGGGGGGGCAGGTATTCTCAAAAAGGCTTCTCATAAATTTTCCATTTCCCAAATGTCTCATTTCCAGGATTCTTAATGTGTTTCAAAAGGAGGAAAAAAATCCCAATCGTGCCCCAGAAAATGTCTTAAGGTCCAGGGTTCTTAGACTAATCGGTGCACATTTGGCAAGTGGAAAAAAAAATTTTTTTAAGTGCTATTGTGGGTTCAACTCATGGTCCCCATACCTTATTTTAAACTACCCAGTAGAAGTAAAAGAATGAAAGATACGGCAGGGTGTCTGGGTGGCTCAGTCAGTTAAGCGGCAGACTCCTTTTATTTTTTTAAGTTTATTTATTTATTTTGAGAGAGAGAGAGCACAAGCAGAGGAGGAGTACAAAGAGAGAGAGACAGAAAGAGAATCTCAAGCGGACTCTGTGCGGTCAGCACAGAGCCTGATATGGGGCTCGAACTCACTAACCATGAGGTTGTAACCTGAGCCGAAATCCCGAGTCCGACAGTTAACCAACTGAGCCACCCGGGCGCCCCGGGCAGCGGACTCTTGATTTCAGCCCAGGCCGCCATCTCAAGCATCATGAGATCGAGCCCCACGTCGGGCTGTGCGCTGACAGCTCGGAGCCTGCTCGGGATTCTCTCTCTCCCTCTCCGTTCCTCCCCCACTTGCACTCTCTCTCAAAGAAATAAACTTAAAAAAAAAAAAGAAAGAATGGGAGACGTGGATTAAAGTGCCACTTGTTCCCACATTCTAACTGAAAACACGTAAAAGAAAAAACACAACCCTCACGTTAGTTCTAATTGTCAAACTGCTACCTTAAACGCACATTTTTCGGAAACACAGCAGTCACCCACACCCCCACTGCCCTCACAAGACCAGTTCTGTGTTTGCCTGTTGACTCGGACGCTTTCCTGCCTTGTCCAGAGTTTATTTTGGGATTTATAGTTTATTGGGCAGTAAACATCTTTACCGTATTCCTGAAACCGGGCACATCTGAGATGCAGAATGTTCCCTTTGGATCCTGAAAGATGCAACTCAGAGCATGAAAAGACTATCCCTATGAGAAGGTCAGTGTCTCCTGTCAGCTTGTAAAGGCAAATGAGAGCAGGCGGTACGAGCCGTCTGGGGACAGAGCAAGCCACCTAAACCACCAGTTTGAGACTGCGTTAACCTGAGGGCCCAGAGGGAAGGCATCAGGGCCTCCACTTACTTCTGAGCCAGTCTGCCGCGGCCCAGGCCCCGTCCCCGCACGGGGCACGCAGGGGGACGCCCGCAGCACGGCCCCATCCTCTCCGGAGGGGAGGGGGCCCGGGCTCCTGGGGACACCGACCCCGAGCAGTCAGAAAATGTGATGTGTGGTACCAGGCCCTTTTAAAATAGCAAAGCAGGCATTGTGTGTTTATGCACTTCGCCATTACAGATGTTATGAATTTTCGTGAAACCCAGCATTCATAAAAGCAAACGCTCCGCTCTGGGGTTTTAAATAAAAGGCACAAAGAACAAGAAAATCGTTTTTCGGCCTAGAGTGGAAGTCTGCTTCAGCAGAAACTAGAGAGAAGGTCTCTTTGTGAACTCGGGAGGGAAAAGTGGATACGTTTCCCTTCGGTAAGGGAAAACCTAATGACCCATCCTGGGCAGGGAGTCAAGAGGACATTAAAGTAAAGACACTCAGAGCTCACTCTCCACGAGGTGTGGAACAGAGAGAGGAAGGGGCTCACGGGGAGCGCGGGGGGCCTTCTTCTGTCTTTACCAAGATACCTCCTCCAGTATCCCGGGCTGATTCTTGGGGTGGCCGGCCCAGAGCACACGGGTGCGTATGCATGTCTGTGTGTGTGTGTGTGTGTGTGTGTGTGCGCGCGCGCCTGTCTCTGTGTCTGTGTATCTGCCTCTGTATCTGTATGTATCTGTGTGTGTTACTGTGTGTGTGTGTGCGCCTGTCTGGGACGGGGTCAGCGGGCAGCGTCGGGAGCCAGAAGCCCCCGTCTCGGCTGACGTCACGACACCACCCGCAGGCCGAGACCCCTGTAGGGAAGCCGCGTCTTACCTGCCCTCCACCCTTCGCTCGCAGCCCTGAAGCACGTCCTGGTTCTCACGAGCACATCTGTCTCAACGGCTCACAGAAAGGCCTTGCTGGCGGCCAAGTCCACACCCGTGTTGCCCGAAGCCCAGCCCGCGCGTGCGGCCTCCCTTCTCCTGCAGGAACAGCATCCCGAGAGTGAGCCCGCCCCAGAACATTCCAGAGCCCTACCTAGACGTCTGCACACTCCACCCGCAGCCCCGCCACGTGGGCCCAGGCGTCTGCGTCTGGGAGGCCGGATGGGAGGCCTGCGTAACTGCGGGTCGAGCGGGGACAAATACTGGTGCCTGCACACGTGGCTGATGGAAATGAGGCAGAACGTGACCCCCAAGAGCAGAAACTCCCAGCCGCACGGGCTGTACCTACGAGCGACCCCACGAACACACCGCAGCCACAGGTCACATCGGGGCATCCTTCCTTGTCTACCCGTCCCTCTGTGATGAGGAAGGCCAGAACCGGGCTTTCGACGAGAACAGACATTTCCACACATGCATGAAAACATACGATATCTGTCTTTCTGTGACTGACTTATCTCACTTAGCATAATACCCTCCAGTTCCATCCGCCTTGCTGCAAACGGCCAGATTTCATTCCTTCTCATTGCCACATAGTTCTCCATTGTATATATAAGCCGCATCTTCTTTATCCATTCGTCAGTTGATGGACATTTCGGCTCTTTCCATCATCTGGCTATTGTTGAAAGCGCTGCCGTAAACATCGGGGTGCATGCGCCCCTATGAATCAGCACTCCTGTATCCTTTGGATAAATTCCTAGTAGTGCAACCGCTGGGTTGTAGGGTAGTTCTCTTTTTAATTTTTTGAGGAACGTCCACAGGTTTCTTTGTGTGGCATCGATACTTCTAGAAGCTCTTCCACTGAGCACGCGTTCATAATTCCCTAGCTCCCTGCCCTGACAGTCAGTTCTGGAGGCCTCAACATTTCACTCCGGCTCGTGGGACCCAGGATGGAGCCAGGTGGGAAGCCGGGCCCAGGCCCCAGCGGAGCACCCAGGGCACTGGGAGGGGAAGGGCAGAGGCGTGCCGGGCTCTCCTCCCGCCACCCACGCCCCAGGCTCCCGCACCACCAGCCCCACGTCTGCTGGGTCTGCAGGCCCCTGAGCGACGCTGCACGTAGCAGAGCTGAAGGGCACAGAAGCCACGGATCGTGGCAGGCTCCCGGCCCCCAGGGCAGCATCCTCCCAAGGCACACTCCCTTCCGCCCCTTGGACCCAGGTGTCCACCCACACCGCTGGTGGAGCCCGCACCCCTGCAAGATGGCCTTCCAGACTTGCTTTCCATGAGCACCTGCTGGAGGAAGATGGACTTAGAAGAGAAGCCCCCCCAGGGACGGACTCTGGAGAAAACCAGCCTGTCCCGAGTGCTCCGCGGGAAATGAGCCTACAGGCTAAAGGGAGCACCCGGGGAATTTCGGACGGACACAGGATGTCGGAAGGGGCCCGTGGGAAGATCCCGATCACAGGCACAGGGATACAGCCAGCTCCCATCTGGGGGGGGGGGGGGGGGGGGGGCTCCACGCTGCCCCCGGGAGTGGCACAGGTACCGGAGCCACCCAGAAGCCCACATGGCCCCATCAGACCACCTGTGTATCCTAACCTTACTGATAGTTCCAGAAAGCTTCTCTGGGCCCCACATAACACATCCTGACAGCCCACCGTCCCCCCCCCCCCCCATAGGAAGTGCTCATCTAGACTGGGGTTGGCAAGGTGGTTATCAGGGCACTTCTGCTCCAGTCTTTCCGGCTCCTTCCCACTTACCGATGACCCCATGTCCACCAACCCCACGTGTCCAAGTGGACATCGAGGTCTATATGTAACAAACCAGGGGGCGGTTGAGAGCCTGGAACACGTGTGCGATCCTCCTTCGCAACCCCTGCTCCCCTTCCCAGAAACCCCAGCCTCCGCGGACACCGGGCAGAGAGGCCGCTCGTCCTGGGCAGTGGCCCCCACCCAGCGACAGAGCCGTCCGAGAAACGGGGCCAGACCTGCTCAGCCCAAGCACCATCTGCACTTGGACCTCAACCAAAGGTGGACACACCAGCCCCGACGTGAGGGGAGGAGGGCAGACACCAGCACCAGAGCAAGGGTGACGGAGAGGCCAGGGAGGCCCCACGGGGGGCGCCGTGGGGCTCCACGCCTCGCCCACCTGCCACCACAAGGCAATCAGCTCGGGCCCCGAATCCACACCTGCTGATGCCGGATGCTCAGCCACCTGGTCCCCCGTGCAGAGCGGTCCCATCAAGCCCAGATCCTGACAGCAACATGGGGAACGCAGGCACAGAGCCGCCCCTCCCCGGCCAGGATGGCCTCCACCCCGCTGTCCCTGCTCCCCTCTGTGGAATGGGGGTCTCCAACACCGAACTCCAGGGTCTCGTCTTGTCGGAGGCCCAGAGCACAGGGTCCCAAAAGCCTCAGCTCAGCACAAAAGGAAAGCAGCCCGCGGGCGCGCATTTCCCGGCTGGTTGGCCCGCCCGGCCACTTCCCTGCAAGACCCCCTTCCTTTCAACAGCCACTCGCTGCACCAAGGGCCTCCCCGCCCTCCTTCTGAAGTGTTTTTTCATCCCTGGAGTGGGGGGAGGCCGCGGGGAGGGGGTCCTCCTAACTGCGCGCAAGCCGCCCAGAGCCAAGGGCATAAATCACAACGTGCCTTAGCATTTCGGGGCAGAGGAAACGGCTCTCCGGCTAAGCTCCCTACTGTTTCTTAAAGTGATTATTTTGATTTAAACCGCTGCCTGTGACTAGACTTCCAGCTACCAGCTCCAGGCCGTTAGTCCCGGGAGCCGCGCGCACAAAGAAACACTGTTGGCTGGGCGTCGGGGCCTCCTCGTCCAGGAAGGCGCGGGCTCCTGGCTCCGGTTCCGTCCACAGACAGCCGCTTGTTCCAGCCCCGGGACGCGGCCACCGTGGACTCGGCCCGCGGCCGCCACCGCTTTCCTCGGGACCAGCCGTCCGTGTTCCGCTGAGCAGGCCCCCGCGTGTCTGGGGAACATCTCGTTGCTGCCAGGACCCGCACGGCTGGGAGGGCTGCGGGGAGAACCAGAACCGGGGGAGGTTCACTGGGGCAAAAACAAAAAGAGGCTGCACTGAGTAACTGTTCCCCCACGACCTCCGCGGTCGCCCCTGGGTCAGGGCCGGACAGAAAAGCGGGACTGATGCCTGCGTGTTCCACACACGAGTCCTGACTCAGAGCAAACATTTCCTTGTTTGCAAACTCCTGCCAGGCCAAAGCGCAACGCATTCGTGACCCTGCTGGAAATTACGGGTCCGATCAAAACTGGCGGGGGGGGGGGGGGGGGGTGGCTACGGTGTCGTGCTGGGTGCTCCTCGTGCCCTGTCCTCTCTGGGCCCAGGTGCGGCCCTCCCTGCCGTTCAAGGAAGGACGAGGACGGCGTTCTCTGAACGGCCGTCTGTCCGGCGACATGAGGACACGGTGGGGTCGGTCCCCCCAGCATCCCTAACCCCGGTGGCCAGCCTGGGCAGCTCAGAGTCTGCGCTTATCCTGGAGGAGGTCGTTCTGGACTCACTCAGGGTTCTTCGATGGAAAAGCACGGAGGCCTTCCGCCTGCGAGCCAGGAAGAGGCCTCCCCAGAACACGACGCTGCGGGCACCCCCGATGCTGGCCTCCGGCCCCCAGAGCTGCGGGGTCTAAACGTCTGTTGTGGGAGCCACCCGGCCCGTGGTGTTCTGTTACGGCCCAGGCGCAAAGACACAACACTTGCCTTAAGGAAAACCTCTGGGGAGGCCCCACTTACTCAGCATGTGACGGACCCGCCCTACTCACGTGGGCAAAGGGCTGCAGGTCGAGCTGTCTCCTCCAGGGCTCGGGAGGACCCCCGAAAGCCCCCCGGGCTAGAAACGTCTTTTTGTTTCCCGCTCCGTGCTTTCTACAGAAGAGGAGATGCATTTCCCTGGGAAACCCCACGACCCAAATATCAACAGCTCGGGGACAGAACTGCGCTTCCAGAAACTATGTGTCAAAATGCATAAAGACATGCTCAGGAAAAAGTGTCCACCAGCACACATTTGGAGATGCCGGGGGAGGGGAGGGTGCCACAGAGCCGAAGCTGAAAGAGGACTGGGTTTCCCAGGAAACGGAGGGAAAGACAGCACATGCTGAGGGAACAACATGTGCAAAGGCACTGGGGCACAAAATGGCACAGGGCGGAGAAGGGCGGGGAGAGAGAGGGAGGGGGGTTTACGGAGGGAGGCAGCAGCTATGCAAGGGGGTCTCGGCTAAAAGTAGGCCTAACCCTGTCCCTCCCAAAAAGGACACGGGGGCTACTGTGGCCAGGACGGGCAGTCAGTCACAACAGCCCCATGAGCCCAGGGTGGGACGCTGTCCCCAAAAGAGGAGGGAGATCAGACTCAGTGTGTCAGCATGTACCAGCCGGGAGGGGGCACCGCCCCACCAGGACGGGCTCTCACGAGCCACCTGCCCTCCCTCCTGGAACCTTCCACCCAGCCGAGGCCTGGGTTAACTATAGCAGGCAGGCCACCGTCTCCAAGCACCTGTCTTGCTAAGAGCTTAGATGCCCCCGTGCTCCTCTCTGCCACGCACCCGAAAATGGAAGGCTGCACTCACACACCACACAGAGACCCAAATACGCCCCAGAAAGCGCTACCAAACCTAACTCCCCATCTCAGTCAGCTGCCAGAGCAAACACCACCGCCTGGGGGCCTTCAAAGCTCCGGAGGCTGAAGTCCCAGATCCGGGCACTGGCAGATTCGGTTCTGGTGAGGGCTCTCTTCTGGGCGTGCAGACGGCTGCCTTCTGGCTGTCCTCACGTGGCAGAGGAAGCGCTGTGATCTCTTCCTCTTCTTACAAGGGCACCGACCCACCACGGAGACCCCATGCGTGATCTCCTCCCAAAGGCCCAACACCAAACACGACCCCGCTGAGAGTTAGGGCTCCGACACGCGGACGCGGGGCAAACGGAGTTTCAGTCCAGAGCACCCCACACACAGGCAGGCTCGGAGGGCAACCAGAGACAACAAGGGGCAGCTTACAAATAGAACAGTAAGTCCGGTCTTTTATGTGTTTAATTTTTTTTATTTCTTTTTGAGAGAGAGAGGGAGAGAGAGAGAGGCACAGAGTGCGAGTGGGGGAGGGGCAGAGAGAGCCGGAGACACAATCGGAAGCAGGCTCCAGGCTCTGAGCTGTCAGCACAGAGCCCAACCTGGGGCTCGACCTCGTGAACCTCCAGACCATGACCTGAGCCGAAGACGGACGCTTAACCGACGGAGCCACCCAGGCGCCCCAGCAGTTCCCGTCTTCCGAGAGTCGCTCCGAACCCACAACACCCGGCCGTCCTCAATTCCGCCCCGAGGGTGCCGGGCGGACGTCAGGCGAGAACGCCCCGGCACACGGCGGGCCCTGCCCCTTCCATCCTGCTGTCGAGCAGGAAGGCATCCTTCACGTCTATGCAGCCACCGAAATTACACTCCCCAGGGCTCCAGTTCCGCTCGGCTGGACGCGCGTCTGTCTTTGATCTGGAGAGCGGCCCAGACTCCTTCCCCGGGATGGGAAGCACGCAGGCACCGGCTTCAGCCGACCTCATCGCCTCGCGTGTCCCGCCAGGCGGTGTCGAAACTGCCTCGCAATGCGAAACAGATGAGCCTTCTAAAGAAAACGTTATTTATGCTGCGGCATCTTTCAGAGCAAGCAGAAACTTGAAGAGACTTATCACCTGGGGCACAAAACTAATGACACTCGGGCCTCCCTGCACCCAAGGGGCGGATGTGTTTTACGGAAACGAAACACAAGGAAAAGGCGTTGGTTTGATTCTACTACCCCGTGGTTTCGCCTTCCTGTAACAGATGCACACCGCTCTCATCCATCAAGGGAAAATGCCATTCGGTGAAGGTGCTCCTTCTTTATTCTTTGTTAATATTTACTTATTTTTGAGAGAGAGAGAGAGAGAGAGAGAGAGCATGAGCCGGGGAGGGGCAGAGAGAGAGAGGGAGACACAGAATCCGAAGCAGGCTCCAGGCTCCGAGCTGTCAGCACAGAGCCCGACGCGGGGCTCTAACCCACCACCCGCGAGATCATGACCTGAGCCGAAGCTGGACGCTTCACCGACTGAGCCACCCAGGCGCCCCAGAAAGCGCTCCTTTTGAGACTGCACACCCTGAAGGTCAGGACTAAGGGGAGGGAGGCTGTATTCTAAACTCTGCTGGTTTCTCAAAAAGGGGTGGACGTGTGTGTGTCCAGCCATGCAGAGGGAGGAGGAGACGTGGAGTTGGATGCGTGGGGCCCCTGCTCCTTGTTTCTTCACCCGCCTGCTGAAGTTCTGTTACTTCGACAACAGCTGCACACAAGACTTTGGTCCATAATATCAGGTTGGACTCATGCTGGCCTACGGCTGGGGCCAGCCTTAGAATGATCTCCAAGTCAAACATGGGGAAAGAAATATGTTAAGACAGTACTTCTCTGTTCAAAGACTGTTGAAGCAATCAGAACTCTAGGAAAATCAGGATTCTCAACGCTCCACCCCAGAGACCTGAGAAGTCAAGTCTTTGGCAGCCACCGTGCACGCACCCATCAGCGCGTCCACCTCCCCCGTGCCATTCTGGAGGCGTCCACAGGCTGCTCACTGTGTGGGGATATCCCCTCGGCCAAGAATACCAGGGGACCCAAGGCCTTCTTGCGGGGTTGCGTGATTTCGGGAGCATCTCAGGAAACGTGCCCAACCGCGGGCCCCAACAGGAGTCTCGGGTTTCTCTTGACTTCAACACTGAGAATCTCAGGAGGGAAAAGAGAAAAAGACCAGAGGAAGGGACCCAGGAGGTGGAAATAAAATGCAACGTGAGAAGCATCTCCACGGACAAGCAGATGGTCCCGGAAGCAAGAAAATGCAATTGCTGAGCCTCTAGGTTCTGCTCTTTAACTCTTCGGATGGGACTAACTCTTGCAACGGAGCCAAGTTCACACGGGACCCAGAGCCTGAGAACCAAGTGCATCCCCACAGACCCCACGCTTCTGGGGGCTCACTGCTGAAGAGCTGATTTCTGCTTCAAGTGAGCTGTCCATGCCTTTCAACCGTCGGGAGTCATGCCCACGGACAAAAATGAAGTTCGCCTCAATCTCCGCACACGTGACCAGTTCTGGCTTTGTCACGGACGCTTCCAAAAGCACGTGGTTCTGAGCGTATCTTCTCCCCTAAACGGCATCGCCGTGGGCGTGCTATTTTACAAATGACTTGGGTTCACCGAGCCCGGACCTCTCAGGGCAGAGTCGCCTCACTGCCTCCATGGCTGCATAATACTCCCCAGTACGAATGCACCGCATCTGCGAGTGCGTTTTTACACCGCTTGCAACACAAGAAACAGTTCGTGTTTTTTCTTCTTGCTCACAAACAGCACTGCCATGAAGACCCCATATACTCTCTGCGCCCCAAGCTCTGTGAGTCTGGATTGGAAGCCCGAGACACGGACCCAGCAGGCCCATGGGAGTACACGCTGTTCATTTATTTAAGAGATACGGCTAACGAGGGTGCCTGGGTGGCTCAGTTACATGTCCCGACTTGGGCTCAGGTCATGAGCTCGCGGTTCATGGGTTCGAGCTCCACGTCGGGCTGCGTGCTGACAGCTCGGAGCCTGGAGCCTGCTTCGGATTCTCTGTCTCCCTTTCTCTCTGCCCCTCCCCTACTCTCTCTCTCTCTCTCTCTCTCAAAAATAAATAAACATTAAAAAACATTTTTTTAAAGAGATATGGTTGGCCTCAAAATGGATGAGGGGTCTATACTCCACAGTTTATACCAATGCCCATCCCCCCACACCCTCCACAGTCCTTAGCAAACTCTTCAGACCTTGCCAGAATGATGGTGGGAAATCATAACTCATTGCGTGTTTCTCAATCCTAGTGTGGTAGACAGAATTACGGTCTGCCAAAGATGTCCACGTCCTGATGCCCAGAATTTAGGACTATGGTACCTTACACGACAAAAGGCGCTTTGCAGATGTGATTAAGGATCTTGAGATGATGATCTTGGAACATCAGGGTGAGTCCACTGTCATCCCCCGCGCCCTTGTGAAGAGAGACACAGGAGGGTGAGAAAGGGCCATGTGACGAGGGACAGGGGGAGACGGGAGGATGCTCCACTGCCGGCCCCGCAGGGGAGGACGGCCCCCAGTCAAGGAGCGTGGGAGCCTCCAGGAGCCGGAAGATTCTCCCCTAGAGCTTCCAGATTCTCCCCTAGAGCTTCCAGAAGAAATCCAGTCCCGCCGACCCAGTTTAGATTTCTGACCTCCTGTTTCAAGCCACGCAGCTTATGGTATTTGTTACAGCAGCATTAAGAGCTTAAACTACCAAGGATGAGCATTTTTTTTTCTCATGTTCCCGGCCACTTGTATATACCTTGCTGTAAATCCCCTTTTTAAGATCCTTTGCCCATCACAGCTTCTATTAAGATTTATCCATCGTGGGGTTGCCTGGGTGGCTCAGTTGCATAAGCGTCTGACTCTCGATTTCAGCTCAGGTCATGACCGTAAGGTCGTGAGATCGAGCCCTGCGTCGGGCTCTGGGCCGACAGCACAGAATCTGCTTGGGATTCCCTCTCTCTCCCTCTGCCCCTCCCCACCCCTCTAAAATAAAATAAAATAATTTTTTTTTAGGATTTATTCATTGTTCCTTTCATAAACAAACTCTCATATCTACTCTTTTTTGGTGACTGGTATAAAGCAGGAGTCTGACACGATATTCTCCCCAAGGCACACTTAATCACTGCAATACTATTTATTATAATAACTCCACTATCTCCCCACTCATTTGAAAAGGCACATTTATCATTTAACAAACCCCCTTATATTCCACGGGCCTGCCAAGGGATTCTCTAATCTATTCCATAGATCTATGTGTCTATTTAATTCTGGTTAAGACGTCCTCGTATCAGATACAGCAAAAATCCCACTAGCTTTACTTTTTCAAAACGATCTTGGCTCTCCTTGCTAATTTTCAGTCCTAGATTTTAGAAAAAGACAGCTAAATTCTACTACAATACCTTACAAGGGCACTCGCCGAAACCGCATTAAATGTAGACGTTCGTTTCAAAAGAACAGGTGTCTTTATAACGTTGCCTTCCCACCCAACAACTGCATTCTCGCCCCCAGGAATTCCAGTCTTCCTTTACCCCCTCGCGGTGACGTCACAGAGCTGTCACACGTTTCTCACGAACGTCATTCCTGGGTATCTGACTGGTTTGATTCCTGTTCTCATCGTTTCTGCAGGTACGTAAGAACGATGCCGATGTTTTCGAGCTGATCCTGATTCTAAGCCACTCGTCCTATCCATCCCATCAGTGCTAAGATATTCAGTTGAGAACTCTGTATTTTCTATACACAGGAAAGAGAACCAGATGCAATTAGTTATAGATTTATCACCTTAAACAATAGATACCTACTGTTTGCTTCATTTAACTTCATCTGAGAGAAATTTTGTTGTTAACAAATAGATCCATACGGCTCTGCACGGCTTCCTGGAGTTTGTGAGACTGGCGTTGCCCCTCCTAACGGGGGAGACGACAATGACAGGGCTCTCCCACGTGGGCTGGGGAGTTAAACACCTAATTCCATCCCAGGTGGTGATGGTGGGGGGGTGGGGGGGGGGAGCGTATTCTAGATACAATACAGAAGGACTTCCTGGAGGAAGCGTGGAGGGCAGAATTTTAGTTCCAATTGCAGGAAATATCAGCATATCCAAAAGGAAATGAGGAGAAGCCGGTTGAAAGAGCAAGGCCGTAAATAGGTGAAACGGACACACGAAGACACGGGGCCGTAAGAAGCTGGAGAGGAATGTGGTCCACAAAGTAAACCAAGCAACTGCCCTCCAGAAATCATCTTCCCCATCCTCACAGGGAGAGAGAGAGAGAGAGAGAGAGAGAGAGAAGGCAGGTACGGACATGATGCAGACCAGGGACCCAGCGCGTTTCCCTTCTAAAGGCCTCCTTCTTCTCTGAGAATCAGGAGGACCATCTGGGGAGCTGGAGACAAAGGGAGATTTCTAGCATCCAAGTGAAGCATGCCTCAGGCCACCCGATTTGCGACACATCATTTCACACCACCCTACACTCGTCCACACGCTTGCTGCCTTTCTCGGCCCCTCCGGGGAGCACTTGGGAAACGTTGGCTACCTGAACGGATCAAAATAATCGCTGTGGGGCAGGGGAGGACACGCCCCTTGAGCCAGGCCGTGAGTCCAGGGACGGGTCCAGCTGGAGGCCCCCACCACGGGGGCAGAGTTGGACCACTCTGCCCCGTGGGACG
Organism: Panthera pardus; assembly: GCF_024362965.1. NCBI lineage: Eukaryota > Metazoa > Chordata > Mammalia > Carnivora > Felidae > Panthera > Panthera pardus. The sequence goes on from NW_026526766.1 coordinate 4,704,309, forward strand.
CCCTCCAGCTGCGTTGACGAGCAGGTTTCTGGGGCTCAGTCACACTGGGCACCCCTGGGAGGCCGTGCAGAACGCACCTCGTGGAGCTGACCCGCCCACGGGCGAGGCAGCTGATGTGTTTCTTCACCGGGCCCTGGTCATCGCCGGTCAAAGGACACCGGACGCAAAGGGTACGTGCACCTACGGTGTACCTTACCGCTGGGCCCAGGACGGCCCCCGCCAGCCTGTGGCACTGTCCCCTACGTGACCGCGGGGGCTCACAGCGTCCTCGGCACATATACGCCCTGGTGCCGCTGACGTTCTGTACGCCGACATTCCTCATCTGCGGAGTCCTGGCCGCAGAGGAAGAGAGCGACAGCTCGATTCTACCCTCAGCTCTCGGCTCGCAGCAGAGGTGATTTTGCTTTGTATCACTTCCCAGTTACTTAAGTCAAGAAGTTCACGGGGCGCCTCAGTGGCTCAGTCGGTTAAGCGTCTGACTCTTGATTTCAGCTCAGGTCACGATCTCCCGGTTTGTGAGACTGAGCCCCGTGTCGGGCTCTGAGCTAAAAGCGTGCAGCCTGCTTGGGATTCTCTCTCGCTCTCTCTTTGCCCCTCCCCTGCACACATGCACTCATCCCCCGTAAAATTAAATGAAATAAAATAGGGGCGCCTGGGTGGCTCAGTAGGTTGAGCATCCGACTTCGGCTCAGGTCACGGTCTCCCGGTCCGTGAGTTCGAGCCCCGCGTCGGGCTCTGTGCTGACGGCTCAGAGCCTGGAGCCTGTTTCGGATTCTGTCCTCCCCCGCTCATGCTCTGTCTCTCTCTTCTCAAAAATAAACAAACGTTAAAAAAATTGTTTTAATAAAATAAAACAAAACAACATAAAACAAAACAGAATAAAATAGAAATTCAGATCAAGTATAGCTTTTTAAGGAGCCCAAGTCAAGAGGCAGGAGCGGGAGCTTCCTAATCTCAGGGCACAGGATCCTCCGTGGCCTCCAAGAGTGTGGCACAGTTGTGGACACTTGGTTAGCCAAGGGTCTTACGCCAAAACATTATCAGGCAAAACCATTTTTAGAAAAAGCCCTTCTCGTGTTGACTCCAGTCGGAAGCGGGGTTTGAACTGTGGAGAATCGCTTTAGTAGCATTTGGCTTCAATAAGCCCATGAGGAACTAGCAAGGGCTTTCTTTTAAAAACTATAATTAGGAGAGAGGCCTCAACGATTCGACAAGAGGCAAAGGGGAACACCTATCAACAGGTTAACATCACAACTGATATTTCCAAAATGCTTGAAACAGCGTTTGCAAGGGAACGGAAGTATTCACACGTCAACTTACTGTTCTGCAAGTGAGAACAGAAGGCCTAGCTCAAGTCCCCCCCCCCAAAGTGCACCGACCGGAAGTTAGGTTCCCATCCCCACGGCCGTCCCCACCAGGACGGCTCACCCGTCCCGTCCAGCATGCATCCCTGAGGCCCAAACCCCCGGGGCCGGGATGCGCTCCCTCCCGGGACGGGGACGAGGCTGCTGGAAGGGGCACTTTCCCACGGAAGCAACCTGAGTTGGCTGCAACCACGTGGCCGGTGAGGGTCCAAGAGGAAGACAGGTCAGGACAAGCCCCAGAACGGTCTGGGGCAGAGGCGTCGTGCGCCCGGGGTCTGCGCTCGCGGGGCTCGGTGACCCTCGATTGAGTGAGGGCTGGGCTCCCCCTCCCGGAACGGACAGCCCGGAACAACGGCGCAAATCCCAGCGGTGGACGGGCACCCCTCCGCTGCCACCCCGGCGTGCACAACCTCCTCCCAGGGCTGCTCGACGCGGTGTGGAGGCAAGCGTGTCGTCACCCACCCCGGCGGATGGAGCAGAAAGCGGGACCGCTTTCTGCTCAAGTCACTCTCCCGGGCTCACCTAGGGGTCGGCGGCAGGGCCGGGACTGGGGCCCAGGCCGTGAGGCTCCAGAACCCACTCACCCCCCGTCGGCCCCTGGGTCAGGGGGCCCAGCACACACTTGTGGGGACTGGACGGGGACTGGATGGTGGCGCCTGATTCGCTGGTGACCGTCGGCAAAGCCGTCAGCACCCTCGCCCTGCCCCGCCCGGCTCTGCAGGTCTGGGACCTCAGCACTGTTACTAAATGCTCCCAACACCCACACGAGTCGCAGACACAAGGTCGCAAACAACAGCAGAAGGTCCGAGGTCCTTCCCTTCCGCGCGTAGACCATCCATCCGCCTGCCAGCCGTGACCTCGCCGGTAGAGTCCTGGGAGGGTCCCCAGGAGCGAGGGCTTCGTGACCCGCTGATGGCACCATCAGGCATGCAGTGTGGCCGTCGTGATCAGTGTGACCGGCACCGGTGCGAGTCAGCCGGAAACACGCTCTCCACAGACGTCCACACGGGCTGGCAGGAGCCCGCCGTGCACACAGCCTAACATGCGGGCGCGGCCCCGGGGCAGGGAGGCCGGGAGCACAGACTGGGTCACCCCGGGGCGGCTCCGAAGGCCCCGAACTCCCGGGCGCCGGACGTGACGGGGCCGTCCCTGCTCTCCTGCAGGTTCAACAATCTGGTTTTCATCGAGGGCAGTCTCGAGTGCTCTCCCACCACATTTTTCTTTAATTATGATAAAAGAGAGTAACTTAATCAAGCATACATCCTGTGGAGACGAGCATGAGAAAATAACGGGGGGAACGTGGGAAGGGGGTGGCAACTACTCCCAGAGGTCCTCCGGGTTTAGGGGGACGCCCGCGAGCGGCCACCAAGCCCAAGAAAGGGAAACGCCGGCTCGTCCCCACTCAGGATCAGGCCCCGGTCCTGCTGCGGGAGGAGGGAACAAAGGCGGTCCGGCCCCGCCCGACTTCGGCACCGGGGGGAGCAAAGACCGTCCCCCCGGGGCTGTCCCCTGAAGCCCCCCACCCGGATTCCTGTCCCACCGCGCCAGGGAGGTGCTGACCGTCAGCAGCCCACCTGGGCCACGGGAAGAGGCACACGGACACACACACGTGCACATCCACCCACATGCAAATGCACACGTGCACATACACGTACGCGACCACGTACGCACTCACATGCACACAGAGAAATGCACTCACATGCGCGCAGCGCGCACACACACACACACACACAAGCCCGCCAGAAGCCCAGGGAAAGTCCTCCGAAATGCAGCATCGCAGCCACACCACAGACCTACAGGACCCCGCACTCCGGGGCTGGACGTGGGTAAGAAGCCCTCGAGGCTCACGGCTGAGAACCGCAGACACTTGGAGCGGGTCTGACTCCTACAGAGGTCAAGTGTTGGTTTATAAAACAAGACGGCGATCGAGGCAGGGGAGTATTACGCAGCGCTAAAAGGAAGCGGCCCATCAAGCCGCGGAAAGACGCGGAGGAACCTCCGATGCGTTTCATTAATCGAAAGAAGCCAGCCGGAATGGGCGATATAGACGCTACGCTGTGGAAACGCAAAACTAGGGAGACAGTAAAGGGACCGGGCAGGCGGGGGAGGGGTGACCGGGCAGGGCGCGGAGGGATTTCGGGGCAGTGGACCAGTCTGAGAGACACCTTCGTGGCGGACGTGTGGCGTCCCACACGTGCCCAAACACACAGAAGGCACACCACCCCGAGTGCGCCCCAGGGTAAACTCGGGGCTGCGGGGGACCACGACGGGCCAGTCCAGCTTCGTGCGCTGTGACAAACGCAGCAGGTGGTCAGGATGTTGACGGGCTGGGTGGGGTCAAGAAGGACGTGCGAGATCTGTGCCTTCCGCCCAAATTATCTGGGCACCTACAACTGCTCTAAAAAGAAGGTCTGTTTACATTTTAAAAAAAGAAAAAGAAAAGAGCAATTTTATGGCTTCACTTAACCCTTGGCGCTCACAGGCAGTAACAAGGGCACTTAGCGCCAGGAGCCCCCCCAGTGCCCTGAAAGCCCACACACCAACCCCGTGACCTTCAGAGACACCCCCTGAGGCTGTGATGCCTCCTGCACCTTACGGTTGAAGAGCCAGAGCACAGGAAGGTTGAGCAACGCGCCCGAGATCACACAGCCAGTGAGGCGTGAGGCTTGGCAGGTCCCGGCGTCCACCCCCTGAACACACAGCCACGGCGGCCATCACACAAGGAAGGCACGGTCCTGCCTTCTAGAGCTCCCGAGGAGAGACAAAGGACAGCCGATGGACAGACCGAAGGACAGAGGGCTCGGGAGCGTGCAGGTGTGGGTTCCCGCCCAGCTCGAGACCCAGCCCGGGCAGGTCTGTCAGTGAAAACCTTGGTGACCGGTGAGGAGACACCAACGCTGGCCCGGCCCCAGCCAAGGACCACGAGGCCCCCACTACACGGAGCATTTGAAAGTCTTGTCCCCCACACACTCAGGAAAGACTCCGATGAAGGCCGGGGTCCTCTCCAGAGCATTCCAGGCACAACACGTGCGGGCACATGCTCCCAGTGGGTGGCAGCGTCCTGAAGGACCCGGCCCAGAGAAGACCTAGCCGGCCTCAGCCCCCACACCCCCTCTGAGAGGTACCGGGCGAGTGGGGTCCTGCAGGCCCAGGGTGCTGTGCCCATGGGGACAGCGACAGGGAGGGGGCTCTTCTCGTGGATGCGTGTAAAGATTCGCATGGGATGGTTTGAGGGAGGGAGATAGAAGAGGAAATGAGAAACCATCAGGAAGGGCTAGGGTCCAGGCCCTGCCTATCAGGGACTTCTGGAAAAGTGAACCCCTGGCCAGCATTTAGGGAAAGGGCAGAGTCAAACCCACTGGCCTTCCGGCGAGAGGGGGGCGGTGGGGTTCCCGCGGGAGGCAGGGCCCTTCCCTGAAAAAAAGTCGAATCCCAGCCAGGGTGGTCCCCTTCCCTCCGGACGAATGGAGGGGCCTTGTCAGGAACACAGGAGTCAGGAAGAAGAGGGGGAGGGGGGTACTGAAGCCACCAGTGAGCGTGTTGATAATCAATACACAGAACATAAATACAAAATGCAAACCGCATTTCCATGCACTAGCCATGAACGGCCTGAAAATGAAATCTAGAAAACAATTCCATTGGTAATAGTCTCAAAGAGAACAAACTGCTTAGCGTTAAAGTCATTCCCCCCCAAAAGTGCAAAACTTCAAAACGTTGCTGGAAGAAATTAAGAAGATCTAAGTAAACAGAAGAACATCCCACGCTCGTGGACTGGAAGGTTCAACACAGTTAAGATGGCAACGCTCCCCAATCCGCACAAACATCCCAACTGGTTTTCCTGCAGAAGTTGTCCATACGGAAACGCAAGCGACCCAGAGTAGCCAGAACAATCCTGAAACACAAGGCTGGAGGCCTCACACTTCCCCAGTGACTGAGACAGCGTGGCAATGACACGGGATGGGCATACAGATCAACAGCACAGAATTCGAAGGCCAGAAATGAGCCATCGCATTTATGGTCCGCTGATCTTTGCCGAGGCTGCTGGGACAATTCAGCTGGTGTTGAGACAACCGGACATTCACACGCCAAAAAATGAAGATGAACCCCTTCCACACCAGACACAGAAAAAGATTAACGTGAAATCGACCACAGACTTCAACACAGGAGCTAAAACTATAAAAGACTTAGAAGAAAGCACAGGTGTAAATCTTTGTGACCTTTGTTTAGACAGTGGTCCTTAAGATGTGGCACCCAAAGAAAGAGCAACACAAAACACAGGAACCGGGGTTCATCGATATTGAAAACTTTCGTGCTTCAACGGACAGCATCAAGAAAGCAAAACGATACCCACAAAATGGGAGAAAAACTTGCAAGCGATATATTTGATGAAGGATTTGTTTCCAACATAGATCAAGAAGGCCATCACGGACTACATGACTGTGTCCCCCAGAACTCCTACGTGGAACCCTCAGTGGGATGGTATTTACGGGTGGGTCCTCTGGGAGGTGAGGAGGTTTAGCTGAGGTCATGGGCGTGGGGGCCCCGGGGCCCCACAGCTCTGTGGGTACCCTCAAAGTCACTGCATTTTATACCCTCTATGGTCAGCTGCAATTGTATGCGAATTGTATCTCCATAAAAGCGTATCGGTAAGAATGACTAAATTGGAGATGCCGGCAACAGGACAGGGAGCAGGCGGAGGTGATATAAAACCTAGAACAAAAGCAAGGAAGCAGAAAGAAAGCAGAAGAGAAAGTGGTTTCCAGGAAAGGTGGAGGTGGGCTCCATTTGGGATCACTGGGAACGCCAGAGGTTCCCATCTTTGTGCTCGCGTGCGGACGCATTTCCTTTCCCTCTACACGCCTGTGTGCCCCAGAGTTTAAACGCAGCCCGATGGGGCACCAGGGCGGTCAGCAGGTTGAGCGTCCAACTCCTGATTTCACGCGCAGGTCACGATCCCTAGGTTGTGGGATCGAGCCCCACATCGGGCTCCGGGCTGAGTGTGGGGCCTGCTTAAGAGTCTCTCTCCCTCTGCCCCTCCCCCATTCACGCCCCCTCTCTAAAAATACTACCCCTCCTCCTCAGATAAATAAACAATAACAATAAATAAGAAACTCAACCCAAAAAGCCCCAACACATGTGCCAGACTACCAGACCCCCGCCCCCACCATGAGAAAGCGGTCCTTCAGTTTCTGACGCCCGTCACTGGGCTTGGCCAGGACGAGAGCTGGTTCCTGCAAGGGAGAAAACCTACGTCTCGCTCTGAGTCCACACACCTGCCCTGGGCCCCCATCCGCCCTGGGAGCCGAGCACAGGGGCCGCGGACCTCCGGAGGACAAAGGGCACAGAAATAAGGAAGCATTCCCAACACGCGCACGCACGCACACACACACACACACACACACGGCAGGAGGGGACTGTTCCAGGAATTATACCTCAGCGATGCTACGATCCTGGTGCTAGAATCTGCAGGGAAACGCCACCGTAGATCAAAGCGTGTGGAAGGCACCCAGTAGGGACAGCACAAGTCACAGGACTTGAGAGGGCCCCTTTCCGGGGCGGTCACTCGCACAGTGTATCCTTCCGAACGAGTCCAAGAATCTACGGTTTCCGTGAGGGCATGCCAGAGGAGCCGGTGACGCCAGGATAGTTTTCAGAACGTGCTCGTTTTAGGCAACTTATTTAAAAGGCAGCTCATGGGGCGCCTGGGTGGCTCACTCTTGATTTCGGCTCAGGGCATGATCTCAGGGTGGTGGGATCGAGCCCCACATCAGGCTCCGTGTTGACAGCATGGAGCCTGCTTGGGATTCTCTCTCTCTCTCCCTCTTTCTCTGCTTCTCTCCCGTGTGCGCTCTCTCTCTCTCTCTCAAAATAAATAAATACACGTTAAAAAATAAATCAGTAAGTAAAAATAAAAGGCAATCATTTTCACCATAACCGAGCACAAAGAGGTAAATCAGATCTTGGGAAACTGAAATGGGCCATATGTTTCCTTTCTGCTGACACTGCACACCCTCCTCCCGTCCCCTCCGAAGGGGAGGGCAGTGGTTCACGAAAAAGGCATTTTGCATCCCATTAGCCAACAGACAGCCTTCCTCAAAAGGGAAATTGGAATGACCGCAGCCAGGAATTTCTGCGCTCTGCAAAATACTCCCCCCCCCTCCCCGCCCCCCCACCAGCAGCGAAGTCATCGACTCAGTTGTCTGTGATCTCCAAATCCCCAAAGTACGAGCTAAGGCTGAAAGGTTTTTTTCAGTATAGTTTTCAAATACGGTAATTCTATATGGCAATAAAAAGCTTAAAAGATCTCCAGCAGCCCTTTCAAGGGACAACAAAGGGAAAAACCACATGAAGGCACTCTCGGTCCTTAAGCCCGTCACTCGACGTAAATAGGTCGTTTATACACCTCCAACCACCAGGTTGTTCCTCGGACTTAGGGTGTCACCTCTCTGTGTGAGTGACACCTCCACTGAGGAAAACAGCCACCAGACTACAGAGGCACAGACTCAAAGGACTCAACTGGGAAACCAGTTGTTTTGGGGTTTTTTTGTAATTTCACGTGATTTTCACCACGTGAACGTTACTCCTCTTTACGTGGAACAAAGATATCAGAACGCCAGCTTCCCAGGGACCGTGGCAGGGTCATTTCATTTAAACAGGCACGCGAAGTGACCAAAAGCAATCAGTAAAGATCTCGTTCTAAGCAAGAAAGAAATTCCCGTTTGCAGATGAGTCCTTCACCGTTCCTTAGAAAATCAGACAAGGGCACGGGGTGGGGGGCACAGTGAAAAATGTCAGTTCCACTGGGGGCCAGGTCAACCTCCCGACGGCGATTTCTAAAAATCAGAGTTCCCAGAGATGTTCAAGAGCCACCACGCCTCCCCCAACCCCCACCAGATGAAATCTGGAAGATGTTTTCTTTAAGCTGTTCCACAGCAGACGCCTGTAACACGGGCCACTACCCAAATTTAGCAACACAGGTTGAAAAAACAGCCACTTCCTGAATTACCTAAATCAAAACACTCCGCCGGGTGCCGTGTTACAACTGTGCAGTCGGTCTGAGGCACAGTGAAAATGCTGTCGTGTGAACTGGCAAAGGAAGAAGTAGAGATGTTCTTTCCTTTGACCCAAGTCCAAGCTCGCCAGCTGTGTGCTTCGGACGCGCAACATACATACAGCAGGGACGCGGCCACACAGATGGGGCTGCGGACGTTTCAATTAATTACAATGAAAGAAGTTCCCAGATTCAGTTACTTGGTCCCACCAGCCACACTTCCAGGGCTGAGGGGCCGCGGGAGGCTGACGGCTCCCACACGCCGACGTGGAACATCTCCATCATCCCCCGAAGTTCTACGGGGCAGGAGTGATGAAGGAAAGGAGTTAACTACTTCGTGGAGATGCTTTTGCTTGGAGAAAAGAAACGGGAGAGGATCTCCATACAACCTGAGACCCACAAATCCTTCTCAAGTGGGGTTGGTGCTATCGTGTTTGAAGACACAACAGAACATGAGATCGGCACATTTTCTAGGATGATCTCAACACCTTGAGGGCTGGGCCCTGGGCAGGATGGGGCTAGTCACACTCTGACCGTGTCTCCCAGGGAACGTGCCTGGGGCTTCTGCAGGCCCTCCCGACACAGCCCGAAACACACGTGGGCACCCGCACAGGAGAGTGAGCGCCGTGAAAAGCCTTCCGGATCTGTTTGAGGAGAGTCGAGAGAAGTATAGAACACAGGAAGCACCCCCACTTATTTTCCAATTTTTCCCTTTTCTTCATTCTCTTACACCCCAGCCCCATGGGATGCCGTGAAGGTGGTCTCGAAGTTGGCAACAGGTGGCCGCAGGAACTTGACCTTCTGAGGAGAGCCTATCTCTGCACTTAGAGGGGCTGGGGTCCCAGGAGGGGATCAGACCTACTGTCTTTGTCTCTTTCTGTCCTCTAACCATGGGTATGGTCCAGGAGAGCAAGCAGCAGTAAAGGTAGCTAAAACCCAATTTTGTGCCAGGGGACTGAAAATGGGAGCCCCTGGGAACCAGAAAGTATAGAGATCACAGGGAGGATGAAACTCAGAAAAGTATTCCCTTAATGTTGTTTATAACCAAGGTCCCCCACGAGCCGTGTGTGGGGGTCCGACCCCAAAGAGATGCTTAGAATAACTGAACAACAGGGGCGCCTGAGTGGCTCGGTCGGTTGAGCGTCCGACTTCGGCTCAGGTCACGATCTCACGGTCCGTGGGTTCGAGCCCCGCGTTGGGCTCTGTGCTGACAGCTCAGAGCCTGGAGCCTGCTTCGGATTCTGTGCCTCCCTCTCTCTGCCCCTTCCTGCACTCTCACTCCCTCTCTCTGCCCCTTCCTGCACTCACTCTCTTTTTGAAATAAACTTTTTTAAAAAATATACAAAAAAAAAAAGAATAACTGAACAACGGAATACCACCCAGGTCCTGACAGCCATGGTGAGGTGCCCGTGGGGGGCACACCTGACTAGCACTACAAAGGCTTTGAACACAGAATTGACATTAATCCACAAATACAGGAAGCAGTTGGGACCCTGCAGGTGAACCCAAATGAACCAACTGTGCTCACACAACACCAACATTCCCCACAAGGACCAAAACAACATTCTGGGTCCCACAGCCAAATATAACACCTCAAATCTCCCTGATACAATCCCAAGTTACTCAACGTACAGAAAACCCGGAAAATCTCAAGCAAGCAACAGACATAAAGAGCAAGAGGACATAGGTGTTGGAATTATCTGACAAAAACTTTAATGTAACTGCCAAAAAAACACCCACTCCAACAAGTAAGGATACACACTTTGGAAAACAACAGAAGTAAGAAACAGTTCAGCAAAGAAACTGAAAACATAAAAAAGAAAAAAAAAGGAAATTTTAGAATGAAAACACAATAAACAGAAGAAAAACCTTGTTGCATGAGAATGAAGCCAGTATGGAGATGGCAGGTGTCCATAAAAATTACAAAACCTGAACAGAAAGATTGGAAAAAGAAATGAAGAGATCCTCACAGGTCTGTGGGACAAAATTAAGTGATCTGACATTTGTACCATCAGCGTCTCAGAAAAAGAGGGAAAAGGGGTAAAGAAATAATAGCTAAGGGGCTCCTGGCTGCCTCAACATGTAACTCGATCTCAGGATCATGCGTCCAAGGCCCAGGTTGGGCACAGAACTCACTTTTAAAAAGAGAGAGAGAAAAAAAGAAATAATAGCTAAGACTCTCCTAAAAGAGGCAAAAAAATATATAAAGCCACAAAATAAAGACCTCAATGAATCCTTAAAAAGATAAACTCCAAGAAATCTACACCTAAACAGATAATAATCAAACTGCTGGAGAAAAAAAAAAAAAAAAACTAAAGATAAGGACAAAGCAAAACGATCTTTAAAGCAATCAGAGAAAAACAAAGTATTTATAGAGAAAAACTATTTTTTATAATTTTATAAATTTTAAGATTTCTCATTAAAAATAATGGAGGTCAGAAGAGTGAAAAACCAACTATAAAAGGTCTCCGAGAAACAAACTATCAACCCAGAATTCTATACCCAGCAAGCGAAAGAAGCACCCTTACCAAATGAAGGATTTTCAATTTCAAATGAAGGCAGACTCCTGGATCCCACTGTCAGCAGACCAGCAGGAAAAGATCTGCTAAAGGAAGCACTCTGTGCAGAAGGAAATTCCTACTGGAGAACCTGAATGATCAAGCACGAAGAAAAAGGAACAAAAATGGGATGAACTATCGAGAGCTGGAACCAGATGGGTGAATCAGGAAGGTTTATGCCAACTCAGAAGGTCAAAGCCTTGATGACTCCACAACATGACATTCTTGAGAAAACAAGAATACAGGACAGAGAAAAGATCAGTGGTTGCCAAGACTTATGGGCGACGAGGATCGGAGCTATAAAGGGGTGCCACAAGGACGTTTTGGGGGCCACTGGGACTGTTCTGAATCCTGCTTTCGGTCGTGGTTACACCCACCAATCTCTGCTTGTGATGTTAAAAGCAACTCAAGATCAAAAGTGATTTTTTTAATGTTGAATAACATGCTGAATGCTGAAAGTACAGATTTCCAAAGGGGGGAAAAAAAACCTTCATATTTCAACAAATCTGGACTGCATTATTTTATGCAGCCTGCAAATGGCCCTAAGCCACAGATTTGGAACTGATTTTAAGGAGAGTCTGAGCAAGTGTGTATAATATTTTTATATACCTGGGGGAAAATATTTATTCTAAGGACACTCACAGGAGCAAGGAAACTCTAGACACGAGCATCCTTTAATTTCTGGAATGCTATTAGCAGAGCTCACATTAAATAAAAATACAACCACAAAGAATTGTTAATGCCAACATCATAAATAGTATCGTTCTATAAACATAGCTCAGTTGAATTACTCTTTAAAGTGGCGCCTTCTGGGGAGAGGCACGATCCAGGTTTAGGGACTGACTCTGCTGAGCACAGAAACCCTTGGTTGACCTAGCACAGCCCAAAGGCCAAGAGTACACTACCTTCTCCAAGCGAGAAGGTACGGCCAGAGTGCAGCCCACATCAGCTCCCACATGCCGTTCTCCCCTCTGTCTGTGAGTCTCGCCTTCTCTGCGTCCACACTGGGCCTCCACCCGTGTGGAGAGCAGCTGTCCAATATACATACCACTGTGTGTCTGTCTCCGTCTAAAACACTTGTCTGTGTCCTTTACTACTTCCTTCCACCTCGTCATTTATGGGCCAGGATGCGTCCAACAGCACCCGGTAAACAAATGTGTGCTGAATGAATGAACCAGCCTGCAGGTTCCAAGTGTCTGTTCACGGGCTGCAACATACAAATGTGTACGAGCCTATTTCAAAGGGGTTTGAATTCCAATTTAGACTTTAAAATCTTGTGACGGGGTTATATTTTCCAAGGGAGGCTGCAACAGTATCTCTGTTTTACATGTTCTTCTGCAAGGTGACCTTGACACTCCCCACCAAGAAGCGGGGTCCATTTCTCTACCCTCCAGAATCAGGGTGGGCCCTGGGATGCCTTTGACCCACAGAATATAGAGGAAGTGACCTGGTGCCATCTGAATAAAGCCTGTACCTGGCCAGGTTCCACTCCCTGCCCTTAGAACGCTTACTCTCCGGAAAGTCCTTCTGGAATCCAACCGCCATTCCGTGAGAAGGCCAAGCCACACAGAGAGGCCATGTGCGAGTCCTCAGTCAAGAAACCCCTTAGTTCCGAGCCAACAATCAGCATCAACCACCCACCACGTCAGTGCATCTTCTTGGACAAACAGCCTGGATGAGCCTTCAGATGAGACAGCGGCCCTAGAAGACCCCAGACTTACGAGAGACCCACGTGGGAAACCTGCGAACCCAGAGAAGGGCGGTATTTAACACGTGATCATTTCAGCCTGTAACTGGTGGAGTGTTTCATTACACAGCAATCGATAACCAGAACAGATCTGGAGAGGAATCTCATTCTCTCCATAAATTCTAAATAAAGAAGTTTACATCCTTTATTTCTGTTTCTTTTTTTTTCTTTTTTTCCTTCTCTTTCTGGGAAACAGCCAGCATAAAAGAGATCCCTCACCTTTGCTACAGTCAAGACCATGGCACGTGGAAAGTTTTCTGACCCAGGTCCCTCGTATAAACGCTTTGCAGGTACAGCCGCTGGTCGGCAGTCCACCCCTTGATCCACCTTGTCCTTTTATGCTTATTCATTTTTGAAAGACAGAGAGAGACAGAGCACAAGCAGGGGTGGGGCGGAGAGAGAGGGAGACACAGAATCCGAAGCCGGCTCCAGGCTCCGAGCTGCCAGCACGGGGCCCGACGCGGGGCTCCAGCTGACGAACCGCGAGATCGTGGCCTGAGCCGAAGTCGGACGCTCAACCGACTGGGCCCCATCCACCTTGTCCTTTTAATTAGGAACCACAACATCACCCAAAGGAGGCGGCTGTTCTCCCTCGACAGAGGTCAGCAATCCCCAAGACTTCCCAAACGTGCAACGCCCGCCCCACGCTCGGCCTGGAGGAGGGAGCCGGCAACGTTCACCACGTGGCCGGAATCAACTCTATTTCTGCCAGCGCCGATTTCTGTCAGGTTGCTACTAGGTCAACTCTCCTCCCACCTCAGTATTTCCCAACTCCCACTTGTGGCTGGCGTGCTCCGCGGACAGCGTGGTCAGCGTGGCCCTCATGCCCAGGAGGGCAACACCGTCCGCTGCCAGAACACAGGGCGTGCGTTCTACCGTGTGACCCGGGAGGCCGGGCTGGAAATAAGACGAATGTGCAGAATAACGACTTCCGCAGCAGCGCCTCAGTATCAATCAGGAAGGCCCGGCTCACGGCCAACGTAGCAACACGTGCTGGGGTACAGAGGGGGACCCCCACACCGTGGGCCTGTTCGCGCCGAGAAAAGCAAAAGGCGCCTTGGTGCACTTGGCATAAAGCTAAAGACCCGCGCAGGGCACAGGCCCGGTGTCCCCCTGACTCGGCAGGACCGGAGGAGACCCCGAGTACCGCGCCTCCGGGATTCTTCAAGTTCACAGAGACTCGACTCTTTCGTATCACCACTGCCATCACCCTCTCCTCGGATTCTGACCGCTGGGAGCTGGGGCTTGTCCCCCGCGGGGAGGACTTTTGGGCCCTGTGGGTTGGGTTCCCTCCTTTGGGTGAAGGAGCTTATAAGGGTGGGGTTTACTCTCTCCACGCTGTCACCTGCCCCCCACCCCCCGCTTGCACGTCTGGTCCACACACCCCTTGTCCACCCTCTTGTCCTTGGGCAAGAGCGCTGAGATCCCACCAATGGGGGCCCAGAGTGCAACACGGCCTCTCCGGGGCAGTCCCACGGGCGTCTGGGTGCATTTGAACCCGGGCAGATGCATGCACCCCCCCCAAAGTGACAGAGTGTGCCCAACCCAGCGGTAAACCCGGCTGTGTAGACAGTGCTGTGATTTACCCAGAGCCACACAGCTCAATCCCAGAGTCTCCTTCTACACCCGGATCCCTTCCATAAAGAGATGCCTTCAGGGAAACTTTACCTCCCCTGAAAATTCAGGCCGTAAATTACCTCTGACAAATTAACCTTCACTTCTCCTCGGAGATAAATTTTAAAAGGAGTGCGTCCAAGAGAGTCCATTAAAGGCTTTTCCATCTGGTGGTCTGTTGAATCGGCTGGGGGACTTAGACTTCTGATTTGACAAAGACTTAGACCAGCAACTCGGTGTGTGCTCTGTAGAAAATCAAGTCAGGACGTGGGGGAATGATGACAGCCACCTGGAAGGGGGCTGACAAAGCCAGCCCCAGAGAGGGCCTCCAGGAGCCATCAACTTTGGGCTCATGCTCAGGGAAAGACAGAATATCCTTCATTTCCACTCCCTATGGTGGGAAACTGAATCTGCTTCAGAGCAGGATTAGTGCAGCAAAAGTCTCTTAACCAACTTCTACTCAAGCAACTATTCTGGTTAAGGGAGGTCCTCAAGGCCCCTGAAAAATGCACCGAGCAATCACGGTGAGACCACGCTCCCCACTTCTCCACGAAGTGACGCACACCCTCGCCAGGACTCAACCACATCCGCTCCCGAACCTGTTCGCACCCGTTATACCTATCAGAGTATTAAATTGTATAATTAAATGTTGTCTGAATTCACAACATTTCTGCGGAACAAGGAGGGCGAAAAGAATTCCTTCTAGGAAAACTAAGGCGGCTTTGGAAAAAAACAGGGGGACGGGATGTGGGAGACTAAGCTATAAAGGACTACAAGACATTATACGCTTCTGCCCTCGGACTGCTTTACAAGCTCCTTTTGGTTTTCATTCCGTTTCTAAAGACACCCAAACTGAAAACTCTGGATGCAGTTTGGGCAAAAAAGACAACTGCGGACTCCTCCTAGGTAACCCTCACTGGGAGACCTTGGCCGACAACCAAAGAGGCATGATCATTCGCATGATTTAACTCAAAGACGTGATTTAAGTCAAACACATGATTTAAGTCAAATACATGATTTGACACATGAATGACACAACAACGTGGATGTGTTGTCTCATTATCTTTCACTCACTTCAAAAGACACTTTTTTGGTGGGATGCATGGGCGGCTCAGTCGGTTAAAGCGTCTGACTCTTGATCTCGACTCGGGTCATGATTTAATGGTTCATGAGTTTGAGCCCCGCGTCGAGCTCTGTGCTGACAGCACAGAGCCTGATTGGGATTCTCTCTCTCCCCTTCTCTCTGTGCCTTTCCCACTCACTCTCTCTACATAAATAGAGAAGACATTTTTTTTGGCGAGCCCACCTGATCACAGATCCCAGGGGCAGAGCGTGAGAAGACTTCTTCTCCTTCTCCTCCTTCTTCTTCAACCTCAGCATGAAAGGCTGCCAGTGGGACGCCTAAAGATCCATTCCAAGTGCTTCCATACTTTTGTTGATGGCGATGTTTTAAATGGACAAGAACCTGACTCTATCAGAAGTAACAGACATCTGGCAATGAGAAGCCTGTGCAGAAATCCCAGTAGGGCTCTCGATCCACCTGACAAAGGTGTAGAAACGTCAATGCTTCCAAAACAATTTCCAAGTACCCTTAAGAAAGTCACTGGTTAATTTTCTTGTTTTCAGAAAACAGGAAAGGCGTGTTGTGGTGCTTCTCAAATTATTGTATCCAGCTGGGGAAAAAAATTGCTGGATTGACCACATGCCTTTCTGTTTCCCTTTCCAAATGCCTCACAAAATAATGGGAATGAAATAAAATAAGGTAGAAACCCATAATCATATAGAGAACAAGATTGTTCTCTCAGTGAAAGGAGAGGAGAAAGCCCACAAATAACAGAAGAGAGCAAGTCACCGGACAGAGGGCACAACAGACAGCAGCAGAACCCACAGCCTTGGAGATCCGTGGAGGGTGATGAGAACGACAAACAGCACAAAGAGTCCACATGGCACCAATGAAGAACGATTCAGAGCGCAGAGACACCAGGTCCATCAGAGAGCAGGTGGGAGTGAAAAACAGCGGTACTGTAAATACGGGGAGGGACCGGCACAAACCCTAACCACCAAGTCCCATCCCAACCAGGCTACACCCTTTTCCATCCGAGCTCAGAGCAGGCCTGACACTCCAGCCTTCGTTTCTTGCCTTCCTCCTAACTGCTGTAAGGGACATAAAAAAAAGCGTGCCTATTTATCAAAAGATGCAATGGACCTTCCAGAAACAGACTGGTAGACCTTGTAAAGTGCCCAGTCCCAACACTGAACCTGAAGTGAGTCCACTTGGGCCTCACCGGTCGTATGCTACTGTTTCTACTGGGAATCAACCAAGAACCACCAGACATTGAAGAAAGCCTCCATTCTCAAGCTGAAAGATTCAAGCATGCAGACCGAAAAAGCAAGCCAGCATTCACAGCAATGAACCAGGAGACGTGGGCCTCTTGTACAGCACCGTGAAATTTCAGAACACCACGGAGAAGGAGAAGATCCCCAAAAGTCTCCAAGCAAAAGCAAGACACCGGAAAAGAAAGGAGGATCCGAAGGCAGTGGACCTCTAAGAAGGAAGCATGGGGCACTAGGCAACCGTGGGGTGACATTCCAGGGAACTTGGCATTCAACTGAGAATGATACCCAGCCAAACTATCAGCGTGTGTGTGTGGAACTCATAAGGACTCAAACGTCCCACTGACACAGCATTTCTTAGAACGTTCCTGTCTCTTCTCCCCACACCCCTCCCCCCTTCCACTCTCCTTCTGACCTCACTCACCACCAGACACTCGAGGTTTGACCCACACATCCCGAAAGGAGATCAGGAAGCACCGGGGCATGTGCCCACCCCTTAGTCATATGCCCAGCACTGATGTATAGGAGGCAGAAAGACACAGAACGAGCTCCCAGGAAACTGAGGGATTCTAAGACCAGAATAGGATCAAGAGGGTCAAAGACTATGGTATTCAGGGAAAGGAGAGGGGCGCCCTTAAAGGGAAAATTATAATCCAGATGTGCCCAGATAAGTGGATCTCTAGGAAACGTGCTAAGTGCTGCCAGATGCCATTATTACACTCACTCCTAAGAGTCGACTATTCAGTCTCCAAGAACTCTGAAGAACCATCACAAATAACGTGGGCAAATCACTTCACAGCTGGAGTTCGCTAGATGCCGGTGATTCCCGTTTGGTCTATTGACAGACTAAATTATACTTAGGCCAATCGCTTTGTCTCCCAGATTTAGATTTATGCTCAAATACTAGAGGAAGGGGCCAAAGAGATAATAATACTTGAGTCCTACCTACCTCAGTGGGAGGTTGTAAGACGTACAATTAGATCGCATTTGCAAACTGTCCCAGAGCTCTCCAGGAAGGGCTATAAATATCTCAAGGTATTATTATCCTTGAAGATAATCAATTATTTTCTCATCACAAAGAGGCTGAGAAAGAAAGGCTTTACGCACGAGGACCCTTTAATTTGTGTAAGCCTCCAGCATTAACGAGATTTTCAGAGCGTTTAGAACTTCACAAGGCCCCCTACCAACCATGGCTTCCTTCAACAAATGGAATATTTACAATACCTGAGAAATCCCTTTATTGCTGGGAAAATACACAGGTAGCACTCTGTGCACGTTCATTAAATTCACTTACTCTACAGGCTGGCGGGAGGCAGGGGCAGTAAGAATGAACGACTCTGGCCTCAGCAGACCATGACACCCCGTCCCCTCCCCAGGCCCAAGGCCGCAGCCCCACGGCTCTTCCCCTTCGCCGCATGGTGAACAGGCAACACCTGGGAAACCCAAACTGCAGGACTTTCTACAAAAGTGGGCAGAGTCCTTCACAAGCGTTAAGGCTGCAAAGGCTGAGGCATGTTCCAGACAGGAGGAACCAAAAGAAACCTGACAGCGCGCGACCCTGGACCGGACCCTTCTGCGCCAACGGACATCCCCAGGGCCACCGGCGAATGTGCTGTGGGTAGGGTCTGACGGCGGTCACGCATCAACGCTGGTCGATTTCAATGGTGGTGATGTCAGGAAGACGTATAGGAATTTCCTTGTCTGTAGAAAATACACACTAAAGCATTTGGGGATGATGAGGCACCCTCTCAACTACCCACCTTAAAGTGGCTCAGGGGACAAAAAGTTCTGGGTACTGTACCTGTCATTCTCCAGTAAGTTCTCGACTTCATGAATATAATGTGGAAAAACTGGAAAATGAGAGAAATAGTGGGCTATCTGGGGCGCCGGGATGGCTCAGTCAGTCGAGTGTCCAGCTTGATTTTGGCTCAGGTCGTGACGTGTGGGTCGTGAGACTGAGCCCTCAATTGGGCTCCTGACTGAGGGAGGGGCCTGCTTAGGATTCTCTCTCTCTCTCTCTCTCTCTCTCTCTCTCTCTCTCTGTCAATCTCTTTCTGTCTTTCGCTCTCTCTCTCCCCCCCGCCCCTCCCCTGCTCACACATGTGCGCTCTCTCTTTCTCTCTCTAAACAAAAAAAAAAAAAATAGTGGAGCATTTGACCTGTTACAGGACATCGTACTTGACTAGATCACATGCAGCCATTAACGATGACGGTTATGGGGGCGCCCGGGTGGCTCAGTCGGTTGAGCGTCTGATTTCAGCTCAGGTCACGATCTTGCAGTCCATGAGTTCAGGCCCCACACAGGCTGTCTGCCGTCAGCATGGAGCCCGCTTTGGATCCTCTGCCCCCTTCTCTCTCTGCCCTTCCCCCACTCACACACTCACTCTCTCTCAAAAATAAACAAACATTAAAAAAAAAAAAAAGGTGGTTATGGAAAGACTAAATAGACAACGAGACAAACGTTTATGTAACAGAAGCCTGTTAGGTACGATCACGAACGTGTAAAAACGGAAGTAAATATTCCAATTTTTTAAATACTGAGTTATCTGCAGTAGCACAATTGTGAATTTTTTTCTTCTTTTTTAAAACAATTTTTTTAACATTTATTTATTTTTGAGACACAGAGCACAAGTGGGGAAGGGGCAGGGAGAGAATGAGACACAGAATCCAAAGCAGGTTCCAGGCTCCGAGCTGTGAGCACAGAGCCCGATGCGGGGTTTGAGCTCACGAACTGTGAGATCATGACCTGAGCCAAAGTCGGTCGCCCAACCAACTGAGCCACCCACGCGCCCCTATTTTTTATTTCTTCTTGACGGTTTTCTTTCCAAATACGGACATACACGAATCAATTTTATAATGAGGTGGGAAAAATTGGGGAGGGGGTAGGAATCCCTCCGAGCTGTTCAGTTTCTTCAGTAAAGACCACTAGGCAAAGGGCAAAACTAAGACCGTGCGGGAATGTTAGCAAGACGAAGGAGGCCACTGAGGGCAAGGAGAGATGAGAGGACAAAATGCCGGGAGAGGTGCTAACGGATCAAAATTCTGAAGCGGAGGCTGAAAGAATGTTCTGTCAGAGGCCCGGAGGCCACTCTCGCGCTGGGCGTCCGTGTGTGTCCGCACCTGGCTGGGCAGAGGGAGCACGGGGCTGCCTGGGGACTGCCCGGGGAGCCACCCCTCTTTGTCATATCCAGGCGGAAGCCTACTGAGCCAACAGCAGGTAACGTCTGATTCCGGCCCTTTTAATCCCGAAGGAAGGGACTCCCCCCGCCCCAGCCCACAGAACTAATGTGTTGCCCAGGCAACCACACCCCCAAGAGAGCCGTCAGATGGCCTGCAAGTGACCGTGAAGAGGCGATGGAAATTCTGGGTGACGAAACGCGGCTGCAGAAGCATAGGTAACACACCTCCACCTGCATGAGGGGCCACACTCGCAAAACCAAGCAATATGCTGTTCAGGGATGCTCCTGGCTCGAAAGTAAGTCTCCGTAATTCATACGCTGACATCCGAGCCCTGGTATCTCAGAATGGAGGTGCACCTGGAGACAGGGTCTTCAAAGAAGCAATGAAATGAGGTCATTAGGGGGGGACCCTACTCCAACGTGACTGGTGTCCTAAGAGGAGATTAGGACACAGACGGACACAGAGGGATGACCACGTGAGGACACGGGGGAGGCGACGGTGACCACACGTGCCAGGGAGAGAGACACCTTGAACTTGGCCTCCAGCCTCCAGACTGAAAGGAGAGACACTCCCCTTGCTTACGCTGCCCCATCAGCCCGCTTTGTCGCAGCAGCCCTGACACAGCGACCCAGACGCGCTCCCAGGCGGCAAGACCACAGACGTGAAACAGAGGACAACTGGGACCTCGGAAGACGGTGGGACCCCGAACGCTACCCAGCAAGCGAGAAGGAGGCTCGGTTTCTTAAACCCGCCGGAGGGCACGCGGCTGGCCACGTCCTCATCCTTCACGCTGGGCGTGTGCACATTACACACTCTTCCCCGTTGACGACATAAACCGTGGAATGGTGAGAGGGAGCCGCCCCTCCAGGCTGCACTGTCCGACACGGTAGCCACGAGCTGCAGGGGGCTCTTTAAATCTAAGTTACTTCAAACCGGGTTCCTTTTTAACACAGGGGTGCCTGGGTGGCTCGGTCAGTTAAGTGACCAACTTCAGTTCAGGTCATGATCTCCTAGTTCGTGGGTTCGAGCCCCGTGTCGGGCTCTGTGCCGACAGCTCGGAGCCTGGAGCCTGCTTCGGATGCTGTGTCTCCCTCTCTCTCTGCCCCTCCCCTGCTCACGCTCTGTCTCTCAAAAATAAATAAATGTTAAATTAATTAATTAATTAACAGGTAACCGAGGGGCGCCTGGGTGGCTCAGTAGTTCAGGTGTCAGACTCTGCACTCAGCCTAGTTGGGCTTCTCTCTCTCTCCCTCCATTTCTCTGCCCCCCTCCTGCTCATGCTCGTTCTGTCTCTCAAGATAAATACACATTTAAAAAACAAAACAAGCAACACGATTAGAAATTCAGCTCCTCGGTCTCACTGGTCCCGTTTCGCATACTCGACGTGTGGCTGGGGGCTGCTGATCTGGACGCCACGAATGGGCAATACCTCCCTCCGGCGGGAGCCGCTCCGCACGACGTCGCTGACGAGAGGCCCCGGGAGGGCACCCAGCACTAGAACCCTCTCGCTGCAAACCACACACTTCTGCCTCTGTTCCGTGCTCCGGGAGCCACGGCCGCCTGCACGGTGCCGGGAAAAGCCGGTCACCGTGGCACCTTTCCGGCAGAGCCCTCGCTGCAGCCGAGACCCTGCCCCAGGAGGCTGTCCGAGGTCTCCCCCCCTCCCCGGTCCCGGCCCCTTTCTAGCACCAAGTCCGGCAGGGAGCAGACTCTCAGGGGGGTTCACGCCCGCCCGGGTCTGGCCAGGGCACACGCGTGTCACGGGAGGTGCGTGTTACCATCGCGGCCAAAGCCACAGAGGGAAAGCAGGCTCAGCGCCCTGCCGGCTGGCTGGGACCACGGTGCCCCCGCCTCCCCCTGAGCAGGGCGGGCGGGGGAGGAGCCCCCCGAGTGGGCGGGGGGGGGGTCTCCGTGGGGGGAGCCCGAGCACTTGACCGCAATCCCTTCCTGCCTCCTAACTCTCGGCCTCTCTGTCCGTCTGTCTGTCCGTCAGCTCAGCAGCACGGTCCCTCATTCAGCACCACCGAGAACACCCGCCTGCTGTCCACACACGCCAGCTTCTGTGGAAACATACCCGGGCAAACCCAGGCAGCCACACACACACACACACACACACACACACGCGCGCGCGCGGGCGCGCGCAGCAGTCAGGGCCCTTTGTGGCAGGAGCCCCTGTGATGCCCTCACCCCCTCTGGTGATCAAGGCAGAGCGTCCAGGCGACATTCACCTAACCGACCTTTAAAGAGGATTACTTCCTCCCCACTCACCCTCAATTATCTTTTTTTTCTTTTTTAAGCTGAATCTACATTCGGCTTTCCTACTGTCAGAACATTCCTGCCGAACGGCTTTACCTCCACGATCTGATCTGATCTGATCGGCGGTATCTGACAGCCTCTTCCCTCTCCTGCATTTCTGGCTTGAACCCGGGCTGACGCACCCTGTGGGGCCGCCGGGCACGTCCCACATCACTCCACCAGGGAACACCTTCCATCTCCAGTCTCACAAAACCTTGGAGTTTTTTTTTTTGTTTGTTTTTGGTTTTTTTTAATGCATGTCAGGATATCATCTGCATAGGCGTAAACATGCACTGAGTTAAGTCCCAACAGCCTCTGGACCAATTTTTTTAAACCATATTTTCGAAATTAAATCATCGGCTTCCTGTGCTGAGGTGATGAATCGGCGGGGGAGACGGAGTAGGAAACGCTTTATTGCCCTAACTCAGCATTTTCTGGGACCAGGCAGGGCTCTTAACTAAGCCTTCTACTTACAAAGTTAACAAGCCACTGGGCTCGGGGTTGCTGGGGGGAGGCCAAACCGGGCAGCCCCCGCAAGCCCGAAATGGGCACTGAAAGTCGGGGGCTTTGCACCCCATCTCTCTCCCACCAGGGAACTGGGGCGAGGGGGCGGTGTGGCCTGCAGCCAGAGAACAAAAGGAAGAGGGAACCAGGGCAAAGGGCTGCAGAAAGTTATAAAAATAAAAACAGCCTCTGCTGAACGTGAAGCAGGGACAAGGGGGCCCCGTTCCTGGATCTCAACAGGGACCCACCAGCCTCCAAGGAGGGTGCTGTTCATAAAGCTAACTGCCCAGCACGGTTGTCACATCAAGACAGCCACTTGTCTTGCCCTGGCTTCTGGGTCCCTTCACCTCTGGAGGGGTAGCGGGGGAGGGGTGGCCGTGGGGGGGAGGGGCGGCAGGGTCCAGAACTGGAGTGCGATGCCCCCACACCCCCAACCCCTGCACCCCACACCAGGGTGGGTATACACGAGGTATCATTCAAGGACCAAAAGCCTGGGACACAAAAGGGTTTGGGACTCACAGACCTGGGGTCCCAGCAGGAGCCCCACCAGGGCCCCTCCCCCGGGGGTGCAGTTTCCTTCAGGGTATTGAGACTTATGTTAATTTAACGCGTCTTCAGTCAATCAACCAACCGCAACGTGTAGGCCTTAAGTCCATCCGGGTTAAATAATAAAAACATAAAAAATAAAAATCAGGAGACAAACAGGAAAATGTTTTATATGATGAAACTTATCGTTCACTGAAGTGTGACAATGCCGGTGAGGTTCCTTCGGTAAAGGAGCCCTTACCCCTGGAGGCACATAGTAAGATGTTTTCATGGATGAAATGATGGATCTGGGGGCAGGATGGAGGTAGGAGTGGGCGATTTCTGCTGGAGCCAATCGGGGGGCCCATGGGTTCTAGCTACTCAGCTTCCGGGAGAGCCTGAACTCTCCCGTAACGAAGCCTTCCTATCAAACCTTCCTCCTCCCCATTTCGAGGGTGCACAGCGAGCCCAGGCTGGGTTGGGCTGACAAGGTCTGTCCTGAGGACTCTGTGTCTGTGGACACTGCAGACTGTCTACACCACAGTGTCTGGGTCGGGGGTCCCGGATAGGGAGCCACTGCCCTCCTGCTCTGAGACAAAGGCTTTCCTCCTCCCTCCATGATGGGATCCCACTCTGGGCAGAGGGCAGGAAGTGATCCCTGACCGCCCCACGCGTCTCTGGAAATAAACCAAATTCCGTTCCTGGGATGAGGTTTCCTCTCTCAAGAAAATCAGGTTTTCCAGCTTCAGGGGATGGCAAAGAGCGTAATTGCAGGGTTCTGGAGACGTGCAGACCCAAGGCTCCGGGGGTGTTTGGCCGGCAGCAGGGAGATTAACAGATGAAAGGAAAAGATAATATTACCTGCTGGGGTTATCTTTCTTCTCACCAAGGGTCATGAACCCATTACTTACCATTTAAAAGCCCGGCAGGAGAGGATCCCCTGAACTTATCAATACAGACCCAGGCGCAGCTCCCTTGACAACCAGAGAGATGGCCTGCCTTTCTTTTATCCAGGATTGCAAGGAAATTCAACCTCTTCCAGAAGAGCAAGACAACTTTTAAGGTCTCTGCCTCCCAGAGCAGACCCACAAAGGAAGGCTGGGCAGGACCGCCGGGGTGGGGCTTTGGTTTCGGGTCACCATCGCCCCACCCTGGGCCGGGGGCAAAGTAGTGGGAAGCAGAAAGTCTTTCAGTTCCATTTCTAACATCCAATTTTTCAGAGGGTTCAGGGTCCATTTGCTTTTCCAGGTTTGGACGTCATTTAGTATGAAATGTTTCAGATGTGTTTCCCCCCCCCCCCACCAAAAAAAAGTGAACGAATACCACAAGAGCCCGGTGAAAGCCCCGTTGCCTTCTCAGCCCCCCTCCACAGGCCGCCTCTACTCTGAATTTATATCAATGCAGCGCCCATACGTAGCTGCCCACTCTCAGCACGCATGTATCCATCCCAGAGCAAGAGAGATCTTGCAGAGCTTTCGCCTTTAACATAAAAATCGCACCGGGCTTTCTGGATCCTCCCGCAACGGAGTGGCTCTTCCTGCCCCACGTGGTGAGCCATCCGGGTGAGAACCTGTCACTCCACTCAATCCACGCACCCCGATCGGTTCCCGCCGCCCGTCCAGCTTTTGTGGACGCGACCACGGCCCCTCCGGGCACCCACCGCGGCTTGTCCGGCCCCGCGTGCCGGCTTCTCTGGCCCGTCGGCGGAGCGCCCACCTGCAGGGGGAGAGACACGACCGGCACCCCGGACGGGGCTGAGCTGCCCGATGACCGGACGCCCCGGTCCGCACTCCGTCCGCCCCGCTCTCCTCGAAGCTTTGTGTGGACACTTGGAGCGGTCAGACTCCCCAGAGTTTGCGAGCCTGGTGGGGCAGAGCGGTGCACCTCCTTGTGATGTGAATTTGCATTTCCTGCTCGTGGGGCTTTCCAAGGCTTCTCCGCAGGTGAGCTCCCTGTTAGGGTTTTGCGTTCCATTTATCTAGATAGAGGGGAAGGGGGATATTCACACAGACTCAAAGGCACCGACGAGGGACCGCAAACCACGCTGACCTACGGGAGAGACAGGACCACATCGGGAGGCACCGTACGCAGGCAGCCCCCCGGGGGGCAATAATCCCGGCCTCATTCTCCCGGCGCGGACACCCTCCTATATGAGACTCAACCTGCTCCTACTCGCTTCCTGGCTAAAGACAGACGCTCCAAGGGCCCCTCTTGGCTCACCCACTCCGTCTACACACTCAAGAGTGTGACAGGCTCGCACGGGGTAAGACAGAGGAGAGCGCCTCTCCCCTCCGTGCCCAGGAATCCTGAACCACTCTGAGCTCAGACGCGGACCACAGCCGAAGCCACCGCTCCACAGGTGGTCCCCCTGGAGGCTCAGTGTCAGACCTACGGCATGAAAGTGCACCCACGCACGCAGCTGACATGCTGGGGGCTCTCCAGGTCAGGAGGCCTGAGCTCTGCACCTGCTGTCCCTCCACTGGAGGGTCTGGAGAGATCGCCCACCTTTCCGCCACACCCCCGCTGCCCCCGCTGACCAGCGCACCCGGTGGACCAGAAGGCGTCTGCGGTCCCTTCCACTAAAGCAATCGATGACGGGCTTTCCCAACATAGCAGGGCCAGGGTGAGACTCAAAAACTCAGCACACAACACACTGACCCCCTAAAACTGACCCGGGGAGACTCGGCTTCAGAAAGGCTCGTGTGGAAATGGTAACTTCTCGAGGTCTGAACGCTTGAGAATCTGTACTTGTGCACCTCGCCTCTTCAAGGGGCTGTAGCGGGAGCAAGGAGGTGTTTCGTGGCCGATTCCCCCACGAAATCCCCTCACAGTGGGCAGGCTCGAGTCGCTCTGGCGCGGGCCCCCGAGCAGGGGGTGTGAGCTGGGCAGGGAGGGGGTCACCGCCCCTGTGACCAAGGGTCCCCGGCAGCCGAGAGGCCTCGCTAACTCTGCTCCCCACACACTGCAGGGCCCCACGACGTCAGCCCAGCGTGGCTCAGAAGTGCTCTCTTCCCCGGAACGTGCCCTTCTTAGAAAATGCAAACAACCTGGGGCGCCTGGGTGGCTCAGTCGGTTAAGCGTCTGACTTGGGCTCAGGTCATGATCTCACGGTTCGTGGGTTCGAGCCCCGCGTCGGGCCCTGTGCAGCCTGGAGCTTTAGATTCTGTGTCTCCCTCTCTCTGCCCCCCTCCCCTGCTCTCTCTCTCTCCCTCTCTCGAAAATAAACAAAAACATTAAAAAGAAATTAAAAAAGAAAACGCAAACAACCTGTCTTCCTCGGTTTCCTGGAAGAAAAGCCTGCAGGAAAAGTCGGAGGCTGGAGAGCAATTCAAAGGCCATCTGTGGGGACACAGACAGCTGGACAAGGACACCTATGTGAGCAGAGACTTGCTCCCTGGGAAACCACGCTCAGCCTCCAGCAGGGAGATGTAAACCTCAGCTTCTAGAAACTTCCGGGAAACCGGGGCAGCCCGCCCTTCTGTCCTCCGGCAGAAATGTGGACCACCCTTCCGGATTCCTCCCTACAGGCTGTCAGAATCCGCATCCATTTCCCCACACCCCCCACGCAGATGCTTGAGCCTCCCGAGGTGTGTAGGGGTCCGCAGGGACCCCTGTGAGTGCACAGGTAGGCTGTGCCCACCCCAAGTCCAGATCTTTTGGGCAGACTCCGTAACTACAACACAGAGGGACACAGTCGGGCTTCAGAGGGCTAAAAAGACGTCACACAAAACCAACGTTGTTTAAAGACTGAGCTTCACACGCACTGAGCCCACGAAAATACAACGTCCGGCTCATCCAGCAGGGAAAGGACCCTCCCTCTCTCCAAAGGGCCACCTTCCTCGCGTGGGGTACACCTGGCGATTCTACAGCAGACACACGTGGCTTTCAGACGAGGTTTGCGAGGCAGTACGGACACCAGGTCCCTTGCACGTGGCCGGGCAGAGAACTGTGTCCGGATTTCAGTGAATCCCAAACAAAGCCACACTCCCCTCCCTGTCCCCGGCTGGAGTGTCTCTCCAACCCCCTCCCCGGCCTGGCCTCCCCCCTCCAGGACAAGAAAGCACCGAATCGGACTGCAGAGCGGAAGATCTCTCGGGAAAGTTAAGAGAAGAAGTGCTCACTCCCAGATAGTGTCACGGTGCAGTGACAGCCGTCACTGTGCAGCGATAAGGTTTCCCATCAACCACCAAGACCCCTTCCCATACAGAGATTATAAACTTGACCTCTTCTACGCACCTCTTTAAACTTTAGCTCAAAGTCGCACCTGGAATTTGAAATCTGGTTTTGTACGTGGGGAAGGGAGGGCCATTTTTCCCCAAAGGAATACTGGGCAGCCCCCGCCACCTCCATCACAGGGAATGCTCACACAGACAGGGCTCGGCGTCCGCACCCCTTCCCGTTTTCTTACTGGGTCCGCGTGTTTGTTCTGTCTGCCACAGCAAAGCACCCCAGCCTGTGCGGCTGAGGCCACGGAAGCGTATCCCCTCCGGGTCCTGGAGGCTGCAAACGCAAGGCCAAGGTGGGCGCAGGGCTGGTCTCTCCCGAGCGTGTACACGGCCGGCCGTGGGCGTCCCTCTGTGTGTGTCTGTGTCTCCATCTCCTTAGAAAGGCACCAGGCACACTGGATTGGGACCCACCCTAAGGACCTCAAGTTAACTCTCTCCTCGGAGGTCTCCCTATGCAGTCCCACCCTGAGGCCATGGGGGCGAGGACGTCAACACGTGGATGCGGGGGACACAACACGGCCCCGGCAGTGGTCCGTTCCCACGGCAACAGCACACAATTCCAATCATGAGAGCCTAAGACTGTACCTCCCTCTCTTACAGTAAGATAACCTCCCCACTTTTATTGTTCTCTTCCAAAATGAAGCCTCCAGGCTCCTTTTAAGGGTTTGCTTCTACTTGGATTTTAGACTCACACGTTGAGTTTGACGAAAAAGCCTCTTGGAACATTTTTTAATGTTTGTTTATTTTTGAGAAGGAGAGAGAGCGGAAGGGACAGAAAGAGACAGAGAATCCCAAGCAGGCTCTGTGCTGTCAACATGGAGCCCGAGGTGGGGCTCGAACTCATGACACACGAGATCGTGACCTGAGCCGAAATCGAGAGTCAGATGTTCAACTGACAGACCCACCCAGGCACCCTGCCTTTTGGGATTTTGATCAGCAACGCGCCGAATTTATAGATTCTTTGTCAGGTGTTACTGGTTTTGTTCCAAATGGTCACTCCTGATGCAGCAGGAATCCGGCGGGCTTTCTGTGTTGACTCACATCTTGTCGCCTTGCTGAACACTCTCCCTGATTTCAGTACTTGTCAGGGGATTCCCTGAATTTTGCAGAACTACATTTATATGACCCACAAATAACGACAGCTTTCTCTCATCCTTTCCAATTATCACGTTGCCTAGGACTTCCGGAAGGGCACTGGATACCAACAGTTATAACTCACCTCCGGATCTTGTCAACATCTTTCACACATCTTCTCGGAAATGCAACATTTAGTGCAGGTCTCCAAAAGATTCTTTTCACGGAGTTGGACAAGCCTATTTTGCTAATTTTTTCATCAGCAAAGAATTCTGAAATTTAGCACAAGCACTATAGCATCCATGGGGATTTTTCCCTCCCGCCTACTCACGTGGATGTTTTCACGCTGGATCATACCAGAATTTCTAGGGTAAACCTTTCTTGTGTTCGTTTAACGTGTCGCCAGGTCGCACCTGCTGAACTCTCCACAAGAACTTCGCGTCTGTGTTCTCGAGGGTTCAGAAGGCATCTGTTGTTCAGTCTACTTCTCCTGCCACAGGACAAACCCCCACAAATTCCGAGGCTCAGCACGTTTACTGACAAGCTTCCAGTTCCGCAGATGAGAAGTCCAGGCACAGCATGGAGGGTTCTCCGCTCAGAGTCTCTCCCAGCTGTCCCCATGGCTGGGGTCCTTTCTGGCAGCTCTGAGCTCCCTTGGGGTGACGTCTGATTTCTGTTCCTTGTGTCTGCAAATCTGATGCCCCCCATCCCACACTGGCCGTTCCTGGGGGCCGCTCTCAGCTTCTAGAAGCTGCCCACATTCCTTGCCACGTGGCCCCCTCCATCCTCAAAGGGGGCGACACACATCAAACCCTACTCACAGTTCGACTCCTGACTTCCTTGTCTAACCCCTAGTCCCGGGTGGGTCTCATGCGACAAGGCCAGGCTGGCTGGATATAATCTCTCTTTCTTAAAGTCAGTTGTGCCGCGTGACACAACCTAATGAGGAAGGGGGACTCCATCACAGTGACAGGCTGGGGTGTGGGGCAGGAAGCCCAGGGCACCTCTGCCTCCTGCCCCCTGCAGAAAGGCAACCTGAGGCCAGGCACCTGCAACCACTCTCCGTCTTCTGCCCCTTCTGGCTCCGATCATGGGCAGGGGGTTCTTTAACATAAAACTAGATTACAACATTCTTCTGCTCAAAGCCTTCCAAAAGCTTCCTGGTGCGTACAGAATACAGCTCTAAATCCCTACTGCAGCTTGCAAGGCCCTCTCTGAGCCTGGCCCTGCTCCCCCACCCCCCCCACACCCACTGCCAGCCACGCGGGCCCTGTGCTGTTCCGGAACACTCCACCCTTTGTTTCCGCCTCGGGGCGTCGGCACTGCCGTTGTGTCTACGGGGCAAGAACCCCCTTAGACCTTCCAGTGTTCCCGTCCCTTGTTTCCCGCCTGCATTTGTACCACGTGCCTCAGGCTCACCTGACCCCCGATGACATCACCATACGGGATCCCCCTCCCACCCCGCTACCCAAAAGCAGGGTGCTCCTATGAAACGTTCCGTAAGCCACAATGGCATAAAGTGTGGGCTCACTGACTGCAATTCTGGTGAGGGGGTGTTGATAACAGGGGAGCTGTGCATACGTGGGGGCAGGAGGTACATGGGAATCCTCTGCACCTTCCATTCAGTCTTGCTACGAACTTAAAAGTGCCCTAAAAAATAAAATCTATTAAAAAAAAAAAAAAAACAACCCTTCCTTCACTTGATGATTCAAGCATTTGGTGAGGCAGGGAGGCCAGGGGCACCTGTGGAGGCCCCGAGATTGCTAGGATATCAGTAAATCATTAACCCTTGTCAAATCATTTAGGAATACGGAAACAGCCCCCATCTTTACAAACGTGGGAAGTTTAGTGATGTAAGAGCAATGATAACATCCAGAGGGTCCGAGAGAGATGAGGACCTGTTACTGGAAAACTTTCCCAAATCCATCTATCTCCTTCCAAAAGGGAAATTCAAGCAGTCTGTACCCTGCAGTCTAGAAGAAAAAGGACCAGCAGGTCCTGCCAGTGCTGTTCCACTGGGCACATTCATAGCAGCAGCCTTTGTCTCTAAACGAGGCTTCTAGATGCAACCTTGGACCCCCTGCTTCCCCACGATTCTGTCCCTGTCAAGTTTATCTTCAGCAGCAGTACAAAAGAAAACAGAAACACCGCCACAGACATCGCAGGTTCAGTGCCAGACCACTGCACTAGAGCAAATAATACCTCGATAAAGTGAGTCAGATGAATTTTCTGGTTTCCCGGTGCACAGAGAAGCTATGCGTACATTATACTGCGGTCTATTAAGTGTGCAGGGGCATTATGTCAAAAAAACACAATGTATGCACCTTAATTAAAACACACATCGTTACCCTGGGGCACCCGGGTGTCTCAGTTAGATAAATATCTGACCCTTGATTTCGGCTCAGGTCATGATCTCACCGTTCATGAGTTCCAGCCCCGCACAGAGCCTGCTCGGGATTCTCTCTCTCTCTCTCTTCTCTCTCTCTCTCTCTTCTCTCTCTCTCTCTCTCTCTCTCTCTCTCTCTCTCTCTCTCTCTCTCCCCCTGTCTCTCTCTCAAAAATAAATTAAAAATAAACATAAAAAAAATACTTTCTTACTTTGAACTGAGTCTCGGTGAGCAGTAGCACGGATCCCAGATCACAGTAACAAATGTGGTAATGATGAAACAGCTTGAAATGTTGCAGGAGCGGCAAAAACGTAACTTGGAAAAACAAAGTGAGCAAATTACTGTTGGAAAGACAGCTCCCGAAAGACTCGCTCAACACAGGACTGCCACAAAACACTGCATCCGCGGAGGGCGGTGAAGCAGACAGAGCAAAGACCAGGGGCGCCTGGGGGGCTCAGTCGGATGAGCGTCTGACTTCAGCTCAGGTCATGATCTCACAGTTCATGGGTTCGAGCCCCGCGTCGGGCTCTGTGCTGACAGCTCGGAACCTGCAGCCTGCTTCGGATTCTGTGTCTCCCTCTCTCTCTGCCTCTCCCCTGTTCCAACATGCTCTCTCTCTCTCTCAAAAATAAATAAATATCGAAAAAATAATAAAAATAAATAAATAAAACCAACAGAATTCATTCTCCTTCAGATCTCCATTTCTCGTTACAGGCTGATCGAGTTCCAGGTTTCTGCCTTCAGCTTCTGGAAAGGGCTGGCCCCATCCGGATCTTCTGCAGCCCGCGAACTGTGAGTCACCAGGTGACAGTTCCTGCTCACAGGCCTGTTTCTTGCTCACCTCTGCTTCGGGCTCCCAGGACACAAACTGCCGTGTCCCAGAGAGGCATGAGACCAGAACCAGGAACACAGACCTGACAGGCCCCTTCCCCCGAAAGTTTAAACCCGTGAAGTAGGTGGAAAATGTTCACGTGTATGTTGTAATCCCTTTTAAAATGACTTCTAAGGGTCCTTCCCCCCCCCCCCTTTTGGACTTAGAACTGATTAAACAAAACAATGTTCTGTCCCAACCTGCGTTTTTCTTATTACTTCCTAATCATTTTACCACCGACATAAAGGCCTGTTCTTTTCCAACACTGGGCTCTTTAATCATTCCTGACAGGCCTGCTTTCTGTTTGGCCAGGCCCCAGCAAACCCTCCGCGGCTCTCCTCAGACCCTCTCCTGGGGGTAACAGCTAGCTTGGGGAGAGGGGCGGGAGGGCAGGCAGAGGGGGCCGTTATGCCCCCAGAAAAGCACCTCTTCCTGGCCTGTCAAATTCAGGCCTGGGAGCCGGGCACACCCTGAACATCCTGGGGGTGCCGGAGGACCCCCCACCCAGCCCCGCAAGACCTGTGATCAGAACCAACATCCCCAAAGTAAGTGGGAGGCCAGGAGTCGGCAAGTCCCGTTCAACTTGAGAGTCAAGCTAATTATTAATATGAGCGTTTAAAACCATACCACTTAATTTCCAAAGTGCATCCGAATACGGTCTCCTGCCTGAGGTGGATGAAGCAGACCTCCACACCCCAGGGTCCCTGGCACACCTTGCTTTAAGGGGCTGCCCGAGCCAGGGGTCAGAGGCTCATAAACGATATAAATAACCCCGTGGCAGGGGCCCCCTAAAAAGGAGCAGAGGTCGGCATCACCTCGGGGAATCTGCATCAGATAAAAGCAAGCACGCATGTGGAATGGAACTCAGATGGGTGAGCAGGATTTGGGGGGCAGAACAGGGAGACCACGCGGGGGAAGGGAACGGCCCAGCCCAAGGTGTGGGGCCAGGATATGGGCTGGTCACCAAGGAGGGGCCTGGGGGCAGGGGGCCAGCTCACTCTGAACCTCGAAGTGTCTTTTATTTACTTATTTTTTTGAGTTGATTTACTTGTCTTGAGATAGAGAGAGCCCAAGGAGGGGAGGGGCAGAGAGAGAAGAAGAGAGAGAGAGAATTCCAAGCAGGCTTGATCAGGGGGTTGATCTCATGACCGTGAGATCATGACCTGGGCCGAAATCAAGAGTCAGACGCTTTAACCGACTGAGCCCCCCCGGCGCCCCTTGAAGCTCGAGACCCTGGGACACCCACGCCAAAGCCCCACAAGGGAGGCCAGGCTGGCGTCCTGGGGGCAGACCCGGCCGGGAAACCCAGAGTCGCTCCCTGAGGACGGGTCTGCTTCAGAGTGTCCCGAACCACAAGCCAAATCCACATGCGGATTCGTGGTTACCGAGGAAGCATCACCGGGGCCTGGGAGCCACAAGGCTCCAGAATGAAGAAGGTGCCCGAGGACAGAGGGAGTGGGAGGGTCAGGCCACAGGGACACCCCGCAGGTTCAGACCAGACCTCACCGCGGCTGGGCCCCCAGGCCCCTCGGGCCCGGCCACGATGGTCACCGCCTCTGGAAAGGGAGTCCCGAAAGGCTACGCACAGTTAGTGAGGGATCCCGTGCCCAGCCCGTGGTCCATTTCAACTTCCTTCGGAGGAAAAGGGACCCGTGGCCTCCTTAAAGATCAGGGTGACCGGCAATGTGCTGGGGCATGGAGAAGACACGGTCCCTTTTACAGACCCGTGATGGTAAATGACCTGCCAAAAATACACGGGAAGAGCCAGGATCTGAGCCCCAAGACCACGCTTGGGTTCACGTCAACTTTACTAAGGTGTCATTTCTATATGACAACTTGTGTCCATCACTGGGGTATGACAAATGCACTTACCCGTGCAGCCAGCACGACACGCACCCCCCCCTCCATCTGGGGGTCTGGGCCAGGGCCCGACACGGAAAGGGGACCCCCCCATCCAGGTGCCCTTAACTCACGGATTCTCGCAGCAACGTAAAAGGCCGGTCCTGTTTGCAAAGCCGATGTCTCCCGGGGCGCAGCGAACACCTCCAGGCCCGGCAAACACAGGGCCCGCGGCAGACCCCGGTGCAGAGCAGAGACTTTGGAGCCCGTGGGGGCGCCTGCTGGCCTCCACACGCTCTGCCAGCCGGAGGTCCCACGGAGGCCGCAGGAGGCCTCAGGCCCCGCACACCAAGTCCCCCGGCAAGGCACCTGTCACCAGCCTTGGCCCGGTCACCGTGTCTCTCAGCGAGAAGGGCGGCTGAGCACAGCAGCCGTGTCACTCTGTCTGTCCACACCTCCAGGACACACGGCTGCCAGGAGCCCGCCCGAGCCGCGCCAAGAGGCCTCGTCCTGTTCCGCGCACCAGACGGACGAGTCACTGCCAAGGCGGTGGACCCAGATGATAAATGCCCCCAGGAAGGCAGGGGCGGGCAGGTGATGGTGGGGAAGGAGGGCGTCCTGGAAACTGCCCGGGGACTCATGAGGAAGATGAGCGGCTGCCGACAGACTTCACGAGGGGACTTCAGCCAAGGGCGGCAGGGAAGTGGCCCTGGGTGGGGGGGCGGAGGGTCTGGGAGCAGCGGAAGAGCAGGGCCCTGGGACGAGGGGGGCCTGGCGCTCACCGTGAGGGGGGCCGCAGGCGGTGCCTCCTTTCCCCTGGATGTGCCAGGAGCGAACGTGCCCCCTCTGCCCCAGGGTCAGGTGCACCCGGACGACAGGTGTGCTCCGGGACAGGGAAGCCAGGAAGGCCATCTACCTGAGACCAGGCCCCCCGGTGTCCCCCGAACTCCACCTGCATCCACCCGACACCTCGACCCCGACCCACTCGCACACCACGAAATACACACAAGATACACACACAGGCACACGCCTCCCCCCCCCCCACACACACACACGCGCGCGCGCGGGCACACACATACGCACCAGGAGACCAGGAAGGAGGGCCCGAAGCCTATGAAGGGGTAAAATCTCTGGTGACCTGCGACTGCAGCCTGGCCGGGTTGGAGAAATGTTAATCCACAAGGACCTAGAGACCCAAGGCCTCGAACCCAGAGCCTCGCTCTACACCGAGACTCGTTTCGTGTGTAACACGTGGCTGCTGGGCCACCGACAGTCCGAGAGGGGCAGGGACTGGCCCCAGCACACATTACAGGCCTGGGCCCCGGAGGACACGCAGAAGACACCCAGAGCTAGGGGTGGGGCCAGGCACGTCCCTGGGGTCCCACCCTGCAAGGTGCACAGTCGGGACCCAGTGGACCCCTGGCATCACACAGATGTGAAGACGAAATAAAACGAAGCATGCTGAGGTGATGGGGGGGGGTCCCCCGGGATGACAGCAGCCCCTCGAAGATGGTAAGCTGACAGGCTGGCCACACACCCCCGAGATCTCCGGCAGGGAAGCTGGGGAGAGCACCTCCTGCACCCTGCTTCGCCAGGTCTCCCCACTCAGTGCTGGCTGTGCAGCCCCTGGCAGGGAAGGCTCCACAGGCCCTGCAATCTGGGGCACTGTGCCTTGAGGGTGAGGCTGGGGGTGGGGTGGAGGCTGGGGTGAGTGGAGGCTGGGGGTGGGGTGGAGGCTGGGGGTGGGGTGGAGGCTGGGGTGAGTGGAGGCTGTGGGTGGGGTGGAGGCTGGGGGTGGAGGGTGGGGTGGGGTGGAGGCTGGAAGTGGGGTGGAGGTTGGGGGTGGGGTGGAGGCTGGGGGTGAGTGGAGGCTGGGGGTGGGGTGGAGGCTGGGGGTGGGGTGGAGGCTGGGGTGAGTGGAGGCTGTGGGTGGGGTGGAGGCTGGGGGTGGAGGCTGGGGTGGGGTGGAGGCTGGAGGTGGGGTGGAGGTTGGGGGTGGGGTGGAGGCTGGGGGTGAGTGGAGGCTGGGGGTGGGGTGGAGGCTGGGGTGGAGTGGAGGCTGGGGTGAGTGGAGGCTGGGGGTGGAGTGGAGGCTGTGGGTGGGGTGGAGGCTGGGGTGAGTGGAGCCTGGGGGTGGCCTGGAGGCTGGGGGTGAGTGAAGGCTGGGGGTGAGTGGAGGCTGGGGGTGGGGTGGAGGCTGGGGGTGGAGTGGAGGCTGGGGGTGGAGTGGAGGCTGGGGTGAGTGGAGCCTTGGGGTGGGGTGGAGGCTGGGGGTGAGTGGAGGCTGGGGGTGGAGTGGAGGCTGGGGGTGGAGTGGAGGCTGGGGTGAGTGGAGCCTTGGGGTGGGGTGGAGGCTGGGGGTGAGTGGAGGCTGGGGTGAGTGGAGGCTGGGGTGGGGTGGAGGCTGGGGTGAGTGGAGGCTGGGGGTGGCGTGGAGGCTGGGGGTGAGTGAAGGCTGGGGGTGGAGTGGAGGCTGTGGGTGTGGTGGAAGCTGGGGCTGGGGTGGAGGCTGGGGTGAGTGGAGCCTGGGGGTGGGGTGGAGGCTGGGAGTGGCGTGGAGGCTGGAGGTGAGTGGAGGCTGGGGTGAGTGGAGGCTGGGGGTGGGGTGGTGACTGGGGGTGGCATAGAGGCTGGGGTGTGTGTGGATGAATTTGGGCGGAGGCTGGGATGCCAACCGCCTTTTGGGGGCGGGTGGGGACAGGGCCTGAGAGGAAGGCCACCGAGGAGGAATGACTGGCCTGCAGGAGCGCTGGCAACATGCCCACGTGATTTAAACAGCCTCGGCGCCGGGTGGAGGGTGAGGGGGACACTGATGAAGAGTTTTCAGACCTCCCCCCCCCCCCCCCCCCCCCCCCGCTGCTTGTTAGAGAAAACCTTTTAAAAGAAGCCACTGGGGCTTGAAAAAGGCAGACAGAAGAGGGAAGGGGGTTCCCTAGGGTCACACTGGGCGGTCCTGGGCGGTGGGAAGGGCGGCCGCGGGGGAGATCCCTCATCTATGCCCTAAAACCTCAGCCTTCAATGTCCCCACGCTGTCACTACAACTATACCCACCTTGCTCCTCCGTCCTGTGCAAACAGAGGACCGTAAGTCCCCTCGTGGAGGAGAAAAGCTCTAAGTCAAGAACACACATCTGTTTCCAAGCGGGGAATCCACTGTTAAATAAAGAGCAACTAAGAAGCAGGACTCCTGGAATTAAGAATTAGCACACTGTTTCATCCGGTACCGGATTGTTAAATCCCTTTCTGGGAAGATTTTAAAGAAGCAAACTACAGGGCTTTCCTAAGAACGGCCAGGGCGCTGCCCAGAGAGCCCCTCCACTGGCTGGTCGGAAGCGGGGTGCTCATGCGTGACCTCTCCAGCATTCCTCTGTCATTCCTCTGTCATTCCTCGTAAGGAATCAAAGACGATCTGCTCCAGCCGTTTCACTCGACAGCCCGCCGACACCCGCCTGAGATGCAAACTGCTTAACAAACAGGGACAAGTTACCCGCCGTATGTGCATTCATAAATTACACGGTATATGCAGAATGAGCTACACCCACACCCCACGCTGCCACCTCCACGCAAACCTGCAGGCCGACAGCTGGCTTGTTGCAGATCCCCGGGGGGAAGTCATAAAACTCGTGCCAGACAAGAGAGGGTTTACAAGTTGCTTCAAATGTAACCAACCAACGAGGCTGGCTGGCGAGGCTGGCGTGGGTTTATCGACCCCCAGCCCTCCAATTTAGAACTAAGCTCTAGGTTTCCCCGCCCCCAGGAGAAAAAGTTCTGGGTCATTTCAAAGGTTGGCTCAGTACCTTATCTCCTTGTGCTTAAAGGAGAGGGTTAAAAATAAAAGCACCAGGACACTTCTCAACCTGAGGGGAGGAGCTTTGTTTATCCGCCCACAGCTCCTGGGCAAACGAGGCCATTGGTACCTAAG
Source organism: Panthera pardus (assembly GCF_024362965.1). NCBI lineage: Eukaryota > Metazoa > Chordata > Mammalia > Carnivora > Felidae > Panthera > Panthera pardus. The sequence goes on from NW_026526766.1 coordinate 4,741,799, forward strand.
CCGGGGGCCACCCAGCTCTGGGACTAGAGCACCAGGCCGGCACTAATAAAGGCACTTGAAAGAGACCGTGTGCCTCCAAGAGGCATCTTCCTCAGTTTACCCAACAGTGCTTTAAGCCACACAATGGGGTGGTCACACCCATTGTGCAGACTCAGAAACTGAGGCTCCAGACGAAATGGCTCACAAGGGCTCCGACACGGCTCAAGGCCCCAGCTCCAGGACGTCCTAGAACTTTCTCCTCCAACACAGAGAGAGAGAGGAAGACAGAAAGAATCCCGAGCAGGCTCCACACTGTCCGCACAGAGCCCGGCAAGGGGCTCAATCCCACGAACCGCGAGATCCTGACCTGAGCCGAGACCAGGAGGCAGATGCTCCACCGACTGAGGGACCCGGGCGCCCCACAAATGACCGTTGAAGAACCAGATCATCGAGAAAGAAACCCGGTCGCTGTCACATGCTAAGGGCACGGGTGAACCCTGGTACGTCACACCCAATGGAGTAAGCCAGTCATAAAAAGACAAACACCGTCTAATTCCACTTAGCTGAGAGCCTTGAGTCGCCAAATCCACAGAGACCTGAAGGAGCGTGTGGCCGCCAGAGGCCGGGAGGGGAGTAGGGGGCTGGCCTTAGACAGGGCCAGAGTTTCAACTTCGCACAGAGAAAGAAGTCTGCAGGCCGACAGTGGTCACAGCGGCCCAGGGGGAAGGTCTGCCTCCTGCTAGCAAACCGTAGGCTGAACAAGGGTTAAAACGGTCAACGTACAGTACATATGTTCTGCCACAACAAAAAAAGAAACAAAAAAAACCCCACCTATTAAAAAGTAACAACGAAACAAACTTCTCCCCTCAAGCGTGAATCCAAGGAAGAAGGCAGTGATGGGGATTTTCTGTGTCCCCTCCTGGAAGGACAGGGGGCCGGGCCTGACTCCAGCCGGCTGTGAAGGAGCCTGTGGGGACACTGGGTGGGGGTCTCAGGCGCTCTTACTGCGGAAACCCGGGGACGTCCAGGAGCTGGGCTCCCTCCCCGGGAATGAGCTTTCCTCACCTTCGAATGTGTTCCAGAAGGCAACAAGCACACTCCCCGCGTCCCCGCCCCCGCCCCCGCCCCGCCGCCCAGTCAGCAGGAACATCCTGGGCACAGAGGGAACGCCGCGCCCCACAGACAAAGGGGGCTCACAGCAAAGCCAGTCGGTTTCTAGGGCAGACTCACTAGGAGCTCATAAAAATACCTGAGTCTTAGGTCTGCTAAAAAGTATACGGCAATAAAATGCCCGTGCTTGCTTTACGTATACAAAGGCACACTGCTATGTTCCCAACACAAAATCCATTTGCTTTCCAGAAACACAAATCGGTTGACGGCCAGAGTAGTTTTAAAGGAAAGTGCTTTGGGTATCCAGAGACACAAAGTCAAAGGGAACCGGCACCAGGTCAGGCACGGCCACCCTGCCCCCACCCCCACCCCCCTGCACTGTGCTGATCCCTGCAAAACCCCGGCCGGCTGCATATCCCAGCCCACAGATTCCCTGAGCAGATTCCCTGGAGCAGAACCCAGGCACTCTCCCAGCTTCATCCCACTGACCCACGCAGGCTCAGGAATTGCCAGGGTCCAAAAATGCTCCCTCCGGGGGCTCCAGCCTGTGGTGGAGGGGAGTCTGCCTCCAGGCTGCCTTCCAGGCGTGGGTGGCGGGACCAGGGCCAAAGCAGATGTGCCCTCACCCTGGAAGAGTCTCAACACTTCTGCTTCCAGGTGGGAAGACTGAGGCAGAGCCCCGGCAGGAGCTGGCCACCCGGGGCTACCGCTGAGACATTGCGTGGGGGCCACCGCTCTGCACTCCCCGGGCGGCCACCAGCCCTACAGAAAGGCAGGAGCGTGGAGGACAGCCAGACACACTTTAGTGCCCTTCCAGTCCCCGAAATCGGACACCCTGGCTCATCACGATCCCCCATGGGTCTTGGACAAGCTGCTCATTTCTGACGCCACCTATGGCTTTAGGGTCCCGTGGTTCCTCCAGAAGGAAAAATAAAACTGCTCATTACCCACAGCCTGGAACACCATCGGCTGCCTGGGACTGCACGTAGCCCATGGCCGCATAACGGGCACACACGTACGCGAATGCACATGCACACACACACACACACACGCACTCGTGCAAATGCACACAGGGTGCACGCACCCACGCGCGCTCCTGCAGATAGAGTGCACGCACACACATGCATGCACTCACGCAAATGCACAGAGTGCACACACATGCATGCCCACGTACACACGTGTGCACAGTCGTGTACACGCATGTACACATCCATGCATGCATGCGTGGACACACACACACACACATACGCCAAGCAAAACTGCGTCAAGCCCCTGGCTCCACAGGGTTGAGGCGTGGAGGAGGAGGGGAGGAGGCAAAACACACAATCCAGGAGAGGAAATGGAAACGAAAGCAAATGGGAATAAATCAGGGAGAAAGTCCGAGAACAAAGAAAGGAGCCCAGCAGCACGCTCTGTTTTTTGTTTTTTGTTTTTTTTAAGAACTAAGAGTGGAGGCTTTCCTAGGAAATTCTAGATCCCAGCAGAAGATTGCATATTAAAGGAAATGCAGAAAATTACAGACTACGTGTGCAACTCCAAATTGCTGGTTTTTAAAGAAACGATTATTAATGAAAAGGGAAAAACACCGTTCATTTGAAGAGAATGCTTTAAAAAAAAAAAAAACCCAGTAATAACTGCTGAGCAGGTATGATAAAGTAAAACTCAGGAGGAGGCTTTTTAAACCACACCAAACCCGGAGAGGTGTGGCAGGACCGGAGACAGTTGTGCACAGAGGGCAGTCTTACCCGGGGGGGAGCCCTCCAGTCTGCTCTGTGGGGCTGGGGGTCAGGGGAGCACGTGCGCCCCTAGACTGTAGGCGGCTCTTCCGGGGGAGGGCAGACTGGCTTTGCAGGAGCTCGTCCCGGATGCCAACCTGGAACGCCCACAATGACCAACTTCCAGTTTAGAAGGAAAAATCTCCCCTGACCAACAGACCTAGGTCTGCACCTAGCAATCTTTGAGAAATCTGCACGTGTGGGGAAAACTAACCCACGGAAGATGGCCCGGCAGTCTGCACTCCTACCAAACCCACGTGGTGGCACAGTGACAGGAAAATCACCAAGATGCGATCCCTCGTGGACAGTCCCCTGCCTGCGGCCGGTGATGCCCCACTGGTACCTGGCCTCCCAGAGGACCCAGCCCTTCCAACACCCATGACCGTTCCTTCATGCAGTGAAGACCCCTTTCACTTTATTTTACTGGGTCTTAGCTTGAGGTCACAGTCACATGGACCTTGCATTATTAAATGGATCTTATCCAACGTGCGTGTTTTGTTTTTTTTTTTTAAATGAAACATAGTTGACACACAACAGTACACAGTAAAACCTCGGTTTGCGAGCATAATTCCTCCTGGACACACGCTTGTGATCCAAAGCACTCACCCATCAAAGCGAATTTCAAGAACCATTGGCTCAGTTGCGATCACGTGACATGGAGCGTCACATGCGACACTTAAGACGTGGCTCGTTTATCAAGTTAAAACTTACTGGACCGTTTGCTGGTCTCGTGGGACACTCACGGAACAAGCTACTCGCAATCCGAGGTTTGGCCGTCCTAGTTTTGGGTGTTACCACACAGCCACTCCACACTCACACACCTTATGAGATGCTCGCGTGTTCACGTAGCTTCCATCCATCCCTCACCCTACAAAGTTATTACGGTATTCCTGACCATATTGCCTATGCTGGACTTTTCACGTACTTTTCATCCCGGTGACTTATTTATTTAAAACTGTAAGCTTGTAGGGGCGCCCGGGTGGCTCAGTCAGTCGGTTAAGCGTCCGACTTCGGCTCAGGTCACGATCTCGTGGTTCACGAGTTCGAGCCCCGCGTCGGGGCTCTGTGCTCACAGCTCGGAGCCTGGAGCCTGCTTCCGATTCTGTGTCTCCCTCTCTCTCTGCCCCTCCCCGGCTTGTGCTCTGTCTCGCTCTCTGTCAAAAATAAACACTACAAAAAATTGTAAGACAAAACTGTAAACTTGTACCTCCTGAGCCCCTTTGTTTATTTTGCCCACCTCCTACCTCCCTCCCCTCTGGCAACTACCAGTTGGTCCTCTGTATTTAGGCGTCTGTTTCTGTTTTGTTTGTTCATTCGTTTTGTTTTTCAGATGCCGCACATGAGTGAAATCATACGGTATCTGTCTTTCTCTGCCTGACTTACTTCACTTACTCCCCAGCTCCATCCATGGGGCCAAGAATGCTGAGATCTGATCCTTCTTTTCTGGCTGAGTGATATTCCTTGTATACGCGTCACATCTTCTCCAGCCTTTCATCTATCGATTCCTTTCATCGTGATGTGGAAAAAGTACCGGGGTGCAGGGATTGGGGGGGGGAACGTGACTAGTTCTTTCCCTGACAGTCTGAGAAGCAGAGAACCGTGGACAAAACGTCCGGGCTCCAGACTGACAATGCTTCCACCCAGCCCTGTGCCTTCAGTTCTCGGGGCTTTGTTACTGGTGCATTTACCACCAGTAAGATGTACCACCTTCCCCGCTTTGCGGGGCACGGTCAGGCGATACTGGGCACAGGCACACCACCGTGCGGCCAGCATCACAGGCCTCTTCATCGTGCAAAACTGACAGTGGCCGGCTCATCTAGCTCTCGGATCAAGGTGGCCACCCTGGCAGGGGCTGACCCCAGCCGCCAATGGAATCCCACGTGAGGGAGAAATCTGCTTCATGTTCTTGAAACCCGAGACAGGAAGCCATTATTTACAAACACCTCCAGGTCTCAGGACCCAGCCTTTCTTCTGGCTGAGTGGGACCGAGGTGGGATTCTGCAGGAGGAAAATCCAAGAAGTCGAGGGCTGGGAACGGCGATTTGAAAACAAATCGATCAAGACGGAAGGGATCAATCCACCTTTGTGAGCAAAGCTTTCTGAAAACAGCTACACCAAAGACGTGCTCGGCCAGCACCCCATGCATTTCCACTCACGGCAACATCTAAAGGGGGCCAGCTGTCATTCCTTAACTGGGAGTATCCTCCCAGGACCCGTCAAAGCAACTTTTGTCTTCTACACGGACCCAAGAATGGAGAGGAATGGATGAGGAGCCTCCGGTGGGTACAGCCTCTCCAGAGTCACCGAGCTATCATTTCTGAGTTGGGGTGCTGCCCCCACCTGCACGCTCAGGACATTCAGGGGCGTGGGCCACCCACCCACTCGCCTCCAGTCGGGGCCGGAGGAGGGGTCTGGTCCTCTGGGAAACGTGGAGTTGGAGATGAAACGAACCTGTACTGGATAGTGAGTTTCTTAGAGAATGCAAACACCAGAATGTAAAAACTCCACGATGAAAAATTAAAGACCGGAATGACCATACATACGACGCGGGTATTCGTTGGGACACCGAGAAGGAGCAAAACCAAGGGAATCGAGGGCAGGGCCTCAAGGAGATTCACAGCAGCATGACTCAATGGTCAGAAGGGGGAGGTAACCCAAGGGGACAGAAGAGGGGATAGACAAATGTGAAACACACACTCGGGGGAACGTTAGTCCTCAGGAAGTCAGGAAATCAAGACACTGCTACCGTACGGGTGAACCTTGAGGACGCGATGCTCAGTGAAATAAGCCAGCACGAAAGGACAGATCTTGTATGATTTCACGTCCACGAAATAGACAGCAGTCAGATTCGCAGAGACACAAAGCAGCATGGCGGCAGCCGGGGGCCGGGGGAGGGGAGGGGAGGGAAGGGAGGGGAGGGGGAGAGGAAGGGGCGTCCTTGTTTAATGGACTCAGCTGGTTAGAAGGAAGAGTTCCTCAGGCGGAAGGCGGTGATGACGGCCCGACAATGTGAACGTACCCGACCCCACCGCACTGTTCGACGTTAACTGTCCAAGTGCCCAAAAATGGTGTTGTATAGTTT